>NC_136536.1:20531370-22933870 GCF_910591455.1 Pholis gunnellus | reverse complement strand
ACCTCTGTGTCTGTCCACGGCTAATCTCGTATTCTGCTGCAGCACACTGCATCATAATTTGGGTACCCGGTTATGGCTGCATGCTCATGGACCTCTCGTGGTTGTGGGGACTCACACTTAAACACATCTTTGATTACCCGTTGTATACTGCCATTGACCGCCTGCTGACTTGTCACTCACTACTCTTAACCTTGTCTCTATGACTCCCAGAATGTGAAGGGTTAACAATCCTTGCTTGGCCTGTATTAGTCTTTGTTTTTGTACACCACCTAAAACAACATCAAATGAATAGGCAACACATAACGGAGAAGGTCACTGCTAAGCAGAGAGAGAAAAAATAAATACTTATTAAATATGTATTAGAAATATGTCTTTGGCTTTGTGTGCAAACCTAAAACGTGTGCAGTAAAACACATCATATCACATCCAGACATGAAATATAGAAAGAAATCAGAGTTCATCCTAGAGGGATCTGTATTTGACAGCACAACAAGGTCTGCCTCAGGACCTCCCTCACTCTCTCTACCCCCCCCCCCCCTCCTCCCTCTTTCTCTGGCTTGAACCCCACTACCCAACAGCAGATTCAATTTCTATATTTGGGACAGCGATACGCAGTGACACTTCCCATTTCGTACTCCTCCACGTCTCTGCTGCAGAGGGCATCGTCGAGGGACATGAGCTGCAAATTCAGGCAAAGGTAACAAAATACAGCACAGAACAAGCAATAAAACATGTGCTGCATGGACGTAATGCAAATGAGTGCAGAATGCTACAAATGATCGGATGTTAAGTACCCATAAGTAGTAGTTTCCTTCTCTGCAATGCGGCAGCTTAAAAGTCTTAAATTGTAGTTTCTCACTCGTGGATGGAAAGCATGGATGGAAAGGTGAAGGGGGCATTTCTCCCACTCATTCCAAGTGGACATTAGGCCAGACAGGACTGAGCATTGTGGGAAGGAACAGTTTTGATTTGATCTCTACAGTCTTCTCGTGCTGAGGCAGCTTTGCTGAAATGAGTCTTTGTTTGTTTCAAAGCTAGACAAACAAGACAAATGTCCACAGGCCTGCTGGGGGCTCTGTGGGGCTGTTCTTGTCTATTGAGCTAAATGCTAAAGTGCTACCCATAGACTGTATATAAGTGGACGTAGTCATCATGACGTCACCCATTGGTTTGTGGACTGATGTTTTGAAGTCATGAACATAAGTTACTGTATTTGGACGGTGGAAGAGTGACATAGAGACGCTGTATACGGCTCCGGTAGGGTAGCAACCTGTCAATCACAAGGTAGCCCCGTCCTAAATCATACTCTGCTTTATGGTCTGTTTGACTCTAAATGGACCATCATTTACTAAATGAACATCATGCTGTATTGAAGAAGACTTGAAACTAGAGATTGAGACCATAAACTCATGTTTACAATGTTTACTGAGGTAATAAATCAAGAGAGAAGTAGAGTCATTTTCTCATAGACTTCTATACAATCAGACTTCTTTTGCCACCGAAGTAGAGAGGATGCAAGTTTTAAGACACTTCCACATTGGCTTCACTCTGCCGAACAGGAGGTTGCCGCCTGGTGCTACCTATCTAACTAGCATGCTAACAATAGGTTTTGAAAAGAATGAAGAATGCATGTAATTGAAAAGACCTTATCGCTGGTTCTGCTGCATCTATTTTGTCTATCTGACAATAATATAGAAGTGCAACACTAAATCGATGCAGTGCTCCTTAGTGCTTCGTGTTAGTGCTGAGCACAACTGAGGTTGATGGGGAAGTTTTTGCAAACCAAAGTCAATTTTGACCTCATGATGGCTCTAGAGGAGAGGTCAGGGGGCCTTCCATTGCACCACAGCTTGATTCTCGCGATGTCACGATATCTCAGGAAGATTCCTCCTGTCAGGCTTCACGTAATGTGTTCGAGTCCTGTGATGAGCTACTGGTAACTATGGGCGTGGCTTAGACACAGAGAGGCGACTGTTGTTCAAAACAACAATGGCGGCTCCCAAAGAGGTTAGCGAAGATGCTGCAATAGCATCAGCTCTATCGGGACAGGATAGTATTTCCTCACTGAAAGAAGAGCAAAAATCGACACTGAAGGCTTTTTTTTTTATAGGAAAGATGTTTTTCGCTCTTGACTCGCTTTGGCAAGAGTTTGATTGACAAGCTGGTTCATCCAATCAACTGCCACGTATTTTTCTGAAAGTGGCCGCCTTTATTCAAGCAGTTTCCAATGGCGGCTTCTCAGATGGTTCTGTGTAACAAAGCACCTGGCGGGTCGGGTAACAGGGGGTCACCACAGTGATCACAGTTCATCCCATATGTGAATAAAATGTCATGACTGTTCATCCAATAGGCATTTCACTCAAAATCACAAATTTCAATCTCATGGTGGCAATCCATCCTACGTGGCTTGAATGCAATTATATGAAGTGGCTTTGGACAAAAACGGCAAAATGAATGTAATGTACTGTAAATGTACACTGTCTGTCTGTTTAAATCTGGACCAAATTGGTGGACCGGTTTTAAGGAATCTCAATTGTATCGGAATTGTGTCGGATTGTGGTAAAGCCACACATGCCGGAGTTCTATATTTAGCCACTGATTCTCGCTCCCGGTCGCCTTCCTGTTGTGGTGTTACCGGAACAAACACCGAGGATGAATCCAGGAGGCACTTAATGAAAATAGTGGAGGACATCGCTGGGGGGTAAAGGGCGCTCTGCTCTTTTCACCCTGCCACCGGACTGGGATAAGCAGCATGATGGAGGTATTGATCAGTGGATAGATGGATGGGTGAACAAATGAATTGCCATTTGATGACACAATAAGCTTAGTTTCACATTATCTCACAGGTGCAGGCCAGTAAATGGTCACCAGAGAGCAGTTATCTCACCTAACAGAGAGATGTTTGTTTGTAAGTGCACTTCTGCTGCAGCCAAGTCTCCCAGCGCTGGGAAACCAAACAGACTCACAGTTTTCCTCTTTGCCCGAACCGCTGAGCATGACAGAGGCCAGAGAGAAAGCTGATGAAGTGCCAGTACTTTTACAAACATGTAGTTTTTGAAAGGCAGGCGCTGTTCTCTGAACTTGCATGCATACATATTGCTGATACTTTCCTGTTTACAACCTTTTCTGAACCGCTGGTAAAGGTTGCCATGCATCACTACTCCAGAGAATTAATAAGAAACCATCACTCATTTCTGTTAGTCAGCGATAATAATAAAGAAGCAGAACAGGATACAAAGAATATGCTCTCATAAAAAATGAAGGGATCAACCCGTTTACAAAGATGTTCAGAAACTAGAGACATTTAGCCAATTTAATTTCCTGCAAACAATGACAGGAGAGCACAGGAGAGGACACAAGAGGATAGAGGAGAGGAGAGGTCAGAAGAGAGGACAGGCTAGGAGAAGACAGAGGAGAGGAGAGGACAGAGGGGACAGGAGAGGAGAGGACAAAAGATGAGAGGAGAGGGAAGCGGAAAGGAGAGCACAGGACAGTTTAGGAGAGGACACAGGAGAGGACACAAGAGGATAGGATAGAACAGAAGAGATGAGGAAAGGACACAGGAGAGGTAAGGAGGGGACACAGGAGAGGAGACAAGATGATAGGATAGAACAGGACAGGCGAGGAAAGGACACAAGAGAGGAGACAAGAGATAGAGAACAGGAGAGGCAAGGAAAGGAAAGAGGAGAGGAGACAAGAGATAGAGAACAGGAGAGGCGAGGAAAGGAAAGAGGAGAGGAGACAAGAGATAGGAGAGAACAGGAGAGGCGAGGAAAGGACACAGGAGAGGAGACAAGCAGATAGGATAGAACAGGAGAGGCGAGGAAAGGACACAAGAGAGGAGACAAGAGATAGAGAACAGGAGAGGCGAGGAAAGGAAAGAGGAGAGGAGACAAGAGATAGGAGAGGACAGGAGAGGCAAGGAAAGGAAAGAGGAGAGGAGAGGCGTTTCTTTGAGATAACACAAATGTGTTGCAGAGCCACTGTAGTGCTGGCTGTAGGGAAAGTAGCTAAACGGTAATCTGTGAGTAAGAGGACGTGAAGGCAGAGCCACCAGCAGCTCACTAACAGATATTCATCAG
The DNA here is from genome assembly GCF_910591455.1 of Pholis gunnellus. Taxonomy (NCBI): domain Eukaryota; kingdom Metazoa; phylum Chordata; class Actinopteri; order Perciformes; family Pholidae; genus Pholis; species Pholis gunnellus. Next base: position 22,929,788 of record NC_136536.1, on the reverse strand, counting down.
CTATTCAGCCGTGGAAAAGGGAAAGGCCAGATAACATGCAAATGTGGTGCAGATATACGGGAGGAGTTAAGCTTTCAAACTGGCATGCAAGCCTCCCCCCCCGGTGCCGTCTGCAGATAAATTTGCAGAAACAGCCATGACAGTGTTGTCGTCTGTGTTCAGTTCAGCCTCTGCACTTCTCTGATTGACTGATACGCGTGTGTGTGTGTGTGGGTTTGTATATTTCTATTTTTATATGAATCGTACAGCTCGCACTTTTTGCCACATGCCACAGCACATAGAGCCCACTCTAGTTTGCGATGCATGTCAATGGATGGGCCTTTGAAATATACAAAACCCAACAAGAAAATACACAACAGCTAATTATAAAAAAAAACTATTCATGATTACATGACTGAACTTGTGTTTGGAATGACTCCATTCATGATCAGTCTTTATTTCTGTGGGCTCCACATATTGATCCATCTAGTAAAAGTCTGGTCAAAGGAGGTTTTGCGAAAGGGCAGCTTAAAGTTCCAAACCGTAGAAGTTTCATTGTGTCACTGAACACCTAGGACGCCTGGTTATTTAGGCCCTGGTGGCCTCCGAGTAAAAACAGTAGCCCACAGAATTAGCATTACATGTAATATTGTCAGACTTGACAGTTAAAAAAAAACAACATTCAAAATCGATGCAGCAGATCCATAGATGGTGTCTTTTTTGTTCCACACATTTTCCTCTCTTGTCAAAACGTGATGCCTCAATTACCCACAATGCAAATCTACTGCCAGGATTATTTTTATAGCCCAATATCACAAATTTGCCTCAAGGGTCTTTTTGTTAGCAGAGATGAGGAGCGGGCTGCAGAGGTCGGGGAGCTTAGTTGCATGTCACTCCTCATCTCTCTCTACCTTTGTTGTCAACTCTCTGTCGAAGATATGAAGATGACATTTATTGCACGATTGTATATCATCGTGAGAAGTTTGATTGTTGTGGGGACTGGCTCAGCAAGAAAATCCCCAATACCTCTGTGGAATCATGGAATGCAGTATTTACATTAAGTTCTCTTTCACAACCATGCTCAATATATATATATTTTTTATAAATCAATTATTTAATAATGAAAAAGAACCTTTAAGAGGAACGATGAAGAACCGAAGTGATAAGGAGTATCTAAGAGTAGTACGATCGATAACATCCTAATGAAACCCGTCTCTAGTTAGGAAGAACAAGACATTTTACTCTTGAAACCTATGAAACACATTGTCCATGAGTCAGTGCTGCTCCATAAAACAATTCCTGTCCTTCATTTATTTGTAAACTGTAGAAAGGTGGGCCAAAGACAGAACCCTGAGGCATCCCTGTTTTAAAGGGCCGGTATACCTCAACCAAAGGGCCCGTCAGACCGCCAAACAGCCTCGGAAATCACCCACACAACCCCACACCTGCCGCTGCTGTGTCTGTAACCTTCCCAACAGAAAGTTGGCAGAGTTTGAACTCTGGCCTAAGGCACGGCTCACTAGTAGGTCCGGTCCCAGACGTCGCTGTATCTGGACTCTGGATCTACAACCGAAAGATAATTGAGAATTATTTTATTTTAAAGCTTTCTGTGATGTAATTTATTCTTTAATACAGCCCCTCGACGTTTACATATTATTATAGGTTGTATTATTTATAAATCATCCAGTTCAATTTGATAACCAACGATAAATAGTGTTGAGGTATTATTCAACAGAATTTTCTTTATTTGATTTGATAATTAGTTTTTTACTAAATACATACGTTGATGCAACTGCTAGGCTACTTCAATATATCACAGCACAAGTTAGACATTACTGTGATGTTTCCAGACCTTTGGATGAGGAGATTCTCTCTACTTGGACCTTGTTGAACTTTAATTGAATACCTCTGGCCTAAGGCCTCGTTTCTTTGAGTAATTGCTTCTGTCACTTCTCGTCTCTCTCTCTCTGTGACAGTCAGCTTCTCACCCTGCCTCCCATGTGTGCCCATTTGGAAGAGCAACACACACTTCAGCTTTAAGAAATAGTCGGACGACACTTCGTACAAACCTCAGCCCTCGCTCTCTACAAAAGAGGAAATCTCACAGTTGACGATAATGTCTCGGTTACAAAGGCCAGACTGAACCTTAGTAGAGTTTCATCACAAACCTTACATTTGGAGAGTTTATAAATGAGGATGTCATTGTGCTTTTAACATCCAGAGAAACTTCCACATAAGCTCTATCAAATGAGAGTGCGAGAGAGAAACGCTGTGTGCCTTTCACATGTGCATTCTGACACACAGCCTCTCACAAAGCCTGTCAAGCAGAAAGCTACCAAGAGACAGAGCGGACCCTCCTCTCATACAAAAAGGAAAGAACCCCGTGCTGCATTCTTCACTGCAGCATATCAGAGGACAAATGAGCTGCCGTTCATCAGCAAGAACGATTCATTTCAGCAACTAAAAGGAATGAGCGATTTACTTTGGCCAACAATCCTCTTGTTCTTGTTAAACTAAGTGACCGACGGGGCTGCACACACAGACAGATAAGCACACACACACACACACACACACACATGCCGATGAGTTGAGTGACGTGTGGGGCAGATTTGTGTCTGGTGGACTCAGCTGGAGGAGAGGAGAGTGTGTTATTTAAAGCTCAGAATCAATCCCCTTCCCTCTCTTGTTTCACCCTCCCAGACACCAGCAGTTCACTCTGTGCCCATCGCCGAGCTGAATAGGACACACACACACACATTCAAAGGCATATGAGACGGAAGCAGGAGCATGCACACACACACACACACACACACACACACACACACACGTTAAGACACAAGCCTTCAAACAGCTGCACATGCACACAAAGACACAAATGAGCAGATTCTAAAAGTATGTGGGCAGATGTGGACACATATATATGCACAATTTCACCCATGCATACAAAGAATCTTTCACTCTCTTTCCCCAATACACACACACACACACACGCTCAATGGTAGGATACAGTTGCACCCCACCGACCCCCATTTCCACATGTCATCACATGGTGGAAATGGGAAGATGTTTGCAAGAAAATGAGGTGGTGATGACAGCAGGGTCCTCTCTGGAATCCCATTCTGATAGACATCAATCAAACAGCCACACTGCATGTGATCACAACACACATGCACCTGGAAATACCAATCAGCAGATGTTCATTTCGTTCATAAAATCTGGAAATAGATTGTTGCCTAACATTACATGTTTTTCAGCCGCCGGTAGTGTGCCGACAGCTCGTCTTACAAGAGTCCTGCATTCAAAATGTTCGGTGGGTACAAGTACGAGGGAAACATGAGCAAAGTATTACATTTACACAACACTTGATGCAAAAAATGGCCCCTGCGAGTATCATATCATATACTATTGTATATTGTTTCATTTTATGTTTTTATTACTTATGCAACAAAAGAAAGTGGGATGTTACTGTTGTTCGTGGTTGACATATTGCTCATGTTAACTATTGTATGTGCTGTTGGGTAGTTTAATCTAAAACAATCAAATTTGTCAAATTTGTACTGTAACTACAGAACTTGAGAAAATGCGACCGACTGCTCTTGTGTTTTTTTTACATATGTTAACTTCCATATGTTCCATATGTTGTTCTTCCAGATGCGTTCATAACTATATGAACGCATCTGGAAGGAAGTGGAGGTGAGGAAAACTGTTTATTCTTTGAAGTCCGTTATGAGAGAACATGGTTGTGTGGCGCTGCTTCTCTCCCACATCTTCCACTTTCATTCACTGTTTGTATAACTCAGCAAAGTAATGCACTCATAATGTCGTTAGTGATGTCATTCAGATATAACCCCCCCCCCCCCTTTACTGTGGGCCGACAGTGCTAGCCACCACACCAACGTGCAGTACTAAAAATAGCACATCTATCATTCAAAAAATAAAAAGCAGCCATGAAGATAACCAATGTAATGGAAGGCTATTTGGTATAGTTTGCACCTATTACAAAACACATATCCATCTTAGATCTCGTAAATTCCATTTATGAAAAAGCCCAATCCAAGCTGATTTTAAAAATGATCCCCATTACGAGGACACAATTTCACATTATCTATTCTCCAACGCGATATATTACCGTTAAGATGTTCCACAACCACTCAGACACACTCAACGCTCCACGCCACACATCACAGCATGTGAATCATCGCTGACAAGTGTTTGCAGAATGAAGAGAAATGACCTTAAGGTGTTGAAAATGTGTTGTGTTATCGCTACACACTCAACTGAGATACATCAAGGTCTACAGTGTGTGTGGTAGACCAAGCTGTCTACGTGCCGTGCTGTCCCCGTGTGGTGGAACACATCTGCATCTGTTGGCTGACAAGACTGCTGGTGACCTGGTGACCTGTACAGGCAGGTGGGATGAGAATTCATCAGTGTGACGGAGAAAGACGTAGGTGCCGGCATTCAGACAGCCAGCAGCACGCCAGCTGAAACCACACTGAATGCTGCTGCATACAAGCTGTTGTTGATAATGTACCGAAACAGGCTGTCAGGCAGTCAAACAAGCAATCATACAGCATTTAAAAGGCCAGTCAGACTGCTGCAAGTCAAGCAGGGCCGCACATCAATTAGCAGAACAAATGCAGCTGTGTTCCACTGATGCAGGCTGAGGCTTTTCTTCAGCCTCCCATGGTTTTCTCCACTGTTTGGTACAGCACACGACGAGAGCTGAAAAGTGAGTTTTACCAGATTGAGCCATCTCTAGTACCGTCTGTTACACCTTAAAAAAAGGTCCGTTTTTCATGAAAAGAGGCCTGTGCTACGGTCCACCACTTTGGTCCAGACTGATATGTATCGAGAACTTTCTTTTTCAGAAATTCACCAAGTGCAACACTTGCTAAAAAATAGTGTTTTCCATGAAGACACCGGAGTTTTGTTGAGAGCTGGAGGCGGGATGGAAGCTGACGGAGGCGGGATGGAAGCTGACGGAGGCGGCTTTCTTGTCATTTTCAGGAAAACTCTGATGACATTCCATGACGTGACTTTTTATTTCATACATCATCGGTTCAAAATTTGTATTTCTCCAATTTGATATCCTACAACCCTCCTTAATGATCAAATACCAGCAAAACTAACATTCCATCAGCCTCAGCTGTGTTAATTAGCAAATGTAAGCATGCTTAATTAAGATGGGCAATCTGGTAAACATGACACCCCAAAGGTACTAAAAAATACAAAGAAATATATTTGTCCATCTTTTTGTCTCTTGTAAATCACGTTACACACGGCTATGAAAGCCTTCAAAAGTGTTTTGGTCTCGCTTGTCCTTCCCTCACTTAACCAGGTTTCCTGCTGATCCGCTGGTGCAACACAAAGCCTTCGCAGGTCTCGGCCCCTCTCTGCATTTCTTTATCTGGCTCTCTGATAGTCAGTATTTATTCCCCCTTTTCTCTGAGGCTGGATTTGCACCCTGGGACGGACAGATAATCCCCCCCCACACACACACACACACACACACACACACACACACACACACACACACACACACACACACACTCATGAATGTACTACAGCTTGCGGCAGTTGCTGCAATGCAGGGTTTGATTAACAGCTCTTTACTATCGATTACAAAATCGATGCACTAACCCACGTCTTATGAGGATTGAGGGGATGCGCATAAAAATCCAAAGAAACAATGCACCGTAAAGCAATGTGCAGAGATAAGAGCACGTGTTCATTCACAACATGAAGTACGGACGAGTCGAGCACCACGGACAGCTCCACCGACAGGAGGGAAGACTGAGCTGAATGAGGATCTGATGAATGAGGGGAGATATCGCCCAACTCATTTTGGAGATGATCCTGGACAAAAGCGATTATTGCGGCTCAGTCTGATCCAGCGGGGGCTTTGAAGGGGAACTTAAAGTAGTGGAGGGGCAGGAAATGCAAACAGCAGATCTCTACTAGGTCTGCTAATGAGTCTCCCTGGCCTCTCAGTAATCCTATAAATATTCATGCTTAGTGGGTGGGCATGAAAGTTAGTGTGGGCTCGAACGAGTTCTACCGTCATGGCGATACCATGCACCCTGACATCTCTGAACTACTGGCAGATCTATCAATGTTCCCATCGGATTCTTGGAAATCCCCCTTTTGCTCAGGTGGGTGGTGCGTGTTCTCTGAATGACCTTCCAGTATGCAAACCTCAGTCAGTCAGTCAGCTGCTGCTGGACAGTATGTGAACGTTCACCCACTGAAAGCAGAGCACAAATGGATACACTCATCAAAACCACGCCGACATGAAGATGAAGAGCACTCATCCAGAAGCGCTGTGGGTTAATAAATATATAAATCTCCGACTCTAAAAAGACTTCAGCAGGTAGTGAGAGGACGTAACAGAGAAACTGCTAATTCCTCACGTCTCAATGCGCGCGACTCAACCGGTGGCAGATCTAGAAACATTTCAATTGGAAAGGCCACACATGGATTTGTTTAATGTGCATATTATAACTGTAGACTCAAATCAAAGCCCTTGTTCTTGGCAACAATAAGGTGAACATTTATTAATAGTCCAATATAAATGGAATCAGATATGTTCCAATGCGGAATAACATCAACACATAACTACTGTTTGTGACTCCGAATAACATACAGCAGAGCAGATGAGATCTGACTACACAGCTGTTCTCTGCAGCTTCGTTTCCACAGCATGGTACCGCGCGGCTTCACTCCACTCGCTTGGAATCTCTCTTTTTTTTGGTTTTCCTTTGGCAAAAGTTTTGGATCGTACCTGGAACCTTTTTTTGGTGCCACCTCGGTCGAGGTTCCAAGCGAGCTGAGTCAGTAATAAAAGGTGGAGTTAGAACAATGCAGACCACGGATTGGTCAGCGAGAACAGCAGGCCGTCCGGCACAAACCCGTTTTTTTAACGGCCAAGCTACCATCAATGGTGACCACAGTTTTTCTAATTCACATTTTTTTAGCCGACAAAACTATGCCGTGGTTATTTGCCGAGGTGCAGACATCCCTCTGATTGGTAGCCATTAAAAAAGGATCCAGCTAGAGCCGTGTCTCGTTTCAGATGATGTCACGGCAGTTTCATGCGGTGTTGCTATGGCGATCGGCTAAGGATCCCGCCAACACTGATGGGGTGCTATCTGCAGTGGAAAAAGAAATCGAGAAAAGCTGCTGGCACAAAAAGTAAGTTAAGTGGAGAGGATGCAGCGTAACTGAGGCATATCATTTAAAGGCATAGCGGTGTGGAGGTCAACCCAGCTGATGTCTGCAGTGTTAAGAAATACTCCACAGGTAGTCAGCTGTCAGGATCCATGAGGTCATTGCTTTTGCTTGCAAACCACGAGATGGAAAGGAAAAAGGTCTATTTTTCAAAGAATGGTTGTAATCGTTGATCTCATTGTGCAAACGACAGTCAAGAGAGCTCCATCTGGGTCACAAGCTCTGCATTCACTCTCTCATTTACTGCCACCTCTCGACTGTCACCGTCCTCTACGGCGCTGCGTGGTGAACGGGAACGAGAAGAGAGAAAGCGAATCATACTGGAAAAAAAGAGCTGAGTGAGAGCGCACAGCTTCCAGAACAGCAGGGGGGGGGGGGGGGACAAAGTGTGGCAAAAAAATACAACATCCAATATCCCAACATCTAATCTCGAAATTCTGCTCGTAGAGTAGCAGAGAGAAGACACGCAGGGGAGACTGTCAACATGAGAGAGATGAGTCACATGGAAAGAAAACAAACAGGTTTAGAGTATCACTGATTTGCACGCCGTAATTATTCTGCAGATAGTGCTTTAAAGAGAAGTAATCAGCGGGAGGCTAAACAAACCTATTTACCCTGTGATAGTCTATCACAGGGTAATATCAGCTTTAGCACAGCTGCTGCTTGAAGGCAGAAATGGAAACGATATTACTCTGTCTCTCTTTTTGTCTCCAAACCACTCTTTCAATCTTAAATATGCACGCTCATCTGACTGATTCTGTTTCTGGAGGTCGGTCACATAAAAAGGTTCACTCTTCTATCTGCCCTTCTATCTTCCACAAACGAATGTGGACAAAAGCTGAAGGCAGCTCAATTGTTGTGTGAACAAAAGCCAATAGAGTCCGTTTCAAATATCCTCTCAGCATGCGTGTTTGAGTTCAAGTCCAGATATGAGACGTACTGAACCGTGTGTGAGTCAGAGAGAAACACAGGTTCTACCACGTTACAAAACATCCTTTCTCACACACTGCTGCTGGCATCTGGCTCGCACATGCAAGAGTTTGCGGCACTCACAGTCAAGCCAGTCGGTTTACTTCCAACAAGTCCCCCCCAAATGAAGTGACATGATACGTTATCTAACAACCTTCTAGAAAGAATAAAATGAAGTTTTTCTGACCGGACACTGCTGTGTGGGAGGTTTGGTTTCGGATACGGCAGAAAAGGGACTTTGTATGGAAAGATCACGGTTTGGGTCTAAACTCTGCACGGTAACAGAAGGGAACGGTCCAGCTTCAGACAAACCAGCTTCGACTGTTAGTAGGAAATGGGGAATGGACAGGGGGTCTCCCAAGTCCAACATTTTACTGACCCCTCCATCCACGTTTGCATACACATGTCACACTATTTCCTTTTTTGTTCCCAATGGACAAGAGTTGGTACAGCCTGCACGAGGACTTTCTGATTGGACAATAATAGATCTTTCTTGGGAGGGCAGTCTCAATCCTTCTGTAGATGTTAATCTTTTAAAAAAAGGTCACAGCTGGGCGTCCGATGGCCTGGTATAGGTGAGATGCATACAATGAGTCCAGCCGGGGCAGCTTGTTGCATGGCATACACTTCTATTTCTGTACCTCTGCTGTCGCTATCAAATAATGGCAGAATGCCAACAAAAAGCTTTATTTTCTAAAATGTTACTCAAACACAAAGGAATAGGGGCTTTGTTGGGGACTATCTTCAGCCATGAATACAGCTCTTTAGTGACAATGGTGTAAGTGGTAACACAATTTAAAATAAAGTACAGTGCCCACAGTGAAGGGAAATGTCACCTGTACCTGTGGCTGATTTTAATCATTTGTGGACAACAATGGAGGTCTATGGCACAGAGGAATACGATACATCAGGCTTTGGAGACACAATGCTTGTTAGTGGGATCAATTTCATTGTTAGTTCTTTTCATAAGAATGTTGGTAAAAAACAAAAATCATAAAATATCTTCAGACTTATTTTAATGTTGAGAGCACCACAAATATTATATTCTATTGACCTCAACATAACGTTAGGGTTTCAACAGAAACCAATATCCAAGATCAGAGGCTAATGTCTCAAAGCTTGAGTCAATTAAACCAAAACGATGCGCTTGGCTATTGTCACTGGAAAATATGTCCTTTGTTTCATTTCATTTTGTTTCGTTATTAAGGTGAAATGGCCCCTTAAAGGGATAAAGAAGTAGCCAGGGAAAGTGTTCACTGTTCATGTCACAGAGAGGGATTGAGTTGGAAAGGAAATGTATAAAAGCACAGAGACAAAGAGTCAACAGCGTCAGTCATATTCCTGCAGAGGACTGATGGTCTGTTAAACACTCTCATAGGAGGACACACCGTCAGGGCAAATCGCTTTACCCTGACAAGGTCATTTTCTGAAGAGTTTACGAGGCTGTGTTCAGGTCCAATGCGTGTTCCTCGGAGTGTGTCTCTGAATGAGTGCTTGGGGCGGTGGGGCTTGTCGGGTGAGTCTCCAAACCTCTTGACGAAGCCTTGACTTTGTCTGACAGCTGATTTAATCACTCTCTAGTCCAACCTGCTTACACATGATTTTGCTGTGGTCAATAACCCATTATTGAATTTACATTCAGCGCGGGTATGCCGGCTTTGATGTGATTTTATTGTGACGTATTTTACCAGAAGAATGAAAAGTCTGACACCAATTGGAATATGGTCATTCCAAGTATTTCTGTCTTTGTTGGTGCTTTGAACAAAGCTGCTGTCAAAAGAACACAGACAAACAGTGTTTATGCCTCGAAAAGATGAATGCCAGATTTTTCTATGCACTTAACTACAACTACCACCTTGTGATCGCACGGCTCCATGGTATCCAATTAGATATTCAAATTTTCATGTTTAGCATATGAATTCTTGAGTTGCGGCCCAAAAAAGTGTTTTGTGAGGTCTCAGTGACCTTTGACCACCAAGATCTACTCGTTTCATCCTGGAGTCCAGGTGGACGTTTTCGCCAAATTTGAAGAAATTTCTGATTTTGAGTTCACGAGATTGGACTGGACGGCCACCCCGTAGACAACGCCTTTGGCCGCTGCTGTCAACGGTTCGGAAGCTTAATAAAATGGGCTTTTCAGGGCTTAGAGGGCCATGTTAGCATACAATGTTAAAAATGACATTGCGTCATTAAAATCACTGCAATTAGGTTTTCGTGTGCCTTGTGTAGGTGGTGCTTCTGGCTCTTGTGCTAATGTGCAATGCCAGGTTTGACTTAAAATGCCAGGTCCTGATTAAACATGTTATCCATTTACAGGTTGCTTGAGGTTTATTCATTGGGTGCCTGATGTATGAGTGGACACGCTGTGTGCCCTTCAGGGAATACAATTAGCACCTGCCGCCTGCCAACAGCAGGGTCAATGTTAGCTCTGGCAGGTAAAAGATTCAGCTCACCTGCCACCATGGCAGATTGGTTTTCCTTATATTTAGAATCATTATTTTCAAAAGGCAATTCCTCAGTTAAAAATATTTCTCCTGTCTGCTGCCACACACTTGCGTTTACAATTTACGTTCTACATAGTTTTCAGAGGTGGCAGGTAGGAATGTTCAGTGACCGGCCACAGCGGCAGGTGAGAAGGAAACCTCATGTCAGACCATGGTGCCCTTCATGTAGCCGCGCCTGGTCTCCAAAAAATAGCTTTCCCATTTGACAAAACTGCATAGTTTTCTCTCCGATTACATACGTTTTTGACTTATTCCAAAAACATTTCCCGTCAAAATACACAGAACTCAACACATCCTATATATATGTTGATTCTTCCCACGTCAGTTCAAAAATGTCTCATATGTTCAGAGACCGTGACGATTATTAAAGGCATTAATGTGAAGCGCCAATAGGAGACAGAGCATTGTTCTTTGAGCAAACGTACCCACTCACATCCGAAATGAAGTCACAGAAAATAAACCTTAGAGCCCAATATGATCAGAATCCTAACACATGAATTCACTGACCAACAATGATGTTAACAGAGAGAATAGAGCTGAAACAAGTGGTTTAATAACCACAGATAAGGTCCCTGCACACAATTTTCTCTTTTTAGAAGATGAGAAGAACGTAGATAGTTTGGCTTTTTTGATTGACATCACTTCACACCAGAATCAAAACAATGTAAAGCTGCAGGGCAAAGACAATTTTTTAACCTTCTGGTATGTATTTTATTAATCCAGTCCTTATTTTAGTTGAAATAAGAGAATAACATGTATTTATTATAAGAGTATGCATTATTTATAATTTATCCAGTTCAATTTGAAAACTGTGACAGTAAATATGATTTATAGATAAGATAATATAAGATCAGCGGGAGATCGACAGGCGGATCGGTGCGGCTGCAGCAGTAAAGCAGGGGCTGCACCGGACCGTCTTGGTGAAGAGAGAGCTGAGCCGGAAGGCAAAGCTCTCAATTTACTGGTCGGTCTACGTTCCTACCCTCACCTATGGTCACGAACTCTGGGTCGTGACCGAAAGGACAAGGTCGCGGGTACAAGCGGCCGAAATGAGTTTCCTCCGTAGGGTGGCCGGGCTCAGCCTGGAGCTCGGACATCAGGAGGGAACTTGGAGTCGAGCCGCTACTCCTTCGCATCGAAAGGAGTCAGCTGAGGTGGTTCGGGCATCTGATTAGGATGCCTCCTGGACGCCTCCCACTGGAGGTTTTCCGGGCACGTCCAACTGGGAAGAGACCCCGGGGAAGACCCAGAACACGCTGGAGGGATTATATCTCCCAGCTGGCCTGGGAACGCCTCGGGATCCCCCAGTATGAGCTGGAAAATGTTGCGGGCGAGAGGGAAGTCTGGGTCAGCCTGCTTGGCCTGCTGCCACCGCGACCCGACCCCGGATAAGCGGAGGAAAATGGATGGATGGATAATATAAGATCAGTCAGTTGTTGACTACATACGGATGTTGATAAAACTGCTAGGCTACTTCAATATGTATGGCACTAAATCATAGCGCAGGTTAGATGTTACTGTGATGTTCCAGACCTTTGCGTGAGGAAATTCTCTCTAACTGGACCTCGCTGAGTTATAATTCAATACCCTTGCAGTGAGGGCTCAGCATCCATCAGCACAGACGACATGTTCTGTGCATTATGGTGAGACAAGCTTTGGTTTCAGGCTCCTTTGCGTCACATGTGGCACATAATTAATCTATATTCCCCTTCCTCTCTCAAGCCACATTTCACCACAGAATCTACAAATAATAACAATCAAGGAAGATTTATGTCATCGTTTGTTGTGTTTATTTGCCCGAACTTCATGTCTCAAAACATCTTCCCAACCTGTGCAATCATATTGTTAGCATAAGGCTCATACACAGATAAGTAAATGCACACACACACACACACACACACACCGCCATCAGCAGCACTCCCGGGGGTCTATTTATAGGCTTTCTGCGAAAGCATGTCCCAACCAATAATAGTCTGAACAGGAAGCCGGTCTTTTAATCACATACTTAGTCAACAGATATGCGACACCTATTCAGCTTCACACTTAATATAATTACAGTTGTTTGCAGCGCCCGTCGGTTAGGAGATCAGGTTAAATATGCATGAATATAATTAGCATAAAGCCACTGGGCCGTGTAGCGGTATGACTGCGGCGCCACGTCTTTGCTGCTCTGCTGCGCCGTGACTAAAACACGTAGGAGGGAAAACCAATGCCGTGATGACCTGTTGCCTTTTCACCGGCCCCCGATCAAGCACTGGAGGAACACTTTTAGTAATGAAACTCATTATCAGCTTCAGTTGAGAGAGGGGGAAGTGACTGAAAGAGAGTGACAGAGTTAGAGAGCAAGAGCAGGTGAGGAAAACAGAATTTAAAAAAAAGAGACACCACTTTTAGGCTTCTTTGACATTTCACAAACTGAACTTCTCTCGTAATCACCGGGCACTAATGTCAACCGAGCTGATCACTGTGTAATTGTCTGGTAATCAGTCTCGACTCCGGGAGCAGATGCAGTGAAATGTGGATTAGTTATAAAAAACTCTGCGAGTAGTGAAATGGTTTGTGAAATGATTGTTTGTATTTATGGGTTTAATGTATTTATCGTGCTATACAGCAAGGAAGAACTTGTGCTTTTAGGGTATATAAAAAATGTGTCTACAGCGAAAACTGCTGATAGTAATCACGGTTCCATTAATCAACTGCTAATAAACTTGGGACAAAATCATTCCTGTTCAAATAATGTTGAAATAATGTGCAAATAGTAATCATGTAGAATGCTTACAGTGTTCATTTTGGCTGTTTTTATACGTGACAAAATATTGAAAAGTAAAAAGTGTGGTAAATAAATAAACATCAATGGTATATAACTAGAAAGGTGCACTCAGTAGAGTTCAGAACTCCACCAGCCACTGCTGTGTTGTGTGATTGAATGAATACAACCCATAATGCGCTAACCATATATAGACACTTCATTCAAACTCAAAAACAATCTTTTTTTTCTTCATTTCAATTTACTGCGCTGATACTTTGCCTCGCGGTAGCCCATCTGCTTATCGGCTGGCGACCTGAGGCTGATGCTGCGTGCACGTTGAGATAATGATGGGGAACAAAAGTCATTTTCTCTCAGTGAAAAACCGAGTCTCCTCCAAGCTTATGACAAACCGCCAATGAGATGCAGCAGCTAAACGTGGTGTTCCTCAGGCTACCTTGTGCAGTCTAGAGGAAACTAATGCACACGGGTGAAGCGCCTCGTCGAGTGGATCGATAATGTCTGGTCACGTAATGCCCCAAAAAACGCCACTGCAGCGGGTATGCAAACGTACGACGCCTGCCTCCCTCATTGGCGCCAGCGCCCGCAGCTCCTCGCTCAACCGCCGGCACAAAGTGAGCGAGGAGTTCCGCTCATCTGAGTGCACCCGGCAGAGCCTCACCAAGAGGGGCCCTTTGTGAGGGGAAAAGGCAACGAGCCAGTAAATAGTGAAGCTGTCCGTTTCATTGCTTTATGTAATGAATATACAAATGTAAAGTAAATGGTAATCTGCTTAAAGAATAAAGAACAAAAAAAAGGAAAGAAATCTGGTTATAAATCATCCACTAAGAATGATTTGACATGGAGTTTCACTAAAAGCGGTTTCCACTGTAATGTGGTCAGCGGCTCTGCTTCCTGAGTAGGTGTGCCACCGAAAGGATGAGAGTGTGAAAGAAGTGTGACAAGAGCAGGGCCACAGAGGACAACGGTGAGAGGAAATTGGGAGTTCAATGACATGGAAAGCGAGGAAGAAAAAAAAGTGGAGACATTTAAAAAGTGAGAGGCTGGGGGAGTTGGATGGGGAGGTGAAAGTGAGAGGAGGTGGACTGTGTGGATGGACAGCATGAGGGAGCATAAAGCTCAAAAGGAAACGGCTGGGGAGACATGGGAGAGTTTTTGAAAGGCCAAACTAACCTTCAAATTCACCCAAACACACGCAATGGATACGACTCACGTGGAGGACAATTGACAACGATTGCCAAATCATAGCTAGTAACTTACATTACATTACAGTCATTTAGCTGACGCTTTTATCCAAAGCGACTTACATTTTAGATGCTATCATACCGTAGGCACAGCTACGGGAGCAATTAGCAACTTGGCGTGGTTGCTAATCAAGCTTTGGATTTCTCAGCTCCCAAAGCAGTGTGATATGTGCAGTGTGGCTGTAGTATGAGCAATACATATAGTGTATATAAAGAGTCAGAGAGTGGTGTCTTTTTCAACCAAAAATACAAGAGCAAAAGTGCAAGAATTGGATTAAACTGTGTTAAAATGCAAACATTAGCTTGTACGGCTAACTAGCTCACTACTTACAGTACTGTTGCAACCTAAACCAGCGTTTTGTAATGCGTAAATGTTTTAAATAGCCACAATTCCCCCCCGGCTTCATAGCTTTATGAATATATGTATGTTCTTCGCCTGGGACTTGATAGCTTCAGCCTCAGTCTTTTAGGACCATATCACTTGTGTAAACCTTCAAGTGCACGTGAAACCATTTTACAGGGTCCACCAAGTCAGCTGGCTACATTAAAAACGAGTTTCCACCAACACATGGAGTAACGTTAGCTTAAATAGCTGGCTAGCTTGAGCTAATAAAATCAGCTAACAACAGTTGTCATTCCAGCAAACAGAATTGACGCTCGGTGGCTAGGAATGAGGTGCCTGCTTCTCTACTGGCCACCAGGGGGCGACTCCTCCAGTTGCAAAAAGAAGTCTGATTCAATCAATCAATCAATCAATCAATCAATCAAACTTTATTTCAGACAATATGCTCTAAACAGAGACATCTATACTCCATCTGTACACATACTAAACATGCGTGAGAGAGTTTGCTTGTGCATATATCCCACGACATTGCCTAGAAATATCATTATCATCGGTCATCTGTTCTTTTATAAAATGATAAGATATTTTACTTCATCACAGACACCAAGATTGATTGTATAGAAGTTTATGAGAAAATGACTCTACTTCTCACTTGATTTATTACCTCAGTAAACATTGTAAACATGAGTTTATGGTCTCAGTCTTCTTCATTACAGCATGATGTTCATTTAGTAAATGATGGTCCATTTAGAGTCAAATAGACCATAAAGCAGAGTATGCTTTAGGGCGGGGCTACTGTGAGCTACCAGAGCTGTATCCGACGTCACTCCTCCGTATTACAAATATGGTAACGTCTGTTCATTTGTTGCAAAAAAGCCAAGATGGCAACGGCGAACTTGAGGCTTCATAACGGCAGTCCACAAACCAATGGGTGGCGTCACGATGACTACGTCCAGGTTATCCTGTACGTCACTGATATGTATGGGCCTCTCTGAAGAACCAATGTGATTATTAACATGCAAATCATTGCAATATCTATGTATAATCCCTGCAAGAATATTTCGGAATCTAAATCTAGATTCTTCGGTGGGGTTGGAGGGGAGAAAGACAAAAAGAATCATGCTGATGAGGGACTTTCTAGTTGCTGTTATAAGCTCTAGCTTTTCAGTGTAGCTTCAAACATTTGATTTATCCATGGCAGTCTACACATCAATCAATCAGTCAATCTTTTCCTCATGAATCCAAGAGTCATTGGAAATATCCAAATTCTTTGACATGCAAAGGCATTCAGGCTTTTCAAAATTGAATCTGTAAACGCTTCACTTTAGCACATAATCTGTGCCAACCGTCTGTCCTAGCAGCTGGGCTCAGACGAAGGAAGAAAGGAAGTGAGGGAGTAGGAAAAGGAAAGGAATCTTAGATGAACGGGTTGATATGACTTTCCCACTATAAGCAATCTGTTGGCAGATCAAAGCCCCGCATCCCCACCCTCTGAGGAGCGGGTGTGCTTGATTGGCATGTCATTTCTGGGAAGAAGATCTGCAGGCATGTGGGGTTCAAGCTTCATCACCTGTGTGAACTTTAGAAATTCACATTGACTTTTCACATGAATTTCAGCCAAACAAGCCTGCGGGACTTTAAGGTAGGGAAAGCGGACGGATGGAAAATATCAAATCAAGCCGGTGACCTGGTTCAGATGGCAGAGACAAGGGCAGGATATCTTAAAGCTGGGGAGAGCAGCGGACCAGCTCCACGTGGTGATTAAACTGTGATGCAGCTAGAAGAGAACAAGAAACAGACTAAAGCAGATGGAGAGTGAAGGAGCAGACTTCCATATCGCCAATTCACATAAATATGGGTGAAGTTTAGTGCATCATTTGCGAACAGGCTCATAACTCCTTCCATGATTACCTTCCTATTTATAGGAAGGAAAAGCAGGTTTGTGATAATACTTATTATAACGGCACATAAACAACAATGAAGCACTAAATACTGTAAAAAAATACGATACTGTAAAATGTTACAGTATATTGTTTTTTTTCCAGTTAGAACATCCTTGGGTATTGCCTTGTATCATTGATGTCCATTTGGAAATTACAGAATTTAAAGTTGCAGATTACATTTGAATTACTGTACAGACAGATGTTGACAGACAGAATGAGTCATCCTACAAGGCCTATAATAATCACCACATTGGGACAGGTACTAAAAACATTTTATAAGCTAATGAGTAAGGGAAAGGTTACTCAGGAAGTGTACTTTTTACTTGTTAGTCCTTTAAAAAGTAGTAATACTTTACTTGGAATTCAAAGTAATCTAACCAAAACCGACCCTGAGAATAACCTTTATTGTGGTTAAAGCAGGAGAGTCAGTAAATCAGTCTGCAGTATCTGCCGTCCACAGCTGCTTTATATTGGATGAAAAGCTTCCCCTTGGGTTCATGAAATCCATGCAGCATCATAATAAGGTAGCAGGACACGTGTTGATATACAAAGCGCTGGAGTGGAGAGCCGGTCACTGCATTTACCCTCAACAACACCAGGCTGCCACAGTTTAACCACACAGACCTCTACACACATCAGACTAGTTAGAACTCGATATTCTGATTTTTCCTTTTTTTTTTAATGAAGCAGCCCTCTGGTTTGCTGATCAATATTCATCAATATGCTGCACATATGAACCAAAACAGAAGGCGCGTGGAGAGGCCCCCCAGAGGCGCCTACCAACTTGCCCTTGCAATTTATTATTTCAATTGAGGGTGTGAAATATTAAACAGAGGGAGCAATGCATGCGTTTGCTCCCTCGTAGAACCGGGCCTGTCTGTCACACATGCACTCAAGGCCATATTTGCCTGAAAGTTCAATCAATAACAGTGTTATAATTACTGTTACTGGGGAAAGTAACGGTTAAAACACTGCATTTTTCTCTAATGCCTTTTCCCACATTTTTGTTTTAACCACACTACTGGTGTTGTATCCTGACATTGACAGACAAAATGACTACGGCGGATCTGTCTAGAACCTCTCGACCAAAACGCCTCTTGGATTTGGAACAGCCAACTCAAATCAAACACTTCTTATGTTGTAGTTCATTCCCATGCATGCTGCTCAGAGGAGTCACAGCGACCGGATCGTCTCCCTGAGAGTTGAGCTTTTGGCTTGAAACTTGAATAAATCCAGTTGTTTGAAGGAGATGTTGTCACAGCAACATCAAATAGATATTAGAGATGAATTATGACCCGTTTAATTTCCTAACACTAGCTCTAAGCAGCTTATAATATAAATATTGCCCAAAATGTTTTTTAATCAAAGCATGTCGTTAAATGGTGAAAAAGGGTTAGTCTGTAGCCTTGTTGTCAATTTATAGTTGTTAATATTTAATTCTGAATGGGCAGCTCATATCAAGGAAAAAAGAAATTGGCCAAGAAAATTGAAAAGTGCATCTCTACAGTATTAGCTGTTTTCGTATATCTGCCAAGTAGCCTACATTGGGCTAAACTGTATCGTCATCCTTATAGACTAACTTACGTGATTATGTAATAACAACTTAACCATCTCCGATACAACTGAGCAAACTGCATCCACCAATGGAAGCCCACGAAATGTGGCAAAAAGCTCCAGAAAAGGTTTTTTTATGTCAAACCAAAAGTGTTTAACATCAGACTAAGCCAAACATTTTAGCCCGTCTCTCATGGCTCAACTTTATCCAGTTGCTCGAACACCTCTCCGCTGTTTACAGGTTATGTTGATCCAAAAGGAGGCTGCGTGCACTTAAAAGCGGTGTTATCACTTAATCTTGCACTTAATCTGCCCTATATGCTACGGCTTCCTTTCTTGTCTTCCACACAGCAACGGCTCTCAGTGAACACCACGTGCCGCTCTGCTTCTCATCAGTGCTGTAAGCCGATGCGGGGAACATTCAAAATGCAAATCACCTCGATGAAAACGGTCTGACTGTTCAGAAATGAACAGGTAATGAACCTGCTCGCGATTAGCAAAAGGCCCAGAGGGTCATAACCTCTATTAAAGAGCATTATTACAGAGCAGCTCTCGTTCGTCTCGTTTCCTCGGGAGGACACCGTGTTGCTGTTGTTGTTGCTTTAACGGCTCGCTTGTGTACCTGCTCACGTCCCCCGTCCCCCGTCCCCCCTCCTAAAGGATACCAGCAAGACGAGGGAGCAACAGCGATGAAATACGTATTCCGGAGCAACAAGAGCGACATGGGGAAATTAGTCACACACAAAGCGCAGACACGTGAACAAACATTCTCGATACAGGTACGCAAGACTCCGATCATACTGGGTGTTGAACGTGTGTTTCACGTACATGTGCAGTGTCTCACTTTATTCTGAGGACATCTTGGTATAAACTGAAGCTAAAACAAGAACACGATTTGGTTTGACAAGAATCACAACAACGATTGGAATCCAGCTTTTCATCACGTTGTCCTGTCCTTTGCTGAAACGTTTAATCAGCTGCTATGGCCCTAATCCTGTCTCTATGCAAGTATTATGATTATGAGATATGTTCCAACCAGATTGCTCAGAAGCTCAACATGCTAGCTGTTCATCATTTACTAGAATGTCAAATCCTGTTCCAGACTGTTCATGCTCATGGCTTTTATTTAAAACGTTTAAAGCCTATAAACAAATAATCAGTGTTTAAACTGACAGGAGAGTTAGTAACGATAGCGGCACCGGCTAACGAACAAACAAAGGTTCCGTTCAGTTACATTATGATGCGTTCAGGCTCTGCTCAGTGAAGATGAGTGTTGGGCGAAGGTAAACTGTTGGTGTTGGTGAGGAACTTGAATAAATCCAGTAGTTTTGTTGTGTTTTCACAGCAACATAAACAGATATTAGAGATGGATTATGAGCTGTGTACACTAGCTCTAAACAGATTATAATACATCATTAAAACTATTAATGACTAGATTTGTTTTAATCCATAAAAATACAATTGTGTGTTTTTATGAAGAAAAAAAATGGATTGAAATGAAAAAGAGATTGTCTGTAACCTTGAAGACCAGCTGTATAATCAAACAACAAAGGGATCTGGATCTGCAAGTCTGGATCATCAATGATCGGCAATTAGCATCAGCAGCAACAAAACGTGATCAGGGATCTCTCAAAGTTATATTTGCTCCCTTTATCTTGTGTGCTGGTCCGATCCATGATCCGAACTGTGAGTTTTATGATCCGTTGCACCACAAGTAGAGGGAACATCACGGGATCCTACATTTCCCACAATGCAAACAGCAGCATCTTTTCCTCGGACTCTTCAAACCTAGTGAACAGTCTTTCAAGCATCACGCTCTTCATTTAAAAGGCAGACTTTCGTTAGGAATTTGTTACAAAATTGGAAATCCTGAAGCCCAAGTGGAGATAGCCCTGATGACATCATTGGTAGTAGTTAACTCGCTGTGTTATCACAGACACACACAAGCCATGTAAGATACTTTCACAACTGAACCGCACACCAGGAACGCTGCATTCCCCTCTCTCAGGGCGGGGCTCCGTCTCAAAGGCAAAGTGAGAATGAGACCTGATGGCTGAGAAGGGGGCCGTTATCCTTTAACGCCAAACACATCAAACCTGACTGGAAGGATTCACAGGGGTGTGTGTGTGTGTGCGTGTGTGTAGAAGGATACTTTGTTAATATGGATGGCTGGAGGTTAGACTCGCTTGATTTTCCACGTAAATGCAGCACACAAACACACACACACACACACACACACACACACACAGATCTCTTCATGAGAGAGCAACCAAAAGATCTACATATTTGAACGCACTGAAACACTTCCCGTTCTGTGGCTTTGTACAAACACACACACAGTAAGTAGCTGCTTAATATCTTCTTTGTGGATTAATCCATTCATCCAACAATGAGCGACTCAATCATCATTTGTAGAATATCTAACTGTCCTCTTTCACCTGGCTCCAACATGTGCCCTTTTTGCTGTGTGTGTGTGTGTGTGTGTGTGTGTGCACCGGCGCACCTATCCAACAGTGGGCTTAGGCGTCGTTACACAGCCACTAACTGTGCACCGAGGAACAAACGGGACATTTTTTAGGTCCCCTGATGGTCATGCCTTATATCAAGCTGAAATCATGTCCAAAGCCCTCTGGTAGATTTTTTTTAATTTTAGCCAAGTGGGGACTTGCATGTGTGTGAGTGTTTAAGTCCATGCGCAGCACTTATCCTACAGGCTGGGGCAGGGATTTTAACGACCCCATTCACACACGTCGTTTAAACACTCCTCCATTGTGTGAATGGCTTGCAGCCCCAAGCCTGTCTTTCAGACTGTGGAGGGGCTAACAGGCCACTTAGTGAAGACATCAGTCTCTTGAAACATGTTTGTTTTAGAAAAATGGTAACAAAATAATCAACTTTAGTGGATACCTTAAGTTTTATTTTTGGCACTGTATTAATTTAAATGGCTACCAAGAAGGCAGGAGAGCAACGTGTATTTTAGAATCTAAAAGAATGGAAGAAAATACAAAAACAACCAGGGTTAAATTAAGAATATAATACTTAAGTACCTAAATACTTAATAAGATTCTTTCTTTTCAGTTTTAGTTCACTAAAAACTGATTTGTCATCAGCCTTTCCAAAATACTTGCCTGACCGGTTTGCACAAGCACTGGATGTAAATCAACTTTTCAATATACTAGTGTGCTCAGTCTACACTTGGATTCACTTTACAGTAAAAAGGTCCACACTTGTACTGTAAGGAATGACAGAGGTCCACCGTTGGTTGGTAAATAATGACACAAGTTCCCTCTTGGATAGCATGGAGTGATATTAAAACTCCACGTATGAAAAGAAATAAGCTAAATTAATAGTACTTGTGAAACAAATTATCTAAACTAAATAATTCTATATTATTCTTTAAACATGTTGTGTTTTTGAAAAATATACATAAAGGCACAGCTGTAGTGGATGGCGTAACCATTTTCAATCTCAACACTATTAAAATGAAGTGTTACCCAGAAGACAAGGAAGTAATGAGAACTTCAAAATCTAAAAAAAGAAAAAAAGAAAAAAAACAGGATGAAATTAAGAATAAAATGGTCACATTTGGATCCTTTCTTTTCACTTTTAATTTTTAAAATATTTTTTATTATGAGACTTTTCCCTTGGACAGTTTTTACAAGCACTGGATTTCAAACAATTTTACAATGCATCTCTGTCCTCAAGCTTTATTTATTGAAATTATTGTTGTTGATTCATAGTACAGGATGAAAAAGGTCAACACTTGTATTGTATGGAATGACAAGAGGTCCACAAAAAAAAAATCAATATTGTATGTCAAAAACATTAAAGGTAAAGTATGTCGAAGAAAGTCACAAAGTCATTGTATAGTATGCTGAAAAATTATCAAAGTATAGTGTGTTGAAAAGGTCGTAAAACGTCACAGTATAGTTTGACGGATATAGTCACACTGCCACTGTCACAATAATATGTCATAGTTTAGTATACCATAAAGAAATCGCCCCAAAAATATCAGATACAATAAAAAAAAGACATAAAGGTCTATGGTACCAAAGTGAGAAAATAAAAGTTACAACTGACTGCATTTGATAAAGGTTCCAAAAAATAGAAACACACACGGCTAATTTCACCCTTTAACAGGAAGCAGTCTCACAGGCAATATACATGTTAGCCCCATCGAAGCGTGTTGTCTCCACTTTTGTTTAGAGCTCTGCTGTATGTTAACATGTATTGGCGAAACAACCGTGTTCTTTTGACATTTACTTATTCTGAAAACCACTCTGTCCATATTCCCCACCTCTTAACTCCACAAGGAAGTAAAGAACGGTCATCAATGGCAGAAAGTGTGTGAACTGAATCACTTCTCTGTGCCCGCTTCATGCTCAGTGGGAAATATTGCATCTCATCATCGTGGTTAGCGAGACAAAACACTTTAGAAACACATTTCTCAAGTCAAACACTATAGAAATGATCCCTGAAAGTATAGTCTTAACAATCTTACGGGTGAAAACAGTAAGTCATTCACAGGACAATAATTCCATCTGAGGGTTCCTCTCTGCCATCAACAAGCTCCTCCTCATCTTGCATCTCATCCAGTCATGTGTGTTTATGTAAATTACACAATATTTCACAGCTAATCTCTGACTCTGACTCGAACATGTATTGGCGAAACAATCGTGTTTTTTTTAAATTTACAATTTCTGAAAACCACTCTGTCGATATTCCCCACCTCTTAACTCCACAAGGAAGTAAAGAACGGTCATCAATGGCAGAAAGTGTGTGAACTGAATCACTTCTCTGTGCCCGCTTCACGCTCAGTGGGAAATATTGCATCTCATCATCGTGGTTAGCAAGACCAAACACTTTAGAAACACATTTCTCAAATCAAACACTATAGAAATGATCCCTGAAAATATAGTCTTAACAATCTTATGGCTGAAAACAGTAAGTCATTCACAGGACAATAATTCCCTCTGAGGGTTCCTCTGCCATCAACAAGCTCCTCCTCGTCCTGCATCTCATCCAGTCATGTGTGTTTATGTAAATTACACAATATTTCACAGCTAATCTCTGCATGACTCTGACAGCACAGCGGTGATACAAAGAGATATCAGGTACAATAAAAAAAAAAGACATAAAGGTCTATGGTAACAAAGTGAGAAAATAAAAGTTACAACTGACTGCATTTGATAAAGGTTCCAAAAAATAGAAACACACAAGGCTAATTTCACCCTTTAACAGGAAGCATTCTCACAGGCCATATAAATGTTGATCCCATTCGAAGCATGCCAACTTTCAGAAAGCACAGCGGTGATACGAAGAGATCACAGTTCCGTTTTTCTCATACTGCACGCTCACTAAGATAGCAAGCCTGCAGTTTAAGTACTTCAGAGATCCTACAGCCTCGTCCTCCTTTACTGGGACCCCAAAAAGAGGAATTTTAGAAAGCTTTCAATTAAAAATGAATATTTGTACTAAGATGAGAGTCCACAATACCTTTTACATTTTAAACATTAAGCAGAACATCCTTTGTCGCAAAATATTATGGACCAAGTCAAAGAAAAGCCATATTACAGTATGTCTAAAAAGTTTAAGTATTGTATATTGAAAAAAGTCATATAAAGTATGTCCAAAAAGTTTTTGCCAAATCCATGCAGCATAGCTAAATTACAGCTAGCTGGCTAACCTTAGCTTGCTTGCTCGCTAACATTGTAGCTAGCAAAATATGAATTACTTCACAAGCTAAAAAAGTCATAGTTTAGCTTTAGCATGTCGAATAAAGTAATAAATAAGTCACAGTATAGCATATTGAATAAAGTCATAGTAGGCCTATATTATGTCAAAAAAAGTCATAGTAGTAAAATGTAAATTGGGTAATCTTTTCTTCCAATCAGAGCGGTGAAACGTGCCACGCAAACAAAAAATAATTAATAGAAAGACTTATTATTATTATTTGTCTTAATAACTATTAACCACCAAATACTTCAGTTCAAAACAGTTTTAAGGTCTTAAATCCATCAACTGACTAATTCCCAAACTCAGGAGCAGGTGAGATTGGATGTTGCTATAGTTACCATCAAGTACACGGGATGCAATATATTAGCATTTGAATATGAATTTGCAAACATAGACAGCTTATTAACTTAAAAGGAGAATTTGTTGAGTTACTTGCAACAGCTTAAACTTTTGTTCTGACTTGTGACTCTGCAAAGCAATAGACACATTTTATTTGTAATATACAGTGTTATTTCATTACTGCTAACGGGTCATAATGTGTGGAGTTTTGTGAAAACTGTGCCATGGAAAACATAGTGAACGCTGGACTAGCAAATAGTGAATCCCTAAAAGAAGACATTATCTGCCCTTGAGAATAGAATAGAATGCTGGATGGAACATGCACTGTTCTGTGACTCGAATAAATTAGAATGTTGACGTGTCATCTTATGTATGAAGCCAGGTGCTTGTGCAAATTAAACTCAGTATCTTCCAAAACTTTACAGAGGACAGCCGGACAGCTCTGAGGCTCTGAGGCTCTGAGGTAGGCCGTGGGAAAACAACTGCTCATAATTTATAGTACAGTTTTATTTTATTTGACTGTGGTCAGGCTTCCTGGGGGGCTCCCTGTTGACGTGAAGGTCTATCATCCGGTAGCTGGCTTCTTGGAGCCATGCTGACGGTGAGTGTTTGAACTGGGGGGAAGACTCAGTCGCGCTCTTGAGTCCTGCCAGTGTTAGCTCGCTGTGTGGGGCAAGCCGCAGGCTGCCGTCAGCAGAGTGTAAAGATGGTCGGACAGTTTTCAGTGCTACCTGGGGGCAGGAAGTCTTTGTGCCAGTCTGCCTCAGAGCTCACTTCAAGCTTCCCGTGGGTCTGATGTAGGATGCTGTGGTAAGATACTTGCACCAAACTCCTGTCGTGTAAACCAGTAGCATATCTGACCTGTAACTTTGGATTCAGAATAGACTTTGAGTGCTACCACTTTTTGTTATTTGGCTCAGGATGTTTGGTGCCACCATACTGATTTTAGGATTACCAAATCCCTCCTTGAATATCAAATTGTTCACATTGATTATTAACTTAGTAGAATAAAAAAGAGCTTAGCTTACAGGAGAGAAAGGGAAATGTAGACATCTTTATTTAAAAAATATAATGAAATTAAATGTATTATAGTCGTCATTATATACATATGAAATTCAAGCTCTGCATTTAACCAATCCCTAGCATATTGGGAGCAGTGGGCTGGGTTTAGTGTCTTGCTCAGGTATACTTCGGCACAGGACATGTAGCAGCCAAGGATGAAACCGCCGGCCTTGCGGTTACCGGACGACCCTCTCTACCCAATGAGCCACGGTATTTATAATCACACAGTTGTAGAAATGTTGTATAGTATGGAAAAAAAACAACTCCATAGAGGACAGCTGGACAGCTCTGAGGTAGGCCGCAGCATATTTTCAGAACTGCCCCCAGGTAGAAGCTGGCTTCTCGGAGCCATGCTGACGGTGAGTGTTTGAACTGGGGGGAAGACTCAGTCGCGCTCTTGAGTCCTGCCAGTGATAGGTCACTGTGTGGGGCAAGCCGCAGGCTGCCGTCAGCAGAGTGTAAAGATGGTCGGCCAGTTTTCAGTGCTACCTGGGGGCAGGAAGTCTTTGTGCCAGTCTGCCTCAGAGCTCACTTCAAGCTTCCCGTGGGTCTGATGTAGGATGCTGTGGTAAGATACTTGCACCAAACTCCTGTCGTGTAAACCAGTAGCATATCTGACCTGTAACTTTGGATTCAGAATAGACTTTGAGTGCTACCACTTTTTGTTATTTGGCTCAGGATGTTTGGTGCCACCATACTGATTTTAGGATTACCAAATCCCTCCTTGAATATCAAATTGTTCACATTGATTATTTACTTAGTAGAATAAAAAAGAGCTTAGCTTACAGGAGAGAAAGGGAAATGTAGACATCTTTATTTAAAAAATATAATGAAATTAAATGTATTATAGTCGTCATTATATACATATGAAATTCAAGCTCTGCATTTAACCAATCCCTAGCATATTGGGAGCAGTGGGCTGGGTTTAGTGTCTTGCTCAGGTATACTTCGGCACAGGACATGTAGCAGCCAAGGATGAAACCGCCGGCCTTGCGGTTACCGGACGACCCCCTCTACCCAATGAGCCACGGTATTTATAATCACACAGTTGTAGAAATGTTGTATAGTATGGAAAAAAAACAACTCCATAGAGGACAGCTGGACAGCTCTGAGGTAGGCCGCAGCATATTTTCAGAACTGCCCCCAGGTAGTAGCTGGCTTCTCGGAGCCATGCTGACGGTGAGTGTTTGAACTGGGGGGAAGACTCAGTCGCGCTCTTGAGTCCTGCCAGTGATAGGTCACTGTGTGGGGCAAGCCGCAGGCTGCCGTCAGCAGAGTGTAAAGATGGTCGGCCAGTTTTCAGTGCTACCTGGGGGCAGGAAGTCTTTGTGCCAGTCTGCCTCAGAGCTCACTTCAAGCTTCCCGTGGGTCTGATGTAGGATGCTGTGGTAAGATACTTGCACCAAACTCCTGTCGTGTAAACCAGTAGCATATCTGACCTGTAACTTTGGATTCAGAATAGACTTTGAGTGCTACCACTTTTTGTTATTTGGCTCAGGATGTTTGGTGCCACCATACTGATTTTAGGATTACCAAATCCCTCCTTGAATATCAAATTGTTCACATTGATTATTTACTTAGTAGAATAAAAAAGAGCTTAGCTTACAGGAGAGAAAGGGAAATGTAGACATCTTTATTTAAAAAATATAATGAAATTAAATGTATTATAGTCGTCATTATATACATATGAAATTCAAGCTCTGCATTTAACCAATCCCTAGCATATTGGGAGCAGTGGGCTGGGTTTAGTGTCTTGCTCAGGTATACTTCGGCACAGGACATGTAGCAGCCAAGGATGAAACCGCCGGCCTTGCGGTTACCGGACGACCCTCTCTACCCAATGAGCCACGGTATTTATAATCACACAGTTGTAGAAATGTTGTATAGTATGGAAAAAAAACAACTCCATAGAGGACAGCTGGATAGCTCTGAGGTAGGCTGCAGC
The DNA here is from genome assembly GCF_910591455.1 of Pholis gunnellus. Taxonomy (NCBI): domain Eukaryota; kingdom Metazoa; phylum Chordata; class Actinopteri; order Perciformes; family Pholidae; genus Pholis; species Pholis gunnellus. Next base: position 22,902,173 of record NC_136536.1, on the reverse strand, counting down.
ATATTTTCAGAACTGCCCCCAGGTAGTAGCTGGCTTCTCGGAGCCATGCTGACGGTGAGTGTTTGAACTGGGGGGAAGACTCAGTCGCGCTCTTGAGTCCTGCCAGTGATAGGTCACTGTGTGGCTTAGCTCACTGTTAGGGGGCAAGCCGCAGGCTGCCGTCAGCAGAGTGTAAAGATGGTCGGCCAGTTTTCAGTGCTACCTGGGGGCAGGAAGTCTTTGTGCCAGTCTGCCTCAGAGCTCACTTCAAGCTTCCCGTGGGTCTGATGTAGGATGCTGTGGTAAGATACTTGCACCAAACTCCTGTCGTGTAAACCAGTAGCATATCTGACCTGTAACTTTGGATTCAGAATAGACTTTGAGTGCTACCACTTTTTGTTATTTGGCTCAGGATGCCTTGATTTTTGTACAATTACACTTGTTTTAACTTATATTCAGGAGGTTTGTCACATAAACATGAGCAGCCTCCCCTCTCCAACCCAAACACATTAACCAATGTACCTGTAGTGTTACCTCAACAATTATGGATATAATAGAATAAAAATAAATACAATGAAATAAATGAAAGGAAATAAAGGAAAAAAGAGAGTTCTGTCATCGCCTGTATTAATAGAGAGCTGGCCAACCAGATTTTAACTTGAGTTTTGTTCAAAAGGCAAATTATTATTTCACTTTTGTTATGACTGCGAGTCATAATATAGGATTTTATATGCTGTGTGCCTCCCTGCCTGAGGTTGGGGCTGTGTAGTGTGACAGTTTTCTGTGTATCCTGTAGGTGACCGGTGATTGGACGGGGGACTCATGAGGCGGGACATAAGAAGGCACCTGTGGAGGCCGGCCGTCTCTCTCTCTTCTCTCCGACTCCCAAACGGACCGTGCTGCATCGGATACAGATCGGGGCGACCGCCCTAGTACATTCTATAAACAGTCCCTGTAGTGGTAGGGGTGAGCCGCTCTTTTGTTTACTCTGTTTTCTCCTGTTTTGGGTAGGGAGTTAGGGAAGCTGCCTGTCTTTTCTTTTGTTCAGTTTGGGTAGGTTAGATAGTTGATTAACGAAGCTTGTTTTGTTTATTATTTTGGGCCAGGCTCACCCTGACGTATGACCAATGGCGTCACTAATAAATATCATGGACTGAACATTGGGATAACTGGTCGTTCTTGGGAGTGGGAGAGAGAGAGGAAGTCCTTATACTGTGTTGCGTCCAGGTTCCCCTAGACCGGGCGTAACACTTTTCACAATAAAATGAACGAATGTGAAAAGCAAATTCCTTCTTTAAGCTGAAAAGGACCATTTGTCCGAAGAAGAATGTAATAGATTTCTTTTTTTCTGCATTGTAACATAAATGTACATTATTTTTGCTCTTGAGAAACATTTTAAGAACTCCAATATGTTGATACTCTTTGAAAAAAAACTGCTTTTTGTGTGCTGCCAACCTAAAGTCCTCACGTGAAGTCATTCGATCAGAGGAAACGCTTCGTCAGGCTTCACGTGACGAGTATGTTGTTTGAAATTCTGCCTCAAGTTAGTGTGAGTGAGTGTGAGTGTGAGTGTGAGTGTGAGTGTGAGTGTGAGTGTGAGTGTGTGTGTGTGTGTGTGTGTGTGTGTGTGTGTGTGTGTGTGTGTGTGTGTGCATGAACTCTCTCCCTGACTGGGAGTCAAAATGTTAAATGTAATAAATGACTTACATTATTGATGGGTATTCAAATTCAAGACTTTTTTACAGTTTCCAAGTCCTAACAAATGTTCTCAGAGAGTGAGAGCTCAGCTTCAATTTTCAAGCTGGTCAATTCATTTCTTCTGCCTTCAACAATAGAAATAACAAGATTTTAGGCCTTTACTCGCGCCTTTACACGCGTAACAAATAAACTACATGAAAATGCAAAACATAACAGTCGCCGGCAAATATTTCGCATCAAAACTATTGATATACTATATATATTTATGTGCAAATTAACCACATGAAAAGATGCCCTCTGTGTGTAAAGGCCTGCGTCTACAGTCAAGCACCTCTGTGAGGCTGTAAAAAGAAACATGTTAAACCATCTAGCGTGTTAGCATGCTATCATTTGCTAATTAGCACCAAACAATATGCACAACTGAGGCTGATAGGAACGTTATTAGTGTTGCAGATATTTGGTCACAAACCTAAGTTACGGAATTTGACCTGATTAGGACACTGGGGAAAGGTGGGGGATCAACAAAGTGATTATAATCCATCGTGAAAGGGACAAGAATGTCTGTGCCAAATATCAGAGACATGTCGCTCAAAAGTACAATTGTTAACCCCGTGTTGGCTTTCGAGGAAGAGTCAGGGTACATCATCTGGGAACCGTGAATGTCTGGACAACATTTTGGCCAATCCATCCGGTTGATGTTGAGATATTTCTACATTTTCATTCGATGACTCACCACTTACCGAGCACCCATGGGAAGCAGAAAGACCATGAAATATCTCCTCCGACACCTTTTGCTCTGACACCTCTACAATCACACAAATCCCTCATCTGATTCTGCATTCTTCAACTGACCAACACCTGATCACACATACGGTCCTATTCCATTTAGAATGAAGACTAGCAGCTGTATGAGGGAAAAGGTTTCTCACCACAGAAAACTCACCACAGGATTCTCAAACTCTCACGATGACAGGTCCTGTGTTTTTCTAAGCGGACGGAAGCAGCAAATGTGATTGGCCAGGATTGTCACAGCCTCTAACACGCCCACCGCAATGTGTGATCAGGTATTCTTTCTGATCCTACTCCGTATCTAGGCGCTGCAGGTGCCTCTGGTTACAGAATCATCAAAAGAGTGTTGGCAAGCCCAGGGCTTGGCACACTTCACTGCACTTCACTTCACACCAGGTCCCTTAAATATAGGGCTCAAAACAACCGTTAGCTAAAGCTCTGGTAGGGAAGCTTAGAAACCTGGATTTTCCTCAAGTCTTTTCTTCCAAGTCCAAATTTCCTTCTTCGACTCTTAAATTGCCCTCAAGCTGCATCAAATCACGACTCACTGCACGGAGCCTTGAACAAAGGCCATCTATGTATCTGAGGATCTGTAAATATGAATCATCACGATTTCAGTGAGGATACTTTGAGACACAGTCTGGACAGAAGAGATTGTGTCTAAGAAGCTACCTTAAATGACAAATATACACATGAGACAATGTGTCAGTCCTGTACGTTAAAGTAGACGGACCCCGTTTTTCATTCATCCATCGTGAATACTTCACACTCACCTCAAAGTGTGCACTCACACACACAGTATTTTGCTGAATGCCCACACATTCTAAATTTATATCATCGGTTCTTATTCATGTACAACCTTGTACTCCAAAGTTGTGATAAAAAAAGTGTGTACAACGTGTTCCAAAGACGAGACATGGGAGCAACATGACACCCTTCCAACGGTGCGTCATTATCGTTGTAAGATGAATAATGTTACATTATGATGTTTCTGGTGCACTCTTTGATGTTGCAGTGTGGGTATTACACAGCAGAAGAGCTCATGTGCAACATATAAGTTCAACAGGAAGCAGAATCCAGTTTTCATCAGCTGTCAGTGAGGCAGAATGTCTGCCCTCATGATTATTGGCCTGTAGTTTGACGAAGCAGTTGTAGTGGTAAGAGGGCATTTTGGGGCGAAGAGGGCAACATGAAATGCGGATTTTTCTCAGTGAGTTTGAGGTTTGATTGAACAGTGGCCTTCCGTTACCTCAACAGCGTATTCTGCTTCATTTCATGTCGTATTCTATAAATATGGGTCACGGCAAACAATTTTGGTACTTTTTTTTCTCAACAAGTCCTTCCAGAACGACACATGTCACACATCTGATCGGACGCCTGCTTGGTTAGAGGAAGACCAGTAACTCCAGTCCCAGGTCCGGCTTCAGGTGTTGTGCCGGACCGTTGTGGTGAAATAGGAGCTGAGCTCTTGATTTACCGGTCCACCAGTTCCAATTGTCAGCTATGGCTTTAAAATAATGACCAAAAAATTGCTTGGGAGAGGGACGTCTGGAACACCCTCCTCAGCCTGCTGGCCCTGCGACCCGGCCCCGGATAAGATGAGGAGAGTCTTTGGTTGCAGAAGCTCTGGATCAGCCATCGGTTAGCTTCTCACAGCGCGATCTAAAACGGTTGCTTCTGACTGAAGATCAAAGGTTTTGCCTTGTGTAAATGGGCCATTATGAATTGCCTAATGACAGTGTTCCAGTCTGATTTGCGCCGTACCATCTGTGACAGCCAACTGGCAAACTAATCTCATTCCTTTCATTTGCACGACTAGCGCACAGTGAGACTTGGCTGCGATAATTGGAATCAAATCTCTTCTATAAAAATCAAACACGCTCCAGCATTATGCTGATACCGTAAACTCACTGTTAAATACAACTACAACGTTTTATATGTATCAGTATTGCTGCTGTGCACAAAAGCATCGTTTAACCCTTCCGCTATCACACTAGAGGCTTCGGTGTTGATTCACCCTTTAGCCAGCGGCCAACTTGCTGAGTTACATAAAGATAAACCGTGATAATCCCCTTAACATTCACTTAACATTTCATAGCACCACGATTCCATCTTTCTCAAAAAGATTATACTTTTTCACAGGGCTGCTGGAATCCATCTGGAGTATCAGATGTCTCCTCCTTGATAATAGCAGACATAATGACAGCTGAAGACATGACAAGGGCACTGTGTTCTGTATTGGTGCTGGCTAAAATGGGATTTGCAGCAGATAGTACTAAATAATAAAGCACAAATCATCCTGTCCTGCACAATGATTCATTTGGTTTTGGGTGTTGAACCTTCACCGTGCAGCAAAATGCAGCCTTACAGTAGAAGGTATGAGTAGAGCGTACAGTGACATTCACTCACACAGATTTACAGCAACTGATGCGTTTGCATCATCTACATCGACAGGCATATTACCCACAAGGCATTTATACAAATACATTTCATGCGAGCCATAGCTCAGCGGCAAAAGTCCCCGTCGGTGTGTTTGCGTGTGTCTCTCACTGGGTAGAAGTGTGGTGCAGGAAAGGACTCTCTGGATCAGCATCACCATCAGCTTTGATATGATCTGACTCAACTAATGCATAATCTCCCCGTCTTATGAGCACAGAACAGGTCGCTTTATTCAAACATGCTCCAGGGTGGAGAGCGTACACTGTGATGAACCAAACAACTATTATTTTGGGTCCGCATACAAAGCAGCGTCTTTCTTCTCATGCAGCCAAGAGAATCACGCGAAGAAGGAATTACCGCTATATATATTTATGCTGAGCAGAGCGCTTTAAAGCTTCGACGGATGCCATGGAAATCAATGTCCAAATCAGTAATCGAATGCATGCTTTTTTTAAATAGCTATAAACTATGCATCCCATATAGCACATGAAATAAGCAGTACTAATCTTACATTAGTAATTATGCATCAAAGTTCATTATTATGAGTTCTCCTCAGTGGGATAGCGCGGGTTGTTTTGTCGTTTTGTCGCTGTCCAAGGTGCTGAAACGCAGCAGAGGAGTCTGATAGACAGTTTGAATAAAGCCAGCTATTCTATTTTCCGCCTATATGTTGGCATATGCCACAATATATGTATTCATCCATCTGTTTATCGGTCTAACTATGAGCAAATTCATTTTCATGGGCTATCGCTGTAACTTTGTTGATGAGATTATTACACAAGTTGCATCCGTTGTCGTTACAACAAAAGGAAATTCCTTGAATTCAGATTTTAGTAACGCACAATATAAGAAGATGACGATCGCAAGTATGACCTGTCCTTTCCTTTTGTTTTACGGCCGACGCCTTTTATTCTATTCACTGTGTAACGCTTCATGTTGACTGTTTAACACAAAGTACGGTCCTGCATTCACACCCTGCCTTTTTCAGCATTTAGTTACTTCTACTTCTTGGGATTTCAACTTCAGTGAGTCAGCGACACTCAACGACTAGCTCCATTAGTGTCAATGTTGTTTCAACACAAACAGCAAAGAGGCAGACTGCTCCCTCCACCGGGCCTACACTCAACCTCGAGTCCTGCTTTGGAAGTGGTAGTTTAACGAATACTCGGGTTACCGCTTACCTTGATCCACATCGTACTCCTCCATGGTGCTGACAAAGTGAGGTCTGGAGTAGAAGTTGTGCGGCCCCGGCTGCTGGAGCCCCCCCAGGCTGAAGAGGCTTCGCTCATTGGTGGCGCAGCAGGAAAAGGCCCTCCGGCTTGGGATGCAGGGGTAACGTGTCCAGCTCTTCGTCTCCAGGTCGAAGGCCTCCAGCGCCGTCACCGGCATCTTTCCCTGACGACCGCCTGGACGAGAAAGGAGAACATTCACATTCAGGGGGCGCGAAGCGTTAACGATAATATTGGGCTGTGATGCTGTGACACACTGCTGGATCGCGTGGTGTAGTTGTTGAACACATCCCTGTTTAAAGCAACAACTTTTAACATCATCAGCGACAAAATAACTTCTGTATTATCATGAAGATGCATTCCCAGGAATATTAGCATCTATATGAGCAGAGCCAGAGACTTGCGAATACAGATTTTCGGCGTGACAAGGTTTGTCCCCGTTTCCCTTGTCCTGTTTTCTTTTCATTGCTTTTAATCCCCTGCTCCTGTCACAAAGTTTCCTTGGCATTTATGTCAAAGTCTGGCAAGCACGCGGGCCAGCGCTGGGACCACATTTCATTTCTGACTGAGAGCCGAGCACAGCAGCGGGGGGGGTGCTCCCGCAGGACGCTGACAAGTTGTTTACTTTCACAAATCATAACTAAACCTTGTAAAATATAACAGCAGTGGGAAAAGTCAAGTGGCGAGAGAGGGAGGGAGCGTATAGCGGGGCGGCGAGAATGTGAATGACGGAGAAAGGGAGGGAGGTTGAGGCGAGCGCTGGACAACGCCAGAGGGGTGCTGAGAGTAAAAACATTGACAGAAAAAAAGGGGAGGAAAGGAGAACCGGGAGGAAATAAGAATATAGAAATAGACGGTGAAGAAGAAAGAGGCAGAATGAGGTGCGAGAGGGGAAAATGAGACGGTGACACGAGGGAAATTGCGTAAAAGTAAGACCGGGAAGAGAGGAGAATGTGGAGGAGTGAGAGAAGAAAGTGGAAGAGGGTCGACTGGAGTGGGCCGGGTGGCACGGAGATCGATAGCGGTAGCGAGACAAAGAGTCGAACTGAGTGGGAAGCATTAGAGCTGGAGAGGCGTGAGAGAAAGAAGGACGTTCTGGAGCTAAGAGATGTGTTGATTATAATATAAGTGTTCAGTATACAGAGGTACTAAAAATCCACAACAGGCAGTATGTTCAGTTTATTCTGTGTAGGATTGTATGTGGGATTGGATAGTTCACATTGACTACATGCATCAAATATGACTGTTTTTGCACTTTTTCCGAAAAAGACGATATACCTATTACAGCTGTTTACATGGCTGATACAAATGAATATTCCACTAATATTCCCGTTTACATGCAGCTGTGCATATTCCGATCATCCTAAAGCGACCCCATGCTGCATCCTCGTCACCGGGGCCTGTGAATCCCACGTCGACAGCGTTCTCAGCTGTGTTTGACGGGTCGATGCCCTAACATGTCGTTTACCAGGTCAAACTATGGAAAAGTGGAACGGCAGGAGCCGCCTGTGCCATTTTGCTTCTTTGCGTGTGTTTCTCCTTTCGACCAGCTTTTCTTTTAGGCATCTCTACTCCAGCTTTGCAAACTATTGGCTCGTTGGTTTGTGTTCAAAGCACAGAGCTGGTCGTAAACAGGAAATAGTCTGTGTGTCGTAAAGTGCCATAAAAACCCTATTGAGACTCATATTCTAAATGCACTGTTTACATGTGCAGAGAATGCTCCTGAAACCAGAATAATATCAGCATATCCCACATGTCTTAGTCAGAAGTATGCTTTAATTTACGTTTCATGTGTTGTTGTCCTTGTTTTAAAGTATTTCAGGTGTTTTATGAAATGTGTTTCATTGTAAATATTGCTGCTCCTGTGTTTATGTATTTCGTGGTTCTTTTGTGGTCGTCAGTGCACCTGCACAGGGACTACAGTAGAAAATCAGCCACGACGGCTAAACTGGCACATTTACAGAAATGTGTATTAAAGTGCACTGTCCCAGTAACTTTAAACAGTATAAAGGAATGCTGCAATGCTAGCGTTAGCATTGAGCTCAAAGCACCGCTGTGCCTCACAGACTGCGAGCACAGCTGTAGTCGGAGACTCAATTACATCTAATTGAATGGAAGAAATTACACCGTAACACACGCAACAAGCAGCATTCAAATCCAAAGGGCAGCGTCTGCTAGAGACACCATAAGAGCTTTTTTTGTTCTCCACAACATATTTATGCTAAATATCACTGGGTCTTTCTCCCCTCTCACCATCTCCTCCTGAACAGAACCAGGAACGCTGTAACAAGTGGGTTCTTTATTTGCTTTAGTGTTCTTACGGGCTGCTTGTTGCTACAGTAATACACCTGCTGTTCCTGCTGTGTATGAGATTGTCCTTGCTGATGAAGGTTCAAGATGCTGGCTGGTATAAACAGTGACCATTTCTGATTGGTCTGCGGTTCACTGACACATAGCTTCAGTAGTGTAAGAGCTGCAGAGAGTGAGCAGATTTGTCTTTGTGGTAATTCCTTATCTGACTTTGCAGCTGCAGAAGGAAGCTGTTACCTTAAAACACGGTAATAATCCCACATTCGCTCATTCAAGACCACCCGGTAAGATACTCACGCAATAAAAGAAGTGCAGTGTGTGTGTGTGTTTATACGCAAATCATTTTTGCTACACACTTGTTGACGGCCTCTTTTCAGCTGCACTTGTGTGCCGATTACCGGCCCCCAGCACTGCCAACGAAATCCTCGATTTCAAATGTTGCGCACAAGAATTTGAAAGCAGCATGAAACCTTGATGAGTTACGTCACAATGCCGGTAAGCCTGCTGCTGTCGGGGAACACACAGCAATTTAAATCCGAAGAGTTCAGGCACCGACTGATCCAGACACACCCGCCGAGTGGAGCCGCAGCTGAAGAAGCGGCTTGAATTAACAAGGTGTGATCAGCTTCTCAAAAGCAGCCGGTGCACCGGAATCAGGCTCACACTACACGACACGGAGAAAGAGAGAGGGATGAATAAATGATGGCCTGGAGTTCCAGTTATAAGAGCAAAAGAAGGAGTCTCACGTTTTCTGTTTGCACACCGCTCACAACTCTGAATGTGACATCACATCTTTAAGCCCTCGTGTGTGTGTGTTTGTGTGTGCGCTGTGTCACTCGTCTCTGTAATTTAGCGCGCTAGTCTGCAGTTAGCTTGTGTTCATTTGTGGGGGGACTTCTCATTTCACTGCACCATGTTTTATTTCTATTTAGGTGTTTAACTACAATCATAACAGACACTTGTATTATTATTATTTCATTGCAGTGTGACAGCCCATGAGATTCTCATTTCACTGTCTGAAGAAGCCAGAAAAACAGACTTCACATGTGACTATAAATCAAAAGTTCAGCTGATGTGCGTGTGTGTGGGAGGAAGGACTCAAAATTCCCACAGTGTGATTGTTGCCATGACCCATATTTATAGAATACGACATGAAATGAAGCAGAATACGTTGTAACCCTATAGCACAAAGACGGAGATTCAGGGGAAACACCTTCAGTGGCCTGGCTCTGTCCAACATTAAAACCAACCAAGCAGCACCGCTACAGCTCACTGATGAAACAACAATCGTTGCCGAGCAACTGCTCAGAGTCAACCTTCTCATCTAAACTCTTTGACGGAAAGCGAATAAGAGCATTTCCCAAAATATCCCACTTCTTTCTTTAAGTTAATTGGAAAAGAGGGGCAATAGTAGCCTTTGTTCAATCAAATTGTGGTCTTTGAAAAGCCTATGGAGTTCAGCTAACTGGATATGTTTGAAATTATGATTTGGTAAAAATAATACTATGTACATATCTATAGAAACATTGAACTATTGTCTCTGTGGACAAAATAATAAAACAATGTTTTATGAAAATTTAAACAAGCGATGGGGATACGAGATGTTTTTCCTTCCAGTACTGGGACTCAAGTCGTGACTCGTGTGTTTTGGTAAATGGACTGTACTTGTATAGCACTTTCCTAGCCTTCCGACCACTCACAGCACTTTAACACCACATGTCATCATTCACACACTGATGGCAGGGGGCTACCATGCAAGGTGCCACCTGCCCATCAGGACTCTAACTAACCATTCTCCCGTTATTAAAACGTTACTAAACGTTATTTCTTATCCGCAAGACAAACAAACAAACTATAGGAATTGGTGTGATGTGAGGGTTAATGTCAAAATGTGATAAAGTAATGGATACATAATGGTTGAAAGATAAATTCAGCTTCAGCCTCTCTAAGCATAAATGCAAACTTGCCTGGTTTCCCACGGTCCTGTTGTTGACTATTTTCCAGCCTGGTGTCGTGATGGGTCAAACAAACAGGACTTTTTCTCAGGGGGCTAAACCAAAAGTTACTCAGTAACTTACTGAGCTTCTGAGCCTGAACCTAACCACCGTTTGTTTGACGATGTTGACCACAGGATACGACGTTAACCGTGACCGTTTCACAACATCAACCACGCGGGAACCTTCTGGGTCGAGATACACAGTGTAGTGATGCCGGGGGCTTCTGCCCGAGCAACAACATACGACCCACAGGGATTAGATCACGTTGTCACAAACAAACAGTTACATGAGAGAGAATCCATCCTGTCTGATTGTTCTCAACAGTTTTCATTTCTGCTCAGACTTCTTCTGGCTAAAAGCAATTCATTCCAACCCTCCCTCATGCCCTCTGCCAAGGATCCCTCTAGGTGGCAAATACATGTATTTGTATTGTTGACCCAGTGTTAACCTACACATGACAAAGAAAGTACAACTTGAAAATCTTTTTTAATCGGCGGATAATTTAACTGTGTATTTACTGTCTGTTTGGTCTTGCTGTAGTATTTATTCGCCCTGTGTTCATGCTGAACGTAGGTATTTAAAAAAAAAGAAATTGTAATCCCTTGTTAGAAATGTGTTCTCTGCATTTGGCCCATCCCTAGTACATAGGGAGCAGTGGGCTGCCCCTGAGAAGCGCCCGGGGTTCAGTGTCTTGCTCTGGGACGCGTCCCAGCCAAGGATCGAAACCGCCGACCTTGCGGTTACCAGACGACCCTCTCTACCCAGTGAGCCACGGTCACCCACACCCCACTGCTGCAGAACCCATCGCCTCCATGGGGACAGACAAGTTATTGATTGATGGATAAAAGTCGTATTCTTACCATGAATTTGATCTACAGAAGCACAAAACTAAAAAGTAATAAACAGTATTGTATGTGTTTACATGTGATGTCTTATTTTGTTTCTAGATATTATTTTTCATATGTTGACAAATCTATGGACGTGTTTCTCAGAAGAAGCATTCAGATTGGACTTAAACCTGCATCAACTCACTTTGGGGGTCAAACGTCGACATATTGTCACCAGTAAAGTTAATGTAAACGTGTTAGCAAACAGTTGCCTCTTTACACGTCCAACAAATAGGAAGCAATGTTTATCTTTTGGGAGTGAGTCCATAATTCAGTTGACACTTTTGGCTCATTGTATTGTCTCCACCCACTCCTGAGTGAAATATCTATATCGGCTGTTTAGCTGCTAAACGCCCCACTGTGTCCTCCAACAGTCCGTCTCCTGTTTGGTGCTTAGCAGGTAGAGAACAAAGGCTTCATCCCAACGTTTCATTGTTTTACTGAAAACAACTGCCTGCTTGCATTTATGTCTGAGCAACATTTTCATGTGGCAGCTGAAATTATGTTAATTCCAACTACTTTATACCATTTAGTATTTTAATCTATATCAGTGAATCATATTTTATAAACTTATCGCATGTTTTGTTAAATCTTTTTTTTCCACAAAGTAGCTACAGTTGTGAAATGAAAGCAGTACAAAGTAGCACATTTCCCTCTGAAATGTCATGAATAAAGTAACATACAAGTACCTCAACATTTAAGTACAGTACTTAAAAATGCTCGAATGTGGTTCCATCTCTGTCAACCTGCTTGTGTTTTCAATATTTGCAGTAGCTCTAAAAAGCAGACCACATGTTGCCAAATTGATGAATCCGGTTCCTCCGCCTGCTTCGTCCGCGGGGTGTGGAGCTCTCTCTCTCACTCTGCACATCAGCAGCGAGTTATTCTACCCCTCTGGTGGAGCGTGGGAGAAACAAAACACCGCTCTCTGCCGCTGCTCTCAGGAGGGCACGGCTACTTTGTGCTGAATGAGGGCCGCCTTGTTGCCGGCAGCGTGTGGCGAAATAAATTCATCTCTGCTGCGAAAACGCTTCCGTGGCGAGATGAAATGATCGCACCTCGCCTTGTGTGATTCCAATTTTCCCTCTCGGCAGTGGTGTGAAATTTTGACCGAGTGTCAATGAGCAATAACAGCCCCCCAAAGAGGCACAATGAGAGCAAATGTAACCTCGCGGTTGGGAAACGAGTGCATTGACAAGCAAACAAAACACAGGATCTGCACTGCGGTGCACATACATTAGTTGTTTTCTCTCCTACAGAGACGCTTTTACCTCCAACTCTGTCCTTCTGATTAATACTGTACCCAGACTGTGAGACTGCTCTGACCTGACACACACATTCTTTGTCTTTCCATCAGTTCCTTTCACACACACAGTGTAAAACAGAGAGACACCACTAAGTGATTGAGACAGACTGGACTATCTACAGGCACAACTTTTAGGGAGGGTTTTTGGGCAGACTTACAGTGACTATCCCGTCTATCTACTCTCTCTAAGCAGTGATTGTGCATTAAAGTAGCTTGAGTTTCCCACAACACCACAGCCTGAGGACTGAGGCACTATTGATGTGACTGAACACGTCCCTCCTCGCTCAGCTGAATCCCTAAACTGAACTCTCAGGTGATGTCAGAGAGACTGCGTGGGAGGACGGAGATATAATTAGTGCTTTAAGAAAACGTGCCAAGGGTATTCATTTGTTCCTTTCTCTTTTTTTAACAATATCCACCAAGGTGACATTGAGTTATGCTGGAAAGCAAAGAACTTTAAAACCGCAGTACTGACCGTTTCTATGGCTGAGTGACATGCTGTTGCTCCACCCGTACAAGTTATAAATCTGCTCCAGCTGATTCTGAACTCTGCGGCCAGGACCAGAAGGAGAGAACACATAACATCTGTTTGAAGTCCTCCCATTGGTTGCCTGTCAGTTTACCAATTGAGGAACCTGAGGATCTGAGAGAGCTGCTGGAAGTGTTGACGTCTTTAAAGGTCAACTTAAAACTGACCTACTCAGCCAGGCCTTTGATTAAGAATGATTTTTATTCTGTTTTTTTTACATTTTATTCACTTTTCTTATTGTATTCCAGTTGAAATGTTTTTATTTGACTTAAGTTATATCAATATTTATTACTTTTACTGTTATTATAGCTTATGGTACGTGTCCACAGGGTCCATCTTTTCCATGCTTCCCATTCGCTGCCTATGCAAGAGGCCGTGACATTCATCCTGGTGGCACATTGCTGAGTTTCGAGAGACGGGCCGCAACGTTGGCCAACCCTCATTTGCATAAAGTTGAGCTGTAGGCTAGTTTATGCAAATCAGGGGGCGTCCAGCGTGACTCGCCGCCTTTGGAAACTCCAATGCTGGGATGCGTCCAATGCTGGGAAGCAGCGCAACAAATGTCTCCAAAAAATGCCCCTGTGGACATGCAACATCAGAGTGTATAGCCATGCATGTGTTATAATAAGTTAGAGTTAGATATAAGTTTTACTAAGTTTCACCAAGTCCAACAGGTACACCATCTCACGCAGTTTAGTGTGTTAGCCAGCATTTTCTGATAAGCATTGGACAAAGTACAGCACAGGCTGATGGGAATGCTAATGTATTTGGTTATAAACCAAAGCATTCATGAACTGATGATGGCGATAGATGGACAATCAAAGTTATTACAGTCCTAAGGGGAACGGCAATGGAAGGCAAGGAAAAACACTCAAGGATCATCAGTAGTCAGTAGGAGGGGGGGGGGGGGGACAGTCACTTTGAAGGGATGCCATGGTTTTAAAAGGTCTGGGGACCACTGGGATGGAAACGGACGGCGTTTGTGAATTAAACATTGAGAAATGGCAAAATAAAAAAAAAGTGAAATTAGATGATCGGATCTCGTTTCCTACCCATCATGTAGATTTTGTTTCCTCGTACGAAGGGCGTGGCTCCGTACCGCGGCGTGGGCATGGAGGTCACCGGCTGCCATTGGTCCTTCTCTGCCTCATAAACCCTCACCATGGCCTGTGGCGTTGTGTCGGCTCCCATACCTCCCAACGCATACACCTTTCCATCTGCACAGACACACACACAAGAGGGTCGCACTGTATATTAGCAGCGTTTAAAGAGCTTGTTATAATTGACTCGCTTGGTGCAACAATGTAGTCATTAGACATTTGCTCTCAAAATCCTTGTCAGTGCGAGGTGAGTGAAGGAAAAACAACCAGAGAAAGTGATGCATTGCAGCGCTCTCTTGTCCCGCCATTTATGGTCCAGCTGTCACGTCTGCTATCCGTCCACAGGCTTTCAAACAACTTGAAAAATTTATGACCCGGGTCTGAGAAACCTCCGGCGAGCCTTTGTAGAACTTTTCTCACAAGGACACCGCAAACATCACCACTGCAGTGTCATTAGAATATACAGGGGAAGTGAGGGAAAGGTAGAGGAAAAGTGCTGAGCGAGCAAACACGCCGCTCCTGCTGAAATACTGGGGGGGAATATTAGAAGAGGAGAGGATATAGCAGTGCTATAGAACTGAGAGACATGGAGGTAGGGAGAGATGGAGGGAGGAAGAGGGGGAGAGGGGGAGATGGTGAGCGCCTCAGTCACCCGGACAGATCCACAGAGCTGTGACTTAAACTGTGAAGAATTGAGTGATAATAAATCTGTCACACGGAATGCAGCTCAACACCAGTGTGTGTGTGTGATTGCCACATTCAGCGGGTATGACGGTAAATCAAAAGCCCGCTGTGGTACATAAAATAAATGACGCCACAAGGACACTTTCATCCCATAAAGCACGTCGCAGTGCGTCCGCGTGGAGAGGCGGGGACGGAGGGAAATATTCACACACTCCTTCGCTCGTAAAAACTTTTTTTTTTTCAAATCCCCAGAGAGCTCAGTGGGTTAAGCAGAGCGCTAATACGGTAATTGCAAAAGGCCACGCTTACTAAAATGTAAGCACGTCTGGTGCTGTAATGAGCCATCTACACATAGCTTTTTACTGGGTGTGCCCCTCCATTTAGCCTCGTTTGTATTTTCACCAGTAGTGTGGAATCCATAGAATGACTTACAGTTTGTTTTTCGGTAAGATCCCCTTTACAATGCATGAGGAGAGTTTAACATTGTACTCTGAACCACAGATATCAACCTCTCACCAAACACCAAAGTCAGGAGCTCCATGTTGGGAAGGAGGTACATGAAGGTACTAGACATTCCTCTAAATTCCATATTGAGCACATTTAATAAAAAGGTATTATAGTTTTATAGGTGTCATTCTAAATGTCAATGCGTGTTGGCAACATTGCAGTTTCCTGAATGGCCCGAGGAATGTTCTCCTCATCGGCTTTCAACTAACTTTTACACAGCTTTCATCGTTTGCACTTCACGGCCTAAAGTGATAGACAGATGTGCACTTCAACACTAAGAATTTATTTCAATTTTAAATGACAATCTTCTAAATCACCACTTAATCGTGTAATGGGGGGGAAAAAAGGCTGCTACACAGCCGGAGTGACTATTTAAAGCATTTTGAATTCCTGGCCACAGTGTGTGTGTGTGTGTGTGTGCGTGTGTGTGTGTGTGTGTGTTTGTGTACGTGTGTGCGTGATTGCTTGCTTGCGTGTGTGCGTCAAAGGGAAAATAGAAGAGACAACAGTGTATTAAACAACAATCGACAGTGAGAGTGCACGAATCAGTAAATGTCCATAATAGAGCAAATTATTTCACATGCAGGACGCGTGTCAGTGCCAATTCAAAACCACGCAAAGAAAATAACTGTCAAAACGTCCGTCAGACTAAATTGCTTTTACTTGAGCTTTAACACCCTCCAAAGCTCCTTTGTCACAGCAGTGTGACACACATTTCCATGTACATTGAAATGAGAACCTGTTTGCATTGAGATTAAATGTAGAAAAAAGCACTGACGAGCCGAGAGGAGAACTTGAGAAAGTTTTCTACTAAGTTCAGCTTCTATCAGGCAATAAATCACAAGACGTGGCGTGTTCCAATACTTTCAGACTTGATTTGACACATTTCTCCAAAAATATTCGTACCTTTCTCTTCTTTTAATGCTTTTTATAAAACATTACCATTTACATTACGGGGTTCGATCCCCGGCTTAACCCCACATTGCTCCCTTAGCTGTTCCTACGGTGTGTGAATGATTCGATAGTCTGATGGGCAGGTGGCACCTTGCATGGTAGCCCCCTGTCATCAGTGTATGAACGGGTGAATGATGACATGTAGTGTTAAAGTGCTGTGAGTGGTCTAGTGGACTAGAAAAGAGATATATAAGTACAGTCTATTTACCATAACAAGGTACAAAAGGAATATATTTAAATCACTAAGACAACATTTTTCCCATCCCAGTTTCCACCCAGTGCACGTTTAACCCTTTAAAATCATATCACGATATACTCGGCACACAAAGGGTTACACGTTTGCACAAAAGATCAAAGTGACGATACATCATAATCCAAAGAGATCACGAGAGTCTAATTTGAATTACCGCCTCGCGGTTGTACCGGTCACGTTGCCGTTTTGTCAGTCCAATATGTCATCACTTCATTTGATCCTATCAGACGTTTGTGTGAAAAGTCATAATTAGCTTCCTTGAGATATGCCCAAAAACATGTTTTCTGAGGTCACAGTGACCTTTGACCTCCTTAAATCCAGGTCAATGTTTTTAGTCAAATTTGAAGAGTTTTGCTTGCTGTCTTCCTGGTATATTGCGTTCACAAGAATGGGACAGAAGAGCAACCCGAAAACATTATAATAATAATAAAAAATCATGCAAATATAGGATCAAAGTTACAGAATTGAAGTTTCCATCTAATGACAAAAGTATGGAAGCTGAGAGAGTTCAACTGCACCTTGAGAAAAACACAAGCAAGCAGACGTAACACGACGGAAAACATCACCACCACTTTGACAACATATCAGTCACGTGACTGCAAATAAAACAAATGCAAATACAGAAACGCTGCACAGTTGTACAGATGCCCAACCTGCGTCAACTGACTCCTTTTGACTCCAGACAGTCCGAACCACACGCGGTATATAAAGAGTGGACGACACCTGTTGGTTTGCTGCCGTTTTGAACCCTCGAGTTCGGCATTTTGGCCGTCGCCAACGTCTCTACCATATTTGGACTGCGGAGATGTGACGTAGCAATGCCGTATACGGCTCCGGTAGCTGTAGCATCATACCCTGCTTTATGGTCTGTTTGACTCTAAATGGACCATAATCTACTAAATGAACATCATGCTGTGTTGAAGAAGACTTGAAACTAGAGATTGAGACCATAAACTCATGTTTACAATGTTTACTGAGGTAATAAATCAAGAGAGAAGTAGAGTCATTTTCTCATTGACTTCTATACAATCAGACTTCTTGTTGCAACCAGAGGAGTCGCCTCCTGCTGGTCAGGAGAGAGAATGCAAGTTTAAGACACTTCACTTTTCAGAACTGGAGGTTACCCCCTGGTCCTAACTCGATCGATCGATCAACGCTGGTTTTAATTTAAGTTTTTAATATTCGATTTAATATTCAATCTCTCTCTCTCTCTCTCTCTCTCTCTCATTCTACATATTAGATCTTAAATCTCCTTCCTCCAGGAGATCCAGCCTCTCCTCTCTCTCCTCCTCTGTGTGTTTGCTTTATTCTCCTATCTGTGTGAATGATGCGCTTCGTTAATTCTTGCACTGTGTGTGTGTGTGTGTGTGACTTGTCCTCTTTCCAGGTTACATGGTGGAGAGGAGGTCAAGTGGCTCAGGCTCCAGCTGTTTGGCGACACCTGGAAGCTGCTTGTCATCCTCCTGGAACCATCGTTTTCATACATGCACACATTCTAAGGATCATTTTGTCATTTGGATTGTCTAGATTGCAATTTTATTACGTTGGTCTATTCTGCGCACACGACATCCACTGCACGTGTGTCCGTCCAGGGAGAGGGATTCCTCCTGGGTTGCTCTTCCTGAGGATTCCTCCATTTCTTCTCTGTTATGGTGGCTTTGTTTGGGGAGTTCTTCCTGAACTGCAGCCAGTGTTCTCAAGGACAGACTGTGCCGTACGCTGAGCAGATTCTAAACCCCCCTGAGGCAAATGTGTGATTTGTGATGTTGGGTTAAATAAAACTGACTTGACATGCTTGACATTCACTGTCCGCCCACACAGTTACCTGGGACCTGCAGCATCTCACCATAACTGTGTGTGTGTGTGCGTTAGTGTGTGTGTGTGTGTTGAGCTCTTTCGGCCCGCCCGGCACCTAATCATGCACGATCTCCTCTAATTACGGAAACCGTGCTCTATTCTCTGCCAGTCACCCCGGGAGACTCCATGGCAACCACAGCGTAACCTACAGACTGTTATTATGGGGTGGCTGTTTGATGCTCTGTGAACACAAATCTGTCACCACTCAAAGCCAGACCGCTGAATCACTACCTGGAGCCAAGCGATAACAAAAGAAAAAAAGAAAAAAGGAGGGCGATGTACGCACCGCGCTCTGAACGGAACGTATGCAAATCAACACACGATGACGCACAAAAGTGACAGAGGACAATGAGGACGAGGCAGATGTATGGGACTTATTATACATAATTATGCTTTAGAATTGTGCCCTTCTCTGTCATAACTCTGCTGCTTTGATTCCTCCACAACACATCTTTCGTCACTCCTGGTCTGTGCTCCTCTCGTGTTGATGCTCGTCAATTTTGCTACTTGCACTTTACTTTCATCATTTTTCTCCCGTTCGGTTTAATAGATTTCATCCCTCTCTTGTCACTCTCTTTCTTCTCTTGGCAATCATTATGTCCTGTTATCCTTCTCTCTCTACCAATCTCTCTTTTTTCCCTTTACTCCCTAACCATTTGCAGCCTCCAGCCCTGGTACTGTATCCTCTGCTGGGGTAACTGCGGCGAGACGTTTTTTGGGGGGGTTATATATTATTAAGTGTTACTTTAAATAAATGTGTCATCACAGTTTGAATCTAAGTGTACTTTTGCTTTGAAAACAAATCATTTTCATGCTGCATGAGATCATGTTTCTGCTGAAGACTTTCTAGTTATTCTACTCGGAGAAAGAAATGCAGGAAGATACAGTTGAACTATAGAGAGAATTATCAAAACACGAGGGAAATGAATGAATGAACTAGTGACTATTATGTAATCCTTCAGTCCTTCCTTTTTACACTTCTTTCTTAGAATTGTCACATTTGGCTGTTCTGACTCCTGAATGCGGAGCTCTCAGACCAGCTTTATGTAAAGCTGACAAAAACAAACAAACATCATCATTCAAAAAGTACATTTGTTCCCGGCAGGAATTCATTCGGATGCACCCGATTGCACCCGGACACAGCTTAGCCCTTTTCAATCGTTAGTAACTCATTCCGTTTCTTTTTTCCAGGGGCTTTGCTCACTTTGGAAACATTAGTTTGCTGGCGACCCGTTGGCCTCTTGAGTTCTAGTGAGTTCAGTTCAAGATAAATAGGAGAGAGCGGGATAATACAAGTTGAGAGCTGAAACTTCATTTACATACTACTGATTTGCATTTTCAAATAAACTTTGGAGGAAATGATTGCTGCCTGATTGCTACCAGCTCACAGGTGTATGACTCACCCAACCAGGCAATTTGCATTTCTCATCCATGTCTGTCTAAAATGTCATCACTTCATCTCTTTATCCTGTTAGACATTTGTAGGAAAGTCTTATAATTAACATATGAATTCTTAATGGTAAAAAAAAATGTGATTTGTGAGGTCACGGTCACCTTTGACCACCACATTCTAATCAGTTCCTCCTTGAGTCCGAGTGGATGTTTGTGCCAAATCTAAAGAAATTCCTAGAAAGGCGTTCCTGAGATACTGCTTTCACGAGAATGGGCAGACGTGAAGACACAGTGACCTTGACCTTTGACCATCAAAAACTCCACTGAGAGTCAGTCGTGTCACATGGATTGTGGTACTTTGTCCCTTCAGGAGCCTAGCGGCAGGTCCTGAGTCTATCAATCGGAAAAGTGAATATGAACACAGAATATGACCAGATGGAAACCGGAAGCGTCCTAAACCTGCATTCTCTCTACTGACCAGCAGGGGGCGACTCCTCTGGTTGCAAAAAGAAGTCCCTTTATAACTGCAGTCCACAAACCAATGGGTGACATTATGACGACTACGTCCACTTCTTATATACAGTCAATGATTATGACCGATTCTATCGTCCCAGTTCATGTTGGATCCTTTTTTCACAAGCCACACGTCTCCCAAAAACTCTGACACTAAAATAATTTGAATTTTTCTTATTTTTTTTAACTTACAGTTTGAGACCCGTCTCTGTCTCAGCAAGGCACTCTCACAAGATCTGGGAACTTACAATCAGAAACGCCCTTGCAAATAAATTTCCGTCATGCTAAATATGGCTTTCTATTCTAATTCTAATTCTAATCAGTTCATCATTAAGCCCAGGTGGAAATTCCATCGAGGACGTTCTTATGGACAGACATAAAACACAATTCCTTTAAGCCACAGCTATCGCCAGCACAGAAGCATTAAAACTGGTATTAAGTTACACAAACATTTGTTATGGTTAGATTTTGATACGGTACTTCTGATTCAAAAGTCCACTGATCAGCTACTGAACCTGGGTGTTCTCTACAATGTACAGAAAGAGCTTTGCAAGCGCAACACGGCAGGAGCAGACAAGTTGTCGAGACAGCTCTCACTGCTGTGATAGATGGAAGACGAGCTCCCACAGTGATGCTTAAAGGGCACCGCGCTCTTCTTAATGAACACGTCAATGCTGAATCAATAAAAAACCTCTGCCTGCTGTTAGCTACAGTCACCATGCACCATGTGTAGCACTTGTGTCACAGAGCACAGCACCAGAGTCCCTTTAGAAACCCTCCCACTTGACTGCAGCAGGGGTCTGACAGATCGCACGGCACAGTCCTGGTCCTGGTGCTCCTGTGCCTCCCTTCCCTACGGTGTCGGCTCCAAGCGGGGAGCGAGATGAAGCTCTGCTCAGCTGCTTACTTTTCATATTTTGATCTCTACTTTCTTTCCTTTCTTCTATCTTTCTGTCACTTTTTCCTTTATTTCTGACTTTCTCTCTTTGATTCTTTGTCCTTTTTTTTTCTTTTTTCACAGTTTCTTGCAGATGAGCAAAACTGTTCAATCAATCTCATTTCAGGGACTAGTGTTCTGCAGAATGCGATGGTGCTGTAGGCTTAGTGTAACACTCCCTGACACACAGTCACACAGAGGAGCAAGAGAAATAGACCCATTGCGAGGAGGAGAAATAACAGCTGAAAAAAAGAAGCAGGTTCAGCGCACTGAGTTCAGATGTATACATCAGTTGGCCGTGTTAATGGAGATAATACAGACCTGCAGCAGTCTGTCTCTGCTTAATTAAACTGTCTCTATTTAGTGACACTTAAACAGTCAGCATTATCCAATTGCAAATATGTGCATATGAACCTGCACTAGCGGGGGGGAAGAATGATGCCTTCAGTATCGGTTCTACCTATAATACGTCGTGTTTTCAGTAACGATGCCAGCGCTGATGAGATCCACAAGCAGACAATGTATCGTCTTGTTACTTAGGAAAATGAATACAATCAGCATTTGTTATTCACCGTTAAAAAGAAAAACAAAGAATAGGGCCGGGCAATACATCAATATTGTATCGACATCGTGATATGAGACTAGATATCGTCTTCAATTGTGGATGTTGTAATATCATAATAGTGCATAAGTGTTGTCTATTGCTGGTTGTATAGGCTACATCACAGTGAAGTGATGCAATGTTCATAATTCATAATAGTCCGTACCCACTTAGTCATTATATCCACTACTACTATCCATTGCTGATGATTAATGATCAAAAATCTCATAATATAAATATTTGGTGAAAGCAACCCGACAATGTCGTTGCAATATCAATATCTACATATTTTGTTAATTTGATTTCCTCCATATCGTCCCATACTGAAATAAAAGAAAAACCTAGTGTTTGGTAATAGATTCAAAATCTATTCATTAATTGCATGATATTGATGACATGTGGCTGTTCCCTACAATAGAATAATAATGTATCTTAATAATAAACATTATAGTAGTGATCCTGAGCCTGGAATAGCTTGGTATGAGATTGTACCCAAATATAATGGCACAGCAAACCCCTAACATGCCAAGCTGTACTGCAGCTGGTCCCACTTCACCTCATACAGAACCAAACAATCCCTCAGACACACAACAACAAAAGCTGAAGTGTTGCATTGTTGGTAAGTGGTCGAAGGTGTGCGTGGGCGGACACGGAAGGTCAATCCAAAAATAGTCCAGACCTGTGCTACGACATCAACAGCGTTAGCATGACGTCCACCTATAGAATGTATAGAGCACCTGATCCACCAACGCAGGGGGCAGAATCAACTGTGACGCTGTTGTTATTACTGCTGGCTGACCAGAAAGAGTCTGAATGCATGAAGTCAATGGAAATATACGGCAGCATCAGTCATTTCAGCAAATAAGCAACTAGAAGAAGAGCACCGACATCCGCCCATTTCCATCAGTAAAAAATAATATCCGCCCATTTTTCTGATCAGCTCCCATTGCTGCACCGTTCCACCAGCTTTCATGGAAATTGGGCCAAGAGTGTTTCCGTCATCCTGCAGACAAAACCGAACCGAGCACTACCTCCTTGGCTCCTATATCTATGTATTATATATATATATACACAGTATATTTGCAATAACCTCAAGTAACAAATACAGTGGCCATAGAGATTATGAGGGTTGGGAACAAAGGAGGAAACGGTGTGTCATTGTAGACCAACAGGCAAAACATTGGACTTTGATGTGTGACGTGTTCCCATCTCCCAGCAACAGTCAATGCTTGTTTCTTTTAACCATGCACACCATGGTTCCCTAACATTAATAAAGTATTCATTATGTGCCTAAAACTGAGGGAAAGAAAAATGCTTTTACTTTTGCAACAGCAATGTTTGCTTCCCTGACACCACACCATTTGTATATAAACCTTTATTTGTAGGATTAATGTTGTTAGTGTTGGAGTCACAGGTGAATTCTTCTTGAGCGGAAGTACATTTTCTGTGTAAATGAGTTTCATTAGAGAACATAAAATAAACACTAGTTATGACATTTCCCATGCAACCAGCTACAGAACAACACAGTGGGTGCTGATGCAGTCCATAGAAACTAAATGTGGACGGAGAAGTACGATCATTTAGTGATTGATTTTATTCTCTCTCTTTCTATGAACCCTGAGGTCCTCCACAGCTGCTCTTTTTACTGTTCCCGTGGCCTTGGGGATGCTACTTTTAGCTCAGATGGTTTGGTACACAGAACCATCTGAGAAGCCATCATTGGAAACCATTTGGAAGGGTAAGTGGGCCAGGAGGTTAGGGCTGGCACTTTAAAAAAATACTTTGCAGGTGATCGGAGTCGGGAGAAGAGAGAAAAAAACATTTTCCATCGCCTTCAGTGTCGGTCTTTGCTCTTCCTTTAACGAAGAAACAGTTGAGATAGAACTGGGGCCTGTACTGGGAAGCCAGTTCAACATACACCAGGGCATCTTTTGGTTAACTGGCTTAACCTAACAACCGCGATCCCGCTAAGCGACCCTACCACGCTGGTTATCAACTCTGTAAATCAACCCAGGGTTTCTCAATCTGGCCGTGAGCGCGTTCCCATATGGGGCGGGGTTTGCAGCATGTGACCAATCACAAACGTCTGCTCTCAGCAGAGTGGCACATTTAAAAAGAAAAAGAAAGCGTAATCAGACACATATGAAGAAGTTAAACACATAATTCAGCCTAAAAGTAAGAAAGTTTAAACTGACAAATGTAGAAAGGACAGCTGGTGTGAATGTGTAAAATACCGGCCTTAACATTGCCTATAAAGAGCAGCTGTCTGTTTTTAATCTCTTCATTTTTTGGTAATAGCATTTTACATTATGTCATTTTCTCCCTCCCTCCTTGTGTATGTATATAGTTTAAGTTGTGTTTTTGTTGCTTTTGCTGCATTCTGTACATTAAAGATCATTCATTCATTAATACTCATACACCTAATAAACTGTTTATTTTTCTTTTCTTGTTTTTGGCAAAAAAGTTGGATATGATGATATAACAAATGATAGTATATCAAAGGATATATCATCGTGTGTGTCATGTGCATGTACACTCTACAGAGCAAGCACCGTCTGCAAGTGATACAGTTTAGTTGTGGAGGTGGAGGTGAGAGATGGGGCCCGCGGTACCCATGCAGAGGATGAGGATGGAGCATGAGATACCTTTTCATGGTGGCGCCCCAGCCTCTCTGCATTGGTGTTGTTGGGTAAAAAAAAAAAAAAAAAATAGGCGTCTCTACTTTTCAAATAAGACACAAAATACCTTGTATTTACATCGGAGCAGAGTAAAGTTAGCAGGAAAAGCTGTCAGTGTAGCAGTGAATGTACAGTTTAGGCTGTAGTTTATCAGTAAATAAATGCTACAGCTCCTCGAGGCACAAGACAAGTTGCCGTGTCTTTCTTGCCAACTGTCGAGTAGAATGAAAGCTGTTACTCTTCGGCCCTGTAGCAGAAAAAAAAGTCTCCTCTATGCTTTGCGACCACAGTCAACCCATTTCCTTCATTTCAATATTCCGTCAGTTCATTACCTTCAATGGTCTTTACGCCTCGCCACCGAGGAACTGACCCGTACGACGACATCTGAAGCGGGTAACGAGAGAAATTACACGATGAGTGACTTTGTCGAGAGCGGCGACAGGGAGGGCAGAGCGTTAAAGAGCGGTGACAAATTCAAACAAACAACTCGCAAGCTGCAAGTTCACTCCTCTCAGGAGTCTCTTCCGGAATAATCAAGGAAGAGGAAGCTTCTCCTTCCTGACCTTTCCATTTCCTTCACCGCTGTCGAGCCCTCTCCTTTACTCAACTCACAATCTTGCAGCACAAAGGCTTTTCTTTCCACCTCGCCCATTACTTTGACTGACATTTAAGTGTCTTCTTGAAATAAATTATTCATTTGACGGCATTGTGCCTGCTGCACAACTTAAATGCAGTAGTCGCAATGCCTCTGAGGCAGGGATTCAAAATCATAATTAGAGGACTCGTTGAGGCTTTTTTACTGCTCTCATAATGTAGGTCCTCTGTACACTTCAAACTGGGGTTTAGGAAATCAGACACTCAGGAAATTAGCTTATGATTTGAAGCCGAGTATAAAAGTTAATAGCAAAGTATAAAATGTGCACCGTAGTTCAAAGGCGGGCTGAGTAGAGATCATGTCCTGTTTGACGGGAATCAAAGAGTGCTAGCAGGGAAAGGCTGCGTTAGTTATCGCTACTGTGACACTGAAATGAAAGGATGGTGCTTGACGTCTTAAAGCATAAAACCTGGGCTCTCTGTCTAATTGGAGATCCATACGGATCCGTTACACCATTAAGTACTTCTGTACTATGTTTAAAGATGATTGAACACTGTCCTTGCGGTGTATGTGAAAAGGATCAGTACCTCCTGAAAAACACTTCAAATCGCAGCATCAAACTGGAAAATCACATCAGTAATTGGAAGCAATTTTTTGGTGTGTAAATGTTTAATGATTTTTTGGCTTCTATTCAAATGTTTAATTATTTTAAAAATTTTAATTTCTAAATATTTAATTATATCTGATGCTATCATACTCTTCAAATGATGACAACAGGGCCCTATGAACAAAATGTTATACTCTATGGATTATTCCTCCTTTTTTATTTATAATCATCTCCTATTGTTTCGATATTTGTCTTTCAATCCTTAAAAAAAAGAAAAAAACTAAAAGTCAACAGTCATGCTAGCAGTTCTGGCAGAAATTGCTAACATTAGGTTGCAAACATGCTCACAATGACAATACTGACATGCTGATGTTTAGAAGCTATAATAGCTTAGCGAGTTAGCATGCATAATTAGGAAATAAAGGCTAATTATAGCACTAAACTCAAGGTACATCTTAGGCGGATGGGAGTGTCTTTTATTTATTTTGCAAGTATTTATGAACAAAAGTATTAAACAAAATAAAAGTCTGACTGGATGATGGTGCTAAATGAAACCACCAACGTTATCCCAATTCATCCAACGGGAAACATGAATCTCTGAACCAAATAGTTTGACAACCCATCAAAGTGATGTCGAGACATTTCACTTACAACTAAATTTGTTAACCTGATGGTGGAGCTAGAGGAAAAGTCTGGGGATCACCAGAGTGGTTTATCCTCTGTGGATCAGGAATGTGGGTACAAAATTGTGCCAATCATGGATGGAGAGATATTACACTGGATGTTGACCTGCTGGAGGCGCTAGCTGAACAGTCAGGGGATCACCAAAGTCAGTGGGATTCATCCTCTGGAGACCAGGAATGTTTGAACCAAACTACATGGTTATACATTCAACAGTTGTTGAGCTATTTCAGTATGGACCAAAGTGGTGGAGCGACAGACACACTAACTGATAATTGCCATCCCTTTAGCCATACTGCTAGCGTGGCTAAATAACGGCTATATTTCACTGGAGGATGAAAAGTCATTCAGAGGTTACACACAATGTTGTCAGTGTTGAAGTGTACTTTTACTACCATTACTTTCTGGCTTGAGTGTTATGCACTTGAGAGGCTAGGTCCTAAAGTAACTGCACGCAAATTGGTTAAATTCCTGGAGAGGAGAAAAAGCTAAATGGACAAGAAAGGCCTCAGAAGTATTACGTTCGTGCAGGCTGAGGGGTCCAGCCAAATATGTCGTAATTTTACATGTACGTAATACGTAATATTATAATAGATACTGAAATGATGTCAAATAAAGAAGTTAAGCATTGAAAAAAAATGATAAAGCCAAAGGCTGTTTGACATGGAAGGTAAAAAACATGGAAGGTACAAAAAACAAACACAGATCACAATGAAAAGAAAAGACTCAAACTGTCACTTTCTATATAAGTTGTTTCTAAAGTAAAACTGCAGCACTATGTGAAAACTTTGTCTTTCAACACTGCAGGTACACTGTCAGCAAACAAGAATAGCTTTATGTTCATTGATCTCAAACCCTGTTTGAATTCACAATGAAGCAGCTATCAGCTAGCAAATCCAGGAGATATTGGTTGCGTTTAAGATCTGGCAGCCTCTCCTCGCTGCAGATAAATGCACACAGAACATTCAGTTTCCTGATCTGTGTCCTGATCCTCCCCACTGGGCTGTGACATTCATTCATCGGTAGCAGTCCCCCATGCTTTTAACAACATGTGATGTGGCCTTGAGCAAGCACTTAGACCTCACTTGTTGTGGAGACTGTGAAGATTAGAAAAGGAAAACGGAAAGATCTCTTGCCCTCCTTCAAGAGATCCCACTAATGTCCCCTTCTGCAGGGCCCAGAGCACCTGATTGGTCGCCAACAGTGTAGGATACTTGGAGGATCTTGCAGTTAAAGAGGACTAGTGCCCAGTCGGAGCCTTGTGCAAGAACCACTCGTTAGAATAGGTTATTTCTTAAATGGCATAGAATGTCGTACAAGGGATTTATGGTGAACTTTGACGCACACATTTTTTGCCTTTTCTTGTTTTGGCAATTGGACAACAGCAAAACCGTCTGAAAACAAAATGCCAGGGAGGAGTGAACCGCAGAGAACGGGGAAAATTAAAGGAAACTTGGAGAGCTATTGCGTCTGACTAGTGCCACCACTTTTCCGTTGGCCGTTAGCTTTGCCAGCTACAGCGGTTCACCAGCTAGCTCTGCCAGTAGCCCCTACGCCACCAAGTATTTATAGCGCTACCTATTTCACAAGGACACATTCACTGTGACCGGACCTTTAATCTGCAGATGTTGATTTTTAATATGTCACCGAAATCTGCTAAAATATAAATTAAAAAGTTATTATAAAAGAAATATTCCGGTCACCATATCAATGTGATGTGCATCGGGGCTTGTCAATTTACTGGGATTACTGTTTTTCTTTATTTAGATTTTGTTGGAATTGAAACTTTTCTACATTGAAACTTTTTCATCTTAGTCTTTATGCAGGTCGCTTGACCCAAAAGTGTAACATCACGACTGTATATATGCTCTCACGCGATTACATCACAGCTATAGCTACAGCTTTAATATTTTTAAATCTTTAGGTCCCCTTTGTGATTCCATGACATTACTAAATGTGTAATGTTTTTAACCTCTGATGTCCAACAACAGTACTTGAAGCTGGAGTTTGTTTTCAGTGAGTAACATTTTTGGGACTGATCCTTTCACACAAATGGAGCAAAACGGGAAGCTCCACTTTTGGCGTTGATTATGATCAATTGTTAAATCCTCATCATAAGCGAGCAACTGCAAGTGAACAATCGATAATTGAAACAATAATTGAAACAATCAATTTACTACAAGTTTGTTGAATAACTTTCGTAATAACTTTTTTTTTACTGTCTATGTATGTCGCTGTGTGGGCTGCTTTTACACATCCTGTTAGAAGTCTGATTGAAATACACGACCCCGCTGTGTCACCAGAGAAACGTCTCCCTGTCATTAACACCAAATAGCACCTTTCCATTTGGATGCTAATCCACCGGTGCAGCTGCGTTCTCTCCACAGTCTCTCTGCATCTCCCCAGTCTCCGCTCGCTGCTTCCCTCCGCACTAATCACATTTCCTGTAAATCCACCGTTGAAATGATTGGGAGCAACTGTAATGAGCGTGTCTGTTTGTTAACTGCTGTTTTAATTTGGGAGTCTTGTACAAAGCCGAGCGCGTTGCCTGTGTATTCAGCAACAGAATGAGGACAGGGGTTTTGTTTTTGTCAAGCTACACCGGAGAGAGAATAACAGTTTACAATGTGTGATACAGTTCCAGTGAGAACATCGCAGCAAAGGATTGTTAATGATTTCAGTGTTTTCTAAACCAATGCTAAACGTCTAGTCTTTGCCCAATGATAATTGGCCTGCCTAAACATTTCAGGTTAGGCCTTAATGGTGGTGAATAAACTGTATGATCAATGCAAGCGTGTACCTGTTTGGACGATACTGCCCTCGATCTCACCATGCTCGTGTGTGTGAGAGAGCGAGAGACGGTGAATAGCATGGATGTCAGTGAGACAGTGTGTTTATGTGAGATGATGGTGAAGATGATGAGATGAAGAGAAAAGCTAGTTGTGATGTTGTGCAGGCTTGCACTTGTTTGCCAAAGACAACATGGCAGACGTGAACCAAAAGTGACAGCTTTGGCGATGCCCTCAGCGGCTGCATTCATCTTCCCCTTTCCCCCGTCTTGCTCTTGATGACACACGCGTAATCACACATGGCTTCCCCCCCCCTCCCATCCCTCCCTCTCTGTGGTACACACATCCTCTTCCTCTGGTCTGTCCCATTCCGCAGATGTGACAGCAGCGGTCGCGTCGTCGTGCTGCCTGAGCTGAGCTGGCTGACGACACGGCGAGCCGCCGGCAGCAGGCTTTGCCTCGCACGGTTCAAAGGCAGCGACAACAGCACATCGCTACCCGCCATCCTGCGAGTGTCAACGCTGGCACAAACAGGCGGCGGGTGGCCCGTCTCCTTTGACTGCAAAACAAACGGCATCTGAGCGTGTGTGAATGTCTCGCTGACGATCACAATGAAGATTTTGCCTCTCTTTCTCTGGCATATCAGAAACATTAACAGACTACAAACTGTTCATTTGAATGGTTCGGCCGGGGCCTAAATTTACAAATTATTAAAATCTTAACTACCTCTGTAGTGTGTGTCTTTGCTCAGATTTTAAGATATCTGTTTCTGAGGTTCCTGTTAACCCCACAACACAATGGAGGTAAATGGAATTCTGTTTGTGGTGATTTAACAAGGGGTTAGTATTACCATGGGACCTCATGTCATTTCAAAATCAATTACACCCCCCAACCCCCAACCTCTGTGTTTACTCACACGGGATAAGTGTGTGTATAATATCCCCGGGTATGATCCAAATTATATTTATATTGAATATTATAGATATGACTATATTGCATAAGCCTTTCTATGTTTACACTCACAAAGACCTCTTGCTGTCGTGTGAATGGGTCTTCATTGCTGTGTTGCGAGGTGAGCTTCCTGAACTGGAACCCAAAACGGTGTCAAAATGTCCATTTAGAATTGCCTGAGCAGCCTCCGCAATTCTCCACGAGGAAAGAGGAGCAGAGACAGCAAAACATTCTGGCAAAATAAAATAAAAAATACTAAACAGAATCACAGAAAATACCGTTTTGATGAAACATGGTAGGTCATTTGACAAATTACAGATATGGCAGATTCGAAACGCATTAAGATCACAGACGACCTCCACAATTATTACTAGAGGTCCCCAGGTCATACACGTACTATGTGAATGGGTTTAGGGCAGTGAAAGACTCCATTTGACAAACCTTTTCTTCCCAGAAATGATGTCCTGGTTCAAACTATTTTTTTCCCGGAAAGTGCCGGGAACATATAAAAATAGCTGTTCAGACATTCAGCTGCCCAGTCGTGTTCTGTTTTCATCCACTACACAGACGGGTGTCACACACTAAGTGCCTCGCGAGAGTGCTGCCGTTTCTCGCTCGTACTTTTGTTTCTTGGAATTGGATCGCTGCCTCCTCACATGTCCCCTTCATGTCCCCTTCGAGGAACTGCAGATTCCTCAATCTACTGTAATCACTTATGTGTTGTTTTCTTCTAAAACGTTGCCAGGCTCCATGTTCAGCTATCTGAGAAAGTCAGCTTTAGGAGAATCCTTTCTCTTTTAAATGTGCAGTAAAAGATGAGCTAAATGGACGGAGGCAGCACAGTTATCACAGCGGTTAGCACAACGGCTCACAGAAATAAGAACAACGGTCTATGGAGCGGGCAGATCAGGCAAATTGGAGCCTTCAGATGGCTCATGAATGTGATCTTGTTAGCCCAGAAACAGACTGTCCTTGCTTTGTTGTCCATTGGATGCTCGCTCTACAACCCTGACAGGAACAAATGGCCAAACGCATCAGTCACATAAATCACACCTAATACCCAATAATATCACCAAAGCAGATATTGACAACCTTGCCGATCTCTTGGGGAATGAACGGAGCACTATTGAACTATTGAAGGGGTCTCCTTCATGCTTGTGGACACCATTCTCCGTGGTGTGTTATCACACTGTGTGACGGCGTGGCGCGCTCCTCTAGTGTGCCCTACAGTGTGTAATCCCGGGTAAGCTCGGTGGTAATGCAAGTTTTGATGGGATCGTTAGCTAATGTTCCGCTGAGGATTTCGCCGAAGTAACACAGCTCCGCCAGCACAGCGGAGCGTAACCAGACAGATAGCTGGGATTCTCACAAACCACAGGAGCTCTTACACCCCACACGAATACACAGAGACACACACACACACACCAAGAATACACACATGCATCCCACAGTAGCGGTTGGATAGAGAGGGAAGGCTCCTTTAAGGTACGATCGGATTGAGCTGCTCTTTAATTAAGGTTGATTGGAAATTCATCCAGCATTTCCAATGTCTAAAAAAGAAAGACAGAAATATTCCCAAAATCTCTTATGTCAGCTAGAACCTTTGAACAAGATTTGAGAGTTTTCACGTCATACGTCATTTTCTTTTCCTGTCCGATTTGCATTAATTAGACTGGACCTTCACTTTATGCAAATGTGGAGCAGTCAATGTGAAGTGCCTCCTACACGAAACCCACCACTCTGCTACGCATATATAACATGAGGAATGAATGGGAAGCTTGCAAATGACACCGCTCTTTGGAATTGGTAAAAAAAAAGAGAAGAATTAGACTGCAGTCTTTGTTAGATCCCAGAAACTAGACCCCAGAGGCCTCAGCAACACATAGATAGGGGTTTAAACTAGAGGTTTACATTTTACAATTTTAAAATGCTATTTAATTTCATGATTACAATAGTTTAGAGTAGGAGAAAGCCGATAGTCGATTAATCAGCCAATATCCCCCAGCAAGGGAACAAAACAATCAACTTGGATGATCAATCTCTTACTCTAATACAGACTGTATTACAAACTGTGAACATCTTAGTCAGAGTAATAAATACCTTTATGAATAACCTACATAAATCTGATGAATCTGAACATCAAACTCAAAGTAATAAATAGTAGAGATGGGTTATGATTTTAGAATTTTCATTCAATTATTTAAAAAAAATGTAAATCGGACTGACATCTTGTCTTATATTTTTGTGAGTTTGTGCGGTAAAACGTAAAACACACCTTCTTCCTGTTCAAACTATTTGGTCCAAATAAACCTTTAATTTATTGCGTTAAGATTTGTAAATGTGCCGGTTCTACAACCTATTTTGTCTCTACTGTCTCTTCCCCCGGAGCTTCTGTTACATTGTTAAATGCTACTCTTACAAATCAATAATGTTCGTGCGTATTCCCAGAGTAAAAAGGACCCCAAAGTGTGCAATTTGATCTGATGAATGGGTAATTACCTGGCTGGATTATTAGGAAGAGAGAACGCCTAATTGGTGAGTAAGTTGAAGTACCAGTTGAATGATTTCATTCCCTCCCTGTCAGCCTGAGAGAGCTGATAGAGCTGATAGTGTTGCTTTATATATTTGAGTGATAACCTTTGTGGGGAGAATTAAACTGAAACGGATCAGATGACATGAATAATAATCAGCTGTTCACTGGGACTGCAAGGGTAAGCTCACATTTCCTATCGCCAGAAAGAATAATGCGTTGAAGGTTTATGGAGTTTTTACTGAGTGGAGAATTGCTTTCCTCAAACATTCTATAATACTGTAATAATCTCTGATGTAGGCTACGTAGAAGCAAGTAATTCAAAGTCTGGCTGGAGCCATAGATACGTGAAGTCTGGTACGCGTGCCATTTCATGCTGTATTTAACAGCTGTTTGGATTATTATCCGGATATTATTCACACACAGATATTTTCGTGTGTCAGGACGATGATGAGGAAAAAAAAGCAACTCGTGGAAATTCCTCTACAATTCCACTGAAAATCAGACAAGATGCAGCAAAATAAATAAACACAGCTGGGACGAAACAGGCCGGTCAGATGGCCGATAATAATAGAAAAGGTAACCTTAATGTTACTTTAAGGCGTGTCTTTTGTGTTTCAGTAGGAATGAGCGCAGAATTAATATAGACTTTCAACCAAACTAAAACTTCAACTAAATCCTCCTGCTGATGTTCGCTTAAGGAATTAGCATTAGATTATATGATCAAGTTAATTAGTTAATTAGTAGATTGCAGAAAACAAATTGACAACTATTTTGATAATCGATAACTCAATATTTGTCAATTATAACTTCTGAAATTTAGTAATTTGCAGATTTCCTCTCCGCTGTTTTACGAGTTGTGCCCTATTGATCAGATATGCAGGGTTATTTAAATTCATTAATTGACTTAATAGACGGATTGATCAGCTACGTTGCAGCACTGTGCTATCTTTTTGAAAGCAAATCATCACTTTTAAGTGAAAGGATATGTCTGGATGTCGCCTCGCTGTACATTGATGCATCTCCCACTGCAGGCATGACTGCACACCATCTCATAGCTTAATGAATGCTGCACCATTACCAGTCATCTTGTGCAGCCTTGAACGCACTTCAAACACTGACTGAATATGCACTTTGTCCCCTCCGGTAGCTGTGAGTGACGTCTCAACTTTACAATGAAATGTGTTTGCTGCAGTGTGTACACATCGGTCCGCATTCATGTAAAACATGAAAAACAGATGTTTTCTTAAAACGTGACATCAACAAAACGCGTAGAGGTTGTGTGAGATGAGGTTTTTCAGCAGCACCAGTAATGTTTCATCGTGCCCAGCAAGTAGAGTGTTGAACTATCTTACAATCACTTGCTCAAAATGAATTTGGCCCCTGGAGATGGCAGCGAGGAGAGAAAAGCAACTCAGGGCCCCTGAACCGCCTCCGCCTTATTAAAATGATAAATGGTTTGACAGCCACCTCGGTGCATATTAGATTACTCCTGCGCAGAGTGGAGCCAACAGAAAGTTCTATTTCAGTCTTCCTGACCGCCACATGGCGGTGCTTTATGTATATGCACTGATCCAGTCTTTGATCCAACAAAGTCACCTGTGACCATGCGATGACGCAGGGCGCACGCCCCCAGTGCAAAACCCTCACGTCATCGCCCAATCTGTTCCTTCTATCTTCTCGCAATTGAGGAAACTGACGGCAGCTCAATTTGGCTCGTCGCTTGTAGCTTCGTGACCTGTTGGTGCTACATTTTCTTGGTTTTTTTTCGGACTGACTCACTTCATGACATGTTGAACTCACATGTCTGTAACTCCTATTTGCCCCCCCCCCCCCTCCACACGGAGGATGGCCATGATCAGTGCCCTGCCCGTCTGGGAAGTGAACACCTCAGGGTAGCCGTATCCAATGACCCTTGCATGCACTAACGTTTTACGCCTCTCTCAGGAAGAATGGCTAGACGTGCAGAGATAGGCATCTGATGCTTTTTCTCAGGGGTGTGATGGTGGGTCTTTACATGGATCAGAGGCTGCCACATTGCCATGCTGTGCTAAGTTTGAGGGCTCCCTCCACTAGTTCCCGCTACGCCAGGGGTGTCAAACTCAAACTCACTCTGGGCCACATCAGCATCACGGTCGCCCTCAAAGGGCCGGTTGTAAATGTAAGACTGTGTAAATGTAATTACTCCTAACATATTGGTAAATAACTGTCTCTGCATTTGATTATTGTTTATTCAAGTGTAAAAATATATTTAAGCACATTTCTGTTATTATAACTTAAATTCTTTTAATTATAGTTAAGAAACCCACATTACTCTATCAAACTTTTAAAGAAAATAGCAAATATCACATATTACAAACACAAGTTATTACAATAACTTTGTTCAAAGCTTAAAATCCTTTCAAGGGTGCGTTTGCACAATCCCACGTGAAGTATTTCATGTGTTGTAAAGCCACGTTTAAAGTCGTCTTCAATGTACTCACAATACATTTATATGTCAAATGTAGAGTAACCAGCCAAAGAGCTGCTGCTATGACTGTTGTGTTTAAGTATCTCATAATTATAACTTTCTATCTCATAACTACGACTTTCTATCTCATAATTTCGACTATGGGGATATTTTTATTACGAAGTCTAACTTATGCATTTTTTTCTTCCTTTTTTTTGCTGGCGGATTCGCGGGCCACATAAAATGACGTGGCGGGCCGGATTCGGCCTGCGGGCCTTGAGTTTGACGCCCCTGCTCTACGCTTATCGACGTAAGCTTTTTTCCCGGTGGTTCATGACACATGGTGAGCTACCAGAGAGCTGCTCAGTCATTGTTGGATGGCGATGGTTTTCTCCACGCGACGATGTCCCAGAGTGATAACTGTGTTACAGAGTCGTGCCTTTCGCTCCCCTCATAGCAGACGTTCCATTGCACGGCACACACGTTTAATTCTGATTATTCAATTAAATTACACAAGCACACACACACAGGCACGAGCACAACATCTAAAACAGACGACTGCCTTATATCACACACTGCAGCAAGACACTATTACAGGTAGCGATTTGGGAGAGAACTAATTATTCTCCATTATGGTGATGTGTTTCTTGACAGTGGACCATTAGTGGAGGACGGCATGCTGTTATGAATTCATTGGCTGCCGGCTTTGTTTGCTCAGGGGAGGTCTGAGTCATTTGTCAGAAAAGTGTTTTGTCAAAAACTCAACAGGACTAGATGTCATCAAGATGTCCGTACAGCAAAACAGCTTTTTATTTTTCTTCATGAATTCAATCAGGTGTCAGATCTCTGTTTTAACAGCTCATGTGTTTAAATGATTATTAATGAAGTGGTATATTCCAAAATCCACCAGATTTAAGGGCCCTGAGGGTGTGTTTGAGACAATGGCTGTAAAGAGGAGTACTGTTAAAAAATGACCAAAACCTACATATGGCACATTTAATTAGCAGGAGTTTAAGAGTTTAACACCACTTTACAACAAGCTGAGCTCTGTAATACTACGCCATTCAGACGTGGATATTCTAGTCAGACTTGGAATTGGCGGATTAAGTAACAACCTTTTAGAACCCTCGGCATCTTTGCTCTGATTCTGTTCATGGATTTAAATATTTATTATAAATAAATATTTTCTGTTAAACTGTTAACCAACGATGAGTATGAGTTAAACAGTTACACTAAAAAAAAGCTGAGCAAAACTCAGAGGAGAGGCTTGACACTTAAGGTGAAAAGTGTTGGTCCACCTTAAAAAGGTCAGTCCACCTTAACTGAGCCACAGTTGATGCTAACTTGGGGCTTTACTTGGGTCTTGAGGAGTTGTAGCATTTATTCACACACAAATAAACTGCACACACGCCGCACTGCTACTTTCACAGCTGTAGCGTTACTGTTTCATACTCAGTGTCACACACTACACTCTCTTTTGACCAGACACTCGATATTGTTTACGCTGGCAGAAACCCTAGCAGAGTATATGTCAGCCAGACACACAGCTGAGAACATTGCAGCAATAAACTAATTAATGTGATGGAGACTCACTGGGAAAGTGGCCACATTTGTCCATGATTATTCAACACCGTGGCTGCTAACTCTTCCCTACGGGGGAATTGTTCTTGCATCGGGTCATTGATGCAGCTGGACGGCTAGTTAAACCAGCAGGCGAGGCACTAATCTTGACGTTAACGGTTAATGATCTGTTAACAAGGGTCAGCTATCAATCAATAAAATCCAAATTAGCATCCCGTATTCTGTTTATCTGCTTCTGTTGATGCCGACGCTTAGCCTGTCCTAAGTGAGAAAAAACACCTCTTATCTTCAAATTCCGATGGCAAAAATGGCAACACTAGTTCACAGACGTATTGATTTTACACCAACACAGTTCATCTCTGCAAGCTGCAGTCAGTTTACATCTTTCTGTGCTTTAATCGGCTGAATGTCTATCCAATCGTGTCCGGAGGCATTTTGGTCTACGCCCAATGCCTCTTAGAAATCGGTTCGGTACGGTTGGCTGTAGTCAAGACCTCCTAAACCGAGACCAAGTCATGACCAAGACCAGTGCGAGTCCCACACCGTGTGACACACTTGTAAAATACAATGTGGAAAATGCAAACCACAGGCACTCCTTAACTTGATCTAAAGTATCCACATACCAACAGAAAAGAAAAGAAGAGTCCTCTTCACTCACCTCTTTTATTGTCATGTATACTGTACCTGTGTGTATGTGGTTTTTTTGTACCATGGCATTTGTCTTGAAAAAAAAAATCAAACGACATTGCAGAGGTGAATTTTAGGTTTGGGAATGTTCGTTGGTTTTCCATGAGCAATCTGTCACGGCCAGGCCTGCTTGTCCGTGTGTGTGTGTGTGTGTGTGTGTGTGTGTGTGTGTGTGTGTGTGTGTGTGTGTGTGTGTGTGTGTGTGTGTGTGTGTGTGTGTGTGTGTGTGTGTGTGGTTGGTCTCCTCCCAGCTTCCTGATTTCAATTCACTTCACCTGCCCAGTCAAACCAGCTGCAACTCATCACTCAACAGTTTATCTACCGTGGTTCTTCATCCACTCCTCACCAGATCGTTGTTTCTACTCACGTGTTTTGTCCATCCTCCTGGTTCCCCAGTCTGCCTGCCCTGCCCTACCCTGCCCTACCTCCTCCTGCCTGGATTCCACCCTGGCCCTCCCTGGATTTCCCTGCTGCGCCCTGGTTGTTTTTCCCCACTTTTATTTCCTGGTTAATAAACCTCTACACCCATACTCCCTGGTCTGTGCCTGCGTTTGGGTCCACCTCCACACCCCGCGACACAATCACAGTAATGATGATAACAAATACATCTCCGATGCTCAGGCAATTTAGTGAAGTCCCCGCAGCCCTGGTCTTGGCCGGTCCCGGAATAAAATCCAGAGTCCTCCTTATCTGAGACCGAGACAAGACCGGGTAAAAATGCGCTCAAACTTTTTTTCAGTGCAACTGTTTGTCAAACTCTTTAACCAGCTATGTGGAAACAGACTTTGCCTTCCTGTGATAGTGGGGTGGCTCTGTGGTGGCACTGTCATCTCACCACATCCTATTTACAGACTGAAATATTTCATCAACAACTGAATGGATTACCAGGAACGTTTAGTAGAGATATTCATAGTGTCCAAATGATGACTCCAACTGACTTTAATTATCCTCTGACTTTTCCGGCGGCGCCATCCTCAGTTCCTAATTATTATTTGTGCAATACAAATGACTAAACACCTGCAAAACCAGAACCACAAGATGAAGCATTTTGAGTGCAACTGTTTGTGTGTACAGTATATGTATTTATATATGTATGTATGTATATATATATATATATATATATATATATATATATATATATATATATATATATATATATATATATATATATATATATACTGTATATATGTGTATATATGTATTTGTGTGTGTATGTGTATAAATATATATATATATTTCTTCTATTTAATTTATTTCTTAGTTTATTTTTAACGTATCCAACGGTCTCACTGAGCTTTCTGTTGTTGTTACTATTGCCTTGTTTTTGCTGCTTTGTCTGTTTTTAAAGGTGCCAGATAAATAAAAGTTATTATTATTATTATGTTCTGACTGGGTGAGTCAGGGTGTCCTTTTACATCCCGTAAACCTTTTCCTATTTCAGAAGAGCAGACGACCTGTCTCACAGAGGTGGGATGTGATTAGGAAAATGAGCTGATTTCAAAGTGAAGGATGATTATATGGCACTTGAATCCAATAATAGAGCGTGGACTGGCTGTCATTAAGAAAGAAGGGTGGGTGAGAGCTGCTAGATTACTGAGAATGTCGAGTGGGCAGCTCCCGTCACTGAGACTTCAGTCAGTTTGGCCCACGCTGAGCAGAAGGCTCAATGGTGAATGTAGCCATCCAAAGCTGTTCCCTGTACACCTGTCACAGTGTCTGACGTTGACTTGTTGAGTCACCTGTCAAAAAATTGCCAAAACAAACGAATCCTCTCAGACTGATTTGTTTTCATCAACAAAAATACCAGAAATATCTCACTCTCATCGGCGTAGCTGTGTATATCAGGCTCAGAAGGACAAAAGCTTGTTTCATATCTGCTTTTGCAACAACAAATGAATATAATTTAGCATCTGTGTCTGAAGGCAGGCAGAATAAATACCGTACAAAACAAAAAGCTATTACATGTTCCCAGAATGAGCTGCCGGCACGAAATAGGTGTTCATCTTGTGCCGGTATACACCTACGGCTTCATTGCGCATTGACATCCAGGCTCACAATAACCACAGCTCTCCTGCTGCACAGGTGGAAATAATGAAATGAATACTGGCTGAATTCCATTTAGCTGCTTTGATTTCAGGTATTGTGTACCGTTACGCAAGCATACCATACACTCAGGTTTATCGTCCACTGAAATGCAACTGGCAGCTACTAAGCCACCACCACTGACTGATTGTCTTGTGTTTGAGTGAGCAGGCATGCGTTCAACCAACAGCAGCGGCTGTGTTGGTGTGTGTTATTTCAGGTACCAGTAAGACATGAAGTATCTACTGCACCAACATTAACCTGCTCGTCTGTGAACAAAGTATTTGCATAATACTTAGCCAGCGTCTTTGCAAAGCTAATAAGTTGTTGCTCCCTAAATTGCCCAAACATTCGCCTTCTTAGAAGATTAACTCGAGACGACTCTAATGTGTGCGCACACTTGAGTTCTGCTTGGTTTTTTAATTCTATAAATGTGATGTGAAAGAAGCGTGAGAGGCCGTTGAAAGTATCTAGGTCCAGTTAGTAGGCCTTTGAGCTTTTACTTTATTAGATAACAAGGAATATATTTGTTACTATGTTTAAGGGACCTTGAATCATATATTGCCACAATTGGGCAAATTTTTAAAGTTTTAAATATTTCAAGTTTAGGGGAAAGCCGTGTTGAAGATAGGCAGACAGCTGTAGGTCAACAGATGTCACATTTTAGGCAGCTTATAATGGGCATCTAAAAGATTATACAGTCAATTAAATCAAGCTCTTTTCCAAAATTAGATTTCAGCCTCGTTCTCTTTTAGAATAATCACTCTAACATCAAAGTAGAACCCATTACGGATCACTATTGCAGTAGTAAGAAAGCTGAATATCACCTCTGAACATGATTCATTATTGAATGAAACACTTCAATTATTCTCACTAACCAGAAAGTGAAGCAGAACGGTTCAAAGACCAGAGGAAGCCCCAAACCCCCCCCCCCCCCCCCCCCCCCTCCGTGTAGGCCGGTTATACACGGAGGGGGAAAGTCCTTCGCATCAAGAAAGAGACGGGTCAAGAGTGAAGGTAAAAGACGCAGTGTGAAGAGAGACACACTTCCTTTTTGTTCTTCCTTCTGCACTGAAAGACTTCTATAAGCTCCTCCACAGGTCTGTGGGGACATGATCCAGCGTGACACGAGCATCCATTTTTTTACTGAGAGAGAAACTACTTTTCTCCTGTGAGGAGAGTTTCTCTATTGATTTTGGTCTTGATTTCTGCATCGCGCCTGAATCTTTTATGTCTTTTGTGAGCTCTTACTGAGCATTGCGAGGACTCGTACACTGAGAACCGTAGACTTCAGTGTTGGATAAAGTCGAGCACCTGTATGGAAGTGTAATCCTGATTTCACCACCTAACCCTCTTCCCACGAAAAGGCTGGGAACCTGGCCTTGGTGGGTGCAGCGGCAGATAGCGGAGGACGACATCTGCGAAGGGGGGGGGTGAAGGGAGGAGACGAGATAATGTGCATATATTCTGTTTTTGTCTATTCCTTGTTGTTAGATCTCCGAACCATCTGTGGGGAAAGAGCTCTATTCATTCAGCTGAATTATTATTTAGTGTCTGTTAAATAAATATGTTTTTATATTTTAAGAGGTTTCTCATCTCGATTATTTCTCACCTGGAGGTTAAAAAGATTATTTTCCACCACAAATAGCAGCAGCAGTGAGTGGCAGCAGTTGCTTGAACCGCGGCTTAATTGGCTCATGGAAGAGGCCATATTGTGCATCTGTTAACCTTTAAATGTGACCAGAGATCGTTAGATGTGACGGGCTCTGTTGCTACATCACGCTACATCAAATTCACAAGTCAGCAGCAGACTTCTACAGCAGAGCTGTCCGCTATTCAGTGCCTTGCTAAAAGGCAGAAAAGAAGTGATAACCTTTGTCAATTGTCATCTCCGCTCTTACACGATTCAAAATGTCACCCTTCCAAAAAAAAGATTCTTTGCTGACGTCCACAAACTTCAAACAGTACAGAGGAACTAGAGCTAACGCATCACGGCTGTATCCCTCCGCCAACCAATCAGGTTGTAGTTTATATCCACGTCTGTCCAAAATGGCATCACTTCGCCATCTCATCCTATTAGACATTTGTGTGAAATTGTCATAATTAGCACATGAGTTGTTGAGCAGAGGTACATTTACTCTGGAGCATGTGCTCAGGTAACTTTTTTGAGTGAAATGTACTTGTCAGAGAAGTTTTTAATGCTGCGTTTCTGGAGAAACGTCAGTACTTTTACTGTTACATTTGGATGCATTCATCTTGCTCCATGTATCCATCATTCTATGCATTCATGCTCGACGAGCCTACAGCGCGCAAAGCGCTGAACAGTGTAACTGTTCTGTTAATGCTAGTAAGTTCAATAACATACACACACAGTGTATCGTGCTCCAAAACTACTACCACTCCTGCCTTCTGACGCAGCGTAAAGATTCAAATGGTGCGTATTTACGTAGTCGTGCTTTGTGAATATTATGCACGTGAAAAAAATGTGGACATGACTGATGTAACGTTGCAGGAGTTGACGTGATAAGTTAAATAAATGGCGAGGTGCACCATGCATCAGTGTCGCTCATAATAACAGCCATGAAATGAGATCAGAGCTCTGTTGAACTCAGCCGCCATCCACACCACTGCTCCGTGTGTCACAGCTGAGAACGACTCTTTAATCCACAGCGACCCTGAATGACAGCGAGCACAAACAGAACAACGCACGATATCTTTAGCAGTGCGTGACTCACTGGTCCGTCTCTCCTTTTCTTCCTGCTCTTTTTCTACGTGCTGCGGCTGAAGGTTAGAGGAAGTATCTGGTATACAACGCATAGTGTTGGCCACCGTTTCTGCCGTTGTACTCTCCACGGTAGAGTGGCTCTGCCGATTGCGTCGACCTCTCTCTGGGACCAGTGTGGATGTTGAATTGGGGCTGTTTTTCACTGACCACGTTCCAGCACAAAAACAGAGTATCGACAGACAGCGTGGAGAAGAGACTTGAACAGCTGGACAGTAAGCTACACTTGGTGCATGCCAACTCGTTTTATTCCACTGAGTTTAAAATATCGACCGGACCCTGAGATGGTGAGGGATCGTCGTACAAGATAAGCAAGACGCATGTAGGCCCTCGTTTCCTAAGAGATTCTGGATGCTAGGATAAACTCATGTTCTGTTAAGTTACATTTAAATGATGAGTGAGTGCTGAGTGATTATGTTTCAAGTAGAAAATAGAAAGCTGCCACATACACATGTTAATTCAACAATAGCTTTTCCTGTCATTGTCCTCTTTCGCCTCATATTCATTGCCCCTTTCCTGATTGTATACGTTCAGTAGTGGTGTAACGGACCACAGTTGAT
The DNA here is from genome assembly GCF_910591455.1 of Pholis gunnellus. Taxonomy (NCBI): domain Eukaryota; kingdom Metazoa; phylum Chordata; class Actinopteri; order Perciformes; family Pholidae; genus Pholis; species Pholis gunnellus. The sequence goes on along the minus strand of NC_136536.1, from coordinate 22,859,240 downwards.
CCGTGACGGATCCCCTCACGGTTCGGCACGCATGTGAACCGTGGATTAATTACTCAGTTTAACGTTAACCATCACAATGTGGAATAAAGTTTTACTGATGATCGGTATCCACCAATATTCAGCTAACTGGTAACGAACGAAGGTTCTGTTCAAATACATTATGATGCGTTCAGACTCTGCAGTGAAGATGAGTATTGGGTGAAGGTAAATTATGAAGTTATTATGTGTTCACATGTAATCTTGTAAAATGTAGTGTTGGTGAGAAACTTGAATACATCCAGTTGTTTGAAGGAGATGTTTTCACCACAACATAAATAGATATTAGAGATGAATTATTGAATTATGACCTGTGTACACTAGCTGGTGACTATAACACATCATTAAAACTACTAATGACTAGATTTGTTTTAATCCATGAAAATACAAACTTTATTTCCTTCTCTTTTGAATTGTGTGTTTTTATTAAAAAATAAACACAATAAATTACTGTAACAAAGTAAAAGGATGACATTTAGAATGTTTGATGGTTTACTGACTTCAGAGTGGTTGAAATGATGTTTGGAACTTGTAGACCAGCTGCTGTAACCAAACAACAACATGGATCATCAATGATCTAAAAGTTCAATTTGTTCCCTTTTTTTCTTTGGTGCCGATGCGACTCCCCGACTCTGACCCGTGATATGACCCGGACAGAGAGCTTTATGATTTTACGTTCGGGTTCTCTATCTTCCCTTTTCTCTATATTCATGGTGCTGTCATTTGTCACACGCTTCCACATAACGGGTCTAATACAGAAAAGATGACAGAATGACGTGCACAACTGATGACGCGCTCATTCATGAAACTGCCGCTGCCTCACTTAAGGTTTAACGTGTGCTTAAGATTACTGTCTGCCTCCAGCAGCAGCTAAATCAATCTAAGCTTCGTGTTTAACTGATTTCTAACCAGTGACATGAATCATTAAAGGAAGTACGCTGAAAGCTGTTAACTGCACATCAAGCTTCTTTATCCTGAACTACTGCAGGTATAAAACGTTTCCTTGAGTCCTTTACAGCACTTGAACTTTGTGCAGAGTCACTTTAAAGTATATAATGAAATCAGCCCTGGGTTTTAATGTCGTGGATGTTTTTGCTCAGGAGAATGTGAGAACACTAGAGATGCACCGATTGATCGGCTGCCAATGGAAACCCCAATGGTTTTCACCTGATCAGCTGATCACACTTTTCAGATTTCCCAAATGTTTTGAATTCACAGCCTCAGTGTGAGAGAAGAAGAAATAAAGTTTGCAATTTGTCATAAGGAACAACCTTAAAAACATTTGGAACAATGAACTTAATCAGCCACTCATTATATAATGTTCTTCATTCCCATCATGCTGCTCAGAGTAGTCACAGTGACCGGCTCTTCTGCTGACAGCACGGAGCCGAACGGTAATGGAGGTTGTGTTGACTTGCATTAGGATGCGTTCAGGCTCTGCTGAGTAGCACTGAGTATTGGGCGAAGGTAAATCATAACCCTATAATGTTTTAAAATGCAATCTTGAAAAAATGTAGCTTTTAGTGAGAAGTTTTAATGAATCCAGTTGTTTGAAGGAGACGTTTTCACAGCAATATGAATTATATATTAGAGAGGTAATTATGACCTATTCAACGTCCAAACACCAACTCTAAGCAGCTTACAATACATCATCAAAATTAATATTGCCGACAATATCAAAGCTGTACCCCCCCCCCCCCCCCCCCTGTTATCTGTTCGCACATGGTGCAGGAAGGAAGAGAGAGTGGAGGTGCCATATTGAGTCCCATAGGACACCTTACATCACTATCCTCATTAGAGCTGCTCTCTCTCCCTCTCTCTCTCTCTCTCTCTCTCTCTGACAGACACCCACCCACCCAGCTGGAGGTTCACCAGTCGTACATCACACACATAGTACATGCAATGCACACACACACAGAAGCAGTCCAAGAGTGCGCTGCAATCAATAATGAATCTAGCAGATGCTGCAGCTGCAATCATAGCTATATATATATATATATATATATATGTATATACTGTATGTGTGTATGCAAGTGTTGTTTTCTTCCTGTAAATAGCTTGTTGCAGCATGCATAGGAGCACCAGCTTATGAATAAACATTCTTTCCCTCCCCTCAACATCCAGTCTAATCTCAAAAGGATATCGTTTATTTGTGAGGATTCTACAGCTCCAAGAAGTATGGAATGTCATTGTGGCTTTTCAAGCACCCCGCACCTCCACTGTTCTGTCTCAGCTGTTGCCTGAAGCTTGATCTGGCACCCAGAGACGGCAGTGAGAGAAAAAGAAAAGGAGAGATAGCACTGAGTGCGTATGAGACACGTTTATTCCATCTGCATGCTGCCCTACATTTTCATGCCAGGCAGCTGTGTGTGTTTCCCCTCATGCTAACACTCCGGAGGCCCCATTTATATTTAATGCAAACCTGTGATCATTTAAATACACATGCAATCCCAGGCTGGGTTCCCCGGACGGATTATTTATGCATGTGGCGGACAGCTGGCTTTGGCTCTGTAATAAAGGTGTAATTAATCGATAGGTGAGCAGCACACCTGTGGCTCTGTGATTATGGCGTGTGCGTGCGCTTTGGTTTATAGTTATATGTATAAAGACTGAAAAAAGACTAAAAAACAAGTCAAACTATGAACTCAAGTGTTTAGTAAGTGTGCTTTTTGTTTTTAATAACTGAATGAATGCATTTTCACTGTGACATGAATTTTCCACATCACATTCAAATCAACACAGGAAACAAAGAAGACAGTTAAAACACAGAGGAAACACACATAATGTGTAATATTCCGCTGCATTTCTTTGCGTGATTTGTTTGAAATCTTCCGTAGAGACTGTGTGAGCTGGTTTCTTAATGTGCACGGCACGCCGACTTCCTCCGACACAGGCGAGGCATTGAAGTTGGTCCTCGGCACACAGAGGAGGCAGACGACCATTAACAAACGCAGGTAGGAATACGAGCGAGTCCTCCGGGGATCAGAGCGTGTTGCTTTCAGATTTCTCTTTTCCAACTGCAAACAAGTCTGCCTCATTAATGCACATAAAACAGCAGCGAGATGTCTCTGGTCCGTGTGTGGATAGAGGGGATGAGGGGGATAAAAAAAGAGAGACAATAAGGGATTTAGACAGACAGAGATCTCTGTACTGAATAGGGAGGAAGAGATAAAGCTGTAGTGATAGCCAAGGAGATTCAGGGTCAAACCCTTTCTTGCTTTACACCCACACACACATTCAGCACCCGTGGGGGATAATCCAGAAACTGACACACACAGCGAACAATGCAGCGCTTCGCTTGTCGATTTCAACTTTCAACTTCAAACGTATCTCTCTCTCATCCGCATAGAAAGAGGCTGCGTCTGATCCGTCTCGTCCTCGTGCTCTCTGCTAAAGCATCACGCCTGTGTTTGCTGCGAGGTACTGAAGAGGCTGTAAGCCAATTCCAAGCTCCGCCGACTCGCAGGCGTCTCCCTTCAAAAGCGTGTTCTAAAGTCAGTGTGACAAATATAGAGATAAGAGGAGTGCATCTCATTTCCTGTGGCTGCAGCAGCAGCTGGGCCACACTGTAATCTTTGTTTTACCACACATACCTGGTTAATCGATCGCTCGTTATAGTATGGGGTCAGCCTCCTCCGTGTGCTGTGGCCTGTTTGTGGGCTGAATTTTTTTTTTTTGCACGTCACTCAGCCGGGGGAAAATGAAATAGTCTCCTCAGTGTTAATGAGATGATGTGGTGGACCGTTCTGCAGACCCAACTAAACCCCAGACCTCAACTCTGCTCCAGCATCTCTCAGAAAAGCCCATAGGTCATCCCCCTCTTTCTGCAGAAACCATGTCCCTGTTACTCCGTCATCAGATCACAGTAGGAAGTATATTTTAGTGAAAACTATTTCTGGCTCATCTATGAAAAGAGAAGTGTCACTACTGTTTATTTCCATTGCCATTCATGTCGTTCAGCTGTAAATATGACGTGTGAAATAAACAATATAAACATTGATTTGGGGTAGAAAAGTTTCCATGGCAAGAAAAACCTTCAAACTTCCTGTCGATAGGACAATGTACAATATAACAAAAACAAGGGTTTTTTCTAGCCAATCGTATGCCAGTATTTTAGGAATGGACAGCCCTCCTCCCATAACTCCCAGTGGGATTGGTTGGTAGCTGAAAACGTCACATGCTGTTGTTGTATCTAAAGCGGATTATTAGAGAGCGCTACTTCAGAGGAAACTGAAGAGGAAGCTCAAGAGTCAAACGATGCTGACCTATTGTTAACTCTGCCGGGGAAGATGGGAAACGCCAATATCATCATCTATCACCTGAAGAATCCCACAGAGTGAAAAATGTTCCAGGCTCAGTCACCTGGAATGAGTAGTGAATGTGTCCGCATTAATAGACACATCAATAAGCGGCGTTGCTTTCCTGAGGATGAAAGACATGGTGCCGACATGTACCTTTGAAAATGAAGGATTTCAACTGATGACCAACCCAAAATATGAACTTTTTGGATTATGGATTCATACTGGGGAGTCCTTGACTAAAGAAATGCACTCATACAAAGAGTCACATGAAAGAGCCTCTCAAATCTTTCCCAGAGATGTGCTCTCACTTTTCTTCGAAATTGGTAATTCAGCAGGAAAAAGCATAAAATAGGACTAATGGACTTAAGACATCTTAGTCGACTGACACCAAAACAACTGATTAGTCAACTAACTAACTAAGAGGGAGCAGCCCTACTGACAACACTAAAGATTGTCAGTTATAGCAATAAATATCTACTCTTAAACATGTATGTTTGCATCTCACAGAATCCTTGGTTCATTTTCAGCTTCTGAATCCACTACTCATTTCAAGCTTAAAGTCTGGCAACGTTCTTTATTTGTCTTACCGACAACACATTAAATAACCAGAAATAACTCGATCCTGCTCACAAATGCTGCATTGTGTGTGCAGCCCTGTCTCCTAAAAATGACAGGGTTGGTGTGTGTGTGTGTGTGTGTGTCCACAGTCAGATAAATCTTATTCCTCTGTGTCACACAGACGTCCTGTTGCCATAAATACTGTTTGACGCATCAGATGTGCCGCTGAAAATAGTCCCCAACAAATTACACTGTCTACTCCTGTTTAAGGACCATTTGCTAAAAACGACACTTTTTGATTTTAAAGTGAAAATATGTAGACCGTATCGTCGTGGCCCTTTTCTAAAGGTTCACATCTTCATGGGAAATTAATGAGCTTCTGTCTGAAGTCTGAAAGTATTGAGAGACGGACTTTTCATGTGATTCATTGAAAATAGCAAAAATATAGAATACCACCAGCCTTTTTCTCCGAGGTAACGTCAAAGCTCAACAGATATAGAACTTTATTCATATCCTGTTATGAATAAAGTCGACTGTCGTGACGTCTAAAGGGCTGCTTGATAAGACGACCATGACTTACGGTGTTTAAAGTTAAACCGTGTTGAAGATAATTGCCTTCCAATGGTGGAGTGGTGTTGACGGCCAGACATTGCATCAGACATTGTGCAGAACACAATGACATCATCTGAATTTGACTTTACCGACAGAGCCGGCAGAAGAAAAGGAGCAAATCTAACTTTTAGATCCCCGATCACATGTTTTTGCCGCCGATTGTAATTGCCGATCATTGATGATTCATATTGGCAGATACAGATCCCTTTGTTGTTTGATTGTACAGCTGGTCTACAAGAATCCATCCATCCCAAAAATCAGTTCAACCGCTATGAAGTCAGTGTAAACCATCAAAAATTCTAAATGTTACCCTTTTACTTGTTATAGTAATTTATAGTGGGGTTTTTTTCTTCATAAAAACACAATGATATGGAAATAAAAGATTGTATTTTTATGGATTAAAACAAATCTAGTAATTAGTAGTTTTAATGATGTATTATTAGAGGTAGTGTAAACCGCTCATAATTCATCTCTAATATCTGTTTATGTTGCTGTGAAAACAACTCCTTCAAACATCTGGATTCATTCAAGTTTCTCACCAACACTACATTTTACGAGATCACGTGTGAACACATCATGATAACGTTATAATTTACCTTCGCCCAATACAATTTTTCACTGAACAGAGCCTGAACGCATCATAATGTAACCCAACCAAACCTTCATTCGTTGTCCATTAGCCACCTTACTAGCTCTCCTCCTGTCAACTTAAAGATGGATTGGTTATTTACAATGTAACATTATCAGAGATCGGACACTAGAAAATATATCCTGATCACACGTTTTACTGAACAATTGTCAGTAAAACGCTGTCATGGTTGACCTTAAACTGTGGATTTAATCCACGGTTCACATGCGTGCCGAACCGTGAGGGGGGATCCGTACGGATCACGAATCAACAGTGGTCCGTTACACCACTAATGACAAGTCACACTGTTCCACATCATTGAGGGATGCAGTTAGTCTGTATGATGGACTTCTATGCATTCAATTCTAAAGGAACTGGTAAATCACCGGGTAGAGCACCTACAAATAGGGCTGAATCCTTGACTCAGTGGCCCCTGTTCGTCTGGCATGGGGCCCTTTGCTGTCCGTCTTTCTCTCTCAAATATCAGAATAAAGCACAAATGCCAAACTAGAAACACCGCCTCACAGTTGTATGACTCCACCAACCAGTCATGCTGCCATTTATATCCATGTCTGTCTGAAATGTCACCACTTCATCATTTTATCTAATCACAGGATTGTGTGAAATTGTCATAATTAGCATATGAATTCTTGAGTTATGGCCCAAAACGTGTTATGTGAGGTCACAGTGACCTTTGACCACCAAATTATATCAATCACTTCCTCCTTGAGTGCGAGTTTGTGCCACATTTGAAGAAATGTGCTCAAGGCCGTACCGAGATGTCACCAGAATGGGATGGAGGTCAGGTCACAGTGACCTTTGACCCCCAAAATATAAACCAGGTCATCCCTTAGTCGAGGTGGACGTTTGTGTCCCTCCAGGTATAACGGACAACTGGAAAACATAATGCCTCTGGCCAAAGCTGTCACCGGCGCAGAGGCCCTCTAAAAATGTATATTTAAAAAAAAAAGAAACTTCCTCTGATGTTGCTCACCAAATCTGAGACACACAGACACACAAATGGACGAACGCCCCATGAATAGAGTCAAACAAAAACACCCTTTACATGCAGCGGCTCACCATGATGCTGGAAGTACATCCAGTCTTCAAAACACAGCCTGTCATTTTGCTCAAGGTGTTTGTATGAGCAGGTGTGTTCAGGCATGTGTATGTGTGTGTTTATTGATGTATATGTGTGTGTGTGTGTGTGTGTGTGTGTGAGCTCTCCTTTGTTTCTGCAGCGTGCACTCCAGCATGTACATTTGCATTAGTGTGTGTGTTTGATTTTCCCCTCCTGCAGTCGTGTTTGTGTTCAGCCTATTTAAGCAGAGAGAACATTACGGTTGTTTATCTTCATATCCTAAGCTCTGGCAGTCCTAAGCGAACACTCTAATGATCCGAAGCGCTCAAATAAAGTGAGCTTGTGTTAATTTAAATTACAACACAAAGCCTTCTGTGAAATGTATACTTTAATGCTACAAGGCCATGAAGTAGGAGAAATCAGTAGAGAGAAGAGCTAAAGAGAGAACCTACACACAGCAAAATAATGGTTCTTAACTGGTTCTTTAAAAGGCTGTGTGGTTCCACGAAGAACCATCACCCACTAAAGAACCATGTTATCTATTGGATTGTTCTCCATGTTTGCCATATGGTTCTTTGGGAAATTAAAGGGTTTCTAATTCATGTTTGAGTTATTGGATGGTGGGGGATGGTATAAATTAGCAAAGGTTCTTTAGAGAACTTTTTTTCTTTGAAGTTCTTCAAAGAACCAGACATGGTGCCTCAAAGAACCCGTTTTTGATGGCACCTTTTCTGGTTCTTTAAAGTTCTCTTTGAAGTTCCTTAAACATCTTTTTAAACAAGCGTTTAAGAAAATGGTTCTTTTAAGAACCTCGGTCTGAAAGGTTCTTTATGGAACCAGAAATGGTTCTTCTGTGGTATCACTCTAAAGAACCATATTTGGTTCCAGATGGCACCTCAGTCTTTCTCTGTGTAGTTTTACCTGTGCAGTAGTGCTGTGAATGGTGCACTACAGGAACTGCAGCTTCATGTGTTTATGAACGGCTTCACACCTGTCTTTGTGGGTGTGTGTGTGTGTGTGTGTGTGTGTGTGTATGTGTGTGTGTGTGTGTGGTTCTCAAAAAAGTAGGAGGTTGAAAGACAGTGCGCAGACTTCATGGAACACACACTTTCCCCTCCTTCTTTTTTCAGTGCCTTGGGCATTTTGAAGGGTTCAGTGGGGGACCATTATGCGTACGCTGGCTCTGTGAAAAGCAGGGCAGAGGATGTATGATCAATCCTGACAGGCCCGTGTGAGACCTGGGACACACACACACACACACACACAGAGAGAGACAGAGAGCAAAGAGGTGGCGTAAAAGGTGATGAGGAAGGAGCAGACCAGAGACAGGTGAGAAACAGGAAAGGCAGCGAGGAGAAACGAGAGGTAGAGATGAGGTGTAGGTGATGTGATAGTGATGGGAGCACTCTGGACTCCCTGGGGGGAGCAAAATGTTGCTAACATGGCCACAGAACCATATAGGCCATTTGTCACACAGACACACCGCATGCTCGGGGCTGATATGGTATATACTGTAGGACAATATAATATAATAAAATGATATCTATTGCCCCTTAACGGCTCTCAGCTTGGCAAGACATATTGATTTACTTCCTCCACTAATGCAATTCTAAACTGCTCGTTTTGTTTTTTGTCTGCAGGTTCTCAACATAAGGCAGATTTCTGTTTACGAATGGATATAGGAGACCGCCAGTCCTTCCGGAATACAAGAACCATGCTGAGTTAAGAAAAAAAATATCGTTACTGATGGTTTCGATGATGACATGTTGCCGTTGAGTCAGTGAGTTAGCTGTGGGCTACCACTTGAGTCCTGTGTTTTTAGCCCATATTTGTTAACATTTTGGAAAACTGCTACTATTCAATCTTTGCAGAATCATCGATTAGGTTCTGTTTAAAATGTACCCATTAATGTATAATGCATCCTCACTCTCAAATCATCAAATATGGCAGCTGGGTCAGTGGCCCTTCACTTCAGAATATGAATTCTAAGTACCCCTCAGTTAAATGCACAAACTATCTTTTCAAAATGAACATACGTGTTCACAGGAAACAACTTGGTTCGGTTCAGGCAACAAAACTACTTGGGAAAAGATTGTAGTTTGGGTTCAAATAAGTACGTATGTTACGTAGTTAAGTAGGCTACGTTACATACGCAATATTACCTACAAAGTTCAAAATATTAAACATTGACTTACAATAAGTCAAATCTCACACAGGACACCTCTTTTGCTCATATGTAAAGCATCATAGTTTGAGACAAAGGGCCACACTGCTGTGTTTGCCAACTTGGGAGTGAGAGCGGGCTGCTATGTTCATACAACTATCACTGGATTACTTTATAATACTGAAGAAAGCTTAAAACAGGCAGATTCTCTGATGTATATTTACAATCATTTCCTCAGAAAAAGCTCATACTTATCCTATGTATCATGTATGTGTGTTAAGACTTATGATTCAGAGAAGGTGTTATAATTTTGACGCAAATTGAAGCAGTCATGTGCTTAGGGTTTTAAAATAAAGTTTAAAAATGAGTGTTTGTGAGCGGGCTGAGTGAAACTAAAAACAATCTGAGGACCTCTAACCCAGTCACAGATATTTTGAAATTCAGTCAGTAAAAGAAGGAGTGTAGTGATGCAGGTCGGTGATGCAGCCAAATGTGAAATCTCGACCCTCCCCCCTCATTTCTCCAAACTCTTCCTTTCCTTGACTCCTATCTTCCCGCCAGAACACTGGAGAAAAATGTGATGAAATTAAAAGGGGATTTGTTTCAATTCTATAAAAAAGGGTCTCCTTTATCTATATATATATATATACCTTAATATTTGTGTATGGAGAGGTGGAGGTGGGAAACATCAGTGAGAAACAAAAGAAGGAAATCAGCACAGAGAGGATGTTGGAAAAGGAGTTATAGATCAAATAATGACTTTCTGACCTCGCACTTCCTCGTATAATAAGAATGTATCTGTGAGAGCATCAGAATGGAGACACAGACTCACAACTGTTTTGTCTTGAGAGAAATGATTTACTTCATACAGTTGGGTCTGACATTTCTGCTGCTCCTTTGTTGATGAAAGTCAAATAATACAATAGAGCGGTCGATAATTATTTGTACGATGGCACTATTGTTTTAGTTCTGTACTGCAGCTTTGAATTTGAAATGAAACAAGGACAAAGAGATTCTGACTTTCAGCAACAGTCCTGAACGTACACCAACACCATAGACTGTATAAGAAGTGGAAGTAGCCACTGTGGGACAGAGTCACCCATTGGCTTGTGGACTACGGATTTAAAGCCTTGAGTTTGGCATCTGGTTTTTCTGCTACCAGAAGTTACAGTAGAGGGTGGAGCTAATTACAACCAAATGCTAAATAAGACCTTTTTAGGCGACCAAAATGTGTGTGTGTGTGTGTTTGTGTGTCATATTCTCACCAACCAGCTGGCTGCTTTGTCTTGCCCCCCCCACCCATCTCTTTCCTCCTAGAGTCTGGGTTGGCATGGCAGCTCAGCTTTTTAGTTTCCTCCTTTCAGCAGATTTACAATTCAAATGAGTGGAGAAGAATAAGAAGAGAGGTAAGGGAACACCTGAGACCTGCCGTGATGTGTGGCAGCGCTGCATTAAACATTAGGGCACTTTAGTGCAAAAGTGGAAGCTAACGATGATGGAGATCGATTTACAAAGTGAAGGTGAGATAAAGTGGCAACGAGCAGGTTAAGCAGGTCTTCTGGTTCTCCATCTCAAATCCTAGTTGACAGGAGGATTGATAGCATCCTCACAAAGACTTCTTCAAATAATGTGATTGGTTTCATAATGAACACAAAGTCAAGCTCTTTCCGTGGCCCTTGTGACCACACATACACACCATTAAGATGTTATGGTTTGTAGGGTTCCACACAGGTCATCACTCAAAGACATGTAGACTTTCTTCTTGATGAACGTGATAGTAATGGTAATGATCGCATTACAAACAGTTGAGGGCAGCAGGGCAAGGACGACTAAATGAATCTGAGCTTCTATTGCCGGATATTCATGTCAGTCTGTTATCCTCTCTGGTTCCCGTACTGTGTGTACGGCTCAATGTCAAGGACTGGTAGTGGATACAGCTCAGTTCACTTCTTATATATCTATATATATATATATATAGATATATAAGAAGTGAACAGCTGTGGTTATGTGACATTTACACTAAAGAGATGACCCTATTCAAATCTCCTTAACACACATTGATAATGTAATACACATACTGTAAAAACATTTACTTTTGCTCTAACTATTGGGACCTGATGGACTAAATCCATTGAGCAATATAAAGTATGTATTCAAAGTGAATTAGCTACTTGTCAGTCCATGCAAACTATCTCCAAAAACAAGCATTATTTTTTTCCTTCAAGTCGTTGAATAAGTGTATTTTGGTGATATTGAAAAGATACTTAAAGTGTGTCTTTCAAGTCTACAGCCTGTTTAAAATGCAGCTGGAACGTAGCTGTTATAAACAAACAACTTCACATCACTGCAGCTCTGCAGTCTGGTTACCCACTGGGTTTCAAATTGATTTGAGTATTTGTCAGACACTAAATCTACAGATCTTGTTAAACCGTCAAAATGTGTTACAGGGTTCAAATAAAGCATTTTCTTCAGAGGCCGGCAGAAACCGTGCGATAGCAAGAAGAAAATGGACAGCAGAGCTCGTCACCCCGTCAACTTTGACACGGGTCACGCCCTCAACTTCTCCAATGTTAAAAACAAAAAGGACATGAAAGCTCTTAGTGTGCAATGATCTAAATGCAGAGGAGGAAGACTGCAAAAGGAAGAATGAAGACCCCCTGAGGAGAAAAGTGGTGGGTGTCTTCAAACATTTCACCCTGTAATTCTAGTATCTCAGCATGTAGAGCAGCTGTCACTGCACAATCTTGTGAATACGTTCATATAAAAAGGAGGCAGAGTCTCTCATCTAATGTGAACAAGAGCAGTATCACACTATCAGAGGGGCTGCTCTCACTGTAGCATGAGCACAGCATACCGAGTGTTGTGATAAAAAGTTCTTCAACTGTCAATCTTGACAACAGAGACTGAAGTAAGTAGTTTTATTGAAACATAAAGCTGTAAAAGTTGCCTCTTGATTCCAGCAAGTAAAATCAGACTTTGTTTCTACAGTATGCATCAGAAACCACAATATGACACGTTTCTTTCGGGTTCTACTGTAGGTAGACGTATTTGCCACGGCAACAACTGCTGCAGCCTCCTGTCTCTCATCTTCTGCCTCTAATTCAACAGTTCCCTAAAGTCAGAGTCACAGCACCCTGGGGCTCCTTAAAGACAGGCCAAGGTGACACGCTGCCGTGACTGGACTGGTATACAGTATTCGCTATCGCAGCTGGTCATTTACTTGCCTTGTCAGGTGAACTATTATTTTTGTACATTTTCGTCAAACTATAGTAAAAAAAACTCCATGTTCACTGTGATGGATTACCACCTGAAGTTCACTGAGATGATGCGCTGCCATAAACACGTTGAAAATAAAACTCACACATCAAACATAAAAGCTGCGTTATGTTTCGTTAAACGTCAGCACAAAAAACATGATTTACAGTAAAACATGAAAGAATACTGGCTTTCCCTTTACATGGGCTATTTTGGCGTCCATTTTTGTTTCCCACCACCTGCGGAGTTAACCTCGATGACATGTGAGAAACAACAACAAAAAAAATCATATAAAAAAAAGAAACCTAGGGATCATGTTGGGATGGGATAAGCTGTGATACCAGATCAGCTGTATGAAGTAGCAGGGCCAGTGGCCTCCTCCCCACTTCCTACCAGACCACACCAATATTCAGCCTCGGCCTTCAATTTGATCCCAACCACACATCTGTAAAGTTATGTAAAAACTCTGTTGTGCACAACACCACTTCTGCAGTAGTTTATGCTACAGTAATGTTACTACTAGGCTTCTTGAATATATATATATATATGGCACTAAATAGCGCAAGTTAGATATTATTGTAATGTTCCAGACATTTGCACGAGGAGATTTTCTCAATCTGGACCTTTTGGAATTTTAATTGAAGACCCCTGGTCTACAACATCACCAGCTAACATCATCAGTTAGCAGCATGCTAGCTACAACAACCAGCTAACAAGATACTAAGCTAACTAGCATGTTGCTATTGTCGGCAGCATGCTGCTCAACCCGCCAAGCAACAGATCACCCACTCCCGTCTACAGTCTCACCAGCTACTGACATCGAGATTATAGTCAACAACAACCAGTGCAAGGCTGACTAGCATGCTAACATCTTGTTAACTAGCTAACGAGCATGCTGCCTGAGCCACCCAAATAAACAAAACAATGATCTTCAGCTATTTCACGTTAGCCATTAACAAAGCGTACACCTATGTCGACAATATATCTAGTGAACACCATCAACTCATATTGAAGTTTTCCTCCCGTGTAGAACTCCTGTCTCTCTGTCACTGAGGCATCAAGTGGCTCTTTGACTGCATCCTGAGTTGCTTGGCATGAATTTAAAGTGATAATAAAATAAGTAGTGTTGCTGTAGAGGGGCTTTCTGTCTAAACACCCAGCCAGTAAAAATCCTGAAAATCACAATCTTTTCGGTTTGTCTGAATTACCAGATTGTAAATAATCGTGTTTCCATAAGAGACACCTCATTGCAAACTGTGTATGTACCAGAGGAGCATGTGGGAAAGACAGCTGATGATGGAGCAGTATAGAAAATGGCATACTGTGTATTCAAAAAAGAAGTTAGCAGATAATAACAAGACATCATTGCGCTCTGAGCATCCCGGCGTGCTGCTATAAATAGTATATATGGGTCTCTCTGTGAGTGTGTGTGTGTGTGTGTGTATAGGTGTGTGTGTGTGTGTGTGTGTGTGTGTGTGTGTGTGTGTGTGTGTGTGTGTGTGTTACTCGCTTTCATGAGTCAATTATTTTTGGAGGCTGTGCAGTGCCACATCACCTATGGCTTCATGGATTGCAAAATATTATATAAGATACTGTCATTTTTTCAGATTTTTCCATGCATGCATGCACAAACATGCACACCTCCTCTTACACACATACGCATACTGCAGCAGAACAGCAGTGTCAACGGCCTTCAATCTCCCTCCTCATCTGAACCACACACACACTGACTGACTCACTGGATTCTACTTTCTCGTGCCATCTCCCTGTAACATGCTTGGAGCTAACACAGACGGAGGGGGAGGTGTGAGAGCTGGGACGATTACTCCAAATATAGCGATCGCTACACTGTGGTAGATACACGGATGCACTTGGGCTCATATGGATGCACATTAAAACTTTTAGATGGGAACCAAACCAAAGAGCATTCACCAGGGCATGCTTTGGTCGAGAGGCTTGCTACACTCTTTTAAGTTAGTATCAACCTTACAATTTAGTTGTTCTATGATTTGAAAAACCTTCATTCAAAGGTAGACACATCAAAAAAAGCAGACCATGTCATTCCTGAAAGGCAGGTTTGTTGCCTAAGGGCCTGTGTCCCGGTCTCTTTCTGTCGGGAAAGCGACAGTGGGGCGCTGGGGAACGCTTCATCCCAGCGTTTCATCAAAAAAGCGCTCAGGGCTCTTTTTGTATGTTTCTATGACAACAATATCTTGACAATATATCACCACTCAAACCATTGTACGATAATCTTTCACTGCCCATTTTGCTTTTCATTATCTAATTGGGCTACTATGTATTTGTTTGACTTTGTTTTTTCACCATGAGCACTTCGCTTGCCCTCGTACTTTGTACGGATAATCCTGTCTCCGCTCACTCTGACAGATGTAACGCAAGGAGGACGACAACGTGTACTGAGATAAAAAGCATATAATCACCAGCAACAACCTGTGTCCGTCCGGCGCGTCTACTCCCAGTAATGGGCTTTTCGGTCTTTGTTATGATAGTGTCAGTCTGACATATTAAAGTCAGGATAGCCACGGCTAAAACAAGCTCCTCCTCCATTTTCTACAGTGATGTCACCAGTGCCTTTCAGAAAAGTTCAGAGATTTTCAATCTGAAGAGCTCGAAGCAGCCACACAAAAAAAGGCCTTTTTGAGAACAATTGAAAAAAAGACGCTGGCACTCTATCTGGACAAAGGCTCTTAACCAATCAGGCTTGCTAGTGCATTATAATTTAAAACCCAAACAAAACCCCAAAATCACTGCGGACAATGTTACAGACCACTAGCAAATAATAATATTGTTTATTTTATTTACCGAAAAAATGTGTGATTGGCCAAGATCTCCAAACCTTGCCAAATCAACGTACTTACATTGCTAACATTATCTAAGAAATGTGGTCTTGTAATACGTGTGAACTGACGGGACTTTCTAATTTTGGAAATATTGCACCACTGAATTTGATGCTTTTACGAGTCTTAAAAAAAGCGGTTGCTAACAAGTGGCTAAGTGAGACTACTAAACGTCATCACACCGACTAGTCCGCCTTTTTAGCTTCATTGTGTACACTCACGCTCATGTGACCGTGGTGTAGTTTGTTTATAGCCTAACAATAGCTTTGTACTTCTGCCGATTGCATTCACGCTTTAAAAATCATAAAAGTAGTGTTCATTTGTGAAGATTGTTTCTACTACAAAATGAATCATGCATATTTTATTTGTGGAGATGTCCAAGTCATGAAGTGCATTTAAAAAACGCAGTTAGTGCCGAGAGTCACAGAACCCCAGTACGACTCCCTGAGAGTCTTCTACAGGTTTCCACACTCTGACCTTGCCGTCAGCCCTTAAAAGGATGAATGGATTCAACCAAAATCTGAATATTAAAGGGATTTAATTAAACAAGTGGGAGAATGGTGAAGATGGAGCAGCCCACAGGGGGAGGAGAGTTTAAAGATGAGGAATAAAAATGAGTCAGTTTGGCAGAAAGAGTACAGACGGCATTAAGAGTTGGACAGCAGCAGGTGTGTGTGTGTGAGATGAGGAGTGTGTGGATGACAGTAGAATATATAGTCCTACTTCTATGGGTCCTTGGCCACTTAATAGGTGATTAGAGAGAGAGAGAGAGAGAGAGAGAGAGAGAGGGAGAGAGAGAGAGAGAGAGAGAGAGAGAAGCCAGAGAACACACGGGCTGAATCCCTAATGAAACTTTCTTCCAGAGGTCCCGTCCCACCGTCAGCAGTCATATGCTGTGATCTGGATCTATGCAGCTGTGCGCGCCGCAGTGCAGCTCGACTGCAGCTCACTGTGTAACTGCTAACTAGCTCTGCTCCTATGAGAAGACGCGCTCCACTGTAGTCAGCACTCTGCTTTTGCTTTGTAAATAAACAAAGTAAATGTAATAAGAGTTTATTATTATTATTATTATTATTATTATAATATTTGAACAGATGTTGCTCAAGTTTTAGTTGAGAATATTTAAAGGATTGTCTCCGTCTGATGGCAAGAAATATTCCTCAAAAACATTGCAGACCGTTTCAACAGAATTGCATTGCCAGGCAACGGCTTGGGTGCTTGTTTATGTTTCTGTCAGCTGATGTAATTCACAAACACTGCAAACGAGACACGTGAAAGAAAAGAAACGTAATGGACACAAATACCTTCAGTCTGTTTCCTCTACTTTTCTCGGCTGTATCGTTAGTTGCTGCAGGACTGAAAAACACACAACTGCACTCAAAATGTCAAATCTAAAGCGGAAACAGAAATATAAAAGAAAAAGCAGAGGAAATAAAGAGTCAAAATACCTCAAGGGAAGACATTTTGAATTCAGTTGTCTCCGGTTCCTTTTCATTCCTTGATATCAAACAGCCACAGACATGAGTTTGTTGTTTATTGGGGTCGTGTTGGAGGATTCAGGGGTATCTGCAAAGTTCAAATAGTTACATCTCTTTGCAGTTCAGGGCCACCAACTTGTAACGTTGGAGCTGCTTTAGGGGAAAACATACTAGCTGAGTGCAAACTACATGTCAGATCAAACCAAAAATCATCAAACTCTCTCTTTCTGACTCAACGGCCAAAATATAAAGTCTTGCTAAAGTAGCAGTGCTCGAGAGGATGTCACAGAAATTCTCAATAAATCCCATGTACTTCAACATACACTGCTTTATTACCGTTTGCAGTTTATTACTAATCCATTGAAGTTTCTCAACGAAACCTACATTTTACAAGACTACATTTCAACACATCATGATAGCGTTATAATTGACCTCAGCCCAATACTCTTTTTTTTTACTGATAATGTAACTAAATGCAACCTCCGTATATTAGCTGTTAGCTCCGTTATTTAGCCAAGTAGGACTGTGCTTCCGCCCATCGCTTGCTAAAGGCCATCGTTAATGCTTTCCAGTCAATTTCAACACAGATTTGCTCTCCACAATGTAGCATTATCATAAAAATGTTCCATCGTCTCTGGGTCAGTGGTAAGCAGTTAGTCTCGAGCCCTGATCCCCGGTTCTTGCATTACTGAGTACCGTCACGTTTTCAGAATGTTTGGTATCGACTTGGTACCAAAGTATCGCTTCTTGTGACAAACCTACTTAAGCCCGTCAGTTTCACGTGTGTGTGGGTGTGTCAAACCTTAAATCAGAAGAAGCGTGCTCCATAAATGCCAACAAAACGTAGTGGAGCCTCTAGAGTTTTCATTGCATAACTATTTTAGTTCAAACCAAATTTACCATCATTTTCCAACATTACCTTCTGCATGTGCGGTTGCAGAAATCGCAAATTATTTTCCATCATTGATGACATTTTTTCAATGATGACGGAAAAGTCCTTTTGACGGACCGGAGGCCTTGGAGCGTGTCTGTGAGTCTACGGGTCACCGAACGGTGCAGCCGCACCACTGGTGCAGAAGGAGCGTTTGGTGCGCCATTTCCCCAGTTGAAGCAAGACGTTTGCAGGATCGGGAAATCCCACGTTCAGAGAGTCCGGTAAACCCAGTCTCCAGTGGGGATTAAAACCGCACTGAGAAGTCGTCTGTATGAGGAAATATGGGGAAATATGTGGGTGTTGACATGAAAAGTGACAGCACGGTTGGCGTCGTGTCTCTTTTGAAATTTCTCTTCATTCTTCTTTCGGTATATTGATTAGTAAAAAACACAAACACACACACACATATACGTATACAGTCGTAAGTCCAAAATTCAAAATCAATTAAAAACAGATAGATGAAATCATCTCTAAAATACGTTTTAATCTAACAACCCCTTCCTGCTTCAATCCATTTTTGTTGGCATTAAGCCTTTCAAAGACAACATTTCCACTGCGGTCAAAAACCATTGCACAAACAAAGGACGGCTCGCAACTATATCAACAGAAATTCAAAACACTGAGGGCTGATCGGTGGCTTGGTCCACTTTGTTTGTTTCAAATTCACAGAGCTGTGTATGAACATTGTGCACACAGAACGGACAGCTAGCAAACCGTGAAGAGATATTCGCTGAATTTGACAAAAAGTGTATTGGATTAGACTCCACCTTTATATCGGCCTTTAGTGTCTTTCTTTTCATTTTAAAAATGAAAATGATGGGTAATAACGCAACCAATGTGTGGTTGTTCGTGTACTGTACAAAATAGGAATGATTGTGTTTTTGTGGATGTATTTCATGCAAAAACATAGAAAAGTTAAGTGCAAATGCATATGACTCATCTTGCATAGAGATTTGAATGAGTAGTTAGTCAGAAAAAGCACTCGTGAAATCACATTTCTAACAAGTTGATGAGATATTGAGACTGCTGTTGAGAAAAGTGGTGGAGAGCGAAAGAATGAGTGTAAGTGGTAGGTACTGCAGAGAGAACGAGGTGAAGCCAAGGTGAAGTAGAGTAGTTGAGGTGAGGGAGGTGTGATGAAAGCATGAGGAATTAGAGAAAGGCACGTTGAGATGTCTGAGATATCTGGAGAGTGATGTGAACGGTGAAGGTAAAGCTCCAGATTCACTCCGTGGCAATTTTGTAATTTGATTAATTACGGATTTCTTTGTTTATATCAGGCGACCACCTCAACCTCTGAAAAGCAAAGCCAATGCAGAAGAGCCTCATACTTGCATTCTTTCAAATGGCCAGCAGGAGCGACTCATCTGGAGAGTCCGATTGTAAAGATATCTAAGAGAAAATGACTCTACTTCTCTCTTGATTTATTAGCTCAGTAAACATTGTAAACATGAGTTTATGGTCTCAATCTCTAGTTTCAAGTCTTCTTAAATACAGCATGATGTTCATTTCGTAAATGATGGTCCATTTAGAGTCAAATAGACTAATAGTCTGGGAGTTGTCTGCGTTTTTGTCTTACAACTTTAACCCTTTCACTGTATGTTTTTAGTTCGTGAAAGTAAACCATTTTGTGTATTTTGTACCATATTCAGCGTTTGGTTGTTCTTCCACCCTCTCTTGTTACTTCTGGTTGCAGAAAACAAGATGGCGATGGCAGTACACCACTTTAATTCAGACTGACACATCTCAACAATTATAAGATGATTGCAATGACATTTATTTATTTATTTTATTTGCACAATTCAAGCAATGAAATTCAAAACAAACAATCATAACAGAGATAAATGAATATCACAGTGCAGGAGGAGGCAGAAAGCCAACTGGGCTTATTTGAAGCCTCCACCTATATAATATTAAAATTTTACAAAATTACAAACATAAAGTGTGAATAAGACATTACATTACAACGAAAGAAAGGAAGAAAGAATGAAAGATAAGATCAAAAATAATGTTATTGTGTCTAGTGTGTACGAGCATGTGTGTGTATGTGAGAGTGAGCATTGTCCTGTGTTTGTTCAGTGATGTAGGATTTTAAACCTGCAGTAACTCATAAGCAAAGGCAATACAAGTCCCTATGAGTGAAACAACTGCAAATGTAATGTAGCAGCCAAAACAAGAAAGACATGAACAATAATACATAAAAGACTGTTACAAGACCGCAGTTAGATGTTCTTTTAGGCACCTTTTGAAACATTTTACAGAGAGACATTTTTTAGTTAAGTAGGAAAAGTCATTCCATAATTTGGTTCCCCTGAACCTTATTGAAAATTGACCTCTGCTAGTCAGTAATTTAGGAGGATGAAGATGTAAAGATTGGCGAGTTGAGTATGAGTGAACCTGTGAATTAAATTTGTAGTAAGTCTTGAAATGATCAGGAATATTCCCTTCACCAGAAAGTATCTTATAAATGAAAACACAAGTTTGGGAAGTGTTGATGTTATAAATATTGAGAATCTGCAATTTCCGAAATAGAGGAGCGGAAGATGAGTGTGACTGTGATCGGGTTGCGATCCTAACAAAACGTTTCTGGAGGACCAACATTTTTTGCAGAGAAGTAGGGAAAGTACTTGCCCAAACTATATTACAATATGAAAGATAAGGATAAATGATACTGTAATAAAGAATAAGTAGACAGTCTGCAGAGACAAGATGTCTAACCCTACTTATTATTCCAATAGATTTGTTTATTTTTCTACTAACACAGTCAATCTGTTTACTCCAACTTAAACTCTCATCAATAATAACTCCTAGGAATTTTGTAGATGACACTTGAGGCATCTCAACAGATTCAATTTTAATTTTAGATAAATCCTTAGAGTAAGATTTTTTGCCACTGAAAATAATGAAATTAGATTTTTGGATATTCAAAGATAGTTTATTTAATTTGAACCATGTAGCATAGGCAGTTAAACCAGCATTAACTTCCATAATCAGTGAATTGAAATTTGAATGAGAAAGAAGTAGGGTTGTGTCATCTGCAAACATTATCGGAAAAAGGCTTTTTGACACATTAGACAAATCATTAATATAAATAAGGAATAATAATGGTCCAAGAATGGAGCCCTGTGGAACCCCACATATTAGACTGGCTTTGTTTGAATAACAACCTTTAACACAAACAAACTGTCTTCTGTTGGAGACATAATCTTTTAACCATTTGTATGCAATGTCATGGAATCCATATTTATGCAGCTTTTCCAATAAAATATTATGGTTTACTGTATCGAAGGCTTTGGAAAGGTCTATGAAAATACTGCAGGTAAATTCGTTATTGTCAAGTGCAGAAATAACTTTATCAACAACGTAAAGTAAAGCCATATAAGTTGAATGATTTTTACGGAAACCATACTGGTGTTTGTAAAGAATTGAATTAGACTCGACATGAAGCATTATCCTTTTTTGTACAATTTTTTCTAGTATTTTTGAAAAACAAGGCAATATAGATATGGGTCTATAGTTGTTAAAACAACATGGATTTTCTGCTTTAAACAAAGGAATAACTTTGGCAATTTTTAAATCTTCTGGCACAACACCTGTTTTCAAAGACAAGGTGAAGATGTGAACAAGTGGCTGCAATATTGACTGTTTCACCTGTTTGACAAGAAATGCAGAAATGTTGTCATGGCCAGCCGAAGATATTTTAAGATCATCAATTATATCACTTATTTCTTGAATATTTGGGGGCATAAAATTCGAGATAATAGGGACATTTGTTGGAATGAAATCCAGTGGATTCCCATGACAAGCCGGAATATTGTTAGCTAATTCATGACCAATATTTACAAAGAATTCATTACATTTTTGGGCGATATCAAATGGCTTGTCAAGAGAATTATCACCATCCAAAAAGACTGAAGGAAGCGCTGGGGTCGTCTTTTCTCTTTGCAACACTTGATTTATTACTTTCCATGTGTTTTTTATATCTTTTGAGCACTTCATAAATGTTTCACTATAATATTTCTTTTTTGTAGATCTGATGATATGGGTGTAATTATTTCTACAGGATTTATAAGCCCCATGAGTAAGAGGCGTAGGATTAGAAACATATTTTCTGTACAGTTTATTTTTTTTCCTCAGCAGTTTCAGTAAATGTATTGTAAACCAGGGATTACTAACTTTAGTGCTTTTCTTGGTGGAACTACAAACTGGAAAACAATCATTGAAACTAAGGTTAATAACTTTCATAAACTTCTGATATGCCAAATCAGCGTTATTTTCAACATATAAATCATCCCATGAAATACTGGTAAGAATATCTTTAAATGATGAAATATTTGATTTGCTCATCATTCTTTTCTGCATCATTGTCTTAGTATGTTTAGCTCTCTTAATCTCGAATAAAGAGTACTGAAAAATGGGGAAATGATCAGACAAGTCGGAATACAAGACTCCAGATTTGGATCCTTCACTCAAAGAATTGGTTAAGATGTTATCAATCAAAGTCACTGAATTTTCTGTAACTCGTGTTGCTTTATGAATAAGAGGAAAAAAGTAACTAGAGTAAAGAATATTGAGAAAATCCCCAGTAGGAGTATGTAGTCGATTTTTCAAAAAGTTTATATTGAAATCTCCTAAAATGTAACAAAGTTTATCCTCATTGTTTATCAGGTCAAGAGAACAGCCCAGACTGTCATTGAAAACTTTGATGACAGAATCAGGTGGGCGATAAATCGCACCAACAATAACATTCTTTCCACCAGAGACACCAGAGAGCTCTAAAAAAACAGATTCCACCTCATCCCCATCCGACTTCAAAGTGAGATCATCCCTAACTTTGAATTCATAGTCACCGTGAATAAACAGAGATACTCCACCTCCACATCTATTCTGTCTTACATAGTGAACTGAATTGTATTTTGGTATTTTAAAGATTTCTCTTGAATCCTCAGTAAGCCATGTTTCTGACAGGGCAATAACTGAAAAATCATGCTTCAGTAAAGATAAATAATGAATAAATTTATCATAATTGTTAGGAAGACTTCTTATATTCAGATAAAAAGTAGAGAATGTATTACGTGGCAGAGAAACACAGAAGTCATTAAACTGAGTTTCGTCATAAAAACTAGAGGCTAGATACATCAAGTGAAGAAAAAAAATGTAAATCTGGGTCAATATCAAAATTATAAGAGTCACTGGTAGAGAGATCAAAAGGCGTAAAGGTCTGGCCTTCCAGATCAGATCTGTTGTAGACCATAGTGTGTGAAAAGAATCATGTATACAGATACAAAAGAAATCTAAAAAGTACTTAATACATTACTAATGTTAGAGACTAAGTAGCCAGACTCTGAACATTTCTTTGTTGATGTGGGTTTTGGGAAGGTGGATGGACAATAAGTTTGTCGTATCTCAAATATGCAATGTCACCTCTCTCTCGAGCTGCCTTCATAGCTGGGAGTAGTTCTTTTCTTCTTTGGCGGATGGATTCAGGGAAGTCCTCATTAATGAAGATGCCTGAGCCCTTCAAATGTTTAGCTTTATGTAGAACAGAGAGTTTATCCTGCAGCCGTAGAAATCTGACCACAATGGGTCGGGGCTTTTGTGAAGATGGAATATGCTTCCCAACCCTATGGGTCCCATCCAACTCTATTTTCAGATGATCCAGTTGTAGTTTTTCACTGAAGAGTTTTCTCACCTTTTCTTCACAGTCAGTCAGGTTTTCTTTACCAGACTCTTTAATGCCTTCTACCACAATATTATGGCGTCTGGACTGGCCCTCCAGATAGTCTGATTTGTCGGAGATTGAGATCAAACTTTTGCAGATTGTGTCCAAATCTGTCCTGGTTTCATTACAATTTTTGAAACCAGTATTGCATGACATTTTAAAATCATCAAAATCTTTTTGAGTCATTTCTAGACTCACCTTAAGATCATAGGTTTGCTTCGACAGATCATCAATCCTACTGTTTGAAGAATCAAACATCATGGTTCCCAGAGGATAAATCCTAATGACTACAGTGGTCCCCTGACTTTTCCTCTTGCGTCACTAGTTGGTCAACATTTTTGGTTTTGAGGGAAAGGTCTTGACAGCTTTAGATGGATAACCATGAGATTTAAAACAGACATTCAAGTTGTGTCTAAAACAAGTTGGCAAACTAAGATGGTGAACATGGCAAACGTTATCCCTGCTAAACATTAGCATGTTAGCGTCGTCATTGTTGGCATGGTAGCGTACTGACGTACAGCCTCACCAAGCCGCTAACATGACACTTCAAGCAGAAATGCTGAATATTTTCTGGCTGTTCTTTTGTCTTGTGTGATAGTTCATCAAATAACGTTAGGTTCTAGACCCTTGGTTTGGCCAAACGAGCTATTTCAAGTCTCTAGGAATTTGTGATTGACGTGTTTTGCTGTTTTCTGACATTTCATGGTCAAAACAATTACTCGAAAGATACTCTGCAGATTAATTGATACTGAAAATAATAACCGCTACATGCATCCTAATTGGAAAGCTGACTATGAGCCAGACCGTATCCCCTAAAACTAATGGGCAACTTTACTAATTAATTATAACTAAATAATGGGAGTAAATCCCTGCAGACAGGTTCCAAAATTAGGTGAAAAAGATCCCCAGAAGAGTGGAGGTTGATATGAAGCACATATTGGTGTCCATATACTTTTGGCCATGATATTGGCCATATCATTGTTAAGCTTGAGATCGGTATCTGTATGTTTACACGACCCTGCTGCTACTGCTTGTGTTCTGTGTTTGAGTTTATCTCCACTAGTGATCAAACAATAATGCTGCTATTTCCCTGAATGGATCAATACACTTGTATCTCATCTTGACAGGGTAGATTATGGTTTGCTCTGGTTGTCCATTGCAGGTATGAGTCATTGCTTTGCGAAAGTAAACAACCTCCACAGGGACTCACATCAATTCTCCACAATTTTCCACCAAGTTTCTTTTTTTTCTCCCACTGCATGTCCTTAATATAAGCATCTCTGCCTCTTCTGTCCCCAGACCAGCTCCTGTGACGTCGGACATTTTTCATTATGGTCGAGGAAATGATTATCCTGTTGTTCTTGTTGTTGTGCTGACCTCAGTTACTGTACAGACCTTGAATCAGGTTGGGCAGATTAAATTAGAGCATATTCTCAGACGAGTGTTCATCATTGTCAGTGTAATCATCGTTATCTGTCCCCCGACATGCCCAAAGCAATAATGAAACTCTCATCCGTATTCCGACCGTGTCATCAAGATAACACCGATACTCTGTTATTCAGCTCACTATTACTATGCATAGAGTGCAAGTGGAGACGCAGTAATGGCCAGAGGCAGACGCAGGAGAGGAGATGGCATGAACAATAATACAAGTGAGAATGTTTAATTAGTGACAAAAATGGGAAAAGAGAGAGAAAGAAAGAGAGAGAGAGAGAGAGAGAGAGAGAGAGAGAGAGAGAGAGAGAGAGAGAGAGAGAGAGAGAGAGAGGAAAGGGAAACGTATCAAGAGGAAGAAACTTAAGTGCAGCAGAACAGAAGAATTGGACATAGCCTTTACAGGGTTGAGTCCCCCCCCACACACACACACACATCTTTTAAACTGGAGAATTGTCTCCTTTTAGTTGTGCAGTGAGGCTCATTAGTAGAGAAAACCCAATTTGATCCAATTACTGAAAACAATCCCCAAAACACAACACAAGAATGGTGAGGTAAATGAAAAGACAAGTGTGGTAGCTGGTAGTTAACAGTAACAATTAAACATGAAAGCATGACGGCTCCTGCTATACCCAACGTGCTTCCTGGAAAAGTACTCCTGGTAAACACATGAACAAAAATGTAAAACATTGACATGACAGCATCAGCGAGCGGCCACAGTGAAAATGTAAAATATGTGCGTGCATCTTGTCTAAGCGTGTGTGTGGACGTGCCCTGTGTGCATTTAACCCATTGCTTGGGTTGCTGCTCCTCGTCACAATATCTAATGGTGCACAACCAAGTGAGCTCATCAATCTCTATTCACTGTGGGGTCAAGTATTGAGTGTGGGTTACACCGACTCAAAGGATGTTCAGAAGGCTGTTATCAAATCTTTTGGTGTTGTTTATTTCCTCTGCACTGCAGATCTCTTTGTGTCTGAATGCTAGTGTCTTTAATCTTGTGTTCTCACACTTATCTACACACCTCCCGCTGTTTCTTCTCCCACACCTTCCCTTCTCCTCTCTCTTGCTTATGTATTCTTACCAACAAAACTGCTGCTGTACAGTACGTACAGCAGTAAGTGAACGCACCACCATTCAAAACGTACAGTAAGTGACTGCATCGCCGCTCTGCACTGATTCTGACTGGCTTCAGTTCAGTTGTTCCTTCAGTCTGTTGCTGGTTCAAGCTGTTGCATTCAGCACAAAACCAGCCTATTCAAGCAAAAAGCCTATTATTTTTGACAGGTTTTTCCAGTTCAGTCTTATAATATTCTTTAACATATTGTGAAACACTGCTGAGCAGACAGCGGTGCTCTCAGTCACCAGTGAGAGGATCTCTGCTGCTAAAAACAAATGATGAAAGATTTGTTTGTACTGAACACCTGTAGGTGAAGCCATCGTTATCTTGGATACGATGGATAAGATAAAGAATCCCTTACAATCCATGAGGTTCATTATATCCACACAGGGACACATGTGCACTTACACACCAAGCCAATTTCTGCAAACTAGCGCCACCAATTCCCTGGCAACATCTCGATTGACTTGTTAACGCAGCGTTACAAATACATAACACAGCAGAAGCTGCTAATCCAAATGGTGTGACTGTAAGGCTAGCAGCACCCACTGGAATAATGTGTGATCACTCCAAGGTCGAAATAAAAGGCGGTTTTCCTGTTCTGCCCATCTGCTGACGTTGTGTTGAATGCAGCATGAACACAGACCTGGTGTCAGGACTTGGTTAGCCTGTGTTAGCATAAGAAGCGAGGGGGGAAAGCTCACCTAAAGAAATTGCCTACTAACACTTCTAAGCTAACTATGTAACAAGTTGTATCTCATTTGATTAAAGTTACTTAAAGGTCTCCGTTTCATTCTTTTTGGCGCCACCTGTGGTGACACGTGGTATTTGCAGGTGTGTTTTTGGATCTCACTTACCGCCTGTGATTTTTATTGGGCATGTTGACACAGACAGCCAGTTTGTAATTCTGCTAATGCAAGGCCTGTCCTCACTCAACAACAGCCTCAATCCCCATTGCAACCTCATTTGGTGATAGTGACACAACAGATATTTATTCAAATTAAAGTTTTCAAGATTTCGACTTTAAGCTAAATGAACAGAAATGTACAAACTACATTTTTTCAAAGTGTACTTAAGTTAATGCACATTTTCACTTACCACCACTGCATCTAAGTCAGAATCATGCCTCTCTCTCTCTCTCTCTTCTCTCTCTCTCTCTCTCTCTCTCTCTCTCTCTCTCTCTCTCTCTCTCTCTCTCTCTCTCTCTCTCTCTCTCTCTCTCCTCTCTCTCTCTCTCTAAACAAAACATCTGTCGTGTATGTTGAGTTTGGCCTCATTCGCTTTGCATTACAATTTCACATCTATCTTTTAATGGGATTTAGGCAGAATCCGTAACAGGTTAGAGTTTTGAGGTTCACCAATAATGTCTCCTCACGTCACTGAATGTGATCCAGGTTTTGCCATAATTCTTAAAGGCCCACTTAAGTTTTGTTTGCTGCTTACAGTTGTTTGTAAGATTATTTCCTGAGTTTGTAAAGTACTTGTAGCTCTCACAGAGACAGCATCGGGGAGGATCAAACATTAAATGGCATTCTGTACTTTTCTACACAGATTTTAGTTTAAAACTTCTCCTTAAATGAAATATGACAGGACACATTTGAGACAATGACGACCACCGCTGTTTTGTTGTCTTATGCGTCAGTGATATAAAGTTGAACTTTCACATTCCTCCCCTGTTGCTGCAGCACCACCGGGTGTGCCTCGACAGACGGTGACGGAAAGTCACAGTGTCCTGTTGTGCACAGGTAAAGCCTTCCAGCAGTGTGTCTGTCTGTCAATGCGCCTACTGGGACAGAAAAGCAGGGTATTCTCATGTAAAGTAGTATTAAATGCAGTAAACACCAGAGAGAAAGTATTACTGAGGAGTGACTTGCAATTCTAAACTGCGATAAACAATGCTGATGTTTTATTTTATGCTGTCATATATGAAGGAATGCAAGCCTGAGGCACACACAAGTCATACAAATCAGGTGGTAATGACAACATGTGGTACAGTGAGAAGGTCAGCCGGAGAGTGAGAGGGGGGAATGAGATGGTACAGTGTTTTTCCAGGTAGCTCGGTGTCACTGCCTGCGGCGATGTCGGCCTGTCAGGGCCCGCTGTCTACAGAAGGAGCTCCCTCAGGTCTCCCCGTCCCACTAGATCTCCCCAACGTTTAAATACACAAGCTCTTCTCTTTTTGGGGCCCCTCAGCTACAGAACGATCTCTCTCTCTCTCTCTCTCTCTCTCTCTCTCTCTCTCTCTCTCTCTCTCTCTCTCTCTCTCTCTCTCTCTCTCTCCAACCTGTTTTGTGTGGACGAGTTGACTTCTGTTTGGTGATAATTTTCCTATTATTAGTTTGTGATTCTGACTGGAAAAATGCAATTTGTTTAGCTTCAAACGAGCAGTTGAGACATAAATGTAAATCCTGTCAATATCAGCTCACTCTTATTTCAATTGATAGTCATAGCATAACCAGGCAGCAACCTCTGGTTCTGCCGAGTGAAGCCAATGTGAGATTAGCTGCTACTAGCATAACACTATGGCCGCACAATATGAGGAGAAATGTGCAAAACGCAATGACGTTGAATACCGCAAGAACAATATTACTTGCGATAAATGAACAGATAATAACGTTCATTAAGTTCTGCCTTTCTGCTGCTTTCAGTACACTGATAAAAACACATTGATTGTTGAATTAAAAAATGAAAGTAAATTATTTATTTTACAGATGCAGTCACCTAGAGTCATACTTTTAATGATTATTATCATAAAGGTCCAATCATGATAGACAGGTCATGAAAATATTACTACACTGAAGCCTTTTTTGTTGTGATTTGGTCAGGTTAGATTCTCAAGTGCAGGTCTGTGACACGACGGTCTCGTCTCTGCTCCTTTACTGAGGCCATTAGCATGACGGTGTCTTTTTTGTTCGCAGTTAATAAATGGGCCATCGCTGCGTCATGCCAACACACAGGTCACCCTGCCCGCTCTGAGTGAAGTCACTGTTTTATGTCACTGGCAGCACACATTAAAAAAAATGTTTTGAGGTCATAAATCTGTCAGAAAACCAGTAAAAACCCATCGAGAGCTTCAGGACAGGAGAGAGAGGAGAGAGAGAGAGAGAGAGAGAGAGAGAGAGAGAGAGAGAGAGAGAGAGAGAGAGAGAGAGAGAGAGGGGGAGAGGGGGAGAGAGGGAGAGAGAGGGAGAGAGAGGGGAGAGAGAGAGAGAGGGAGAGAGGGAGAGAGAGGGAGAGAGAGAGAGAGAGACTGGGAGAGAGGGAGCAAGACATAAAGAAGATTTAATGCCATAATAGGATATTATTATAATACAATATTGTACATCAAAGTATACTTGAAGTACTAAAAGTAGTCATTATAGTCAATGGCTCATTTCAGAATCATATGATTTGTAACATTGAATTATAATATTTAATGCTTTTATGTTCTCATCACTTCAACGAGCTCATTTTAACCGCTTTATACAGTATAATGCTGGGTGGCTTAACCTACAATAACACATCACATGTTAATATAAAATATAAATGAGCTATGTAGCTTGTAACTAAAGCTTTAAAAGTGTAATATGTAGTGTTGTGTTATGTAGTAGGGTAAAAAGTACAATAACTGCCTCTGAGCTGTAGTGGAGTAGACGTATAAAGTAGTACAAGAATCTCCTGAAGCCCGAACATGTAATAGGAGAGCAATGTGAGATGGGTGGACTGCTCTTTGAGGGGGATTAGGTCGCCTAGGAAACGCAAGTGCCTCAAGTCATTATTTGTCCACATTATTGTCCATTATTGAATAAATCGGCCCAAAAAAAACAAGCTCCACGTAGACAGGTATTTAGTTTTCAAAAAGCCTGCATCTGATCATGGGACCAGTTTTTACAGTGAAATAAGAGCAAAAAATATCCCCTAAAGTTTAAAAGCAGCAAAAGCCTGAACTCAGTCTGGATGTAGAAAGTGATAGAAGTGCTTTATTTGCCAACCTTAAGCTGTTCTATTATCGCTGCCCCCTACAAAGTCAATTGATGTCTCTTTATCTAACGTCTGGGCGTCTATTCTCTTTCTTTGTAACGCATCCCGCCAGCGCTCGCTGACGGTCGTCTTTGTCAAGCAGGTGTTGCTGGAGACTACAGCTCCCACTGAACAACCAATAAAAGACTTGATTTCCATCATAACAATCTTATATGTTATTATGAATGTACCTGCCTATCGCTTTTCTCATTTCTCTCATTCACTCTCCTCCATCCCGTTTTCCTGCATCCCTACCTTTCCTCTTGAGATCAAGGAACACGAGTGAGTCTTGTTGTTTAATGCCGTTAGATTTGACATCGTCATGCTGGCTTCCGTTTGTGTAGGTCTTGATCTGTAATCACCCCCCCTCTCTGAGCTTCTAATGGCAGCCTCAGCAGGGCTCCGGGCTTCCCCTGATAAAGTGTTTTTACCGGGGGGGTAAGAGGTGCTGCCCCCGGCGTCTACAGAGTATCATCAGACACCGGGCTCCCAGCAGGAGTAATCCATGGCTTCAACATTTAGGAGTCAGCACGCAGTCTTTGGCCAAAGCCCCTCAAGTCTCGACTCATGGCTCTGCTGGGAACACAGAATATGATGTGATGTTCAGTCACCTTGTTTCCTCTTGAAGGACACCAGCACCCTCAGATTATCTACAGCCGTTATGCAGCATCAGCCGGTGGTGGTGGTGGCTGCAGGAGTTATTTTACCTCCTTTTAGCCACATCCACTTTTGATCTGCCGCTCTATCTTCCTCTGCTTTGACATTCGTGCGTTTGCTGAGTGTGCTTTGACAGAGGACGGGCATGTTGAATGTTTTGCAGTCAGTCTGTGAAGGTGGAGAGAGTAATCGCGGCACTCATAGTGATAAGAGTGAGGGTGTCTTTCCAGTTGAGAGAAAAAAGATAAAGAGCCGTGCTCCGAAGTGTATTGTGCTCAGGATGATGAGTCCAGAAAGAACGATTTCCACAAGACACATTTTATGAGTGAGTGACCCCAGACTTTCTATTTACCGTTGAAGTTTTCCTCCGAACCAACATATTCAACGTGTTGTACATGTTGTGTAAAATCTACCCTTTGACTAGCCATCAATGGAAATGACAAAATGCACCAACAAACAAAAACAGGTTCAAAAATCAGTATCGGGCCCGATACATGTGCTCAAAACTACACCAATACCACGGCACCAGATACAACTACAGCAACGTGATGTTAACCGCCCGGCATTTGAGTCTAATAAGCTGCAGACGATGCACAAACAGGCAGAGCCCACTTCACTAGAGCCCAGGAGAGTTAGCAGCCACAGTTTAGCGTGCATCATCGTGGACACATGAAGCTATTTTAGTCTCCACCACCAGTGAACGTAGCAGTGCTGTGTGTGTACAGCTTTAGACAGCTACTGCTGCGTGACAGTTCACTGACTTTACGACTCGTCCCTATACCTATACCCTATACCCTATTGTAAACTACACATTAACTGTGTATAACACGTTTTAAATTCTGTAGGAAGAGAAATGTCCTTAGGGTCAGTGAACTGAATCAGTAATGTCAGTTATACAGCAATATCTATATAAACGTGGCTAACGCTAGTTTAGCAAGTTTGTGGTCAAACAATACCAAGTAAGGCTGAATTATTATAAAATCAACTTACTGTATAATTTGTCTCTCAAACGTTACATGCAGTAGTCTTGCTTGTGTTTCCCGGTAGATTTTCGATCGTCGAGTCGAAAGTAAATGCAGATGTTTCTCTCAGCCGCACGGCTCTCGCAATAAGTGATACGGTGTCGGGTGAGACATGAATATGAGGAAACTCCAGCGTGTGCCCTGCAGCAGAACAGCTCAGTTTCAGCTCAGTCGGGCCACACTGTCAGAGGCTCTTGTCATCAGAGACTCTCACCTTGAACAGAAACCACTGCGCTCAGCGCTGCGGGTTTAGAGCTGTACTGAGGTGCATGGAAAGCAAAAAGTTTGAAAACTAGCACGAGCTTTATTCTTTAAAGTCCACAACACTGAAACGAGAAGCGTTGTTGAGCAAAACAGTACGAGTGCAAAAATGACACTTTGATGTCATTATCTCAGGCTTTTCTGCTCTCATGAATATAAGCCTCTCAAAATAAAATCCCTTATAAAAAGAGGACCTTTCATGTTTGCACAACCAACGCATTTTTGTTTCGTTTTTAATGCTAAGATACTTGATGTGAACAAGCTGCTCAGAGTAGCATTCACTGAGCGTCTCAACGGTGCTGTGTTTGTTTGTAGGGGGTGAAACACAGACATTATTTTGAATGAAGACAGAATATGTAACCAAAGCAGGGAAAAAGCACACACACACACACACACACACACACACACACACACACACACACACACACACACACACACACACACACATGTATACAGCTCTTGTTTAAGTATAAGCCAAAGTACAAGCTTAAAGCAGCTTATTTAAAGCTAAAGGCAGTTTTCATTTCAGAAGATGCACATTGTTGTGCCTATTTAAATCTTTTACACTGATGAGAGGTCCACAGATATGTGAGAATGGCTCAGCAATAGTTTTCTAGGTGTGAACATGATTGAAATCCTCAGCTTGATTCTGATTTTCAAGATGTGTATCTAAAATGTTGGATCCAACAGGACTTTTTAGCTTATCGTGTTGTAAAATGTGCCCGGTAGCACTTAACAGATATAACAAAAAAATAAACCTGAGCGGGACAAATCTGTTTCCTCATCTTAATGGCTACCAAAGGTTTGTGTGCTCATTTTCAAAGGGATTAATGTCACGCACTCACTCAATTCATGTTCCACTTATCTGTCCACGTCTGCTGCCTCTACAAGTCAGATTGTCTACTGGTGTCATCGGTCACAACATATTAGGGCTGCCAATGTCAAGCAATTTCCTTAATCCATTATTGGATGTGTTAACGTTCAATCAAGCCCACTGTTCACTGGAGCCGCTTATTAAAACAGCTGGTCCCAAGGATGGACCAATGCTGTCGTTAGGTTTGGCAATCTCATGATTTGATGTGATTCCTATTGCTTACTCCAGCACACTGTGTGCCAAACCACTCCCTCCACTGAGAAGCATTATGAAACTAAAACGGGCAGTAAAGTTAACTAGACGGTCTCTGTGTGACCGAAAAGAAAAACAGCAGATAAAAGTGAAAAAGTTTGATAACCGCAATTCTTTGAAAGCATGTTTACAGTCATGTGTTTGTATATGATGGAACTGAAATGAAAGTGTGATTTACTGAGAAAGAAGACATGGTTGATGAGTCTGGAAAGAAACTGGAAGTTTGTGTCGCACTACACGGTTGTGGCTCCACAACAGGCTGCACACAGAAGGCATGAGAGGTGTTTCTTTTTCATACCACTGCAATTAATATCCATTTAAAATGCACAAAAGGCACAGGAGGGGATCAGCGGAGCAAAATACACAGCACTGTAACCGACTGCTACCAAAAACCTTTGAGAGGAAACACTGAAAGCTCCTGCATTATAGCTACCCAACTTTCCTCTGCGAAGAGCAACCGTTTGATTCACAGAAACTGCTGAGCAGTCTGCTCTGCTGTGTCCTTCTTTACCTTGTTAACACAGAGATGTAGAGACGATTTAATAGGCACGATTAGATATTTCCCCGAGGTCCAATCAAACTTGTGCAGAGTCCGCGGTGCCCGGCGTGCTGGGCGCAGTGTTCGCAGCTCTCTGCGAGCTCCACAAATGTTCTCTGCAACTTTGCGCAAGATCTTCCGCAGAAGTATAAATTAGTCACAGCCGTCACTAGAGAATCCATCCTGTAATGAAGTTCCTACACTTCACTGAAAAAACTGAGAATTGTAGATTAACATTGAGCTTCGATGTCAAGGAAAGATTTAGAATCAGGTCTAGTCTCGTGTTGCGTAGAGCTTCATAGCTTGAAGTCGTGGAACACTGTCAAACCAATGTCTGCATTTTTTCTGCATTTTAGTTTTTCAGTACGATATTCCTTTAAAAGGTCATGGAAAAAGAATTTGAAACTGTATTATTGTTTACTTCGTGCCCTCCCAATAGTCTCAAACTACAGTGGACGTAATTGATACTTTTACACTTATTTTGTGGCCTGTGCAACAACACTTTCAACTAGTAGCATCAGTGCTAGGTGCAGTAAGCTTTGCTATACATTTCAGGCAAGGCACCCACTCCTTAGATATTTCTGTTAGTTTTTACCAATCACAAATCCAAACGCGTGTTCCCACCTCACAGCACCGCAGAATGAGACAGACTCTTGCATAATTCATTCTGAGGCTCCAGGAGCCCAAAGAAACAGG
Source organism: Pholis gunnellus (assembly GCF_910591455.1). Lineage (NCBI taxonomy): Eukaryota > Metazoa > Chordata > Actinopteri > Perciformes > Pholidae > Pholis > Pholis gunnellus. The sequence goes on along the minus strand of NC_136536.1, from coordinate 22,824,763 downwards.
TCATTGCAGGATGTTCAAGAAAAAGATGTTGCTACAGGAAGTTTAGAAGCACAAAGAAAGTAGAAACACAAATATTTAGAATTGGAGGCAACTAATAATTTGAAACAACGCATTGCAGCTCGGCTGCCTTCAAACCATCTTCTATCTCAAAAGAGGAGAGAGTGAAGTCTTTCCTGGGATTTTGTTGGTAACTGACTTCACACCCCCTCCACCACTTTGAAGCCATGACAGCATGCCTTCATCTCCTTCCTGGTAGAAACCTACTTTACATCATTCGGGGGCTTCACAGGCCCTGTGGAACGGTTCTTTGTCAGCCGCAGACAGCGACTGTTGCCTGAGGAGAGGGCAGTGGCCGGTAATCACAGACCGAGGGGGAAAAAGGAAATTATACTCATCAGTGCAGTGGGAGTGTGACACTTTTGAGTCACGCTACAGCAGCAATTAAAAGCTCTGCATGGAGGGGACTAAAATCTAGATGTTCTGAGGGAGCAGTGGGGGGGGGGGGGCTGCATTTATTATACACTATGATGCAGGTCTCTGTGCAAAGGAATAAAACATACATGTTTCACAGTTCACTGATCCCTGAATTAAAACAAGTGAGAGGGGAAATACAACTGAACAGGGCAAAGTAGGGGTGTAAATATACATTTTGGAAAACCTAACCTGAGAGTCTCAGCTGTGGCTATATCGATACAAATCTCATAATCCAACTCACTGATCGGTCATTGTTCAGTAAAGAAAAAATACATTTTATATAATATATATAATTGTCCGTCACATCATCATTACAGACAAAAGGCAAACAACTGTTGGAATCTAAGGTTATTATCATTACATTACAAATATGGCCAATGAGCTGTAGTGAGCCATATTGATATAGGACAGGGGTCTAATCCTAACCCAGACGTCGTTGTATCCGGACCTGGACTTATAACTATACATATTTAAGAATTATTACATTTTGAAGGAGCACTTCTATTTTAACAGGTGCAGCTTTTCCAGCCTTTACGTCCAGGAAACACACCGACCAATGACATGCGTTGTAAATCACTTCACGTGATGCTGCTTCGCAAATCAAATATGTGTATTCTGATTAGCACCGCGGCTTTAGTGAGATTCACACACAGACGGGAGAGACTGGGCGAGAGGCCCAACAGTCGGAGAGAACGTGAGTCAAGAAGTTATTTCACGTGACGTTCTCCAAAAAGAGAAAGGTGGTCAGAGAGACCAGAGAGACCAGCGTCTTTAACCAAGAAAGGACAGAGTCTTGAATGTTAATTCTGCCCACAGACCGTTTAAAACCAGTATGTCTCATATGTTCAAAGACTGTGACGCTTTATTGAAAGCAGCAAAGTGAAGCTCCACTACGAGACAAACGTACCCACTCACATCTGAAATGGAGGGACAGAAAAATCAACCTTAGAGCCCAATATGATCAGAATCCTAACACATGAATTCACTGACCAACAATGATGACAACAGAGAGAATAGAGCTGAAACAAGTGGTTTAAATAACCACAGATAGAAGGTTGGACCCTGAACACACATTTCTCCTTTTAGAAGATGAGAATATAATGGTTTTCTTGGGTGACATCACTTAACACCTGAATGAACTGAATTTAAAGCTGCAGGGCAAAGACAACCTCGGCCATGAACTCCCCAAATACAGACAGTTTATTAAATGTCCAACCAGAGAGAAGAACATGTTAGACCACTGTTACACCCCAGCGGGGCCTATCACGCCGTCCCTCGTGCTGCACTGGGTCTCTCTGACCACGTCATGGTCCATCTGATTCCTGCATACAGGCAGAAACTCAAGCTCTGCAAACCTGTGGTGAGGAAACTCAAGCAGTGGACCAGTGAAGCTCTGGAGGACCTCCGGGCGTGCTTGGACCGTACAGACTGGGATGTTTTCAGGACTGCTACCAACAGTCTGGATGAGCACACAGAGGCTGTGACGTCATACATCAGCTTCTGTGAGGACAGTATACCATCATGCACCAGGGTGAGTTACAACAACGACAAACCCTGGTTTACAGTGGAACTCAGACAGCTAAGGCTGCACAAGGATCAGGCATTTAGGAGTGGGGACAAGGACTTGTATAAAGAGGCAAAATACAGGTTTAGTAAGGCAGTGAGAGACGCTAAACGTCTGTACTCTGAGAAACTACAACACCAGCTCTCAGCAAGAGACTCTTTCTGGAGAGGTCTCAAACAGATCACCTACGACTACAAACCTAAAGCCCCCCACTCCATGAACGACCAATGCCTGGCAGACAAGCTGAACGAGTTCTACTGTAGGTTTGAAAGACAATGGGACAGTCCTGACCCCACCGGCTCCAGCAACCAGCCCCAGACCACCAGGTCCCCCTCCCCCAGCTCAGCAGGGGCCCATGCCTCTGTACGGTTCTGATTCTGAATTCAGTTATTGTTAAATTATTATATTAATTGTTCTAAAATAAAGTACTTTATTTTCAGATAAACATTTTTCAAAATCTTTCTTTAATGTTGTTTTTATATTTTGGAATCCAATGAGAGAAGCACATGTATTTAATATTAGAGTCTGTATTATTTATAATTCATCCAGTTAAATCTGACAATAAAGGTGATATTATTCAATTGAACTTTCTTCATTTGATTTGAGAGTCAGTTGCTGACTACAACTAATCCACTCGCTCCCTCTGATCAGTCTAAAAACAAACATGGCAGTCACACACGTGTTGCCAAGGAACAGCAACGCTCGCCAGAGAAAGTCAGGAAACAGACAGGAAAACAGCCAGGGGGCGTCTGGTGAGAGGAGAACAGGAGGAATCAGAAGAGGAGAGGAGAGAACAGGAGAGGAGAGTAGTGAACAGGAGAGGAGAGCACAGGAGAAAACAGAAGAGGAGAGAAGAGAAGAGGAGAGGAAAGAACAGGAGACAACAGAAGAGGAGAGGAGAGAACCGGAGAGGAGAGGAGGCTCTAGGGCTGCAGTGTTAGCAAAGACATGTCAATCATCAGACCACCATCTGAAACACACACACACACACACACACACACACACACACACACAGCTTATGCATTTTGAAACATTCTTTTGCACCTGTACCTCTTGGCTGCAGAATCGAAAGAAAAAAACAAAACAACAGGACAGAATCAACCCATTGCTGCCAAGCTGACAGTATAATGTAGACACTGCTCTTAAAGATAAGTTTAGGGTCGGTTCAACATTTAGTGAAGACAGACGACAGAACTATTCAATATGTCAGACATGTGGCAGCAGCTTCAGCCCTCAACCTTTGAACCAGTTCATTTGAACACTATTCTTGCAGAGAGGCCGATGGGATGGAGACAGCAAAGATTGTTGATGTTTAAACTCCACACCTTAAAACAACGTGGTCCCTCTCGCTCCCACTGTCTGTCTCTTCATGCATCCGTGGCCTTTCCCCTGCTGGAGTAGTGTTGTGATTCATTGACCTAAGATGTAATCATTCTCAAAATTAAGAGATAAGAGATAAGCACCTGTATTAAATGTTATACGTTTATTTAAAAATTGTGCGTAAGGGATTTAAAGTAATTCTTAGTTGCCGTAATTCTTAATTCTTAGTTCAAATCTTAACTTGCAGTGATTGTTTAGATTGATTGCTTCAAATTAGGGGGTTCTAAATAATGCTATATCAACTCTTTGGTAAGCAGCTGAAGAACTTCTGATGATTATTTATTCCCTGTACATTCCATAGAGTAACAGGTGATGTTGGCGTTTAAACTGGATATTAAACAGCACAGTGTGTACAACTCAGGGTCTTCATACACACAGTCATGCAAAGATAGTAGTCCCGACAGCCTGAGAGGACCGGTAGGAGGATGTAAACACTAAGGTGGTGCTCTGACTTCTTGGGTTAGGCTCTAGCTTCGGGCCTTCATCTTCCCACCGCTCATCTCTTTCATGTGACTCTGATCTCTCCAACTACGATAAACAAAACAAGTGTCGGCAGCAGAGCTGAATGCAGTAAATGAGTCTATTCTTGTCTTTGTTGACGCAAAATTGAAGTAATGAGCAGCGCCGAAGCGGTAATCATAACACCAGAGCATCCGAGAAGTCGTGCGTTTTGAATTCTACGCCGCAGATGACAAAAGTCCCGGATAAAGGTGAAGCTGATGGCTGACTTTGTAAAATGCAACTGCCTTTTACTACAATAACGAGCCAAAGGAGTCCCAGGAATGAAAGGAAAAGCATTCATTGTACTGCGTGGGTCAGGATTAGGTGCGTGTGCTGTATTTAAATGAAGCAGCAGGGTTTTAAGGCCACTGTTTTGCACATGCCGTGCCCGAGCACTCATCCCCGCTCTGCACCTCCGTCAGCCTCACACCGAATCTCATTTACATCCTGTAACCCTCACGGGCAGCAACAACTGCAGCAGCTTCACGTGATTCAGCTGCAGGCAGACTGTGACTGTACACGGGGTTCTGCAAAATGAAGTGTTCCTCCAAGTCCTGGAGCTTCGGCAGGGATCGTAACTGTAACGCTAAATATCACAGAAAACAGTGGAGTGTGTATCTACTAGGGCTGCACGATTATGGCTGAAGTGATCGATTATTTATATCAATATTCAGATTATTTATTGGGGTTTTTCATTGATTTTAGGGACAGAATGCTTCACATTTAAATAAACGGCACTGCTTTTACTTCCATTTTACTTTGTGCTACATTCCTGCTAAATTACAAATCTTTGCATCAAATTAAGACCGGTCCGTGTTCACAGTTCATCTCCTAGAAGACAAATAAAATGGTCCCAAAAAGTTTCCCCCAAAATCCAATCAACAGAGCGCTGCTTTCATTTGAATGTTGTGCTACATTCCTGCTAATTAACAGATAGGCATGCACAACAGCAGACATGATCCTCGTAGATTAACAGTGAGACCTACTGTCTCAGATTGATACATTCCACAGGATGTACTGGTGGTGGGGATTATCAACTACATTCAATTTCTTCTTCCTTCCATAATGACAAGTGGAGACAGTGAGGGTGGAATGAATAACTGCAAATGAACAGTGTGAGGTCCCTGTCTCGTGTGTGTTTCCTTTGTATTTTCCAGTTCACACTACAGCTGCTCCAGTGAATCTCCTCCGCAGCACTCACAGGACATGAAAACACCAGCGCTTGAGCTGTTAATGTTGAGCTTTTCTTGAATGGGACTTTTTCTTTAATGAGTGTGACAGCATCCACTTAGGGAAGGTGTTTCGACTGCAGGGCTTTAGAGCAGCACCAGTTTGTAGCTTGAAGCATGTCTCGTCTCCGTCCTCATTACAACGCACTGCTAAACACTGCTCTGTTTGGTAAATATAAATATGTAACGTACAACATTATGAAGGTGTTGCTGAAAGCCATGTGGCTTAAAGTTGTTTCATCATGACTCGGAATCAGACAACATTTTGACACTCAAGAATAATGTTAAAACTCTAAGGCGTCCCATTGCCCCTTGGTTACAGTTGCCACTCTTGTCTATAGTTGGGCGATCTTCTCCAGAGTCAAATGGTCCCATCTTGACCCTGTGATATATCATTCTGTCGCTGGGGGGGGGGGGCAGTGAAAATGTTAACTTTTGAAAACCCAAACGCCAACACATATAGACATTTTGGAAATGATTGCACCTATGTTTCTACAATACATGTGAAGCTTTAGCCTGAGACAATTACAGAGAGGAGGACTGAGTGCCCGCTATGTGTTTGCAGAAAAAGTGACAGAGAGAGAGGAAGAGAGGAAGGTGGACTTTGCTCGCAATGTATCTTGTATGTTATTATTAATAATAGTAATTTAAATGTCAACGTCATAAATGAAGCTCTGAAGCTTCAAACCATTCGGTACAGCCCTAGTTCAGTCTCTCCTCAGCGTCGTTCAGTACAGAGGACAGCGTGTGTGTCGGTGATGCAGGCGTGAAACCATGACGGGCAAATACACACTAACCTAGTCTATTATTGAGATCATCATCCATCGGCCCTGTAATGCTTTTCTTTTTTAGCATGCCATAAGCAGTTTACAATGAGGGAATATTTCCAATCAAAATTCAAAGGACCTATTGCTTCTTTGGAGCTTCTGTAAAGTAATGGGTCCTTGCTCTCAGACAGAAGGAAACAAAAGCAGCCTGTCTTTTTCCAGTCATCGACTCTTACTCTCAATATCACATAAATGATATCGTGGTAAAAGACTGAGGCCAGGGCTGCATGTGCCAGCAAATCTCACCAGTTGATGATCCATGTATAAGGCATGAAAATAAAAGAGCAGCATTGTTCTTGTATTACAGGGTAGGACACCTGTCATAGAGCATGGCAGCAGTCAGGACACCTCCAGTGGACGTTCCAGTCAGAAACCTGGCCTGTCAGCAGTAAGCCAGTTACGCTATGTTCACACTGTTCACACACACAAAAGCAATAACAGTAGCCGGCTACACTGTTGACACACCTGAGTGTTGCTTAAGCCGTAGTTATTGCTTTGTTTTTGAAGGAACGGGGAATGGTGAAGCAAAACCATATGATGGGTTGACACTTCACTGTGTCATTGAAGCGCTAAGTGTTGTAGATTTGTGTTTTCATACCTTAATAACTGTAATTTTATTTCATATCCCTTTAATCCAACATGTAATGCTGGCTTTGCACTGAATACAACATCCCTAAATGCAGGAAGAATCGAAGTGATGTGCATTACAGTCAACAGAAACCAGTCATACAGTGTGTGGAATAAAAAACACAGAAATATTTCCTCGCTTTGTCTCTATTACCCTGAAAGGTCATATTGATTCCCCGGTTTATCACGCCAGCACTCGACCGTGTGCGGCCTGAGATATAAACACAGGAAATTGCAGCAGAATTTCAACAAGTGTATCACACTTCTGTTCTCTCTCAGTGTCAGTGCAATATTTCAAATCTCTCGGTGTATCTTTTCCCCTATTATGGCCTGCGACCGCTTCATTTTCTCGTTTTTCTTCGTCCCACTCTTCTCTCTCTTCCTCTGCGCCAACATGCACAACCTCAGACAGCCTGCACACGCCTGGGGAATGAGCATTAAGTCCGCTATGTTTATTCAGCGGAGGTAGACTACATGACGTCTGGCTCCTCCACACGAGCTATGTTTGACATTTGGCCAAAGCACACGAGGTAGCGCATACACAGACGGAGATATCGCAGTAGACTTTTACTAACAAACACGTACAACATATTGACCATTTATATCATCACGATCTTGGGACTGCCTCACTCCCATATGTTCTAAACCTGAGCCCAAGTTGGGCACCAGCGTCATGGTTTCTGAGAGTAGCCATCGACCTTAACGCCACTTAGCTTTAATCACAAGCAGCTTCAACTGGAGAGACACTTTAGCAGCTTCACAGTCCCTGAAAGAGCCTGGAGGGGCCTCTTCCAAAATGAACAGCTAATTAGTTCACTTTGCTGCTTCAGAGGAAGGAGTTTGTTGGCGCCGCTGTTGTTTCAAAGTCTTGTGAATGTGTCAAAGCAGCTGCATAATCCGCTCTTAATGAGCCCGCGTGAAGGTTTTGGCAGTAATTGATGGGGTGAAGGCACAGTGGTCCCGCACTGACAAATTCAGAATATCAGAGCGGAGAAAGCACTGTGATCAAGTGAACCTGTCAAATGAAGATGTGTATACATCTCGTGTGTACGTGGATGATTAATATTAAGGAACGCTACAGAGCACCTCTTTACTCACAAAAGACAAACACAACATTTCAATAGAATGAAAGATGTAATATAAAGCACAACCTATCCTGTAGAGCAGAAGTTTGAGAGATTTTTTTAAACCAAAGTCTGGAAAGTATAGTTCATAAATATACAAAATAAACTTCTATTCTTCTCTACAATGGCTTCTTGACCTAAGACAGGCGCAGAAAAAAACAGCTTCTCTGTTCATTCTTTGTCAGATATTTGATCAACTGTTGCCAGCTAGCTGATATCAAATTCCAGCTGACTTTCTTTGGTTTCCAGGTACTCAAATAGCATTTGATGGCTACATGCCTTGAGTGCCATGTAACGATGCAACAAAGACTGAGGCTAAAGCTACACGTCCCGAGCTAAAACGTTAGCTTCCTTACCAACCGATGATACATGTAGTAGAGATGGGAATTAAAGAGCAGCTTTGTTATCCCTGGTATTATACAGAAGCAGCCACCTATCATTTCTGTATTATCAAAAAAAATGTAAGATTTCTTTCTAACAGAACAGGATTCAGACGTTTACTACAGAAATACATGATAAGTTACAAACAACGCAAAGGTTAGATTTTGATTTACACAACAAAAGGATTTAAGGTTGAGTTTAGCAAATTCATCTTGAGTTAACTTTGATAGTGTAACATCCAGCAATGCTCCTCAATGGGGCTTTTTATAATGTAACCATGATTAAATACTCCTGGACCTGGCCCTGGGAGCAACGCTATGGTGGCACTGTAGGTAACTGGTAAGCCATCCTCCAAACTCTTAACATGCCACGTATTGCTCTTACTACGTATCCATGCTGAATCCTACAAAGACCAGACAACCCACCGGAAAAGATTCATTCCACCAACTTACACAGATATCTTAGGCTTTGATGGTCAGGAAACACAAACCTTACGACTAGACAACACACAGAGAGACTGGTCAGTAACGACTGGAGTTATGGTGGTAGACAACACAGCAAATCCTGCAAGGATGCCGCCTGTTGCGTGTTCTTGTACCAAAACATAAACAATAACCAGCAGTTTATAGTCAGTGCAATTTCGTCACACCATAATCATATCAATAACCAGCTCAACGGTGCTGATGTCTCCCTCTCTTTAGGTGAGCGTAGCTGCTGTTTACCGACAATAATGTTGCACATCTGGGATGAAAAGCAGCGTTACACACAAAGCATTCCCCTTCCTTACCTTTCTCCACAGTGGTGACTCCCATGGATGGCTGACTCAGGCTGGCCCTCGTCTCCCATTTGCCCTCGTCGGGGTGGTACATCTCCACTGAGGCCAGCGGGGTCTGCTGCTGGTTCATGCCCCCGAGCACCATCACCTGGCCTCCTAACGCCACGGCCGAGGCCCCCGCCCGCGCAGTGGGCAGCGGCGGCAGCTGGCTCCACGTCTGGCTCTCTACGTCCAGGACCTCAACGCTGTCCAGGGGCGTGCCGGTCTCGTTGCAGCCCCCCAGCACGTAGAGCAGGCCCTCGTGGTAGACGGGAGTGCTGTAGACGCGGCGCTGTGACATGGGGGGGAACTGCTCCCAGTACAGGGACTTGACAGGACTCACCGCCATCTCCTGCACAGGCATGTCTCCAGGACAGAGAGGAGGGGACACACCATCACACACCACGTCGGGGAGGAGGAAGAGGGTAGAGGGAGGGGGTCGAGTTACGGGGCTCGTTTCTGTCTGTTTGTCTGACCGCCTGAACCCTCGAGTCACCAAAGGGACAGAGACAAGGGGAAGATGGATAGATGAAGAGTGGACAGAACAGGGAAAAAGAAAGAGAGAGGCAATGAGGAGAACGTCTAACTCGCTCTTCAGCCAGATGTCACGACTCCCTCTCTACTCAAATCTGTTTTATTCATCCGGCTGTTGGTGTTTTTCGGGCAGCGGGGCCTTCTGCCCTTCAATCCCCCTCTATTCCTTTCTCTCCAGCTCTCTTCTCTCCTTAACTGAATCCCGCCCGGAGGTTATTTTGGTTAAAGTTTTGGCTTGAGTATATTCCTGAAAAAAAAAAAAAAAAAAGATTCTTGAAGAAGGTGTCCGAGGGCTTAATACTTAATCCCACAAAAACCTCAAAGTCAAGAATGGAGGAGTTGAAGAAGGGGAAAATGAACCAGTAGGGAGATGGCACTGGATCAAAGACCCGGGAAGAGGGAGTTAAGGAACACTGACCTTCACTATTGCCCTCTTAATCCAAGGGAAAGCCTTAATGGCAGAGAAGTTTATACCTTCAAACAAAAGGAGCTTATCCAGGTCTGTGAGTCCCCCTCAGCTGACGCTCCACGGTTCTATTTGCACCCTGGTGATCGAGCCTACAGTGAAAAATAAACTTAAATATATGAACTAAAGTCTTTGAATGAAAACTCTACAGGAGACTTCCTTGCAGTTTAGGAAAGATCTTTTTCTCTTAATTAAACCAGGATTCCTAATCCCTGAGCGGCGTTCTATGACTCGCTGTCAGGCACAGGGCCTTGTGAGCCGTGTGCTTCGCAGCTTCCTGGTAGCTTTGGAGAGGATGAGGGTCCCTTGGCGGGGCCCAACCTGGAAGAAAAGACAGCACAGAATTAGATGAGGAATGGAGTGTAAATTAAGAGCTAGAATCACTTAAATGAAAGCAGAAAAATAACATCCTGTTTATGTGCTGAACAACTATATGTCTTATTCTTTCCAGTGGCTATATACTGACTAATTAGGTAGCAGCCCAAAGAACGCTCTGCAGTAAAACTAGGCAAGGGTTTGTGAGTTTGTGTGGGTGCATTAGTTTTGAGTACAGGTGAGACGATAAAATACAATCCAGGAAGTCCGGTTTGAGTAACAGATCCATGAATTTAAAGGTTTATCAGATCAGATGAGACAGAACGGCGGCGATAATTATGTTTCAGACAAAATGTGAACCATTCTTTAGAGCAGGGGTCTCAAACTCAAGGCCCGCGGGCCAAATCCGGCCTGCCACGTCATTCTATGTGGCCCACGAATCCGCCAGCAAAAAAAAAAAAAAAGACTTGAGAATAAAAATATCGCCGTAGTCGAAGTTATGAGATAGAAAGTCAAAGTTATGAGATACTTAAACACAACAGTCATAGCAGCAGCTCTTTGGCTGGTTACTCTACATTTGACATATAAATGTATTGTGAGTACATTGAAGACGACTTTAAACGTGGCTTTACAACACATGAAATACTTCACGGGGGATTGTGCAAACGCACCTTTGAAAGGATTTTAAGCTTTGAACAAAGTTATTGTAATAACTTGTGTTTGATATTTGTCTTTGCTATTTTCTTTAAAGTGTGATAGAGTAATGTGGGTTTCTTAACCCTAAATTAAAAGGATTTAAGTTATAATAACAGAAATGTGCTTAAATATATTTTATATATTTATATAACTGCATGTACAATATTTTAACACTTGAATAAACAATAATCAAATGCAGAGACAGTTATTTACCAATATGTTAGGAGTAGTTACATCTGCACAGTCTTACATTTACAACCGGCCCTTTGAGGGCGACCGTGATGCTGATGTGGCCCAGAGTGAAGATGAGTTTGAGACTCCTGTTCTAGAGCAATGCTTCAGTCTGTATTTTTACAACACAGTAGTTTTTAACAACTTGATACGCAAATTCAGCAGAGCAGCATCGCTACATTCAATCAAACAACCTCTCAAATAGAAACAAATAAGTATTAAAATATCTGATATAGAGGAAGGCCTCTGTGTTACTTGAATTATATCGAATTGCAACAACAAGGCCGGTCCATCTGTTAAACACATCAAAGGTGACAGCATGACAGAGATTAAGATTGTGGAACTAGTACACAATTAGTTAAATTCCCAATTGTGAGTTTGCAAAACTGTCTCTAACTCAGAAGCAGACAGAATGAAAAGTAACCCTGTCAGGTATCAACATAACAGCGTGGCATTCAAATTACAAAGCATTTTGTAATCAGAGTCACATTTATACTGTTGACAGCAATGAGATGTCTGGTTGTGCATGAATACGTCCGTGTGTATGTGTGTGTGTGTGTGTGTGTGTGTGTGAGCACACTGTGACCCGAGGATTGACAGGGAAAGCAAAGACAACTTACTCCATCACCTCAGCAGAAAACATGTGTTGGAATACCAAGAGTGTAAGCAATTACGGTCGTCGGATTCGAGGCCGTCAACCAGTAACGTTAACGCGAGTGAAACAGTGAAGCCAAAGGGTCACACATCGCTTGAAGAGGCATTTGCTCGAGGCGCTGCATATGACAAGAAAAGCAAGCGGTGGAGCGACATTACGAACGCAATAACGACCCATCTATGCAAAGACATGGTCCCGCTACAGACAGTGGAGAAAGACGGGCTCAGAGCAATGAATAAAACACTGGATTCAAGGTACGTCTGACCGGGGCGACAATACTTCAGCCAAACTGCTATCCCAACATTATAGGAACAAACGAGCAAACCCTATAGTAAGTAAAGCCTTTATACATGATGACATTAAAATGGTTTCATATTCTATGTACTTCTGACAGTAGAGTAAGTCACTATAAACCTATATTAAAAACACAGTCACGGAAAAAATAAATACTGTGAAACCGCCAGAATCTTAACAAATACCGTGAAAAATCAATCAATCAATTATTTCCTATTTATTTGAATTGTGTGTTTTCTGCAAATAACCACTATAGATTAGAATAACAAAGTAAAAAGGTAACATTTAGATAAAGAAAGCAACATAATATTCTGTTCCTCAATTCCTCCTCTGCTGTCCTCATCTTTCAGCTCAAACACACACTACATGTATATATTCAGTATACAGGATAATACTCTATCTTCATAATTAATGAAGCCTTCCTCCAAGTCCCAATTAGTGGCCTGAATGGTACGGACATGCTGACCTTTTCCAAGTGAGATGGCAAGAGAAAGGAGGACGACATCAGAGAGGTTATTAACTAGATATAACTATAACTAAAAGCAAGGCCGCTTTGAGTGACAGGTGGGTGCTGTCACTAGCTGTCTGCTAGGTTTCACTAGAGTAGTAACGCTACCGTGTACGATTTTATGTGACAAATTGATTCATTGAATGAAGAGGTCATAAGCTCAAGCTTTTTTCGTTGAGTGAAATTCTAACATTAGTATTTATTTTCATGTATATGTTAGCATCTTTACCAACAGGCTACAAACCACAGGGTTAACTTTAGCCTGCTAGCAACAGCCTAGCTTGTTAGCCTTAGCTAGATTGGCAGCTTCGAGCAAGTTGGGCGTGTTTCAGAAACCAGGCTTCATTAGGCCGGTCTCAGCTCCATCCACCACAATATGCAAGTCTGCCACCGACTTCATCCACAAACAGCAGCCGGACCAAAACTCCTATCACAGTGAGCAATCAACCCTCAATCATAGATTATAAACGTGGAAGTCAATGGTAACACTGTACGAGAGCAGTTACCACCAGCAGTTGGATCTGATTTATTGACCGCAGCATACCCTCGTGTAAAATAGCGCATACTGCCGATACAACGTATCTCCTGTCCATGTCTCTATCTTCAGCTTCTCCCTTGTGCGAGTGGGTGGAATGAACAGTATGCTGGTGGAAAAACAAGAAAAGCAAATCAAAGATGTGAGATTGTGAATGTGGATGGCCTACCAGTATACAGTAATCCCCTCATGACGAGTCCCCAACGGTGGGTTGAACCCGAACAACAAAAGGCTTTCTATGATCTGATACAGAGAGTGCAGGGAACACACTGCTGCTGCACCGCAAATCTCATAGCAACCATTTCTGGCACCATCAGGGGTTTCGTGCACTTGCCATTATTAGCCCTTATTTGTTATTTGTGTACAGGCATAATATGGCTGTGAACAAATAAAAGCTCATGCATTTAGTTTGGGAATTGGCTAATCCTCTTTCCTGTTTGATATCAAAAGAAGAAGAAAAATGAAACTAATTAGTTTCTTAAAAATACATCAGGAAGTTTGCTCTTGTTTCTTTGTTTTAAAAACTTGGTTACATATTTGATCTTTACATATGCAGTCTCACTGTAAATGTATTTGAGAGAGAAAAAAAGAGAAATTGGTGGGTAATGTTTCAGTAAGTTATTGATAATAATAACACAATTGTCAATGTCATGAATGAAGCTTTGAACTAGTCGGTACAGCCTGACTTTCACACTTTCTTGTGATATCCATCTTTCTCAATCATCACCATTGCAATTTGTTTCGTGTTCTGGTGTGAAAAAGTTTTTGACGTCAAATGATTAGTTCTGCATCATTATACCACCTGTCATGCCTCTGAGCCCCACTAAGGGGACGCACCCAACCCTTTTAGAACTACTGCTGTTTAGCCTGGAGGCAGGACATGCTGCATCCCGTTTGTTTAATCTGTAAATAAACTGAAATGTAAAAACAGCAAGAGTGACATGCTGGAACACTTAATGCGACCACATGGTGACAACGAAACTGTGCCTGTGACGAACACGTGTGGACAAGCTTTTAGAGCTGAAAGCCCCACTGAAGAAGTAACTAATAACTGTATGGTTTGTGTTCCATCTATATCTCAATACATTGTATGAATACTGTTGCCAGCACATGTTGATGAGTATTTGATGTGCATCAGCATTGCAATGCCTATGAAGGCAACTACATAAAAAAAGTTTTTAGTTGTTCTATTATTTATCAGTGTTCTGTGACTTTGGGAGGCAAATAAATATATAAGGATTCTGGCGCACACATACTGAAAAATGTGGGCAAATATTCATGGCTGCTTAGTAACATTTGATGTACAATATGCAGGTTAAGTCTGGCTGCTAAATTTAACATGTAAAGCTTGTCATATCATAAAATGCTCTGCACCCACCTCCTCACGCCTCCGAGAAGAAAAGAGACATCAGTCCTTCCTGTGGATCCCTATTACTTCCAGTGGCTCTACCAGAGAGATTAGCAGACATGGCAAACTCAAAATTATGCAAATGATTCTGATTTGGTTCACAGTTCATTACTGGAAAATATCATCTCTCTCCTTTGGCTCTCAGTCTTTGTCTCTCTGCCCTTATGCTGTGTGCTTGATGATGCCACAAGCGGGTGACTGAAAGGCCAAGATGAATTTTGAATTGCTTGTGTTGAAACCATTGTAGGTGTTTCTTTAAGGATCTAATTGAGCTGTTTCATTATACAATAACCAGAAGGCTAAAGAGTAAACAAGGTTCTCCCAATGCTGAGCGTCTAGACGTTATCATGCTCTCTGGTTATCATCTTTAAACCAATCGTGTTAGAGCGTGCGTGGCAGATGTGATGATGACCGATACTCCCTCGGGTGCTCTGTCCCTACTAGTAACACATGCTGACAGCCTGGCGCAGTGAGCCAACAGCAGAAAGGAAATATGGAGAACATTTACAGCAGTATGACTCTTTCCAGGTCCTGAACTTCGATTTTAACTTTTGGTAAAAAAACGTTTTACAAAATGACCAACTTACTGCATTATTAACCCTGCCTCCTACGGCTTCCCTGGAAGCGGTGCGTATGTAGCACAGTCTGCACCGTGACACTCTTGAGCTGAAAATGTGTCCCACTCGGAGCCTGAATATGGCTTTATGTTTACATACGAATCTTGCCCACAGCAGCCTTATATATATATATATATTGAACGCTTGAGAAAACTAAACAATCAAAGTCCTATAGAATCTAATTCACCACACTAGGAGGGGAATACAATTATGGTATATGGCTATAGAAAGGCTGATGGATTTCTGGTTCTAATGGAAACCCTGCGGGGCCCTGGTCTGTCCTTAGAAACAAACAGTGGCAGCTAAATACTGGTAAATTAGTCTGAGATACCAAACAGCTGTTTCATCAACCACTGACACAGTCAAGAGGGTATTTTGTTTTGTGCGACAAATGAGGGTGGAAGACAGGCTAACTGATCAGAATGTACATTTAAGTAACAAGACCGTTCGGCAGCACAAAGTGCCATCAACACCAGACACTTCTCAATCTTTTCTTAGCATAGAACCAAAATAGGACTTTTACCGTCATCCTGGGACTTTGCTCCTGTATTATAGAGCGTAACTGTGAGGGAGGGACTTTGCAGAAGTCGGCACAAGGGTCTCTACTGAGATAGGAAATATAACCATCATCTGGCAGGCCTCCCATGAGACAACAGTAAAATCAGATGGTAGGGACAGCTAGAACTGCTGAGTTACAATAAGTAATATTAAAATAACACCTAAAGTCTCTGGGAGATCAGATGTGGCTGGCAGTCAACGTCCTGTATCGATTAAGTATAAAGACTAATCAAACCAAAATCCTCCATGTGTAGACTGAATCCCATAGTCAATACTAACATTTTAGTGATAATGAACAGCAAGAGAATGATTACTTACTCCACAGTATTTACCAACAAGCTCAATATGCAGCAAATGCACTTCAATGGCTTATTTTAGCTTTTGGAACAGCTGCTTTGTTTTTATCATTTGGCACTCAATAATGCTTTTAAGGAGTTTACAGAGCTTCTGTAAAATTATACAAAATGATCGTCCAAAAGAAGAGAGAGACAGACATAGATATAAATACCTCAGACTGAAGACACATATGTTACAATACCCTTTTTTTTGGTTTTGTTTTTTTACATTCAAAGCTTGTATTGAGGTTTTCAAATGAATCTTCTGGCTACTGAAACCACTGACCCATGAATACATCACACCTACTTTAAGTTCAGCCTTGAGCCAGAAATGTACTTACAGTGCCGATGTTTGTGCAATAAAAAAGCTTGGCGAGGAGTGTTTGTTTGCGATGCACCAATGTCACATAGCCAGACCTCAGGTCTGCACATTTTGACAAAGATTTGGAATATTAATACGACTTTTGTGTTGTTGTTTTTCTGAAACCTTTATGAGGTTGATGGTCTGGCTGTCACAGATATGCCACAGACAAATACCTCAATGTAATTACATGCCATGTATTTTGGAGTGGATCCTAAATCTGGCTGACGCCCCTTCCTTGGGTTGAAGTTCTGTAGTATTTTATTAGACCATATTCACTTATAGAACCTGGATCTGCATCATTTTAGATAGATTGAATATATTTAAATAATTTCACACTTACAAAAACTGCGAGACCCTTTAATATTCACCCTGATACAAAAAAAATACATTTTAAATTATTGTTTCATTAACCAGAGCGCCAAAGTTTGGAGATTTGCTTGAAGCTAAAATGTCAGCCACTATTTGACTGATTATTAAACTTGATTCAACAGCTCTTGCAAAAGCACAGGTCAGTGGATTTAGATCCTAGAGTCGAAAGATTTTAATAATGAACGATGGCTCCTGCTGTGAACCATGTGTAAAATCCCAGGTAGTGCATCAAAAACTGCAGATGTAATCCACATATTTCTTCCACATATGGCTACAGGTTGGCTTCAACTGCAAAAACAACTTTGTACAATAAATCAAAAAGCATTTGTAAATGGCAATATTGGTAAGATATTTTTCATTTGCAGGTTAGGAGAGGTCTGGCCATGAAAATAGCATTGAAATTGGTGTGAGCAGATTGAAACAGAGTACAATCTATTGAAAGATGAGGAGAGGAGATCAATAAGAGAGTTTTACCAACTTGGCCTATATCAGTATCTCACCGTTCCTTTTATACTCTTCTTTGAAGCAACAACCACAAAATGACATTCAGCTAATACAAAGTTAGTATTTGGTGAGGTAACGTTAGCAACCACCTACACACGGCATACAATGTAACGTTAAATCACTATGATGATAATATCTGCAGATTCATCCGTCGCTATCATCAACCCCTGATTATAACCAGAGACCTACAGTTCAACTGTGAAATGTAAAGTTAGCTAATGAATGACGAACAAAACAACCCGACGTTGTGCTTCCTGATAACAACAGAGGATATTTCGTCTCACAGAGCTAACGTTAGCTGGTTGTGAAAATACCCGAACAGTAATGTAACAATAGACTGGTAACGTAAGCTAACTCATTTAAAATAAAACCAAATGTCAGCACATGTATCTAACATTAGTCAGTTAGCTAACAGTAGAATGCTAATAGGTCTCCCAGACAGCTTCAGTTGTAACACCTTCTAAAAATATCACAATGATAGGTTAATATAAAGAACTGAGCTAACTGCCAGTTTGCTACCTGACGTTACACCAGAGACTTATCACGGTGTCACATGAAGCATGAAACAAATTAAGCATGTACAGTATGTACACACAAAACTAAATAGATATTTATATTTAAATATACTGTATATGTCATCGGCTCATAAAAAATATCAAACATGCAACAGTTGTAATGCCGTCTTATTCTTAATTCCCAATGTTTCTTATCGTGGTGCCATATTGATGAAGTTCCTTGATCAAAATTTCGAACATTTAGTTTGAGGTCCGCACATCTCAAATGAATGTGGAATTGTTCCAAATATTTAATTAAATGTACAAAGAAAAAAACCTCTTTCCTTCTCATTATTTTCAAAACATGTAAAAATGACTTTGTCCTGAAATTGTATTGTTTGCCTGGTTGTTCTTCTTGGAATAACACTCAAACATGTCAGAGATAAAGAGCTATACATGATTTAGACAAGCCATAGGAGGATTTCAGTTTAAAAAGGGTTTAAAAAAAATCCCTGTTGGGTAACATCTGCCAAGCAATTCTTTTCTGTATTCTCCATAAGGTACAATCACCAGGGACAGGTACATGGCCCTTAACAAAAGCTCAACAAACTGGATAGCACTTACTGAGGCAAAAGCAGCTGGCTGCTACTCAGACGAAAAAAAGACATCACAATGCATCCACTGCCACCATCCATAAAATCGTTTATTTTTCTGCCCCTTATGTCTATCACAATCAAAACGATCACGGCAGTTTCCAGTCTCCAGTGATGTCAGCGGCCTGTTTAATCTGTTAAGAAAATGGTAACAGCCCACATTTGCTTTTATTGCATATTCTCATCATGGGAATGGCTCACAGCGAGAGAGATCTGTCTTGCTAATGTGTAGCCTACATATTAAAGAGGACGAGTTTCTGTGATCACACTCTGAAACAAGTGAATTTCCCTCGACACAATGCGTGACAGTGGCAATAAAAATCCCACTGATTCGTGTGAATGCAGAAATGTGCTTATATCGTCTTGAAGTAGTAATAGGTGTTCATGACACTAGCATTTAAATAATAGCCTAAGTAATGGAGGATGAAGTTGTGGAGGTGTTGATGAGGGGAAGTACAGAGAGATAATTATGGATTATAATTGCTCAAAATCAAAATGCTGGTGAACAATGCTCCCAGTGGTTCGATTGGTATATTTGCCCTGCTCATGTCCTCAAATTTCATTTCCACGCATTCTAATGAGCATCAGGGTGAATCTTTAACTACTGTCTCGTGAACGAGTTGAATAGGAATCACAGAGTGACTTAATTCAGTAATAATGCTGTGAATGCTTAGGAGGCAGCTGAGCTTCCGAAACTTCTTACAGGCTTTGAGCCACAGATGCTGACAATCGGTACAGAATGTCACGTGTAAGGTCAATTACACATGATCTCATTTCAAATGCATCAAATGGTATTTCAACTTGAGGGAGCGTTGGCTTCTTTTCAATTGAAATCAATAAATGAACCAAAAGAACAAGGTTTGTATATTAAAGATGGAAATTAGTCACACAGCAGCGCAGGAGACGGCTGCACCTTTTGTTTTCCTAGAGGTACAGTAAAAGCACAATAAAGCTCGGCATCGTATCGTGAAATCTATCTACCTCAAGTTAGCGAGTGTGTCTTGAGTGCGTATGTGGTTTGAGTTTCTTGGTTTGCGCCTCGCTGCCTTTCTGCTCTGTGCTCTGATTCTAGTTTTCATCCTGACAAGCTAAACCTAAAGTGTATGACTCAAACAACTTGCATAAAGAAAACGTTTGTAGGCGAGCAACCAACCTCGATATTGCTAGCTGATGGCCTGAGGTTTTCTGTTGCTCTTTGGGTTATTTACTTCGCTAAAACTAACATTGGTGATCCTGGATAACAGGGATCATGAAGCTGGTTATCACCCGTCTCTGTTAACACTGAGATTACACTGTTATCACCAGCTACAAGCAGAAGAGGCGGGTGGTTAACCGCTCCGTTACATAATCCTTGACGTTGCATGACACACACTCAAGTTTTGATCAATTCTGCAATTACATCCAACAACAGCCGCTTCTTTGACCACAACATATAATCCCGCCCCAAAGCATACTCTGCTTTATGGTCTGTTTGACTCTAAATGGACCATCATTTACTAAATGAACATCATGATGTATTGATGAAGACTTAAAACTAGAGATTGAGACCATAAACTCATGTTTACAATGTTTACTGAGGTAATAAATCAAGAGAGAAGTAGAGTCATTTTCTCATAGACTTCTATACAATCTAACTTCTTTTGCAACTAGAGGAGTCGCCCCCTGCTGGTCAGTAGAGATAATGCAAGTAAGACACTTGCCGCCTGGGACGCACATATGCGGACACAGCTGAGTCCCTATCTTGTGCATCCAATTGCAAAGAAGCCTTGGAAAGACACATGTAATATTTAAGTTTCTATTTATTTATTTTTTATCTGAACTGTAGGCGGGGAGAGTTTTCTGACACCCTTCAACAATCCAACAGGCTCTTTGTTTGAATAATAATGATCACTTTATCAAGCCCTCTTGAACCAAGGGAAATGTCACATGTACATCCAACTGTTCATGTTCAGATTAACCTACTTTGTTCAACCTGATTGAGGATGTGGGAGATTACTCACTGATGAAGAACTCGTGAAGCTCTTTTATTAATGTTCTCTACAGTCAAGGTCACAGCGAGGGCCAAATGATCAAATCTCCTTACATCTGAATCTTCAGAAACTAATAATCCTTGGTCAGCTTTCGGGCAGCTCACAGTGCCAGTGTGTTTCTACATGAAAGAGAACTTGGCGAACAGAACGCAAATAATCTGGAAAAGGCAGAGTGCTGTACCAGCATCTCGATGCTTGATGGTTCTCTGACAGTATGCCAAAGTAAAGGAAGACAGTAAAAAACGTGCCTGTTTGAAATTCTTCTTCTAATCACAAAAGACAGGATCATATCTGACAGGAACTACATAGTTATCCAACAGAATATTGCATTTACTCGTCACAGGATGTGAGTATAAGACATCCACAAAGGAGTTGAGGAGTTGAACATCTCTCTCAAGCTCTTTTTTCACTCTTCACACAATCACTTCAGGCACCTTTTGGTTCTATTGAGACACCATGACTACCTCAGTGTTAGGCTCTACGGGTTGTGTTACAAATTCATTTGAACAAATTATTGCTCATTCATTCAAGCTTGAAAGCTGATGACAGCAACAATAAAAGGAGGATGAGAAGATTCTATTAACATCTCATCTATGTTCATATATTTTAATTGTGAGGCTTTGACATTGTTTCCATGTGCTGTCGCCCATCTGTCCCTGTGTAAATGCCATTGTTCCTGTTCCGGCTCATACGCTGTTCGTAGCTATACCTACAAAAAGTAATGCACTATAATTTGTATACAACCCATAAAATCAATTGGAAAAGATAATAATAATTGTAATTAATCTACGTAGTCGTAAGCCATTACAGGTGACCTAGTAAAGGACGACAAAATCGAGTGGTCAGGGTTGATGGGCGGGTCTAACAACACCGGACTTTCACCCAGGAGGCTGCGGTTCCTGTCCTGTGTAAAACCAGTCAGCGTGACTTATTTGTCACGTTACTTCCATACTTAAGTAACGCCACTTTCGTAGTTATTTTAACCCAAGCGTTTACTAATTTGTTACATAACTTCTGTACTTCAAAGGCCTTTACACACTGGGTTCGTGATGAATAAACAACACGAAAATGCGAACTTTATAAGCTACTGCAAGCTATTTTATTGATTTCCCTTTTAGCTAAATGTTTTGAGTTCACTGTGGTAGACAGTTATACAGTGTATGTGTGCAGGGCTTTTATGTGGAGGGTATGGACGG
Source organism: Pholis gunnellus (assembly GCF_910591455.1). Taxonomy (NCBI): domain Eukaryota; kingdom Metazoa; phylum Chordata; class Actinopteri; order Perciformes; family Pholidae; genus Pholis; species Pholis gunnellus. Next base: position 22,803,080 of record NC_136536.1, on the reverse strand, counting down.
AAGGAGTGGATCTGGTCTGCGCCATCTTTGTCACGGTTGAACAGAGTGATGAAGTTTGCCGTCTAGGTTCGGACCGAGTTTTTGTACATTATAGTGTACGTTTTTAATATGTCCGTTCTGCACAGCGTGATTGGTTGATGCCTTGATTTGCGGAGAGAAAGCTCAGAAAAATTAACCTCGTTCCACGAGAGGAAAAAAATCACTCATGACAAAAATGAATGGCAAATTGATTGCACGAAAAAAAAAAAAAAAAATGCCTCCAGTGTGTAAAGGCCTTTAGTGACTTCACTTCTACAGTTATTTTAACCCAAACCACCATCTTTTCTTTAACCCAACGTAAAGTAGTGGTAATGCCTGAACACCACCAGGGCTTCAGCAGGAACACTGGTGGCTCCTGTTGCTGGACAATTGTGGGAAAACAAAATAACTTTTCGGAAGATATCACACGAACAGTGTGAGGACACGTTGCCTTGTTATACGCAGAGAAAAACATACGTTCAACACGTTCACGATAACAGAACACATAATATTCTGTTATTGTCAATTAAGGTATTTTCACCCAATGTTAGTCTCACTAATGTATAGGGCAAGATATTTCCTAATCTGTGGTCAAAACAAACGCACTAGATGTAATAATACCTGAAATCACACAAGTTCAAAATAAAAGTCAGTCGACTTGTCAGCTGAGTCATGCCAGCAGATCTCGTCTCTGAACAGGATGTGTGCCAAAGTCTTGAGACATTTTGTGCAACAGAAAAGGTCAAGTATGTTTGTGTTTCACTTCCCACAACTCAGTGCTGGAGAGCCTCTCCCTGCAGGAAGCTGTGAAGAGCGCAGAGACGGCCGCGTAATCACAGCCGATGCTCTTCTGCTAGCGCTTAAAAGCTTTTTAATTTCCTCCTCGCCAATCCATCGTGAAGGCTGTTTTCTAACACGCTGAAATCCACCCCAAAATAGTACAAGACAGCTTTTCACTGTACCCCCCCCCCCCCCCCTCTTCTCCTCTCCTCCTGCATCCCAGATTCAGTCTGATGGTTTGATGCTGCTTGTCATTCATAATTTAAATCTGACATTGTGTTCTGGTTCCCCACTTCCACATCCTTCTCCCTTGGTTCATTACTCCCTTGAGACTACCTCCTCCTCTTGCTATTTCTCAGCTCTTTTACTATTAGCTTCTAGTTTCGGTGTACTGGATCATGACTGACTTAACCGATGTATAATGTAATATATCCTTATCATGGCAAACTCTGTAGGTGTATATTAAATCTGTCTCTTTACTAGACTCTTAGTTCCTGTTTTTATGCCTAGTCAGCTTCCCAGTCTCGCATGACAAATGTATAATTCACAGCGTCATTTTGAAACACTGAACCCCTGCTTTCAAACAGAGGTAGACAAAGCAGCCTCTCATTTCCTGCTGGCAACTGTCAATTTTGTCGACTAAGATGACGACTGCATGTTGTATTTAAATGCAGCCAGCCGATATGAGCTAATTGACGTAAGCAGATAACTCCACGTGTCTCTGGGCTGACGCGTTTTAAAACAAGAACCCTGTAAAAAAAAAGGGTGTTACATATGAACGTGATGGCCACATACATAAAATCAGTCAGACTGGGGCTGGTTACACGTCTCAATATGGAATAGACAGAAATAAATCATCAGTTTTATTCTTGTTTTTTCAAAGGAGCAAGTAGTAATCTAGTACATTAACAGTGTAGTCGTTCTTATTTATACAGCCCATATCACAGATTTGCCTCAAGGGGCTTTACAATCTGTACAGCAATCAACACCCTCTGTCCTCAGACCAGGGGTGTCAAACTCAAGGCCCGCGGTCCGATCCGGCCCACCACGTCATTCTATGTGGCCCACGAATCCGCCAGCAAAAAGAAAAACGTTAGACTTGATGATAAAAATATCCCTATAGTCGAAGTTATGAGATAGAAAGTCAAAATGATGAGATACTTAAACACAACAGTCATAGCAGCAGCTTTTTGGCTGGTTACTCTACATTTGACATATAAATGTATTGTGAGTACATTGAAGACGACTTTAAACGTGGCTTTACAACACATGAAATACTTCACTGAGGATTGTGCAAACGCACCCTTGAAAGGATTTTAAGCATTGAACAAAGTTATTGTAATAACTTATGTTTGATATTTGTCTTTGCTATTTTCTTTAAAAGTTTGATCTTTGATAGAGTAATGTGGGTTTCTTAACCCTAAATTAAAAGGATTTAAGTTATAATAACAGAAATGTGTATCATTAATATTTTTACATTTATATAACTGCATGTACAATATTTTTAGGGTCAATATTTTTACACTTGAATAAACAATAATCAAATGCAGAGACAGTTATTTACCAATATGTTAGGAGTAATTACATTTACAGTCTTACATTTACACAGTCGGCCCTTTGAGGGCGACCGTGATGCTGATGTGGCCCAGAGTGAAGATGAGTTTGAGACTCCTGCCTTAGACCATCGATTCAGAGAAGAAAAACTCAGATATAGACTATTCAGTATAACTCTAACGAGAGCCTCATGTTCACTGTGTTGAGAGAGGAGAAATCCAAAGCTTGGCCTGCCTGGTTATGGCTGATAATGTATGAATGATTGGATCATCAGTGGGGAACGGGTTTAGCAGAAGGTCAGTTGGTTGCCTAATTTGTTGTTGGACAGAGAGTAAATTTCTTGTTTCTTTCTGAATAAATTGGTGCTCGTGATTTTTACCAACAAAGACAGCGTGTGGCTGGTTATATTGCTTTAACCTTGAGTCTGTGTGTGTCTCGTCATAGCAGGAACTACTGCAGAGGACGTTTAAAGATCTTTGCCAGGAGTTTATTTTTCTGTATGTCTTCATTGGATATGACCGTCATCCCATCACTGTACGACAACAGGTTTCTATTCTTCTAGTGTGCCGTGTACGTTTCATGACTGATGAGAGGAATTCCAGAGACAGATAGCTGAGCTCAGCTGGTGAGAAGGCCTTAGGCAGGTTATCATGCAAACACACACATTTAGAGAGCAATGCAAGCATGAGATGAGGTCTAATGAGAAGTTTGTATTCACAGGGCTGTTTAGCCCAAAATACTCCCGGCAGATCAGGGACATGGTGAACATGGTGTAAATGATGTGCTTCATTTCAGATTTAAATTCCAGTCTTTGATACAAAAACCAGAGCAGGCGTTCAGTTTGTGTTTGCTTCTCGTAGCGCACAAATTGGTCGGGAAGCTGAGTCCTCCCAGGCTGCTGGACTTTTGATCGAAAGAGATGGAGAAAATATCCCTGTGGCTCACACAGATGCAGCCATGTCTGAGCATCATCACAACGGCTGGCTGCAGAGGCTCAGTCCGTGTCTCTGAAGGTGTGTGTGAGCGTGTGTTCAGGTCAGGTGTATCCAGAGAATCCTCAGTAAAACGCTCCTGTTGATGAGACACTGTAACTTAACTTCCACGGTTTAACTTGTGTGCTTGATAAGGTGAACAAGCTGCTAAATGTTTCCTCACAATACTAAAAGGTACTTTCAGATAGCAATCGATTGCCACCACTGTCTTCAAATGTCAACCTGACTACAGCCATGCCACCGGAGTAAGGGACCGTATCCAGCTGCTGCCGTCTGGAGCTTTTTTGTTTTACTTGCTGCCACAGCTCGCTTCGTGACCATGGCAACCACACCAACAAGGCAGGAGATAACTTTACTGGTATCTGAATCTATCCCTGAATAATTAGATCTCTTCACTAGAGCTGATGATCGGGCCCAAAACAAAATCAGGCCAGACCCTCCATGAACTTGTGTAGTTTCTGCACAAGCCCCACAAGCACAAACAGTTTGGGGCCCAAGCCAAAATAAAAACATGAATTTCAGCTGTAAAAATGAATACATTATAAAATGTATTCCAAGCCCAAAAAGCATGCTAACGTTTTCCCAAAATGAACACTAAACACAAAGTCCGTCTGAGGCTGAAGGGAATGTCATCAGTTTTGCAGGTATTTAGTCATAAAGCAAAGTATTGACTCTAATTAGAACGTTGACCTGACGGTGGCGTTGGATGAAGCATTTTGGGATCATAACAGTTTTAACAATTCATCCTGAGGGGACCGCGTAGTCGTGTGTCTAAACAGTTGTCAAGCTAATTTAATTGAAAACCACAACTGTGAACCTCATGGTGGCGCTAGAAGAAAAGTCATCAGGCTCCAGCATCTGGAGACCATGAAGGTACAAAGTTTCATTGCAACCCATCAGATAGTTTCCAGGATATTTCAGTCTGAACCAAAGTAGTGGACCGACCAACTATTCCTAATAAAAAGGCAGCAGACGCAGCTTAACAGCGATGCCGTGCAGTGTGCCTCGATAACTCACGCACATTTTATTTAACTAACAGTCCTTGTTCATTAGTTTGTTTGCATCAGTTATGAAAACAGCGTTAAGAAATCACACGTCTTCTGCAGGTGACTTAGTCATAACGAGAGTGTCACAAGGCCGCGGACATTCCTGGATTATTGAGGTAAAAATCTGAATTACACAATAATAACCGCAGGTATTCAGGTATTTATCAACAGCAAGTACGTTTGGTGTTTGTTGCCTTGTGACAAACACTAACACTGTATTTTGCAGCCATCAAATCCTATGTGTCTCAAAATGAGTTGAATTACCGTAATTACCCACAAGCCCAAGGCAATGGGCCTTCACTGTTACGGTGACAGGCTTGACAGTCATTTCCATCAAGGCTACTCAACAGGATTAAGACGTCTAGCTCTGCTCAGCTGTATTCTACTCACGCCAAAGACATTTCCTTTTCACTGCCTAGAGAACTAAAGGCATGATATAGCTAATGCACATCTCCTGCAGTATGCTAGAACAGTTGGGTGTGTATAGCTGTCATCCGAGGACAATGCGCTGCCGTGTACAAGAGGATAAATGTTGTGTAGAGCCAGCCGTCACTGAAGACAAACCTGTGCAGCTGAATCCAGCATCTTCACGTGGAAACGATAGAAAAATGCAAACTGCATTAAAGGCCTCTAGAAAACTTAAGAGATTATTTCATGCGGGCCGAGTTGAAAACGTTTGTGTCGAGCTGTTAATACCCTCTGAAGTGTTAAATTGGATCCCAACGTTACACTGTGAATCACCCCTATAACACCGACAGGGCGGTTTGATAGAGGGCTGTATTTTTTAGGATTGTCACTGCAGCTCTTTCTATTGCTCCAAGAAAACACAATCCTTTTTCAGTGTGTTTCAATGGTGCACTGATACAATAATACCTCCGGTTCTGATCTGGCTCAGGCAGAATGGCAATGAATGCTTTTCTGAAAAGCAATATTGTGGCTGCCGAGTGGCATTGAACTGATACCCACTGCAGCAGTCCTGCAATAGTGTCTGGGTAATAATAGAACAAGGCATTATCTGTTGGCTAAAAGTTGGGTCTTGTAACATCAGTGCAAAACAAACGTGATGTGAATATCTACAACCAATGACATCTGTATCAAGCAGCCACTGCCAGGACAGAAAAATGGGGCCAGTGTGGAAGTGCGTTAAGGTCCAGAACTGATGGCCGCAAGCTACGCAGACCTCCAGTTTAAAAGCCATTCAACTGTCAACATCTTTTTCAAATATACATACATTGTATGATGAAAAGTCCTTCTTCTGATTTGCTTCATTAACATTATGTTCAAGACATTAGAAGTTAATCCAAGACTTCTTCTGTTGCATTAGTTACACCAATTACATCTTCAAAGGATGCTTTTATCCAGTCTTTTGGAAAGTCTAATGTTTTAGTTTGATAGAGGGCCACTTAGCGAGATATATCCATGGCCAGAACTCTAAGCCCATAGACTTGGATTCTTAATAAGGAACACCCCATTGTTGTTAGCCGACTTAGCCCCGTAGACAGCTAACAACTAGCTCAATGGGGTTGGGCGATCTTCTCTATAGTCCGATTGTCCTAGCATTAGTCTATTAAAAGCAAGCAACGCTGAACCAAAGTCATGTGTTCTTTTCATCTTTTTTTTAGCTCAAGATACAGTCAATCATGCTGCACATTCCACTCAAGGAAGACATATTTATATTTCATATATATATAAAAATATATTTTCTACTAATTAGATTCGGCTAATATTTCCAAACAATGTTTGACACAAAGCCTATTTAAGGGCACAGGTCTTTGCTTAAATGACAGTTCATCAGTATCTGTACCGTGTGTGTGTGTGTGTGTGCGCGCGTTGCAGTTGTCAGTTATATGCGGGGATGCATATGTCAAACTATGGCAGGGCAAAATATCTTTAATATTAATTTAATACTATTACTACCACTACTAACAAATAATAATAATAATTTCATACATTAATGGGAAAACGAGCACAGACATCGTCAATCCCAAAGGTCATCTATTGGCCCAACCCTACAAGCTACCTATATCCGGTCACTACCATTTCTATAAATCTATATCAGAAGAATGGAGTGATTTCTCCTGTAAGAGTGATAATAGGTTATATATTTATTGTATATACACAAAATGTCTTAGGTGTGGCGGTTCATGTAACCGCAAATGGCTACGACCAATCATTTTATCCAGCTATAAAACTAGACATGAATGACGGAGAAAAAAAGCTGGCAGTGTGTCATCTTTTACCAGCCAATATGAGCACTATTAAAAAGGCCTGCCCTTGTAGAGACTTCAGTGATGTATATTGAAATGTGAATGGGTTCTGGCTCAGTCATCCAATTCCTCGTAAAGCTCGAGTCACCTCTAGACGGGGATTTAATACTGGAACCAGTGAAATTTCAATACAGGCCAGGGCAAACAGTGGACGGTATGGAGACACATGCACACATACAGCTGAGTCATACTCTGACCAAACAAGAAGAAGAGCAGCAAGAGAGGAGAAGAACGGGAAGGAGAGAGAACACCAAATGCAAAGTAGTTTCTATTTGCATGACAGAAAAATTATAAAAGGAAGATGGAACAAAAATAATACGAAGGGAACAGCTACTGAACGATGTTACTGCATAAAACAAAACACAGTATAAGCGCTGGTGAGCAAACCGAAAGTAGAGGGAGAGGACGGTCACAGTCCATGAGGCACATAAGAACGGAGAAAAATGTGTTTGCATGGGAAGTATACCAACGCACGCTGTCGGCTAAATGAGGGCGTTTCTCTCCGGCGCACATTCCCCATCAGTCCCACTGAGAGGAACAGCAGCTGAAGGCCGGTAGTGCACTGCAAACAGATAAGCAGCCACGTCACCGGTGTCGTGACCCCGCGGGAGCGCATAAGACCGTTAGTGTTATGTTGCTTGTTTCACCTCAATCTGTAACATTTAATCTTCTGGATGTAATCCTCTTTGTCCGGCTTTCACTTTCTTTTTCCAACAGCTGATGGATAATAGCCTCTAGACAAAACTCAATTGAAATGAAATGTCTCATACAGACAATAACAAAAATGTGTATATTGTTTTACATCCGGCAGGGCAATCGTTCCTGAAAGCATCGATAAGAATTCTACAAACGCACCTCGTGGGACTGATCGCCACATTAGCTATACACCCATCAACCCCCCCCCCCCCCCCCCCCCCCCCGGCTCTATGACCTACACCTAACTCCACTCATATTAACCCAGCCACCTACCTGTATAAGCTGTCAGTTTTCCCATCAGCGCCATGTCTCTACCACCGCTGTCATCCATCACCATCAATTCTGAAAACTCTCCAGCACTGATGGCTCCAACTAACCTGCACTAACCACATGACCTTTTCCTCACTCCAGTGAGATCTGACTGATGTTCTAATTAATACCCAGAGGTCCCAGTCTGAGGAGTCCAAATGTGCTCATGGACCACTGAGACTAGCTACAACTGAGCTAATAATACTGCAGCCAGTTGTTCTCGATGGTGCTTATGTCATGAGAAATAAGTCATTTTGTGAAAGTGACTTTTATTTGGCAATGTGTTTTTGAGGATTTAGTTGGGAAATGTTATTAACCATGTTGTAAAAATGTACCACATTTATAGAAAAAGGAGACTTCCTTTCTTTATGTGTGTGTGTGTGTGTGTGTGTGTGTGTGTATATTTGTCCTGTGCATATTTCAAGAAAGGTTCCTCCAATCTACTTCACTAAAGAACATGTAACGTCAAAATTGGTGCAATTTGGACATGCAACTCCTTCAATATTAATAATCTTTTGAATAAACCAGCGACATCGTTCTGGCGGGGCTTCAGAGCTCTGCAGACTGTGCCTTGTGTATATTCCATAGCAACCTCCATTACGTAGCAACAACTTCGGTATGTGAAGCCAGCCAGCCCAGGAGGGCCTATTCTATTGTGAGCATTATCATGTATTAATAACAAAATGTCAAATGGAATAGCTCACTTCAGACAGCGATACGTTGTGATTACATCACAGCTAAAGGGGTTGTCGTCCCCTTTACCACGACACATCAGTCCACGGCCTGTCGGGAGCTATTGCTTAAATAACGCATTATAACAGTGATTATAATGAATTATGAGAATGGAAATTATAGCGACACCAGGCCCTGCCTTGAGCTCCAATAGGGGGCGCTTCTAAAATGTACTGTTGTTCCCTGTAGACTATTGTTGTCATCTTCGCTATTGCAAAATGAAGAATACTAACGGGCTGTGGTGTGAGGATAATCCTGACCATCTGATGTGAGGAAACAGTTTAGATTCAACATGGATGAATCATGGATGAGGTTAAGACTATTTGCTGACCTGTAATGTTCAGCTTTTCAGCTGAGGCAGCGGAGACAAAGCAAATGAATGAAACCTTTAATTCTACAATGTATTTTTTTAGCGATGTGATTTGCATTCAAATGTGGCTTAAATGTGTTTGATTTAGAATTGTTTTTAAAATAATGACAGCCTTGCATATGGCTTTGTTTGTTCAAAATGATGTTTGATGTAACACACACCATCAAAGCGACGGGTGCAGGCTCCACCAGCCTGACATGAATCCGAGTCCATCTGTTTATTTGATAATGCCGGCCTTAAGTTTTAATCTGCAACTAGTTTGAGGTCATAGTACAAACACGGAAAGGCACGCACGAACACGCTAACCTTAAACCAAGTCTTCCCCCTAAATGATTTATGTTGTGGGGACGTGCATTTTGTCCCCACAAGAAAGGAGAGTCCCCACAATGTGACTGTGTGAATAGATGTATGTCCCCACAACACGGGTAAACACACACACACACACACACACACTGAGCTGGATATAATACCAATGCTTGACTGGTTTAATTGGAAATGGATGGATACTGGGTGGGTTTGACTTTTTCTTCAAATCCCTGGGGTTGGATGGTACAGTGTCTTCATCCTGCAGCTGTGCACTTCACAATTCTCATAATGAATATATGCAATGCGACAATTTCTGTGTAGAGCAAGATGAAAACAGTCATTTGAATTCAAGGATATGATTGATATTCACATTATTCATGACACTTGACGCCCTTTAATCTCTACTTCTCCGTCGCTTCTGGGTAAAATGTGAAGCTCACAATGACGGGCAGGCTTTTGTTATTTAATTCATTGTAACGGTCTCGTCCTGCAGTGATATTGAGTGGTGCGCCTTCCTGCAGAGAGGAGAGCGAGCAAAGCCCATAGCTCATATTGCATGGGAAGTTTTCTGAGAACACAGCAGTGTACTGCTCTGACTTCAGAGATGCAGGAGCATCGCTCTGAAATGAAAAAACGAGTGAAAGGGGAGAGAAAACCACCTCCACTGAGAGACCAAGGGAAATCATGAAGTGGGTCAGATTGCTAATAAAAATGAAAAAAGCGTTTGGGGCGGTGGGGTGAGGAAAAGAGAGAAGACGTGTGGACACATGAACAGCGGGAGAACAGGCCTGTTGTATACATGAACGGAGATATCTCAGCACATTTAGGAGCTGCCACTGACAGCTGTTTTCCTTCCTCTGGGAAGGGTTGCCTGGAAACAAGACTCAAAAAAGTACGCAGCGAGTACAGGAGAATGGCCATGAGATCTTTCACAGGAGGTCAGAATAACAAAGAGATAAAGACTGGAGCTCTCACTCTGTGCCTTGATGACATAAGGCATGTTGTGTAGCAGCAAGGGGTTGGAAAGGAATCTATTAAATGAGGTGAAAGCTTGTCATCTGATGGTCAAACTGTGGCAGGAAGTGAGACTGAATACTGCGTATTGAGGAGGACAAAAGATAATGCTGTCAATTAGGCGGTAGAAGCACCCTTAATAGCAAGCAAACTATGGCTGTACAGAAGTTAGAAAAGTATCTAACTGCAGGGATGCTAATTTAGATTTTTTTTTCTGACCGACAGCCGACCCTCGTTAACTGATCATTAACCGTTATCTGATACGATCAGTGCCTTACATGCAGGGGTGCTGTGGATTAAGTTCCTCACAAGCCGTCCAGCCGCCGCAATAACCCGATGCACAAAGCGGTTAGATTCATCATTTACCACCAGCTGCAGTGTATTCGCAAAACCACTGGTCCCCAGTTCACAAGCCCCACGGCCCGGCGTGTGTGTGGGTGAGAAAGAAGTCAGCAGTAACACTACAGCTGTGAACGTAGCAGTGCAGCGTGTGTACAGTTTATTTATCGGTGAATAAATGCCACAACTCCTCAAGATCCAAGCCAAGTTCTTGTTTCTTGCTTGCCACCTTCTGATTAAAGCCAACGGAGGTTAGCCCCGAAAGATAGCAACAACAACGGCCCAGGCCTTCTTAAGGTGGACTGACTGTTAAGGTGGTAGAGCTGTTCTCGTTTTGGCGACGAGGTTAACAGGGTAGCATCCTCCATCTCTATCTAATTGTGATTGTATTTATTTTGGAATTATCACTGAAATCAGTAGCCTCTGAATTCACAATAGGGAAAGGATGATATATGATTTTATCGCACATCGCGATAAAAAAATAAAATTACCTTTTTTCTGGATAATCGTGATTATCGTCACACGAGTCACTTGAGAAATCTGTCAAACTTGTTATCATGGTAATGGAGTGAAAAATAGAGCCCGATTTAAAAAAATACAGTATTTTTAAAAATTGAACAAAGAAGAACTCACGCACAGTTGCTATTTTGATATATTTATCGGTATGATTTACAATAACTTTATTTTAAGATTGTATAGTATAATAGGTCGTTCACTATTTCACAGAAAAGCATCGTGTTCTATGTGTGATGCAATAAAACTATTTGTTTCTGCAACACAATGTAAGATAAAGTGATTTGATTATGTTTTAGTGCCATTTTAATCACAATTACTTTGGCCAGGATAATCACTTTTAAGAAAGTAAGAATGATGATATGAAATGTTAAACTGAAGAATCCTACAGCTCTTTTCCCAGCTGTATGTCATCTACACTGGACAACTGTTAAGCCACCCGCGAGCTATCTGTTTGAACCACTCTTTATTTTTTTATATCAAAAACATAAGACATGACAAGAGTGGTGTTTCAACAAAAAACCTATTTGGCCAAGCGTAAATGTACAGTCAGTGGAGACCATAATTAAAAGGCCCAGAGCCAAGAGTTTCTCTTTTGTTCTGCCAACTCAGACTAAATGTTCATTAGCTGCAGCTGAGTGACTCTGCTGGTGACAGTCGTCATTATAGCCCGAAAAATCAACCGTCTCCAGCTGATACTCTGACTTGTCTGCTACAGCTCGTTACAACATTAAGTTATGTGAGGTATTAAGCTCTTGTGGACTTATTCAAATCATGGTTTTAAAGTAAATCAGAACAACTATTTTCTTTTTTTATTGACTCATCTCAGAAGCACAAAAGAGAGCTCGCACAACCCAACCCACATTAAAAATCTGTATTTGATCCAATCTGTTGTTTGGCACCATTTCTGCTGTCGACAAAAAATGAGATGTGCCATCACGTGTACAGAATCTAAATGGTTCGCGTAAACCAAACCCGCCTGGCACGACCAGCGCCGTTATGATCTCTCTTGGAGCGCACTAATTCATTTCCTAATTGCCTCCCGCTGCTATCTGATTTAGACTTCCCTCTCTGCGGCTGTTGTCTCTCACACACGTACACCTTAAAGGCATAAAGCTTGCTACAAAGCTTCAGACCTAATTCTGTTTTATTGGAGCACAGATGTTATCATCATTTCTACTGGGTATAAATGATGATAACAACATATCTACCAAAAGAATTCTGGGAGCGGGGTGACAATTCTTCAACACCATGGTTATCCAAACCACTTTATTAGGAAGTAAAAGTGTAAGGGCATGCACCTTAAATTATGTCTCTGGCATAGGAAGACCATGTGTGCACAACTACGACAAGTACAGAAGGTCAAAGTTGAACTATTCGGTCAGTAAATTGTCGGCTGTAAACTTTGCTTCTTAGACTCCTTAAAAGGGCCCAAATGAAAGTTAAAAAAGCTAAATACGTCTTCCATTGTCTTTTATATGATGGGCTGGAATTCTGGGATGTTGGTGTGTACGTGGAAGAGTGTGTGCAGGATGGTTGTGTGTAATGGTGGAGCAGAAACAGCAGGACAGGGCATAGCAGAGGAGGAGCTTAGCACACCGTGTCTTTTCTCTGCTCCCCGTTTCCATCATAAATCCTCTCCACCGTCTGCTCTCCCTTAACTCTAAGCAGTTGTTTTCTCTCATTCCCCGCTGTTGCGCTGTCCATATCTGTCGATCTGACTCAGTCCATCGCCGTCTCTTTTTTTTTTTTTCTTCAGCCTCTGCAGCGTGAGCCACAACAGGGCATCTGGGGACTTGCTGTGCCATTCAGCTAAATCCCCCCGCCCAGCACAGCAGTTTCCCAGCAGATGCTGCTTTCTTCCTTAAATAGATAGGATGTAAGGCCGAATTAAGAGAAGAAGCAGCAGAGGGAGGGAGGGAGAGTCGATGATGGAAGACAGAGTGAATAAACAAGGGAAAATCCAGTGAGGGTGAACGCTAAGACTAAAATAAAAAGAGATGGTAAAAAAACAACTGAGGAATGAGTGGGCTACAGGATGGTACAAAAATGCTAAAATACACCCGGCTGTCACAGTCATGTTGACTAATGTGCACGTTGGCAGCAAAAGTATAATGTAATAAAAAGACTAATGTGAGGTGAGAAAGAGCAGCGACGTTTAGAGAAGAGACAGGATGGAGAATGAGACAGCAAAAAGCAGAAGAAAAAGGTGATAAAGTTCGCGGTGCACTCAGCCACCTGGTGCTTGTTATATAAATGTAGAGGTATGATTGCATTAACGTGAGTGCGAGACACCAATGAGCCCAGCTATGCTTGATTTCATCAAGCAAGATTAAGAAAAGGGACGAGAGCTCAGATGGTTTATGGAGACTTACACTGATCCAAATACTGAAGGTCCTGTTTTTAAACTACTAGGGTTCAGCGATCAGCTGTTTTACTAGAGAAGATGTATGTCTCTTCTGGGAGTTGATGGAACTACAAAGTCTACTCATGGCTGTGCAGTAATTAAAGAGTGGCCTCTACAGCCTCTGTATGGAGAGTGAGAGCCCCCCCCCCTACATATTAATGCTGACCGATATGAAATGAAGGCTCTGTGCAATTTCCCTCAGTGTTCCAGTGTAGTCTGGGGTTTTATTGTGAAGGTGGGGAACAGAAGGATTCAGGCGCTGTTGTTGGAAAGTTCCTGATCCATCCCAGCTGCCCAGTGTGCCGCCCCTACTCTGCCTTCGATTGGCTACTGGCTGTTAAACGCCAACATTGAGCCTAGCTATTATGCTATCCGGACAATGTATTGCTTTTTTCTAAATACAATTTTCGTATGCTATTTCATCATTAAATTCACTTCTTACTGAGAATATTTGAGGCGAGAAATCAACCGTGTAGATTGAGAATATTGGCATTTTTACGAACATTTATTTCGAGCTCCACAAACTGGCGGGACAGGAAGTAGACAAGAGGCTTTTATTTCCCTGTTGACGGTTTGTTTAAATATCAAAACACAAAAATCGACCACATTTTTTATTTGGTGCTAGATTTGATTTTACATTAATATAATTAATAAAATAAAATAAATAAATAATCAAATATGACTATATTTTTGTATAGAGGCTACCAATTGTCTTGGCAAGTGACTTATCTACCAGACAAAGTTTAATTATTAAAACTGTGTCATCGTACACAAGTGAAAAAAAATGTTAAAGCAGTCATGCAATTAAGGCCTAAACACAGCCGAAGCACTATCAAACACCAAGCTGTTCTGTATGTCCTTGTTTCCCTGATTTCCTTAACTTTTCATGGCCCTCCATATTAGACCTACAGGGTCCCCCTGTTATTCCTGCCAATCAGCCCCTCCGTGGCTACCAACCAGTGGGAAAGAACAGGACCTCAGCAGCCAGTAATGAAGTGTCAAGGAGGACAGGGACATAATGAGGAAGAGAGCAACATAAGTAGAGAGAGGTAGAGTAAGGCCGAGGAAAGTGATGAAACCAGAACTTTGCTGGCTGCATACAGAACGGCTCTGGGGCTGAATGCTAAAGAGATTTTCTTTTCTTTGCAAAGTGTCAGTTAATCTGCAGTGAATTATGACACCCGACTTACAATTATTACAATGAAAGATGGCGTGTTTCTCCATTGTTAGATAGGACGGGTCAAATCAGGCTGTCTGATTTAGTGTTGTTTCGATGCCGATATCAACGATGTAAATGTCTCCAATACGGCCGAGAAAGCTGGATCGGGTATCGGCCAGTATGCAAGGCTGCACTGGGAAGCACTGAGAAACTTGAATACATACAATTTGTTTAAAGGAGATGTTTTCACAGTAGTATAAAATAAATATTAGAAAGGAAATGTGTGTGTATATATATGTGTTTTTATCCAGCGAAATATTCTGCCTCAATCCACATTTGTTAGCGTTTATCCTTTCAAAAACATTTTCACTGCAGTCACCCCTTTTGTAGGCCACGTTCTCACCATTACAAGCAAGTTCATGCTGTACTTTATTTTAATGTTGCTATTTTATTTTTTTCATCTTTCTTTTGTTTGTCAAAGAGGACACTGATTTGCGAGATCAATATCCAATTTGTTGTGTAATGGTGCGAACAGAATTAGGACATAGACGTCTGAGTAAATCTATTTATCGCCTGAGCAAAAGTCATTATTTTGTTGGTTGGCTTTTTTTTTAAGCTCTCAAATTTCTGCAAATCTCAAATTTGCTGAAATGGAAACTGCTGCGGAAAAAAAGGCATTCTGCTAAATAAAGAAGTTTCGGATGCGGTGTGGATAGGTTCATAGAGATAGGTGGGCTTGGATTTTGAAAATTGCCGTGTGATTTATTCTTATAAATTATTCATGTTTTGGTCAGAAAAGACCTTGAACAACAGCTCTGCTCTCTATTATCTCTATTATCTCTATTATCTCTATTCCCATTTCTTGCCACCAGCCCCTCATCCAGATCACTCCAGATCCTGTGTTCATAACACAATGGTATCTGTAACGATGTGGATTGTACTTACATGGTAATTCTGCTAGCATCAAAGCCTGCACGGAACGTAGTATTTTACGAGTTATTTTCGTCATCTACTCTCATTTGCATTTGTCCCGTGTCAGATTGGGCAGCCTGTGTGCACGTGAAGTCCACGGGGTCAAGTGTTTCTGACCCAATTGGTCAAATTGTGTTGCATCATCTGCAGCTGTTGCAATTCAAAAATTGCGTTCGGTCTTTGCCACAAAGTTCAGCCTTTTGTGGCAACTTTTCCCGACACCTCCCCAGCTTGTATCAAAGCCAATGTTTCTGGTGGCAGCAATCACACGAAGCGATCAAAGAGCAATCAGCTTCCATGAGCTGATGTGCCTCTGCCAAACTTGAAATAATACCCACTACACCATGTGGCAGCAGTCAGACAAAGCAATCACACAGCGATTTGTTTCCCTCCAGTCGGAAGTCTGTGCTTCTGGCAATTCTAAAAGTGGATCGCAATCACAGCAAATAGTCAAATAGCTGTGTCTCTACTGAGCTGGACTGTCTCAGTGCTGAACTAAAACGTTAAGCCATTACAGTAATTATTGAATCAAACCTCCCAACCTGGTTTTGAATTGCTTGCAGCAATTAATGGGCCTGTAATAATTAAACTTATTTCAACCTGACAATTATTTTCTCAAAAATATATAAATAAGTTCTATTGTCATATGAAGCTCTACAACATATCAGCCTGAAGTAAGACTTAACGGAATAATCCCAGAGTGGAGTGCTGATAGCTGTCCAGGTTTTACTGCTGCTGGTGTTTTTAATTTGGTTCAGAATGATTTTGTTTTGTTACCATGGTATTGTTTCATCTCGTGAGTCATCGTGGCAAAATGTGGTCGTGGAGACACCTACTGTAGTCGGAACTACTTAGTTTTGAGTAATGTGCCGGGTGTTTACATTTATTTTTGTGGACAAAACGTCAATGCAACAGCGTCACAGCCATGCAAGATGCTGTCCAAAACTTTTACAGGTGTGTTTGGTTGAGATCAGAGTGAATAATGGGAGTACTTAGACCAAGGGCGCCGGAAGTAGAGGGGTAGGAAGTGTGGAAGCGTAAATAAGAGGGGAATGCCACAGATTTAAAGCTGTTGGGGAGTACTACTGCGTATGTGAAACAGTTGTATGGTTCCGCCAACCAGTCATGTTGCAGTTTACATCCATGTCTGTCCAAAATGTCATCACTTCATCATTTTGTCCTGTTAGACATTCGTGTGAAATCATCATAATTAGCAAATTAATTCTTGGGTTATGGACAAAAATGTGTTTGGTGAGGTCAGAGTGAATTTTTGCTCCCCAAATTCTAATCAGTTCATCCTTGAGTCCAGGTGGACATTTGCACCAAATTTGAAGAAATTCCCTCCAGTCGTTCCTGAGATATCTCATTCACTGGAATGGACCAAAAACATGCACGGAGGCATAACAAGTCGTATCAAGCTTGTTGTGGCTCCATAGGAAGCTGTGTGAAGCCTGATAAATGTCCTCAGGTGACGAAGTCTGAAAATCTGGTGTTGATTTAGAAAAAAGTGAGCTTAGACCTCTGCAGCCTGCTCCTTATCTCTGCCTGAGGCTATCAGCTATTGGCATAACACACCTGAATCTCTGACCAAACAGTCAGTGGTGGAGTTGAATTGTGGGTAATGTAGACACCAGGTTTTGACGAGGAAGAAGAAAAAAAAAAAAAAGGATTTCTCTGGATCTGCTGCACCAATTTTGATACTTGTATTTGTCTATTTTTAAAAAGCTGCCTGTTGCGAGTCCTACAATGCTGAATCATTGTAGTACTGCAGCATGCAATGCAACTTCCACATTGCAATTAGCCAGATTATGATTTCATATAATAGCCATTTTTTCCACAGCAGTTATTTCGACACGTGTGAGCAGAGAAGGCACAGGTGTAACTAATAACATTAACAATCATTCAATTGAACTGCCTAGTAAGCTGTGACAGCAAGACAGCCTGCACAATATGGCCCGGAAACCATGTGAAATAAATAGAATTCAGCCATCATTAAATGTTATCGAGCACACCTGCACTTCTCCTACTGTGACACGTCAAAACGCCCTCAGTGATCTGCTGTAGAAAACCTAAAAAAAAACACTCTCATTAGAAAAATCATTTTGCACCACCATATCAAAGAAAATGCGCTGTATAAAGTGCATGTTTTCATAAATGTAGAAACTATTTGGCCATACCGCCCAGCCTCATTTTCCACAATTTGCTGCATTGAGCTGGGAACGAGCCCATGATCGCTCGTGCTTGTTATTCCAAACAAACTGCTACTGTTGCTGCCGGAAACAAGGCTCTGGTTTGATCCCAATAGGACTTATTGTTCCCAATATATGACTGGGACAAAACTAGTGCATGCCAACACGCTTTCCAGAACTCCATTGTCCTCCTCGGTCTCTGTAATCCCACCAGCCCCAACGGGTCAATGGCCCGAAGGAGGAGAATGATATAACCAACCCACACACATGACACGCAAACCTTGTTTGCCTGAGCTACTATGTGCACTTAAGAGAATCTGAACTCCGCATACAACAAGCTGTTTGAATCAACATGGCGGCGACCTGCTGACACGTGGACCAACCTCGAGGAGAAACGGGCTCACGCGCTGTGTTACGTCTTCATCCTCACAGGCAGAGGGAACAAACACAGACATGAGGTGATCACGTTTTTCTACTTTCTCTTCTCCTCACTTCATCTCCGCCTCGTATCGAATCGGAAAATATGACGATTAAAGGAAAAGTTTGACATTTTTGGGGAATGAAACGATTAGCTTTCTCGTCGAGAGTCAGACGAGAAGATGGATACCACACTCATGTCTGTAAGTTAAATATTAACCTACAGCCAGCAGCTGTTTAGCTTAGCATAGGGGAAGCAGGGGAAACAAAGGGAGAAAAGGCAAGGGTCCAGGTGACCGAGTAGCCCGACCGCTGGCGAGCTAACCTGCTAGCATGTTTTCACCGCGGGCTGACAATTTGGCTTAGTGAGCTAGCCGTTATCCGCTGCCTGCTGACTTTATGCTAAGCTAAGCGACTGCTGGCGGTAGAGTCATATTTAGCATAGACACATGAGGGTGGTATCAAACCCCTATAGGCCCACTCTAACTTTTGCAAAATGTCAAACTATTTCGACTAAAAGCCTGACTCAGTTTTCTGCCGGCTTTGGTAGCTTAAATATTATTCTTTCTACTTGCTGTTTTAGTCCTTTCTCCATCTCTCTCTATCTCTCTCTCTCTCTCTCTGACTTCTCATGCCATCCTCTCTCCCCTGTGTAAGTAGGCTGGATGTCCAAACTGTCCACTGTAAGCATCCCACTTAATCCTCTGATGGGAATATTGGCTCAGTTCCACACTCATCCGCTCGGGTTAATGTCTGCAGTGTGTGTGTGTGTTGCACTGTCCTATACAAACCACCTCAATCATATTTAAAGACATTTTGTACTACACTCATACACCAACTCTGTCTTGCCTAGTTCAGGGGTCTCGTTTATCAAAGCAAGCATAGAACAAGGTTCTAAAATGGTATTCATGCAACATGCTTAAACTTTTACGCAATGAACAAAGATGAATGTCACCTCCTCTGCATTATGCACGTACAGACCATATATGGTCGATCACATCTCTCTAAAGGTCCAAGCAGCCTTGATGTAGAGGTATGACCCGCTTTCGCTGTGTGGTTTTGGCTCGGCCCGACTCACTTTTGGTATCACTTTTGGTCAGTTTTGCGGGCTGAAATTTTTTAAAATCTAGGTCGAGTGAATGAACTGCCGATAGTTTGGCCATTTTAAAAATGGTGGGATGTGGAGGAAGTGACGATTCTCTTTGACCAATCAGGTTTGGAGTGTTTTAACTCCATCCTCTAGTATGGCTCAGCTCCAGCCGAGACTATAAAACGTACCAGGTCCTATCCACAACTTAACAAAGCTTCAGAGACTTTAACGTTTTGTTCTACGAAAGAAAATACATGAGTAAATACCGCTCTCATGCATTTTGAAGCTTTTACGTGTCTAAATAAGTCTAAATGAGTCTGGCTAAATGAGACTACAAATTGTCATCACACCGACTTCCACATTTACAGCGTTACACTCGTTCGTTTATAGCCTAACGTTAGCTTTTTACTCCTGCTGATTGCATTCACGTTACAAAAAGCATAACAGTAATGTTCATTTGTGAAGATTATCTTGCTGAACAAAACAAAAAGTCGATGGTGGGCTCTGACCCGTGGTTTGAGCTTTGGAATAAATAAATCGTTTATGCAGCAAAAAAACAAAGATGTAACAAAATATAAAAAATAACAAGAACGATGGAACTGACGCTGCTTAAAACTGGAAATGGATGAAGCAAATCAATGTGCACCGCTTGCATCGTGCGGAAAAACTAAACAAAAACGTTTGTGCACTTTCATTAATTCATATCTAACAAGCCATTGTGCCAGTTACAACATCAACAGCTAATTTCAGACATATCATTTCATCCTCAGACCGTCCATCTGTCATTGTCCCTCACTGCTTCTGCCCCGGCGACGGCAGAGAGGCACGAGCAGCCTTCCCCCGGTGAGTCCTGGCATTCTGCTGCCACAATGAGAGCTGCCACGCAGCACTACGCGAGACAGGCCCAGACGCTGCATGTCAGCTGTAATCCTCATTATGCAAATTAACTCACACCACGTTAGGAGCAATCATTGCAGGTCGGATGGGAATGGTGCAGCACAAGCGACAGGGTGCAGAGAGAGAAGAGGGAGGTAGTGAACAAGTTGGAATGTGCTTTGGAGGAGCACAACACATCTTTAAGCAGAGCTGACAGCAGCAAGAGAGTGGAGCTTTAAACAGTAGGATGCTGCTCTTAAAGGACAGCGAGGATGGATGGATGATGGAGGGAGGGAGGGAGGGAGGGAGGGTGAAGCAACCACAACACAACCCAAGAGGAGGAAGCAGACAGGAGTTCTCTCTCTACCTGAAGACACAACTCAGTTAAAAGAAAGTTGCTCCAAAAAACAAATAAAGAGTCCAGGCCGATCTACCAGTGGTGACTCCGTATCCAGATGTTGGGCACGCAGCGCAGCAGATGGTATCGGGCTCGTCTACAAAAAGACGCATCTCACCAAACAGCTGGATGGATTTGGCCCTGCACCTCCAACTCCAACTCCGACAAAGTCAGGGGTGATCGGGGTGAACTAGATGAACATCCCCGCGTGCAAGCACGTGATGGATATGGCGTTATTACTTTACTTGTTTACCTATTTATTATACCTTGCGTTTTTATGTTTTTTAGCCTCTTGCTGTTGCTCTGTCCCATTTGCTGCTGTAACACTGCGCTGTTGTGGGACTAATAGAAGGATTGTCTCCATATAAAACTCATTTCTGGCGATGTTGTGCTTGATCCCCGTCCACCATTTTCTCGCTACAGCGGCGTCATTAAACTTATGACTCACACCTGTTCACACCGAGATGATGTCCATTTGTGGCCCCGCAACGCCCAACAACAGCGAGAGCGCCGAGGCCACCGGAGCACATGTGCGCGCGCGGAGGTGAAGCGCACCGCAAACACTGCGTCGAACCTCCCGCATCTAAAGTCCTCCACAGCACCAGGGTGTGTAACCACATTTATATTTTATAAGTTCATAAGAGCGCCTCATCCGCTGTCAAGCGTGAGACGCAGAGCGGTGGAAAGTTTGGGAACGGCGGAGCTTACCCTGTGTTTGTCCGGTGGGTTGGACGGCAGGCGCGGTCCGCGGTGCGTCGGAGCGGCTCCGCGTAAACGTTTGGACACGGAACCTCAGCGGCGGACGGTCAGCGGTGGAAACATCGCTCCTGCTTCCTGTTCGGTGACAGAATCCAGCGAAACCAACAGTTACCTTCGTTCTCGCAACCACTGGCTCAACATTACTCTCCCCCACCTCCTCGCGCCTCCTCGCGTCTCCTCCCCTCACTCACTCACCCGCATGCATTTATACAATCCCGAAACAGTCGCAGTGCCAGTTTGTCCCTCTGCCGTCCTGAAGTGTCACCACCAGTCACCCTCATCATCATTGGAACATGTCAAAGGCACGCGCTGCTGCTTTTGGGTCCCCGGCGGTATCAGGTGAGTCCGCGCTCACCTGCAGGGGAAGGATGCTGCCTCTGAAAGGTGAGGGAGGGTGTATCCCCGGAGCGGCGCTGCTGCCCTCATGTGGTCTGAGGGAACCATCAGGGATCCACAAACACATTAAATGGTACTACAGGCTATACTGGCTTTTTTGGGGGGGGGGGGGGGGGGGGCATTTTATGTTATGCATTCTGTTTCCTCTTTTTATATTAATTCATTTTGTATCTTTTTTTTATCAAGTGTTGTATTTTCAATATCATCCCCGTTTGTATGTGCATTGGATTATATTGCTATTTGTGCTGCATGTCTTGTATGAAAGGTGCTATACAATATGAATTATTATTGTATAAACATTGCAGTTTAATTCTTTAATGAAAATAAAATAAGTGATGTTTCACACTCGAGGGACAGGTGGGAGGAAGCACGGTATTCTACAGCAGTAATTCAAACTGTGAAAGATGACCGATAGGATAAAGAGTGTGTGTGACTATGACTCGTTTATCAGACGTGTAACTGTGGTATCACTGTTATGTGGTACATACTAAGGATTGACAGATCAGAGCAAAAGTAGAACATCACAGAACTAAAGCCATTCTTCTAGTCACCTCGGCTGACACCGATGACGAGTCTTTGTAAGTGAACCATCAAATGTTGGGTCAATCTCCAGCAGCGACGCCATCGTCAATCACCATCAGCCTGACAGAGGGTAATGTGTCTGACCGCTGTCGTAATGAAGCAGTCAATTACACGAAGGCTTTAGGAGAGCACCAGTACTCTTTCATCAGGGTGCTGATAAATGTGTTCATGTTGGATATTAGCTTTGAAACGGCATGAAGAGAAGCATTACAGATGTTTTTAATGCTCATTACAACATATAACGAAGACTAATTTATGCACCGACCACCCTTTGTACTTTCTTTAATGAATCCACAGTGGACCTGACCTCTCTCCCCACACGCACACGCACACGCACACGCACACGCACACACACACACACACACACACACACACACACACACACACACACAAACCATTTACCTCTAAATACACAAAGTTGCAATTATGCAAAACACCAAACAGTTCAACAGAAAACAGCAATTTATTAAACAGCAAATGGAAACATTTACCATCAGAAAAATAAATAAATGACAGTTTTCAAGTGATGCACGTTCACGTGCGTGGCAGCATCAGAATCCATGGTAACCACGTGATGTGGATGATGCTTTAATGAACAATATCAAAGTATTTTGCAATTGCTTCTGGAAAGTTGGAGTGTTGCAAAGCTCCTCATGTGAAGAGCCAAGCTGAGCAACAACAAAATGCCGTCTTTACATACAAAGTGCAAAACTCAGTCCTCCTGCAAGCTCTTAACTTAGTAATCATTAGCTTCAATGCTTATTACCAAGCCTACAGAGCATGAAGCATTGCTCCTTGTTTTTCAGTATTACTGTAGCTTACAAGTACCTGAACTAACAGCGGCATGGCGTCTTAAATAATGCGGAACAGTTAGTCATACTTGCTCTATATCATTACAAATACAAATCTTAGATTCTCATCGCTACTTGTATAATAATGACTGCAGACTGTTTTGATGAGAGTTAGTAACCGTTTGATAGCATTATATCATAAAGATCATTTTACATATTCAATGCTGTGATGCTCTGACAAACCCACTGCGTGATGGCATACTTTAGTACAGATGTCTGGATTTAGTTTGAGTCCAGCATTTTGTGTTTTGCATATTTATCTCAATCAAAGGAATTATGTGACGCCTCGTGTGCCGGCTGATCTCACATTCTGCTGCGGGGGGACACACACACACACACACACACACACACACACACACACACATTCAATCACACTATACAGTAGTGGCCGTTAAAGACACACACGGCCTAGATCTGCACTCTACTGAGTGCACCTTTTTGTCTGACCGCTGTATTCACTTGCATGTTCTCCAGTTCAGGAACTCCATGTTGATATGTAATGAAAAGGTTTAGCACTGGTATCATCACTCCACTGTTAAACCTGCATTACAGTATTTTTCTCAAATTATTGATAATGTCAGTCGTCTCTCTACGTTTTGACCTGAGAAAAAAAAAAATAGATATTAAAAATCTCCCTGAAAGCTTAAGAATAAATAAATCCTAAAACCCTTAAAAGCTAAAGATTACCATAACTTCCAAACACACTCAACTTACTGAATGTGTCACACAAGGATGCTCTCAAACTAATATTAAAAACATCCAAAACCCAGGTTCAACCTAATATGTCTATAGATATCAGTGTTCACCATATACATTCTATATGAACTGCTCAGACTAATGCATCATGGGTAGTCAGCGGGGCGTCTTGAAGGATTACCTTTCAGTTCTGAGTGGATGTAACCAATGCAGACGATGGCCAACGCTGGAAGTTAAAACCATCCAAAGGGGGAAGCTACAGGAAAGCGTCCCACCCTGAGGATGACTACACCAAGAGCTGAAGCATAACACCCTGGTGGATTCTACTGGCCAGCCAAGTAACGCAACGCTGGAAGGGCTTTTCACCATACCTGACCCCAATCATGCTGTCTGACACTAGTCTCTGAGAGTTGGGGCAATTATCCCGTGGCGTGATTAGTTACAGAGCCTTTGGTGCAATCAAAGAGTCTGGCATGGCCACTTCAGTGCTTCATTAAGTCAAAAACACTTTTTTTTTGGTGGCGGTTCACCTCGGTACAGTAGTATTTGTGAAGTGCCCTCTGTTTAAGCTGACATCCCGTTACTGCTCTCCTGAAGTAGATACAATGCTCGCAGCACTTGAACCAGTTGAGAGGAAACTACTCATCTAGCTGCCATTGTTCCATAATAACTGGGATCCTTCCTTGTCTGCATATTTATTCCTGTAATCTTGCTCCATATGAAAACTTCTTCCATTCATGGTTTTATGAACTCCGGTCCTTCAACAAGTCATCAGCCTTAGTGTTTAATAGCCCTACCTACAGTCTACTGTGTCGGCATCCTCCGTCCATGTTGGGATTGTGGTGTCTGGGTTCATGGGACCCTAAACTGCAGGTCTTCATGTGCAGACACATGGACATAGGAGGTGAACTGTGTTCTAGCCTGCCCCCTGCTGGAGATTCCTCTCATAGTTCTCCAGGCAGATGTGGACGCGCTGAGTGAAGTAGCTCGGCTGAGAAATGGCCTGGAGGAGGTCGGTCTGGACCAGCGCGATGTCATAGAGCTCAGAGGTGCTGGGTGTGCGAGTCTCAGTGCCACCTGGGTCCAGGAAAACCTGAGAAACACACACACACAGAAATAAAAAGGGAGAAACCAGAGGAAAGAGGTCAGCTTAGCTTTCTGGACCACCTATAGTCTGTCTGTCAAAGCTACTTTATGGAAACATAGCTGCATAAAACAAGTCCCCAAAAACTTCATAATACACATAATAGTACCATAGAGACCATAGCATGAACAGATAAATACACACACACACACACACACACACACACACACTAGTTGAGAATGTAAGCAGAGATGGACCAAACATTACAGTGCATGTTGGGAGATGATGGTTTGTTATGACACACACAGGAGGAGTCACACAAGTTGAAAATGGTTTTAGTAAAAAATAGGACTTACAATCTTTGATTAGAGAAGCTAAAAGGAAGTCACGTGTATTCTTTAAGGACAAACTGCAGGGACTCTTAAGTGTTGAATCCTGTTCACAGAGGACATGTTGACGCGTCACTGTGGCTAAAGCACAGGTGTAAACAATGAAATGAACGATGGCTGAATTCCATTTAGCTGCTTCAGGGTCCTTGATTAGAACACCGTCATGGTTTACTGAATTCATTTCATGGTTCACTTGAACAGAATGGAGCCTTCGTTAATGTTATCAGTAACACCTGTGCTTTCCCTGCTATGACACGTCACGATGTGAAAAATGACTGTTGTATTAAATATATGAAATATATAGATAGGGACCCGCACAAAATGATTGAATGAATATAGAGAAATAAAATAATGAAGTGTTCATCGACGGTTTGTGAGGAAGAGCCAAGCTGTGTTCAAGAAGACGCAAACAACTTTTGCTCCTGCAGTTGATCGCTCTCGTTTTCAGTGTGGAACACCAGAAAAACATAAACTGCACTGTCAAAAGGCAGTTAGAAAGACAAACAAGCTTAATGCACAATTACAGCAAAAACAAAGGGGGGGGGGGATCAGAACCCCTTGCTGTTCATTCATTATAGACCAAGTTGAAATTCTAGCCCATTATACACAGAACAAGTGTGATGCTAAAAGAGTACATTTATACATTTCTCATGAGTGAGCACGGTGCGCTCGCACTGCCTGGTTTTATCCACAGACAGATGTGATTCCTTTAAAAACAGCTGGAGATGACAAGAAGGAAACAGCACATCCGCTGCAGGTCCTTCCCATCGACTCAGTGGTTACGTAACAGAGTGCTGAGATTCTGAACATGAAAACGTTGTTCATGGCTCTAATTAAAACGCTAAATCATTTCTAGAGTGGAAAGAAAATTAGGAAAATGAAAATAGTACTCATTTGTTTGGATTCTATTTAAGATGTGCTAAAAACCTGTGAATGCTGTTCCAATCCTGACGGTGTCCATCAGTGGTTGATGTATTCTACAACAACCTGGTGTAAAAGATGTGACGGTACCTTGGGATGGACGATGGTATCCTCGTCGTTCTGTCGTATGTTGTCGTCTATGAAGATGTGCTGGACGTGTTGGTCGAAGGGGTCGACCCACAGCGGCTTCCCCCCACGGATGGAGAAGCCATTACTGGCCCACCTGAACGAGGAAACGGGCACAGATGGATCGAGGATGGACGCCACAAAACCCACATCCAGGATGGCTTGAGTGAGTGCTATGCATACCAGGCAAAGTGGTCCTGAAAGCCCCCCAGGCTCCGGACTGAGCTCAAGTACTGGTACAGGCCTCGGTCTCCATCGCAAGTGGACACGCGCTCCTCGGCTCGGCTCAGGACGGTTCCCCCCTTGCTGCAGCGGATCTTGCCTGGAGTCATATTCACATTTAACTGAGCCGAGAGTGACAAGAAGAGTCAGAGTCAGAGAGAGAAACAAAGAGGGAGAGTAACTCTGAACTCAAACTGTTGGGAAACTCTTCTTCTCATTAATGCCTGGCCTCTGGCACACTTGACCTAGATTAATTGCGATATCAGCGTTAAACTTTCTTTTTTTAAAAAGCTACATAAAAAACAACTCTGGCATTCTGTGGCTTAAGACAGCATGGAAGGGATCAATATTTCTGGACTTGAAAAAAAATCATACACAAAAATGTATGGTATATAAAAATGAGCCAGAAGCACACAGGGCCAGCCCAGCTATGTCCACAGAACCAGGGGAAGCTCCGATAACAACATACAGAGAGAGGGACGCCATTCCTCCATCATATCTAGGTGACGTGGCCCCGGAGTGCTTAAACCGTGAAGAAGCTGTAGCACACAGACGATGAGCACAACATATATTAGTACATAATAAACATGGAGTCAGTGGTTGTTATCTTAAAGGAACAGTGTTTTAGAACGTTTTTTTGGCATCTAGTGGTTTGTGGCAGCTTGCAACCAACGTAATGCCCCCCCGCTCACCCCTCCCTTTCTAAGCGTGTTGGAGAACTACGGTGGCCTTCAGGTAGACAGTTATCTTTAGTACAAATAATCTTATCAATACTTGGTTTTTATACATGACTGAATCATTTATTTTAAATAGATGTAAAAACACATCAAAAGTACTAATAAAAAGCTCCAGTAAGGTCGGGGCTTATCAATACTATCTTTAATAATGTATCACCGGGACACGTTTAATACCGAACGCATCAGAACGCATCCCAACCTTCAGATAACGGAACGACGTGAAAGCCTCTCCAGAGCGTGTCTGTTCAGGACTGCTTGTTCTAAGCGAAGGAAAATACACTGATTAAAACATAGTTATGAATATTTGATTCAATATCTGCCAATAACTCACCCCAATGTTACACACTGTTCCTTTAAATAATACAATCCAACAACCCCGAGACTTAGTGCACCGCTTTAATTGGTTCCCGCTGTTTATGCCACTGCATCCATCTCCAAGACTTGACAACGGTATTGAGTCATGAAAAGTTCAGAAACTGAACAATCACATTATGTCCCCCCCCCCCCCCCCGTCTGTCTAAAGCAATATATGAACAGCATGATGTGACAGGAGACTGAATAACATTTCCTCCAGACAGCTCACTTAGCCTAACAGCCTCTCTTTCTGACGTCTCTTCCACCTCCTGCCATCCGTCTATTCCACTCTCCACTCAAAATTAATGTGTTCCGCTCCAGCAAGCTAACACGCAAGGTACAAAGCCCTGAGAGAGACTTTGCTTCCTTGGGAGGGTTTGTGTTAAAAAAGCGAAGAGGGCCCTGCTCTTCAAGAGAACATCTTGGAAGTCACCAAACCACATCAGCACACACACACACACTCACTGCAGAACCCTAGAACGGCTTCGGTTCCCCATTGGAAAGGGCTGTCTGATGATGGAGGTGTTGCTTTAAAGTCCACTCAGGCAGTGTGTGTGAGGTATTGGGCGATACTGCATAAGTAACCCAGACATTACCTTATCCCGGTAAAATCACCTCAAACTATCCGCTGGACTGAAGTATGTTGTTAACTTAAAAGAAAAGAACATTGTACACCACTGTACGTCTCACTTAAACCCGTGGCATCATAATAAATAAGTGCGATTCTACTTCTACCTTGAGATCGGGCAGATCTGGGAACAGCGGATGAGCCCCTTCGTTCAGCGCTCTGGATACAGCACTCAGCACACGGGGCAGGTCGCTTCCAAACGTACGGAACACGACGGCGAACTCCCTCCCTTCCTGCACCAGGTCTTTGAGCAGCTGGAAGAAGGAGGGGAGGATCCAGTGGTACAGTTGTCCACCCTCGCCTTTGACAGACAGCTCTCTGTCTGCCTGCAGGGAACAGAGTGAGGCAGCGGTCAGCAACACGTACCTACATCAGGGATCAAGGATGCCAAACTGGTTGCAACAACAAAGAAAAATGGGGAAACAGAGAAATGATGTCTGAACTTGAGCAGACTACTGAGATCAGTCGTCAGACTTTATACGGACACTTTCCATCCGGCCTTCTTCTTCTCCTATATGATGCTTGCCTTGGTGTCCTTGGGCCAGCGGAACAGATCCAGATGCTCATCCAGAATCCCGCGGAAACGTCGCCCCGCAGCAGAGGTGAAACCCACCGTCCGTCCAAATTGAGAGTAGTAACTAACGGCACCGTCGCACGGTGGGAGCAGGGAGGTCGCGTCGCTTAGCCATTCCCACTTTCCTGCACAGAGGTTGAGGAGAAGAAGGGGTTAGTGAGGGGTTTTAAATGTGAGACGCACTAAACATCACGTACTGAGTGGACGATGCAAGTGCAGCATCCCGGCTGCCCAGGTGGTTTTTCTGTAAACATGTCTTGCACCGTAAAGATTTTGGCAGACCAACATCAGACGTCATCCCTCCGACAGACTTTCACGTTCCAAAGAATCTCACTTCCACTGACTGCTTTGAATCACAAGGCACCGGGCGCTGCGTACATGTTGTTGACCTAAAAAGGCCGATCCTGCAACATCGGACTTGTTTCCAATGCTCGACTGTTTTCCTCCCTTAGATGAGGACGACTACGAAAGTGACATTTCTGTGTAATACTTGTGTTTATTATTATAGCTTGCCATCTGAGAAATAGGATCTCACAAAACAGATATTTCTCGCTTAAACCTGAACATATGCAGACGAGGCCATCTGGACTCATCTAAACCCAAATAATAAATGTTGTCATATCGAAGGTATTAACCCTCTTCCCATGAAGACAACACCAAGGCTGGGACCGTGGCCTTTATGGAAACTATTCTTTGTCGTTAGACCTCCGAACCATACGTGGGGAAAGAGCTCTATCCATTCAGCTGAATTATTCTAAATGTCTGTTCAGTAAAATACTTGAAGACATTTGAGAGTTTTCACATCACGGTTATTTCTCACGGGGAGGTTAAAAAGATTAATTTCCACCACATTGTTCTGTGGCTCTCAGAGGAATTTAATATCTCTTATAGGATATAAATTCAGCATTCTTTTATAATTTCAGTCATTCATGATTCCATTTCTCCATGGTCTTTGATGACTGAGGCAGCCTGACACAAGCATACACAGGAAGGTTGGTAACACACACAAAAACACATTTGAATATGCTTTAACAATCAGATCAAGTCTCCGATGAATGGATCTAGACTAGGGCTGGGCCAATAGTCAATATGATAATTCAACATATCATGATGAAATCAGAAGAGATATCGTAATACACAATAATGTCGTCTATTATTGATAATAACAACCACATACTTACTATTTTTTTTTGTACTTAAATGACAAAATATCCAGTACTTTTCAATTGTCAAGTAAAAATACACAGGAGTAATCAAATGGTAATTTCATGGAATTACTGGAAAACAAGCTATATGGTGATATTTAGGCCAGTAGTTATCGCGATATGGAATGACCAATAACGTGAGATTTTTGCCAGATCTTTATTTTATCTCACTGTAAATATTTTTGGGGAATTGGTTGACAGCTTTAACGTAACAAACAGGAACAATAGCCTCGCTGAATCAGCAAACACAGAGTCCTCGTATACTGCGATACGTTAAAGTAACGTTTCCACTTCACCTTGTTTGCTCATCTTTCCCCAGGTGACGGTCGAGAGGAAGTAGTCCAGGGCAGCTGCTGGCCCCTGGCTCGTCACGGTGTCCGACACCAGGATGGTGTTGTTGAGGTCGATGTGCAGGACCAGCTTTTTCCTCTGGTCGTGGTTCGAGGTCCACAGACCCCGAGGGACTGTCCCCGCGGGGTCACCGTTTGTCTCATGTTCTTCAGCTTCGCGGTCACTGTTCTCCCCCAACTCCGCCATTAACGACAGTTACTGGTTTGTAAATATGTCAACTAAAACTTGCCACCGAACGGCTCAGCTGCCATTGTAATTTACCGGTGAGTTATTTCCTCGTTCCTCCATGCTACCGCCTCCTTCTTCTTCTGCGGCTCATTAGCGGCACACTAGTCTACCAGACGGAGGAAGGAGCGCCACCTTCCGGTGCTGTAAGATGTTTAGAGACGTTAACGTTGAAGTAGCGTCAGATGACGTCTTATCCACACACGTGTTATGGGTCATTCCGTCTCATTAGTCCTCAAGTTGATACAAAAAGTGTCAATCTTTTTTAATTAAATCATTTTAATTACATTTTTCTTAATGATATTCAGCAATATTGCAACTCATTCCAAAGTAAAAAAGAAGCGAACACCTGATCTATCATTTATTTATTTTTAACATTAAACACCTTAACCATCTTCTCCTACATATCCGTTTATTTCTATTTAATGTAAATAACTCTAATTATCCTTAAACGTAATGCTAATTTGTGTAATCAGTTCCAGGCGCTACAGAGACCTTCTCACAGCAGACATTCGTCATGTAAGGAAAAGCACATCCTGTTTCAACTAATAACTTTGTTCAATAATAGCTCTGTTCTACTCAATGTGGCATTACGTCATAACAGTGCGACAGCGAGGAGCCTGAAACTGAAGCAGCGAGATGGAATTCATTTTCTCTATTTCTCATTTGACTTATGCCTGTACACAAGGAAAACATGTCTGCTGTAAAAAGTGCCTATTTACTCTTTCTGTTCTTATACATTTATGTTACTGTACTTGCATTTTAATTATTAATATATTGGTATTATTGATTGGGGTTTATTTATTTTTATATATTTAAAAATGGAACAAATCCACTTATGTAAGCAGTTTTCAAAATTGTTTTTATTTATATTAACCATTTATATTTATCCACAGCAGCATTCTTAACAAGCCCCACGTTATATACGCAGTCTATTACAAAGGAGAGGAGGGGTGAGACTGGACAACTCACGCAAAACTGAAATAATGACATGAAAAAGTTTCCGGGGAGAGCGGATATTTAACATGGGCTTGGGTTACAGTCGGTATGAGCATGCAGGTCATGCACATCTCAGTTTATACTGAAGCCTTTGACGATTGCATCCACAGGATCAAATATCTAAACAAGTACAAAAACAAAATAAAAATACGCTACAGCAACGGAAGCCAAAGGAAGTTTATAAAGCGACAAAAGACAGAAGCGGTGTGCCCTCCATATTTAAAAAATAAAATAAAATGAAAAAAGTAGCAGGTCAGCACCAGTCTCACATTGTTTTTCTTTACATCAGTTGCCATAATTCCAATCCAGGTTACAGAATACCCTGCCACAAACAACACAACCCGGGCAATAGCCTCATAAACCTACCGGTCTCCTCTTAGGTGGTTAAGGATGAATTGCTGTCTCAGCAGTAGTTTATAATGAGCTGCTCACAGGAGCTCAGACATTACAGAAGCGTGTTTGCTTCTATGTATGTATGTATGTATGTATGTATGTATGTGTGTGTGTGTGTGTGTGTGTGTGTGTGTGTGTGTGTGTCTCACTATGTACACTGAATGAGTATAACTAGCGTATTAAGTTTGTATCAATGGGTAAGTATATTTGTGTGAGTATATCAAGGATGTGTGTCTAGTTAGTTCACTCCTATGTGCATCTGAAGCACTTTCACAAGTGAGTGCAGTCAGAATCCTCAAAGAGCCCCTCCAGATCTTCCAGCGGTGCACCGTTCAGACTCGGATGACTGTTGTTAGTGAGCACAGGCGTGTCTTTAGCAGAGCAGGAGCTTCTCTAGATCACCAGGCTCTGATCTGGAGTCCCTTCGGCCCTCTCCGCAACTAGTCCACCTCCTCCATGTTGCTATGGGATGGTGCCGCGCACTCTCCCGAGTGGGCGAAGAGGTCAGAGGCGACCTCCGGGGTCAGCGTAGGCGGTCCCTCGGGATCCAGGTCGGTCCCAAACAGCGACTGGCTAGAGGCCTGTTAAAAAATAAACCAGCGTTAACGATACATGTCGCTGAGTTAGTCTTCTTGGAGAGTTTCTGTTTGGAGAAAATGATAAATAACATGCATAGACTATAAACAGATAGAGATTTTATTTCTAAAAGGAGTACAATGCTTTATATATATATATATATATATATATCCACATATATCAGAAAGCAGCATTTAGATGGAGGCATCTAGATACATTATTGCAGGGAAATTAAAATGTTTCCTTCAAATAGTGTACTTGCAATTAACAACTCAGTAAATAAGTTCCTGAATAAAAACAAGTCACTCTTTCCATTGACAGTTCATAGCAGACTACACACAGTTTCATTCTTCAGTCCGTTCCATTTAAATCCAGTCAACTCAACAAAACCCCCACAGCATGTAAAGGTTGAAAACAGAAACCCCTTTGAGTTAGTTGAACTTCACCCGTCTGCATTGAGTCTAACATTGGTTGATTCCACTACTGCCGTTTGTGTTGGGGACAGTGAGATTTCAGTTTACTAAGCAGCGTATGTTGAGTACAAAGCTATATATTATAAAGAACCTTGCATATATCTGAGTCAAGTATACACAGTCAGACGGTGCTCTGAGCTTTGCAGAGCATTTAAGGCAAACGCAGGTCGCCCTACGCCGCCTCGATGCCAGCAGGATTTCCCTGAGACACACACACTCACACACACACACACGATCACTGCAGCAGCACAGAAAACACAGGATCTACAGACAGTTTGGAGTCTCAGGAAGCCTTTAAGACTTAAAGTCTGATGGTGTTTTAACTTGTTTCAAACGGCTGATCAATAAAATCCTCCACAACATTATGTCACTAATAAAGAATGTCTGAACAATCATTAGCAAGTTATTAGAGCATTATAACATAATGTTAAATCTTAGGTTCCAGAGCTCCACATCTGTCCATAATCTATAGTTTACCACTCAAAACAGAGAAACACATTGAATACCATTACATTCAGAGGTGGACGGTAATTCCTTAATATTCGCACACTCCTAGTTTAAGACTGCATTGTCGGTACATTTCTCATCTTATTATGTAGGACTTAAAAAAAAACAGAACAAGTTGTTTACATTTCATCCTGATCATATTAAATCCTCACCTATGGCTTCGAGATGCAACATGAATAGCAACTAAAAGCACTGACTTTGATAACATCATGGAAAATAAAGCAAAAAGAACAAACTAAATACAGTGAACTGCAGTATATATTAGACACCTTTTAAAAACATGACTACAAACAGCAACTTTAAGGCCCATAAACCACTTTCTGTTCAATTTAAAGACATACAAGAGGCAACAGCAATTGGTCACGCAAAGATGACAGAGTTCTCTCCGTTTCATGAGAGAACGTTTGAAAGGAGTCACAGTTGAAGTGCCTCCTCTCACATACTCCACTCAGCCTGTCGTCTTTATCTCGTTCTCTCTAAAGTGTAGTGCAATAAAAACAAAAGGAGGCCTTTGACACTGGCTTCATCAGTTTCCTTTTGGACTCAAATGTTGTCATTAGTCAGAGACATTACTGTATAACTATACGGTTTGTTTCGGGAAAATAGTCTCAACTAAAAGGGTCCATTTGTTAGCCTCTTCTGGAGCTTTCAACCACGCCTCACTGCCTTCTGGGAAATTGAGTTAAGATTTTGTTTTTTGTCAAACTACGGTTTCAGTGGTTACATATTAGTGTAGGGGATTAAAGGGATAGTCTGCATTGTGGGTTGTATGGGGTACTCATCTACAGGCAGTGTATTATCAACAGTAGGTGACGGTCAGCATGTCCACCAGCTTCAAGAAGCAGACAAACACCAGCACAGCACAGAAGCAATGCAGTGCTGTGGACAGAGGCAGCAGCTACACGTAACTGAAGATGTTATCTACTGGACCACAACAGTATCTACCTCAAAGAGCTCTGGAGTTGCTAGCAGGTTAGTAGCTTTGTCGTTTTAAAGGGTTAGTTCTTATTCAACAAAGTCACACAAACAGGTTGAGGCGGATGTAGACCAACGACTCCTGTGTTCTACAAGGTAAAGTGACTGTGTACGCCAAAGGACTCTGGTGTCTCTGAGGAGAGCATAGATCGATAGAATGGCTTCAGTTCCCATTGTAAAAGGGCTGTTGTCCATTTTAACTGGTAGCTAACATACGTTTTGCTGCTGCCCACGTCCACAGCAGTACATTGCTTTGCTTCCGTGTGGTAATACACCGACTATGGATAAGAACCTCTTACAACCCCACGTGGAATAATCTAACTGTAAGGCTGTCAGCGCTCATCATCTGAGAACTACTTCCAAAAATGTGACACAAAAAAAGCTTGTTGAAAAGCTCACGTACACCAGAAACAATTCAATTCAATGATGTGAATAGTTTAGCCTCGATGTTGCTGTACTGTGTGCTGATAGTATCATTGTACTGGAGCTTTAACTGAAACGTTTTCTCAGTGTCTTCTAATGTGGAATGTATTGCGTAGGGACGCACCGATACCGACACTTCACCAATGTGTTGCTTCATTAAAAAGGTTTAAACCTGAATTTTAACTCCTGTTACATTTGACGATTTTATTTCATTTTTTACAAAATAGCTTGTGCACAATTTATGGTATTAATAAAAATTCAGTACATTTAAATCTATGTATGTATTCGTTACATTTTGATTTACAAAGTTAGGATATCAGTGTTTAGTTTAAGCCTGATGCACATAAAGAAGATCCCAGTCTCTTCCACACAGTGAGGCATACAGCTTGTACATTAAACACTGGTGAGGGATCGGTACTCGGTATCAGGACTGAAAAGGTCTGATTGGTGCATCCCTAGTAGTGCCCAAAGTATTTTAAAGGGTTAAGCCATGTAAAGTTATTCAAACACTTAAAGTGATGGAGTGTTGAGTAGAATCATTCTACTCGCTGAAGACCAACGGATGACTCACTCGTTTGTTCCATAAGAGGAGCGGCTACGTGTTAAACTTTTAACTGCCTCTTCCAAATGTTCCTATCAAACCTCACATTCATACTTCTGAATGCAAGTCACACACGAGCCCCCGCTCAGGTCCGGTTGGATTTGTTAAGCAGAGGGTAGACCAAGTTGATGAACAGAGCAAACACGGCTGCCAAGGTGCCCAGAACAAAATAGCGCACGCAGTCGTCGTCGGGATAGTCCGACGTCTTCTGCTTGCGGTGCCGTCGCACCGACCCTTCGTCTCCCTCGGCTCGGTCCCTCGGCGTCTGACGCCTCCGCGGTGCAGAGCGGGACAGTCCGCGGGGGCCTTCGTCGAGACCCTCCTCTTCTTCCTCCAGTTCCCGCCAAATTAGAGAGGCCTGCGATTGGCGGAAACCGGTGTCAGCTTCTGGGAACAGGCGTTGTGTCTAACAAATGCTATGATTACATTTAGAAACATTCAGCCAGTCTACCTCACAGTTTCAGATCAACGCTGACGTGTAACAAGCTAACCACATGCTTTCTCTGCTGGTAGTTTAGGGACAAACTGGGACCGTTTGAGAGGCTTGCTTTTCAAATGATGTGGTGGTTAAGTGTGGAGTAAAATCGCATGATTTAAAAGTAAACGCACAGTTGAGTTCATCAAAAGAACATCTTAGCTGTTCTCCTCAAGCCTTTTCCTGCCAAATCCCATGGTACGATGAGGGTTTTACCAAATACGATCAGAACAAATAGTTAAGGCGTACGTCGACTGTGGACTGCAAAACTGATAGAAACATTATTACACTGGAAATAACTAAAAAGAAGTGAATCCATGGTTTAACAGGTGACCCATTCATCCCTTTTATCCCATACAGACTCAATCTCAGCATCTGACACCCTAATGTGATGAAAAAACATAACTCAAAAACAGAGCACAGCATTTGTTTAACTTCAGTAGAGACGGTAAGATCGCATCTGGATAAAGAAATTGACGAGCATCTTCAGAGAGTCAGAAAACGGAAACATCGAGAGTGAAAGATTTTCTCCCAGTGAACTTCTCGATGTTGAGAACCTTTCAAAACTCTCTCTCTCGCACTCACCAACTGAACAGAAATCAGCAGCGCACTCCGCTGAAGCGCCAAACAATTAAACGTCTGAAGATGCTGATGCGGACTGACGGCTGAGCTTTGTTGAGCTAAAATGAACCGACTACCTAAGTGAAGAATCTCCATTATGAACCCAGTGGGCTGTCGTTATTAACGCACCTCACAGCCGGAGCTCCTGTCAAGACTAATTGAAAAGAGACACTTGGGCTTCTCTCATAGGACCCTACAAATACTGCTAATTCCTGTTTAGTCACAGACACATTTAACAATTTCCCAAACCCCGTGACAGGTGGATTGTTAACACTTTGGAGATTTTGTTGCATTCAAATACATACTTTCAAAATGCACAATGTCTGGTGAAGTATTCGGAGTCATTTCTCAACATGGCAGGAACAATCTGACTCTTCATCATGTAGAACAAACACATGCACCGCCCTCACTTTACTGGGATGCATCGGCAAACTATTTGAATACCATTGTCACAGGTGAGGAACACTTGCATTGCATGAACAGTGATGCTGCAGTTTGGTTACTTTCCCAAAAACACTTCGCCCAAAGCTAATCCATTTGAGCCTTGACTACACTTCCACACTTGACACTGGCATCACAAAGAGCTAGTTATGCTTTTAGAAACCTGGTAAAATGGATTCTGATCACCAGAAATCTTGCGAGCAGAATGTATGTACTGGGTAAAATTATGAACATTTAAATTAATAACAGGGATTAAATTCACACTCAAAGCCTGAAAAAATGTGCCAAGGGATATTTTAACCTTGGCTAGGAGCTTAACCTTGGCCACTATATCTCAAAGTGAAAAACAGCCCTTCTGTGGATGTGATCCTCGCTCTCTTAGTGTTGTGGCGCCCTCACCTGGCTGGCAGTAGCTCCTGCAGACGTGGGTGACTCGGGCCTGAGGAAGCGCGGCGGCCTCTCCACGGGTGAGTTTCGTCGTCGGTAGAACAGGACGTAGGCGTAGCGCGTCACCACCTGACTCTCCTCCACCATGGTCACCGTACTGTCATCGAACAGACGCCAGCCTGTGGGACAGGGAGGATGGAGGAGGAAGGGAAGAGAGGTTGGAGACGGGGTGGTTGACAAGCAGGAGGAAAAACTCTAGCTACATATACAGGCGGGAATAAACCTCCGTGACTCACCAACATCACTGCGCTGGCTGTTCTTGTCACTTGGCAGCCGAGCGTAGGCCGTGTAGTGGCCTCCTATCATTCCTCCATAGTGGTTGATGACGGCATATAAGTCGTAGATAGGGGGCTGTTGCATCTCATCCTTCTGGCCAATACAGAATTTACTGAGATCCAGATTCCTACAAGACAGGATGATTTTAGAGGCTGTGTTGTCAAATTGGGAGGACACTGTGCTACTGCATGAAGGTTTAATGTTTTGCAAGTAAAAAAATATCACATCTTTTTAAATTAAAGGAACAGTGTGTAACATTAAGGGGGATTAATTGGCAGAAATGGAATATAATATGTAAAACTATGTTTTTATTAGTGTATAATGAGCTGAAACTAAGAAGCGTAGTGATTTGCGTTAGCTTAGAACAAGCCATTTATATCTACAGAGGGAGCAGGTCGTCTTCCACGGACTCCTCCATCTTGCACCGCCATGTTTCTACAGCAGTCCACAACCGACTCTAGAGAGAGGCTTTCACGTTTTTACATTATCTGAAGGCTGGGATGCGTTCTGAAATCCGGTATTAAACGGGCCCTGGTGATTCATTATTAAAGATTGTTGTAATGATAAGCAACGACGTTACTGGTGCTTTTTAATGTTGTTTATTATCAAGCTGCAGCACGTGTTTGCTCTGCTCTCTCTGTCAGGATGAGCTCCTCCAACTACCCACCCACCCTAACTCTCTACCTGAAGGCCACCGTAGTTCTCCACCACGCTTGGATAGGGAGGGGTGAGCTGAGGGGTATTTAGTTGGTTGCAAGCTGCAACAAACCACTAGATGCCACTAAATCTTACACACTGTTCCTTTAAAGTAAATGTAAATAAGTGGTGTGCTGCAGATCGATGTGTGGTGGAACGTCGACTTTGTTTACTGTGCATTTACCTGACAGGAAAGTCAACCATGTCGTTGATCTTGTCTCTCCAGATGAAGCTCCTGAAGGAGAAGCGTTTGAGCTGGATGATCAAAACGTTGGGCAGACGCCACAGCAGCAGTTGCTTGGAGGCCTCTCGGTGCTGCTGGCACTTTGGACAGTACCTAAAACAGAGAAAATAAGGTTCTGTGTCGGCACCAAAACTATTCTCAGTAAACCCTTTTGTGCCTCATTTCCAAACATTAAAGTGTCTCCTAGACTAGGTCTTGTTATCTTTCAACCTAAAGGGCAAAAAATAAAACAGCATAACTTATATTGTATACCTATTACAAACTGGAAATACAGAATACTATTGACTGAATTACGTGCAAATATGATCAGAAGAAAAGTTACATTTGCTGCAATGTTGTATTTTTTTTTTTCTTCATCTAATCCCAGTGCACGTTATCTTAGCTGAGCATCATTATATTAGTTAAACTAACATGAAAAGACAGTCGAGTAGGAGTTGAAATGATTAGTCGATCACTTGACTCATTGATTGATTTTAAAGAATACAGAGAAACGTTACAGCTGACCTGTTTTATATCATTGTATTGTGAATATCCAAGTTAGGTTGGAAAAAACAAGCACTTTGAAGACGTCCACTTGTGGTTTAAGGTTTTATGATGACATTTTATAGAGAGTAACTGCTTGTTACAATTTTTAATTTCAGTGGTAATATCCACCGTCCAGACTACAGTTTGGCCTCATTCTTTCAGTTAGTCTCTTCTTCCCATCATGAGCAACTACCAGCTTGTCTGCAATCAGATGTTTCCACTGTCTCTATTTTGGGCTCATTCCCTATCAGGTGAGGTCATTTTTTAGGAAAACTGTCACAGGTTTCTGAATTATTATTTAGAGAGTAGCAGTGTCCCAATGCTATTAGTATTTGTCCAACTGGCCAAAAATGTAGGAAATGCTCTTAAGTTTTAATATATTTAACCAAAAAAGAGGTATGAAGGCAAACTTAAACAGAAAACAAGAAATAAACCAGAACGCTAGAGACAGTAATCGCAACATAAAGCTGCCTACCATGCCTCCTCGGGGGCCAGCACCTCTGGCCTTGTGAAGAGGTTGAGGCACTGCTCCAGGGTGAAGTGTCCCGCTCTGGCTGTCTCACTCAGAGAGCCGGGGTCCTCCTCATACTCCAGCTCTTTGGAGCTCACCAGGACGTACTCCTTCAGACGCTCGTTGTTTTTCCACACCAGCTCCAGCTTTGTGTCCTCAGGGAGGTCCGCCAGAAGGTCCTCTGCAGAGGAGGACGGGGAGGGATGGAGAAAAACAGTGTGCTGTTGTGTTAGACTTTATTTATTTCCTTAAGTACAATCTGAAGTGACAGTACTGGTGGGACTTTCTGGCACAGTACTGAACTGGTTTGAATCCTCAAAGGACAGGCACTACTTTGTGTCTATAGTTATTACACATCTGATTGGACTAATATGACGTGAGGAGTTCCCCTAGGCTAAATTCTGGGGCCTCTTCCATTTATCGTCTAGGCTTATATGCTTCCACTGTGGAAAACAACAAAATAAGTTACCATAATTATGCAGACCACACACAGATTTACATAACTATATCAGAGAACTATGGTCCGATACAAGCACTGAATAAGTGCATTGAACAAATCAACGATTGATGTGCCAGAAAACTGGGGTTGTTGTTTTTGGAGCCAAGAAGGAATGTCTAAACGTTGGCTCTCAACTTCAAATCGGTCATGTTAGAAACCACAGACCAAACCAGAAGTCTGGGTTTAGTCATGGACTCAGACCTGGATTTTCAAAGTCAGCCTACCATCACCTTAAAATATATGAAGGATTAAATGACTTATGTCTCAGCAGCTTTCGCAAAACTGAGTTTATATTAAATTTGACTTGACTACCGTAGCGGTGTCTTTACAAGTGTTCCTAAGAAATTGATTAGACAGCTGCAGCTGATTCATAATGCTGCTGCTCAAGTCCTCACGAAGATCAAGGACGTGGATCACATCCCTTCAGCTCTGAGCTTTTTAGGATTGATTTGAAAATACAACTGTTGGTGTATAAAGAGCACTGACAGGTTTCCTATCTTCTGCCACATAATGAACAATCCAGGTCCGCTGTATTCTTATCAAGACTGAAGACTTTTGTGTTTGCCATTTTATAAAAATAATTTCTTACACTGTACTGTAACTTGTAATATGTATTTTATTTGAGTTGTTTAACAGTTTTTAAATTGTATTTAAATGTCCTTCTATAATGTCTATAGCACCTTGCCTTCTGATGTTTTTTGTAAAGCACTTACAATCACCTTTATACTGAAACG
This sequence comes from Pholis gunnellus, assembly GCF_910591455.1. Lineage (NCBI taxonomy): Eukaryota > Metazoa > Chordata > Actinopteri > Perciformes > Pholidae > Pholis > Pholis gunnellus. The sequence continues at coordinate 22,762,121 of NC_136536.1, read as the reverse complement.
TGCTGCATCAATAAACTTGCCTTACAGCGAATAAGCTTATAGCAGTTAGGAGATAACCTCTCTACATATTGTCACATAGTGGAATACACCCCGAACTATGGTCTTTAACTTTACTATAGAGTAACATTAGATCAACATTAAAAATGAGCACACAATTTTGAGCATGGAAACAGGACGACTGGGAATCTAACTGAATATCAGTGCTGAGGACAATTCTGTCCGTACCTCTCTCATCCAGCCTCTGCTCCTTGTTGTCCGAGTCCAGCAGAGCGATGTAGAACTGACTGGCATGACCTGATGCTGATTCACTCGGATGCTGATACCCCGTTACTGCAGCTGCAATGAAGTGGCAAAGAATGAGGAACAAAGGGACGTAGAGACAAGAAATAACCGTCACAGAAACACTGAAGCAGCTGCCCAATGGTAGCTATGATATTACCTTCTGGTCGCACTGCCTTCTCACATGACGTCTCTTTTTCAGCATGAGGGTCCAGAGAACAGCAGGAGGTGGAGGAGATTGTCTCAGAAAATCCAGAATCGGCAGTTTGCGTGGTGGAGAGGGAAGTCTGGGAGGAGGAGAGGGAGTCCGAGTCCCCAGAGTGGAGGGCCGAGGCCTGAGCATACTCCGCTTCAGGCAGCAGAGAGGGACTCTCCGCCTCCAGATCACCGGCTCTCACAGTACCACAACCACCCATGGCCTCACCTGCTGGCCCAAGACCCTCAGGAGTGCCTGCTGGCATTGGGGGGAGGTCAACCCGGCACTGGGATGTTTCGGGGGATGTCCTGCCTGACTGGAAAGGAGGCTGGAACACGTTGACGGAAAACCTGCACACAGAAAGACATCGGGGAGATTACATCAACAGTCACTACATTTTAAGTAGATCTTGAACTGACATGAACTTTTTCATCTCTACTGAATATACCAGTAGATGTGACATGTTACTTGCCTGATGCCGATAAATAGAGAAAATAAATTGCCACAAGTGTTCAGTGCTCAAAAGATAGGAAAAGTCCTGTTTTTTAAATACGGCATGATCATAAAATATAATCTAGTTTAAACCAGAATCAGAGACAAATCGTAATTCAGCATGATAGTATATACTGAATCTAATATCTTCAAAGAAGATGAACTTGCATGCATAAATAAAACATCACCATCATAATCCTGATAGAAGCATCGCTTGAATATTTCTTTTTCATTGCAGCAAAAGAAAAATAGCACTTGTTGACATCTGACTAAAGCTGTTCCTTCCACTTCCACTAGTGTGAGATGGACAAAAACTAACTGCTACCAGTTCTGTCCATGTTGTAATACCGACACGGCAGGTAATAACAGAATGAGTTGTGTTTTGTGTTTTAGTATCCTGGGCTTAGATATGGAATCAGTAACGCTGCTGGCGTCTCCTTACATCTTACTAGACAACAATGTGTGTGGGCCTGGGCCACGCTATATTCTAAATGATGATGAGCACCGAGGACTGTAAGTCAGACAGTGTACCTGGAGTAACCCTCGAGTAGCTGGGTGAGACGGGCATAGGAGAGCCGGGACTCCGGTACGCTGACCAGGAAGGGCAGGCCCACGTTCTCCGTGTTGGGTCGACACAGACCCTTGTGATTGGGCCAGTGGGTCTTCTGACACACTCTGGGAGGGGAGTTAACATGTTCAAAGAAAAGTTAATGGATTAAATGCAATTATAAAAATGACAGATGCCTGAGTGTACATTTGAATCACCCCCCCAGCATTTACTAGAACTCACTGATTGCAGTAGCCCACACGGTAGCAGCGAGTGCACCGCTTCAGCTTGTCTTCCTCACACACTGGAGGCTTCAGGCAGGCGGCACACTTTGAGATGGGGATATTAGGGACCTGAAGTCTCTGTAGGAGAAGCAGAGGGCAAAGAAACCCCTCTCAATATCTGTAAACACTGGCGTATTTAATACGCTGTAGAAATGTAAACGTAGGACTTGTGTTTCTAATTACCTGCTGCACTCGGAGCACTACCACTCTCTCTTTGGCCATGTCTTTAGAAAGCACCTCAAAGCAGAACAACATGTCAGAGGAGGACACCATGTCCAGCGAATGGGACGGCAAGAACATGCGCTGGAAGCGGTTCTTCCCCACCTGAGAGGAAACAAACGAGCGCAGTTTTGTCCTCAAGTGTCCTCAGTCAAGTTCTCTCTCATTGTTCCATTCCTGCTGGTGAACCGTATTCAATGACCACCACTGATCGTCATTGATCTAAATCTATCAGGATTCCATTTACTGTCACACCCACTAAATGAGTTAGCGCTGTACTGAATGTCATTGTTTTATATACAAAAGCTTCTATTGAGTTGTTCTAATGAAGCTTTCAATGTCAGTTGTCATATTTTATTAAAAGAAAAAAGAAAAGCCTCAAACTAAATCAATTAAAGTGATTCATCAGATTAAATGAGTCTTTTTTTATTTAATTCAACTTCCTTTAATGAATATAACTCGTCAGTGTCAGCCTCCCTTTGTGTGGGGCAAGCAGGAGAGCAAAACTGTTTTTATGACGCCAATGAATATGGATTGAAGCAGAATATTTGGTTTGATAAAAACCATGTTGTGAATTTTGGAAAGGAATACATCTATCATTTATCTGTCATTTTTGACCTTTGGTCTCGAGTTATTGCAAAGGTTTCCATCACATTCCTCAGAAACAGTCGTACGGGATTTAATTCTACAAGTAGTATAATTACTAGTAGTTACTAGTAGTTTAGTTAATAGTATAAACTACCGAGCCTGTTTGTAGCCAGTACATACAACTTTATCTCCCCTTCATGTGTCTATACCTCCAACTGTGCAGAAATACCCGATTTAAAAAGAATGAATAAAAATGCAAAAAAAATAAGTTGATTTAGAATTTGAATGTCAACATTAGGGAATAAAGCTTTGAAGCATAAAGCCTCGATAATGAGTTCAGAAAACATGTGACACTTATTAGAAATGTCTGTCGGAGAATGAAGTCCTGACAAACCTCTGCCAGTCTGAGGTTCTCTGGTTTGACCCTGACATTCCTGGAGATGGATTCAAGGACTTCAGCAGTGCTGGAGTTCTCCTTGCTCACGCTCACTAAAAACTGAGACACACATATACATGAAGCTTTGGAGAGTGGGTCACATGGAAGACATCGTCACATTTTCTCAAAACAAAGCAAAGCCACATTTCTGCATTGCATCGGGAATTGACACTGAGTAGTTTTAGTGGAGACTGGTTGCTTCATCTCACCTTGACGGGTTTTTTATGAGGCTCCTTGGCAAAGTAGAAAACTGAGAGCACCTTTTGTTTCTGGGGCAAGGGCACGGGCAGGTAGAGGAAAGGGTCAAAGGTGATAGACACCTGAGCAAGAAGAAGAGGGAAAGGAAGTAGGTTAGTCATCGCCAAAACAAGGCAAACATTGAAAAGCATTTACCTTTAAGAGAGTAAGACATTTAGTGTTACCTTGGAGCATGTGGGGCAGACAAGCTTGGACTTGAACTGGCCTTGGAAGAGGTCCACTATAAAGGAATCATTTCTCATCTTGTGCCTCTGCCACGCCTCCTCAGCCACCACCTGCAGCAACAGATCAAACACACCATCAGGCCCAGGCTCGACTACACCGTGGGAAGAACAGAAGTTTGTTACATCAATAAACCTCGTCAAGCCGCCCGTCAGAGTCCACCGTCTCCGTGTAAGGTTTATTCTGGATGCGGTTCAAGTCCTCGTGGAGCCCGTCCAACAAGAAAGCCATGAACTCCTGGGCATCGTGCTGGGCGTAACCTGTGAACTGACTGGCTTTACTGGCCACAATTGCCTACAAGGTTGTAAAAAACAACAAAGAGGAGGAGAAGAAATAAAAATACTCAGAACAATTCCCAGATGTGATCCATGCAGTCAAAGACAGATCAAACACCTCCAAAAGTAAAACAGTTCTTGGTAACTACAGCAAATAAGAAAGATTTGGTCCATATTTGTTGTGAAAAATCTCTGCATACCTTGAGTTTTGAGGGTTGGAAGGCATGATGTGTTCCTTTCCAAAGGGCCCTGAGCAGCACAGCAAAGCCAATGGCTAGCCTGCCTCCTGTCCCCAGCGGATTATTGCAGTTGATTTCTGCCTCGAATGCTCGATCTGCCGGGGCACAGAAACATCCATGAGATAACTGAACCAGACATCACAAGCATGGACACATGGGAAATCAGCACTGTCAAAGTACCCTGGAATGACTTCATGTGGAATCAAGCAAAAAGTATTTTTATTTGTTTTAAAACAAATAAATTGTAGAGGCGTTAGTGCACGCTGTAAGAATGGCTCCTCCCTGGGTTTGCTGTTGGTTATTGTGATAATAACTGTAAAAAATATAACAGAATTTCTGAGATTTAAGTTGCACATTTCCAAAAAAAAAAAGAAAAAACGTGGAGAAATTGTTTTCATTTGTCAAGGAATGACATTGCTTCACTTTGCAAGGTTGAATGACCTCATCCCACCACAGACGCCACCGTTAAACACTGCAGAACCGTGGTGGTGCCAGCTGGTGTCTGAATGGCGTCTGGACTCAGTAGTGTCCTTATGGTGACGATAGCCACTGAGCGGGACAAAGATCCTGGAAGATGCATCCAGGCTTTTTCCTTTCATGTTCTTTCTATGTCTGCAAATGTGGGACTTTAATCTCAGAGAATATTCAAGTTCTTTTTTCTGGTGAGTTTTTTCTTGGAATATTCTTAGCTACACAACAGGTTACCTAACGTCTTTGGCGGCAGAATAAAACTGTGCAATAAATTATGCATTTGCTCTATTTTTTGCATTACAATGTAACCTGTACTCATTTGAATGTATTTATGATTTAGGTCAGACCCAAACAAACTAAACACTTTTTACCATGAAAGTAATCCCTGAGTTCTCTGGTGTTGGACAGGGATTGGATGACACTGTTCATGAAGCAGGTGTTGCCGAGGTTTACCAATCCTGTAAAACCAGGCAGGCACACCTTCTTCTCCTCCTCTTCCTCATGGCGCTCGTTGCTGGCAGGGAGTGCATGGGTCATGGGCTGCACCATGCAGGTAGGTTTAGGCTGAGAGAGGAAAGATGTACACACCGATTCTATTAATTAGAACCATTCAGATTCGGACTTCTAGTTATTGGACTACATTGCAACATAGATCTTATTTCACAATTATCCAAACATCAAGTTTACATGATTATTTATCGCTCTGCTCACCGTGGTAACAGGGGGCTCTGGCTTGCTGATAGCAACATGCTCTGAGACATTGCGAGGAGCCACATTGTCCAGACCGCAATCCTCCAATCTGGATGAAGCCTTAGAGGGCTTGGGTTTCTCCTCCCCGACCCTCGGAGGCTCCTCCTTGGCTGGCAGGTTGTGCTGGCTACTGCCTGGCTGGCTCTTCTCCATGCAGGAAGGGCTGGAGGGAATAGCAACCTTGGCGCCACCCACTGCACCTTAAACAGAGGAGAATGGGGCTTGTGTATAGAAAACGAAGGTCTATAACACATAACTGGACGGCACTGGACTGGAATATTTGTAAACTGTACAACATAAGGAATTTAAAGCCTTTTCATTCGGAAACACTTTAAAATCACATCATAGAATTAAAGCCATAAAAACCCGCCTGCTCAGAACGGGCAGAATGTTTAACCATCAGTAAATATAAGTACATTGTGTTAGAAAGGATGAGCGCAGATATGCAAAGGACATACAGTTTGTCATTTGGTACCAATTATAGAAACAACTGGAATTAACTTCAAGGAAGCTCCATTTAAACCCAAGTAAACACATATATTCAGTATGAATTTATGATAAGGAGTTTTAGTCGCCATATATTTTGAATTAAATGTTGCTTGTACACATTTTTGTGCATGTTCAGCTGACCTGTGTGTACCAATTGAACACTCTCTAATCTATTCTTCCAGTAATTTGAAGCCATTTACAAAGCTCTTACCCAAAAAACTTCCAAGAAACTTATTGGAAAGCAGTTTAAAACTGTTGCCGCAATCTTCTGTAGTCCCATTTGGAACCATTTCATGGGCTCTCAAGGGCACAGAGTGTTGGGTGTCACACAGTGTGGAGGCCACATAGGGCTAGCAGGAGAGACTGGCACCCATATCTACTTACCAGCTAAGTTACAGAGCTCAAATTCCTGTCATTGAGAGCTCACTACCCTAAAGAACACATACATTGGCCTCAGACACATACAGTAAAAACACACGAGTAGGACTGCTCATACAATCACAGGTATACAAGAGTACACCTACTGTAGCTTCAAGTATATTCTTTAAAGATATGATTTTTAAAAGGTTTTTGTCTAGGTGTATATACTGTACATGATTTTAAGATCACGTGATTTCAAATTCATGTTTGTGATGGACATTACCAACAACAAGAGAATCAAATTTCACCATTCTTGCAACACAAAAAAAAAAAAAAAAAGAAAATCTATAACCGCATAGTGTTTACAAGTAGAAGCTTGGCAGCAGACCTTGTGGGGCGGGGGCCTCCAGACCCCCCCAGCGCTGGCTGTGCCTCTTTTTCAGGGTGATGTCCAGTCGGGACGGGGTGAAGGAGTAGCTGCACTGCTCAGGCTGGATCAGGTTCCTGAGGCACGGGAGAGAGAGAGAGAGAGAGAGAGAGAGAGCGAGAGAGAGAGAGAGATGGGGACGGTCAGAGTTTAACCCACTGAGGTTGAGGTTGAGAACATTATGAATGATTTAAAGACATTAAAACATCTCAATTGACCTGTCGCCCTCTGCTGCTACACCACCACGCTGTCAGAGGTAATATGGAGCCCACACTGTCACTAACTGCACTTCCTGTATAAATATCAGCTCATTTTTTAAAAAGAATAAAATAAAAGAGACTTCAGAGCGAAACAGACAGAAGGGTCTTCAAATACGTGTGAAGGATACATGCAGGAACTGATTCAGCAGTGAGAACAGCTTAAACAGATAAAGATAGAAGCTACAGATCACTGTGTAAAAGTGAACCATCACACCATCCGGTGATCGAGACAGAAGACAATGAATTTAAGGAACACTGCTCCTGTAAAGCCGGGAGGTGGTTTTTTCCCCCACAATCATTAAAAAGCAAAAGCGTTGCGTTTACATTTAGAACACCTTCTGTACCTAGCGTAGCATAGAAGTGCTAACGGTAGTTAATGATGTGCTAACGTACTCTGCTAATGTTAGCTCCACAGGTCTTTACGTAGAAACGTAAACATTTAATCATGACGAGCTCCAAATCCACAAAACCAGCCTGAACGATTGAATTAATCTACGTCGTAGAGCCGGTTAGTTGTCGCACCCGAGGGTCAATTATGACACTAAGCATGGCAACCACCTTAATTATCTTATACAAGAGGAAATGATCGGACATTAAAAGTTGCACCTCTGGAGGAACCTTTTATCCACCCACTTTGAACACCCAGATTTTCGTGTGATTTGATTTTGAAGGGCAACCAATGGTTAATGAATGGCCTGATGCATGACTCAGTCCTCATGTCTCTTTATACATTTGGGCTGAGTGGGAAAACACTGGGACACACTAAAATGTGACCCCGGTTGAAGTCGGGTTCTTGGCCACAAAGTACCACATTATCGATGTCATGTGTTTGACCTGATGCAGCACGGGTCCTTTGGCACCGCGAGTTCACAAAACTGCACAGGAAAAGAAACACGACAGTGACTGCAACAATTACCTGAGTTTGACTTGCCACTTGAAGACTGTGTTTGGTCCACAGTCTGAATGAATCCGCAGAAAGTTAATGTCACTGTGAAAGGATGACACAGAAAGATCATTCATTAAAGCATGGCATTAAAGTATGCCATAAAGAATGGCATAACAATTCTCAGATGGCAGCATATTCTCATTTGCTACCTTGTCTGAAAGATGAGGGTGAAGTCCTGTTCCCTGAAGATGACCCTCGCCGTGTCCCTGCAGATCCCCTTCATGTAAACATTAACCACCATCAGGTCGGTGCCCTTCTCGTACGAATCATTCTTCACAACTTGCAAGTTAACCATCGGCTCTGGGACTGTGGGAAGTTATTACAGGCATCAACAAACTCATATTGAATAAATCAGTGCTGAAAAGCTGAGGAGCAACAAACCTGAGTGTGTACATACAACACGTATTGCTACATCTATCAACATACATTGTTTATGCAAAGATTCTACGTGAATAGATCAAATGAAAAGCCCCCCACTCTATTAAACCATCTCGACTAACCTTCCTGTTCTTTCATTTCCAGAGCAGGCTCCTCCTTCGACTGGTCCTGCTTCTCCTCTCCGTCACAGCTGCCCTGCCTCTGGGCAAGACCGGGTGACTGGCTTCGAATGGCAGCCACGCCAACAGCTGGCGTCGAACCCGCCTCTCTTGATTCAAGCTGCTGGCAGATCGGAGTATCCCGCTCCACTTCCTGCTTGACAGGCTTCTCCTCTGGCTCAGAGTCAGTTCTATCTCTCTGTGTCTCTAGCGAAGCGGCAGAGGCCACTCCGTCGCTGAAGCCGACAGGTTCCAGGCGTTCGCCGTTGCTGACTGGAGCTGCTGGTTGGCTATCACTGCCATGTGCTGTTGCTCCACAGCTGTCCGACGACTGGTTTGGCTTCTCTGCCACCTGAATCAGGAAAAAGAGAAATTAAACCTCAAATCCTATAGAGAACAATTGGCACTCTCTCAGGCCTCGGAGGCACTGAGACCAAGTAAATACCGAGGAGCGAGGAATTCTTCACCTCTGGCAGGGTTTCAACAACTACATTCCTCGCTCTCATTGCTGCAATTATCAAGAGGAGCTGACAACTTGATTTCCGTTCCAACCAGGGCAACGTACTGTACAGATATCAGGTCCTTCTTCCATGAGAGCTGAACCATCTGTAAAGTGGACTTTTACTGACACCAGGTACTGTGAAGACACTGGTGGTGTAACGGATCACCCTCACTGTTCGACACGCATGTGAGCCGATGATTAATGACAGTTTAACGTTAACCATCACAGTGTGAATAAAGTTTCACTAATGATCATGAATAAATCCAGTTGTTTGTTGTCACAGCAACATAAATAGATATTAAAGATGAATGAGCTGTAAGCAGTTTATAATACATCATTAAATCTACTAATGACAAGATTTGTTTTAATCTATAAAAATACAAACTTTTACTTCCTTATTAAATTGTGTGTATTTATGGAGAAAACCCCATAATCACACATTCTTATTGTTGAGGTTTGTCAAAGAGTTCAGTCATTCTTAAACACCTACTTCTTAGTAAAACCTGGACTCGTTATCCCACATTTAATAATATCATTTACTCAATAACATTCAATTATAAATAAGAAACTCAGAAATGGCATTATATAGCAACCACACTGTAAGGTGATAGTGATGCACTGCTGGTGTTTGGCTTTTCTGCTCTTGTGTATATTGTTTTAGGAGAGAACTAAATGAAACTGAGTCACATCTGAAACAAACTCGACTCACTTCACCCATTAAATCGACAGAAAACCTGCATCTGTTTGGATAAACAATTGAGCATTTAAGTCATTTTTTTTTTAGGCAAGAAGCTAGAAAGGTTCCATATCTACTACAATGTGAACATTTGTATGTTTCCTCACACTTCTGTGGTATTAAATGAATATCTTTGGATTTTCCGAGTCAGTGGGTCACGAAAATAATCATTCAGCTACAGAATATTACAGTTGACAGCTCTGCACTCCAGATGTTTAAGCTAACGTTAGCCTCACAGACTGACATTTATGTTTTGTTGGAGAACGACTGTATATAATGCATTGTATGGCCACACATTAGAGCATGTTTAATATTCAGTGTCTGCATCCATAATTGAAACAAAAAATGCAAACTATTAATAAATAAGTACATTTATTTGACATTCTAAACAAAAAAAACAGCTGAAGTGTTCCGATAAGCGACCGAGATGTCGCAGCTGTTCTCACCTGAGTTCTGTTGGTATGGCTGCCAGCAGCGACGGCGGCTCCTGGCTTCTGTTCCTCTGCTCGGTTGTCTCCATCTCCGCATTGTGTCTGTGGGCTCCGACCAGCGGGCAGGTGTGTGTGTGGAGCTGTACCGCTGGCTGTGGACGTGACAGAGTCCCTGTCGGCCGGTGACGTGGCCTCCTTGGCGGCTGTGGGCGGCTGTACAGCGGTGCGCTTGGCGCTGGGTTCCTGAGGCTCGCTTTGCGTGACTCCAACAGGCTTGCTGGTGGTGGCTGAGCCATCTTTAGCTCCACCTTTCACCCCTACAGAATCCTTGGTGACCTTGTCACACGCCGGTTTGTTTTTCAGGCCGCGCTTGAACCCCCGCTCGGTTTTGCCCCCACCCCGTCGCGACTCGCTGTGTGCAGGTGAGGAGGGAGGCTGGGGCAGCTTGGGTTTCTCTGATGGCTCCAAGGCAACAGGCTTCATCTTCATCTCCTTGTCCTTTTTGGTCTCTGTAGGTACTGCCTCCTTCTCCTTCTTGTTGGACTGAAGCAGAGAATACAGAAGCAAAAACATTTGGTTATTTAACCAAAAGGAGACTGAGCTGAAGACTACATTTAGTTACATTACAGTGTGAAGGCCACTTAGGTGTCACTCAGAACTAAATTGACACATTTTCAAGACAACAACAAAATATTATGAAAGAATGCCACATGTATCAGTGCAGATACCAACACAAATCCACTCCTGTACGTATAGAAAAACCCATCTTATGTTGCGTGACTCACATTAAGCGAAGGCCAGATGTGAAAGGGAATCTTCTTGTGCATGATGACATGCAGGAAGCCTCCCTTTTCCTTGTACTGGACTCTGCTACACGACGCCTCTATTTCCTCCTGCAACTGGCAGCTCCACTGTCGTCCATCTGAAAAATGAAAACATATATATATATTACATACAGATGCTATTAGAGCGGAACAGGACTCAACATCAATTGTAAAATTGCAGAAAACACTAAATATAGGCGTCAACGTGCAGTATGTTTAAGTTCAAACGTGGCAAACTCTTGACAGGTTTAAAGCTCAACAAAGCCTAACCTCAACGCGCCCGTCCTTCTTTTGTGGTAGATATATAAATACTGTGTATATATACACACCATAGTAGCTTCTGTTTCTGTTCCGTGCTTTACGATGACTCACCTGGGAAGCGCACATGGCAGTGTGTATCGGTGAAGGTTGTGTTGATGTCCTCTGTCCTCAGCACCCCGTCACCACAGCGCAGTCTGACAGTCACTTCATTGACATTCTGCTTCCAGTCCACAAACACATCTGAAAACACAGAGGAACGGACAGTCACACAACCAGAGAAGGAACTTGGAAAAACAATGCACTTCCTCTTTCCACCCTAATCATTACAATATATTCACAAATATTACGCACAGGCCACAGCAGAAAGTGTTCTCCATTTCTAAAAAATCTAATATGAGACAAAGCCGTCAATTGCATTTGGTAAATATGGACACAGGGAATAAAAAAAAAATCACAAGCAAACAGCAGAATGGGAGTGAGGTTGTGAAGTAACCGGTGGTGAACATACTGTATCTCTACTTCCCTGAAAGAACATGGACGCACACACTGAATTGCACCTGCTGCCAAATTCACATAGCAGACCATCTCACTCATAAGCTCAAGTGGGTCAGTGCGGGGCACTCAGGCACAGACAGAGACAGTCCAGTGAACTCAGCAATCACAGACGGGACATCTAAAACTGTCTGCGCCACACAAACTGCATAGCAAGCAAAACAAAGACGTTAAGGCAAGTGATCGACTTCTTTTAGCAAACATGCTACCGAGCCACACATGCGCTATTCAAGGTAGAGTCGAGAGAGGAAACTTTGGCAAAAAATATATCCCAGCGTGAAACGCAAAACAAACACGTACCATTTCTCATAGTGACCTCAAAGTCGAAGCAGTGATTGGAAAAGAAAATATCATCCCAGAAATACAGCGAGCGCTAGATTCCCTGCAGGCAAAGAAGTCACGTATAGATGTCACACGCACTCAAAACTCCGATTTAGTGTTTAACCAGAGAGCCTCGACCGTCCTTCTTCACTCCGTCTCCAATCCTCACTCACACGTAATCGTTCCGGAAAGGTCAAAAGCAACACCCAATCCCTTACAGCTGGTGACAGACGCATTCCTAGTGGAGCAACGCCACAGTGGGCTCTCTGCCTCTTCCTGCACTGTGATATTATTTATCTGTTATGTTTGTGTATTTTTTAAATTGTGCAAAATAAACTCAGACTAAATATCAACATGTTGAAGTCCTGATAACTGATAAATCCTGGTATCGGATGTTAGCTTTTAAACAAATACACACAAGCATACATCTTCATATGTATATATATATACACACACACACACACACACACACACACACACACACACACACACACACACACACATACATACATACATACATATACACAATCGATACAAACAAACAAAAAGAAGAAGAAAAAGAAAAGACCAGGATACAAAAATAAGCTAGTCAGTGCCCTTTGGTGGGCAAACTATGTACCGGTGACACTGTTGACCTAAAAACCTATTTCTGTTCCGCAATTGTTACTTATTGTCCGACATGCCGATACCAATATATCTACAATAAGACAATATCTGCAGATATATCGCCCGGAGCGATTGATTGGTCTAGCTCTTATTCCTGGACAATTGTGGAATTTGACAAAATGTGGACGCAATCTATGAAAACCAGCTACGCCTAATGAACAGAAAGAAAACTATGCCGTTATGTCATGGTGTCATTTACGGGCACACTCGTAGAGCCTTCCCTAAAAAAGCCTCAGATCACAGGCAAACTGCAATCGCTGTTCAACTACGCAAGGACGCATCACCTAGCCGGCTAAATGTCTGAGCTGAACGCTACAGCCAATACAAACAGCTACAGCTGTAATAGACCTTTACACTGTCAGTACTGTATGTGTTGAATGTCCTGTTTTATAACTGGATTGAATCACTTTCATAGAAAGAAAAATAGTGCAATGTTGTGTTACATCAAATTCATTAATATTCATTACATTTTGAATATTTTCTTATAAATTGTTGAAACCGTATGATTGGGCTCCTTTTCTGGTGATAAAATGTGCTTAAAATCGTAAACACACAATTCAGAAAAATGTTGGCGAAAAACACGGAATTTAGGAAAAAATAAAACAATCTGGAAATCAAATAAAAACAGATTTCCTAGGCCCTTCGGTTAGCGTTGGTAGGTATTGAAGAAGACAGTGTAAAGAGAGAGGAAGAACATTCTCATGACCGTGACAAACCAAAGTTACCCAGATAAGAGCCGGACTCTCAGCTAAAAATACATTTCTTCAGCATGACGCAGAATATAAAGAACAGAAACACATGTCAAAACAGAAACAGCATGACGAGGCATACTGTTGAGAACAAAGTGACAGCAAAATAACGTGGATCCACGAGCGCCACATAGCACTGACCAATCAAAACACGGCCGACTCCATCTTCTCCTGGACCTGTGTTCACTCCATAAGTAGGTCTGTGCTATTGTACAAAATACCTTCTTGTGATCTTCAGCAAGGCAATAGAGAGAACAAACACCAAATCCAGCATGATGGAGTATCTGTCAAATACTGCATAGATCCAATATCAAGTATCCATCCTGGAGCTGCTCCTGGTTCATTATCAAGTGCCCCATCAGCTGTGTGTTGTCGTCAACATAAGATCTATTATTTAAGCTTTAAGTTTGACCGCTGACCTTATTATAGTACTACACATTTAAGCAGAAATATAACAAGTTGGTCTTCCAAGTAGACACACATACACTAAGTGTTAGATAAACCACTGTGTATGAGATAGGGTTGTGAATGAGCAGGCTCTTTGGTCAAGGGCTTATGGGGAATGTGGTATTCCTTACTGCAGCATTTCTACCTCCAGGGAGGATCCAGTGTCAGGTGTATCCATCACAACACTGCAAATGATTCCTTTGCAGAACAAATAAAGGATGAGGAAGTACGGTTGTTTTGAACACCCACAAGGATTAGTGAGCACATTTCTCCTACTAAGAGAACACAACTCGGAGTAAATACAAAGATAGCAAAGGGAAACCACAAATCTAATTATGCTGAATACTTTAATATCAATAATAAACACTTCACTTGTCAAGCAGGACAACCAACAGTTCCCTCTATTTTTAAACAACAAAAAAAAAAAAGATGCGCTATATATCCTCTAGCTGTATATGTCTTTAAATAATCATAGCAGGGTTTACTGAGTACTACCACTGGAAGTAAATATAGGAATGTTCTTTATGTCAAATGTTGTGTGCTGCGCGTGGGAAGCTTACATCAATATATGTATGTAAAATGCAAACAGAAAAAAAATACTTCCAGTGAGAGAGAGAGAGAGACACACACACACAGACACACACACAGACACACCACAATAAATGGAATGTACAATATGTACTAAGTGGTCAGCTCATGATAAAAAGCCTTCAGGCAGCAGCATGAACTGCAACAAAGGAATGAAACTAACAGCAAAAGGACAACATTGCCACTACAGAAGAGTTCTTATCACACCAGAAAATAAAATAAAAACTAATTGTGTTTGTCCAGAGCAGAGAAACTCCTGAGTGATGTTTTATGTGTTTCAATTTGTCATGTAAAATAGATTTTAAAAAGACCAAAATATGCAGAAATTGCTGCATAAAGAATTCATATCATAAATGTGTTAATGAATGACAATAGAGTTTATGGTCTGCACTGTGCAGCCGTAACACGCCAATAACTGTGAAACTGTGTTTTCCAGATAATGATGCAAATATGTAGGCCTTGCATTTATGCCAGCGCCAACTTTGTCCACACTTTTATAACATGTCAATACAGGCCTGCTGCAACTAATCATTATTTCAACTTATCAGTCTATCGTGCAATCAAAAAATTGCTTTAGTACTGTACGCCCAACACTCCAAAAAGCCCATGATATTCAGTTTACCATCACATACGGCAATGTAAAAGCTCACCAGTGGTGAGAATAAATTCAGAGTATGTATAACAAATTCAAAACAATACTGCATCTGTATAATGCACACACAAATCTAATGTGACAGTGTCTGGTTTGCCATGTTGTATATGATGCCACCTCATGAAAACTATGCTACTAGTGCCACTACTAGTGGTCATACTGTGGATATCTTGACCACTTTGTATGGTGCACAACACTTTCCTGTCATTAGTTTTACACTAATCCTAGTAAATATAAGCTAGTACACATGAATGTAAACAATGCACAACACAACTTGTACAACACATTTAGTCCCGCTTACCTTTCTTGACTTCTGCAATGACTCCGTCCACTGCAGCAGCGGCTGCCCTCTTGGCCTCTCTGCTCTCCTGGTTGGCCCTGTCCTTCTGCTTCTTCTTACTGGTACTGGAGGACTGGTCTGAGCTGTTGTCCCCACCGCCGCCCCCTCCTCCTCTCTGGTGAGCGCCTCCACGACGACCCGCTGTCCCGTTACCAGCTGCACCGCTACCACCACTGCTGGCCATCTTCGGGCACTTGGCACTAACAGGCCGCCCGTCGCCGGAATCACTACCGCTGCTGGGGTCTGGATCTGAGGTGTGCCTCTTCCTGTCTGGCCCGGCTATCTTGGCGATGATACTGGTCTGAACTCTCCCAGAACAGAATCAGGAAGGCTGGTTAGGGACGGGGACCTGAGGCAGAGGACAGAGAGACATTGAACAGTCAAGTGGAGAAATGAGTAGTCATGTCCATAACTGTCTGACATCAATATGTGGTATGTGCAAGGTTCAACAGTGTAAAGCTAAACAACTTATGGCAATGTGCCTTTATTATGTTTGTATATACACACACACACACACACACACACACACACACACACACACACACACACACACACACACACACACACACAGACAGATGGAGGGAGAGTGGTTGAGTATTTAAAACTAATTTGGGGCACGCATCAAATAACTACAACAATGCTGAAGGAGACGTGGACATTGTGTCTAACAAAAGGACACATAAGGCAGCACATAACGTTAGCCGAACTAGCCCCACTTAGAGCCTTGCCTCGTTTCCTTAGCATAGCAACAGCAAGTTGCTAACATGGACATTCAAATGACAAACAAAGGACAACAGCTACATCAGCCATCTTCTTCGGCGTTCAGTACAGCGTATTTACTAATAACATGGGAGGCGTTCATTAAGATTAGCTAACGAGTTTAACAACATAGCTTCCCGTTTCCGTCTCCAGTTGTTGGCTTGGTAGAACTGTTAAGTTAGCCAGCCGACTGCAGAGGTTCGTTTAATTCAAGGCCCACGTGTTTTGGACTGTCATGTGCCTGTCGATACGAGTCTTAGCGTAATGTAATTTCCTTAGGCGCTGAACTAACGGCCACGTATCTATGTTTCATCAACCTCATTAATTGCAATAAGCAAGTTTCCTTGAGTCAATAACACTAAAATGTTGCGATACTTTAATGTACCTGATTCATATTGAGGAATGCGGGGAAACACAATTGTTGGGCTGCACATTGTAATTTAAAAATATGCAGTATTTGAAGTAGAAAAGCCGTCTTAGCTTTAATGACTATAAATAACCGCCAACATTACTACTGTATGATATCAGAGGGGTTTTTAATGCTCGTTCATCAGTACGATCATTACAGCTGAAGGCCAATCTCTCAACACAGCGCAGGACAGGTCCTACAATCAAACGCTCCTACAGTCTTCGAGAAGCTAACGTCATTAGCCACATCAAGCTAACGCTAGCTGACACCAACGGGTTGATATGGCGAACGTTATCAATTTTACACAACATGACATTCCGTGACACCTAACGACCGGCTGTGAATTAATACCAAATTAATATTGTCATTAAAACGGGAGACTTACGGCGCTTCAATTGTGCGGGAATTGAATTCCGTTCCTATCACACAATGGCCGCGGAGACTCCTTCTGCTTCTCCCGTTTGCTAAGCTCCTTCCTCGGCCGCGGGCCGCTGCGCTCCTGCCCCCACTCGAAACCCCGCAGTCCACGGTTTCTGGAATATGATTTCCTTTATCCGGGACCCATTTCTGGTTACTTTGAAACTATTTATTTCAGAGATCCAAACAAAAGGCAGCAATTTAAAAACTGTTCAGTCTGTTGGTGTCATTCAGCCTCTGCGGGGTGATTCCTACTTTGTTTGGGACAAATTACACTGCTGCCCGGACAAACGTGAAACGAGTGCACGCATAGGCCACTTCCTGGCTGTCGCGTTCACGTGATCTGTAGCTCTCTCTCTCTCTCTCACTCTCTCTCTCTCACACACACACACTCTCACTCTCTCTCTCACACACACACACACACACTCTCTCTCTCTCTCTCTCTCTCTCTCTCTCTCTCTCTCTCTCTCTCTCTCTCACACACACACTGAAACACAATACAGTCATTATTATACAGTCAACATTGAAACCAGGCTGAAATTATTTGGTTTGCAGACATGTTCCAATATACATTATGTGATAATTTGCTATAGCTCATTTACCAAGATGTTATCATCAACAGGGGGGAAAGGGCCGCGGAAATATGCAGCACCACAAAAACAAAATAACAGCTGAAATAATGAGGGCCTTGTTGTTTTACAGTTTTATCTAAAGTATCACTAAATAACAACAGCACAGCAAACCTCGGGCAGGATTGTATTCAAGTGTAGGGCTACTGGTTGGTTTCTGGAGCTCTGGCCACAATAAACTGGGGGAACTTCTGCTCTTCTGCTCTCTCCGGTTAACACTGACATTTACAGTGATCAGTAACAGCTTAAAGGTTCGGGTAAGAGACAGCTTTAAAGTCTGCAAAAACACAGACTTAGACAAAGGTTACATCAAGGACTCATGAAAGCAGATAGCATCCCTGCAGAACACCAAAATAGAAACGGGACATCTTACCCTATTGCAGACGCTGGTGTGTGAACGCATGCACATTCAGACAGCCAGGTAATAAAATGAGACAGTGTCAAGCATGGATACAGTAATATGACACTCAAACAAGCCACAGAGAAATGTTAAATTATCCAAACTTTATTCATAAAACTGTACACTGTTAAACTTTACATATGCTTCTTTTGGTATTTTTGCTTTGGCATTTACTCATCAAAATCACGTGGCTGCCAGTCGATGGATGAACTGAGGGACATGTGTGTACAAAGTGAGTTTTTTGGTTTGCTATGTTTACCAAAACATAAATTGTCTTGCAAATAGTATATGAGTAAATGTCCAAGACACTGGCATACAGTAAGGCACGATTAAACACTGTACACACGGTAGACTCCACAGAGTAGAGTCCTATGTCCCTACAATGAGCCATCCTTTATTACAGATCATATTTCATATTCCATGACACTACATTTGATGCAAACATTCACAATCTGTGCACCACTAGTTTGGCATTCATACAAATTCATTCCTAGTTCAACATTTTGTGAATTATGCTTATTTGCTTTCTTGCCAAGATTTAGATGAGAAGGAACCTATTCATTTATATATTCTTTGCAAAACTCCAGGAAGTCAGAGATAGCCTAAACTACAGCCAGGTTCGCTGTTTCTCCCCTGATAACAATCTTTATGCTAAGCTAAGCTAATAGACTGCATATGCATCCTACAGTGTGTTGTATCAATCCTCTCATCCAACTCTCGGCAAGAGAGCAAATAAGCATATTTCTCAAAATGACCTAATGGTGCTTTTTACACTGCACTTCATACCAAATCAGTTGGTGTGGCGCTACAGCGCAGGGTCATGCTGCAGTGGGGGAGTGTCCCTTATTGGCCGCCAAGCAACTGCATCACAATTAACGTCTTTGGTTCCCTCACTGCTGGATTGTACGTGATTGACCACCGCAGCGTGACGGAGGGTTGCATTTCTTTTTTTAAATTAAAAAAATCATTTTTGTTGTCCAATCTGTTTTATTGTAGTCATTCTAGAATGTAAACACGTTAGTCACGTGTCGCAATGGACATGTAACCCTGGGCTAGTAGAAGTGCAGTGTGAGTGTTATAGCCCTGGGCTCAGGTTAACCCTGGGTTAACAATGTGTGTATGAAAAGGGGCTAAACTATCTCAGGGTCAGCTCTTAGCCCAGGGCTAAAAGAATATGCTGTTTAAAAAAAGGGAAGTTTGTCCTGAGGGTGGTTCCAGAGGGAATGCCATTTCACCTAAATAAAGACAGACCGACCAATAACAACATCACTAGAGGCGTGCAGATAGCACACGCTGTTAGCTCATGATTACATCATTCCTGTATAGTATTGGTGTACAGCCATCCTCTTACTCCAGGCAGAGGAGGGCTTGGGGCTTGTTATATCTTTTGGCTTAGCAGAGTCAAGAAGTAGATATTATTTTCACATAAAAATGGTCATTTGTTTCCCTGTCATTTGTATAAAGGCAGACATAATACAAAAAATGCATTCCTAGCACCACAGTGGGTATTAATACATTTAAAATCCATATGAATGCAATGTGTCCATCTCTCCATTCTACTGTAAAGGGATGTATTTAAAACTACACAGGGACAAGGATGTACAGCAGTGGTGGCCATACCCTTGCTCTCCATTTTTTGGGCTTATTTAAAAATACAAAAGAGGATTAATGCCTTATCATAAGTACTTTTATGTGATTTCTTTTTGACCAGATTGTCAGTTTGAATTTATGTTCTCAAAAGTTGTTGTGTGTCATACTGAAAGAAGACTTTGTCCAATGCAGTTTAAATGACGTCTCAGCATCTACATCCAGTAGTAACAGAGACCTCGTAGATAAAGGGGAGAAAATGATACCGACCCGCTGATTATACAACTCACTTACGTTTGCAATGCATTATTTTCACCCAAATCTGAGTATTATTGACATATTCTAAAATATCATTTTCATTTTGAATTTCATGTTCAAAACACAACTTTAAACACAGATACATTTCCAGATTATTTTGAAAACCCAAAACAAAAATAATGTGCACAAATTAAAATCCAAATAAAATATGTGATATCAGACACCCTGTTCATGATCAGTTATGGGTATGTTTATATATATCTATATATAATTATAATAGCAACCGTTTTCAAATTCTTACCTAAAAGACAGTTTGCACACAAAATATGCAAATGTCCTTTCAGAGTGATTAAATCCCCACCCAAGCCAAGTCTTCTTGAACTGTTTCTTCAAAGTCTCTTGTACAGTCACTGTGTCGCCAGACAAAGACGGTGGTGCAGCTGTTTCTTGGGACATGGAGTCGTGAGTTACTGGCATGTGTTGTAGATCTGGATTTGTTTGTTGATGTCATTGAGGATGGCTTTCATCTTGTCCTCCAAGCCGTCCAGCTGACGAGCTTTCCCCTCCAACCTCTTCTGGTTCTCCTCGTAGTTTTTCTCCAGCTCTGTGGGCAGCAGGAGGGTCAGGAATGGTTACACAGTCAGGCATTAGCAGCATCTGTCACTCTTGAGTTATCGATCACTGCACTGATGTTGTTCTCTCTCTGTGTGTAGAGCTGGGCGATAATTCAATATGATCATTTATATTCTTTCAAAGTTATCATATCATGATGAAATCATATATCGAGATATCGTGATATGCAATTACATCGTCTAAATAGATAATAACAAGTATACTGACTCAAATTCTCATAAATCTGATAATTTTGCACTAAAGTTCTTAATTAAATGTGAAAATACTGAGTACTTTTCATTAGTCAAGAATTGAATTCACACACAAGTATATAAAACAATGTCATGTGTATAATGTACATATATATGTTCATCTACATACACACAGGCACATACAGAGATATGAATGAGCACCTGCTAGTCTCTGGAGCTTCTTCTGGGCATCTCTCAGTAGTTCCTTTGCTTCATCTCTGAGGCTCTCCGCTTTTTTCTTGGCGTCCTGCACAGCTTTGGCCTTTGTGTCAACCCGCTGCTGCACCTCATGGTATTTATCCGTCAGCTGGCCATCAAGAATCTGAACATCAAGACAGGAGAGGTTTTTCTTTAATAGCTGTGTACGCTTTTAATGAGGAAAAGTATGCGCACACACACACACACACACACCTGCTTGGCTTCGTTTGCCTTGTCTCGTGCCATGGTGGCCGTCTCTTCGGCTCGGGCTGCTGCCATGCTGTTGTTGGCCCGCTTGGTCTTCAGGGCGGTGATCTCCTGTCCCAGTGTGCCCAGCCGGTCCATGGCGTCATTCAGGTCCTTCTCACTGTTGGACGTTTCAGACTCAATCTGAGGAGAGAATGGAAAGTGAATTGTGATCCCTCCGAAATGATTTTCATCCATCTTTAAATGATGATGGACCGATAAATTAAACCTGCATTAAAAGATATTTTTAGCCACTTGGGAACAGTGGAAAAGAACACGCAACACTAAAAGAATCATCAGGTGTCATCATCAGGTGTCATCACCTTTAAATTTAATAGATTTACAGAACGATGTCTTTGTGTCTCCTAATGCTACTGCGAGAGACATTTGTACCAACAACTCGTCCGGCTTGGCTCACCAGATACAAATGGCCTCTGTGCACGGTTACAGCCTCTGGTCACATCATCCTCCCGGCTCCAAGAATTCATTTCTGTCTTAGTTCAATAGCAGCAGTATCTCTCTCTGTTTTTATGTTTAATTGTACAGCTGAGATACTATTTCATCCTTAATTGATCTAATTTGAGTATCTGCTTAGCTTGCAGATTGTTTTTATATCTTCAGTTGTCTGTACTTTGATTGTATAACTGTATTGTATTTCTATGTCAGGACCCCAGGAGGACTAACTAAACAATAAACCATATAAATCACTGGCTGATATTTTCTTGGGCTGGTGAACACAATTTCTTGTGACAATGGTCCAACTTTAAATATAAGCCTCTGCTGGCCAATCACTGAGTGACAGGCATTAATTAACAACCCTAATAACCTGTACAGATATGTCTATTTGTTGTATGTGGCATTAAAAATCATACTTATTGCTCACTTAACCACTATTACACTGAGTTAAATGTTTTTCTTGTTTTTTGGGGGGGTTGGTTACCTGTGCCAGTCGGGTTTCAGTCTCCCCAATGTCCACCTTGGCTCTCGCTATGGCCTTCTCAGCTGATGTCTGGGCAGTCTTAGCATCTGCCAGGGCCTGTTTCACTGTCTCTGCTGTGGTCTTCACCCCCTCAGCGTTGTGCCTTAACAACAACGAGAGGATGCATCAATATGTAATGCTCTTTGTTCGTTTGTTTTAGGTCTGACTCCTCTCTGATTACCTTGCCCTCTTGGCATCCAGCAGAAGTCGCTCCGCCTTGCGGACGTCGTCCTGCGTCTGCTGCAAGATGGCGTCCACATTCGAAAGGCTGCGAACACGCTCCTTGATTTCATCAGCAAGATGCCTGATCTGGAGGGGCGAAGCAGGGATGGAGAGCTCCAACACGCGGTTCGCCACTGCCTCAATGCTGTCCGGGTCTGCACCTTCCTCTGAGAAATGAGAAGTGGCAGGGTCGACACGGGAGGGTTGATTAACAGGAAACATTCTACGTGTTCTCGGTTAAAGTTACCTCGAGGAACTTTCTTTTTGTGTTGATTTTGGCGTTCCCTGGAGACAAAAGCGGTAGTGTTTCTGAGCACCAGACTCTCTTTAGAAAACCTCTCATTTTACTGCAGCAGGGTCTGACATTGAGCCTCGCTCAGTGCTGGTTCTGGTTCTTCCAGAATCTGCATGATTTCATCAGATTTAGAAATAGCCAGTGTTCTGTCTGATGGTCTCGTTTACTGATGTCGGTCATGTAGAAGCTTCATGACCAGTTCAAAGTTCCTTGCAGTAACTTTAACTTGCTAAATGTACGTGTACAACATATCATAATGTATAGACCCGGCAGACTGTCAGACTCACGAGTGAGGAAGTCTCTGATCTGTTTGATGAGGTCTCTCAGGTCATTGTTGGAGCGCTCCACTTTGTTCTTGGTGGCGGTGGCTTTGTCCAGAGCTGCTTGGGCTTTACCCTTGGCCTCCTCTGCCTTGGTCTTGGCATCTGCCACCTGAATGAAAGGCAAGATATGCTTATGGTGAACACAAAAGGCTGGTAGTTATTCACAATAACCGTGGTTGATTAATGGCATGTGATGAAGTCTTCAGGTTTTGGCTATAGGCTTGTTCTCAGCAAACATGTCTGCCATATACAGTATTTGGGGCCCAGACCATTGAGTGACTTACAGACAATAAGTAGGTGTCTTAAGAAGAAATAAAAGCGTGAATGATCTTTTCTAAATCTTGCTTGGACATAAATGTAGCTATGTTTTTAAGATGGCAAAATGATGATTTTGTTACTGCTTGAATGTGGCCACTGAAAGGTAAATCTTCTTGTAGTCCTCTTGAATCAAGGAAAGCAGAAAGTGCCATCCTTCCTTTGTTATTTCTTTACTCAACTGAAGAACATTTTGTTGCATCCAACTGTTTACTGTCTCAAGACATAGTGAGTCTAGAGGACCATAGTCATTTTGTGTGAGTGCTAGATAAATCAAATCAATAAATCAACCTTATAGTCTTGGTCTTGTTTTGTTTTTGCTTCGTTATTTTTGTGCACCCACTTTTATTCAAATCTGTTTAGTCTAAGTGCACCTACGTCCCAGAATGCAGCTGCACTGCTTACTCAGACTAAGAGCTCACTCCATTCTGAGAGGTTCAGGCTTTGATGTACTGTGGAGGGTTGCTGGAACAAAATGAGCGACAACTAAATGTATTTGGATTATCCGACATCTATAAGAACTCCACACAGTGTCAAAAATATAATAACATATAACACTTGCAAATTGGATTCAGCTCGAGCATCTGCATTCTGGTCCAGTGACAAGAGGACAAAAGCTTTGTCTGCCTCTGTAGTGTATTTGTCCAAAGAGTTGGCTCTAGATATATGTTGGCACAAAAACCCAAACCTCCAGATGTGGTCGAGCCGAACAGATGTGATGTTATATGTTTGAATCAGCTGAACTCCGTACCTTGGTGAAGAGTCCCTCCACCTCTCCCATGGCTTTGTTCAGCTCCTTTTCTGCGTGTTTGGCTCTCTCCAGGGCATTGTCAGCTACTGCTACAGCGCCGTTACAGTTTAGGCCTCCACAGTGACGGTTCCCTTCATCGTCGCGGCAACCTGCACCCCCACAAGGACTTTCCCCACAGGGGGCATCACCTGGGGCGCCGCAAACCTGTTGGGACAAGTGAACATGTACCTCTATTTATGTGGAAATGATCAGGCAATAACTACACACTTGGTCAAGACCAGAAGGGACTTTTTCTTTTATCGTATAAATAAATATATTACCCAATAGAAATGTATCATTTCTGTAAAATTCTCACAGAAAGACAAGCAAGTAGAAAGCAAGTAAGACAATATCAATTTGATGAACCATTATCTTTATTTCGGTATTCCATAAAATGAAGCAGTTGCTAAAATGAATTATGGGAAATATAACGAGCTTAGTCGAGTAGCAGTTCCTTCCATCTCAGCTTTGCTATATTGTGGATTTCAATATAAATATTGGACAGATCGAAAGACATCCCAATTATGACAATAAATAATAAGAATAAAGTTTATTATTTTAAAGGCACAATGTGTAGATTTTCCTAAAATAGCCAATAGCTGCTATAAATAACGAAGAATGTGACCAAACCTTCTCGTTGATCTTCTTTAGGTCCAGGCCCTGCGCTCGGGTGTTTAGGTCTCCAAGCGCGCGCTTGTTAGCAGCATTTTTGCGGTTGAAGTCGTCCTTCTTGGCTGAGATGAGGCGCTCGGTGCGGCGGCGAGTGTCTGCAGATTGGCTCACTGTGCTGGGCCGGGTGGTTGTTGATTCATTGGCACGCCGCTCCGCATCACGAGACTTGTTGTGGGAGCTACGGATGCTGTCGTACGCACCTAGAGGAAACCAAAATTCAGATTAATCTAACTGAGGCTGGAGTAAATTTGAGGATCATAAAGGATTATAGATTCTTGACTAAGTGTAAGAGGATTCGGAATAATGATGCTGCGTGTGAGGGATCTTAAGTAGGAAAAGAGTGTGGACAGTTAAAGCAGACAGGAGCAGAAATGGTTGAACAATGAATTCCCTCTTGTTCTCACCTAGGAAGTTGGAGTTTTTTAGGATATCTAGTTGGCGGTGTAGCTGCTCTGAAGTGAGGTTGAGCTCTTTGGCTTCTCTCTCCAGAGCACTCAGCTCCTTGCTTGCCTCAGAGTTGCTGTCCTGGACGATGGTTAGGTCTCCTTCCAGACGGTTCAGGGTGTCAGTGGTCTCACCGATCTGCGCTCTGCATGGTAAGACAAGCAGTTGTGGGGGGATGTAAATTACAATCCTGACATGATTTTAAATGTACTGTCTTTGACAAATTGCATAAATCTGCAGACGGTGCTAAGAGATTGTTCTTGAATCCATTTTTTTTTTTTTTTAAACAGTCAAGCATCATTATCTTGACACTATTACTGTATGTGACAGATGGATAATCCCACCTGGGAAACTCTTAAAATGCAGTGGGATGTACCAGCTGTACCTAAGATCTTCAATAAGCTCCATTAGGGTAGCGACAGCTGCAGCAGTGGCGTTGCGTGCGTTGACAATTCCCCGAGCTTGTGCCAGTTTCTCCTCCAGGTCCCTGAAGGCCTTCTCATAGGCCCCAGTAAGCCCAGTGGTCTGAATCTCGTGGGCCCGCTCTGCCAGAGTCTTGGTGCGCACTGCCAGGTCCTGGTAATGAGACGGAATTGTGAAGAGAAAGATTGTGGTTCATAATCAGTTCTTCAATATTTCACATTCGGCTTCTGTTGACTGAGGATTAGACCCCGACTTTTGCGTGAAACTGCACCTGCACGATGCGATCCCAGTCCCCGAAGCACTTGTGACAGGGCTGACAGTTGGGGAACTGGCCAGAGAAGCCTCTGGCACACTGGTCACAGCGCACACCTGACACCCCCTGCTGGCAAACACAGTGGCCGGTCACCCGGTTGCACTGAGTGGTCTCGATGCCTCGCCAGTCGCAGTCGCAAGCTGGTGAGAGAGAGAAGGGGGGAGGAGGGAGTGTAAAGTGAATATGGAACATCAGGATCTAGCTTGTTATGAGATAATCTCATTTGTTTACACTTGTGTATCTATGTTAACTGCAAAAATAATGTGTTGTTTATTGATGATGAGGCTGGTACAAGGCTTGAGACTGGTTAGTTGTGATACTGTTCTGAAATGATCTAACCTACCTGAAGTCAGAATTCTAATAAAATGCTTCTTGTATGTTATCTGGGTGAGCATATATTCTACATTTATGTAGTTTATCAAATTATAAATTAATACATTATTCACATATAATAATTGAAACAGATTTTCAAACAGTCCTGATTATTTACAAAATAAATTGGACAACATCAATTATTTAGTGTAGATATTATATATTCCCCCTAAACTTAGTCATACATATATCATATCATTATTAGCGCCTGCATTGGACCACAAGGTTTGCTATTCGGATTACTACATGTTAATGGTGCTTAGCTTCGATTTTTGTCTTGTAAGAATAGAAAAAGAGGTGGACGAAGCCTCCGGGAAAAGTGAGGCCAATGGAGAAGTGCCTTAAACCTGCATCATTTCTAATGACCAGTAGGGGGCGACTCCTCGGTGTAAAAATAAGTCAGATTTGAACATGATCCTACTTCTCACTTGAATTATTACCTCAGAAAAACATTGTAAACATGAGTTTATGGTCTAAATCTCTAGTTTCAAGTCTTCTTCAACAACAGCATGATGTTTATCCAGTAAGTGATGGTCTATTTAGAGTCAAATAGACCATAAAGATGGGTATGCTTTAGGGCGGGGCTACCTTGTGATTTACAGGTCGCTACCAGAGCTACCTGTCCATCATTACAGAGGCATAATGTGTATCCGTTTCCAGCTCCAGCCTTTTGTCCTGGCTCCACAAAGCCAAGATGGCAACGGCCAAAATGCCAAACTTGAGGCTTCAAAATGTCAGTCCACAAACCAAAGGGTGACAGTGGTCAGTACAGTCTTTTGTCTTTTGCCTTCGTGCACTGGGCTGCAGTGTTAGCCAAAATGAGCTGAAAGTATTACATATTATATTATTATATAACAAGCATGCATTATGTCTTTATGCATCTAACCTCTGCACTGGGTCCGGGGGTCTCCCCAGTAGTTCTCCTGACAGTCTGTGCAGGTCTTCCCGCCGAAGCCGTCACGACACTGACACTGCCCAGTGAACTGCACAGCAGAGTGAAGCACGACACGTCAGCGTGAATGAATGTGAACGTACATCACACTTGTACTGCATCATGAGATGTGCTTATCTGAACGTGTCCAGGTCCCATGTGTGCCCTACCTCATTACATGAGGAGGTGACTGAGTTGTTGGGATCACAGCCGCAGGATTCACAGCCCATCCCGCTGGCCAGGTTCCAGTGGTTGGGGGCGCAGTGGTCACATGGCAGACCTATGACGTTTGGCAGACACTGGCACTGCCCTGTTGCTCGCTGGCACACACAGTCCTCACGCTCCATGCACTGTCCCGGGTCAGTACCCAGGAAGTTACACGTGCACTCTAAAGGGCAAAAAACGGCATGCATCATCATGATTTTGCTTCTTTTTTTAAAATTACATTAAAATGCAACAATTATTTTGAATGAACAGGGTCACTCACTCCTGCAGTTGCGACGGGAAGCGTCGCCGAAATAGCTGCTCTTGCAGACGCCACAGTTGGGGCCCTCGGTGTTGTAAAGGCATTTCTGGCACTGTCCGGTCTGCCTGTCGCAAGCCTCCATGTCGGACATGTCTATGTTGTTGTTGCACTGGCACGGCTGGCAGCGCCCTCCGGGCTGAGAGGGGTTGCCGTAATAACCCGGAGCACATTCCTCACATCGGGCTCCTGAGTTGGGAGAAAAAGCAACAAAGGAAAGAGAACAAGAGTTCCAATAAGAAAAGAGTGGGGGAGGAGATATGATAATTGCTTTTATTTTGACTGAAATATATTTGCAATTAGAATCGGTGAAGTGCTCTACAGGATTCCTCAAGCAGCTTTTTCAGGGTGTATGAAACAACGGGAAGCAGGAAACTTGTGAATTAACAGCAGCACAATCAGCAGGTAGTCTTAGTTTAACTCAATCATGAGGAGTGGACTCGCCTCATTTTTGCCTCGACTGCAACTGAAATGTTTTCAGTGTATTGATCGACCATGTTAGTCTAACACTTATGAACGTTATCATATTAATACAGTATGTAGCTAGACTTTAGTTTGAGTTTAGTGAACGCATCGTCACTCAATGGGGTTGGTTTAGTTAAGAGTCTTCATCATCACACCTTTGTTCGGAAGATTATGCACCATATTACTGTACTTGATTACATAATAGACTATATCGTTACTCAGCAGTCTTTTACATTCTTTGATTCTTCCATGATAGCTATAAGAAGATGTAAGACAGATGTGAAATTGTCTGAATTAGCATATGAATTCTTGAGTTACAGCCAAAAAAAAACATGTTTTGTGAGGTCAGAGTGACCTTTGACCACCAAATTCTAATCAGTCCAACCTCGAGTTCAAATCAATGTTTGTGCCAGATGTCCTGATATTTCCTCCTGACATTCCTGAGATATAGAGTTCGTGAGAATGGGATGAACCCGAGGTCACAGTGACCTTTGACATCCAAAATCGAATGAGTTCATCATTGAGTTTAGAGTATTGAGTTAAGCAGATACAGTGTTCTTTAACTTTCCAGTTCCTCTCTCTCATCCTGTACTTTAAAAAAAAACACTACCCTGTCCTGCTTACTCTAACAGACAGGTCATAATGATACAGTGAGCATTCGATGGTCAGTACCCTTCTCTGTTGTGCTTTATCAGAAAAGCCGAGCTGGCAAAGAGAAAAAAAACATCAGCCTATTTATCCTGGCTGTATGGGTATAGAGATGGAGTGTGTTTAAGTCCTGCCCACACCGGAGGGGAAACCAAATCATCTCTCTCCATTGACTTTGTATTGCGTGAAGTTGCCTTCTTGTCACTTTGTCTGCTAGAAAACAACAGAAACAAGCATAAAAGCTGCTGTGTGGTGGGATGCACTACCAACAGGGTAAAGAACTGCACAATTGAGGCACCAGCAGGAAGAATGGGAAAACTGGGGACTATATTTCTGTAAGTTAAGCTAAAGCATTTTAACAGTGTGCAACTTGTGTAATCGTGGAATGTGGATAAATCAGAAAGCTATACAGTATTATGTTTGCAAGGGCCTTCGCTAACTGCAGCAGCTTGCTTACGTATAGCTAAAATTAGCTTGCTAAATGTTTGCAAACTTTGAAATCAGATGTTTTTAGTTCGCTAAAGGCATCTTGCTAGCGGTTCAGTCCTTGGTTGCATAATGTGGTAACAACTATATTCCTGTGGTTTTAACAGTGTGATGGGCTGCGCTCTCTGTCTCTATACTATTGTATCAGTACAACTCTTATTTTCCAGGAAATTACCGTACAACCACTTCCCAACCTCCATCCACAGATAACAGTTTAAACACAAGCGATAGAAGCTGACCCAGATTCAGAATCAAGCCACACCTGTGTATAAACACGTTCTCAAGGTCTCTCCCTTTTTACTTTAAAGGATCATTTTTTATGATTGGGAAACCACACTTTTTGACACAATAAGTGTAAAAATAATGATTCTGGGCCAGGTCCTTGTATTGGAAACATTTACACAGACCTGGTTCAAATCTAGTTTTCAAAATCTATTTACCACTTATAATATAATTTCAATCTAATTTTAGGGACACGTATTTGTCCCTATGGTGCCATACAACACATCGTCAGACACAGAAAAGCCATGGAAAGGGTTTGACATTATTCTTTGAGCCAGGTCTTCACACACGGGCGGGAGTGCACTGTGGCACAGCTCCGTTGATGGGAGGGGTACTGAAGCCATGCATGGGTAGGATTGGTGAAGTGGAGGGTTGGTGGGAAATAGAGGAGGGACTGGAAGGGACGGGGGTCAACCATCATTACTCACGCTTAAAAATGGTCGCCCCGGAGCGTTTAACAATCCCTGTGCCAGTAAAACAGGGGAAGGAGGAAATTACAGGTTACCAGTCGCCATAGCCCACTGACAAACATTGTTCTTACTTCATTTGAGCTATATCCTTTGAGTTGTATTACTAACAGAGCTGCTCTGGAGGAGTTAAGGAGATTTTGTGTCAGTGGTTGACACACAATGTCGACTTGAAGAACCTCGAGTTGATTAAAAACATGAAGCTGTGGTAATAACGATGGACTCTGCTGGACTCACTTGATAATAGGGATGAATATTCGTGGTCCCCAGTGGGTCATTCCTTGTGTTTTTGATGACCCCCTGACCTTTCCTCCAGCGTCACCATCAGGTCAAACATTTCCTTTTGAACAACCTTTTGTTCCATGGAAAAAACTATCTTAACAAGAGTCTACAGTCATGCTAGCAACTCTGTGCAGCTGTATCTAGAAACAGCAGTGCTTTGAGCTAAATGCTAATATCAATGCTAACATGCTAATGTTAAGGAGATATAATGTTTACCGTGTTCGCTATCTTTGTTTTTAATTTGCTAACTAGCAACAAACACAAAACTCAAACGAAGAGCAGTATAATGGTGCAGTGCTATAATGTTAAAGTGTGCAACAGTTTCAACAGGTATTAACACCGTCACTCGTTCTATAGAAAATGAATAATAGTTCACACACACACACACACACACACACACACGCCTGGACATGGTGGTAATGTCATTAGCATCACCTGCTGAGGATGAGGAGGAGACACAGACCAGAAAGCAAGGACAGATGTGACAGAAAGCACAAAAGAAGGAATACACATGTAAAGCAAGGCCACAAGCATCGTTTCAGTTTTACCTGTGTAGCCCTGGTTACAGTTGCAGATAATTTGTCTGTTAAGGTTGTCCTGGTAACAGGACGCAGCAAAGTGGCGTCCGCTGTTGGGGCCGTCTGGACAGGGGCATGGGCGACACTGAGCACTGGGTGCTTTGCCCAACACTGGGGTACCATAGAAACCATTGGCGCACCTACAGAAATAACAAAGTAGAAAGAAATCCTGTGAACTTCAACTAACAACTTTGCAGCAACACGGTAGAAGTATGCATACATGCAATTTTCAGTTATCGTATTCATATCATGAATCATTCTTGTTTTTAGTTTTTTTTTAATAAATGATTAGAGGAGGTTGAATACTATATTTTCTGTTAAGTCTTTTAATCCCCCTTTTTGTCCCTATGATATGCTGTGCTTGACTTGAACCTGATCTCATGCAGCGTGGTCACCTCCACATTGAAACATCACCTGTCACACTTGTCTCCTCCAGTGTTGTCCCTGCAGCTGAGGCAGGCTCCGGTCCTCTGGTCGCACTTGTCGGCGTGTCCGTTACACTGGCAGGGTCGGCAGCTGGGGAAGCCCCAGTGACCCGCCTGGCATCCGTCGCAGCGCTGACCAAATGCTCCGGGACGGCACTGGCACTGACCGGTAAACTTGTCGCAAAGTCGAGTCACAGAGCCTTCCAAGCTGCAACTGCAGGCTGGACCGAGGGAGAGCGGAACAAGGAGAAGCGTTCAGGAAGGAGGATGATAGGAATAAGTGGAGTGGAGAAGAGAAGGAATCAAAGAGAGGAAGTAAAAAGAGGGTTTGGGAATACATCATTTAAGTAAAGGGGCTTTGGATTTGCAATTGTGTACTGAGAGGCAGTAGAGGGCGCTAGCAGCATAGCGTGTAACTAATCAAAGGCACTGCACATAAAGTGTGGATGAACGCATCTTACTCTGCAGACCTTTGTCACTGTAACTAAATAGAATAAAAGAACAAAATGCGAAATAACATTGAGTACCAATATTGTGTGAGATCCAGGAGCTTTTCCAGTGAAACTGTTTTATTAGCTGTTGTTAAGGCCCTACAAAGCACTTCCAAGCAAAGTATTAGTTGGAAAAATGCAACCAGATTAGGGGTGTAAAATATACACCATATCCTCCATGAACGGGCCTGGAGAGACTCTCACCTATGCAGCCTGAGGGTCCAAAGCCGTAAGTTCCCGGAGCACACTGGTCACAGCGTCGACCTATCACACTGGGCCTGCAGTGACATTGGCCCCCGCGGACGTCGCACATGGAGCTGATGGACCCCTGAGGATCGCAATTACAAGCTGTTGGAGGACAGAGAAGAACAGGCATGAGGTCAGCGAACCCTTACATATGGGAACATCCTGCACATTGCATTTTGGGATCAGGCTAATGTGATTAAGTATTAGTTTTGCAGGTCACCCAACTATGTTGCATTGATTTACAGCTTCAAGTTGAGCTGAATTTTCAACTCTATTTGGGTAAGGAAATGGTCAAGTAAACAATAGGTTGAGAAACGTCTGAATACATTTTTACCAGTAAAGAAATTCCACTCTTTGAAAATTGTTTAATTGATAACATTAACTTCACTGATCCCAATTATGAGGCTGTTTTATTTTCCTCCACAGGGAAGTCAGGGTAAAGGTCCTGTAACCCTGCAGCCTACTGCATTGTAAACATCATGAACGGCATTCAAACAAGGCCCAAGAAGACATTTTTATACTCACACAGAGCCCCGTCATTTGTGATGGCCGACATGCTGGTGATTAGCTTGGCACAGGTGTCACTCATCAGTGGGCGTGTTACACTCTTCGCCCCCTCGTGGCAGCGGTACCGCTCAAAGGCCTGCTTCCTGTTGTTGGAAGCTGGATCACCTGCGTTGAACATCTCCATGGAGGAGTGGCGTGGCATCAAGGCGATCTGGTGCAGAGAATGGGGATTTATGAATAGCAGAGGGAGGGAGATGTTCGTGCATAGAATGAATGAAGTCAACTTCAGCATGAGTCCGATTATTATTTTGAAGGACTGGAAAAAGAAACTGTTCTCACAGAGTCCATAAGGAGGACAGCGTTGGCCGCTCCGTTGAGGACACTGTTGGCATCGTGATAGCGTTTGAACTCAAAGCGGAAGGTGTAAGTCACACCTCTCTCCAGACACACAGCAAGATGAGGGACCACAAACCTGGAGCAAACACAGTCAGCAGCACACAGTTAACATTCAGCTATTGTGTACGTGTGTGTGTGTGTCTGTGTGTGTGTGTGTGTGTGTTTAAGCCACAGACCTGGCTCCAGCCGGCAGGGAGATGGTGAGTCTGTCATCATCTGGGATGGTGTTTCCACAGGGGCTGCTGGTCGGAATCGGCCCCGGACGGATCACTGTTATTCGCACCTCCTCCCAGTCTCGCGGCATCTGTGTAGAATCAGTGTTTTATGGTTAATATGCAGTCAAAAGCATAGTCATGGTGAGCTTTAGAAGGGGAGGACAGTCACAAAGTAATGGCTTCCTGGATGAAGGGAAATCAATCACAAATGCTTGGGAAAATGCTTGCCATGTAAAATACACATGGATAAAGGGCTGAAACATGCAAAACCACCCACATGTTCCTTTATGTTAGTGGTTAGCGGGGATTCGTTAGCACAGGGAAGGCTGCACATTGCTGCTTATTCGCTTTCTTGTCGAAGAGCAATACCACTTTCTATAATGAAGCTGGAGCCAGGAAATGGTTAGCTTAGCATAAAGATTGGTTCTCTCTGAATCTGCCAACCAGCAACTCTAAATTGCTAATTAACACAGTTACATCTTGTCATATTATATTTACGCAAGCCGGAGTCAATATACTGTGACGAGATGGATCATGTGCGGGACTATTTCCTGGCCGGTTTCTGTCTTATCACTGTGAGTTTGTCAAGACATAGAAACCCAATAAAAGATATGAGAGTGGTATCAATGGGCCTCATTCACCAACCGGTCTTAAGAAGAAATTAAGAACAAAAAGACATTGGTGAGTCAGGCCCAGTCTTCTCATTTAACACTCAGGAAGAGAGAGAATAAGCACATTTCACAAAACCGAACTATTGCTTTAGGGTCTTCATTCTGGTCTGAGCAGTCTACTACAAGCAGCGGTGATAAATACACAGACCTGTGTCTCATAGCGGATAAGCAGGTCATATTCCATGGAGTAGGGGATGTTACTGATGAGGAACTCCAGGGTACCGCCCTCAGGTACCCGAGCGAATCCAATGCCCGTCCATGTGGCAGGGCGGCCCGGCTGGTGCTCCCTGGTCTCCAATGTACAGCCCTGAGAATATACAGATGTATTCAGATATTTTCCTAAATATATTTCCATACTAAAGCCACAGAATGACATAACAATACTTAAATGTGTGCTGATGTAGAATAACTGTGGGCTCACCTGTCCCATTTTGGCCAACTCAGCCTCATACATGAAGTGATCCAGAGCCATGAAGAAATATCTGGACTCCACCTGCGAACACTGGCGTCCTGTCATGTGACTGCGGCAGCGACACTGACCGCTCTCCATGGAGCAGCTGCAGAGGAGACACAAATAGCTTTGTTATTTCACAGCTACGGTCAATATTTTATGGCATAGCTGCCAATGCTGGGTGCTTTGAGCTAACGCTAACATCAGCATGCTAACATGATGATGTTTAGCAGGTATCATTTTTTTTATCATGTTCACCATTTTAGCACAGCATGTCTTATCATAAACAAAAGTATTGAACATATTAAAGTTATGAGCTGGTAGCTAGAGAGCAAACATTCTAAATGTTATACTTTACTTTGTTATCGTAATCTATACTGGTTATTGGCAATTAGGAATTTAATTATTGTACTTTTATTGAAATAATTTCTTTGATAAAAAATAAATCTTGGCATTTAATAATGTATTATAAGCTGCTTAGAGCTCATGTTAGGAAGTTAAATAAGTCAAAATATGGGACTGCTGAGCGATCTCTAGGGGAATAGGGAAAAAGTTAAAGAATATATCAAATGTCCATTCAAAACCCAAAATGTCAACCTCATGGTGCCGCTAGAGGGAAAGTCAGGGGATCAACTAAGTTACCATGACTGTCTGTAAAACATTTCACATCAATGAATCTCACAGTTGCTGAGACATTTCATTGACTGGGTGGCTAATAACATTAAAAAAAGGGACAAATGTTAATTTTCCATTGTTATCTGGGAGCTTCGTGTATGATGTTTGAATGGAGGATGTCAACCTATAGTGGCACAGAAAATCAATCCACTAATGAATTGATATGACAACAGGTGCAAAAATGATTGCTCCCGGGGTAAAGGTGGAGGCTAATAAATCTGAGTGCACACACAAAGCTTATGCTGCTATTATGGAGTATCATTATCTCATCCGTAACAGCCTCATACTTCATTAGTGACCTGTGTCCTCGGGATTAAAGCTACAGCGTCACTCACTGGTTGTCCAGGGCCCCTCCGATATCACACTCGCAGCCTCGGCAGCCGTTTAGGTCGTGGCTCAGAGCCCAGTGTTCTGGCTGGAAGCACAGAAGGACAGACAGAGGGCAGAGTGATTGACAGACGGAAACAGAGGAGGACAGAGCACGCAGTCAACAGACAGACAGCTGGCACGGTCGGCCCCAGACAGACATGATGCATCACCCACCGCGATATTACAGAGTGAGAGGGGAACTTCCGCGGCAGTTTGACTGTCATGTCTCTGACTGTCTAATCCAATAAAACAACATTCCTAGCTTTGGGGCATACTTTCAGTGCCCCAGTCCTTTTAAATTTACACTCTGAGATGTTCGCTTTCAAAAAGAGCTGACGTGACAATGTTACTACTGGATATTTTTTGCAGTCAGCAATTTCACATTAGATTTGAAGTATGTTTTGGCGAAAGGTTTTTGTACTCTGCTAAATGTTGTGGTTTGTCCTTTAGTGTTGCATTAATCCAGTTCAAGTTTGTGGACAAAACTTTATCATTCACCCAGTAACACTAGTCTGTGGTCTGGTTGGTTTACGACAAGCCTATTAGCTCTGACAGCTATTTGGAAAGCTAACAAGAGAAACTCTGAGGCATGACATTATGTCCTTAATATCATTATAATGACTTCGGCGAGGCAGCTTTGAGCTTTTTTATGTATATGTGGGGATTTATATGGATATTTTCTACTTTTTCTTTTCTTTCTTTCTTTTTGTTTCAAATACACTTTCAGCACAGTGACAGAAATCATTTTTCCGGAGGATTTGTTTTGTCCAATGTTGACATTACACTCTCGCTACTAAAATGAGGCTCCGCAGGGCTCATCAGAAGACGGGATCAACTTTCGGACCAGGTCCAGGCTCTGACCATTTTAGGCCTGCTGTAACCCACACCAACTGGACAAGCATCAAATCCCCGGGCTAAATTTAGGCACAGGGCCCGGGCAGGAGCTCACATTCCTGCCTACACTATTTCTGGCTGAGAAGGTTTGGGACAAGAGGATGAATCATAACAGGAAGCTGATCAACATCTAATATCTTGGTACTCTGGGCAGAGGGAGTGGAAGGAAAATATAAAGAGTGAAGAAAATCAGGAGCACTAATTTAGAAGTGGAAAAGGAAAATAAGGAAAAAGGAAAGTCATGTAGTAAAATGTAAGGGAATGAGATTCAACGCTTACAAATTAAATTGTGTAATGTTCTAACGTTTTTTTGTAAACTGTCACATTACCACCAACAGGGCTTTTTCACAGGAGCACAGAGTGAGTGGTTAAGGAGAGGAAGAGTAAAATGACAGATCCTATTCAGCCAGAAAATAATAGTCAAGCAAGACAAAGTTTCTTTTGCACTGTCTTACCAAACACTGGTCACAGCTGCGTCCAGTGACGAGACGCTTGCAGAAGCAGTCTCCACTGACTGGGTCACACTGGGAGCTGCCTGACACTGTTCCCCTGTGGTCACACCGGCAGGCTGGTGGCACACGGTGGAGGGCAAAATGAATGAGGTTTATCATAGATAGATAATTAGTTACTGTAGCACACTGAAAAGCAGCGTTTTTTAATTATAAAACAAACTACCACCGCTGTCAAGAAAATCCTCAATCAGTTTCTTTGTGGACTTAATTGTCTAGTAGGCAACGGCATAATATTCACTCCTCTACAACACCACTTTTACATTGTTTGTGTGATTAATTGACTAAAATCCCAAAAAAAAAAGGTATTTCTGTTCAGTCACAGAACCCAGATAGGACAGGAGAGTCGCTTTCAACTTCATGAACGGTGGCGAGTCATCTTCGGACTTTTCCCTGTGTTTTGCCCTATCCTCTTTGGCTCTTCTAATTTTTGATATAGGTTATAAAATGATATATAATACAGTATCAGGTCTCTTTCACTCATACAGTAGATGATTATCAGGTTAGAGCTTTAATAATGCAGAAATTTACACCGCATTTTCTCTATGCTATCAGTATTGTGAAGAGGATGATAACCAATTTCATCATATGCTTATGTCTATTTGCTGGATGACGATGATGTATTGAAATGCAATATATATATATAGTGTGAATTGTGACTGAGACTGTACTCACGTTGGCAGCCCTGAGGGTTGTGAGGGCTCAGGCCGAAGAAGCCGGTCTTACACTTGTCACAGCGCGGCCCCTCGACATTGGCTTTGCAGCGGCACTGACCTCCCACCATGCCGAGGGAAGGGTCCGTGTTGCTGTCGCACATCCCTCCGTTCTGAGAGCCGTCTGGGTCGCAGTCACAAGCTACGGGAGACACGGGGTGCCTGGTGAGTTATGTATTTTTACGGGTTGGTGTTATGGTGTGTTGCAGTGTGATTTAATGTGCTGAGAACTACAGGAAGAGCAGCCTCTATTGAGGATCTCTCAGTAGAGGCCATATTCATATCTTTTTCTGATGTTTTTGTAAAATATTTACCATCTTCTTCTACGTGTTTCATCAAACCTTCACCAATGCTAGGGGATTGAATATGAATCAGCCTGAAAAAAGCTATCAATACATTTCTCCATATTCCGTACCGTTTTTCATAATTTGTTGCCAAAATTTGGTAGACGTGGCCTCAGAGACAAACGCTGTGGTCAATTTCAACATGCGATTGCAGCCACACTTGGGTGATGTGCACATATGAACTCAATTTGATGGCATGTCACTTATAGGTGGTACTACAGCACAAATATAAGTTTACTTGATATTAGTTTGTTAGAGTAGTACGACATTTAAAAAAAAAATGCTCATTGGCTTTCTGCTGAAGAGTTAGATTGATTAATCTGTATGAAAACCCCAGAGCACATACACACACACTCACCTATGCAAACTCGCGGGTCCCTGATGTCCTTGATGGGGTCTTTGTAGTAGAAGGGTTTGCACGTCTCACAGTTGCGTCCCATGGTGTTGTGCTGACAGTCGTCACACACTCCTCCGCTGATGTTGCCCGTGGCCAAAAACACCGCCATGTCAAAGTGGCACAGGGTCGAGTGGCTGTTACAGATGCACTC
Organism: Pholis gunnellus; assembly: GCF_910591455.1. NCBI lineage: Eukaryota > Metazoa > Chordata > Actinopteri > Perciformes > Pholidae > Pholis > Pholis gunnellus. Next base: position 22,723,748 of record NC_136536.1, on the reverse strand, counting down.
TAGAAAAAAAGACGTTCATTTCAAACAAATGAGTCATTGCTGACGTGTTCTATTCTGTTTGCTTCCTCCTCTGTACTCACTCTTGCAGGCGTTGGTGCTGCGCCCCTCGGCTGGTCTCCAGGGCAGGTCGTTGTAGAAGGCCTCACACCGCTCACAGTTCAAACCTTTGGTATTGTGGTTGCACACGCACCTGCCGTGAACCTTGAAAGGAAACGGGAGGTGGGAGTTGAAGCAATCATATCTGGGTAGAGGAATCAAATGCTTTTGAAATGATGAGAGCAAATTACAGGAGGAAGCGTGCTAATTAAACGTCTGTGCCGTAACTCAAGCCTCATCACTCACCATTCCCTCTATTTCGTCCTTGATGCCATCGATGGGGGCGCACTCCGAGGCGTGGCCATAGCAGAAGCAGTTTCCACGCACGACGAGCTCGTACATGGCGTAGTAGTACTTTTCTTTGATTTCAGCTCTGGGGTCCAGCAAGTTGTCTCCCAGTGTGTGAAGCTTGGTGAAGTTCACTCTCAAGTTAGTGATCTTTAGCTGGTCTGTTGGAGAGAGGACACGAAGAGAATAGGTGAGGGGTTAATGTATTCATAATAAGGCAGTTTTGTTCTGTTATATGAAGACTGGTTGTCTTATGATGGTGTGACACAAGTAGGTGAGCTATAGGATGAAGGACATCAGCTGAAAGAAATGGGTTAAAACAAACAAATACAAACACTTCACAAGATCCATTTCGCACCAGCAAGAAGGAGTCCAGGCTGAAAAATGACAGTAACTTTGGAAGATCACTACTTAAACTGACTAACTCAGACTGCTCGCGCCACTCACTGCATTCGTTTCAGCTGAACTTGGTAGTTCAGGTTAGAGAAGCGAGCTTGTGACCGGAAGGTCGTCGGTGTGAATGTGTAACTGTGTGAATGTGATCAGGGAGTTCCTGAAAAAGAGAACATTGTTCGAAGTGAAACTATCCCCTGAATAAATAAAGGTGAAAAAAGTGTTTTTGCACAGAATGAGGACTAGAGAACGAGACATTTATCCTCCATCTCTTGCACTGGCTTTATAGCCAAATAGACCAAACACTCTATCAATGTGCATACAGGTGTGTGAGTATAGTTTCAAGACAGTAAACACAGTGACGATGAGGCTGATGGCAATATCATTCAAGTACTGGAAAAAGTCACTTTTTGACCATCTGGTGGTGCTCGGTGAAACGCTTGGGGATCACTCTCCAGGTACCATGGACATCTGCACCAAAATGCGTGGCAGTCCACTGAACGAACATCTGTTGAGATATTCCAGTCTGGAGTGACATCTCTAGAGCCACGCTGCCAGCATGACTAGCAAAAAATGCAAACCAAAACCTGCAACATCACCATTTCTCTATGTGACAAGACCGGAAACATGATGAGGGAATGGATTACTTTCTATAACTCTGTCTTTATGTAAATGTGAGAAGGATTTGGACAGATCACTGGCTTGTTCATCAGCTGATCTGTCACATCCAATGATATTGATGCTGGTGTGCAGCTCGGTCATCATCATTAACCTGACCCCTCACTATTGCTCCTCTTGCTCCTTCATTCCAACACTGTTTACTGCTGCAACTCCCTTCCTTCCTTATGCGCTAATTGTTCTGAAGTTGTTATTTACTCAAAAATGTAATGTTCATGTTTGTTTAAGGAGGATTAGCTCTCCAGCACCATCCTCATCCTTATTGTACAACCATGTCATTCGTACATTTCAAGTACATTTCCAGGCGGGGGCAAATCCAAAGATGACAGCGGAATGTGGTGTTGAAAAGGTTCTAGACACATCCTGCCTCTTTATCCTCTCAAACTATTTGGAGAGAGTTCCTATTAGAGAGAAAGATAACTCCTTTCCATAGAGGTCTGTCTGTCTTTAACAGCCGTGGCTGTTACAGTCCGGCTGTCAACCTGCAGTCATCAATACACACGCACAAACTAAAGATGTGCTGATGTACCTAAACACGCACACCTTTCTCTTTTTTGTCACACGCACTGTTGTGTTTTGGTAATTGTGAATATAAATTTAAAAAAACAAATGTTTCTCGTATAGTAGAATTAAAAATAACTCTACTTACAACACTTTAGATTAGCAAATGGGGGAGAAAATGAATTTTAGTTTCAACTCGTATCACTATCATTATCAACATGATGAATATAATTACAAGGACTATGAAGATTTATGACTTGACACAGAGCAGCTGCAGCCTGCGTTGAGTCCTCTTTACCAGCTCATAAAAAAAGGACATAACATTCAGCTTTCTGAATCTCCTGTCATTTTGAAAACCTGCCGGAGTTGAAGCGGCGGCGCTTCAATAAGATGGATGAAATGCTTCACGGGAGGCTTTATTTTCGTCCACACTCTTGACTTTATCTGCGGTAATAGAATCCGTCTCTGACAGACAAGAGCTAATCCCTCCAGCCGCCTGCTTCTCCTCTATCCAGATGGGCACCATTACCCAACAGCAGCTCCTGTTTGCAGTGTACACATGGATGTACAGACAACTATCACCGGATTACTTACTGGTTTGAATACCAAGTTGATTAAGTTACAAAGAATAGTTCTGTAACACAGAGAATCAGTCAGACAGAAGATGATTCTTTCCTTAACAGGCTCTACCAGAGAAATGCTTCAAGGTTATGATTTGAGTTAAGGTCCGCCAATCAAAAAGGCAGAATATGCACAGAGAAGTGATGCAGGAATTAAAAGAAAAAAGCAAACCAACAGGAATAGAGTCTTAATAAAAGAGTAAATATGGATGGGTCTCCATGTGGGCCGGTTGCCGGGAGATATTTAACAACGACGAGAACAAGACAACCTCTGCTGCTGCATTGGAAAGCGATCTCGGGTTTCCGGGAACAGTTCTCATGTCCTGCCAGTCTAAACACGAGGGCCAGGACAGTGATGCTGTGTGGGAGAGAAACAGCTGCTTTTCACATCTCTCCACGTCTTCCACACAGCAGGGCCATGTTTCACGGCCCAGAGAGAAGGGCTGTTACAGTCCGTTATGTGTCACAGCTGGATCGCCGGAGACTATTGTGTCGGCCGGAGTTTGATTTTTGGTGACAAATGTGACGACAGCTCGCCAAGGAAAAGGCCGGTGCTTTTGTGTGGAACCATTTCTTAAACTCAGGATGCTTTCACACCTGACCTGTCTGGTTCCGTTCAAACAAACTCCGGTCCGTTTGTGAGGTTGGTATGGTTGATATATTTTGCAGATTTTTGATTTAAGCCCAATTTTCAAAAGCTGAACAACTGATAAATCCATCTGCTGGTTGTGAAATATGTTCAAGATGCAATCTGTTGATCTGTTTACGACTATATAACCTATTTTGCAAATGTTAAACACGATCAAAATGCTGTTGGAAATATGAGCGTGACTTACTCTGGATGCTCGGGCTGTATGGATCCTCAATCCTGATGGCTGGTTCCAACACTCTGTAGATGACCTAGACCAGGACACACATGTTATGCACACACACACTACATATTTGAACTATCTTGAGACTTAAATAAGCAGACATGTGCAGCATGAGTCTGAATCAGACTTTGTACTTTGTGGTCTGCATGCCTGAGCAGTGGGCCTATCCAATGAAAGATTTATTTTGCACAAAGAAAAAAAGTATTATTCCAGCAGTATTCCTAAAAACTATTCCTTAAGGTCATTTTTTTAGTTTAGCTCCAAAAAATGAAAACACCTTACTTTCACAACAAAATCCACTTATTCTGAAATTAAACAACTTGTGTGTCAAATCTGTAAAATAGAAAATAGAAATGGTTCTAGTGTTTATCTTGAACAACTTATTTGACTCTTCCCATTCCTTTAATCCATCGCTCACCTCTCCCTCCGTTGACGGCTCGATGTCAGAGTAGCGTGACTCACAGATGACGTCATTAATGTTGCGCAAAGGACCCTGGGAGACTCCGGGAAAGGCAATAGCACAGTCGTGGGAAAAGTAGCGGTAGATCTGCCAGGTGCGACCAAAATCTGCGGAGCGCTCGATCAGCATGGCCGCCGGACGGAAGGTCTGCGGGAGAAGAATGTTGTTGACAAAAATGCTGCAATGTATTTGCTTGCAAAGTTCATTTTGTTGGGCAGAATCTCTCCCACAGTACGAAACAAATGGAGCTGTGAGTCAGTGTTTTCAGCTACTTGGGGAAACAGCTTGTTTCCTACCTTGAAGGTCATAATCAGGTGAGTGAAATGAAACTCTGCTTCCAGATCCAGCTGGACGGAGACATCCGACCTTCCTGGGAGAGACAGTGACAGAGAGAAAGATGTTTACATAAAGCCAACGTTTTCCTTCTCAGCTGACGACTCTCACTTAGATTGTATGAATAATTTATAAAGCGCTTGCACTGTGACAGAGGAATGACAGAGAACAATGGCTAGGGGCAGTAAGTGAAGTAGCGACCGTGCTTTTGACTTGAGGAATGGCACCTTGACAGGAAAAGGCATTCAGTCTTGGCAGGAGAAATGTAGAGAGCATGTCGGAAAGGCCCCCGCACTTCCTGAGGACCACTTTCACTCTCCTGTGTGTTGACTTACATGTTCAGCCAAGAGGACTTTCCCAGTCTAACACTAATACATAAAGTGGGGGACCACAAGAATGTTGTGTTTTACAACTCAACACTGAAGATAATTTTTTACCTTAACTTTTAAAGTTGGATTTAAATTCTCTTTACCTCACGACTAACAATATTCATAATCTGGTATCTGTGGCTGACTGTAATGCGCAGGACTGTAATAAGTGCGTCCAAACATTTATTTCCGCCCAAATAAAATGATTGGACAGGCTGCTAGCTTGACAGCTGTTAGCCTTAACAATAGCCAAGATCGTTGTTTGTGTTCATTATGATAACTCTGGGGGGGAGTGGTATTGGAGGAAGGCCTGAAGGAACGGGTTCTTCAGCGTTGCCGACTTGATTTAGCAACTTTTGTAGCTAGAAAAGAGTTGGCAACCCTGGGCTGGGTTTATTGGGTGGATAGCGTACTCTTGCTGGTTTCTCTGATGCTGCCGAGCCCAGCTTTAAACTGGTGATTTAAAGACAAACCCACGACACGGCTCTTTAATAAACACATGCAAAAAGATAAAGAAAGACTAAAGGAGAATTTGTTTTGAAGCCTACACACATCCATGTCTCCTGGGGAATCTCCTTTTTAACATACACAACTCGCAGGTAATGACAGTGTGAATGTGTGTGGTGTGGTACTTCCCTGAGGCGAGTTGGAGAGCATTGGGAAGCAAAAGAGAAATGTGGTAGATGGTGTCCTATGCTATGGTCAACCTACCTATTTAAGCTGTTTCTATACAAACAATGGCTCAAATAACTAGAACGTAAAATGTGTTGTTCGTAGTAATGAACCCTCGGTTCCCTGTAACTATTTTCTTTCTAGCAAACTACAGCCACCAACCGTGTCATACACTTGGCAGCACAGAGAAAAGAGTTCCTACATGAAACTGCTCACAACCAGGTCTGTGGGCTTTCTTGAGTAACCGGGTCATGATTTCTAGAAAGAGGCATTTCGGTTGAGATTTGTTTTGCCGCCATTATGTTGGAGAGAAGGCCGACATTTCTACGGCCGATATCTCCTACACTCAGCAACTTACACCAAAATATAGATTGATAAATTGCACTACAGGTAAGATGACGAATACATATCTTAAATTTTGGGTTCGCTTTCAAGGATAGGCATTAAGGGCCTGGGTAAACAGACCGATTATTAAAGATCCTTTCTTTAAATGGTTTAGCTAACCAATGGGTCAATCTCCCAAACTAGAACAATAATGACACACATACATCGACACAAACAACTCCATAGTCAACCTCAAATCAAAAGCTGACCATGCACAGGAAGTAAAGAGATGGAAAAGAAAGAGGAGGAGGGCTGTGACTCCGCTAGAGCGGAGGACCGTTCAAAGGGTGAATCTTGAGTCTTGCTGAGAGAGAAGTTTGTTGTGCAAGTCAATTTGCAATGGAAAAGACACTCGCTTGCGGTGCCATGTAATGCCTGCATTTATGCATGCGATCCCATAAAATTGTAATTCCAATTAATAAGTGCACACAACCAAACCTCTGTTATCCATATTAAATGGCCGCACTGTGCCACCACCACCGTGGACATGCCACAAAGATGCCATGGAAAAGCAGTAGCAACCAGGGGTAAAAATAGCCAGTACACTTCCTGTCCCCCTTCTTCTTCTGTTTCTCTCTGCTCTATTCTGGGTCTGACGCTGCTGTACAGTGCTGTCATCAACAGCACTCCATTACAGTAGCACGGCTCACACACACAGCTGAAATAAGCCGTCTCGCTGGGCAGAGCTTCACAGTCGCTCATTGTGTCACTGTGAGTGGAAACACACCGGTTCCCTCTCTCTGTCCTTGCTACTGTCTCTCACTCGGTCTGGAATACTCCCCCAACTCTCGCTTGCATCTTGCCATCAGAGCTTGTACTTTTCTCCTCTCCCTGTCATGCCCCTTCTCTCTCTGTCTGTTCAAGTGCCAGAGCAGGGCCAGCTCTGTTATTAAGCCCATCTGTAGCTGGTCAGAGGGTGTGTGTGTGTGTGTGTGTGTGTGTGCAGAAGCAATACTGCTTATAAAATTATCCATAGCTACCAGTTTCTTACTGCTAGTGTGTCAATACACTTTTAGGATCTTATTCCTTTTCCAATTCTTCTCATCTTTTCAATTTAAGTATTTCTGCTTAAAAAAAACCATCTCATTTTTTTAAAATATCCCTTTATATTCTCCCCTCTAACTCCCCCCCCCCCCCCCCCCCCCCCCCATTCATCTCCTAAATATTTATAACTTTAACTATATACCAGCACTATTAAGTACGGGCCATATATAGTGTATCACATAACCGACTTTGGCAGGGTGCAGGGCCGATTTTAAACATACAGCATGAGCAGTTTCTGAAGCAGTTCTTATGAGTTAAGGCTTTTAGGAGCAGTTCAAATCAGTTATTGCAGCTTTAAGTTAAGGTTTGGTGCAAATGTGTAGTCATAAAATATATTTACTGTTTGCACTCTGGTTGTATGCCAATAGATGTACTTACTGTGTGTAATGGCGATAGCGTTGAATCCAGTCTAAAGCCTGTGTGGTTGATGCCCAGCACACTTGCCGAGCAGCTACATCTCTGATCAAGTCACATAAGTCTTCCCACCATCAACACAGAAATACTAGTTTTTGAGCCATTATCTCTTTTCCAACAAAAATCAAATGGAGAGTGACTTTATTCTGACAGATGCTCGACAAGTTACACATAAACATCCGAGAGAGGTGACATCTTCACTGCAACATTCTCCGTCTGCACCAGAGCAATGCAGCAAAAAACTTTATGAACTTTATGAAGATCATATTAAATCAATTCATATAACCGTGACGCCTGCGAGATAGTTTGTAAATGCCTAACTGTGAACCTGACTGTAGCAAATAGTGTTTTTCCTCTCACACCCAAGTGTACCCATGCTTGCTAAAGACCACCTTCATTTCCCACAATCCTTGTGTGCATTGCCCCGAAATATAGGCTGCCACTTTCTAATAAGGCACCCGATATAACGAGTTTAAACCTTGTAACTAATGACTTTATTAATGATAACAGATCATTTACTAATGCTTCACAGATTATTATTACTTCTGGCTTGACAGGTTGTGATAAATGATGTCGCTTTTTCTTTTGCTCTTCACGCTTTTTATTCGGCTTCAAGGTCCGTCAATAAGCTATACAGTCTTAGTTAATGGATTATCAACCATTAATAAAGCTTGTATTTACAGTTTATAAACTCTTTTTAAAGGGTCCCTTATAAGAAAGTGTCAAGTGGACAAATTAGAAGTCAGTAACAACAATAACTACTTATTTTCAATGCAGGACAAAAGTGACCATGAAGTCTCCTCACCATTCTCAGACTGCCACCAGGACTTCTTGCGGTGGGGTTTGAAGGTGGTGATAACGTTCTCTACCCGGTGATTGATGGTGTTGTACACTGGGTCATACGGCCGTCTAGAGTCACAGTCGAAACACTTCTTCTCATCCTGCGGCAGGACGATAAAAGGTCAGCGTTACGAGGTCAGAGGTGACAAGACTTCAGGGGATCAATCAGAAACCCAGAACCACAGACAGAACAGAGATGGGCGAACACAAAAATTGTTATCTGACTGAATATCACACACATACTGACCTGCAGATGACTGACAATGCAGTAGGGCTCTTTTCTCCTCATCCCGCACGTGGACGAGGCCTTCAGGTTCTTCTCTCGTCCAACCAGCAAGTCTCCCGTTGCCGGGTAACAGCTGCCTTGGGCACAGCCGTGGCTGTAGTCGGGCTCCTGGCCAACGGCAGCAGCCAGGACTAGAGGGAGGGAAACAGGAAATAGATTACAATCAACAGGAAACAGCTGTGCAGAGTGGCATCGTCTGCTATTAGAGCACCTATTCACAAGCTTGTGTTGGTAAAGAAATGTCTTGAGATCAGTACCCTTCTTTCTGTCTAAAGAAAGAGAGAACATCAACTGTTCTTATCGCTTCCTGAAGGGGACAGACTCCAGGATGGGAGGTGAACCAAAGTGAGCTAAACTTGAGGGTTTTCTTCTATGTCTGAGTCAACTTTCAATCCTGTATTGCATATATTAGGTAACCCACTAGTTGGAGATTTGGCATTATGGTCGGGAGGAAGGTTTTGTTAAGGGGCTGGAAGACGACAGACTTCTCTACAGTGAACCATCTTTTTGTAAAAATGGTTGCAGCTTGTTACGTCATGGTGTAGCTTTGTTGTTCTTCAAGACAATTACTAAATCAGCCTACTATCAACTGAAGTATATATCGAGGATTAGAGGACTTATGTCTCAACAGGATTTGGAAAAACTTGTCCATGCATTCATCTTCAGTAGACTGGACGACTGTAACGGTGTGTTTACAGGTCTCTGTAAAAAGTCAATCAGAATGCTGCAGCTGGAGTCCTCACTAAGACCAAGAAAGTGGATCACATCACTCCAGTTCTGAGGTCTTTGCACTGGCTTCCTGTCCAACAAAGAATTGACTTTAAAATCCTGCTGTTGGTTTATAAAGCACTGAATGGTTTAGGGCCAAAATACATCTCTGATCTGCTGCTATCTCATGAACCATCCCGAGCCCTTAGGTCGTCTGGGACCGGTCTGCTTTCTGTTCCCAGAGTCAGAACTAAACATGGAGAAGCAGCGTTTAGTTTTTCTGCTCCACATATCTGGATCAAAGTCCCAGAAAGCTGCAGGTCTGCTGAGACCCTCAGCTCCTTTAAATCAAGATTGAAGACTTTTCTGTTTGCTGCTGCCTTTAATTGAACCAGATTCAAGGATATTAATCAATGTCCTGCAGTTCTGCATTTTACTACTGTATTTAATTTCTTACACTGCTTTGTAGAGTTTTAATGACTGTTTTTAATGTTTCAATGAATGTTCTTAATTGTTTTTGAATCTCCTTTTCTTTTGCCTTATGTTTTGATGCTTTTAATGGTTTTATGTGAAGCACTTTGAATTACCTTGTTGTTGAAATGTGCTATAAAATAAACTTGCCTTGCCTTCGATGTGAGATCACATGTGAGTATTAGTTTGATACTTGAGAATTAAAAAAGAAACGCAAAAAGCTGTATATGTACGTATGTTACCGTTGTTGGGGTCTTGTAATCATATTTGCCTTCGCTCTTGGGGGGAAAAAAATTCCACAAACTTCTTGTGAAGCCTCATAGAGGTCATGGGGTACTCAGGGCTTATTGAGCTGGAACCTCGCCCCCCTGCAACTAGACAGCTACTGCTTGATCAAGAGCCGATTCAATGTTGAGGCAACATCCAGCAGGAGGGGGATTATCTGCAGGCTACCCTGCAGGTTCAGGCTCTGCTGTCTGCAGGAGTCCCACAGAACTGTCCTGACAAGAGGCCCCAGCCACAGGCTAAATCTGAGAACTAACCAGTCCAGGTCCCACAGAGGTCAACTAAGACCAAGTACGTCGTTTGAAAAAGAGTGAATGATTGCTTACTGAAAATATCCAACAGAAAAGCTCATAGACTTGGTGTAAATGTAGAACCGTGGAGTGAACAGATAGTGTGTCATTCAGTGATCCAGCACTGGAGCCTTGGTGTGACTGAATAGCTGCGCTATGAGTGGGAGTTAAAATAAACCTTATAAACTCTCATGACAACCAGCAGCAGCCGCCACACATTCCACAGGACATCTCTACATGAGGCTCTCCCACATGCCTCTGGGAAGCTGTGGTCTGTGAGGAGACGGGTATGAGGGGAGTGGAGACCCAGAGGGCTGGCTGTCAGTCTACGGTCTGCCCACAACAGGTGGTTCTGATCCTCCCTTTAATACGTACCCAGACTACACGGCAACACGGAGCTTCTCTACAAAACGCTCCTACACGGTGGGTCAATTTCAGGGTTTATTTTCACATTACTCAACAGATGAGAACATGAACACTTGTATCTGGGGAGAACAAAGGTAATTTTCCAGCCTCGGCTGGACAATAAAGTTATATTCTATTCTATTAACACAGCTGTAGACATTCACACCTGGCAACTACACGGCACAGAGCACACAGCTTCACTTCAGCATCTGGGGGCTTCGTGCCTTACTCCTTGCTGCAGCAGCTATAGGGACAATTTGAAGACAGAAAAACGTAACTTCTTGTAGAGAAATCTTTATTGCGAACAATTGAATTGGAGCACACTCGAGTCTGTTCTGCACTCAGCAAATGTATTTGTAATGCCCCTTCTCACTCAGTTTCACTCAATGTCCTCGCTTAACATGCCCGCTCTGTGCAGTTAGCTTGCAGAGAGGAAAACTTGAGAGAAAAAGGTTATTGTGTGCTCATGTGAATAATAGCAAACTAAACTAATTGAGCACTAAATTCATTGTGTCATTGCTCGTTCCTTGTGTGATAATTTATCTACAATTTGTGTGCTTGCAAGAAAACCTCTTACTGCAAAAGGTCTCCCTGAGGCACAAACATAATTCCACATGACTTTGTCCATGCACGACCAGCAACCTTTCACTGCAAGTCTCATTTAATCATATTTAAATCATGTTTTTGTCCATTACTGCACTGCCTGAGCCTCATCTAAACGGCCTCTGAATGATGGTTTGAATGCCCAAATTACAGCTAACCTTTAGCATCTTCACATCTAGATTAGGACTGCTACTTGAGAGTTTAAAGCCTTGAATAATTAAAGCCACGTTTTCTGTTAAGTGGTAATTTTACAAAGTAGCACAGCACATCTCCCTGGCAAACGCAATGGGCCTCATTCACTAGTATGTGAATAGAAATAAGTGGTAAAATGAGTTCTTACCATCAAGCATATGAAGCATTGACAGCTGCGTGTCAGATATTTGCAATCAGCATAGTGCCACGGCCTTATTCCTTATAGATGGAAATAGGTTTGCTGAGAGCTTTATCATGGGGGAAGCGGTGGAGTTGTTGGAAGAGAGAATCACGGCCCCTGATGCTGCCATTAATATCGGCTACATATGTGCAATTTCACAACACTAGAAATTGGTGGAATATGGTTGTTTGAAGGAGGAGTTTTCACAGCAATATAAAATGATAATTAGAGGTGGAATTATGAGCTGTATAACTTTCTGAAACTAGCTGGAAGCATCTTATAATACACAAATAAAACTAATGCTACAATTAGTTGTTCAGTTGTTTTGACTTTTGTTTATGTCTATTGCTCCTTAACAAGTATTTGTTATCCATCTACTCGATGGAGCAATCGGTAGAATACTTCATTTCTAAAGCAATTGATGTTTGCAGCCCTAGAGACTGCAGGTCGTTGTAGCCGTCAGTGCATTATCACAGCCTGACACTGCTGTGAGGCCAGCTGTAGATAGGGAGCCTGCTGGGAACAGTGCAGAGGAGGATTTCACATGGAGACACACACACACACACACACACACTCGCTCTGGAGGAAACCTGTGTTTGCCTGGCATCTGGACAAGTCTCAGGTTGGTGCCAGCCAAGTGGGCAACAAGCATACAGTAGGTCACACACACACAGACACTCAAACCCGCTGACACAGAGCGTCAGACTGATGGACCAATTTACAAGCTAATGTCGGCATCGAGTAGGTGCTCGTTGGCCACACAAAAGACACCTATTAGAGGATTTGTTTGGGTATCAGGTAATAATCTGAGCTGCTTCTCATTTATTCTTATCAGCGAGGACACTGACCAACATAATGGCCTGTGATAAAAAGAAAAAGGACCTGAGGTCGTTCCCTTATCCTTTATCTGACTCTGAGAGCAAGGAAGAGAGAGTGAGAACACAAACGCAGCAGGTCAGATGGGGGAAAGAGAGACACAGTGCAGAGTCTTTGTGCAGACAGTGGGAAGACCCATCGAGGCACAACTTCATATCTATTCTGGAAACTTTTGGCACGCACTCAAAGGTTTGTGTGTGTGTGTGTGTGTGTGTGTGTGTGTGTGTGTGTGTGAGAGAGAGAAAGACCAGGGAGGGAGGAGGAGCAAAGCAGACGTCTGATGTGTCGTATAATCACAGGTTTCCTGTCGTCTTTTATCTCCGTGTTTCTGTCTGTGTTTGTTTGTCTGTGAAAATCTACGCAGGATTAACACGAGCTGGCCTGACATCACCGCGGTCTCATGAAAACAAGATAAACAAAACAATGATTGACGTATTACTCATTATTACACACACATGTATTATGATGGGATTTATGCATTTTCACCTTTAAAAACACTATTTTTTTTTTTCATTAGTCCAAACTTCAGACGATAATGACGTGTCATTGCTTGTTACTATCACGTGGAGGCTGTGACAAATAGGCCTGTCAGGGTGACGTCATGGCTCGTGTAGCTGACAGTGATCAGACCGCTGCAGCCTAGATGTAAGCCAGGGACGGAGGCTCAGTGGAGGGGGAGATAACTGGATGATGTCTATCATTTGGTAGACACTATGCAAGGCAACTTACAGTGCAGTGGGCGAAAACATACGTTTAAGCTCTATAGCTGTGTAAGTGCAGCACTCATGAACAGCTGTAGGAAGAAAGAGCCAGCGGGCACTTTGAGTGTTAGAAAGTGCATTAAGATTCTAACATGAACACTGCAGACATATTGTATAAAACACTGGTCTGCTTACAGCCCTAAATGTACACGCTTAAAGCCCCCGAAAACATGCCTTCAAATAGCTAGCTGCTTCGCCTGCGTTCACTCTTTATGCTAAGCTATACTACAGATATAAGAGTGGATCTTCTCACTTAACTTTTGGCAAGAAAGCAAATAAGGGTATTTAGCAAAATGTCGAACTATGTCTAACTATAAAGCAAGAAATCTCTGTCTGTCTGAGTGTGTGTGTGTGTGTGTGTGTGTGTGTGTGTGTGTGTGTGTGTGTGTGTGTGTGTGTGTGTGTGTGTGTGTGTGTGTGTGTGTGTGTGTGTGTGTGTGTGTGTGTGTGTGTGTGTGTGTCTTTCGCATATCTCCAGAATCTACAACTATCTAATCCAATCTACTTCGCTTTTGGCGGTGGGGACGTGCAGTGATGTTGTTCGACGTTGGTGAACGTACGGCACGTTCAATATTAATAACCAAGCGAAAGCGCTTCGTGCAGCATCGGGGGAGGGGCTTCAGGGCTCAGCGAGCCTATTCGGGCCTTGGCGCATTGACAGCAGTTTGCTTTTGCTGCTGGTAAAAAAGATATGTATTACGACCTCTTTTTCACTTCAGAGTACGTGTTCTGAACAGCCATGTCCTGAACAGGCACAGCACCTGACAATACAGGGAGCCACGCACTCCAAATTGCACAAGTTCTTTTAAATCCACATTTATACCTTTTTACAAGGTGAGGCTGAATATGGGCAATGTTGGCTCCTCCTCAACCGGGAGGAAATAGTCAAGACTCTGAGACAGATGTTGCTTCCCTCTAAATGAAAAGTTAATATTGTAACTTTGAAGACAGCAATGATGCGGTTGTTGATAAGGCGTCAGTTTCTTTCCTTCTTCGTTCCTCTGTAGCCATAAATGGAGAAGTAGGGAGGAATGCAGACAGACAGCTGAGAGAAGACAAGGGGTCTGTGGTGGTGCTGCTAGTGTGTGTGTGTGTGTGTGTGTGTGTGTGCATGGGGGGGTCTCAGCTCACAAAGCACTGCTGTTCAACCAGCCATTAGCCTGTAACAGCAGGCTATGCCCTGCACCATATTGTGCTCTGCTCAGCTTGTTTAGCCAATTGTAGCGACTCACCGCATGAGGGTTCATCATTGAGCTGCTTTTCATATGAAACATGTGACAATGTTCAAATAACGCCACAAAAAGGCAGCTTTTTCTGCAGATGTGAAATCCTACTGTGGCAGCAGTCACAGCAGTGTAGGACATGAAGCAGGTGACAAACTGTCCACTGTGCTCACATGACAGTGAAATCTGACTCTGAGGCAACAGGTCTTTCACATGAGGCAATGATTCAACTGTCAGAGGCAGTGATACAGAAGGCACGGTGCAGTCTGCAGGGCGTCCAAGCTTCAATGCCACAAATGAATTCCACCCCCGCCCCCGCCCCCGCCTCCCCCAGGTGAGCACTGCTTTTGTTCCTGGCTTTCATCCCTGCCTTTGATTTCCTCTCTGCCCTCGACCAGTCAGTAAACAGAAAGTACAGGGCACGAGTGGCCAAGAGTGAGCTACACCAAGCTTCATAAAACGTTCCTCTGTTGCCAGCATGTGACAAAATGTCCTTTTTTAAAAGGCCTGGTCTCTTTGTTTGTTGGGATCATACTGTGTAGATGGCAACTAGATGATCGTCATTTCCAAAAAGTAACCAGGTTCCACTTGATGTGTATTGTTGTTATAGCTTCTTTATCTTCAGACAGGTTATAAATGTAGGGATTTTTAAATATATAAATGAGTAGCGAAACCCAATGAATCCATATGCTTCTATAACAGACGGCAACCTCCGCCTCTGAAGAGCGTGTCTGGTTGTATAGAAGTCTATGAGAAAATGACTCTACTTCTCTCTTGATTTATTACCTCAGTAAACATTGTAAACATGAGTTTATGGTCTCAATCTCTAGTTTCAAGTCTTCTTCAATACAGCATGATGTTCATTTAGTAAATGATGGTACATTTAGAGTCAAACAGACCATAAAGCAGAGTATGATTTAGGGCGGGGCTACCTTGTGATTGACAGGTTGCTTCCCTACCAAAACCGTAAAAGGCATCTCTACGTCACTCCTCCGCATTCCAAATATGGTCACTTCTGTTCACTGGTTGCAAAAAAGCCAAGATGGCGACGGCCAAAACGCCGTAAAAACAGCAGTCCACAAACCAATGGGTGACGTCACGAGTCACTGAATGGTTTAACTATTATTGTGTGTATCACACAGTGTGCTGTGGTCTTCCGAATCTCCGAATCTCAATAGTTGAATTGCTAAACCCCCCCTCCAAACAGTAAGTGGCATCAACATGACAAATTCCACTGGGACCGGCTGGCGAGACACAGTTTGCTGTCACATCTGCCAGCGTCAACAATGAAGGAAACCAAGAAAAACAGACAAACAAATAGACAAGAAAGCACACATGGACACTCTGGACACACACACACACACACACACACACACACACACACACACACTCAGCGAGGAGGGTTTAAAGTCAAACAAAACACATTACCAAGAATATTAAAATGACAGCAGGGTCAGATCCAATATCAGCTGGTCTGTGACAGTGAGCAGACGAGAATAGCACCATTTTAAGACAGGCAATGAGCTGCATACCTGAGCTGAGTGAGCGTGGGACTAGAAGGCAGTACAGATATGTTTAACACTCACCATCAGGCAGCTACTTTAAAACCAGAGGAAGCCTTTTGTTTTCAACTCCCCTTCGCTAATTAGTTTACATTCTGCCCTCTGCGTCTCCGTCCTCTCTTTGCGCTGCACTTAGCTGATAGATGGTCAACTCCCACAGCCAAACATCCAGCTGTTCTCCTCCCTCCTCGCCTCTTTATTATTCTCTCTTCTCTTCTAGTGTCTAATGCTGACTCCCCTCTCTGCCCCGCTGTTCACCTTCCCCACTTCCTTCCAGCGCAGAGGGCCTTGCTTATTAAAAAAAATGATCGCTGACCTTCACGTCATGTATTATTTCGGAGTATGATGGCTAATGGTGTAGAAGGTGGTGACGAGGCTCCAGACCCACAGCTGGAGAGGAACAACATAAAATACCAAGAAGTGCCCAGGCCTGTTCCGCATAACACTGTTACTTTGGGAGATGACAAAAGGAATTTTAGCATTCAATCTATCACAGAGAGTGGTTATAACCCTGGCCTGGTGGCTCGGCTATAAGCTCAAGATGTAGACATAAAACTCTGAGGTTCACCGGGGTTTCTGTCACTATTTCCTGTGGTGTGCCCCACGGTTCAGTCCTGGGCCCCATTGTTTATTGTTTGTACATGCTGCCATCTATCAAGTGAAGATCTATCTGTCCATCAATGTACCCATGACAGCTCTATATCTGTTATTCTTGCACATTGCTTCTTATCAATTCAGAATTGGATGGCTCAAACAGTCCTTAAGTTCAATATGAAGAAAACAGAGAAACAAGGGAAAGGCCAAAATAGACAACTTCATTTCATCAAAGTCACACCATTTCTCTCCCTAAGAACCTGATCAAACATCTACACCTGTTTCAAAGCACAGCAACGAAACTCACCTCTGTACTATAATATATCCGCTGGCTGCATGTAACCTCTAAAATTGATTTAAAGGTGCATCTCATCAAAAGGATCACTCTGTTCTATCTCCAGGACTAAAGGCTACACTGACTGGAACAGCCTCCCAGTAGATTCATAAATGTGCACTTTGCCCTTCAGCAACCTTTAAAAGCAAACCTAAAATTCATCTTCTCAAACTTGCTTTCACAGAGAAACTTTTAGTTAATTTGACCTCACTCACAGAAATAATTGCTTTTCATTAACTGTTCAATTTATTTGTCATTTACTTGTCTCTTGTGAAAACAATCTTTCTATCTTGTTTTTAATAGTCCTACTTCATTGATTAAATAAAATAAAATAAAATATAAATAAATAAATCTACCTAAGAAATATAACAATATAATATTCTCTGGATTATGAGGATTTGTAATAAATATTAAATTCATATAAAAGTACATGATGGCCCAGAAAATAATATTTGCATTCGAAAAGGATTCATATTCAAAACCCCAGGCAGCAGAGCCTATTTGTTGCAACCTGTCATTATTGATACATTTGGACTGCATTCATTACATATATTTATATATATATAAATATTTGACATGTTCTGACATGATCTTTGAATCTTCCTCAGCTGTTTCTGTCACTGTGTAACAGACAGAGGGGTTCCAGTGAGTGTGGCCAGACGCTGACCATTACACAGGCTGTTAGATTAACAAGGCCTGGCACTGAGAGACAGCTGGTCCCACTGGAGGAAATGTTCACATTCCTGTCCCGTCCCGGAGACGTCTGAATCGCTCCATGTCGGAGAGGAAACACGGACTATTATCAGCAACAGGTGGACGGCGGAGAGCGGGGCTGGATGGAAACTCTGCAAACACGCCAAGAACATTCACTGCCCATCGCTCCCACATGTCTGCAGTTACTGATGATTTACTATCATTCTAATAGAGATCAATGTGATCTGTCTGACCTCTATGCTCACCCTGGGAAAATGCGGGATCATGGTCGGACAGTTGCAAGTTTGAAACCTCAGAAACATGTTTGGAAAAAATGGTGCAACAGCGCAGCCACAGCACACCAAACCTATGAAGTGCAGTGGGGCTAAGGTGATGACAATGACCATATCTGTAAGGTGCTCAGCTACTGGCGACAAAGGGCCTGCCATGCTGCCTGAAGCCTGCTGAAACACATGGCCAAGCAGATGTTGGGGGCAGCCTGCCGGTCGACCAGCTTGTCTATCGGCCACTCATCCGAAGCGAGCCGGTTGCAGCGGGTTTGGTTAGTGATCGCGCCGACGTGTGTGTGTGTGTATTTTATGCGCTGGTACTCGGCAGCTGCTCGGGGAGACGAGGAGCGCTGAGCAGAGTGCAGATGTGCTCAGCGTAGGTGCTAATCAGAGCCTGGGATGAAGAAAGTCTGGCTCCACTTAGAGGGAAAGCGCAGAGAAAACTTCAGCACACGAGTCATTAGTCGAGGCAAGCAGTTAAGTGTGTTTGCATGTGTGTGTTGTTGACCTGTTGGAGCCTTATGCTAATCTGGCTAATGACTGTGTGTGCCTGTGTTTTATCCAACTGTATGTGCATTTTGTGTCTTTCAGCATGCTCACATATGAGCATATTAACAGAGTCATTTCCTGTGTGAGAGACAGGAGGGTAACCTCGGCATGGCCAAAGGCAAAGGCCGCGTACTCTGAGTGTAATTTAGAATACACAGGGGAGTACTGCATGTGTGTTTGTGTGTGAAGTCATTTTTCAGCGTTAGATTTGAACTGATGATGACCTTATGTGAGGAGCCTGGGGAAAAGAGAGTGGGAGAAAACTAATCTGTCAAATAATGCTGAGAAATGTCTTTTGTTTCTCTCCATGTTCAGTATCTGCAGAGGCTTAGATAAGCTTAACTTCAACCATAATGTGTATATTTTTTACAACATCTCCCAGTGGTCTGTGGCACTCCGTCAGAGGGTCCGGGAAATAATTCGCAATAAATTATAAAATTGTGCTGTATAGTTAGAAAGTACATAGATGGCTTGTGACACATCACGTCAATCTGTCATGACATCACTCAGGGTGCAACGAACTGATCCTGCTGCTGCTTAGCTTGGCTTATTAGCCAGCTAGCTAGCTGGAGAGCGCGGAGAAATATTTGAGTCAGTCCACACCGCTCAGCTCAAACCAGCTAAATTGAGAAAATATTACTACAGTTATATCACGTTTGGTGTTATTGAGAGCAGCGACGACCAAGATGCGTCATGACTCGTGTCTTTAAGTGCTGCTGAACGAAGCCATGAAGCCAGCCAGACTACAGCGACATCTGATTACAAAGCCCCGAAATATCAGGGCACAACTAAGTTATATTAACATGATTCATATTGAAATGGGTTCCTGTTTATCACTTTAAAAACAGGTCTGGAGTATTTGGAGTTAGTGAATCCATTGACAGGGGTCACTTGATGCTCCTATGGGGCACTGCAGGCATCAGATTTAAAATGCCGACATCACGGAATCAACAGTATTTTGGGAAAAGGTCGCTATTTAGGCAACATATTTATATATTACTATACAGTGATCTTCTATTGCTCAAGTCTGAGCACTTAAAGCGGCTCAATAGAGTATTTCTATTGTCTCCATACGGCTCTCAACATGGTGACGACTGAGCTAACGGCTAGCACCGAAAGCTGCTGACAGGTAAATATTACACTACACGTGCAGTTAACGACAACAACAACATGCAGGCTCTCTGGGAGTTTTCATGTCACTATCGTTCAAATACAGCTGACCTGAAACATGAGACAACTGGCCTACGTTTACAAGGCTGTGTCAGACCTTTGTGTGTGTGTGTGTGTGTGTGTGTGTGTGTGTGTGTGTGTGTGTGTGTGTGTGTAATTACAGGGCTACAGGATGACACCATACACATTGTGGCTAGATGTCAGGCAATCTTCCATGACAACACATACTTCCCTACCTTCTTCCTTCCTCCCTTTTTCTCTGTCTTCCATCCTTCCTTCCTTCCTTCCAGCCTTCCTTCCTTATTCCTCCTTCCCTCCTGACATTCTGCAGTATTGCACTGTAATTGCTGCCATTAGATAATTAGAGGTGTCTGAGAGTGCGTTTTAACAAGCGGCACAACATAGCCTGTGATTAGATTTGGACTGTGCTCTGTAGCAATAAAAGAATCACAAAAAAACCATGTCCGAGGTAAAGAGGGTAGACACGTGACATGGAGACATTTCTCTCTGGATTCTAAATGTGTTCAAACATGGAACCACTGTCTTTCAAACAGGAGCGAACTCTGTGCCCGTTTCTTTTTGAATACTTCAAATTGAATATGCATATAAAAATAGGTGGATAGAAAC
Source organism: Pholis gunnellus (assembly GCF_910591455.1). Taxonomy (NCBI): domain Eukaryota; kingdom Metazoa; phylum Chordata; class Actinopteri; order Perciformes; family Pholidae; genus Pholis; species Pholis gunnellus. The sequence continues at coordinate 22,703,685 of NC_136536.1, read as the reverse complement.
ACTCTGTGTGACAGACAGTGAGCCAGCATGCACAGTACCAGGACCCGGGAACTGAAGCAGCTAAATGGAACCCAGCCATCATTCTTTTTAACATCCAAACCTGAGCTTTTCCTGCTGTGGTGTGTCAAAGTGTCCTCTGTGAAAACGCTCTGTTGCTTTGATTGTTGTGAGGTGTGTTTCATCAGTGGGTATGAAGACGTCGTCTATGTAATGTTGGCTAATTAAAGCAAACCTTACTGTTTGTCTTAATAATGCAGTCGGGTCAATAGATAGAACAATGTACAGTCGCACAAACAACACACACTACACCCAAAAGTGAACCTGCTCTCAGCGGTGTTTCCTGGTGGTACACCAACACGCCTGTTCCTCTCCACACTGGAAGCACATGGCCGATACTTTTCAGTGTTCACCACTGTACCAGCCACCCCATTGTTTTCAATGACACCATCTCCATTTCCTATTCCTCCTCTCCATGCCCCTTCATCCTCCCCCTCAAGTCCTCCTCCTCCTCCTCCTCCTCCTCCTCCTCCTCTTTTCATCCTGAAAAGGCCCCGGCATGCCAACAGGACGGGGAAACCTAACTCACCGTCCTTTCAAAGAAACAAACCTGTTCCCTCTCCGCTCTCTCTCACCCCTTCCCCCTGCGCCTAAAGTTTTTCTCTCCCTATTTTCTCTTTGTCGTGATTCTTTCAGCCCCCCCCCCCCCCCCTCCAATATTTCAGCCTCTCTCCCTCTAGTGCCGGTGGTTTGTTGGCTTTACCGCACCATTGTTCTGGCATCCGCACATTTCCGGAGGCGCTCTCTCACTCCCACTGCTGCCTAATGCCAGGCCTCACCTGCCCCCCCCCCCCCCCCCCCACACACACACACACACACACACACACACACACACACACATCTGAGGAGAACTTCAGTACTTCAACACAAAAACCTCTAAGAAAGGTGAATTACAGAGGATTTACCTCCACCCTCTTTTATGTTAAGTTTCCCTTCCTTACTTCCTTCCCAAGTGCTTCCATCCTCCCTGCCTTCCATACTTCCAATAGAATGGCGAGTTGCTCCCTCCATCAGTTGAACTGAATAACATCACTTCATGAAAACTCATTTTCTAAATGACACTCAAAAGCTATTCATGAGAAAATATTATCATGGTACTTTTGCAGAAAAGCTAAACAAAAATGTTTTCTCTGATTTCTTTTGCTCAAAATTAAATTTGCTCAAGAAAACTTCTGCAAATGCACACACACACACACACACACACACACACACACACACACACACACACACACACACACACACACACACACACACACACACACACACACACACACACACACACACACACACACACACACACACACACACACACACACACACACGACCAGCTTCCTACAGGTCCTTATTCCACCCCCAATCCCCCCAAGAAGAAGAATAGAAATAGAAAGTGAAAAGAGAAAGAGAAGAGAGGAGGCACTGCTGGCTCTTTTGTCCCCTGTGATCAGCCAGAGTCCTTTCACTCTCTCTCACACACACACACACCAATTAACCCCGTCTCTGCCCTGGGGGTTTTGGACACGACCTCTGACCTTGGAGCATGTCCTCAGCGGCGTCAGGAGTCTGAATGGACTGCTCCCCGTCTCTTTAATGACAGTGTGTGAGGTTTATAGCTACACACACACAGACACACTTGTTCACCTTTCTGCTCTGAAACACACCCTCGTCCCTCATTTCCTCCTCTGATTTCGGCTATACGCTCTCAGCCGACCCTCTCTCTCTCTCTCTCTGTAGCTCCTTTTACTTATTTCCTCTCCAGACACTTGAATCTCTCCACACCGCTCAGAGGTGGTTGTCTCACATCTATACTGTAAATACTCCTCTTAGAGATGAATGGGTTTCTGAGTTAAATGCTCAGGTACAAGATGAAAACCAGATCCAATGACATGAAGCTTTTTTTATTGCTCTGCTCAGCCCTGCTTACTTCAAATAGAGAAAAAACGTAAATAAAAAACAAAAAATCCCCCCATCTAAGGAAGAAAACATGCCGCCGGCGTAAAGAGCAGCACTTGTGCTCACTGATAATGTAACGGAGGGGACACCCCGGGCGCTAACAGCAGGCACTAATAGACTTTAACTGGAGCAATGAGCCCATTGTCCTCGCCAACAGGGAACAAAGCATTTTATTGAGGGTCGTTACTCAGATAAATCTTGAGCTATCTGAAAGTATTGAGCACATGTCCACTTTGCTTGGACTAGGAATACTGATGACTTTTTAGAACTTTCCGGTGTCATTTTATGGCTTTAAATGAGATAAAAACACCAGATACTGAGTGTGTTTTGTTTGAATTGGTTCATTTGCCAGCCTTCCTTAATCCCCGTCACACACACACACACACACACACACACACACACATACACATATACATGCAGGCACTGGACGAGCAGCACGCATCCAGAAGGGCCTCAAACAGTGCCGGAGGAGGTAGGTGTGGAGTGGGTGTCTTCTATTTGCGGATTCAGCTGGGCTGTTTTAGGAGGGCCATAAACAGAGCGACAACCACCCACAGAGCGAGACCGACAGACAGGGACGACCTCAGGGACCCGGAGGGCACCGCGGGGCCCTAAATAAGAAACATCAGCTATCTTATCTCTGAGCAGCGTCTCACATCCACCACGGGCAGGCTTCTGTTTCTGACCACAAGATTTAGATTTGTTTTCCCAGCACTGTGTTTAACGGGAGGCCGTTCTGTAGAGAATAAGAGACGTCACAACGAGGTCTGCTCTGGAAGTCAACGTGATAAACCAGGGCTCAACATTTTTAGTCCCCATAGATGCCGAGTATAAACGCACCAATGCGTGTGCAGTGTTGTATGGTTCAGGTTGTGACTGTAAATGTAAATATCACTAATATCACAAATATTAATATCTATATATTTTGGCATGCACGTTTGCTGCGTTTCGATGTTTTCGATGTCGCTATTTTTTGTACGTTAAAAAAAAAGGCCAAGAATGGTAAACATTGCTAGAACCCTGAAAACAAAAAGACAATATGATGAGTTTCTCTTGAAAACAGGTGAGCATTGCTGCCAGTGGGGCTGAGATAATAACCTCAAAGCACTCTCACTGACAGACCCTCTGGAGCAAGAGGCAGGGTCTTGAAAACATTAAATAACTCACTGATGTGGATTCAAGTGAAATCACCTCAGTAGTTGAACTAGTAGTTGTTGTTTTTTAACTGAAGTAAGACTTCAACTCCACATCTTAACATGAATACACCGTGTTTTCCACAGACTAATCAAAGGAAGCCCAGTGACCTGGAGACAGTCGTCAGCTGAGTGAATCACTTCTGAGGATTCGTTATGATGGAGCAGCCAACACGGACTGACTCTAAAGGGCTCTGTGTACAGTCGACTTACCGCAGACGAGCGTTACCAGTGAGGCTTGCATCTCTGAGCGCTCATCAACTCGCGGGGCCGCCGGCAACCTGTGTAGGCAACAGATAGTGATGAACCAGGTGTACCACACAGAGACATTCAACAGGCGCCGAAAGATATGCATCTATATATATACGATACATATATTTATTTAAAAAACGGACATGTTATGTCCACGCAGAAGAGAGCAGACTATAAGTGAAGTTTGGTTTTGACTTTTTGCAACTGGAGGTTCCCCGTGAACGTTCGTGAGGTCTCTCTGTCGTTCAGAAGTCACACTCGGTTCATCGACACAGAAGTGTTTTTAATGAGTTCCTCTGTTACAGGTTAATAACAACAACAGAAAACACACTCCACTAATTTGTGACTCCTTAAAGCAAAATATGTTCAGCTTTCCTACGTGTTAATCTATCTGGTTGTCGATAAACGTCCAACGTTAGCTGGCTAATCACAAAAGCTACACTCACCGTCTTGTTTCAGATGTTAGCTTCTGAGTTGTGTCCGATAATAGTCTCCTCTGTGTCCGATATCAGTCTCCTCTGTCGGTCCACTTGCTCCGGAGTCGCTGGACGGATGCGAGGCTGAGGCAGTGTAGCGGAGTCCTCAGCTCCTGCGGCTCTCTGTTGGAAACCCCGTGCTGGATTCCCGGAGCGGAGCAGAACAGCGCTGGGGGAGGAAGGGGCGAGGAGTGGATTGTCGTGTGTTCGAGTCCCCGGGTGGGCGGATAAAGGATGAGGTGGGCTACAAACCCGGATAATACATCTTTAATGGTCCTAAACGTTTTTCCTTTTTGTTCTTGTGGGACAACATTTTTTGTTTACCTGTCCAAACGTTTAAGAAAAAAACAAAACAATGAGCCTCTATTATTTAAATTACAGCACAATCTGTCTAGATTTGCCCCCATTAAAGACCAACTGTTATTTAAACAGCACGTCGTTGTCAGAAAATGTGTGCACCCAGTTTAACAAGATATAATATCTTAAAATAAATAAAAATAACAAAAGTCATATTATATGCTGTGCAATCTTTGTAGAGATCAGACTTGCTCATCGGTGGTGGAGCCGCTCAACAGTTTTTGTGCCAAATGGTTGATTTTTAGTGGTTTTCCACAAACCACTAACTGAGGACACTTTAGAGGGTACATTGCACCTCCGCCAGTGTTCAGGGTGAGGTGGTCAATATTTACAACTGTTATTTACTTTGTTGAACTATTAGTACAAGTAGAGCAATGAATTCACAGTATTTTCTTCTATTTTGAAATAGCCAATACATCTGTTTCGACAATTTATAATAATAAAACTGTATTCCATGGCAATATGCACATTTTGTAAAAAAAAGGAAAAAAAAGAAGAAGCTGACTCCTCTACATGTTTTCCGAGCCCCCAGAGTTTGTGTCTGGGAGCAGAAAGGAATGCGCGCTCCCTGCTGGACGGATTAGATTCCCTTTGATTGCAACCAATGAGCAGCCAGTGGCCGCGCGCAGATCACGGATCATAACATCAGCCTCATCCAACATGTTGGTTGGGAAGACGTGTCCATCAGGACTTACAGCCATGCAGTGTGGAACAGACGTCAACTTTACTTTTTTATTTTTTACAAGTGCATTTAATCACATCGGTTGTTTCTTTGGGCCCATCAGCCTGATGTGTGCAGGTGCCGTGTGTTTCTGCAGAAACACAGCCTGCTGTAAATCTCTGTCATATTACACATTCCCCGTGCGGCTCGAGGACAGCCTCTCTTTGTTGGAGCTCAGGATCCAGCGCCAGAACCCAACAGAGAATAGCAGAGCTCCTTCATACTGAGAACAGCATGAATGAGAGTAGACATAGAGAGCCTGTACATGCCCACACAGGCTAATCAATCAGATGAAGTGGAAACACCTGTGTGTGTTCCTTACGGGCTGTTAATTGGCTGTCACGGCAGTAAATACAGCTGCAACTCATAACGTTAATGATGGCTCTGTTCTTTATTGAGTGTTCTCGTGAGCTGCCGTAGTGAGCGATCTTGCAACGGGCTCACCTAAATGGAATAGTTGTCATCAGTGTCATTGATTACACCTGCGCTGGTCAAAATGTCCGCGTGAAGGGGTTGATGGGCGGGAAACGGAGCTAAAGAAACGGGGAGAGCGCGCCACTTTGCTGAGTGTACGGCGCCCCCTCGTGACAGTGAACTGAAACAAACATACTCTTAACAAATGAGTCAACGTTAAACAATTTCAACTCGTAATATTATCACACAAACAGGACACGTGATGTGGCAACTTCACATTTATTTGTCTCCATCGTTGCACCTCAGAATGAATTTTGCTAATAAGAGTACTCGTGTATGCATTTATATTTATTCAGTCAAAGAGTTTCGTTTGAAATAGAAAAATAGTAAACACGCATTTCATTACAAAAATCAAACTTTCCCAAGTGTCTCTTAATATAAATGTCATATTGTAAATACCATACTAATGTGGTCAAATTACAGCGAAAACACGCAGTCATAAAAGCACTTTTGGTCAAAATAAACACGTTTCTGATAACATATTCTGATATATTCTTTCTGTTTATTATTCATGAAATCAATTATCGTGGACTATGATATGACACAAATACTCCTCCACTTGTTGTAATAGCTTAAGGACACAAATGCCACACAGGACAATGTTGATATCGAGCAGACAAAGCGTGGTACAGTACGTGGACAGAGGAAGGCATTTCTGTGATATAACACTTGAAGGGTAATGTGTACAACTTGCTACACCAGTGAAAGAACGGGAGTGCTAGAGCAGCGCTTTATTCTCATGGGCGATGTAGTTTTCTGTCCCGATTTATTGTCATGGGCGATGTAGTTTTTTCAGTCATTCAGCTCTGCTCTGGACTACAGCAGCAAATGGTAAAACAGGGAGCTGTTCCAGTCCTCACACACAGTTGCTGTACTTCTGCACTTGATCCCGGATCTCGTCCCGCACCACAGTGGCGTTTTCCTTCAGCTCGTCCAGCTCCATGCGCTGCTTCTGCATCCGCTGCTCGTTATTCTTGAACTTTTTCTCCAATTCTGCAAACACAGACAGTGCTCAGCGAGTACCCGCGGGATCATAAGGATAATACGGATTGAGGAAAACTGAATCCTTATTAAACCTTTAACAATATAAAGTGATCCGAAACAGTCTCAGACACAATGCTGCTGAACGCAATATTACCAAAAACGTTTGGTGTACTGGAACTGTGTTTTAATTTACATTTTCCAATGTGTGTATTGAGTACAATGTAATCAAAGTTTTTCTGTGTTTCTAAGATAATTATAACTTCTACTTCTTCTAATACACTGGTCCAGATACAACAGTTAGATCCTATTATGTTACAAAGAAGCAAACAACCCTGCAGTGATGTCAGGGCTGCCTCTGGACATGTTGGTGCTCTGGGGGAGATGTCCACTGAAGCCCCTGAGGGAATTGAGCTTTTTTTTTTAATTTTACATTTTAGGACAATTAAAATAAGAAATAAAAAACATCAATTTTAAACGCACAAAAATGTAATTTTCTGCCGCTATGAGATTCTCAATAAATACAAATTAAAAAAAAAGAAAGATGATTGGTGACCTAAAAATTATATTGTAAGAATTTAAAACTGGATAAAAATTCTGTTTATCACAGTTTATGGCAGACAACCACAACAAAACGTATTTGTGCGTGACTTTAAAAAATAAAACATTGCATAGGTCATCGATTTCTTGCTTTAAAAAGTATTTTTTTTTTTTTTACAAAATTGTTATCAGTTAGGTTTAGTGCTATTAAATAAAATAAAATAAATACTTCTCTGGGGTTGAAAAGTGTTGGAAACCTTTGCAAGTACACTGATAAAAATATAGAACATATGTTAACATAACATCGTTTCTATACATTTTAATATGGAAAAGTGATATTATTCCTTTAATAAAATATCTCAGGCTATGCCAGATAACCACTGAATAACAATAATTCTGTCCTCTTTCCCCGATACATTATTTCATCTATAAATGAGAACCTGACAGATATCACACTATACTGGATATAGGCAAACTGTGACATTACACCACTGTATATGGAAGGGATTTCCTCACAGGCAATCCATGCTAAATTGTAAACAATGGGCCCGGTGTACTGAACGTGGTCCGCCTCATGAAGAGACACAGAGCGGCTTCATGTACTCACTCCTGAGTTGCTCTATCCCTTTACTGGCTTTGCTCAAGAGGTCTTCTGCCTCCTTCTTGATGTCCTTGGCTTTCTGGTTAACAGTGTTCAGACCACCAGACTCCCCACCAAGAGAGTCCACCTTCATCTGCAGCTCCCGGTACCGCTCCTCCGTGTCGTTGAGGCTCTGGGAGAGACGACACAATAGTTAGTTGCCATAAAGAAATGATTGGTGCCGTCCACAACATTTGACTCCTTTCATGCATTTATGGTATAAAAGCGTGACATTTTTTTTTCCTCAACAAAAGCACAACTTTCCGCCCACTTCCTCACCTGCTCAAGTGAGGATGCTAGTTGTGTGGCGTTGTTAGCCAGTGCTTTGGCGTCCTTTGCCATCTGTCTGTTCTGCTCCGTCTTGTTCCTGAGAGCCTCCACCTCCATGGAGAGGTTGTTTAAACGCATCATGACATCCTTCTGCTTATCCTCCAGCTGTGTCAGCCTCTCATCCGCCTAGAAATGAGCGGGGGGGATGGAAAGATAAGACAAACCAGCACTTAAAATACAGAGCCTGAAACCCAAACGGGTTCGTAGGGAGAGTGTGAACAGGTCATGGAACACACAGCCGTACCTCGACCGTAGCGTTTCTGGTGCGGTTCAGGTTGTCGCGGGCCTCCTCCAGAGCCGCTCTTGCTTTCTCTATGGCCTGCTGAGACACGTCCAGCGCCTGCTTGGTATCATTGGCTGCGTCTTTCACTCCCTCCGCTCGGCTTCTGCGCAATCCCACCAGAAATAAGACGGATACAACCGGTTGCTGTTACAGTCCTCAGTAATGAGTGTGTGTTGTATTCGATGTAGGACGTAAGACTGAACTTATGTAGCATTTCTATACTGACACACAGTCACAGATACTTCAACAATACTGTCAGCAAACAAAACAAGCAATCTTGAATCAGGATGGTTTGTGCCATAAATAAAAAAGTTAATAAAAGTGACAGTAAATTTACTCACTTGGCTTCTTTAGCTTTGTCGAGCAGCTCCTTGGCTTGGCTGATGTGCTGCGCGGTTTGGTTGACGATCCCCTGCACGTTGGTGAGGTTGGAAAGGCTGTCCTGTATCCGCATGACCATTTTGTCCAGAGTGGTCCTGTTGACCGGCAGGGTGATCGCCAACACCTGCAGAGCCACCTTCTCTATGCTCTCTGGATCTGCTCCCTCCTCTGGACGGCGACAGGGAGGAAGGAGAGAAAAACAACGACACATTAAACACCAGAAAATCATTTTTGCCGCAGCAACAAATCCAGCTGAACTTAAGATGGAAGCAAACATTCACTTAATTCCAGTTACACCATCAACATACCCGTGAGGAAGTCTCTGATCTTCTTGATGAAATCTTTGAGCTTCTTGTTGTTGTTTTCAAAGTGGTCCTTCTTAATCTGCGCTTTCTCCAGCGTGTTCATCGCCTGCTCCTTCACATCCTGTGTCAGAGAGGCTATGTCCTGGAGCTGGAGACGGGGGAAACCGAGATGTCAACAGAGAAGCTTTACACTTCATCGTCTCCGGTCATGTCAGATAACTTCTCTTCAATAAAAATGACCTTTCTCGCCACGCCCTGCAGCTCCTCGCTGGCAGCGTTCAGACCGTCGGTGGTGTTCCTGGCGAGACTCAGTGCCCCGACAGACGTGCTCACTGTCCCGTTGCATCCCTCTCCCCCGCACACGGGATTGCCCCGATCGTCACGGCAACCGGCGCCGCCGCACTGGCTGTCCGGGCAACTGCCGTTGACACTAGCATTGCTGTGACCGCCACACACCTGGAGGGAGAGACGGAGCATTGTCATTAACAGGAAATGGTTCAGGTCAATGGAAGAAGAAAAGTAATTAAAATACACTCTAAATAATAAAAGATGGGGCTATAACAATTCATGTATAGTTCTAGCTGGTACTGATAAATTATTTATTTAATTACAAAATATGCTATATCAACCATATTATAGGTGATACAGTCTGTTGTTTATATATATATATACACTACCATTCAAAAGTTTGGGGTCACTTAGAAATGTCCTTATTTCTCAAAGAAAAGCACTGTTTCTTTCAATGAAGATAACATTAAATTAATCAGAAATACACTCTATACATGTTACACATGTCTACACATGTTAATGTGGTTAATGACTGTTCTAGGTGGAAACGTCTGGTTTTAATGAAATATCTACATATGAGTATCTGGAGCATCACATTTGTGGGTTGGATTATACTCTCAACATGGCCAGAAAAACAGAACTTTCATGTGAAACTCGCCGTCTATTCTTGTTCTTAGAAATGAAGCTATTCCATGCGAGAAATTGCGAAGAAACTGAAAATTGACATGAAATTGTCTGGGTGACCCCAAACTTTTGAACGGTAGTGTATTTATATACAGATAGCCTAAATAACTATCCTTTTCCTATGTACTCAACAACTAATACATTGATCTATTCCGAGAAGACTTCCTTCTTAAAAATAATCGGCAATTTAAATGTATTCTCAAATATTTCTCTTTGTAGAGAAACACAAACATAATACTAGATGAAAACAGAAAATGAAATAAAGTAAACCCCCAGCAGGTCCTACCTTGTGGCTGAGGTGATGGACCTTTTTATCCAGGTCGTGGGCTTTCTGCTGCAGCTCGTTTAATGATTTGTTCTGAGCAGCCAGATCACGGAGGAAGTTGTCTCTAGTGGCGTCCAGCAGGTCCTCAGTGACGCCACGGGTTTTTTTGGACTGTTCCACAGGACTGAGAGGACCCGACACTGAAGCGTTGCATTTCTCCTCCGCCTTCACTGACTCCTGATAGTACTTCTTCACTTTCTCAAACTGATCTGTGAGGAAGCAGGCACAGGTGTAGTTTTATGTATAATATCAGAATCTCTTTCACAATATTCGGTTCTGTAAATCTGACTTGTTCAAGGCCACAGAGAGGAAAATGTGACAGGAGGGAAAAAACGCACCAAAGCTGAAGCTAGCTTTGTATCACATTAGCTTTAGCTGTGTTTGTATACTGCCACATGAGGTTTTTTAAAGCTTCACTCTCTTGATGGAGTTTGCTACCTGCAAACCCTGAGGTGAGGTAGTCATCCAGCAGGTGCTGTTTGTGAGCCACAGTTGTGTTGAAGTCCCTCAGCTCTCTCTCTAGGTCGCTCAGTGTGCGTCTCAGTGCCCTTTCTTCTTCTGCGGTTGTATTTAGCTCTCTGGTGACGCCCATCAGACGCCCGTCGGTCAGGGCGATCTCAGCCCTGGAACACACACAGAGCAGGATTTTAATATCCAGGCAGTTGGTGGCAGGAGACAAATCATCCTGACCAACCTCAACAAACATCCAACCACTACGTGACATCATCACCTGAGGTCATCGATGCTCTGTCCAATCAGCTGGTGGATCCTGTCGCTGTCCTCCGCGCTGATCAGGTCCTGCACTTCCTTCAGCTTCCTCTCCAGATCTCTGATGCGCGTGTCCCCGACTACCGGCGTGACCCCGCTCTCCAGGATCTTCTGCGCGGTGTACTGGATGTGTTCCAGGTCCCGTTTAATCTGGCACACCGCATCGTCCCACAGCTGGAAGCACGGGTGACACTGGACACACTTGGGGAAGTCGCCAGTGAAGCCGCGAGCGCATTCGTGGCAGCGCTTGCCCGCTGCGCCCTCCCTGCACTCGCACGCCCCCGTTAACCGGTCGCACTGGGCCATCTCCGAGCCCAGTGGATGGCAGTTACACTCTGAGTGGGAGGAGGGAGGAGGGGAGAGAAGAAAGACAGAGAGAGAAAAAATGGTCGGCAGGTCCAAAGACAAAATCTTTAGCTTTTATTAATGTGTAGAAAGGACCAGGGAGTGAATTTTGCTGTGTTTGGGCAAAATGACACTGATGGACTGCATCATTTCTAATGTAATAGGAAAACTCACACATGGCTGTCCCATAATGTAAGGTAGAGTGAGCTCACGTCCTGTTCACAAGTGGTATCTATTCACTAGTGTCACAAGATGAGTTACCTTGACACTGCACCTGCGGGTCTCCCCAGTGGAACTGCTCACACTCAGTGCACTGTTTACCTCCGAAGCCTGGATGACAGTGGCACTGTCCTGTGAACTGTGGAACACAGATTGACAACAATTGAAAGACAGATCAGAATATAGTTTTGCTTTTTGCGTTATCCATTTCCAGGCTTTTAGGGGACTTTGCGCTCCCTCACCATGTTGCAGTGACTCCCCAGGGCGTGTTGCGGGTTGCAGCCGCAGGGCTCACAGCCTCGGTCCTGACCGTAGTTCCAGTGGTTCGGAGCGCACTGGTCACAGTTATGGCCGGCCACGTTTTCCCTGCAAGTGCAGGCTCCAGTCTGCCGTTCACAGTGGCACTGTCCGTCACTGCAAGCGGACTGGATGGTGCCGGCAGTCACACAGGTACAGCCTGAGGAGAGAGACAGATATTCAGAAATAAGAGCCAATCAGCTCTTTGATCGGGCGACAGCCAGATGTTTCCCATCATGCCTTGGGGTCTTGCATTCGGTGGAGAGCAGCTGCGGCGCCTGGCTCCAAAAACTGCGGCCGCCTCGCTCTCGTGAGGTTATCGTTGACCACGTGTGCATGACGAGTGATCCATTGCGCTCAATGCCCTCACCTGGTCTTCTCCATTCTCTCATTAGTCCCTCAGTATTTATATCAGTCCACTTGCTCTTAGTCCCTGACAGATTGTCTTGTGTGTTACTGCCAAGCTCTCCAGCTTTTTCTTTGGTTTCTAAATCGGATCTGCCCGTTTGATCCTTGGACTTGGAAATATAATTTTTCTCTTTACACAAGCTGGGAGCACGGGAGCAAAGCAATGTACTGGTGTGGAGCAACAAAAAGTATTGTGAAGTATTATTAGCTTAAATGTATTATGTTATATTTAGGATATGTTCATCACACTACCTTGCCGTCAGACACCAACTGGGCTCTGAAGCTGATATCTATGCTCTCTTCCAAGCCACATTACTCCTTTGACAAAGACAGTCATTTTACCTTGGAGAACACGGAGGTTGCTGGTATACTGCTGCATCGATCAGTTAGTTAGTTTGTGTTGTTGAGTGGCTTTGGTGTTTTAAAGGATGAGTTTTACACCAACACCTGCTGTGTTCTGGGAGGTGAAATGTTGTTTTCAATGTAGTCTGGTGGCTTTGAACAGAGCATAGGTGGCTTCAGTTCCCCTTCAGAGAGGGCTGTATGACGGTAAGGTAAAGAGGTGAAAATATTCTAGATATAGCTTCCATATAAACACCTGATTTTCTTCAGGTGTCTGAAATATGTTGAGCTGCTGCCCCGGTCCACAGCAATACATTGCTTTGCTCCTGTGTCGATACTCCTGTCTGTTCTTCCACATACACTGACTATAGATGAGTACCTCTGACACACCATCCACAATTACAAGAAACCAAAGTGGGCAAGACAATAACATTTGAGTTAATATCACTCACGTCTGCAGTCGTGGGCCAAAGCATTGCCATAGTAACCGTGTTGACAGTGGGCACAGGACGGACCGTCAGTGTGGTACCGGCACTTGAGGCATTGGCCGGTCCTGGGGTCACATGACTCGGGGTCCTGGGTGTCGATGTTGCCGTTGCACGTGCACGGGAGGCACTGCCCACCGGGTTGCTCTGGGTTGCCGTAGTAGCCAGGGGCACACCGGTCACAGCGGGGCCCTGGGGGAGAAAAGGGAGAATCAAGACTGCATTTCACTGATGTGAGACCAGTAGGTATTGAATATTTCATGGTAGAATCAGCCACAGTTTCTATGATTCAATCAGACAAGGCCAGCTGACCTGCAGAGGAGTCAAAAGCGATCAACAAATATAAGACGTGAAGTGTACGTCCCTGCAGTGTGGTAGCTTACCAGTGTAGCCTTGTTTGCAGTTGCAGATGATCTGGTTGGAGGTGTGGTCAGCTTGACAGGAGTCCCCGTTAAAGTGGTCTGAGCCGGGGTTACCAGGGCAGGGGCAGGGTCGACAGTGCTCCCCAGAGCCAAGCACCGGGTTTCCGAAGAACCCATCCACACAACTGTTATGAATACGAGAGGCAGTTACCGTCAGTCTGGTAACCAGCGAGGGACGGAGTAAAGTCAAGTCTGACACGGAGCAACTCCTTACCGTTCACAGAGGTGTCCTGCTGTGAAGTCCCTGCAGTCTCTGCACTCCCCGGTGCGGGGGTCACAGATGTCCGCGTGGCCGTTACACTGGCAGGGGCTGCAGCTGGGGAAGCCCCACTGGCCCGGTTGGCAGTCTGAGCACTGACGCCCAGTGGCTCCCGGCCTGCACTGGCACTGGCCTGATACTGGGTCACACTGGTGGCTCGATGAGCCCTCTGAGTGGCAGTCACAGGCTGGACGGGGCGAGGCATTAAAGGGATTTATTCACTGTTTTTCTATTGCTGGGAACAATCAGGAACAGAGAACACACTGAACTGTGTGATCACGTTTTTTTTCAACATCAGCACACAGAACTACACAGTAGTGTGTCTCTTTCATTAGAACCGAACACCACAGCTCTACGGTTCAGCTCAATGGTTCATCAAATCTCAAATCGTTTACCTGAAAAACGTCAATGTGGCGACTACTGTTTTTTCATTGTAGACCAAACCAATTTGCTCTTTTGGCTTTTGGCTTTAAATTGCACGTGGCACTTTCACTTCTCTTTGGGTGAAATGGGATTATACAAAAATGTAATTTTCTGCTTCATCATCTGGCAACTTTAGAAATTCTCTACAGTATAAGGGACTAAAAACATGCGCTCCACCTAAGACAATATTAAGTTCTACATATATAATTTAGGGAACAATTTAGCCCCAAAATGATTATTTGAATTACTCACCCCATGTTACCTTAAATTCTTAAAGTAAACTTTGTTTTTCTCGCATGCCTCCACAGTAAACGGAGAAAACTCTTGATGAACTGAAGTAAATGGCGGCAGCCAGCAACCGCAAAGCTATATCAACACAATTGTGTACAAATTCTCAAACAACTCGTGCAGTATAATCCAAATTCTTGTTTATTCATTCGTATACTCACTTCTTCCAAAACACGTGCATCTTAGCTAAAACCTTACTATTTAAAACACTACTACAAGTGTTAAAAGTTTTACTGAAATTCATCAAGAACTTTTTCCGTTTTGGGATTCTTCATTCACCGTGGAGGGATGCGGGAAAAACACAGGGTGAGTAATTCATATTTAATCTACAAAGGGGCAGTAGAGTGCAGAACGCACTCGACACGACGTTGTGTCAGCCAACAAAATGTTGCTTTGGTTTGACTTGTTTTCGGTGAAATGGGGTTGGGTAGAGGTGTTATCATGTGACAGACAGATAGCAGACTCACCAGTGCAGCCGTTCACTCCGAAGCCGTAGGTTCCCGGGGCACACTGGTCACAGCGCCGACCCATCACGTTGGCTTTACAGCGACACTGACCTCCCACCTTGTCACACTCCCCGCTGAGCGAGCCCTGAGGGTCACACTGACAGGCTGCATACGACAAATAAAACACAGCACAGAAAACATCAGCCAATCATTCTTATCCAAAAAGCCACCAAGGATTTGAAATATCAGTGGGTTTGAACGCAATACCGTCTAAATCTGTGCTTGTTTCACGTGTTTCTGTATCTACTCACACAGAGCGCCGTCGTGAATGATGGATGAAATACTACAGATGAGTTTGGAGCACATCTCAGCCAGGACGGGCATCGGTGTGATCATGAAGGAATCCAGACACATGTATCGAATCATCTCCTCCCGCCGATGCTCTGCCTCTGGCTCGGTACCTTGGAACCCGGGAAGCTCCGTGTATTTGGGGATCAGAACCAGCTATTGAAAAGCAAAAGTTAAAAAAGGAAAGGATTAATCTCTCGTTAGAGGATATAACTTTTCTAGAAATGTGCTATACATTGACAGGAAATGATGATGAATTAAAGGATAAATGCTGCACCTGCTAAATCTGTTTCACGTTTAAATGACTTTAAAGTATTTAAAAGAGCTCTAAAGGAACTTTTTATTGACAATCAATTACTGACTGATCCCAAGCCTAAATAAATTCAACATTTGTATTACCTCACCACTAGGGGGAAGCCTCGTGGTGTGAAGCCTTTAGGAACAGGGGCACTTATAGTGGAACCAGGAAGGTTTAGCTCACTGATGGAGCCGGAGCCACAGCAGACAACTCGCTGAAGATATGGTGATGTCAAAAAGACTACAGCTACCCAGGAAGTATCCAGATCCTTTACTTATTAAGTCAGACTTCTAAAACCACACTGTAACAAGTAAAAGTCTTGCATTGAGAATGTTACTTTAGTAAAAGTACATTCAGGAAACTACTTAAAACTAGAAGTAAAAGTACTCAATGCAGAGGAATGACCCCTGTGTTATATTATTATACAATATATTATATCATGTGAATGTTATTACTCATGCATTCATGTAAAAGCAGGATTTAACTGCTGTTGCTGGTTGAGGTGGAGCTCACTGATCTATTTTGTATCAGACTGCAACAAAAGATTATTTTCATTAAAGATTAGTCTGATGATCATTTTCTCCGTCAATCAGTTGATTATTTTGGTAAAAATAGTGATAAATGTCCTCAGGGCCCAAAGTGGAGTCCTTTACAACATCCAACCAATAGTATAAAGTCCTAAACAATTCAAAATAAATTAAAAATATAATATAAAAAAACATGAAATGTTTTTACATGAAAAATGACTTAAGCGATTATCAAGTTCGTTGCCGATACATTTTCTTTCAATTGACACTTATAGTTTCCGCTGCACTTTGCATTTTGTTCTTTTTCTTGTGCATCTCTTTCTATGTTTTGTATGCACAAATCTTAACTTGTAAAGTAACTGGAAACTCAACCTGTCACATAATTGAAGTAAAGTAGAAAGTCTAATTCCCTCTGAAATGTAGGGGAGTAGAAGTATAAAGAGGCATGAAAAGAAAAGACTCAAGGAAAGTACAAAAACCTCACATTTGTACTTAAAAGCAATTCTTTAGTAAATGTACTTATTCCACCACTGCCTTTCAAACAGACATGGAGGTGGATGATGAGGAAGGCAGGCTGACAGTTAGCTCACCGAGTCGATCAGAATGAAGGCAGTGAGATGTCTGTGTGAGACGCCGTGGCGCTGGAACCTGATCGCAACCACGTAACGATTACTGGGCTCGAAACAGAACGGCCTGGGCATCTGGATGTATCTGGACAAACATGATACACACAAAAACTTCAATGCATCCGTACATATTCATACATGTCAAAGTCAAAGACAATCACGGGGCTTATGAAGTGAAGAGTGCTGGATATTATGCACTAGTGTGGGGCAGGAGCAGGCTAAGCAAAGTAGTCCAAAAGTCCCTTCTCACAGATCCTCAATGTGGCTCATTTACAGCCTTAGGGAAGAGACAAACAATCTTTGTTTTCTAAACAGGTACGTGGACAAAGAATTTAGTTTGTTCTTGGTTTCTATGAAAGTAAACACAAAAGGAAAAAGTTCCACAAACAAAGAAATGGAATAAAAGGTCAGCTAACACAAAAGCAGAAATTAACTGATGCCAAGCCTGAAATATGTTCGACAACAGAAACACAATATAAAAAAGACAATTGTCTTTCTGTTCTTTTCAATCTTTTTTGATTTTGCTAAGTTAAACATTGACTTTTTAAGTGGACAGAAATATTATATTTCAACTATTTCTGTTGACTCAGACGTTTTTGGTGGTAGGTTGTTTCCTTCCTCCACATCTGACTTCTAAAGAGGCCACTAGACTCACCCTCTACCTGCGTTTAGCTCCGACCCCTCTGTCTGTGTTTTGGGCTCACGTCGCTAATTGGTTTTGGCTGATGGACCAACCACAGAAGAGGACGGAAGGCAAGCCACGGTCCGCTGAGAGCGAGATCCGGGACGGGTCTGACCTCTTAGTTCCAGATCAGTTCAGCCTCTGAAAGGCTTTTCAGCTGATTACAGCTCAACAGTCTCAGTGTTATGCCGTTTTTTTATCCTATATTCTTCTTTCTCCTTCCTTCATTTCAAGAATATCGGAAGATCAACGTGATGTAAATAAGGCGCTGTAAAGATTTCAGGCTTTTAATGATCTTACTGTTCAAGCAGAATAAATGACTCTATTAACGAGCCTTATGGACAACGGAGCAACGTGAGAACAGTCAACAGTAAGTGTGACTCAGATGGATAATGCAAGAAATATGATGATCTATGAACCAAAAAGAACATTTATCATTGGACGGATGGGGATTAAAAGGATCACAAAAGTGATTCAAATTCATCCTGTAGTTAACATGAATGTTAAAACTGCAGGTTGTAGTGGACAGTGAGATGACACATGTATAGCTCCCAAGGGTTGCAATATTCCAGGAATATGCAATGTGGAAAACGTCCATGAGAATTGACAGAAATGTATGAGGAATCTTACATTAGGAATGTTGGTGGTTCAGTGTTACGCTCAAGGAGGACTTGATTCTCTAAAGATAAGGGAACGGTTCAATGAACCAGGACCAGGTGTTTGAGGTTACATATACTTCCTCTCTGCCAGACTGTACTGTTCTCTGCTCGTCTTCAACAGGTCTCCTCATTGTTCCCCGCTCTAAACTTACAGTAAACAGAGCCGCTGCCTTCCTTCCATATCGGTCGCGTATTGTTACACAGGCTTTCTGGTATGTTTGCCTTCCTATCATTGCATCAATAGTAACAAATACCGCAGGGCACCGTGAAATAAGAACACAAACACAGGCCTGACTCGTACAAGCCGGGGCAGGTTCAAGTGACAACAATGTAGTGATGCAATTCTTCCTGAGCAATGCAACAACACAAACTCTATCAACACCTGGGCTGCTCCAACAAACCCTATACTCTTCTCTCTCACACACACACACACACACACTTGCTCATATACGAGTTTTGATACCTGTTCCGGTGCGGCAGGGTGACTGTGTAGAGCTGTTCAGTTGGTAGGAGGTTTCCACACCGGAGACTGGACGGCAGCTGTACAGATGTAATACTCACTATAGCCTCCCAGTCCTCTGTGGACTACACACACACACACACACACACACACACACACACACACACACACACACACACACACACAAGGCTTAGTTGAAAAGACCATCATTAATTAGACATAAGAGATTTAGATGAATCTTGCAGGTCGCGGTGATGTCACACACCTCAGGTTCGTAGCGGATCATGATGTCGTACTCCATGGCGTAGGGGATGTTGTCGATAGTCAGCACCAGGCCGGCGCCGTCTTTGACGCGGGCGAAGCCGGGTCCTGTCCACGTCACCATGTGGCTGGGAGTGTGCTCTCTGTGAACGGTCTTCACATCCGGCTAAGAGAGAAAGACAAATCCCACAAGAATTACTGTCTTTGTTTTCACCAGCGCCACTTTATCCTTCACTTCCCCTCACCGACCTGACTTTCTACTTCCTTTAGGTCGACAGGTGTGTGCTCTCTATTAGAGGTTTGTGGAATAGGAAAGTCTAATGAAGCAGCTTTAATGAAGACTAGAGCTGCTTTTAGATCGTCAATCACTCATTCAAGTTTAATTCGTAAGTTTTGTTTGGATATCAAGTCATACATTTTTTATCAATGACTTCCCATTTATTGATACAGGTGTGTGATGTGTTTGCACTATATTCACTGCAGTTTAGCAAAAAGGTGAGCGTGAGAGTTTCTTAGTTTGTGATTTGTGGAATAAGATTTGTGCACCTGCAATAAATAATTCAAAAATTTTTCTCTGTGACTACAAATTTACTGATCCACATGTGTGACGGTTTTCTACAACTACAAATACCACTGTCACAGGTGCTCAGGTGTTTTGCTCCAATAATACCTCCATACAACTACTGCTAGCTGACATCTTCAGTTAACTTCAATTACTTTGATTAACTTTGATTCTCTGGTATCTCGTCAACCCATAAGTGAAATCGGAGTCATTGAAAACAAATATCCTACTGTCTGTTGAAGCTGGCGGATACGTCTCAGTGCTGCCCGATGTTGCTGTGAGTTGGAGGTGCGACGGTGACGGCGGTGCCTCCTCAGCTGGTTGCTCAGGTGCTGAACACAGTCAGTCTCTGCCTGAGGACGAACTTTGCCCTGAGAGGGAAGGAGACGATAGAATAGGAGAAGGTTTTGATTTACAAAGTCACTATATTGATTCATTGCAGGGAGACACCAGATCACTGTCACATCATCAGTTCAGCCAATAAATAAAAACAACTCATCCGAGCACAGAGAAATATCAATTTATCATAAATTAACAATCAGCTCCCAATCCCTCCTCCCCCACGAAGCATAAAACCCCACCAACAGCCCAAATTGAAGACAATATGAGAGGACAGGAGAGGAGAAGTGGAGGACAGGAGAGGAGACGATAGGAGAGGAGACAACACTTGGGACTACACACAGGGGTTCATCCTGGCCAGCTTTCTTGTTCCGAAAAGTGAAAACAGCACAGAGCACAATGAGCCACGCTGTGCTAAGCTTGCCGGAGCGTGACAGAGAGCAACAAAGAAAGCGAGGCTGAGAGTCTGTTTTTCTGCGTGTGTGTTGTACTTGTTAGTAAGTGTGTGTGCTGCGCGGTAATAACTCGTTTTGACAGTTTGGCATCTGTGCCACTGTCTGGTGTTTTTATGGGTCACTTCAGCCGTGGAGTTTAAATTCTGTACAGAAATACAGGATTTTAACTCCAGCGTAATCTGCACTGGACAGCCTCATATGTCAAAGATGCAATCTCCTCTCGCTCAGTGTCTTGCACTGCTGCCTTTTTTCTCATAACATTCTGTATTTGCCTTTTTTCCCTCACATTCCTGCAGCCGTGGCGATGTAAGTGTAAGTGGATTGTCTGAGCTTGCCCGAAGGGGCTGAATGGGGAAGTGGAGGGGGCAGGGGTATCCTGAGGAGTGGAGAGGACGGAGGTGGGTGGAGGGCGGTGAAGGAGACTGACAGAGGCGGTAAAGAATGCGAGAAAGCGGGGTGGACGGAGATGGAAGAGGATAGATAAATAGTGATCAGTAGACGGATGAGATGAGTCAGTGACAGCAGGAACAGGC
Organism: Pholis gunnellus; assembly: GCF_910591455.1. NCBI lineage: Eukaryota > Metazoa > Chordata > Actinopteri > Perciformes > Pholidae > Pholis > Pholis gunnellus. The sequence goes on along the minus strand of NC_136536.1, from coordinate 22,682,996 downwards.
CTGTGGAGGTCTCTCTGCTTAACAGGCTGGATGTCTGGACCTCAACGAGTATACTAATAGAATTCAGTGATTTAAGTAAATATCCCTTTACTGGTTGAACAGGTTGAATAACTCCCACTGCCTCACTTTACACAAACTGTTATAAAATGTTGTGCAAAGTGATTCCAAATAATCAAAGGTTAATATTGCAAAGGGACTTGGAGGAGGACATGGATAAAGAAACATGTGCTCATATTATCTCTAAGAGTAAAAAGAAAATGTGGTCACTACAGCTGTTATTTCATTGTGTCACATATTTAATCGTCTAATAAGGAACCTGTGTACTATTGGCTGACTGATGGTTTTTGTTGTTGCTAATGTCTTGTTTTTTTTCTTCTTTTTTTAAATCTGTTTATGGTTGCGTTAATTAAAGTCTTGTAAGCTGTTATTTTTTACAAATGTCTTTGTATGAAGGGAATATACACCTTCTTCCGTTTTATGACTGCTCTGATGTATTGTATGTTCATGTACAACCCAATGAACAAAGTAAAAAAATTAAATAAAAACCAACCTTTAGGAAAAGCTAAGTAGAGACCCAATATTAAAGGACTTGTATCAAGTTAGACATGAGAGTGGAATTGATCTTCTTACTCTCAGAGAGAAATAACTATTCCTTTATGTATTATTTGGGATGCATTTGTGTCTGATTCTAACAAGCCTTCAAACTAATCTTGCCGGTTTATATTCCGCCTCCTCCTCGGCTGTTCAGCTACACGGAATCTCAGCAGTGCGCTCACCGGCAGAGCAGCGTCACCGGGGGAGTGTCCGGTGGCGTCCTCAGCCTCGTATTTGTAGTAGTCCAGCGGAGCGCAGAAATACCCGGGCTGAACCTCTGAACACTGTCGGCCAATCAGATGCCTCCTGCAGTCACACTGGCCGTTATCCATCATGCACCTGAAGTAACGGACAGAGGCACACTTTAGACTTGCGAAGCACAAGATGCCGCTTACTAAAAAGCATATAGACGTATACATGCAATTTTATCAAATCTATACCTGTTGTTGAAGGCTCCACCGAAGTCACAGTCACATGATCGGCAGCCGGCCAGGTCGTTACTCAGCCCCCAGTACTCGGGCTGCAGGGATGGAAATAAATCTTAATCTCTAAACTGTGTCTGAAGCTCTGTCGTCCTTGCACAGCTTATATAGGTGTTACTTTGTAATATGCTCCTTTATCAATGCCACCAAGATGTTTATATGCAACCTTTGGCTGATGAAAATAAAACCTCCACTTCCAAACTGAGCTTTGACTTTGATTGTAAGTACGGCTGGGCGATAATTCAATATGATAATTTATTGTCTTTTAATGGAGTCATATGGTGATGAAGTCAAATATCGAGGTATCGTGATACACAATGATGTCGTCAAAATTGATAATAACGAGCCCATACTCACTCATATTTCTCAGAAAATCTGATCCATCTCAGTTGAATCAAACTATTGTCTTCATCTGATGACTCTCACTTGTATGCATGCAAGTGAACATGGTCAGTGTGTAGCTGGGAATAGATATTTATTTTTGCACTATAATTTCACTTGTTCATTTTGAGTTGTTAATTAACTGAGAAAATACTTTTCATTTGTCAAGTATTTATTTCACACAGGAGTAAATAGGCTTTACTATGTGGTTATTATATATGCACTATTTATTCATGGTCCTACCAGAAAGCATGCTATGCTAAGCTTCAATAGCCTAACTCTGTGTAGTCTCTGGACCATTGGGAATTAACAGCAACTTGCATGAACTTTTCATCTGAAAGCCCAAATTAGCAAAAGAAATGTACAAGAGGAATAGGCACTAACCAGACACTGGTTGCAGTAGCGACCAGTGACATATCTTTTGCAGGAGCAGTCCCCACTGATCTGGTCACAAGGAGCCCCCATCATGATGATGCCGCGAGGGTCACAGTTGCAAGCTGATGACACACACACACATAGAATAAGAAGTGGCTGATGTGCTATTTACAAATCTTGATGCAGATTATGTGGTTTGGTATTTCGAAAAAAACATTAATCCATTTTCATCTCTGTTCAAACGTTTCCAGCGGCAGACAAACACACACATACGTACGCTGACAGCCCAGTGGGTCGTTCTGGCTCAGTCCGTAGTAACCCTCCTTGCAGTCGTCGCAGCGCGTTCCTTTCACGTGGGCTTTGCAGCGACACTGGCCAGCGATCATCCCCATGTCCAGGTCGGTGTGACTGTCACACACTCCTCCTTCCAGTGATCCGACTGGGTCACAGTCACAGGCTGGAGGTCATAGGTCGGATTGAGAGGGGAAATTAAGAGGGGAAAAAAACAAGTTGACATACATGTCAATGGGAAACTTTGAATAGACGGAGAAGAAGAGAGCAATGAGGAAATCTCTTTGAGAAGGTTTTAGCTTCAAGACTCACATAAGATCTGTAAACTGACACTCACTGACACTGAGACTGTATCTTTTGCTTTGAGACGTTTGAGTGAAAAACGCTTGCAGTCTAGATGGGGGTTAGGAGTTTAGTCAAACATTACTGCTGTGGTCATTGGAGACACACCTGGTGAATATCTGCACTTTACTGAGTGCACCTTCTGGTTCGGTTCAGGTGCTCGTATTCATTTTAAAGTGTCAAACAGGTGAGATAACCTCAACTCACTGGCTGGCACGTTTTTACCAAATGTTTCAAAGAAAATAAAAATGTTTCCACTCATGGCATGATTTAGATGCCATTTAAAAGACTCACCAACACAGACTCGCGGGTCCCTGATATCCCTCACGGGGTCTTGGTAGTAGAAGGGCTGGCACGTCTCACAGTTGCGTCCCATGGTGTTGTGCTCACAGTCGTCACACACTCCTCCGCTGATGTTGCCCGTGGCCAAATACACCGCCATGTCAAAGTGGCACTGGCTTGAGTGACCGTTACAGTTGCACTCTGGAGACACAAGCGAGAAATTGAACAAGACTGAATAGACTCACATGAAACCTACCTTGATTATAAGAGGTAACCGCAATTTCCTCACTAGAGTACCCCTAAGATTCATTGCAGACTTTTTCAGTCCTGATAGTGATACCTGGGCTTTGGTTATCGGCCGATATCGAGTACCGATCCGATACCAGTGATGAATTAACAAGCTGTATGCCTCACTGTGTGCAATTGACTGGAATCATTGTGTAAGAAGCAACATCAGGCTTGACTAAAGCTTTGCTTTCTTAACTTTGTAAAAGAAAACGTTACAAAAAATACATTGATATATATGTGCAGCTAGTAACAGGCAACTATAATGCTCATCTGCATTTCTGAGTTCATGCTCAGAATGTTTGTGAGACAGTGCGTGTGTGTGTGTGTGTGTGTGTGTTCCCACCTCTGCAGGTGTGCGGGTTCTCCACCTCCGCTGGTCTCCATGGCAGGTCGTGGTGGAAATGTCGGCAGCGCTCGCAGTTTAGGCCCTCTGTATTATGTTTGCATACACAGCGACCGTGGATCTGGCCAATCACAATGCAGAAAAAATGATTAGCAGATATGTTATGAAGGCATTGTCAATAATAACAGCATGATAATGTGTACTGAAAAGATGAGACGAGATTCTACTTTTCTTTTATGCAACATCTCTCTGTTAATTCCTCGGCACATGTGGCGATGATGAAAAACATTTTTCTCGCGGTAGCCCTCTAGCTCACCATGCCATTCTCCCGGGCGTCCACCCCCGGCACCGGGGCGCACTCTGAGGCGTGTCCGTAACAGAAGCAGCTCCCTCTCACCACCAGCTCATAGATGGCGTAGTAGTATTTCTGCAGGACGTCGAAGCGTCGGTCCAGCAGGTCGTCTCCCAGAGTGTTTAACTTGGTGAAATTGATGCGCAGGTTGGTGATGCGCAGAAGTTCTGTAAAGGAGAAAAACGTTTAATTATGGTTGATTTGTGAAGTTGACCCATTTCATGACAAAGGTGGAATTTCTTTGGAAGCACAAATGTTTTTAATGACTTTAAAAGCAGTATTGCTGTCAATACTTCCTTCTTGTGTCACAAAACTACTGTGTGCTGCTAATAACAGTGTTTGTGATCCAGATTCAGAGTTTAATTAAAGTGTCCACTGGCCTTGAATGTCCAAGCTGTAGGGGTCTTTCACATGAATGGCAGGATCCAAAACCTTATAAATGACCTTGAATACAGAAGAGAATGTTCAAATTAGATTCTGAGTGAAATGAACACGTGTGCAAAGGCAGATCTGAGCTGGAAAGAGATTAGGTATATCAGCTTCGCTTAATAAATGTATGTTATTATGAGTCACATTCCCATCGTCACTTGGATTTCATGAACATCAGTTATTTTAGACACGTATTTACACTTCTGTTTGCTTCGTGGCAGCTTTATCTATTCTTTCTAGCAAGACAGTCATCTTCTTACAATTTATTTTTTAAAGATATAGTCTACAATATTTTCACACTCTCTCCTCCCAGTCTAACTTGTCTCTACCACTACTGCTACCAGCACCTCCTCTACTTCTCACCTCTCCATTAGTGGAGGGTTCGATGTCGGAGTAGCGCTCCTCGCAGATGACGTCGTTGATGTGGCGCAGTCCGTTGGCAGAGATGCCAGGAAAGGTCTTGGTGCAGTTTGAGGCGAAGTAGCGGTAGGGGTGCCACGTGCGGCCAAAATCAGCCGAGCGCTCGATGATCATGGCTGCAGGCCGGAATGTCTGAGGGGCAAAAGAGAGACAATCAGTCCTTTTTCACTTCATCTGCACATGAGGCTTCTTTTTATGGACTTTATGAGACAAATCTTGGACATTTGCGATCACATGACAGCACTTTGTCAGGCTGATTTATTTGGACCTTTTGTTTCATGTAGGCCTTACTAACAGTAAGATGATGGAATCCATTTTCTGAGTGTACACAACAAACACACACCTAGAGACGCACTCTGACAGGCTTGAGCGGAAGTTTGTACAAACGTGCAAATGAGTGTTCGTACCTTGAACTTCATGATGAGATGAGTGAAGTGGAATTCAGCCTCCAGGTTCAGTCGGATGCCGACACTCTCCTGTCCTGTGGAGGAAACAGCCGTCACTCAGTGTCAGAACAACACAAACCTTCGTTCTTTGCATTTCTGTCTCCTTCAAGAAAGACCAAAGTCTTCCGATGTCATCGCCATGAGGTCATAGGTCTCATGTCACTCCTCTCAACAGAATATGTTGTGATATTGACTTAATTATTTTTGCTAAATCCCTGTGAAGTGTGTATGTTTTTTACCATCAGGATTTAATGACAACAACACAAAAATAAGAACAAAAATATTCCTCATAGACTCTCCAACATGCAATGAGCACAATAAACAGTATATGTTATAGAGCAAATACACACACACACACACACACACACACACACACACACCGTTGACAGACTGCCACCAGGTGTCTCCACTGCTGTCCATGAGGTAGATCACGTTTTCGATGCGGTGGCTGTTTCTGTGGCGGTACTGGTCGTAGTGATGCTGGGAGTTACACTCGAAGCACTTGTCGGACTCCTGTCGAGGCAGAAAACACACATTTGTTATGGACATGAGACGTTTCCTTGTATGTTTTATACATGGTGATGGAGCACTTTTAGTGTGGATGTTGTACTACATATGAAACAATATTTCTTTTAAGTGCACACAGTGCGTGTGCAAGTTGTGTCTCGTACATGTTGTAGCAATTATTGTAAAGTGGAGGCCCGCAGGCCTCATACGACATATGAATGAATTCAGGAAAAGTGGTGTGAAAAATTCTGGCCCTTGGGCAAATGTACAGTGTCAGTCAAGCCGCTGTAATAGAGCTGTTTCCTCAGATCAGGGATTTCATCCGTCAAGCCGAAATAATGCGGGTAATGTGTCCCTGTGTGTGAATGGGACGAAAAGCCAGAGGGGACTGGATTGTGTCTCCACTGGGTGAAAAGATTAAAACGGAAGAATGGTTGGAGGGAGAGAAGCAAAGAGTCAAATTAGGGGAGGGAGAAAGGAGGGGCACAAGAGAGGAAGACAGACAGCGGGGGAGATGGAGGTAAGTGTGAGGACGAGGATAAAGGGCCAAAAAGAGTCTAGCAGCTCTGTGAGGCTGTAATTAGACACAGCGGTGCTTTAAGCCAAATGCTAGTGACAATGTCAACAAGCTGTTGTTTAGCAGGTACAATGTTTACCATGTTGAGTGTGTTAGCATGCAAACCACAGCTGTGGCTGATGGGAATATCATTAGTTTATTAGTTTTGCAGATATTTGGCCTTCAACCAAAGTATTGGAAAAATAATCTGGCGCTAGATAAAAAGTCGGGGGATCGTCAACGTTCCTACATTTCATCCTGAGGGGAACATGAACGTCTGTACTACATTTCATGGCAATCCATCCAATATTTGTTGAGACATTTCAATAAAAAAACTAAAATTTCAACCCTGTGGTGACACAAAAAGAAAAGTCACGGGATCACCAGAGTCATCAGGCTTCATCCTCTTGGGACCAAAAATGTCTGTGCAACATTTTGGGCCGATCCATCCAGTGGATGTTAAGATATTTTACTTTGACCTGATGATGGCGTTAGATTAATTGTCTGCGGAACAGTTGAGATATTTCACTTAAACCAAAAATGTCAACACCACTAGAAAAGTCAGCACATCAAAAGTCAGTAGGATACATCCTCTACAATCCTCTACATCCTCTACATCCTCCACAATTTAGCAATACCGAGTCAACAGCAGATATACACAAACATCAAAACCTGTGCATGCTAGTGGGTAACCAGAGCATCTACAGACTAAGATAAATGCAACTCAGGATCCTCTTTGAAAGCATACACACAACAAAAAACTGAGAGAGCTCAGAATAAATGTGAGCGCTACTCAGCTGGAGAACTTTGAGAGAGCAGACTCAGAAATCGGGATTACACGCTTAAATCTGATTCTACTCTTACAAGTCTGTGCTTGTGCGATCTCGAATGATGACTTGCAGACCGAGCAGTGCTCAGAATTCTGTCGCCAATATTCTTCCAGAAATATGAGAAAGGGATGCAAAAAGGGCACGGTAAGGCACAGCCATGAATGGATGGGGAAGACAAAGGGACGCATGGAGAGAATATGCAGTTAGCTGACGACATTGAGGAGGCAGAGGACAGAGGAAGGGGAGCGAGAGCTCGAAAGGCAGAGGGCATGGGAAAGATACGGGAATTTGGGGGAACTAGGCCAAGAGCAAGAGCTTGAATCTTGAGGGGTGTACTAGAAAAAGTTGGAAAGGGTGGTTCGAGAAAGGAAGGGGCAGGTGAGAGAAGTGGGTATGCAGCGGAGAGGGGTCCCAACGGCACAGCAGGGGTGTAGGACAAAGAAGGGGGCCGGCAGAGGGCGAGGGAGATGCTGAGAGAGGGTAGAAGGGGTGCGTTTGAGAGGGCGCCAATGAAGAGAGGAGGGATCGGGGGAGCTAAACAGGCAGATGAGGGTAAATTGGCACAGAGAAACAGTGGATTCCAGGGCAGCAGTTCTTAATTAGGTTGTTGTCAAGGGTGATTAAGCCGCTAACAACAACACGGCTGTTAAAGAGACTCGGCCGCGAATTGAAAAGAAATGCCTTAAGTGTGCTAGAAGTGGTGTGTGTGTGTGTGTGTGTGTGTGTGTGTGTGTGTGTGTGTGTGTGTGTGTGTGTGTGTGCGTGAATGTGTGTGTGTGAGTGACCACAGGCGCACATACGCCCACTTGTACATGAGTAGGTGAATGTGTGTGTTTTACACGCATGCTTGCCTTCTTCACCTACCCTCCCTAATCCCGGCACAAATCTGGCCAAACCCTGATCCCGGAGCCCGGCTGCTGGAAAAGGACATTCCTTTCTACACAGTAGCACGTCCATCTCAACGCAATGTGCCATCTTTGGAGAGCCTTTGTGTAGCAGTGGTGTTACGATATTCGCTGCAGCTTTATAGAATTTACAGGAGTTAAGATCCAAGAGCAAGATTTCAGGTATTTCTAAAGGAAATGTCTTTCTGGCATCCTCCATGTCCTCTGCCTGTATAGCATGGAGCTCAGCAGTTTATTACTATTTCAATGTATTAGGAAGATGTATGTTATGCAGTAAACAGTCAACGTGTAAACATGGCCAAAAAATAATAAAAATTGATAAATTGTATCATCAATGTGGTATTTTAGTGTATTCTCGTCACATTCACAGTCCCAGTTGTAGTAAAGAGTAGTAGAAGACATTCATTTGCATTGTTAAGGATTTGGTTATGGTTATAATTAAGATATTGTCTTTAAAATTCAGATTATATATGCATCTCCATTTACTCTGTAATGGTAATTTAGGTTTACTAACAATGGATTCATATTCCTGAGCTTGGTACCTTCCAAAGGAGACTACTACTAATATGCAAATACGCCTTAAAGTTGTGGAGTTATTTTAGACGTTTTTTCCCCATGGATAGGACTAGGGCAGGGGTGGCCAACCCGCGGCTCGCGAGCCGCATGCGGCTCTTTGCCCGGTTTCATGCGGCTCTTACGTTCATATCGAAGTTTGTATTTGTGTTTTTTTAATGTTCGTGTTCGCTTCGCTTGAGTTAAATACGGTATTTTCGTCAAACGCGCATGTGCGGCCACAGATTACGTTCCTCGTCGACCCATTTAACGCCGAGACTGACTGTTTGAAAGCCCCGCTTTAAGTAAAAATGTAAAAGTCGGACAATTTACAAATATCCGTTGTATCGCGCAAGGCGGAGCTCCTCCCCGATCCGCACACCTCCACCAGCGTATGTGACAGCAGCAGCAGCAGCCACCCTCCCCGCCGACGAAGAAGGAGCAGCAGCACCCCCCCCCCGCCGACAACCGGCCCTTTGGGGGCAACCATGATGCTGATGTGGCCCCAGAGCGACAATGAGTTTGACACCCCTGGTGTACACAATGTTCATTGTTGAAAATGACTGGCCTGTGGTCTTAGGAGTCAATTTCTGTCATTATCATATTGGTGTGTGACATTTACAATACATCTGGCTGAGCAAAGGTATGTGTGTGTGTGAGGAAGGGATAGGGTGATGTTCATGTGTGCCCATGTGTATGATGTGGCTCTTTGCGGTAACACAGTAAAAAATGTGGCTCTTGGTCTCTGACTGGTTGGCCACCCCTGGACTAGGGCTTAACACCTTTTGTTAAGAAAGTTTAAGGTCAGATGTACAGTACACACGAGTGAAATAAGAATGATTCTTCTCTGTCAACGAATCCGTAGTTTCACTTTCAGTTGGTGTTTGGTATGAGCTTGGGTGGCTTTAAGACCCTCCCGCCCTCCTCTGAGCTCTTATTTATCGCGCATTAGTCAAGCCTGGTCAGCTCAGCTATAAGGCTTTCTGCTCCAACAATGCACTGATGTAAGTCTGATGTTGATTTTAAAACACTTCTTTGTCACACTACGATGGCGGTACACCCCACCTCCCTCATTCAGTTTGCTTTGCACCTCAGTTACAGCTCTGAAACGGATATCTCACGGCCCGTTACACATTACCTCACCTCTCAGTTGCCTGACATTCTTTTTCTCAACCTCTCTGACATCCCTGGAATTCTCCAATTCTTTTTTCCTAATTTTCCATGACCCTGCTTTCCCATCTCCTTCTTCACTTTTCTTGTACCTTCCTCTTGCCATGTAGAGTTTTAGTTCCACTCTACCAGCTGGGTCCAAGGGCCAAACCAGGACCCCTTTAAAGGTCTTCAACACAATTGGTTTAGCAGCAGCTCCCTAAACGCGCTGCTTCTCCTGGGATACAAATGAACATAAAAACTATGCAGTCTGAAAAACAGCCTCGGAACTTCCACAAATGATTGATGAACTTCTGGACATTTAAATCTTTGGTGTGGGCCTCTAAAGTAGCTCCTGACAGACCAGCAGTGGTCCTCACCTGGATTTATGTTACAACAGGTTGTCACCATATCCTGCCCCGTCCTATAGCAGAGGGCCTCTCACCAATCAGACAATGTCAATCATGTTCACCTGGAGGTTGACACTGTTGGATACTCCTGCCCTGAGGCAATGGAAGAGCAGGTACAAACACGTAGATGCATAGAAAATGTATATAGAGAGGAAGGGGAACGTCAACGTAATGGTGAACATGTCAGGAGTTGTGTCACATGGGGGCAGAAACAACTACAAGAGCTGCATACTGTCGAGGTGAAGAAGAAGTCTCGCATCACACATGTATACTGGGGGGTGTGATGCAGTATCTATAGCTTGTGCCTAAACCCCATGATTTGTGCCTAAACCCCAACTTTAGAAAAAAGAAGAAAAGTCTAAACTGAGTCTGATGCCGCGTTTCCACATCATCGTACGTCACGGCTCTACTCAACTCGACTCTCTTTTTTTTTGTACCACCTCGGTCACGCTTCCAAGCAAACTGAGCCGAAAACATTTCAAATCACTGATTGGTCAGAGAGAGTCGTCACTAGCTCGTCACCGGACATCATGCACAAAACCGACATTTTGAAAAAGCCAAGCTGCCGTCAATAGAGACCGTCATTCTATTAATCACTAGACCCCGATTTTAAAAAGTGACAGTGAATACAAAAACTACGGTGCGCATATGACACTCCACTCTGTGGTTGCCCATTCGACGTAAAAACAGTGACAGAGGAAGAGATGAAGTGAGAGCGCTGAAGGGAGTGTCTGAGTGTGTGTGTGTGTGTGTGTGTTTGTGTGTGTGTGTGTGTGTGTGTGTGTGTGACTAAGGTGTGTCTAACATGTGTCTACACCTAAGCCTGATATTGAAAGGCGGGGTAGTGTTGGGGGGGGGGGGGGGGGGGGGGGGGCTTGTTCATGGAAACCTTGCCCCAAACAAACAGACAGATGAACAAATGAAGATGGAGGAGTGGAGACTGAAGAATGAGGATGGATGAGTGCATGAGAGAGTGAACAAACACACCCTCCCTTGCATTAACTACAGGGTGGGATGTATTGTAAAGGGTGTGTGAGAGAGAGAGAGAGAGAGAGAGAGAGAGAGAGAGAGAGAAGGAAACAGGCAGGTGGGAGAGTCAAGTTTAGACTTTATGACTTTTATCATCACAATGAAAAATATCAACTGTGGAAAAATCTATGTGAATCACAGCCCACAATGTGATGGGTGCTCATGAGGGAACAAATGGAACGTGTATGATTAACTCGTCATTAGCAGGAAGGTGCTCATGGAAAATCCCAGTCATCTGTATTTCACCTTGACTGTGTGCTCATGTGTGTCCTGACCTGCAGGTGGCTGACGATGCAGTACTGCTCCGGCCCAGTCAGGCCGCAAGTAGAGGTGGCGGTTAGGTTGACGGCTCGTCCAATCAGGAGGTTTCCTGTCGCAGGGTAACAACTTCCCTCCATGCAGCCGTGAGGGCCTGATGGGAGCTCCTGCCCAGACGCTGCCCTGAGAGCTGCAAGTGAAATGGTACATGGTAAATGGACTTGTACGTGCATAGCGACTTTCTAGTCTTCCGACTACTGAAAGCCCTTCAACACAACACGTCACTCACCCATTCATACACTGATGGCAGAGACAGTCCCATCATCTCCATTCACTCCAATGGACCTCATGGAGCCGCTATTGACATGGATATTTTATTCGCTAAATATAACATTGGGGCGTGTGACTGTAAAGTTGTGGACGTAGGTGATGAAATGAGCATATAAGCGTTGGAGTATGAGCCATTATAATAAAGTATAATAGAAATAAATAATAAGGAAGGATATTTGAGACTTCTACGCACCAAACAAGAAGTAGCATCAGTGATGCAGGGCTCCATAAGAAATGTAATTTTAAACATATTTGCAACTTGACATCATCATGCTTCTGCTTTACATCCATTGAGCCTTATAGATAGTTAGATAGTCAGTCACCTGTCAGTCTGCTTCTATCCTGTCTGAAAGTCACAAAGATTACATTAGTCATGACGATTACTTTGGTCCTCAGATACCAGGGGATTACTATAACCACCATTCATTAAATACATGGTAGAAAAATGTATCTACTCTGAATATTGAAACATCTTCCCCTCCCTCACCCTGACCATCAAGCATTTAGAACTTCTCTTCAAAGGGCTCTGTATTAAAGGTTCTGTTCTGCCTTTGGCAACACTTAAAAGCTGTGAAAGAGATTCAATTCCAGGTAACCACAGCATCTCCACTACTCGCCGCTCATATGCCGCCTGCACTTCTTCTAAGAGTGTTTCCCAGCACTTGCCACTATGTAACAAGCTGATAAAAAAGTAAAATGTTCCCGAGAATGATAAATCCGCCAGTCAAGTACTTTATACATTAGTTTATTGCAGATGTATCGTATCATACAGAATAAGTCAGCCTATAAGCAAGACAATGTAGCAGAGAAATGCTGAAGAAATGTTTGAGCTTATTTGTATTGTCGCCTTCACATGTTTTGTCCACTGTCGTAGAAAAGTTATGCTTTCATGGCTAATAAGGAGGCCTTTTTAAAGGCCTTCACCCTTGGCATGCTTTAAGTTGGGAGGCTGTGCTCCGGAGAATGTCTGGAGAATAAGATAAGATGAAGACCTTGTAGATGTTCCCAACTCCAATCGTAAATAGTCTGGACCAAGGGTTGCACAACATTGTTTTGGCTCCTCCGTGGCGGCGGCATTATACATGATTTTAATCTCTATATCTCTATATGTATATATATAAATATATATATATACATTGTTTTGTCTCCTCCGGGATGGCAGGATTATAATGATGAGAGATAGATGAGAGATAGATTTTTTTCTTTTTTTCTATAGTACAAGTGTATAATCTGTATTTTCGAGAAAAAATTATTTAAACAATATTTCATTAAGGAAAATACAAATCTATGGCCTTTGTGGTGAACCCCTGATTTTACACGACATAGCAGAAACAAGAGGAAGTAGAAACTGTTCCCTCAGTATCTGCAGCATAACGTCCAATCAACACCACAGCATGTAGGCTACACAGAAGCACTGTGGATTATAAAAAGTAAGACGATCATTGTCCCTGAACTTTTTTAGACACTGCCTGACATCCCGGAAAGTAATTACCTTAATGGACTAAGAAGGAGCACAAAAACAGTAACTCTCTATAATGTTCTGGTCATGTTCCCTCCAACTCTCTCCCTCACCCGTGTAAACACTCTCTCTGCATCACTGGGTCTGAATAACAGGCGTCATCGGGGATATATGCGAGAGACAGAGACTACAAGAGTAAGGGGGGGGTTGGCAGAGAGAGAGAGACAAGAGATAAAATGATGAGGACAGGAATACTTTGTGGACCCACCAATATCAGAACAAGGTCCAGCAGTCATTTAAGACTTAAGGTGGATCCAGTTCAGTGTGTATTGACACACACTGTCCCTGAGCTTACAGACCAACCACCAGAGCCTGTCGAATGAACATGAAACTGTATTGAAAGAAATATGAATTCACACAACTTGTGACAATAAGACTTCTGTGCCCGCCTGATACAACTTGAAGCTTCATAACCGGCAGCAGAACTCTGATGCGGGAGGAGAGATGTCGAGAGAGATCTCTGAGGGTCTTTCATCCTGTTGATTTACAGAAAACAACAGAGCAGCGACAAGTCGAGGCATGACTGGAGCTGGAATCATAAGCATCCTCTGCATAAAGAAGTGCCATATCTGCATTTAACGGACGACTCTCTGATGGTGGAGAGCTCTTAAACACTGTACCAATATATGATTGTAATATTTGTAGTGTTAGGAAAAAAACATTGCTGCTGTAATTGTTTCCTCGTTGCAATCTAATCTTTGGATTATCAACAGAAAATTCACCTGAGTGTGCTGCTCTGGTGCTCAGTCTGATGTTGCCACAGTTTTCATTCATTGATGCAGCCCCACTGGAATGATACTAACTGTCTTTGTAAAAGGGCACGTGGAGGATTTATTTCATGATTTCACTAAATTAATATCAAAAGATTCAAGTGTTCAGCTACTGGCTTTAAAGTACAATAACAAGTGGAAACAACTTCGGCACAAAAGATGCAAGAAACCTTCAGGCCCATTTGCACTTGTCATTTAAAGTGTCTTGTATTGAGATAAAACACAGAGGAGATTTTTACTCACACTTAGCCACATATGTGCATCTTTGTTGGCCAGATCGCAAATCTGATTGTATCCATCTTTTTTTCCCCGGGCTACAGGCGAATCTGTTTGGTGAATACTGAAAGAGCCAGAAGAGGAATAACTTTTGCACTTTAGCGCTTTTGGTTACAACAATAAAAGTTTAGCTAGCTAGCTTACAACTATCCCAAAGCTAACACTAACACACGAGATGAAATGTATTCATAAACTAGGGGGAGAACAAACGTCTTTGCAGGCTCTGTTGGACGCTACTGCTTCCCCGAGGTCATTCATCAGGGATCAGATAAACGCTGTGGAGTGTAGGTCATGGTTCAAATCAATGGGTTTCATTTTAAACACAGGTTTTGGAGAGAGCTAATTGATAGGCCTCCTGAACACAGAAAGGGGACTACCCTCGGCCAAAGAACTGTTCTCTCAAGGTTCCTGTTGTCAATGAGATCCTTATAGTAAAAAAACAAAAAGCTCTGGCCAAACCAAACTTTAGAGCAGAGGAATATATTACAGTCAGGTTTGGTGTAGCGTACCGATGGAACAGAGCTGTCCATTTCTCCAAGTTCAACAGTAAACGCTAGATCAGGATTTATAGTGTCAAGTCACCCTTGAAAGAAACAAAATACATAATCCCACTGTCTGTACCATTTCATGATTTTGAAATGAAATAGATTTACTTCATGATTAAATAACACTGTGCTTATAATCAAACACTTCTGCATGCACTGTAGACATGCTTTTTGTTTATAGTAATACAATAACTACTATAAATCATTTCATGAAAACTCTTTGTCATAAATGCTGAAAGAAAGTTCCTCCAGTCCTTCTGTACACACACACACACACACACACACACACACACACACACACACACACACACACACACACACAATGTCTATGTGTGTATAAATGTCTTGGCTCCAGTTCAAGTAACAGATTTAACTGAGGCAGATTTTCTGAATTCCTGTGAGGCATTAACAATGCCTGGCTGACACCGTTAGCAATACTCCTGATAAAGCAGAAAGCACACCTCACAATCGGCCTGTAATGTCACTCCACTGAGTGGACATACTCCACAGCAAACGTAAAGACAGGTTACAGTACACATGAGACACTTATTCACACATGCTGCACAGGCAGGTGTGCACATGCAGCGTTGCACATAAATGGGTTGGAAGACGATCCTGTGGACTGTAGATAAAGATCAAACACACCCTAACCAAACATAGAACACAAGGCAGTGCTGCAATACTGAAACTCAAGGATGTAATGGACGAATGCATGGCTTTGCATTAAAGAGAACGGCAGTAAAGAAAATCATATTACGCTAAATTAAAGAATGCATTTCCAAAGTAAAGTAATGTTTCGTAGAAGCACAAAAACTGTGTCCAGATGTGTTTTTTTGCTGAAAGCTGAAAATCACGCCCAGTGGTCCCACCCCTCTACTCAAACAACCCCTTCAAGAATACACAGCCACAGAAACTGACTGTGAGCTGTAACTGGGTTTCACCTGACCTCACCTGACAGCTATGACATTACACAATGGCTCCACTCACTGGACTAATAACCTGCCACAGTGAAATACATGGAAATCTGACTGCCTTGAGCAAAACAACAGTGTTTGTACTTCATCTGGCTTTGGATTGTACCCGCCCCCCCCCCCCCCTCCGTCTTTGCAGATCAGGAAGGTGAAAAAGTGTGGCGCGCAGGGTAAGGGACGAATTAAGACTACTGGCTATCTCCTCGTCACAGAGTCCATAATCACACTTCTTTGTCACCATTCAGACGGCAGCTTCCGTTGCCACAGTTTTGCATGGGTGGCCTCTAATGAGCAGCCAAACCAGTGGGTTGCTAGGGTGGTCGCATGAGTTCCCACCTCGGTTGAATGGCCGAGGTCAGTAGTCCTAATTATGTATTTACTCTGTGCCTTAGAACAGCAACAGATCTGTAAAGAAACATTTCATCTTCTTGTTAAGAATATTAAATATGCACTTCCAAGTTACTGGATATATGCAAAACTGTGGGTCTCCGATATACAGTATTAACAAAGCACAACCTCGCTGAGGAGATCAGACCAGCGAGGTCTTTATCCTCGTTTTAATCCCTCTTAAATCATTAGAAGTGTGCTGTCACAGGCTTTGTGGCCTGAATTTTCACTTTTACCATTCAAGACACTTCTTAATTAAAACCCATTTATATACAAAGGCACTCTCTTAAGTTTTGTTTTATTGATTATTTTAATTATTCTACTTTGTAGCTCCTTTGCTCTTTGTTGTATAACTTTTAAACTGTTTTAATTTGCATCATTGCTTATCTGTATATCTATGACTTTTTTTCTATTTTATCTCAAAATATTTAGACCGCATAATAACGAACAGAACCAAATGATATTTGTGACGACAGCATTTACTTCAAGACTTCGAAACAGTTAAAAGAAAATGCCAAAATGTATTTAAATGAAAAAAGCCCATTTGTTGCATTTCCATTTATCTCAGCTTCTGAGCTACCCCGTCTGTGTATCACCACAGTTTATCCCACTGGAGTTACCGTTTCAGAGAGAGTGATAGAAGTAACATCCAGATGTGTTATGACATCCTCTCCCGACTCTCTGTCTGGGCACGTACCCCTCAGAAGTCATAATTTACCCACAGTTTTAATTAATGACTTGTGTTTTGAAATAGACCACACGTGCGTGGAACGTTGCCGTTAGAAGAAACGCCACTCACAAACAGCTCTCCGTCCAATGGCTTTCTCCAATCTGTCGGACTGTGCAGGAACAGAATGGTGTTTGTGTTGGTAATCACACGGCAGCGCCACCATCTAGGCACACTCTTGCATGTGAAAGGGCCTTCGTTTTCCAAAGATGCTTCTGACATCTGAGGCGTGACCGCGGTGTTGGAAACGTGTCCTTTACTTAGTTTCCACCTGCCCCGACTAGCATGGGGAACGACAGAATGTGTATTTGCGTGTGTGTGTGCATTGTACACTTTAGTGGAGCGTGCAGTAACAAGCTGATGACATTGTTTTTTTTCAGGATTTTGTTTGTGACTGTATTTGAGTTTGTTGATGCATTTCAACAATAAGTCCATTCATTTGTGTGTGTGTGGGGTAGTTTTAAACAGAAATATCAATACAGCACAACAATAAGGCACATGTAGCATCAGAGCGGAGAAGATGACAGGTTAAGGCTGGGGTAAATGTTAAGTGTTTACTTCGGCCTACTTCTTTTCAAACATAATAATAAAATGTATTTATTTAGTTAGTTTTCAGTTTATTTAATCATTCTTGTTTCTGTTTTCTATATATTTGTTCCATGCTCGAAGTAAAAAGATGGATCTATAAAATGATCTGTTAGATGACCCTCAAAAGTGCAATTCAGGGAGGCACTTGCAGGCTGGGATGGCCACTGCTTTGATTTCTTGCAATCTTGTGTTCTTTTCGGGATAAGAGGAAAAAACTACTTCAAGACAATTGGAAGTAATGTGTCTTTCTTGCAGTGAGATGCAGCCAAAGCCACTTTGAACGGGAACTCTGGTTCCAGCTGAAGTGGCTGAGGTACCGGGGTAAAGCCAGAGAGAGAGCATTCAGAAGAAGTCTGAAGTTCAAACGAGTGAAATGTCGGTGCTCTTTGGTAGAGAACACAAAAGCTCAGAAAAGGAGTGTGAAGAGGGCCCTGCAAACATGACTGAGGTACGTTTGGTCTACACTCACACATCAAAAGAAGAACAGATGCCGAGCGTGGACAGAGGAGCGTGTGCAGCGTCCACACGAGGCATAAAAACAGTAGCTTTGGACTCACTGTGACACAATGTCCGAAAACACGTGTGTGAGGTTAGCCTCTGAGTGTGTGAGGGAGGACTAGTGCTGCTTTTAAGACACGAGTCCTAGATGCCTACTGACTGAGAGGCTAAAGCATTAAAGCACTCCTCCGGAGGGTTATTGCATCGGCTGAAAAAAGTCCGTATCGTACATTCCTAGTATATTCCAATTTTTGGCAATATTTTTACCGCCGCCCCCAAAATATAATTTCAGTGTAAAACCATCAACAATTCTAAATGTTATCCGTTTACGTTGTTATTGTCAAATATAGTGGGCATCGAATAAATCAAATGATTAGGAAATATATGATTGTATTTTTATTTAAATATTTAATTCCCTCTCAAATATCTATTTATGTTGGTGTGAAAACATATCCTTCAAACAACTGTATTTATTCAGGTGTCTTGCCAAAATCTACATTTTATAAGATTAAGAAATACTCATTTTACTGAGCAGAGTTTGAACACATCACAATCAATTTGATGCAACCTCCGTTAACATTAGCTGCTGTCAGCAGACGAGCCGGTCACTGTGACTACGCTGAGCAGCATGATGGGAATGAAGAACAATATAATGAGTGTCTGATTAAGTTCATTGTTCCAAATGTTTTTAAGATTGTTCCTCCACGGCTTATTGCGGACTTGCAGTGGAGTTACTGTGTTCTTGTTTTCGAGACTACCGAAACGTCAAAAAATACAGCAAGGCTGAGGTATGCATGAGTGTGACTTGAAGTAAAGCCAGTTGTGCAGATGTTGTTTGACACCAGCTGGTTCACCAGTGTGTGATTAGAGTGGAGCGCGTGGCGACGTAACGTACTTACGCATGCGAACAGAGCAGATACACAAAGTGGAAGAGGTAAATACACCCTGGGGCATCTCCCCCCTGTACACAGCACTATGGAAGGAATGCAGGGACGGAGAGGAAAATGTTATTCATTAGAGAAAACATTCCAGGTGTCAGCGTTGTGGACGCAAAACGCACGCTTCGGGTTCTGCACGTGTACACGCAAAGAGTGTGCAGCTATACAGGACCTGTGAACACACACTCTCTTTCAACTAAAGGCCAATCAATAGCCCTCAAAGGCACACTTGGTACAACAAGCATTCCCCATCATAAATCTATGCAGGAGGATGTCAACAAAGTATGATGTTGACCATCTTCACATTCAGTAACTGGTGGCGAGCTCTGAGATCCACGTTGTGTTTTGTTTGGTCTCCATCTTTGTTGACAGGTGGTGTCGCTGCACTGCACTTCTGAGGGGTCAAATGTCATTTAGATGAAATTCAACGTTTTGCAGATGACATTGTCTTCTTTTTCTGTGAAGCCGTGCTTCCAATTGTTCATCGCTATTTTCTAACCAACTGGTTAATCCAACATCTTGATCATTAGGCACTGAGACAGCTTATCTTTTATCAATAATTAATGAAGAGGAGCAGATGCAAGTGTAAGTCGTTAATACTTTCAACTCAAGTAATTCATTTAAAGGTTCAGCGGCTTTTGCAGCCGCTGAACCTTTTGGCAATTTGCCCTGTGAGTTGATCAGAGCAGGCCCGGTTTGAAGTGAACATTCTCTAAAATAATTTGCTCGTCAAATAATGATGGGAGTCTAAAATACAAGCTGGGGGTTGTGCCCAGCATGAACTAAGGCAACAAATAAAGGCTGCTCGCTAATAAACGGCAGGTAAAAAACACTGACGTGGGTGGAATTACCTGTAGCTCTAACTTCAACAGCTCACATGGTGAACATTGTACATTTCCATAGCACTCATTTCATCAAAACAACAACAAAGAAATACTCAACACTGTGCTGCAGAAATAATGGTTTCAGTGTTTCCTCTTTGCTGTCCATCAGTCAAGCTAACATCAACAAAGCTTAACGAACGGATGTTTGTTTCATGTTACATGCCGACATGTTGAGGTAAGTCAGGAAGACTTTAATGTGTTGCATTTCATTCATGGTAGCTTAACATTGTTCATTCAATCTTTCATTCATCCATTCATTAACAGGTATAGAAGGGCTAAAGCCAACATCGGTCTCAGGTGGCAGTTTGCTCCCCCTCACACATATGAGTCGTCTTCTTCCAGTTAATAAGTAACACAGACTGACCCAGATACCTGTGAGCAGGCCAGTTGGGAGAGGCAAGTGCACTTTGATAGAATCACTGTTAAGTCTCCTGAGAAACCCAAACACAGAAACACAGGTTATCAGGGGACAAGTTAAAGCACATTTAATAGTGCACTGTGTGTGTGGCCCCCAGTCATAAATGAACCCTGCGGGGGCCCATTCTGCCTCAAATCCAGTGCTGCTGTCAGTAGCCCATCATTTACTACACATTCCACAAATACCCCAGATTCTAGCAGAGTTTCCAAATCCTCCAAGCTGACCCAATAAACCTGGGTTTGCATGACCTACGGGAGCTTCACCATTGTGAGTTGGATGGAGTTGTAAAGTAGGCGTGGAGGTGATGCCTCCGTGGATAATTACTGATGACAGTGGGACAGTCCCAAAGTACAAATCTCATAATCTCTTATTATCGCTGCCAGGACAATTATGCGATCGGTCGCATGTTTGCGTGCGTCCATGAGCGAGTTTGTGAGTGAGTGTGCACCTAAGCGTCTGTCCACGGCTCATCACGCATTCATGCTGCAGCAAACTGCATCACATTTTTGGTGCCCGGTTATGTTCATGGACCTCTCGTGGTTAAGGCGACTCACTCTGCGTACATCGCCGCTGTTTTTTGAGATTGAATGAAGTGTGTTGTACGACATCTTGGTATCTAGACGGGGGTAAGCCATCTGTTGGCTATTATCATTCAATCACACAGTACAGCAGTGGTCGTTGAAGACACACCGCTCTCCTGGGTGCACCTTTCTAGTTGATAAATATGGTGATATTCTATATTTTTTTCTTATCGTCAAAAAATGCTTGGAAATAACAAAAACCAACAAAGAACTGATCATACAAACAAGGTTTGTTTGTGTATCCAAAGTCAGGAAGAGCGTAAGTGTGCAAATGGGCGCTCAAGGGATGGTGGAGTGAAGTTCAACCGAGTGCTGAGTAAGACATTATTAGGCCACCAAAATGTCGCAATTAACTGTCATAAACTCACAAACACTGTAAAAAAGTGAAAGTTGGTAGACAAAAACACGGACAAATCCCATGAGGGAGTGAAGCAATATTTAGAGGCAAGCATGAACAAAGTCAATGTGAAGACCCGAAACTAACAGAAACGCATTTGCTCCATGAACTGAGGCGAAGACACGTCCACTTGAATTTAAAATGTTGTACGACTTGAACAGAGACAGGAGCAGACAGCAGAGGGTCGGTTGGCTTCTGTGGCTAAAAGATAGACTAGACTGCAGCGCTCAAAGCCAGCTGAACGTTACCTTCACGTTGTACCGAGATGCAGCTTGATCGTTATCGCAGTGAGAGAGAACACGTACAAAAGGATCATGCTGCTCCGGTCCTACTCTGCACCACTCACACCCAGTTTAGGAGCCAATTCATATTGTCACTTTGATTGAGAAATACCCTGCTACAATACACTATCACATTACAGGCCTTTTGCTTTGCTTATTATGTTTGTATAACAAACACAAAAGCTCACAGGAGGTGTGCTTACAGAGAGCATCCTTAAGGTCTTGCATTAAAGCAGTCACATCGCTGAAATGTCATTAAACAAATGCACTGGTATTATTCTCTATATGGTGGCGAATCAAGTATCACAAAATGATGATCATTATCATATAGGGTTCTGCCACTCCGTCCTGTTTTACTGGACTGAAAGGCAACATCAACTCAGCGAAGGAGAGTTTAACTCTCAAATAAAAACCTTCACTTCCTGTTCCCTAAAGTAAACACAAGCCAGCACAAACATCTGCGTGTCTCAGCTCAATCCTGTGATTAGCGTGCATGAAATAATGATGGATTGGACCTAATAACAATGTGCAGGGAGAGTATGAGTCTGTGAGGATTTCCTTTTGGCTGTTTGGAGGACAAACTTGCTACCAAAGCAAAAACAAACAACAACACATGTGAAAGGGATTGAAGGCTCAGAGGGAGAGGACATGCATGCGCTGTATGATCAGAACACCTTCAGTAACAATTAGCACATTTTACACGCTGCCCTGCTGCTGCTGCTGCTGCTGCTGCTGCTGCTGCTCTGCTGAGGAGGAACTGGCTGGCACACAACATGGGCTTTGAATAACTAGACTGTCCTGCTGCGATAAGTCTTTTCACACTATTTTACAGTAGCTGTCGTACTGCCAAGCTTAAGACAAATGTCATACAAGCTCAGGCTTGTCTGTCTTTACTATTTGTCCTTATGACAACTGTGCAATATAAAAATGTGTAATCACTTGTCAGCTTGGTTTCTTAGGTTGCTGGGAGAACTGTGCGGTTCTGGAGCGTTTGCCCTTTTTGGTGAAGTCCATTCGATCAAACTCAGGCGAGGACTCATCAACCGAACCGAGACCCACTTCTTCCAAGTGGACTCTGGTGGGGTTTGTTTTGTGTGGACTAACCAGATGATTGCAATCAACATGATTTCAAATGCAAAACAACAATCAAATCCATCTGCTGATTGGGAAGTGTTCAGGGAGCAGTCTTAAGGGATTTGTATGAGCAATCTGTATTGACACATATAAGTCAATATCTCTCATGTGAGTGAGGAGATTTTCCCCGACCAATTGCTTTTTCATCACTACCTACCTGTTTGCCATTATTCATATTCCAACATTGATTTGCAACAATGCAGAAAATGCAAATACGAGTAATAAACAGATATTTCTTCGTGAGCTCTTTGTGATAACTGGAAAGATAATTATACACATAAATGTAGCAAAGCCTTAGTTAACAATGGATAATCATATTCATGCATCGACATCATAACCTGACACTCATCGCTGTTACTCTGCTGATTACGCTCATGCCAACGTTGAGCGGGACTGATTACAATGAAAAGATCAACTTGTTAGTGTTCTCCCACAGGACTGGACAATATGGCCAGAATTGTTATAGCAATATGTTTTTTTTATGCCGACAATGATCACGAAATATATATTTAATAATAATTATAATGCTTAATTTACAGTTGTTTGTTGTGAGCACATTTTTGTGGGCTTTACAATAATGATATTGAGGTAATGACATGTGCATAATAAATGTACAAACTTACATTTACATTCACACAGTGACCTGGGATGAATTCCTAACTTAAATGGTGTGATTTCCAGTTTTAAGAGTATGCTCCTTAGAACAAAACCCTACACAGACAATAAGGTTAGTTATGGTTTATAATATACAATCATTTATTATCAGAACAAGTTGGGTTGGGGTTGATTGCATACATTCAGTATTTATAACACTTGTTGTTTTCCATCTCACAGCTACTTTTGAGCACCAGAGACTTTTGGTTAACGTATATGCTTATGATTAACTTCGGGTTAATCATAAGATAACTTAAATGGGGCAAAATCAATTCCATTGTGAACTCTTCTACACTTGCCAAACGTTATCAGACCAAAATGATAAAATGCTGATGGTGAAGCAAAACAATGTATCCACCGTTTTACCGTTTTACAGCCACAACAGTAGCGACGGAGGAGGCTACCGCGTATTGGCTACTCAACTAGTGTGTTAGTAGGTTGAGAAGATCTTGTACCGTATAATTACTGTGGTTTCACTATGTTTCACTCGCTTTTATTAAGAAACTCACATTAATGTATATGGAGTAGGACAACATCCCAACACACTGCTGTTTTAATCTTGCTTTTTCTTTTTGCGTAAAACTGTATCTGCTGAATCACAAAAGTCTGCGGTTGGTCTGCTTTGCTTTCACATCACAATCAAAGTGAGAGTCCAATTGGAACCAAACCAAAGCCTCCTTTTCAGGAGGCCTCGGCCTGAATGAGATGTGAAAGGACCCCCGAATGGACGAAGATAAAACTGATCTTCTACTCACCCAGCACGAGGAGGCTCAGAAACACGGCCATGAAGGGCATCATGATTGCTGGACGCATGGACACCAGGATGTCTCTCTGGCTGTAACAAACAGACACAAATCAATTGAGAGTGTGACGTGGAAATCAATAAAACATCTTGAGAAGCTTCATTCGGTAAAACACTGTCGTTTACGCCTCAGGGTATCACAGTTGGCAGTCTCACAGCAGAGGTTTTGTTTGTGCATTTGTTTCTGACCGCTGAATGATCAGAAACTGGAAGTTTCATTAACTTTAAGTGCTATTCACTCTCTGCCAGTGTCAGATGTGATACAAGTCTTAACAATGGCCTTGATTGTTTACAGTAAATAGCTTTAATAGTATTACGCCTCCAGAGTGCCGTCGTAACGGCTGGTGCTAGAGCGCTACACAAAGCAGCTTTGAGCATAATAGCTAAAAAAACGCAGCTGTAGTTCAAGGTTTTTCTCTGAGGTAGAGGGGATCTTGATTAAATTTCGACAATGGAGAGGAAAAAAATCTCTTGTATACTTAGGTTCCGCAAACATAGACATCTGCTCAATGAATAGGACGGACCGCTATGTGTCGGCACACACGATGACAGGTGAGAACACACATTGTTCGTGTCACTCGCTTAAGCCGATCTGACCTCTGAGACAAACACGAGTGGTTACAGGAAGGCGAGAGGACAGGCCGAATGAAAGGACTGACTGACTGCCGTTTGAGTGCTTTGTCGTGTGACAAATCAAATGTCTTCAATCTTAAAGAATGTTCTCAAATAGCTTGACCTTACTCACTAATCCAGGTTTGGTTCCTAAAGCAGGTCTCTGTTGGAAAGCAGTGTTCACACCCAGCTGGGCAATAAGAGGTCGACGCTGTCAAAGGCAGAGGCACGGAGGAGGGACCCCACAGCGTCTCAACACTCAGTTCAACGGATTAACATGTGTATTAAGTCATTGACTGCATCCATAACAATAAGGCATTTGTGTTCTCTCTAATATAACAGCTTGAAAAACCTTGTACCCCAACAAGAGATGTCCTGATACCATTTCTTCTTTATCAATACTGATTCAGGTAACTGAACTTACGTGGTGGCCGATACCGAACACCAATCTGATGCCAGTGCGTTAAAAACAAAAAGTTCAACAGGCGTCTCCCTCTGTAATAAAAAATTAACTGAATCTTTTTTCGCCAAAAGTTTTACAAAATTAAGATTTTAACACATTTTACAGTAATAAAGTTATAATTTATCTTTGCCTAATACTAATTTTTACCTATTAGAGCTTGAACGCACCATGATGTAACTCAATGGAACCTCAGGTCCACGTGAGCTGTCAGCTTCGTTTCTAAGCCAAGCAGGACTGTGCTGCCCACCGACTGCTAACAGCTAACATGTAACATGAACTAGCTCTCCTCTTGCTGATTTCAACACAGATTGGTTATCCACAATGTAACAGGGTGCACACGAGTGTAAAACCACAGGTGTGTAGTACTAGCTTGCACATGTGCAGTACCAATCGGGCAGGACGTATGGATCACATAGGGAGTAACAAGTGTTGTTGTTGTGGTTCCTGCATAGCGTAAGTGAGCTATCAGATCGGTGCAGAGACAATAGCCGATTCAGCATTCTGTATCGGGGTTATTTTGGATACTGGTATCGGTATTGGAGCACCTCTGATAGCAACTTCCCTGTGTAAAGCAACCTTGAGGGATGACAATACCTGTTGCTTCATCACCACTTTTCCAACTGAATTTGTTGCTTGTGGATCTTGCAAATATTCGGATCGAGCCGTTCATGCACACTCACCCTACAGTGACGTAGTACATGAGCAAGATATGAAAAAATAAAAGCGTTTATCGCTGTCCAAGGAAAACCAGACATTTAGTGATTAGTGACGAAAGTTTTTGATGTGGTTTTCACAATTATGCAAAACACAATCTTCCCTGAGACATGAACTAATTATGAGAATGTTACAAAATTGTAATTGTTCATACTTTTCTACTATTACATTCCCATTGTCCAATCAAAGTGAGACCTGGGAGCAGGGCTGCTTGTTTATCTTGTTTGTTGCTGGTTAATTATAGCTTGATGAATGTAAAATCTATTGCTTGTATTCCCAATATATTAGATTTTCTTGTTAATCTACATCTGCTGTCAATAACATAATGCAATTTAAAGTGCTGCGCCCGCAGATTGTCAAAACGCAGGCGTTTTATATTTGTAGAGAGCGAAGGAGAGAGGATGCAAGAGTGCAGGAGAAAAGAAAAGGTGCTGATTCAAGACTAAAACAAAAAAGATAAAGGAAGAGAACTGACTCAGAAGCTGTTACGGTCAAACTTATTATTAAGGAATAGTATGAAATGAGTGACAGATCTTTTAATGAAAGAACTAACAACTATATTTGATTATGCTTTTGTATGCTTGCACCGCGTATTGTGTTGTGTATGGAGATTGTTTTTTGAGGTAGAGGGTAATGGTTCCATCTCTCCATCCATCACGGCCCTCGTGGGCTCGTAATAGAGCGGTTGAGATAAGGTAGTGAACCCACCCTCTCTCACTGCTACAGCCTGCTGTACAGGCTCCAGTCTCTGTCTGAGTGGAGAGATCTGTAATGAATTGTGAAGCCACTCTGCCACTGAAGAGCTCTCAAGACTTGGAACAAGAATATTAAAATCCTATGTTACACTTATTGAGATCTAAAAGCCGCTCAGAGACATAAAGATCAGAATGAATTATCATCAAAAGCTTCAATAATAACTTCAAACAATAACTTACTTGTCTTTTTAAATGAACGCATATGCCACAAGCCATTTACTGTCCCAGGAAATTGAACAACCACTTGCTGTGCTGTCTAACAACAACACCATTGTCACATTTTAACTGCTACATAGTTACAATAGCTTAAAGTTTAGCCAAAGGCGACCTACAGAGGTGGTGACAGCACAAGGTCACTTTTTAATCACAAATCTTCCACAAAGGACTAATCCACCAAAAACACAAGAATACAGAGAGTTTCAGCTGATGACAACAAACGAGTAAAAGCGTAAGAGAAGCATGCAGTAAACGTGTAACATTCATGAGCAGCAATCACTGATTCTAGCTTCATACTCACACAGACACAGGTCACCTCACTCTCCTCTGCACTGCGTGGTCAGAGCCGCTCACTCTGTCTCCGTAGGCCAATGTGTGTGTGTGTGTGTCTGTGTGTGTGTGTGTGTGTGTGTAGATTCCCGTATCCCAGCGTGCATGTGTGCAGGCCCTGAAACACCAAATGTGTATATTTACGCGTGCATGCACATGTGTGGCGTGTATGTGCGCCAGAATGTGTAAAACAAACTTGAAAGCGCAACTGACGGCAGCGATGTGAAAACAGAGGGAACGCCGCCGGCCAATGGGAATGCAGCGTGCGGGACCCCCCTTCCCTCCTCTCCTCCCTCGCTCCCTTCAGCTCGTCACTGGGGCACCGGGGTGAATGGACAGCTATTCTTATTCTAATGCCTCTGTCACTCTGTGGGCCACTGGCTGAAAGAGGGGAACGGTCTCCAGGCTTTTGGAATGCACCACCCCTTTTCTTCTGGACACCGAGGGAGAGTGAAGGGCCGAGAGAGGAGGCATGAGAAAAGAGAGAGAGAGAGAGAGAGAGAGAGAGAGAGAGAAGAGAGATGGATGGAAGAAGGGGAAAACTTATTGGGGAAAAAAGGAATGAGGAAAGAAGGAAAGACAGGAAGGGATGGAGAGACGTTTCGGGCTAAATTAGGCCAAAGAGCTCCAGTGCAGCACCACCAGCGGCCACTTCACACAACCACACGCCACCACTTTCACGGCACTTAGCAAGAGGAGCGGCTTAATGGATCAAAGCTTCACCTCCGACCAACCCCAGCATCTCTGTGCGCTGAAACAGCGAATAATAATACCAAGTTAAAAACTGAATGGTCCAAAAGCACGGCCTTGGAGCTTTAGTGGAACACGCTGACATTTTTGGGAAATACAGTTATTTGCTTTCAGGTGGGGAGTTAGGCCGGAAACACTCCGAGCAGCGGCAAAGTGCGACTGGCAATAATTACACTTTCCAGGGTGTTCATGTGTTCAAGGCAGGAGGAAATTCTTTATAACTTCGGTCAACATGTCACAGGGGTCACAGTCGGCTTACTGATTGGCTGTGGGTATTCTCTGGCCACAATTTGCCGTCAAAAGTTAAACCATCCCTTTACTTTAAGGTTGGCTGCAGCTCGCTGTGCTCAGAGCGGCTCAGCGCGCTAGCGTTGCATGTCTTTGGAAACTGCTGTGTTAGATGAGAACATTCGTACCTCGGTCATTTATGAATGTAAATATGAAGCGGATTCGAGCTGCCAGCACTGCTGAGACTCACATGATTATCTTGTTTGTTCAATCCACACACAAACAACAATTTGCAGTTTTACGGGGGGTTATGTGCCCAACCATTTCCAATACATAAGCTCCACTGTAAAATGACTGGGCATTTGTACACATATAACACTTAGAGTTTTGTACAAACTAAAAAAATGAGATATAAAGTGATTTTAGTTCAGCGTGCGAATTTGGTGCTGTTTCGTCTTAATCACCTCCAGTTAGACTAAAAAACAAAAGATGTGACAAATCAACTGGGTTGAGGCATCAGACCGGGGCCATGGAGGTCAACTCTATTCAAAAATTCAAAAGGTTGAAGCAACTGGTGCTATGACTGGATTAGAGAAGAGAAAAAGAAGGGAGCAAAGGGGGGGGGCATGTTTGTGTGCCTGTGCTTGTAAGATATATGCATGTGTGGGTTATGTGCATGCATGTGTGTGATTCAGGCTAGACTAAACTAAAAAACTGCAGGGGAGAACAAAGCAGCGTTCACATTCACAGCTCTCTGGTGATGTGACCTTTGACCCCTGCTGAAGAGGGAGATGGAGAGACTGACATGTCCCCCAGCGGCCGCTGAGGAGGCCGGAGGAGCTGCTGGTGCAAGTTCCAGGCTGGATGGACAATGGTGAATGAATGTAACACCTTCTTCAAAAGGACCGCTATCACAGACCGTATAGTATATTAAAATGTTATCCACACACATTCTGTAGCCCTCCACTTCATCAGCGTGCTTCACAAAGGGCACTTGTTTTCCCTCTAATGTTGCACAGATTCAAAATGTGCACTTTATCTAATATTTCATGAAGGCATCCTCGAGTTCCAGGTTTTTAGCAATAAAAAAGTTCTGTATAAGTAGAATAAATCAAATGAGAAAAGTCAGATAACTATTTAGCCTGGACCTTGGCCAACGACTTTGACGTAAACGCGCACGTGCTCAAACACATAATCCCAACACCAAGATAAGAGGAAACCTGCAGAAAGTTCAGTGCCACCGCTATAACTTCTGTGCAGCTGTCAGACAAAGCTAAGAAATCTCAAGACACTAGTCCAAACAATCCCGGGCTCCCACATCCTTGAACACAATAACACGATAAGCCTGACTCTGTGTGTGTGTACACATCAAATAACAAGCTTCAGACTGAGCTACCAAACACACTGCTAATAGAGTCCTGCAGGGATGACGCAGTTTTGAAGGCCAACCCTGGACGTTGGCCAATGGGATTTTCTTTTCCATCGTATTTTGGATTTTTGCAAAAAATAAGCTAAGTGGCAAACAAACGTTTATGATGCTTGCACGTTTTGATCAGCAAGATAATCTTCAAACATGAACACCACTTTTATGATTTTTGAAGAGTGAATGCATCGGCAGAAGTAAAAAGTGAACTATAGTGGTCTATAAACCAACCATAGATTGTGTAAGAAGTGGTCGTGTTCACCCTGATGTCACCCATTGGTTTATGGACTGCTGTTTTCAAGACTCGACTTCAGCATTGTGGTCATCGCTATCTTGGCTTGTGGTCGTCCCCAATTTGGGTTTTTCTAAACAGAAGTGACATGAAAGGGTGGAGTACAACCGAATGCTCAATAAGACATTTTTAGGCATCCAAAATGTTTCAAATTAACTTTCATGCCATGAAAACACTGCGGAAGGGTTAAAGTTGTAAGATGAAAATGCAGACAGAATTAGAAAGAAGGCACATTTTAGGCACTTCATCATTAGATACACTTTTCAGGTGGTTGCCACCTGAAACAAACTGCACCACGTCGCATGACTGCGAGTATATACAACGAGGCTGGAAGGGTAGACTAGTCGGAGCGGTGACATTTTATATTCCCCTGTAGCCACTTGTAAGCTACCGCCTTTTTAAAGAAACGCAAAAGTTTCAAAATTCATAAAAGGAGTTTTTACTGACGTGAGTTATGTTGTAGAACAAACTTTAACATCTCTTGAGCTTGTGTTAACTACATACCTCATTTCAGGCATCTAACCAAAAACCTTTTGAAAAAGAAGTCACTTGGAGACGAGTCATTTCCAGGTTTTAGGACTCATACACTGCAGCTTGAAACACTGCTGTTTACGCAGCGTAAAACAAGGCCGGGCTTGGAACGGGGTCAGATCATTGAGGTGAGCTCATGGAGGAAGTGTTCTTCCCTTATACAGGCAGGTGACTCAATATTCAGAGCTGCTGCTACCTGCACCACTGTGAGGGGGAAACCTCTGCAGTGATTTACAGTAGACAACTACACAGACGATTAGTACAAAATCAAAGAAGCTCACCGACAGAAGGTTAAGATGAATTTAGTTTGCCTCGAGCAAAGAAACTTTATACAGTGAATCCCTCACTTGTTCCATGCAGCACTACTAAAGGATATACTCAAGTTAGTACCTAGCAACTGCCATAAATATACCTGCAGCTACTGAAGGGCTCTCAAGTATCAAATACGACGAGGTTCCTGGTTAGAAACCAACCTTTGATCTCCACACAAAACAACCTACTGCAGCGATACTGTAGTCCCATCTAGGGCAGAACAATCAACCGAAAGAGAAAGTAGCAAGAGACTTTTTCAGTCGAACTCTGACTGACTGTTGAAAGGAAAATTCCCCTTCCAACTCATGTTGCCCACTGCTCGGCAAATCTGAGCAAAATGTCAAAATACGCACAACACAGAGATGTGTCATGTTGCGTGTTGTTTTACAGAGATGACATAAATCAGTGCTGCTTCGAGAGGGTTCATTGTTTCCAAACGTCGCACTCAGCCACACCTGAGTGAACTGAGCACCTTGTGGCTTTCAGCAGCCCTAAGAGACCAGGTGAGGACGTGTTGCATTCAGCTGTGGATTTATGCTGGACTGTCGAAGCTACCATTTCTAGAGAAATTCAGATTCTCGCCTCTTTTCTTGTGTGAACACAATATTCTTCTCTTTTATTCTCTCTTTGTCTATTTCAAAGATATAATTCATTTGTGCCACGTTTCAAGAAAATGTCATAGCGGTCGTAAATTATTGTAGCACACCTCGAAGCCACACACAGTGTGTGTCTGCCTAAATTAAACTGAGGGAAAATCGTTTCTAGTCTTCATTAAATCAGATGGAGCAAACTGTGCGCCTTCTTTTCAACATGCTTTTTTTTGTTTTGTTTGAGTCTCACTGTGTCATGGAGAAGGTTGCCCTGGTCTACTCCTATAGATTTAAGAAACACTTGAGCTGATATCTACAGGGTCACTGGCAGACACCAAAACAATTGACTCCTTACCAGCAAACAATTCAACCACCTGTTTGACTTGACGGAAACAGACCACCCAAACGCAACCTCTTCAACTGAAGGGATTTTATTTAACCATAGTGTCAAATAAGGAAACAGCTTCCCTTCAAACAACGTCCTAATCCACGACATCCATCGTCACATAATCACCTGTGGAGCCGAAGGAAATCTCATAATACTGTCTGGATATTTACCTCATTTCTGCCGGCTTCTTAAAGAGTACAGCAAAGATTACCATCAAAGATAATTCTCCATTTCTGGTTTGCAGAGGGAGATAAATCCCTCAGTGTGAGATGCACTGTAGATTGACCCAGATCTCAAATAAAGCACACCTAATACCATCTACTGCTGGCATTACTTACGTTGCCTTTGCACCTATGTACACACACACACACACACACACACACACACACACACACACACACAATAGAAATTGTGTATGTGCCTACCTGTTATTACACAACCAGTACAGTTTATTTTGCTGTGTTATGCCCTCTTATTCAACCCAATAACACACTGTATCAAATAGACTAATCTTTAACTTAACACAGAGGGATACACCCGAGAGACCGACAAAAAGCTCATGCGAGGGCATGACTAGACCATAGCCTGCGAGGAGCCTTTAAGGTGATTAAATTCAGCGCAGACACACACACCGACCGATGCAATCACCACGTACATGTTTGTACTAGAAAGCCAGAGAGGCAGGAGGCGGAGGTGAGCGGGGCGCCTCTGAGTTTGTGGCTCAGCGTTAAGTCCCGTGGAGGAGGTCAGTAAAGGCTGGATTAGCTTTAGCTGAGGCCACACTCTGCAGGGAAAATCACTTCAGAAAAGGAAAGTGTAACTATGGCACTTTACCAAAAGATCATCAGAAAAGCAGAGAGGGGCAATCAGTGCTCGGAGAAGTTTCCTGTCCAGGTTCAGGCGGGATATTTGACCGACTTCTTCAGTAACACACATGAGGAAATTGCATTTCCTGTTATTAATAAGACAATCTGTGGCGTGATTTGCATGCCATCAGCCGTTTCCAGTGCAACCCCTTGGTAAACAATATAAAAACCTCAATGTGGGCACATTTGTAATAGTTGTATGAACTTAATAATTACTCTATTTAAAAAAAAGATCTATACATCTCCTGATGATGAAAATAATCATTAGTTGTAGACACAGTCTGAGTTGAATTAGCTTGACAGATAACTTTGAGACGGGATGAAAGGAGGAGAAGAGACAGACATGAAAAAGAGGCGTAGGTGTAATCAGTCCGTCTTGTCAGTGTGCCGCAAACAAGGGTTGATTTGTATCAGGGGACGTGATTATGAGCAGCTCAGGCTGCAGAGACCCTGACGGAGGCTCACATATCAAAGACACACTGAGAGAGCGAGAGGGGCCAATGGCAGCCAGAAGTCTTTGGAGAGGCCTCCTGATGCACAGAGGCACAAACACCACGCTGACACTGAAGCACACACTCCAACATGATGGATGCCCAAATCACCAGTGAGATAACTGACGAAATGAAAGATGCTCTTTCAACCCTTTTAGATCTCATCCCCAGTCTCATTCTGCAACTATTTAAAGCTACTACGAGGAGCTTTCATTTTGTGTGGATTCTGGCGGTCCCTGTGGACAATATTATTATTATTATACAATTTATTTTGAATGGTTTTTGGTTTGATGCCTGAAACAGTGTTAGTGGTTAACACAAGCTGAAGCAATTTGAACGTTTTGTTATTAATTAATTAATTGATGTATAAAATAAATCGCACTCATGTGACCGTGGTGTAGTTCGTTTATAGCCTAACGTTAGCTTTTTAATCCTGCTGATTGCATTCATGTTACAAAAATCATGAATCGTAAATTAGTGAAGATTATATTGCTGAACAAAACTTGTAAGTATCATACACGTTTGTTATTTTCTACAATAACTTAAAATCCGAAGCCTTTTTTTCGAGGGAACCATTGCGAGGCTAACTTCGTATTTGCCTCACTTGGCCTACAAAAATACGCCCTGCAGCATTCTGCTGTACATCGCTCCATTATTCCATTTCACTGGGGAATACGTCACAGTACAGACGCTAAAGACGCTCTGACTTCTGTTTCACAGGGACTCTAAATCAATTATTCTTCTAAGTTACTAGTACGGTACTAGTTACAATACAACGACTGCAAAGTAGCGACAGTTACAAAAGAGTGCAGGTACACAGCGAGGTCTAACATATTGGTCCATCCAAAGTCAATTAATAAAGAGGAAACAGCCACCACCCAGTGTCCCTCTCTCCCACAGTTCTACCAGCCTGAGCCACTCGTGGATCCTCTTAACCTTTCAGGTTAGAGTTGATCTCAGCGGTAGGGCGAGAGGCCAGGTCCTTGAGCTGATTAAAGCAAGACTAAGAGCCATGGGAACATGCACCTCCAAACACACACGTCTAAATACCCTGACAAGTGAAAAGAAATAAATGACAATATGACATTCTTTAGTTCAGGAATGTGAGAATCCTAAAAACTTTACCCCACTGAATAGCCAAAAGTAAAGCTGTCCACATTTCTAGGAATGCCCGTCACCTTATAAAGCCCCGCAGGAACACGTGCTTTTCAAGGTCACGTCTAGATATTCATTGCTGCTAAGAGTGGGAACAAGTGTTGAAGAAACAACACACTACTCGCTCAATGATGCTGCCTGTTCTTCACCTGCAGCAGACAAAATCATTGAATATCATTAGTTAATCTGGTAGGAATGTGTGCAACAGTGTCAGAAATCTGCCTCCCAGCCATGAGCGACCCGCTGGTGTCAGTGACAGAGCAGGTCCTCACAAACACCCATCCATCAAGTATCCCCCGTCAACTCTTAACCTCGGCTGTAAATAAAGACAACTTTTGGTCATCTATATTTTCTTTTCTTACTCTTTTCTTTGATATATGTATACATGTATATATATATATATATATATATATATATATATATATGTGTGTATGTATAAGTATGTATATATATATATATATATATATATATATATATATATATATAAATATACATATATAATAATAAGATAATGTCTTTTTATTGTCATATACATATATACTCTCTCTCTATATATATATATATATATATATATATATAAATACACACACACACACACACACATTAATTTATTTTGACTAAAGTCTTGCGAAAACTGTATTTACTCGCCAACACTAATTAAGCTAACAGGTGGTCCACTTAGGGCACATAAAAACATGTTAGCAAGCTAACAGCAGAAAGATAAATTAGCCTGACATAAAAACACCACAAAGTCCCTCAAAACCTACATTTCTACGTCCCAGTAACAACATTACATTCGTACCACAGGGAGACAGTGGTGTGGTTCTTATTGCACTCGCTTCAGACAGTCGCTGCCCCTGTCGGAATATCGTGGTAATTTACTGTACAATGGTGATTTTGGAGTTATTGGTCGTCACTGACGTGTGGTCTGACATGTTAGCAAAGACGGAAGGATAAGATGGAGCGCTCACCTGCTCGGTAGTTTCCTCCTCCTCTCTCTTTCTCTCTCTCTCTGTTTCTGTCTCGTTCCCACACACACACACAAACTTTCTCACTCTCTCTTTTTCTCACTCACTCACTCACTCACTCACACACACACACACACGCGCCGTCCTGCTGCGGCTTCCCCGCTTGAATGAGCTGGGTCTCCGGTCCGCAGCGGTAGGCTATAGTACAGGGCTCAACCGGGCGCGAGGAGGTGGAGCCCACGAGTCACCGGCGGTTCCCACTGGGCTGTTACTGAGAACAGGAGCAGGTAGGTCCCATCCACACTGCAGGACCCCACCCAGTCCTATCAGGCCGAGCCCACTGCTCGAGTTAAAGATTACTCACTGATTCCTGAACGCTGTCTTGTGTCGAAACTTTTCCAATAGAGAGACATTGTTCAAGGTTGTGAACTTAGACTTGACCAGCACTTGAATGCAAGCAAGCTAAATATTTCATATAAACGCTTTTTTGACAGAATGAAATACATTTCAATCAGAAGGATAGAGAAAAGAAAACGCCATATTCAACTTAGACGCACATTCTTTCTTAAATCTCACAGTGTTTTTTGTCACTTTTCATCTGGCTGCAAGACAGAGGATTTAAAGTTAAACAGCATCAAGCCTGTTCACAGCAGACATTTGGATTTGCCTGTTGGAAAAGCTCAGGTGTAACTAATAATAATAATAATAATAATAATAGTAATAATGGATCGGTTCTGCTCAATTGTCCCAGAAAGTGCCAGTGCCGGCATGAAAAATAACAGGACCCTGAACCTGAAGCAGTGAAATGGAATTCAGCCACCATTCATTTCGTTGCTTTTTAATTCAGTCTATTACAGATGCTGCACAATCTTTTTACTGACACAGTATACCGCTTTAACGTTCATTCATATTTCTAGAAGTTGTGCCTCATGTGTTCTTTCACACTCGGGTTATATTTTGATTTTGCCTTGCTTATGGTCATTTATCTAAAATGTGTTAACATGGCTCGGCCGTGCGTGCGTGCTTGCTTTTAGTGCATGTACGTGTATGTGAGCGTGCCCCACAGGTTAGCTCACGGCCACTCTTTGCACTGTTAGCGCTGTTAGCTGCAAGCAACCGTTGCTATGTTAAGAGCCATCCAGAGGCAAAAGCATCTGAATGTGAAATTAGACCTTTTGGGACTCGAATAGTCCAAGTGGGCAAATTCTTCCTGTCCACAATGAGCCCATGTGATTGATTGTTGTTGTTATTTTGTTTTTTACTTCTATTGACCCATGTGATCCCCTCCCATATTGAAGTGGCAGCCCAGAATATATAGCTAAATATCATGCAGTCCTGTTTTGCTTTTTGCTTCACGGGGGGAAGATAGTGAGAGAACTCATCACTGACAGGATTTGTACCATGGGAATTATCAAGAGATGATGACAATCTCCATCGCCAAGCTCATTATGTGGTGCCAGCCAAGTGAACCGATACATATCACATATCCCCAACCAGCAGCCGCCCTTATACCAAGACATTGTCCTTTACAAGAGGTCGATGTGTGTGTGGTGTGTGTGTGTGTGTGTGTGTGTGTGAGTGTGTGTGTGTGTGTGTGAGTGTGTGTGTGTGTCAACGTCTGACGGGATCTTTGAGCATGTGACCAATATAATAAGCTGTTAATGAAATGAGAAAATGTTGTCTGGAGCCGAAAGGGAGATGGAAAGGGATACACTGGGGGGGAAATAATGTGTTCACACACTGGGACTGGGTTAAACTAAACTGGAAAAAGAGGCGGAGTGTGAGGGAGAAAAAGAGACACAGAGGAGTAGCTGTAAAGCACACTATCAGTAGCCGGCGCAGGTTGTGCAAGGTGAAGCCCAGGAATGGCTGGAATCCATAATTATCAACAATTCCGCACGGCGGTATTCTCCTGTAATACAAACATGAAAGTAAACAGTAAGTACAGAACCTGCACATTTATAGGTGAATAGAGGCCTGTTGTACAGTGCTGTATATGCAAGCACCAAGGACAGTGATCAAGAAAAACACACAAAGAAATAAACAGCGAAAGAAAGAAACAAAGAGAGAGAGAGAGAGAGAGAGAGAGAGAGAGAGAGAGAGAAACGTCACTTGATAGATTGCACTGAAAAACTGTGACAGAACAGCAGAGACAAAGTTGTACCAGAGTTCTGGTTGGAAGCGGAGGTTGTAATTTGTTCAGTCATTCTCTTTGGACAGGAAAACACCTGGAGGAGGTGCTTTACCTGATTGCTACATACGCTCAGAAAGCGAAAATGAACAGTTGAAAAGCCAGGGTCACCCTCTACTTTTCATTCTGCCCGTGCTTTTGTGTAATTTGCTGAGCGTGTGTATGCCTGTGTGTATAGACGTGTTCTCGTTTAAAGGGCCATCCAGTTGTAGATGTGCAAGTTACCCAACATTATTCTGAGGGGAGAGGGAAGCGTTATATTGTG
The DNA here is from genome assembly GCF_910591455.1 of Pholis gunnellus. Taxonomy (NCBI): domain Eukaryota; kingdom Metazoa; phylum Chordata; class Actinopteri; order Perciformes; family Pholidae; genus Pholis; species Pholis gunnellus. Next base: position 22,645,535 of record NC_136536.1, on the reverse strand, counting down.
GAAACTCAAAACTTTTCTTTTTTTGAATGCTGTGTTGTGGTTTAAAATGTTCTTGTTCACGGTGTTTGACAGGCTGCCAGATGGCTGAAATCTGAAGCCTGAGCTGATGTTTATGCATCAAATTCACCCGTGATGAGTAATTCATATCATCTTTTAATCCTGCACACCGTAAACACTGGGAATACCAACGGTGGATCAAGAAGAATGTAAATCAGGTTATCAAAACTGACCCTTAAAGGTGAAGTGTGGAGGATTTAGTGCCATCTAGAGGTATTTGCAACCAGCTGAATATCCCCTCCCTTTCCAAGAGTGCCGTAACGTGAGCTGTTTACCTCGCTCAGAGGCCATCCTCTGCCATAATTACACCTCTTTAGGAACAACAGGAGATATGAAGGGCTCATTGTAAGTTAGCGGAAACACATCCATTATTAGTTTCAGGTGATTATACACTGATGAAAACATATTCATGAATATGATTTTCCATTTCTGTCAATACATTCTCTTAAATGTTTACAAACTGGACCTGTAAAGTGTTTGTCTGCCACAGCATGTATTGCTAACGTGCTCACAGCAACACAAGGTGACACACAAAATCCCTTTGAGGCAAAAGAAATGATTCAGCGTTTACTTTGGAATCCTGTTTTAAAGGCTGCTTTTTGTTTACATTTATTTGAGGTCTTGTCAACAAAAGGTGAGTAGTGAGAAAACAGCTCTAGTGTTGCCCCCAAAGTGGCATTGATTTTTTTATTTAAATCGTGTAATAATTCAATCTTCTGAAGAACGTATTGCATGGGTGGAAGGAATATGGTCTCAAAAGAGAATAACATGCAAGCGTCCTTAGAGAATAGGGTTTGTGCAAAATTAATATGCAAATATTTTTTACGTGGCAATATGTATTTAACATAACCAGCATGTTGCGGCAGACAGGGGTCTTCATCAGGGCTTTGTAATGTTTTATTTTAAAACGTTTTACTTTCCTTAATTCAGCTCCCTGTTGTGCATGGGTGCCCAGCCTCTAAAATACACATCCAGAGTTCAAACCTTGTGTCTTTAGTCCATGTTGATGTGTCCTTGGGCAAAACTGTTCCGGCGGTGTATGAGTGGGTGTGAATGATTAGATAGTCCTGATGGGCAGGTGGCACCTTGCACCGCCATCACTGTATGAATGAGTGTGAATGGGTGTATGAACAAATAGTGTTCAGCGTTTTGAGTGGTCGGCAGACTAGAAAAGTGCTATACAAGTACAAGTCCATTTACCATTTACCAATTATGAGTATTTTTTAAAAACGAACAGTTTACTTTTGTCTTATAATTGAAAAGCATAGAAATAGAATGGGAGTATAAGGGACATTCCGATTCAGGTCAACATAACAGGATGGTCAGAGCGGCGGCCATTTTTACGTGTAACGTTGCCAGTTGTAATTTTGTTATGTTCTAGCAGTCTAACTTTTGTATGAATTAAAGAGACTTACAGCAAGTTGCGGACTCACTGAGGTGTGGTTTTGCAATAATGACTAAGAAGAGTAGTGGGGTAGTAACGTAGAGAGCCTGACTACATGAGTACAATTTTAAAAACCCAATGCTTAATTCATACACTTAACAACTAACCACAATGACCCATTTCTTTTGTACTAGTCTAAAGACCACGGGAAAAAATGTCAACTCCTATTCTATTTCTATGTTGAAACACATGGGTGTGCAAGGTCTTAAAAGGGAGATGCCAATCAAGCACAGCCTGTACAGGTCCACCTTACAGAGGTCTAATCAACACTGTGTGGGTCTTTGATTCAAGGACAACCAAGCTGGCGTGCAAACTTTGACAAATCCATCCTTTTAATTTTCCACAATCTGTTTATGAATTTGATATGTAGCAGTTTTATTTAAAGGCAATACTGGACTCAGCTGATTCTCACATGGTGTTTTCCAGACCGGAATTACTGATGGAAACTGAACTTGTTCAATGTAGTCTGGCTCTGCAAGCCTATTACAGAACAAGGAAGGGGCACAACCCCTCTTTTATCTATATATTCTCCTCATTGACATGTGCTTCACACTTAGAGACAACATTCCCTCCGTCCACTTGGTGACCTGCACACATGCATGCATAGAGTTCAGTTGTTGAGGGATTGCAACGAGGGCATGTGAGCAAAGAGAGAGAACACATTTTGGGGGACAAGTGACGCCAAGTGGTGTCATGACTGGTTAGCCGCGGACCACTGCAGCTCCAAGCACATTAGTATGGCAACCATATAGAGACATGGACATGCCAAATCTGAAATTTGGAAGGGTACATTTGGAAGTTAGAGACAAAGACATAGAGGGAGACACACAAAGGGGTTATAAACATTTGAAAATGTAAAAGTGTACTGAAATGAAGATATCTCAAAGATTTTTTTTTTTGTATCTTTGTGTGTCAAATTGCATCGCAATAATTGTCAACCTCATGGTGGCTAGTGGGCATAAAGTCATGAGGGTTCATTTTCTACAGTCAATGGATATCTTTTTATCTATAAAAAAAAGGATCCCATAAGGTACAATAATGATCCTCCCCTTCACAGGCATGTATTAACTGCAGGTAAAGACTAAACTTACTGGCCCATCATTGGTCACTCCTGCGTCACCGAGTGAGACACTGAGTGAGTGAGTGATGAAGTTACACCCTTGGTCGGTTTCCCCATTGAACGTTGCTTTGGCCCGGAAGGCAACACAAAGCCTCCACTGTGCATCCCGACCAGGTTTGGAAGCTGAAGCAGGAACTTTGTCTTCATTAGCTTTGAAATTTCCTCTAGTAGTCTAATAGTCCTCTACTAGCCGTGTCCCTGCTCATTTGACCTTTCACTCATTGTTTCCCTGCCACTCAACATGATCTCCCTCCTCAGTGTAAATACAGCGCCTTTGCTTGTTGTGTCTACCCTGAACCCTCTCTCCTCCATGTCTCGGTTGCCTTCCTTTACAGTTTCCTAAATACAGTTGGATCACAAATATTCTATGAAAACTGTCCAGAAACATCTATCTTTTTTTTTGCGATGCTCTCTTCAGCGCTTTTGTTTTCATCTCAAAACGTACAAAACTGACCACAATCTTGGCGCAGCACCTGTCCTTGGGTAACCAAAAGATACATTTATTATTTCCCTATGATGTCTCTTCAAGCTCAATTACTTTGCGTTGCACCTGGCATGTCTTGAATGATGATGTGTTATCGTTGACAGCGTGGACTTATGCTCGGTTGTGCATGTCTTTTGTGCCAATAATTCACTTTTGTGCTCAACAGATTCACTTTGGCCTCTTCTTTTTTATGGAATATTGGGCAACATTTTTATGTGAGCAATGGATCAAATGACTGTGAATGGGTGTAAAGTGAAAGGGGTTGTTTGTAATGACGATGCCACAAAGAACAGTTCACAAACTCTATAGTTCTCTTTTGCTTCTCTGAGCGGTTTTAGCTTCTGTTAGCAACCACCGAAGGGGCGCTAACGTAAGCTTAACACAAATCATGAACTGTAAGCTAATAGTTTTTAATACTAATAATATTAATGAAAACAACTTACTCAAAGTCAACTTACCGCACTAATTTGGCTTTTAGGCCTGCTGTTTTCTGTACAGATCATGTTAACTACGGTTAGTAAAGTCATGTAGCTCCAGGTATCCAGCAAAAGACACCACAATGAAAAAGAAATGCTGATGGCGTTAGGCGCTCTTCTGCTCTTAGTTGACGTTTATACAACTCGTGGCATTCGGGGCGCTCCTGCAAAAAGAGGGGGAAAACGCGAGGCACTCAGCAACTAAGCAGTTCCCTAGACGCTTAACTTTCATTGAAAACAATTACCAAAAGCTGCACTCTGTCTCTCTCACTCTGTCTCTCTCACTCACTCTCTAATATTTTTCATGTATTTATCATGTATAAACTGCACTGGGCCACTCAGGAAATCATTAGTTCTGAGAAAACTCCTCATTGTCTCTTATCTGGTACCATGCAGAGAAATTTTGGATTTATCCCTGTTACCTTATCTATCGGTTGGAATGTATCATTCACATCTCTATCATTGCCATTCTGGGTGGAAGAACATCTGGGGTAGCTTTTCAACTGACTGAGAGTTCAAACAAAAAAAACAAGAGGCTTATATATATATATGACTCAAAAGTAGATTTTAATGCAAAAGTCTTGAATGTAAAAATGATGTATAGCAGGGTCAATCAGGGGCTAGGATAGCAAAATATTAAATAAAAGCCATGTTCCTTTTCCAGCTCGTGAATTTGCTTGATTGCATTGTCTTGAATTTTGTTACAAAGAATTGTCACCTGCCGCCTGAGTCCCAATGTAACAAATTGCTTTGGTGGGATGCAATATGTTGAAAGATGACTTACACAACTAAATAAACTTCTTCTTTTTTGGGAACCTGTCAGTTCCATAGGTGATGAATGTGCCGTTTACTTCAACAGGATGCACATACCATAAAACAAAAGCTCTTAGTCGCTAGCATAGTAGCATAGTAGCATAGCACTGTACATTTAGTAGTCGCCATCTTTACTCTCTTACTCTCTATACTCAGTCTCAAGGAGTACCTCCTTTACGACAGTGACACCTGGTGGTAGAAAGCAGCAGACAGATAGATGATAGAATGATAAAACGCAACACTCTTAAATTAATATTCAAACGTCATGGCCCTTCTTTTGGAGTTCGTAACCAAGCTACATGGATGTAATTAAGAGACAGGTTTTTGGTTTCTTTGGCCTTGACAACAAGCTTTTGTTTTAAAAAAATGACAATGCTTGACACAAACACAACACACAAGTGTGTCTGATAATTATTGGACAGTGTGGACAGCAATCTGTCCATAATGAAGGCAGTGAACTTTCATGTTCCTCGCTGATCATAATGAGTAATGTCATGTCTTTAGGTCTTATCAACCAATTAAAGTGAAAGGCTAACCTGAGTCGAGGTAAAGGTCGCAGGCAAAGAGGGAGTAGAACAAAAGGCTCTGGAAAGTTAATTTGAAAAAGGAAAATAATGATCATGGTTTTGACAAGAGAAGGACAAATTAATCAGCGAGACAGATAAGAGAGCAGACAAATGGGGAGACAGAGACGGTGGAAAGGTAACAGCAAGCAAAGCAATCCATGTTGTATCCACGGTAGTGACGTTGTTCGTCTGTCTCTCTACCCTGAAGTCCACCACGACCCCTGCTCCCCCCTCTCCCTACATTTATCCCCATACACCTTTTCTCTACACCAGTACTATGCATGCATGCATGCACGGTATGTGTGTTTTACTTGCGTCACAATGAGAGATGTTGTGGGACTACAAGGTCTGCAGTTATGAGATGAGAAAATGTTAAAGACGACACATTACGTCTCAAGAGGTTTTTATTCAATACAGTTTGAGGATATCAACACAAATGAAGTCAGACTCTTTCTAGTCACTTTCCACATGCTTTGCAAAAAACATTAAAAGGGCTCTCCACTTATTTTAATTTAATTTAATTTTTACTTATATTATTATAAATATTCCATTAAAATCTTGGCAGATTAAAATAGAAGTCAAAATTGAAGCAGCAGAGGTTAGGTTTTCTTGACTTTCAGTCCCTAGGATAGGACAACTTCCAAAATATTGAATCTTACATTTCCCATGATGCAACTCAAAAGCATCTTTTCATTAGACCCTCCAACATGTATTTCCCCAGGCTGAGCACTTCTCTTCATGACGAGTGAAATGAATTGCTCCTGGGAGTGCCCCTTACACATTCATCTTGGATGAAAATACAAGTTTAATGTAAAAAATAAAATGTGGTTATATGAAAAATACAGTCATGATGTGGAGGAGTATTATGTGGTATGACATTTGTCACGTCCCCACTGCGGCCTCATTACAGCAGATGTGGATGAATCTCATATCTGGGAACTAATGACATTATAAATGGCATCTTAATATAGCTGACAAACGTCCATGCCTCATTGTTCACATCTCATATAAAGCCTAATGTAGTATTAGGTGGTTTAACAAGACAAGGAGTGTACCATTGTGGACATCACCCGATTAGTTTCCACATTTGTATTCTAAATTATGCGACACACGCCCTAATTAATATGCATGGTGTGTCATTATTTTTAATAATCTGGAATTTTAGAACAAATTTTTATTAATCAACCTTGTATATCGACAGTCAAGTCACCTCCTCATTTTTGTATATTAGGGCTTGCTATAATCTGTGTCTAACACTCTTGGTTGACGCTTGAATGTAAAATATCTTTCCCTTGTGGGATCTTAGTGGCCTTGGAACCAGATGATTCTCCTAGATCTTTTGGGATTTGGTCTGCCGATGTCAAGCTAGACGCCTATCATGCTCCCCAAGAGGGATTTGCTGCTTCTCTTAGAAATAAATGGAAGCCAGCAGCTCTACCCAGCTTGCTGTGTTTGGTGAGTTTCTACCCTTAAAAGAGTACTCCATCCATTTTAGCATTGCACTCTGACTCACAGTGACACTTTAGAAAAAGTGTTTAAACCGCAGCAAAAGCAGAGATATGGTCCTTTTCATTCCACACGTTCTTCTTCCTCGTGCCTACATTACCCACAATGCAACTTGGCCTCCAATAGTTCGCAGCCTCAAGTGTAGTTAAGGAGCAGACTACAAAGGTCTAGTAAGTTAACAACTGACGCTGACTGGCTTTATACAACTTTTTTCACTTATGTACTGTAGTTGCCAACACCTTTAAACTTTGATATGTAAAATCAGTGGCGTTCCCCTTTAACATTACAGTACACTATATAGATACAGTATATACACACAAACACACACTATATGAGCTTCTGCTCAATATTAATACAAATAGGGGCAGTCAGCCAATTTTATATTTAAATAAAATAACAATGCAGGTCATTTTGGCTAATTTCAGTAGCCAAACATACAGAATAGGCGTGTTTGAGGTGCCAGTGACATTTCTGGCTGACTTGATCTTGACATGCTGTTGACTAATCCTGTTTAGAAAGGTGGAAGAGCATCTTTTGTGCCAGAAGTCTATAAAAACAGCCCTCACTCATGTGAGGGAGTACATGAGTACAATGAGAACAAACACAAAAAAAGAAAACAATATTACATTTAGACATTAATAATAATAAAATGTTGCGGCACAATTCAAAATGTCTACTTGATGCCTGCCACCATGTGGATCCACCAGTTGGCCTGCACAGTCCAGCCCAGCTGCTCACACAGAGCGATTTGCTGGAGGAAATGCTCCTTGGCCTCTGCCTCACCCTGTTCCTCCTGGAGCGCCTCTCGCAGGTAGCGAATATCCTCTGCAGCACTCAGCTCGGGGATGCCCGTCAGCAGCATGAGGGAGAAAAGGGTGATCAGCAGACGAGAGTGCGAGCGCAGCGAGAGGTATGCCTGGGTGCAAGTGTCCTAATGTGGGTAGGTGAGAAAGACAAGAGAAGGAATGGAGGACAAGAAGAAAACATGAGGAAATAAGGACAAAAGATAATAGGATATAGGACACAATATCTGACAAATGTACACATCGGCACATACACGTGCACAGTGGATTCACTTGTCCATTCACTTATGCAACACACATACACACGACTTTTTTATAAAGTTGTTAATGTACGCCTTCTGTAAGAACAAATAGGCTGGAGGCTGCAAGTCAAAGATAGGGTGTGAAACCTCGGAAGCATTGACAGAAATACTAACGCATTTTGAATGTTTTGCGGTTTGTTTTTGTCTTTTCATAGGATTTGCTGACAATATGACAAATATAGAACTGCAGCCTTATCATGATATGAAAGTATCAGTATAATTACACACAAACAAACACAACCACACCCACACACATGCACACAATCAGGGCTTCTCACCCTGAAGCGCTGAAAGTAGAGGCTGTTGCGCCCTTTGCCCCTGCCCATGACATGCAGGAAGTCAGGCGTGAGGACGAATGGTACACGCTCCCTGCTCACGCCAAGGAAGTACTTCGTGTTGCCCAGGATGTGACCGAAGTCGATGTGAAACAGGTTCCCTGAGAGGCGCGGGAAACACACAAAGCATTTCAATCAGCCTGTCAATAAACTCATGTGGGTTTCACAACTCAGTGTTTTGTTAATTTGTTCCTCTTTTTCCATCATTCAGTCACTCTCTCAGTGTGACTTACATTATCTGGATTGTTTACTTTTGCACAAATGCAGACAGGTTTACTCAGCTAAGCTCAATTAACAGCGTGTGGGAATGTGAACCATGTGGCGCATACCTTGGTCTGTGATCATGATGTTGTCATTGTGTCGATCTCCGATGCCCAACACATACGTGGCCACACAGTAACCAGCACAGGAGTGCACAAATCTCTCCACGGCCTTGTAGTGCTGGAATCAAATGAGATCACAGCAGTGCAGTAACACAATTGGTAACGTGGCAGATCTAATACCGAAGCTATATAATAAATGTATTTGAAACCAAAGGAACAAAAGTCTACACTCTTAATTTAGGCACGCTGTAAAAAGGTTTCATCGGAAGGTAAAAGTGAAAGTGTGTTAAAGACAGGACATCTAGTGACACTGAAAGAAAAAGTAACTAGAAAAATGACTATTTTTCAGCATTTTAAAGTGGGCAGCTGCACAGACCGATGTCATTTAGCCCATCTTAAATAGTAAGGCTTGACTGGAGCGGGCTTTTTTCATTTGGGTCCACATCTTGTCGAAAACCCTGAACTACGTCCAGATTACTTACTATTTCCTGGAGTGGACATTTGGACTTGAGCCACTCAAACAGAGCATCGTTCTTGAAGGCTGCTGACGTTCCTCCCTGGCTCCAATGGATGGCAGCAATGGTCGCTGCATTCCTCACAATCTCAATCATACCTGTGGAGGAGAAACCTGATTTCACCTTTTTTTTTCACATCACTTTCCAAAGGACTTCCTGCTTGTATCCTGGGTGCTGGGAATTATATGTTTGAAGGACAGTGTTGAAAAGTGTTTTACAGCGCTTGTAGATTATTTTTTCTGGCCCACTTAGTTCCCCTTTATCTCTTAATTATGTTCCAACATCCAACTAACAAAAGAAGCTCCACCAATCAGGGGAGGAGTGGGAAAACAAACCCGGCCCGGGACTTTTGACTCAGAGCGACCCGCAAAAATCCACCTGGAGACACACCACCCATACCACACGTCACACTAAACCAGAATAGAGCTGTAGAAATGAGTCAGCATTTATACCCTTTGCACACTCATCTCAAAATCATGGGTTTTTTTAATGGGTTTTTGGCAAGACCCCTGAAATAAGGTCTTTGGTTAAGAGACTAAAACGTCAGGAATTTTCTTTGTTGTGTCTTAGAAAAAAGGTGCTTGCTAACAAGTGTGTAAATGAGACACTAGTCCTCTTTTAGCTTAGCAGTGGTGACATAACCGCAACGTCCTGGGTTCGATTCCAGCCGTAGGACTTTCGGAATAACATTTATTGTAGACCTTCATGTTGGTAAATAAAACGGTATGCTTTATTTACGGGTCTATCATTTCTCAGAGGTTGCCCAAAGAAAATATGGAAAATGGAGACAACACTCCAAGTTATTCGAAGTAGGTTTAATTAGGTCTAATGACTTAATAAGCATGTTCTGATTTGCAGAAGAAACTTTCAGACAGCATAGTTAAACAGCTAACTGAATAAATCGATAATGAAAGAGGAAATGACCTATGTTGTGTCCTGTGGAGATGCAGCCATACGGAACGAGGTTAAGGTCCAGAGCTTTCGCCTGCCAGATAGAGTCCATCAGCACCAGCGTCTGAACAGGAAGATGCACATAGTCAGGTGTCTTTATCTTTATCCAAAAGGTAGGAATATATTCACCGACATTAAAACACCAACATTCTTTATTTTTCAGTGAGATAAATAATTGAAGATCAAATGTATTCTCTTTGACCTGAATGACCAGCATGTCCTGTCTGAGGTCGTCCCCCTCTTTGAAGATTATTCCCACGGGTGTAGCAGAGGTGGGCGACGGCATGGGAGAGAACTCCAGCCACAGCGGCTTCTTCCTGGAGGCCATCACCTTGCATTTGTCCAGCTGGACGAAAGGGATACAGAGAGAACTGATTTGTTGATGGTGAGCTTGACAGTTAATAGGGAATGGGTTTTATTGAAGGTCCGATGTGGACTAAAGCCATAAAACAGTTTTTTCATAGATATATTTAAAAGTGTCGTCCTTCTAACATCCATCCATCCATCTGGGCACATGAGCCTGCACACAAACTCTGCATCATTCCCTGCCAGACTGGGAATATTTTAGTCATAATTAGATTGGGTAGTTTGATATCACTAACTGTCAAATGTTTATTGACATCTATGTATGATTGTAATGTAGTAACCACACGCTGCTACGGCTGAAACGTTTAACCGAGCGTTCAGTTCACATTCGGACTACTGTAGGTCAGAGTAGCTGGATTGGATTGGAAAACATGAAAAATATATTTGAACTTAAAGAGGAATAAATGGATGGAAAAGGGGAGACAGGGCACGACAAGCTCACAGGGAGATGAGAGAAAGAGAGGAGGAAATAGAAGAAAAAGTGAACGTGAGGGACGAGGAATGGAGCGAGACCAAATCAAAGAGAGAGAGAGACAGAAACTGACCCAGTGACTGATGAATTATAGCCCACCCACTGCACTAACAAAACCTTTTTTCATATCATGTCAAATGTTCTTGTACATTAGCAGCTAAAAGGCCTGAGTTTTAAAGCTAAAAGGAGAGTGAATATATGTATGTAATCACTGTGTGTGTGTGGGAACCACTCACACAAGACTAAACATGGCAGACAAAGACCATCATAAAACACCAATAACATTGTTTGTATTCCACACACTGTCGTTCAACACCAACACACCCAATTTGCTCACACACGAGCAGCATTAGCGAGGCTTACCAGGATCCTTCCAGCTCTGATTCGGGGGTCATAGGGCAGCAGGAATTCGTTCGGTAGATTACTGTTTCTAAGAAGATCTTGAAGCTTGAGGGGAGCTAAAGCAAAAGAAACACAAAGACACACATATACCAATTGGTTAGGGGGATTGGGGGAACTGAACATTGAGGGAGCTACACACAATCAACCAATCACTGATGGCTGGAAGAGTAGCTGGTTGTCATCATGTCCTGCTGCCTCACTCACTAGAGCACGTTATACAACAAGCAATCTGACATGGATATTTAGAATGTGCTCAAATCAGCAGGACAGCACAAGTAGCCGCTGCTCCTCACCAAAGACATCACTCCGCCATTTCCATGGCAACGTTGTACCTTGTTAACTGGCAGAGCTGCAGCAAAAGCCTACGATGCTGATGGAAAATGTATATTTATTTTCTTTGATGGATGTTTGGAAGGGGAATGAGGAGAACACAAAATCAAAAAATGAAACACATGTAGAAATTTCAAATGAATCAATTAGAGAAATCGAGGAATTAAGTCAGTCCGTCCCAGTCAGCTTCTTGGACTGTATGCAGGCAATCGGCTCCAAGTTGCTGTTTAAGACAAAAGTAAACTCACCAAGCTGTCTGCCCTTCAGCCAGTGAAGAGCAGCGAGTGAGGAGGAAGGAGGAAGTCAATGGCAGTGTGTAAAACAGGCAATACAAAGTGGGAATAAGTGTGAGGCAACATAACCACAGGAGGTGGTTGAGCATGCAGCCATAACTGGGCATCCAACATATGACGCAGTTTGCTGCAACAGAATGTGAGATGAGCATGTGAGATTAGAAACATGTTAGAAACATGGTCTAACTTGCCTAAAATTCATGTTTCATTTCTACCTTAAGGTACTAAAAAACACTCTTCACGCTTCGACGAGGAGACAAAGAACCACAAAAGCAAACTCAATGAAAGGGATCGTCACAGCAGAACAGGGACTGTGTTTGAAGACCCCTGAGTGAGTTATGCCCAGTTTGAACATTTGAAACATACCTATCTTATTTCTCCCCCTCTGTCAAGACCAAAAGAACAGTATACCTTTAATAACTGCCTGTAAAAAGTTTAAATTTCACTGATTTTGACTTTATTCCAGCATTCTGTCAAAGTATATTTATGGTAGATTAATCCATTGGAATGTCTTTCTTGGATGTGTCTCACCTGTAGGAGGAAGGTCGGTCTTGTCGGGGTACAGTTTTTTAATCGCTATAGCAACCCCCTGCAGGGCCTCCACAGCCTGGACCTGCTGGGTGAAGCTGTCGAGCATGGCCTGACCACAGCCCAGCAGGTAGGCCTCCAGAATCACAGCCATGCGCTGGCGGAAGTACAGACACCCTGCCACCTCACTGCGGACGTACCAGAAGAAGAAGTGGCCGATTCTCTTGCTCTGCGGTGAAGGAGGACGACAGTGGAGGTGAGGTGAGTGAAGGATACAGACACAGATGAAGCCGCAGTGTGACAGGGCTGAAAAGATTCACAGTTTAAACGTGCTTCTATCTGTCACAGAGACGTCCATGGTGTCCATCCGGACATGTCATAAAATCACACCTGTTCCACTGCTGAGACCATGGTAACACCACTACACATTGACATTAACCCTTACACCAACAACTAAATGTTTTTAACTTAGTTATTCAGAAAAATGTCTAAACCTCACATGACTAGTGTAAACCTCTTTCTAGTTTGACTGGACAAAGTTGCAACTGTAAAAACATTGATGCGTCCAGTGTTGATCTGTTCTATGTGACTAAAGTAGAAGTGCAGGAAGTGGCGCACACTCAATACAACTTTTATATTTGCCAGCTTGTAATAAGAATAAGCGTGGTATTATGGAGTGTTTTAAACCATGGTTTGACAAACCCTTGGAACAAAAAGTGTTTAAGTCTCTTCCTGTCCTACACACCTACACACCTGCCATCAACCAACTCATCACCTCTCCCTGCTCTGCAGACACCTGTTGAAAAATCCACTCATCATCTCCTCAGCCCTGGCTCTCCTCCCAGTCCTAGCCAGATTATTGTCTCAGCTACCGTGGTAATTAATGCTTCAGGCCTCAGTAGTTTTTGTGGGGGGGGCAAGAGAAAAAGAAAAATGGAGGCTGTGGTCTCGTATGCGAGTATGCTGCGTCAAACTACAAAAATGGTGGCGAGGCAATTAATGGAGCAAAGAGGCACACGATAGAGGCCACACGTACACGCGGCGTGCGTCTGAGATAAGCATAACAGCACAGCTTATATGTGTGTATGAGTATGTGTACGTGTGTGTGTGGGTTAGTTTAAACAATAAGGAGAAGAAAAACACAAGTTTTCTTAACCGCAACAACGTTGTTCAGCGCCCCCTTTCATAAATAAATGAAACCGTGTGGGATGGCGTAGAGCTGTAGGTAGCGCTGATGTTTATAGTCTCAGTGAAGTCATGGGCGAATAACAGGGATCCCCTGTGGTGCATATGACCCTCATCCAATGAGATGCCAGTGATGTGGTTTAAAGCAAATCTCACACATAGATGAGATGTTGACACCTGGTGGGGGGTGGCGTGGTTTAACCCAAAACCCAGTTTCAACCACATGGTGAAGTCGCAACATCTGTCTGTCGGTCGATCGAGAACTGTTCCTCCGATCTACTTCACAATTGGTGGGTGTGCTGCTCATTGACTTTAGTTCACTTCTGCAGCTGGATGTTGGACATGCTAACGTTACAACCACACTTTTCTTCACGTACGGCCACGCAGTCTGAACCGGCACTGCACTAGTATGATTACGAATGTTCTTTAAATGGGGGATAAATGGCAACAAAAAATACAAAAAGGATGTACTACTAACATTATTCTATATTCATCTAAATATGACGTGTGTGTTGCTCCAAATATTAAGATGCTGCATGACTCACCCGCAGAGCTCTTTGGATGAGGTACCGAGCGAGGAAACTGTCATGGTAAGGTTCCACTTTGAGGGTCTGTATGAGTAAACAGGATAGAGAAAAAATAATGTCACCAATCTGTAGTCAAGTATAAGTGCCTCTTCATAATAAAAGTATTTGAGATCATGCTAAAAGTGTTCACGTCCTCTTGGATGTATCCGAACTGAAAAAAAAACATAATGGGAGAAGATTCTTTTATTAATGATGATATTAATGTCTTAATCAAACAGGTGACACATCAACACCTGCACAATATAACGCAGTGCAACACAACCCCCTCCTTCGTCCCATTCTCTGACTGTGGATCAGTGTGCACAAGTATCCATAAAGTGCAGAGCACAAATATGGCATCTTAATATTTTGACACAGTACTCCAATCATGGAATACAACCAGGCACCAGGTGTCCCATGTATTAATTGTCTTGTAGTCGTGGCAATAACTAGTAAACAGTCATTTGATTAAATGCAGATTTACTTCAAATTCACTCTTTAAACACAACATGAACTATAAGAATAAAGCTCAAGCTGCATTGTGTTTGAATCAGCCTCAGTCCTTGTAGCCATGAAGTGTATATTTAGTCGCCATATACAGGCTTCTCATTTTGATACAAGCCAGCTGGAAATATGAAAAGGTCAGCGGGTGTAAGAGCTAACTTAGCAATAATTAGCTAGCTAAAAGCAGTTGTCTATTTAGCCATTAATGGACGCTAGCTAGAAACGAGAAGCCTGCTTTTACCTCTGTGCGAAATTAACGACGCATTGTTTTGACCAAGAATTTCATTTGTAAACTGTATGTGTGCTGTGCAGAAACTCAACATGTCTAGCAACCGTAACTAAGGCTGGAGCTTAGAAAACGCTCAATTATCCAAAACCAGTTCAAATGCAGTGGATCTGGGGATTTTTGGGGCCCCTGGGGGTCTGGAGCTATTTCTTTAGTTTAGGAATAATAGGTTTGGATATAAATCTATATTAATTATGTGTGGTGGTTTTGCACTGAATTGCATAATATTGCTACTGGCTTCTAATCGAAAAGTATGTTCAAATATTTTGTTCACACACACACACACACACACACACACACACTATGGCTTAAATTTGTGTTTTTCAGATCAACAACACACACTTTTGCCGTATCTCTACAAACACATACCTGCACCAGCTGAAGCAAATACATCAATACATCGTCATTGGACAGGCTCTCCAATCTCTGGACTGCTAGTTTCCTGGCCGTCCTGTCAGCAAAGTCCATGCTTAGCAGCTCCAGGGCCACCGTCACATCCAACTCTCCAGGATCCCAGTTTCCCAGTAGCCAGTGGACATCCTCGACCACTCTGAGGTTCATCCAATCAACAGTGCGCAGATATTGGGGTAGATTCAAGGCGTAGCGGATGCTCTCCTCCCGGAACCTTTTGAGGCAGGCATTGTTGGTGTTGGTGACTGGAGATGGGGATCTGAGAACTCCAGCGTCTGTCGATGAGTCCTGGCAATGTTTCACATGCAGAGAGGAAGAATCTGTGCTGGGTAAGGTGGAAGGGGGTGAGAAGGTGGTTGATTTGGTCGGGGGGAGGCTGGAGGAAGGACTTCCGGAGCTTTCAGAGTTGCTGAAGCTATTTGGCAGGACCACAGGGAAGCTGTAGCGGTCGAGAAGGAAGCTGATAGCCATGGAGTCTTCTATGTCTGGGTTAGTGGCGGAGGACAGCTTGTCTGCCTGGTAGGTGATGGCCCCTTCCTCCACGTCAGGGTAGGACCACATGTGCATGGTGTAGGGGCCCTGGCTGAGCACGGACCTAGAGGGACAAACGAGTGGACAATTTGAAAATTCCTTTGAAATAAACAAACCCTTCAATTAGAGTTATGATAATTTACGGAACAAGTGCAGCGGCTGGAGGTCAGAGACGCACTCAGCCACCCAAAATAGGATTCAGTTCGCTGCAGCAGAATGTGAGATTAGCGGTGGACAGACACAGAGGAGCACGCTCACTCATGGACTCGCGGACCCGCAGGCGATTACATGACTCTCCTGGCTGAGATGATTATTTCTGCGTCATTGCCATCACAGTGATTATAGGGATGTTCCTAAAATATTACCTCTCTGCTTTATTATTATTATTAATAATATCAATATTAATGTAAATAAAACTCTTACGAACGTCTGCTGTTTCTTCTGATTTTCTGCCTGTTTGTCTTGTTAAACATATAAAATCATATATTACATTTTAGAAGCATAATTTTCATAAAATCTGTCGTAAGAAAATACAGTAGGAAATTCAACCAAGTCGCTTTTTAATTAGCTACAGTGCAGAGAAATGTTATGTTAGCGTGTTGTCCCTTTCTGACATTTAACACTGGAAGATGTAATTAATATTAAAAACCTTACCTGTGGTCAATGAGGAGAAGATTGACAAAGTAGAGCACCTTTCCCTTCCCTTTCTGCAGGTCCGGTGCCTTATTGGCTGAAGACGATGGCGACTTGGAGTCTTTGGTTACTGAAGGTTTTGGGTCTTTGGTTACTGGGGGGATGTCACCACCACTAGCATTAATAGTGAACGCCAGCTTGGCTCCACGTGGCAGATCCCTGAGGAGAACATCAAAGTCCAGCCACTCATTCCACAGCACTTCATCTGCGAAGGCCTTGGGAAGGGAGGACACCGAGGAGAGAACCTTGTTACCGTAGAGTATGGAGGCTTTTACGTAAACAGACTGAGGGCATTTGCTCGGAAGGTTTGGGATGTCGAAGCCAAGCAATTTCACTCGGAGCCTCCTGTTGCAGTCCCACAAGGATATCATGAAGATGTCGTCCAAATCCTTCCCTTCGAGGCGGAGATCGTCGTGGGAGCTGAACTGGCCACTGGAACCGTCAACAAGAGGCCAGTCCACGAAGTTGACAGCCTCGTCGGCGAGCTGCGACACGGGGACCACAGAAAGGTGGAGGTCTTGGTTGGTTTTCAAGCACTGTCGAACCCAGAGGAAATCGCTTAGGGGGTAGTCTCCTGATAAAAACTCCTCCCTCCCGGTGACTTTCAACACCAAACTGTCCGAAGTGTCATAATCAAGCCTCTGGTCTGCCGCCACTCTTCTAAAAAATGTGAGAAGAACACTTGGTGTTGCACTAAAGTCCACCTGTATGCTGAAGCTGATCTTGCTCATGTAATGGAGGGTGACAGGGAGCTTTCTGTTCAGCTGGTCCTGAAGGTCATTCGGAATGGGAGCACACGTTACCCAAGGCTCTGTGGCATACAACTCGTCGTCCCGATCCTTGAGCTCTTGTCTTCTCGGAGATGCCAGTTTCCTGCGGGTGAACGTGAGCTCGCCGAGTCTGTCAGACGCTTCTCTCTCCAGGTCGTGTCCGATCAGGTACGCCAAACGCCGCCGTTGTTTCTTCTTCTCCTCCAAATCGACTGCCCTCAGCGGTTTTACCACTATGTGCGCCGACAGACGGCCGGTGTCGTCACATGACCACGGGATGTCCAACGTCCTGATGACCTGACAGTCATCATAGGCCTCGTACCAGTCATCCCCCCTGGCATATAGCAGAGTGTATCTCTCCGGGTCCAATACTGCAAATGGGTCTGGGTGGCAATTTTGTTCCTGTGCCTGAAGTGCATAGAGAAAAAGATTTTGGAAAATTGTTGATGGTTGCAGTTTGATTATATATTTTTAAACCAAAGGTCTGTAGCCACACCAGCAGCTCTGTGAGGTAATGTCATGAACTGTAGACAGCATATAGCGCAGTGGAAGATAATAATGTAAAGATAATAATGTTCTGCATTTAAGCATGTAACAGAAATGGCTTTAGATTTGCAGGTATTTGGTGTAGTATAGAAAAATACAAATTTTGACCTGATAAAGGTCCTAGCATCGCCGCAGTTATCTATTCATTAGTTGTCACGGTATTCCATGAAAAAACACAAATGTGAACCTCATGGTGGCACTGGAGGAAAATGCAGTACAAATGTACAGCTTCAGTTGCTTTTCAGATACATAACTATTCTCTTCCTGTCCAGTGAAAACCCTGTATCTCCAAAATGAATCATTTTGAAGTTGAATGTTTTTATGAAAACTGAAGGATGAAGTGTTGTTTTGAGAAAATTCTCCTCCTTCTTCAGCAAACTACACTCTTTGAAAAGCCTCTTGGATCTGCTGGAAAAGACATCACAAAGCTGGAAACAGGGCTGTCATGCATCTGGCAGCACAGCGACGCTCTGACATATAGAATATGATGCATTGCTCTAGTTTAAACTGGCCAACAGTATATAGAGTTAAACAAATCTACAGCAGTAAAATGCAACACACACATTAATGCAGCATTGATATTAATCCAGAAACATATGAAGTAAAACACAGACTGGCAACATTGTACTGCAAAATGTATACATTTACTTTTGATACTTTAAGTACATTTTGCTGATAATACTTACATACTTTAACTGAAGTAATGTTTTGTATGCAGGACTTTTACCTGTAGTGGGGTATTTTCAAAGTGTAGTATTAGTACTTAAAGTAAGTAAAGGATCTGAATACTTCTTCCACCACTGCTTTTTGAGACATTTTAAGACTTTTCCTGCTCTCCATTCCTAAAACTCTGTCACCACCTGATCAAAAGGTCAATATGTGTGCATATATTGAAAAGAAAGTGCATAAAACACTCTAACAATAGACCATCCGATAAGGTTTTGCCTACCTGCATGCAGATGCGTAGCCGCAGCTGGTGGACACTGCACTGGGCAGGGAGGATGACCGACACTGACTCGCACGCCATATTGACATTGTAATCATCATCGCCAGACGCCTGCGGTGGACCGAGCCCGTGCTTGAACTCACAGATGAATTTCAGGTTGTTCTCAGAGCCGCCCTGAGTTGGCATCCCAAATAAAGAGTCCACAACATGTGGACCGACAGCCGGATTCAGGAGCAATGAGAGATCCATCGATACTTAGGAGAGAAAATCACAAACTTAAATACCTTTCTTTAAGAACTCTGAATTTGACTGATTATCGGATCCATCTCCGCAGTGTGGTTAACGGGTTGTTGATAGAGCGTTGCAGATGCAGCGCGCTAACAAAGGAAATCATTAAGAAAACTCCAAAGATTTCTTAGAAATACAGGTGCTGCTTTCTTAAGATCCTCAGGTGGAGTCCGTGTGAGTCTGTCACCTGTGTGACTGTGTGAGACTGTGTGTTCCCTTTTGTTTTGGTGACTTCCTCATTCTTTCATTCCACAGTTCTCAAACACGTAGCGATGAATTCATACAACATACAAGACATTGTATCGGTTGACTTCCTTGTTCCCTTTTTGCACTTAGATAACAAATTGTTATTACCCTTTCTGACATTTTCACAGTTAACAGGGCTGGGTACTTTTTTTAAGGTGTTCCACTTTAAAACAAATGCAATAAACAATGACAAATGTTCCTCTTGGTTTACCAGTCAACATTTGTTATGTACTCAGAAATGCAGTGACAGAAGTGTTTGCAATTGAACAGGTCAAAGGGGAGCAGTGCTAATAATGTCTTGCGGGAATGCATCAAACCTGTTTGGGTGGTTTGACTTGCTATTCGGAGAAGGCTCTTTAGAATGGATTATGGATGCACCTTCAATTCAAAGTTGGAATATTACTGCCACCATGTATCAGAGGGGATTTTCAAGCGGTGCTTATGACAACCAGTCACTTTAAGGTTTCCTCAACAGCTGCTGTGAGGTCTCTGCACTTAAACTACACTATTAACAATAATCAGTACAGCACTTTCCTGTGACAGGGATTGAAAAATAACTTGCAGATAAGAAAGAGGCATGTTAAGCAATAATCTATACCAAAGGCCAAAAACTGACAAACAAAAGCTTTTCAAACATACAGATTGAGTGGTTTACCCAGGACTTACAACCTGCATCTGTGTTAGTACAACCAGAAAACCAACAAATGGATTCTGTATAACAGAATAAAATTCAAGTTTAAATGAAAAAGATCATTGTTTCCAGCATAATTCATTGGTAAGCAATACATAATACTGGTGGCCACTGGCCAATGGATCCCAGGCACAAGTGAAAAGGAAGGGATACAGCGAGCTCCTTGTCTTATCCTCACTCTGAGTAGTTGCAAACAAAAGAATTTGTCTACATTATGGTCAGCCCTCTTTCTAACATCACCCCATTACCCTCTTTAAGTGTTTTTATGGCACAGGCATCCCTGTCTCCTGAAAATTAAAATGTTATACTATTAATATAGTCATTAATTCATTATTAATATAAGTCAGTTGTTGCCAGAATTTTGGTGGGAATGTTTGTCTTGGGGGTCAAGTATTGAGTATTGAGTATAGTATTGAGTATAGGACTTTTGACATTTTTAACCAAGACCATGACTCTCTCCTAATATTAACCAAATAGAGTGCTGCAGGGATGACGTTTTTTTTGTCGGCCAACCCCAGAAGTTAGCGTCGCACTGGCTCCTTCGATAAAAAGCCGATGGGATTTTTCCATTCAATTTTTCACAAAGGAACACCACTTTTATGATCGTTGAACGCGGCGGTCACATGGGAGAGAATATGGGCGGACTAGTTGACGTGGTGACTTTTTGTAGTCTCGTTTAGCCTCTTGTTTGCAACTCTCTTAATCTTGTGTTAAAAAAATAACTTTTTTCAGGCATCAAAAACAAGAAGTGCAATAATGCTGACTCATGCCTGCAGCATTCTATGCTGTAAGTGCTTAAACGTAGCCATACGGAAGTTTAATCATGCTTTAGTTCTATGAGTGGATACTGTGGAGAAAACAAGTGAAGTATGTAGTCAGTAAACACTGGCGAGAATCATTCAGGATCATTTGCAATAGGCCAATACTACATTCACAATAATCTTTGCTTTTTTTGTACAAGTGTAATCAAAGGGAAGTACAGTGTTGCTGGAGGGTTTGTGCCGTATCATATATCATAAAGAAGAAACTTAGAAGAGGAAGTACTGCAGTTCTCCTTTGAATTCTTCAGCTGCAATATCATCAAAAGACAGGCACAGGACCTTCAATCCTGTGTTTCTATACACCTGAATTCTAGTGTTATGGTATATGGAGATAGCCGAGCATGAACTGGGTTGTGTTTGAATCATTGAGGCGTTGTACCGTGGAATATACAGTAAGTGTATTCAAAAAGACAACAATGCCAGCTTAAATCAAGTGCTGCCAGTAACTCACATAGCTTATTTGAGCAGATGTATTCTGGTTGACCAGGATGACGCTGAAATGTTTGTTTAAATTGCCTGTTCAGACACTAAGGCAACCCTTTTCATCAAAGTATATGTTGTGAGACTGGCATTCTCAGAATTAATGGCAGCATTGACTGTGGGAAAAAAAGGTTTTGAGGAGACACAAAGATTACCATCACAAAGAAATGAATGAACACCATGGAAAACATCATCTGTATTCCCACATACTTTTTATTGCCATTAATCTTTCTCTCTCGATTAATCGAAAGGAGATATAACATGTTAATAAGGGAGCATTAGTGGTGCTAGTAAAGAGATAATATATTTAGCCTACAGAGATATTCAACTTTATTTCAAACACATGGATCCATATAAAAAACAACAACAACAACAACAACAACAAATAAATACTATACAAAGACACCAAGACACAGGTATTATCATTGCAGTTCAAAAGTCAACAGTGGTTAAAATACATAGAGACGTTTGTTATACCTTGTGTCACTTTGTTTTGGCTCAGTTAAGGCCATTTTGATTACATTTTTCGATTCAATCAATCGACATTTAAATGTGTACATGAAATTCCTCAACACAGCATGAAAGGTGGGAACATTTACAATATTGTCTTTCAACTGAGAAATGTGGATGTGGTTACTTATTAAGTCTCTAAAACAGGGGTCACTTATAGGCGGGCCCAGACGCTGTTGTATCCGGACCCTGGGCCTAAAACCGACAGATAATTGAGAATTATTACATTTTGACGCAGCGCTTATATTTTAGCGCTTTATAAATGCTGCTGTCGCAAAAAAATGAATTAATTGAGTACCTAATCTAATCTAATCTTAACCCCCTTTACGGCACTGGCTCAGTGGTCCAGGAAACACACCGACCAATTATATGCATTGTAAATCAGATCACATTATGCTGGTCAGCCAATCAGAGACCAGAGTCTTTAACCAAGAATGGACAGAGTCTTAAATGTGAATTCTGCCCACAGACCAGTATGTCTCATATCAGTGGCAGCTGGTGGAAAATGTTCTAGGTAGGGCCATCCTATTAATGTCAGCAAACATCCCAGTATGATGTAATGCAAACAAATTAAAGTATCAAACACTCATTACTACTTTGCAGTTAAATATTTAACATTTATTCCAACACGAAAAAAAGCAGTAAATAACACTTTGATAAACACGTCAGGACATCTTATTTTTGTCACCCTCACAGGGAATTCAATATAATATATATATCTTATAATAATATTCAGTATAATATAAAACACACACATACATATATAATATAATAGAACATGTTTATTTATTGAGATGCCCCTATGGACCTTGTTGTAGGAGGTAAAGATCAGGAGAAGTAAACATGAAGTGTAATTAGGAATACTGATGTTAAATTAAGCTATGATGAGTTTTTGTCATGATTAGGCTTTGCCTCTGTGTTTTTCTACCCTCCTCACTCTACCTGCCAGTCACTCCCTCAGCCTATTCCCTTCACCTGCCTCTGATCACCAATCAAGCACTTCCTCCTCATCAGCACAACTCCTCTCACCTGTTCTTCCCCCTACATAAACTCCTGCCCCTCAGTCACTCCTTGCCAGATCCTTGTATTGTCTACCCGCCCGTTCGGCTTGTCCTGTTCCCGGTTTTCCCGTCTGTCTTCCCTGTCCTGCTGGAATTTCCTCCCTCGTCTCTGTTCTGCTCTGTGGATCCCCTGCCGATTCCTGTATGGTCTACATTTGGTTTGTTTTGTTCATTAAAATTACTCTCTTCATACTACTCTGCCTGGTCTGCGCTTGAGTCCTCCACCATGCCCCGCGACAGTTTTCACTGTTAATTCACCATCTCTATTACATGTTGATGCCTCCATGACCAAGTTAAGCAGATGAGACTGAGGACAACTATGTAGAAGAAAAGATGTTCACTTTGCCTAATATGTAGCTTGACAGAGTTCTCCATGTGTGCCCTGGTGTTCTCATGTTTCCTTACCTCCTCCTCCCTCACTCCCTAACTGTCCGTGATGGATCTGTCCCCGTTGTTTTAAAAAGCTGGCCTGTAGAGACTTCTACTGACGAGAACGCGTAGTTTGGGGCCAAACTGAATCTATTTGAGGACGCTGATTGGTTAAATTGTATGTCACTCATTTATATCTTTAATCATCAATTGGCTAAACTGCTTCGTAGACCCGCCTCTTTTGGGCAGATTCTCGATGGCCCCAGCGCTGCTGAGACATGCAGACAGGCGGAGAGGACGAAAAGCATATATTTGGATATTAGATGGGCAATATTTCTATTACTTGTATTTGAAATACGTATTTCAATTACATATGAGTATTTTGTAATTTGTATTTGATAGGGACGATAAAAAATCTAACGTAATTTGTAACAAAATACTTCAGAGTGGAGTGATTTTGTATTTAAAATACTCAAAATATTTTCTCCACGAATCAAAAAACAGTTCATGAGTTCAGTCTTCAGATCTTCAAGTTCAACGGATTGTCTGTCGAGCTAAATATTGTATCTGAGTGTGACAGATGTCAACTAGCTTGATGTATAACTTATGTCTGGGTCTGGCTACATAGCCTATTGTATATACATGGTGATGGTTATAATATCAAGCTAGTGATCGATGCTAACATGCTAATGACGCTAGCATGCTGTCTAGGCTAGTGCGTGTTTAGCAAGTTAACTTATCAGTCGAGTAGCTAGCTATAGGAAGAGGGAGATAGGGAGCTTGTATGTCATATGTGATGAATATTTTCTTGTTGATACAAAGCCAAAGTTTATGGGTTGTTAAGTCCCATTAATAAATATATATATACATAATCAATCAAGTTGTCTTTTAATAGCTTTGCTAAATTACACTGACATTCTGTGACTGTTCTTCCTTTTTGTGGGGTTCACCAGAGCTTTGTGTACATTATATAGCCCAAACCTGAATGCTCTGCTATACCAAATTGTGAGAAAACGGAAAATCCAGAAAAAAAGTATTCCATATTTTAAATACAAAATACATGTATTGTATTTTGTTACATTTTCTGGCACCAGTATTTAGCATTTTACTTTAATAGATTTATTTGAGGGGTATTTTGTATCAAAATACATTTTGATATATTTTTGCCCATCTCTGTTACATTCCATATTTGTTTTGTGGCTCAAGGAGGGGCCATGCCCCTCTATTGGCCAGCCGCCACTGCTCATATGTTCAGAGACCGTGACGATCATTAAAAGCCGCAAAGTGAAGCTCCATATGAGACAAAAGTACCCACTCACATCTGAAATGAAGGGACAGAAAAATAAACCTTAGAGCCCAATATGATCAGAATCCTAACACATGAGTTCACTGACCAACAATGATGTTAATAGAGAGAAATAGAGCTGAAACAAGTGGTTTAAATAACCACAGATATAACGTATAAGTCCCTGCACATACATTTCTCTTATTAGAAGATGAGAAGAATATAATATCGTGGATTTGTTGGTTGACAGTTACTTCACCCTGAATAAACTGAATTTAAAGCAGCAAGGCAAAGACCATTCAGTTAGGCCTTTTTCTTAAATGAAGTACTTTAAGATAAACATTTTTCAAAAGCTTTCTGTTATGTAATTTATTCTTTAATCCTTATTTTATCTGACAATAAATATTGTTGAGATATTATTCAATAGAACTTTCTTTATTTGATTTGACAGTCAGTTGTTGACTACACATGTATTGATACAACTGTTGGGCTACTTCAATGTGTATGGCACTAAATCATAAACATAACTGTCATGTTCTAGACCTTTGCTTGAGGAAATTATCTCTAACTGGACCTGTTGAATTTTAATTGACTACCCCTGATGTAAAATAACGATATACTTTATGATTTGCACAAAGATGAGGATGAAAGAATCCTCCACTGTAAATCCCGGTGAAATATGTTCTAAATGTGAACGTTTAATCCTTAAATAATCAGTGAAACAACTTTCACTTTTGAACCACTTCTAAATATCTTTTCATCGGTGACTGAAGTCGTTTATTAAACGTCTTTTCAACGGAAAAAATGCTCGCTGGGTAGCGTCTGAGTCACAATGGGTTCGTTCCAGCCTGCTTGCATCAATGTACATATCACAATGGTCACTGAGCTCAGTCTACCCAAGTTCAGTTGTGAGGCACAATGTATCCAAGTCTGATCTCTGCCTCCAAACGCGCATCCGCGCCCCTCCTCGCCATCCTCCACCGGAACAGGCTGTGCATCGCCCGCCTCATCTCCGCGTTTCTCAGCCCGTAGACCACCGGGTTGATGAGCGGTGGCACTAAAAGCATTACCAACAACGACATGTGGAGCACGACCGCCGTGTCCGAGGGGATAGGTTCCCGCAGCGCCACCATGGCCGCGGTGCCCTCCACCTCCCACAGCGCGTCCGAGGCGACTTTGAGCAGCAGCGGTAGGAGCTGCAGGAGAAGCATCCCGCAGTAGAACAACACGGTCCTGCGCGCTTTGTTGTTGACCGTGGGGAACGGCATCATCGCGTTGCACGCGTCCTGGTACATCCTCAGGTAGGAGAACGCGTTGACCAGGAGGCAGACCAGCAGCGTGATGGAGCCCACACATTTGCGAAAGACGGCAGAGGCACGGGGGAAGCCCATGTGTTGCTCCACCATGTCCGGCTCGCACAGTAGCCCACGGGTGACCTGCTCATTATTTTGCCCTGTCCCCATGTGCAACAACATCACGTTGATGGTGCCGAGGGAGATGGAGTAGATCCAGATGAGGGCCAAGGCCAGCCGCCGGCGCATCTGAGTGAGGATGACCAAGTAGTGGATGGCGTGGCACACGTACACGTAGCGCTCCAGTGCCATGCTCGTGATGGTGAGAAGGCTGGAGAAGATGCTGACGGTCCCCACAAAGTACTGGACGTTACACCAGGCACTGAAGGCCATCGTCCGGCGTAGGACGAGTGAGTGGATGACCGCCGGGCCGAAAGTGACGGTCTGCAAGAGGTCGCTCAGAATCAGGTTCTTAAAGAAAGCAACGCGCGGCTCCCAGGAGAGGTCCTCTGACCGCCCGAGTCCAAACAGGGTGAGTCCGTTAACCAGAAACGAGAAGAGAGTCAGCAACACGAAAATCCATACCAGCGCCGGGACTGCCTGGTCATGGGGCAGTATGGATCGAAAGAGGCAGCCGGCTGGGTCCAGCCGCTCGGTTACGCGCGGCTCGGTTAGGTTCTCCTCGCTGAACCAGTAGCACTGTCCGGTGGGGTTGTGCGCCCCCGCGGCTGTCAACATAGGTGCTGTTTGCATTTTGAGCTGAGTGACATGTGTTGTTCAAATCATGCTCTTCCTCGACCCCTGTACACACAGTAATCCCTATACGTACAAAAAGTCCACCCTTCTCCGTTACTTGTATGTACATAATCTTAATTGCCATAGGTGTTTAATAGAGTGCGCTGCAGATGTGGAACCACATGGAGCGTCTCAACGCCCTCTTACACACCTGTATGGTTGCTGACGAATGAATGGATTAGTTCATTGGATACCAAGAGGAGGAACGTGTTCTGTGTCCATGCAAGAAAGAGCACATCAAAAAAAAATCATGTCCAGTTATATTTCTCAAACAATATTACACATTTCCTAAATTCAATATATGTTTGTTTTTTAATTCCTCAATTTGGAGTGACCACTGATTGGTGAAATCACAGATTACCTTCATGTCTGGTGCCAACTCTACAATTTATTTTCCCTTCAGAAATTCCGTTGATGATCTAATTCCTTTGTTTGCATTCTGCATTCCGGCTCACTGCCTATAATACACCTCAACGACTTTATAATTCATGTTGATAATAAACAATGTTATTAGTGACAGCTGTGCATGACAGGTAAATACGTCCACCATAAGATTAATGAAGGATCTCACATAAATACATAAATAGGAAAATAAGGTAAAAGTCCTGCATTCAGAACCTTACTCAAGTATGTTATTATCAGCAAAATGTATTTTCTCCGTGCAGTAAATTATTAGTGTTTTACTATTATACCGGATGTTTCAGGATATTATTGCTGCATTAACGTGTATGCTGCATGTTTTTAACTCCTTTATTTACCATTCGTTCTGTAATCTATAGCAATGCATCATATTTTATAATATCAAATGTTAGTGTCAGTAAAGTAGGCCTACATTATTTAGCTCTGAGATGTAGTCGAGTAAATAGTATATAACTCTGACGTGGAGTAAAAAGTACTTATTTAACTCTGACATGTAGTCGAGTAAAAAATACTTATTTAACTCTGACATGTAATGGAGTAAAAAGTACTTATTTAACTCTGACATGTAGTGGAGTAAAAAGTACTTATTTATCTCTGACATGTAGTGGAGTAAAAAGTACTTATTTAACTCTGACATGTAGTGGAGTAAAAAGTACTTATTTAACTCTGACATGTAGTGGAGTAAAAAGTACTTATTTAACTCTGACATGTAGTGGAGTAAAACGTACTTATTTATCTCTGACATGTAGTGGAGTAAAAAGTACTTATTTATCTCTGACATGTAGTGGAGTAAAACGTACTTATTTATCTCTGACATGTAGTGGAGTAAAAAGTACTTATTTAACTCTGACATGTAGTGGAGTAAAAAGTACTTATTTAACTCTGACATGTAGTGGAGTAAAAAGTACTTATTTATCTCTGACATGTAATGGAGTAAAAAGTACTTATTTAACTCTGACATGTAGTGGAGTAAAAAGTACTTATTTAACTCTGACATGTAGTGGAGTAAAAAGTACTTATTTATCTCTGACATGTAGTGGAGTAAAAAGTACTTATTTAACTCTGACATGTAGTGGAGTAAAAAGTACTTATTTATCTCTGACATGTAATGGAGTAAAAAGTACTTATTTAACTCTGACATGTAATGGAGTAAAAAGTACTTATTTAACTCTGACATGTAGTGGAGTAAAAAGTACTTATTTAACTCTGACATGTAGTGGAGTAAAAAGTACTTATTTAACTCTGACATGTAGTGGAGTAAAAAGTACTTATTTAACTCTGACATGTAGTGGAGTAAAAAGTACTTATTTAACTCTGACATGTAGTGGAGTAAAAAGTACTTATTTAACTCTGACATGTAGTGGAGTAAAAAGTACTTATTTAACTCTGACATGTAGTGGAGTAAAAAGTACTTATTTATCTCTGACATGTAGTGGAGTAAAAAGTACTTATTTATCTCTGACATGAATTGAAAATCCCCTTTATACCGCCACCTTGCGTCCGTGGCAGAGTGATATCCGACCAATCCAAAGACGAGAATTGTAATTACATTGAGTGACACAATGGTGACTGGGTTCCACCACTTACTGTCAAAAAGATAAAATCACTCTTGAGCGAGCAGGTGAAAGCTTTGCGAGCAGAAGAACAGTGATAGAAGTCGTCCACCAGGAGAGCTCCTCGCCCTCAAAGCATGGTTTTCTCCTCGCGGGCTTCAATTTTGATGTGACAGCACTCTCATGAGTAATTTGGTGTGCGGCTGTTTGAGTTGCACGTGCAGGACCTTTAAACACGCGCGCACATTTGTGCTTGCGGATTTTGCCATTGATTTGCCTTCACAGTTACTTCGTTAATGAACCGGGAACTGGCTAACAGCATTTAACACTTGGATGACGCTTCACCGTGCCATGGAGTGCTGAGAAAAATTCAGACTAGCACAACTATAATTTGTAGAGGGTAATTTGTATTACATCTAATCATTTAATGGGCAGTAACAAATACCAATTGCACCAGGACACCTATTGAGTATGTCGATTTTTTTATATAACAGTAAAAACAGTATACTAAGACAGTTATTCTGAAATTCGGGACATACTCGTGGTTGTCGTGATTACCTTCTGTGCGTAAACTTTCCATTTCATAGACCCAACATGTATTTGTACATCTTTAATCTGACGAGGACAAAACACAGAGGCCAACTGAAAATGAAAAATAATATTGAAGATATAAAAACATACAGATCAAAGACAAGCACATGACTATGATCTTAATTAGAATTGTAGACCTCTATTTCGATCTTGGCTCAACATCATTCAGTGGCTTTATTTCAGCTACTTTAACAATGTGGCAAATCAAAACACAGTCACTGAAATTATGTTAAAACCTTCAGGATATATTTTAAAAAATTCCTTTTAAACTACATTCTGCAGCTGCTCCACGATCCTGCTCCCTCAGAAATATACATTTCCAACATTATAGGAGTTATATTCCATCAGTTACAGTTGACATCTACTGCGTGCACAAAGGCACAGCGTTACAAATTATAATAAAATATATATTTTTTATTCAGAGTGTGAAAAGCTGTTCAAAGAAATAAGTAACATATTATTATCCAACCTGGATTTGGATTCTGACATACAGTAAACCTTCAATACGGACTGAATTAATGAGGAAATAAACCAGCGTCTCTGGCTCTGTAGGAGTCACAGCTTTTTATAAAGAAAACCTGCCAGCAGGTTAGGTTCACAGAGTCAGTTACCATGGCAATTGACCCAGAGTTTAAATTACAGCGCCTTCTGTTTCCCTCAACTCAGGGTTAACTCACTGAACCTGCTGTGTGGAACAGGGCCCTGGGGTTGTTTTTTTCTTCTGACTCATGAAAACATCATCCTTTGACCAAGTGACCAAAAGGGTCAGACTGACCCCCGGTGTTGAAGAACGGTAAATGCAGTGCAGAGGTTAGCGCGTCTTCTCTGCCACCAAGACAGTATCAGACTATACCACAACAAGTCCAAAAACAAAACCCAATTTAAATGATTTTAAAAATCAGATTTTTAAACCTTTGTGCCTGTCCCACAGATGACATAAAGAGGGGTTACACTGACTGTAATCCTGCGGGCTTATTTCTTTCTTTATCCAGAAAAGTTTTTTCATTTAATGTGTAATAACAACAACAAAAAGAAGATCCCCTGGCGGGCTGAAAGGTACTTTACAACAACAGACTGAGTTTCTCAGAGTTCACAAGGTACGTCTGAGTGCACCAAGAAGTCCCTGTCAGCACAATCGCCTTACTCTCTCTAACCCAATACACAGTTGAACTGGAAACACACACACACACACCCACACACACTTGTGTGTCACTGCACAACTTTGCACCTGATGCACAGCCGATTCTTTATGGAGCAGCAACAACTGATCATATACCTTTTGCAATGTCGATAAATGTTGAACATCTACCGGCGCTATCTAGAAATGGAAATAGTGTCAACACAGAAAAACTTGTCTGGTCAACTCTCACTGAAGAGGACGTCTTAGTCTATTCTGCTCGTACAGACCAATCCTTCAGTAATATTCATCTAGAGATGCAGCTGTATGTACTTCCATTAATTGTAAGGATGTGGTGCATAGGAGAGGTCTCTGCTTCATGTACAATGATGTAGTAAGTGCTCTGTGTAAAGACAGTCAGCCCATACCACAATCATAAAAATAAGTCCCATAACATCAAACCTGGTTGGAACGAGTAGCTGAGTATTGTGCTGAAGCCTGTGAAGCTTTCACATCATGGGCTATAGCTGGTAGACCCAGACAAGGGCGAGTGCTTGAGTACAAGAAGCTCACTTATGCAAGATATAAGTATGCCATTCACTTCATTTGCAAAAATAATCAATCCATGAGGGCTGATTCCATGGCCAAGAAGCTGCCAAGCAACAATGTTGTTGGTTTTTGGAAAGAAGTGAGCGCTATTAGCTGTAAAACATCTTTACCATGCACTGTTGATGGAATTTCAGGAACAGACAACATTGCTGAGTTATGGCGACAGCATTATAGCACCTTATTCAACTGTATCAAAAGTGATTTGTATAAGGTGGACAATTTTGAGAGTAAGAAGTCAATGGCAATTACGTCATATGAGGTGCACCAAGCTATAAATAAACGGTCCGAAGGCAAAGCAAGTGGTTTAGAGTTAGACCATATCACTGCTGAACACCTTAAATATGCTAGTCTGAGGTTAGCTCCTCTCCTCGCTATTTGTTTTACTGGCTTCATGATTCACGGCTCGTTACCAGACTCAATGCTGTCTGTTCTCTTAGTGCCAGTCATTCAAAACAAAGCTGGTAAAGTATGTAGCCTAGATAATTACAGGCCCATTGCTTTGGCCAGCGTACTGTCAAAAGTCCTAGAAAGAATCCTGCTGGACAGAATATATGAGTTTAACACCTCCACAGATAACCAGTTCGGCTTTAAATTGTCAACAAATACAGAGGTCAAAACTCATCAAGTGTGTTTTATTGATGCCTCCAAAGCTTTTGATCGTGTTAATCGTAAGCCAAAGAGGAGTCCCCACATACATTGTGAGAATTCTGGCTTACTGGTATGCGCATCAGACTATACATGTAAAACCAGTCCCAGCTGTGGTGACATTGGTACAGCTGTCTCTTTGTAAGGCATTGCTAGGCCTATGTACTTTTATTGTTTGTGTATGTCATTGTATGTGTTTGTCTATCTGGACCCTGAGTCTGAAATAAAGTGTATCTATCTATCTATCTATCTATCTATCTATCTATCTATCTATCTATCTATCTATCTATCTATCTATCTATCTATCTATCTATCTATCTATCTATCTATCTATCTATCTATCACAATTCAGTCGTACATGGGTTAAGGGTGTGAGACCCCCCACTGCTTTTCAGGTTGTAGTGGGTAAAACCACTGGGTATTTAAACCCCAACAATATTTTTCTGTATTCATATTTGCAAATAAATGTTTTGCAATTTGCATAATGAATACTGCTGGACATTGTACGCTTTTAAAAGACACCCAGAAGCACCCTCTTCAACATTTAACATGGTTTGACTTAAAATGACGTGGTTATTGGCATAGAGGAGCTGGAAGGGTGAGTGTGAGTGACGGGACAGAAGAAGGGCAGCGAGAGGCACAAGAAGAGAAGGAGGGATCAGGATGAAGGGATAGAAGGCCGGAGGGGGAGGAGTGATGGCATACCCCCAGCCTTATATAGGGTGTGTTTGTCTGCATGGTTCAGCTGCTCCCCCAGAGAATGTCCAGGAATAGAAGGGGGTATAGAGGAGAATAAGGTGGAAAGAGGAGGGGAACAAAGAAAGAGATCAAAGAATAAAAGGAGGACAAGAGATTTCCCTCTCTGCAAACCAAAGTCACCTCACACTTCAAAACGTTGTTTTTCTCTAACCTAACCAGAGAAAAGTCTCGAGCCGGGCAGAGCATCAGCTGGTGCTGTCAGTCAATGAAGGCGGTGACATAAGTTGGACGGCATGGAAGCTGAACTCACACTGTGGCCCTAAGGGGGAAGGCAGGGGCGACGACAGAGAGGGGTGAGAGGAGGCTAAGATGGAAAGAGGAGATGGTGAGGATTAAAACGTGGAGAATAGTGGAAGGGTGTTTAAAAAAAAACACCCTTCTACACGAGGGGCAGGAATAAAAGGTGTGGAGAGTGATGGATATAATAGGACAAGGGAGAAAAGAGGAGGGGAGGGGAAAGCAAGTGAACAGGAGAGCAAGTGTGTTAGAATCTAAATGCTGAGAGCAGGTTAACCCCACTGCTGCTTTCATTTGTAATATCTTAATGACTGATTAATTGGTTGGTTTTTTTTTGTTATAGCAGACTGAAATGTTAGAGACCAGATTATTCATATCTGCTCAAATAATTGCTACACATGTTGTAAATAAAATAAATAATGCATTTAATGCCTTATACAACACAACACTACTTTGCCCCATATTACGCAGAAATGAGGACAAATAAAATAAAAAGTATCCCTTAACTATTCAACACTAAAAACAAAAAATCCATGCTAACGGCTTTGTAGAATAGACCAGCTATAGTATAGAATGCTTCTATTCGCCTCGCTCACATTGTACAACCACATTTGCTCCTAAAATGGTACATTTAACGTTCCACACCGCACACACACACACACACCTCTCCCATACAGATAAATAATAGTAATTAAAAGAAAGATAAAAAGTAGTATCGAGCAACTATTGCACGTTATAAAGATATTATTGAACGTATTATTGCACATTCCCTTATTTAAATGCTATTCCAGCTTGAGTGCTGAGTTTTGGAGTGCTCTGATGATGCTACACAATGACAATGCTAACATAATGTTTAGCGGTTCCTGCTTGCCACAGTGACCATCTTTAGTTGCCATCAATGTCGCCCTGACAGCCAAATGTGCTCCCCAAGAGATTAGTAATGCAGTTTTAAAAAATCCGAGATCACTATTAACTTTTGAGTAGTTGACTGCTTTGTTCTCAGGGTCCTACAGCTTAAAGCAAGTTAGATTTAAGACTTTTAAAAACGTTTTTAAAGCCAAAGAACATGAAGCGACATCAATTACTCAGGGCATTGAACAATATTCTTAACATTAGCTACTAACTTGACACTCGTCACACAGGAGAAACAAAACTAGCTATGTTTTTTAAAAGCTACTAGAGGGCTAACATTAGCGTGGCTAGTGAATGTAAACATGAACTAGCTGAAGTTGCTTAAAGCAAGATAAACTGGATACCAGCTTGGTGAAATAATGCATATTTGATTTGCTAAGTTTTATTTTACCTTCACTGTGTAGAGAGCTCTGGAGGTCCACAACAAATCCTCTGACACAGACAAAATGGCGGAGTGTTTAACAGTCTTTGACTGTTGTTGAGCCATTTGAGCCCAGCCTGTTCCCAGGAGGCAAGTGACCTAGATAACCTTAAACAATTGAAAATGTTAAACAAAAAAATAAATACAATGCGAGCAAAGTAAATAACATTATTAGTTATTTAACATTAACAGTCATATTAGTAGTTCACACCATAGATTTTATTTCATTTAGTGTAGCTAATCTGTTCCTTTAGCAAGTGCAGCGGTAACAGTCAAGCTGTGTAACTGTAGCGCCGCTTATTGGAGAGAGAGGAAAAACAAGAGAATAGTAGATGGGACAGGCGACAGAGAAGCCGAAAACAAAAGAAACCAAGTAAATTTGTGGAGTTTGTTTTCCATTTATGGAAGATTTTGTGTTCACCTTCTGTCCAAGTTGCTGGATTCTGTTTTCGGTTGAGTTTTAAACACGGCTTTGGTGAGTTAAACCTATTTTTCTGTGTCAATTAGCATGCTACTTGAGCTGAATGTGCAGCCGAAATTGCCAGTAGCTAAGCTAAGACAGTGTGAATATGTGTTATTCTTTCTCTTTTCGTCTTTATATTCTGTGTTTTTTTCAGTTTTTGAAGCTACATTCGACAGGCACTGTCAAGTTTATTAGTAAAATTAGTCAAATGAGGTGAATGGCGCCTACATTTTATTTTCGGGTGTGGTTCAAAGTCATTTAACCATTAACCGATATTTAGGCTATTGTTGTCCTCGCCTCATATTGCTACAAAATATGTATGGCTGAAATATTGTATGTATTTTGTATTGTTGTACAACAGGCCACGTTTTATTGTGAGGTTTGTTTGGTGTTTGCATTTTTTGTTGCTGATGTTTATATTACTTGTGATGCATATTTTAAATTAGCATGACAGGAATCCACTACTGTTTTTGTTTTGTTTTGTTTGTCATGTGTTTGTTGTTTTGAATTGTAATTTATTTTCCAATTATTTTGTCTGAATTGATAATGCAAATATGACTGTAAATACTAACGAGAAAGTCGTACTAAACTCTTCAATAGGCCTAACTAAGTTAAAATGAGAACTTAGAACTGAGTCAACTGAAAGAGAGTGTTGAAAATGATAAATTTGTACCCAAGTAGGTTTAAATCAAATCAAAGTGAGATGAAATAGTGAAAAATACTGGTTTTCTGATATTTAGTTTCGGTTTCATGAAATTGTGTCATTTGTTACCAATTGATGTGTATGTCCACTACTAATTGTTCACTTAAGGCAGGCACCACTTATTTCTGAGTTCTGGTTATAAACTGCTCCCCTGATTCTATAATTTATAGAATCTATAAATACCTGCAGTGCTATGCAGAGCTTTACATTTTAAGCAAAATATAACTTCTTTCATTCCTCTCAACATGGTTGAGACTAAATTAAATTAATTCTACAAGATTAAAACATGTCGGAAAATGAAATATGTAGGAATTGTGTAGTATACTCAAACTGCATATTTGTAAATTGAACATCCAACATCTCCACTGATAATAAACTTTGTGATTTGGTGGTTCTTTCATCCCATTTTGTTCCCCACTGACCATAAACAGGATTAATGCAACTGTATTTTAATTATCGGCAGATAACAGATTATTTAAGAGCATTAAGCATTAAGCATGAAGCGTGTTCCTGGGGTGTACTACATGACATCCACCAACCCTCTCTTTATTCAAAGTCATTCTTTCAATTTTTTATTAGCTGTAATCTAAAAACTTCTACAACACTCCGTCCTCTCGGTGCTGCTGTATTTTTCTCTACCTCCCAAAGCGGGACCCCCAAGTGTACCACACATTTATGTGTTCATCCTGCACTTGTGAACGCACCATATAGGCTTTTTCACCACTATGGGTGACTATTCAGTGCTTAGCAGACCTACTGAGAACCATGGACAGAGCCTCCGAAAAATGTGGTTTTGTCTCCCAAAATCCACCAAAACATATTTTATTTGAAAAGTGTACAACAACACTAGTGAACACAAACCACAAGGATTGCATTGCTGTAATATAACTTATTTAGTGGTAGTCAGAGACCTTTTGAAACCAAACACAAGGTTGTCAGTGCACATATGTGCTGCCGGCCTAATGGCAGACTTTGGCACATTCTCTGCCAGCCATTACATATTGCTACCTGGCTGTCTTAATAGGATCTTTTATATCGGCATTTCCACTCTTTCAGTGTGTGCAGAATACAGCATTTTCATTGCCGGGTACTTCACAGAGCAAGCGGGCCTCCTAAATCTCTTGCCAAAAGAAAAACTTTCTCTTCTGCATGACGGCTATACCACAGCTGCTCTTGTTTCCATGCCAATGAGACAGTTCGCCGGGCACAAATAGATTTCCAGTGAAAGAATTGAGAAACTGCAGAGCCTTACTGCTTAAAATTCCACTGTCGACCAAGAACAGCAGAGACTCTCGGATTGACACGTCTGTCAGCTGACCTGGTTGTCTGAAGTGGAAAACAGAAATATTGAATCTAATGGAATGATTGATGTGTTATTTATTCATTATTTTTAACATTTGTCGTAGTATCGTCGATGGGTTTTTAAACCATAATGCTGTTTCGGGGGCTGTCGCATTAAAAGGTTTGGGAACCCCTGACAAAAAACAAACCCTGGTCTAGACATATAGGAGAGGGTTTTGTTTGTTTACTTGTTGACAGGGAGATAAACCAATCAGTAAAATAGGGTACAGCTGTGTGGGATCACAAGTACATTTGACCGCCTCTTAAGTTACAGATGTCATAAGTGTGTAAGGGCAAGTCCGTAGCAGTGAAGACAGGGAGACGGGCAGATAGATGTGTTAACGGACACTGTGAAAGGGGCAGAGAATCTATGTATGCTGGTAAGTGGTAATGTGTGTGTGTGTGTGTGTGTGTGTGTGTGTGTGTGTGCGTTAGTGCTAGTGTTGTGTGTGAGCGTGCACTCCTGATCCAGCATGTGAAATCAAGTGTCCGTCTGTATCGAGATGCTCAGTTGATCCTCTGCCAAAATAGCCTCCAGCTGCCTGATGCCTGCACTGTTTTCTTTTCTTTTTTTTTAATAAAGCTCACTAAGCTTGTCTGTTATCTAAATATGGGGGATCGGGGAGAGTGCCACACAGGGGGATGTCCGTCAAGAGATTGTACGAGGGCACAAACTAAAGTCGGATTTGATTGGCTGTCTCTTGTCTGAGGAGGGGGGCCCCTTGCCCAATCCTGATCATTTTCAGAAAAAGTGTAGCGGGATGAGAGGGTACTTATGGGGGGAGTAAAGCCGCCTGAACTGTGTTGCAGGAAAACTTTCCCCGACGTCTCCCGTTTTTTACTGGTCTCTGTTGTTCAGCACAGCCAGCTGCCATGGTAAGAAACCGAAAACTGAGAAGGAGGTAAACAAGATGGAAATTTAGTTTTGATGAATCTTTGAGGATTTGCTATTGTTGTCAACTGATGAGGATGAAAGCCAGATGGCAGAAGATGGATATTATTATCTGAAGCGAAAAGAACAAACCACACGGTCACCCAGCAAGTCCTCATGTGCAGCACAGCTGGGTTATCAGATGGATTTCTTTACAAGTGGTGTTTCCTCTTGGAATTCCTGATTTTTTTCTTTGGGGGGGGGGGGTAGGATTCATTTGAATACTTTGGCTGTTTTATGATGTTGCTACAGACGGACAGATTTTCCTGACTCGTAACGTGCTGTTGGGGACTTCCCTTTACATGCCCAACTTCTTTTACGTCTTCTTCGCTGTTTGTTTGAAGACTGATGTGATTTTGTTTGATATTTAGATCTGAGTTACTAAAGATAGGAAGCGCGCAGCTGAGTAAAGTGAGAAGACCTGCTGCCTTCTCTGAGTGTCCTAATTTAGGACTTTCACCTTGAGAGAAAATCCCTCTCTAATCCTCTCCCAAATAGTTTTATAGTGAACTAATGGGTGGGGTTGTGTGGCCTTCCACATATATTGCTGTTATCGATGAGGTTCTGTCAAGCAAACTTGGAGAGAGGGAAAATAATTGACTGTCCTGCTGGACTACCGTGGACCAGGATACAGCATTTAATGGAGAATACAACTAAATTTAAGTCAGCAACATATTCTCCTACAACAGATCATATAATTTCTCACAAATGTATGTTAGTTTTTTTTTGTATTTTTGTGGAAATGTCCGGCAACACGAGCGATCAGTGCACCTGCACAATTCCCTGCAGTGTAGAACCTGTTTAGGCAACAAAAGTACTTTGTTAGGTTTAGGAAAAGATTGTGGTTAAAATGACTTCGGAAGTGGCATTTACTAAAATATGGAAGTTATGTGACAGGTGTGTCTACGTTGACTTCTGGTTTTCAGGACTCGGACAGCGGTCTCGTGGGTGAAAGTACGGTGTTTTTAGACCCTCCCATTCACCCTGACCTCCTCCCTATGCAGATGATGTTGCTTATTACACTACGTCCACTTCCTGGGTCCTCAGCGATACACCTGCCATGACATAGTTGCGTCGAAACATCAGGGAAAAATATCAGAGTCCGACTCTATCGTTAGGAAAACTAAAAGAGCCCTGAACAGCTATAGACTTATTATGATGTTTAGATATAAATTACATTGAATCATGATACTATTCTAACTCATTGTATCCCAAAATAACTAATGCCCCAAAAAATCCAAATGCCCAGAAAGCACTTGTATAGCCTGCTACTTACTGTGTACTTCTACTTCAGAGGAAAACATTGTACTAATACTTTCACACGACAGAGAAATTTCACTCTGTTACGTCTCAGATTCAAATTTAATTTATAAGTATAAGTATTGCAATGCTTTGATCAACTCCAGCCAACACTTTCTTCAATGCTCCTCTTAGAAAATTGCAATGTAAAGTTGTGATGTCATCAGGCATCATGTCTGAGAAAAAGATGGTAAGAGTGGGAGAACAACTATGACTGGGAATGTTGTTGGATCTGACGGCAGCAGCAGAGAAAAACAATACAGTTTCAGTAAAAAACCTCAACAGTCTGCAACGTCTCCCTGATCAAACTAAAGCCCTAAATGTGTGACGGGAGTGGCGTTCCCCTTTAAGAACCACCATTCAACAAGTGCAGACAGCTGGCAGAGGATTAAACATGATTTCTTACCTGACACGAGGCTATTTCCAGTCTTTGGCTGTCACTTTGTCTATGATAGCACCTGAAGCAGCAGAATCCAAATGTGGGTGATTGTGTGAGTGGCTGAGTCCTGATGAAGACACTGTTATCTCCTTTGACTCTGCCACAATCATGTTTTATTAATGACATGTCATTATGCAGCTGTTAACTAATAAGAATAATAACGTCTCCCTTTCTAATCACCTCTCCTGTCAATCTTCCACCTTTTTCCATTCGCCTCTCCGAAGCCCACTGACGCCCAAAGTGATGCCCGGTCCTTCCTGACCGAGGAGATGATTGCAGGTCAGTCCTTCATTATTTATTAATTACTTCAATTAATTGGTGGATTACACTTAATGTCTACCCTATACTAAAGCTGGTTCCAAGAGGAGCGGCAGATCAATGAATAAGCAGCTATAAAAAAGGGTTTCTAAAAGTTTTTCTTGGTAGTTCCATCGGTTGATTGTTCCATTTGGCCCTTTTTTTCGAATTTGTATCTATTTCCTTCTCTCGTCCAGAGTTCAAGGCTGCCTTCGACATGTTCGACACCGACGGTGGCGGTGACATCAGCACCAAGGAGTTGGGCCAGGTGATGAGGATGCTGGGCCAGAACCCGTCGAGGGAGGAGTTGGATGCCATCATTGAGGAGGTGGATGAGGACGGTGAGGTCATTGTGTGATCAACAAATAGAAAAGGCATCTCATAGACATTCACGGAAGATTGAAGGGCTGCTCGCTTGAATATTTCCTATTTCTTTAGGGGGGGTTATGTGATTTTTCCAATCCAGAAGAGGCATAGTTACTTAGCCATGAGAAAAAGCTGCGTTTTGTAAGACTCTTGCACGTTAAAGAGGTACTGTACTTTCATATTGTTGGGTGAATTTTAAGAGAGAACGGTAAGAATCAAAGCAGCAGAGGCTGAGATCCTGACTTTTAATCCCCAGAATGAGTCAAAAACATTGGATATCACCATTCCCATAATGCATTTCAACAGCATTCTGATTAGGTTCTACCTGCCTGTTAAATGCCCTCGTCTTTCATCTTGACGGCCGGCAGTTTTTGACGCTGATCTTTTGTCAAATGTCAGAAGTCTCAATCTTTAACCCTAACCCAGAGATACAAAGGACAGCAGCAATTTTCAAGATTCCTTGTGAAGTAAATGGACATTTCTGTGTAATATTGGTGCCCTTTAAGCAAGGCTTATCAGAGGAAGAATAGGAGATATAAAAGTAAATCAAAAATCTCGAGAGAGTTAGACAAGACAGGGAGATGGCTAGAAATACGTGATGTTGTACATCTTAAACGACTTGCTAGAATGTGATAAGTTTGATAAATTGATGCTATAGAGCAGTGGTCACCAACCTTTTTAAGCCCAAGATCCCTGACCTCTGCCTTGGTGACCGGCAAGATCTACCTATTGAGGCGTTGAGAGAAAAAGACTGTCCAGACTGTACTTACAACTTGAGGCTTTTTATTTGGCCTAATTGTAATTGAATGAAATCAAACACTTTGGTCCAGCTTTCAAATTGATGTGACCAAGAACACACTAAATGACTTCATTTCAGTGCAACATAAAAAGGAAATTATTTGTTAACCGCACACAATATGAACAAGAAAAAACACATTTGCAATGAGCAGGCTGGATGAACGACCAATATTAACTGTTGTATTTATCAACTGACGTTACAACACAACACTGACACAATTCTCAGTCAGTGCAACTAATGTAAGTGCAGTTCAGCTCTGTGTCCCATCACAATGCCATCAGAAGTCATGTGACTCAAGTCAGTGTGATGCTGTGACTGAACACTGTGAGTGCCTTGTAGTTCGGCTCATAAGCACAGACAGCCAGTCTGAGGCAGTCTGTGAGGTGTCTGTCTCCTTACCTCCTTATCCCTCAATCCCTACCCTGGTGTTCTCATGTCTCCTTACCTCCTTATCCCTCACTCCCTACCCTGGTGTTCTCATGTTTCCTTACCTCCTCATTCCTCACTCCCTACCCTGGTGTTCTCATGTCTCCTTACCTCCTTATCCCTCACTCCCTACCCTGGTGTTCTCATGTTTCCTTACCTCCTCATTCCTCACTCCCTACCCTGGTGTTCTCATGTTTCCTTACCTCCTCCTCCCTCACTCCCTAACTGTCCGTGCTGGATCTGTCCCCGTTGTTGTAAAAAGCTTAATAAGTTGTTAGCATGACATCATCCAGCTAGCCAAACCTGTCTGGTACAGCTAGTAGAGAAGCTCCATGTTCTGCTTCCCTTTCCCGCTAGTCTGTTGATCTGGGATCAGCTCTTTCACTGCAGAATCTCCTCAAACTTCTCCTCTCAAACGGGTCTTGGAGGAGTAGTGCTCGTGCTGGCGCTCGCGACTTCTCCTGAGAGAACGGTAGCTTGGGGCCAGATCGTTTTGGCCCCACTCTGAATCTATTTGAAGACGCTGATTGGCTAAATTGTATGTCACTCATTTATATCTTTAATCAGCGATTGGCTAAACTGCTTCATAGACCCGCCTCGGTGGGGCCCACCAGTTGCGCGTTCTGAGACGTGCACACAAGCGGAGATGATGAGGACAGGCAGCCTGCAGACAAAATCCCTTCAAAATAAAAGCACAGGATTTTTTTTTTCTTTTTTCTTTTAATTTTATTTTGGAGAGCGCCAGGGAAAGTATCCGAGATCGACGGGTTGGCGACCACTGCTATAGAGGATCCTATAACGAGTGGAGATGGTGCTCAGGTTGCACTGCACATGTAGCTTCCTTCCCTTTAAGTGTGTCCCCCCCCCCTCTCCTCTCTCCTCTCTCCTCAGGCAGCGGTACCATCGACTTCGAGGAGTTCTTGGTCATGATGGTGCAACAGCTCAAGGAGGACCAGGCTGGAAAGAGTGAAGAAGAGCTTTCAGAATGCTTCCGTATTTTTGACAAGTATGACTCGCAATACTAATGCAAAGACAAATACAAACTACCACGTGTTACCGCATTCAAGATTTTCATCTTGTGCTGTGGCTGAATTGAAAAGCCCATAAAGTAGAATATTTGAGAAATAGGCAACGTTTGTATG
The DNA here is from genome assembly GCF_910591455.1 of Pholis gunnellus. Classification (NCBI taxonomy): domain Eukaryota; kingdom Metazoa; phylum Chordata; class Actinopteri; order Perciformes; family Pholidae; genus Pholis; species Pholis gunnellus. The sequence continues at coordinate 22,603,703 of NC_136536.1, read as the reverse complement.
GCCTTCACTGTGATTGGTCTCTACCAACTCCTGAGGGATATATCTGTCTCTTTAGCAGCTAAATGCTCCACTATTTATTTCAAGTGGCTGACTTTGTCTGTGTGCTGTTTGGTTCTGAGCAGGTAGTGTACAGTGGGTTTTTTAAAGAGCTTTTTCACTGAGAACAGCTGACCTACTGTAGCCAAAGACAACACTATGAGAACAGAGAGTGAACCACAACAGTAAAGCTGAGCTAAACATTGAGCTGAGGGGAACTGCAGATTCACGTGATACTTCTCTGTAGATTCATCACTGCAGCCAAACCCCTTCACAGTGTCATTTTGTACATGGTTGTATCGAAACAATATCGATTAAAGTGGCTTAAAAGCTGCACTCATAACATTTTTTATATAGAAACCCAAGTAATCCTTGACCAACGCATCAACATGCGTGGAACATTTAGGAGCAAAGAGAGCTACATATATTACCTACGGGTTTGTGGAGATCATACAGGGCCACCCTCAGATATGTAATCTTGTGCCGGCACATCAAAACCTAGAGCAGGAATTATTTTTATGCTGTTGTAGCATTTAGGCTAGTTGAACAGAAATACTGATACACTTATTTTTTCTTTCTTTCTTATTTTACAGTTAATGCCACTGATTATGTGATGTGCTTAGTCTATTACTGGGACAGTTAACATGTTTAGTTCCACAACAATCCTGTTTGAATGTGTTATGTATCTGTATATACATGTGTTCGGCGATTCATTGTTTTTAATATAGGCTAGCTCTCCTCTTTCCTTAAAAAGACACATAAACAGCTATAATTTGAAGGCGTACATTGATTGTAAGGGGACTGACATTCCCCAAGTGGCCATGAACACAATTTAAAATGAATCTATGCTCCGTATGTGCTGGATGTGTAAATAAGCAACTGTCTGCTACCATGTTCACCATGGCAACATGACCAAAATGACACTGTATGTGAGCCAGGACTGATTCCTCTAGATTGGACTAGAGCCTGAACAATATAGCATCTGGCCCAATACATCGGGTATCGATATTATCTCATCACAGATATGTTGTATCAGCGATACAAGAACATTGCAGCACAGAAAGAGGCCCTTCAGAAACTGTGCCACCGTCCGGCACTGACATTCTTCAACTGCAAAATATCCCACTTAGTATATTGGTCACAGTTCTTTTAACAACCACATTTAAGGGATCCTTATGCTATGCATTCATTTAAAAAAAGTTATATCCAGCAAAACTATTGTTTTCTGACTTTCTCTAGCCTCAAAAGTCCAGTTTCGTTGGACTTAGTTAAGCCACAGGCCACAGTTATGGCTGCGGAATGACAGAGGTATTGATGAAAACTGCCCTGAACTTTAAAAATAAATTAAACCTGTTTTTAATGAATACGTCCAGTGTGTGTGTGTGTGTGTTTGCGTGGTGATGTAGGAGAGCAGGTAGGCGGGAGATTCGTTTTCACACGTTTTCATTTGATGTTGCTTCTTATCCTCAGGAACGGAGATGGTTTCGTCGACCGGGAGGAGTTTGGAGAAATCCTCCATCTCACTGGAGAGCCAGTGGTAGAGGAGGATATTGACGAGATGTTCGGTGAAGGGGACACAAACAAAGACGGAAAGATTGATTTTGATGGTAAGATTAAGCTATGTATCGAGCCAGAAGCGTTTCTTCTTCCCCTGTGGACTGCGCAGTGTCTTCCATAATGTCTGCAATCAGAGGGAGGGACTAGACTTCCACATCCGCTCACAACATTTTCAGTTATACTGTCACAGTATACAGTGACACTTATTCACTCTCTTTTTCAGAGTTAGATGAGAAGGTAAATACAGCTCTCAAATGTTTCCGTCTTTATGTTATTTTCAGAGAACCAGCTGCTTCATTATCAGTCAGATTTAGGAGTGGTATCGAGCTCTCTCTGTTTAAAGCACATAACCTTGAAAAAGTTACAAAGTAACATACAACATTAACTTAACAGTCAGAAGAAAAAGACAATGTATATACGTATAAATGTGTATCTCTGCGTTGATGTCAATCTCATCTTCACATCTCACTCTTGGTAATTAGGCCTATTCCTTTATATAAGTCCCTGTAAAATGTTTTTTGGTTGAATCATTATTTATTATAAATGCCTCATATCAGATGAATGTTTAGAGACTGATAGCGCAACCATCAAATCTCACTTTTCTCACCTATTTAGAGGAACCTAAAACTTGATTTATCACAATTATCTGTGCTGATACAAAGCACAATGATTGTGTTTACTTCCCCTTTCATTATACTAAATCTTAATCTAAATAGCAGCTTCCTCACAATATATGGACTACAGTCACACGTTAACTTGTTCTTTGTGTGTGTGTATATATATACATATATATATATATGTATATATATATACGTATATCAGTGGTGGGCCGTCAGGGCCAGCAAGGCCTTCTCTGCTGGCCTAAACAGAATCACAAAGTTATAGCTATTTTATAATTTTTCTTAAATAACATGTATTATAATTTATAAAAATATTGTTCCCATTATCTTATTTTCTCATTGCACAGCTACTGTCTTCCTCAGTTGCTCTGCTTCCAGTGCAGCTTGTTTTAAGTAGAGCTTTTATCCAATCAGATTTCACCTCTGTGTCTCTAGATAAGAAGAGGCCTGCAGACTCACAAGTGAATCCCTTCGCAGTTTAAGTGAATGGGGATGATATTGTTGATTGTCATAGTGTTCAACCAATCAGATCTTTAGTTTGACATGTTGGGCGTATTCTTTGACGTGCCAGAGCCTGCTAGCTGGCCTACAACTATGTCAGCATTACGTGCAGCTCAGTTCTATTTCATCCTTACTGACCGCCAGAGGCAGTGTTTAACACTGGATATCTTCTGTCTCGCGCATGCGTAGGTCGAATATTTATATCAACAAAGTCACCTGTGACCTCGGATGACCCCCCGTCATCTATAAGTTCCGGTGTCATTCCGAGCTCAGTCCTTTTTCATCTTCTCGCTGCGTAGGTTAACTACCATGGTAGTAGAAGCATAAAGCGAAAAATAAATAAAATTACCTTGTCTACGATCAAGCCTTGTGACCACCGGTCGGAGCTGCGGTCTTCGCCCTCCAAAGGCTGCGACAAGCGGTCCCTCTTAGGAGGGAACGGCGAACTTCGCCGTACCAAAATCGCGAAGGCAGCAGATCGGTGAGATCGACTATCATTGTTTGTCTATACCGTTGTTTGTTTTTCCGGTTTGCAAAGCGCCTCCGCGCTAGCTAAACGAGTGCTAACGTGAGCGCTAAACATTTCGGCAATTAGCAGAGCTTCGCTCAGGCTAACTGTTGGAACACCAATATCTGCAGCAATTATCTGGTGGAGAGTGCGCTCCTCTCTCACTGTAAAGATTGTTTGTTTGTTTTTTGGGCCGGTTCCCACAGTAGCAGAGTGCTCTCGCTCACGCTAACTGGTGGGGCACCAATATCGGCAGCAATTATCCTGGTGAAGAGAGTGTCCTCGCTCCCCTCTCACCCCTCTCACTGTAAAGACTGTTTTTGGCCTGTTTTCCACAGTAGCAGAGTGCTCTCGCTCACGCTAACTGGTGGGACTACAATATCTGCAGCAATTATTCTGGTGAAGAGAGTGTCCTCGCTCCCCTCTCACCCTTCTCACTGTAAGGACTGTTTTTGGCCTGTTTTCCACAGTAGCAGAGTGCTCTCGCTCACGCTAACTGCTGGGACTACAATATCTGCAGCAATTATTCTGGTGAAGAGAGTGTCCTCGCTCCCCTCTCACCCCTCTCACTATAAGGACTGTTTTTTGGCCTGTTTTCCACAGTGGCAGAGTGCTCTCGCTCACGCTACTGGTGTGACACCAATATCTACAGCAATTGTCCTGGTGAAGAGAGTGTCCTCGCTCCCCTCTCACCCCTCTAAGGACTGTTTTGTTTTTTTTTGTTTTTTTTTGCTGGCCTGTTTTTTTTTCCACAGTGGCAGAGTGCTCTCGCTCACGCTAACTGGTGGGACACCAATATCGGCAGCAATTATCCTGGTGAGGAGGGCCCTCGCTCCCCCTTCACTGACTGTCCCCTGCCTCTTCTTACAACATTCAGCAGAGCGTCCCGCTCAGACTGACCTAGAGAATCGGCCATGTTTGACTTTCCTGGCTGTAGGGCCTGTATGGCTCCTCTTCAGCCTGAAGATGGCCATGACCTCTGCCCCGCTTGCCTTGGCCTCGAGCATCTGAGGGAAGGTCTCTCGGAGAACCCATGCATGAACTGTGGCATCATGCCTCGAGCAGTGAGGGCTGCTAGGCTCGCCGAGGCTGAACACCTGATGGGTGTGGTCGACCTCCCCCTGTCAGGGCAGGTGAATCCAGCCCGACCTACTAAACGTAGGGCCGCAGAAGCCGCAGGGGCTCCCCCCAAGAGGGCTAAGTCCAGCGGGCTGTCCTCTAGAGTGGATCTGCTGACCGCAGAGCTAGCTCAAATGAAGTCTCTTCTCCTGAACCTCCAACCTAGTGCAGGGGGGATTGAAGCAGTAGATCCACCTGCGGCTGAGCTTGGCTCAGAGGAGGATGTTCTCTCACTGGCAGCGTCAGCCAATCTCTTTACTGAGTGCAGTGAAGGCCGGCCCTCCCAGGCTTCTGGGCCTGGCTCCTGTCCCTCGACTCAGAGCTCTTCGTAAGGGGCAGTCGATAGCTCCATGGGGTTTGTCATGCGTATGGCGCTGGCACGCCTGCAGTTAGATACGCAGCAGCCGGAACCCCCTCCTACGAGTGCCTTCTTCAGGCGCGTTCCCGCCCCCACCACCTTTGCTGTTCCTCCCTCCGAAGAATATCTGAGGGAGCTGCATGCATGTTGGAGAGACACCGGGACTTTGTCCCGTCTTACATCGGACGGACGAACCCTGGCGACCATGCAGGACGCGGCGAAGTTTGGCCTCGCCCGTATGCCAGCCGTTGAGCCGACTATTGCGTCCCTCATAGTTTCCCCTGAGGAGACCCTGAGGCCCGATGCCAGGTGCCCTCGACCCCAATGTCGGGTCACAGATGATATGCTATCCAGGGCTTATGATACAGCAGCGCGCATGGGTCGTATTGGCAACTCCCTCTCCCACCTCATGCTTGCCCTCTCAGCCTCTCTGCAGCAGGCTACTCCCGACGCTTCCACCACCAGCCTCAGTGACGCCTCACTGCAGGCGTTTGCACTCATGTCAAGAGAACTTGGACGGCTGATGTCCACCCTGGTCCAGACTCGCCGCCAGGTTTGGCTGGCGCAGTCGCCCTTGTCTGAGGCATGTCGGAGGACCCTCCGTACTATCCCAGTAGAACCTGGTGAGCTGTTCGGGTCAGCGGCTGTACAGGCGCTTCAGCGGACTGTTGAAGCTAGCCAGACCAGGCAGCAGCTCTCTGGCCTTCGCAGGGACGTGCCCGCTCCCCGCAGATCTAGGGCCCCCACTTTACCCTCCCGAGGCCGTTTTCAGCCCCCAGCTCACCCCAGTAGCCGCCACAGGCCTCAGCGTCCCGCTGAGAGGCCGGCCCGCTACCCATACAGCCGTGCTCCCGTCCCCCCCAGACAACCTCCGGACATGGGGACTACCAGTCGCCCCCCCAGAGCCTCAAGAGGCAGGGGGCCCAGGAGATGATGTCTCCTGGCCGGCTGTCGGTTGTTTCTCCCAGCAGCACATCAGCTACTGGGCGACCCATGCTTCGGACCCCTGGGTGGTGTCCACCTTAACCCAGGGGTACAAGCTTCAATTCCGACGCCGGCCCCCAGCCTCCAGCCGGGTCAAAATAACCAGCATCACCGATCCGGCAAAATCCCTAGCCCTGAACCAGGAGTTAGCTGCGCTCCTGTTCAAGGGTGCAATCGAGAGGGTGGACCCCCTGTCACAACCCGGGGGGTTCTACTCAACTTACTTTCTGGTAAAAAAAAAAGGCGGCGGACTGCGCCCAATCCTAGACCTGAGGGAACTCAACAAGTTCCTGAAGGTGTTACCGTTTCACATGCTGAGCACAGCAGACGTCCTTCGGGCTGTTACCAGGGGGGAGTGGTTCACGTCTGTCGACCTGAAGGATGCCTATTTCCATGTTCCCATTGTGCCCCACCACAGGCGGTTTCTTCGCTTCGCCTTTCAGGGCGGTCACTTCCAGTTCAGGGTACTCCCATTCGGGCTCTCCCTCTCCCCACGGGTGTTCACGAGGTGTGTTGCTGCTGCCCTTTCCCCCCTGCAATCACAGGGCATGAAAATACTGCCGTACTTGGACGATTGGCTGATCTGTGCGCCATCCCGGCTTCAGGCGGCACAGGACACTGCTCGCCTTCTTTCCCACGTGGCCCTGTGGGGCCTCAGGGTGAACAAGGAGAAGAGCTCCCTGAGCCCTTCTCAGAGCATAACCTTCATTGGTCTGGCTCTAGATACAGTCACTATGAGTGCCTGTCCGTCACCCCAGCGTGTGGACAACATCCTCCACAGCCTCGCTTCCTTCCAAAGGGGCAGGCTGTTGCCCTACATTCTTTTTCTCCGCCTATTGGGCAAACTGACAGCTGCCTCAGCTGTCGTTCCCTTAGGTTTGCTGTCACTGCGCCCCCTACAGAGATGGCTGAACAGCCTTCGCTTGGACGCCAAGCGGCACAGACACAGAGCAATAGCAGTATCAGAACAGTGCCTACTCTCTCTATCCCCATGGAGGCAGAGAGCATATCTGGCAAACGGGGTCCCCATGGGTTCGGTCCCATTCCGCCGGGAGGTGGTCACGACAGATGCCTGCCTCTCAGGATGGGGTGCAGTATGGCAGAACAGGACTGCTCAGGGGCAGTGGTCTGCTCAAGACCGCACAAAGCATGTCAATGTTTTGGAGCTAATGGCCGTGCACCTATCGCTCAAACATTTTCTGCCATACTTGAGGGGAAAGCATGTGCTTGTCCGGTCGGACAACACCCCTGCGGTTTTTCACATAAACCATCAAGGGGGCACCAGATCCGCAGAGTTGCTACGGGTATCCCGTGCCCTTCTGACTTGGGCTGCCCCTCGCCTTACCAGCCTTCGGGCAATGTACCTACCAGGAGAACGGAACCAGGTCGCAGATTTCCTGTCCCGTCACAAGCCTCCACCGGGGGAGTGGAGGCTTCATCCAGAGGTAGTACAGAACATTTGGGGTCTCTTCGGCAGGGCAGAGGTGGATCTCTTTGCCTCGGAGATGTCGACCCACTGTCCCCACTGGTTCTCCTTGACGGAGGTGACCAGCCCTCTGGGTCAGGATGCCCTGGCTCACACATGGCCAGAAGGGCTTCTTTATGCCTTTCCACCGTTCCCTCTGATCTTGCCAACGCTTCTCAGAGTTCTTCACCAGGGCCACAGGCTTTTGCTAGTGGCCCCCTTATGGCCAGCCAGGATTTGGTTCTCCCTACTGCACAGACTCTGCTGCAGGACACCCTGGCGCCTTCCCGACAGGAGGGACCTCCTGTCGCAACTAGGAGGTCAGATTTGGCATCCCGATCCCAGCCGCCTCCAACTATGGGTCTGGCCGTTGGAGGGCCCGACCAGCCGCTGACTGGCTGCACAGAAACAGTCAGAAGAACTATCCTTAATGCCAGGGCACCATCTACCCGTCTGCAGTATGAAAACAGGTGGAGGTTGTTTTCTGACTGGTGTGCGGTTCGGAACGAGGACCCGGTACAGTGTCCCGTGCCGGTTATACTTGAGTTTCTGCAGTCCCTCCTAGATAAGGGCCGGTCTCCCTCTACCCTGAGGGTATACGTGGCTGCTCTTTCATGGCACCACGCTAAGGTTGACAATAGCACAGTAGGGAGCCACAGACTGGTGTCCCTCTTCCTGAGAGGGGCTCTGCGATTGCATCCCGCGAACGCCCCGAAGGCCCCTACATGGGACCTACATTTAGTATTAGACACCCTATGCCTGCCTCCTTTTGAGCCCCTGGCACAAGCAGAGCCGAGATGGCTGGCAACCAAAACGGTTTTTCTCCTTGCCATCACTTCAGCTAAACGTGTAGGCGAGCTGCATGCCCTGTCGGTGAGTGAATCATGTCTGAGGTGGAACTCAGATGGCTCGGGTGTTACTTTGTGGCCTAATACAGCGTTTCTCCCAAAGGTGCTGACACGATCTCATATCAACCGGCCTATCCAGCTCGCACAGTTTGACCCCCCATCGGGAGAGGAGAGGTCAAGGCTACTGTGCCCAGTGCGGGCCTTCAGAGCCTATGTGGAGGCCACCGCTTGCATACGGCGGTCGGAGCAGCTCTTTATCAGTCATAGTGGGCCTAAGAAGGGCTGTGCCCTTTCAAAACAGCGCCTGTCCCACTGGATAGTGGAGGCCATTGACTATGCATACAAAGCGAGCAACCGTGCTCTACCATCCGGAGTGAGGGGCCACTCTACCAGGAGTGTCTCCACGTCATGGGCAGCCCTGAGAGGTGTGCCTGTGGAGGATATATGTGCTGCGGCCTCATGGGCATCACCGAGCACATTCACCAGACACTACAGTGTGAACGTTGCCACCCCTCACCCACTGGGGAGGGTTCTTTGGCCAACTTCCTCTGCCTGAACTATACGAGGTTGGTACTTATGATTCCTCGTGACTCTTTTGGTATAAGTCATCCAGTGTTAAACACTGCCTCTGGCGGTCAGTAAGGATGAAATAGAACGAAAGTTACGAATGTAACTACGGTTCTATGAATCCTGGATGACCGCCAGAGTTCTTGGTCACTCGGAATCCCGTGAACTCGCGAGAAGATTCCGTAGGACTGAGCTCGGAATGACACCGGAACTTATAGATGACGGGGGGTCATCCGAGGTCACAGGTGACTTTGTTGATATAAATATTCGACCTACGCATGCGCGAGACAGAAGATATCCAGTGTTAAACACTGCCTCTGGCGGTCATCCAGGATTCATAGAACCGTAGTTACATTCGTAACTTTCGTTTTAAGGAGCAGTAGCAGCGTGTGCTGTGATTGGTCAGTGGGCGAGCACGACTATTGGAAAATGAAACCTAAGCAGAGGCTTAGTCGTAGTAGTAAGAGTTCAAATTGAAAGATATGGAAGAAATTATGAAATCTTTTGCATTTTGCTTGGTGTAGACTTTTTTTTTTTTTTTTACCTAGCTTTGTTTTTTTAACACTCAATGGCTGAAGAAGGAGAAACGGATTTGTGAGTTGGGATTTAACCGTGGGATTAAACTCTTTGTCAACAAAGAAAGGAGGATGGAGTTTGTCTTTATAGTGAACAGCAGCTCTGGTAAGTCAACTGCAGTTTTTACATCTGCAGCAGCTTTAATATGCTTGTTTATGTATTATTATTTGTACAACTTGTTTTTATGAAGATGGATTTATGTTTGGTTTTATATGTGATAGGAACTATTGTTACGTCAAATGTTGCTCTGGGGACATATTTAGCCGGTGCCAGTGTTGCCAACTTGGCAACTTTCTCGCTAAATCTGGCGACTTTCCGAACCCTCTTGGCGACTTTTTTTGTCAAAAGCTACAAGTGACAAATCTAGCGACTTTTTCTGGTGTTGTTGGAGACTTTTCTGGTGTTTTTGACTCTGACGTGAAAGCACGTACCGTTCTGCACTGTCGTGAACGAGCAGCGGGTGCGGCCGTGAGCCCCTCCGCCGCCCCAAAGCACTCACAGGCGGACTCTCACAGCAGCCTCGCGCAGCAGTCAGAGCAGAGAGGAGACGGAGTCTCGGTGTGTATCTGCACTCTTCAGTAAGTGTATTTACAGGTGTTGAGCTTCATTTTTACACGAAACAAATAATAACCGTAGCTGTGTTTCAGCTGCAGGACAGCAGTGAAGGCCCAGCTATAAAATGCACGGTCCGCCACTGGTATATATATATATATATATATATATATAAGAGAGAGAGAGAGAGAGAGAGAGAGAGAGAGAGAGAGAGAGAGAGGAGAGAGAGAGAGAGAGAGAGAGAGAGAGAGAGAGAGAGAGAGAGAGAGAGAGAGAGAGAGAGAGAGAGGAGAGAGAGAGAGAGAGAGAGAGAGATATGAGGCATTTCAACATGTGAATGAAAATGAATGATGAATAGATCATATAGAGATATTAGTCCTGACTTTAAAACTATCCCAGTTGAACAAGCAGACATGAGGAGGGACAGGAACATAGAATTGCTCATCACATACAGCGTTTATGCGTCACAATCACATGTTCTCCATGATTTCACTTCAACCTAAGTGCTCACAGGTTTCGTCCACACCCACACACACACTTTGCAGCCCACAGTTCATCTGTTCAGTGGTTTCGATCATGTGATGGATCGCTGGGTGGGGGTTTGCTTTGATTGACCCTTGACCTCCCTTTTGTCTCCCCAGAGTTTCTGAAGATGATGGAGACACGTCCAGTAGCGAGGCCAGCTCTACATTCCTTGGTCAACCTTCCTCAAAGAGAATACAAAACACGCTGTCTGATGAGGAATCTGCTCAGAGCAAACTTTACACACTATAAAACCTTGTGCAATTATGATATGATGTTGTTCCTGAGACGTGTGTGTGTGTGTCCCCACCCCCCCCACCCCCCATCCCCTTCTCACTTGAAACCCAGGAGCTCGGTGAGGAATCCTATAAATATCCATCCGTTCAAACCTTTTAAGACGAAGGCTCGCCTCCGTTGAGCCAGCTGTCCCCTTTTGCAGCTGCTGCTTCTCCAGAAATGCTACACCACTTAGCTTAGACCCCCCCCCCCCCTCCTCCTCCTCCTCCTCTCCTCCGCCTCCTCCTTCAAACTAAATACCTGCTCCAGCCTGTTCTGTGCTTTCTAAATAAATCCACTTTCTCCTTGTTCATCTCTGCAAGTTATTCTGCCGTGCATGTTTTCATGCTTGTCTTAATCTCGTCTGTCTGGTCTTAGGACTCTCTGACACACAACCACACAGAAAGGTGATCATACACACCAACACACAAGCACATGCACTTTCTACACCACCAACAATCTACCTTTCCACACACACATTCTTGGTCTTATCTCTCTATTCCAGTCCTGAACTTCAAACTAGCCTCCACGCTGCGCTCTGAGCTGCCTCTATTTGCATGTACAGTGCCGTTTACCATCTCCCTGTCATATCTGAGGACATTTTCAATGACATAGTTTAAATTGATCCCTCCCAACTTATTTTCTGTCATAACTATCTGCCATCGATCTTCTCGTAGTGGTCTCCCAGCACAGAAAATCAATGCCGCCAGTGGCTCATCCCCCAGTGCGAGTGGTGAGGGCCGAGCAGCCGGCCAGCATTGGAGGCTCGAGGTGGTCGCGGAACCAATTCTTCCTTTGGAACATGCAGGTCTCCCTCCGGGTATATAGCCTGCAGGGCCCCACCACTTCTCAAAAAGCCAACATCCCTCCCCTTCTTCATGGCTGCTCCCTCCTCAGCATCCTATCCACCTCTGCCGTGTCTCGCCTCGGGCCCCCTCCCTCCAGGAAGCGCCCACCGTATAAGGAGAATCGGGTCGAGTTCGTTGGGCAGTGTGGCACCGGGATGAGCGGGTGTCTCTCAGCTTAAAACACAGCCTGCTATTCACGGCGAAAGGGGGTGGAGGCAGAGAGAGAGAGTGCTAGAGAGAGGGGTGTGGGAGATGGGATCCCGGTTTTGGGTTTCACGCCCAGATTGAAACTCCATCATCACAAAACCCATAGCCTATACCACCACTGTCTTATATTTACAAGGCCTAAGATCTTTAGTTGTATTATTTATTTTTAAATGCTATTTCAGGAGATATAGAGGCCATATAGGGAGGAACCTAGTGAATTCATTGGATTTGTGTGAATGTATTCTGCTTTTCTGTGTGGCTTCTTTCACAAAATGTCACTCTTCTTCCTCACATCCCACCTCCTGATCACCTCAATCTTAACAAAACCAGAAGACAGGCAGTGAAATATTCTCTTCGCATTCTCCCCCAAAAGCTGCATTCTTTCCTGTAGATTGTTGCTCCTTGACCTGGATCACACACACACACAAAAAACTCAGAATTGACCTCTTTTACTTTCTCACCCCGCAACTCAAAGAGAACAAGGTGCTTTTCCCTCTCCAAAGTGTGATTGGCTTGCCGTGGCTCCAGAACCCTAAAAGTTCAGGAAACTAAATCTGGATGCCTGTGAGAGGAGGGGGGCGGGACCTGGCCGTCCTGTTTAAAGTGTGTCTGAATCTTCACTTGACGTCTAGTCTCTCTGTTGGGGTGCACACGGATTGACCACTCCTTTTGGGCTTTTTTTTTTTCCTTGGATATCTGGGGAGGGAAAAGCTAATCCACAAACATGGTAAGACCAAGAAATTGTGCAAACAATGACCCGTTGAACTTTTTCCAAGTTGGTCTCTTATTATTTATTTACTAAGCAAATAATGATGAGAGCAAGAGGATTTATCAATAAAGATATATGGAAGTCTTAAAAAAACAAGTAGTTGAGAAGCATGTTTCCTTCTTTTGATAAGGACTAGATTTGAATCTGTTGGCTTCCCCTTCAAATTGCTTCACTTTTCTTTTTTTTGAAATACTACATTTTTAGAGTTGATGTATTCATACTTAGTTGTAGTTTATCTAAATAGAATTCTTAATTAATCAATGAGTCGTCTGTTGCAAATATTACTGCTGGTGGCAGAAAGTGGAGACGGGGAGCTGGGTGGGTGTCAGCTGGGAAGGTGCGGATTGTGCTTCGGCGACAGATTCCCCAGGATTAGATGTCTGCGGGCCATATACAGCGAGCTTAATGTGTTGAGCCTGAAATAGCCGGAGTCATTTTCACCGAGCTCGAGACGCGCGCCACGACATCCTGCAACGCACGGCCCGTGAAATCATGTCGTCATCACCAACAATAATCATACAGTAAATGATAACTCTATGTAATATTCCTGTCATCTGTAACTCTGTTCCTTTGAGCTTTGGTAATGTTATAAACGCGTACAATGAAGTTAGTAATATTCCCTTCAAAAAAGGAGTATGGCACGGGCCATGGGCCTCGCGGCTATATTGGCCCAGTTAGTGTGGTTTTAACTGGAATCATCAATGAAGCCCGTGTAGTGAGTGAATGATCTGTTTTCTTCCAGACTGACGCTCAACAAGAGGCCCGCTCCTACCTGAGCGAGGAAATGCTGGCTGGTGAGTACAGGCTACAGTAACGCGTTACTTTAGCAATCCCGTTACCAGTAATGTAACGGAATACTAATCAAATGACAGGAGATGGTTGTTTTCAGTGGTCTCACCTCCACGGTCTTACATCTCCTCTTCCTCCAGAGTTCAAGGCCGCCTTCGACATGTTCGACACTGACGGTGGCGGTGATATCAGCACCAAGGAGTTGGGCCAGGTGATGAGGATGTTGGGCCAGAACCCGACGAGAGAGGAGTTGGATGAGATCATCGAGGAGGTCGATGAGGATGGTGAGCGACGGATAACGCGGCGTGACGGCGACGCAGCGTGCCACGTTGTGCGCCATCAGTTTTTATATGTATTTCACATCTGTGATTAGGCGTTGGTTAAGCGCACATATCAGCAGACAATTCTTGGTTTTGCATTCAATAATACAAATCATTATATTATGACGATCGGGAATAATGTATCTCCATGTGTTTCCTTTTACTGTTCATGCGTAAAACTGTGCGCAAAGACTATAGCGCACATGCGCAAAGAGAGAATATTGACCACTATCAGCAGGCATTTCGTTTTGGTTTTGCTTTCAATTATACAAATCATTATATTATAATCATTAGAGATCGGGAATAACTTATCTATGTGTTTCCTTTTACTGTAGTTCGTGCGTAAAACTGTGCGCAAAGAATATAGCGAACATCTCGTGTCCCTCAAAGGAGCGCACGGCGTTTGGGCCTTTGTTAATCGGTCAAATGTTTCCTTTGTACCCCCTCAGGTAGCGGCACCATCGACTTCGAGGAGTTCTTGGTCATGATGGTGAGGCTGCTAAAGGAGGACCAGGCTGGCAAGAGCGAGGAAGAGTTGGCGGAGTGCTTCCGTGTGTTCGACAAGTACGTCACGCCGTCACTGTGTACAGCGCGTTGCTCTGTAACGCTGTACTCATTGTTCCGATATCGGTATTTTTGTTTATTTGCTCATGTTTGGGATCCTGTACATTTGTGCGCAGGAACGGCGACGGTTACATCGACAGAGAGGAGTTCGCCCTGATCATCCGCAGCACTGGCGAGCCCGTCACAGAGGACGAGATTGATGAGCTGATGAAGGATGGAGACAAGAACTCAGACGGCATGCTGGACTTTGACGGTACGTGCATGATGATGATGATGATGATGATGGACGTTGGTGAAACGTTTCAAGTTATTAATTATCCTATTTAGGACTTAGGAAGTGTTTGTGGAACTCTAAAGAATGTACAGTCATTTAAGATTTAATTTAAAAATGTAGCAGCCAGAGTCCTATTTTTCTTTGTTGTATATTGTAGCCTATCTGGTACTAGTATGGTGAGGTTTTAGGTTGTTTAGGCTTTAATGTTGTAAATGATTAAAATAGATATCTAATCCTCCCTCTGTAAAAGCAATAGTTCAACAAAATGAAACAAGAATTTCAAAGCTGGCTTTATACGATGTGCAGATTTCTGTTGTGGAAATGAATGAAAATGAAGCAAACATTTGTAACGATAACTTGCCTGAACTTGCCTGAATTTGTAACCTGAACTTCCCGTCTCAATGACACCGTCCCATCTCTCTTCTCTTTCCCAGAATTCCTCAAGATGATGGAGAATGTGCAGTAAAACCAGAAAGTCTCATGGACATTCCTCCTCCTCTTCCTCCTCCCTGTGAACACCCATTCTGAATGCATCCGACTTCCCACTGACTCACTCAAACTCTCCCCTTCTCACACACATACACACTCCCTCCTGTCCACCTGGTTCACTGTCTCTCTCAATCCTCAACAGACAGCTAGGGCACCCGGCAGGGGTCGCTGGGGGGGTGCTACACTCACTCGCTCTCTTGTGAATGCAGACAGCCTGTGGATGAGCTGACACCGTACCCTGTCATCAGCGAGCCCCCCCCCCCCCTGGTAAAGATCTGATCTAGATGTAGATCTCGATAAAACGGCAGCCTGTTACCTACTGCTTAGACCAATTCAGTCAACCACTTCACTGTACAGAGAAGTAACTTGCTTGAACAGAATAAATTAATTAACACATGCCCACTTGTAGTTGGTCTGTCATATTTATGGTCTGTGTAAAAAAATTGTTTTGAGGAATATCAATAAAATCTGTTTGTTTCTTCTTTTTTCCATTTTGTTTGAAAAAATTACTTCTTTTTTTTCAAATACAAAGATACAAACTTATTTTTCAGGCCTGGAATTGCTGTCCACCCCCCAGACTGTGGTTAAGAAATGTCATCATGCAATTCAATACGTGATAAAGCATGCAATATTCTCAGCATGAACAATTTTCATATGTGCAACAAGTTTACTGGAACCAGAGAATGTAGCTATTCTGTCTCTCATAACACTGTTGAGGTAAGACACTCCTGTGGCTGCACACTGTCTGGAGCTCGTGGAATATTTTAAAAGCTATGGTTTGACCACTCTGAGACTGTAAATATAACTGTCTAGATCAGGGGTAACTTTAACCTACTCTGGTACTAAAATGAACATGAAAGACTGGGCATGTTAAACCAATATGTGAGTTTCTTTATTGAGACAGTCCCAGACACCATAACCCCCAGGCATCTGTGCAACACTTTGACATTGTTCGTCACCGCCATAGAATGATATCAAATAATAAACATCACACAAAAAACTGACTTTGGACAACAAGTCGTGTCTAACCAAACCCCTCATCAGCGGATGAACAATTCAGTTTAGCAGTGAAAAAGGAAACAAGCCGCCAAATTAGATGTACTAAAAAAATGGGGTTAAGAGCCATAATTTGCTTCGTCGAAAGCTTTCCGGGCTCTCTTCAGCTCCTCGTTCATGGTCAGCAGGTCCTTGACTCTGGCGAACTTCCTGGGGTCCTTGCGGATTAGGAAAACGATGTCCTCCACCTGGACGCGGCCCTGGCGTCCGATAGACATGGCTTTGTGGGTCATCTCCGTGACGAACTCGATCACCAGGTCCTCCAGGATATCAACAGACTCCGTGTACGGGTTCTGGTCGTCACCGAAACCGTACATCATGCACCGGAGCTCCTTGGAGAAGAGCCTCTTTCTCTTCCCGTGGCCGCCGACATCCATTCCGCTGGATCCGTCATCCAACTCCTCGTCATATCCAGTCTCGTCCTCCTCCTCCGCCATTCTGCTGGAATAAATAAAAACACACGGGTGGGTTGATTTTACTAGTAGCTAACATGACATTAAACTAGTGACAGTGTTAAGTTAGACGGACTACTTCATTTGGAGCCCAAAAGTGTTACCTCGTATCTCAGCGCAGGAACACTACAGGCTGTGGTCTTTGTTGACTTCCGCCTCTGTTTCCTCGACTGCGGAAGTAATTAGACGAGAACAATAGTTTGCTGTAGAAAATACTGCCCCCATGCGGTTATTTCCCTTTAAGTCTGTTATCCGCAGAGTCATTTCTGCATAACGTTGCACACCACAAAGTACGTTACTCAGCCATATTAGGCAACACGACTGACGGTAGGTGTATCTAATAGCAAATTCTCTCTTCAAATTCTCTTTTTTGCTGCTTGCACGCGCTATAATGTTTGGAGCCACAGAAATGACAAACTCAGTTTAAAAAGGTGACAGTTTAACATGCGTGTGTCTATCGCTCACCGTCTAGCACATTGTCAATGCACTAACTACTCTGCAAGTTTGTTCACTTGATTGAATCACATCTTCACAGATGTGTGGCGCTTGGTGCATATTGTTTTAGTGTAAAACTCCATGTAGGAAGCTGGCAATTGCAACTAAAACGGAAAAGTCCAAATATATTAAATGATACTACTTTTGTGCGGGCTCAGGTGGATGCCGAATTAAAGAATGGTTCACACTGATTCGAGCAAGGTCGTAGCTTAAAATACATGTGACTTGTAGATGAGAAACAAACAAGTCCACGACAAGTGGAGAGTTTGATCAATGGAGTTCATGTGGGTGTCACCGAAGTGACACGTAACGTAAGACACCGGTAACGGAACGCACTATCACCAGTTGCAGAGCGCGAGCGTATACTTTCAACGTCAAGAGCTAATTACGTATTTATTCATTTTAGAGTAAGCCAGCGTTAATTAACGTTTCGTCAACAATGCAATATTGTTTTCCATAACAGGCTAGCTAAACGGTGGTAAACGTAGCTGACGTTAGTAAACAATTGGACCTGTCAAACTTAGCGAAGCAACCATCTGGTGAGTGACACCGATACCTTTGCTGCTGGCCTCTGCACTCATTACATGAAGCTGTCTAATTAATACTATACATTAAATCACTCATGTTTCATACTTATTTGTTGGCTAACGGTGGTTAACATTATGTAGCTGGCTGACGTGGTTTTAACGGATATAACGTGATGGTGGTTGTCAAACCGGAGCTAACATGTTGCAATTAAGCTAACATCGCAGCTGGCTGCTCTAACTCGCCTATTCTGCTGAGTAGGTTAATTTCTATACACCAATGAAACTCTCTCTCTCTCTCTCTCTCTCTCTCTCCCTCCCTCCCTCCCTCCCTCCACTCTCCCCTGTCTTCTCCTCCACACTGTGTCCCTCCCACTCTTAAAGCAGACGCTATGGGTGTTAGGAAGGGGTGCAGATGCAGTTCGGAGATGACCTCTCTAAGGTAGCGCTCTTTTCTGGACCGCTGATCCCGGCTGGCAGCCCTGGATGGCGTGCCCTGTCCAGTTCTTCTGCCGGGGGCTTCGCACTGTTGGATTAGTTCTTTTTTACTATGTCTTCTCTATAGGCATCACCTTCTATAACAAATGGCTGATGAAGGTAAGTGAAGGGGTTCTTAAAGCACTTATGATTTCCCAGCAGTAAGACTGTTCCTCTACACAGGGCACGCATGGATTTCCTTGGGATGATTAATGCAAACATGATACCTATATAGTGTTTGTGTCTGGGGGGAGGTATTAACTCGGTCGTCTCAGGGTGTCTCAGGGTGCAGGACCTTGAGAGAGAACCCTGAGACACTGGACCATCTACCTCTGCTAGGCCATCCTAGGTGACCCTGTCCGTTTGTCTCTTTTAGGGCTTCCACTATCCCCTCTTCATGACCTTAGTTCACCTCACCATCAACTTCTGCCTGTCGGCCCTGACGCGAAGGGCCATGATGTGCTGGACAGGGAAACCCCGCATCATTCTGAGCTGGAAGGACTACCTCCGTAAGGTGGCTCCCACAGGTGAGATCGTACGGGAGAATTTCACCAAACTGAAGAAAACACAAAGTCTTCAGAGAACAAACATGAGAAAAGAGAACAGATAATCAGCGCTTATCACCTTCACTCACTGACTAAGCTTTCAGTGAAGCGTACCTTGACTGAAGTCCATATTGATTGAAACGTATCACAGCTGAGGGGATAGTTGAAGAGTCTAGGCACTTTGGACTGGATTACCTATTTTCTGTTTTGTCTTTAATCTGCATATAGCCCATGTAGCTCTCCAGTTTAACGCCTAAATTAGTAGGTTTCACTGTTATTCAGTTAAATGTGACATTTTGAACTATTACAAAGCATCTCTTTTCATCTTTGATCACTATCTTGTTATTCACAATCCATAGTTGCAACATAGTGATATAAGAACAACATTTATTACAAGGTACTTTGTCTGCTAAAAGTCCTAAATTCTGTCCCCAGCCTTGGCAACAGCACTGGATATTGGACTTTCCAACTGGAGCTTCCTCTTCATCACCATTAGCTTGTAAGTTAGTCGCTCAGCCTTTTTTTAAATAGAAGATACCACTTCAATATGAACTGACAAACTCAAGGTTATCAGTATTGTATTTACCCAGTTATCGGATTGTTCCATTCTTTTCTGTGGCTCTCATTTTGTATCATTCCAGGTACACCATGACCAAGTCTTCAGCAGTGCTCTTTATCCTATTTTTCTCTCTGGTTTTTAAACTAGAGGAGCCGGTGAGTGACCCAAAACTTCAGCTACATTGTGTCCAAATAATGTGTTGACAAGACAAAGCCCAAACTAGACCAATCTTACATGTGACATGAAAGAATTCCGTCATTGCACTCACATTTAACTGAGCACAGCTCGCTCATTACCTAAAAGTGTATCGGGTCATTTAGTCTCTTCAATCTGTGAGCAAACTTACATGTAAGGGTATTGAGCTCATTTAGCAATGACGACCTCAACCTTAACAGCTTGTCGCCGCACGCACTGACATAGGAAACAAAAAGGGCCACAAGAAATGATAAATATATCCTGTTGCTGCCCTGATTATAATGATTACAATACCACAGAGAAAATAGGACCGTTAGGATCATTTCCTGCACAATTATCTGCTGCGTGGACCTAATGGTTCTACGAGGAACCCCATGATTTTCTTTTGTCTGTATAAAGACTGTCTGAATAGCATTAATGACTCTAATCATCATGGCTTGAATTTTCTTTTTTTCCTCTCTTGCTGATGTAACGCCTGGCTGCCTCTAAAGTTTAAAAAGATTCAGTATAGATATGTGTGTCATTCTTAGTCTAAAAAACTTTTGGAACGTGAAATGTTTTATTTTAGACATTCATGAGAAGACGCAGCACACAGCTCAAATACAGGTTCCTTCTGCCGTCTGTAATGTTTAAAGGGACGCATTCATTTAACATAAAAGGGTCATGAGCAGGACTTGCAAACTTGTTTGGGATGTCTAGCTAATTGGTTAATAGAAGCTAAACTGATCACATTATTAGTGGGAAATTCAGTTATGGTCATGAACAGAAGAGAGCTAAGGAACGCCAGCATGGCAGCCAAAGGACGTGTTGCATCACTGAAAAGCCTGCTCAAAATTTTTTATATAAAACTTAATGCATGCAATATAATAAAAAGTGTACATGATAGTCACAAATCACATTTAATATCTTTAACTTTGTTATTTTTATCAGTGTCCTTTCAACCTTTTTATCTTCTTTTTTTTACATTTTTCCTGTTACTTTCTCTTCCCCGTCCTTTTTTCTGGATTTCACATCATTTTGTCATCTTCCATTCTTTTCTCCTGCCGTGTCTCACCGTCTCTCTCTCTCTCTCTCTCTCTCTCTCTGTTCCGTCCCTTTTGACCACCAGAACCCATTCCTGATCCTGGTGGTCCTGCTGATCTCCAGTGGTCTGTTTATGTTTACATTTGAGTCGACCCAGTTCAACCTTGAGGGCTTCACCATGGTGCTGCTGGCGTCCTTCATAGGCGGGATCCGCTGGACCCTCACGCAGGTCCTCATGCAGAAAGCAGAGCTGGGTCAGTGTTCAGCCGCTGTCTTATTGAAAATGATGAATATATGTGTTATGGTTGCTTTGCTTGTGGACATTTTAGGCACACAAATGGCTAAATTCAAATATGACAATCTTGCTTCCCCACACCTGCAGCAATCAACTCATAATAAAATGAGAACGATGAAAAAATGAACAAACCCCTTCCTTTGAAACATTTGAAAGTGGCAATTCTGATGAAAACTGAAAAAAAGCATGACTGTGTACAGTATGACGACATTTTAGCTGTTGAGTAAACCCCTTAATCCCACCACTACTACTTTCCAGTCACTCTGGGATACGCTTGGCAATCCTCTCACCTTGAATGAATTGAAGGCTTCCTGGGAAACCTTTGAAAGATGCTCCACAGAATCCTAATAAAAAATGATGAATAGGTTGTTTAATATCGCCCCGATTTAAAACAGCGTATTCAACACACAGCAAAGAGATGACATCTATGTTTTGCTGGGACTTTTTCAAAAGTTGAAAAGTTTATAACCACATGTTCCTCCTCTTCCATCTTCTTTTTCATGCTGTGCTCCCCACCAGGCCTTCAGAACCCAATAGACGCTTTGTACCACCTGCAACCTCTCATGTTCATCGGCCTCTTTCCCCTCTTCCTGTATAACGAAGGTGAGTTTAGTCTAAATCTGTGGCTGGTGGGACATCCTCACTCTCGTCTCTCATCTCTTGTCACTGCAGTAAGCTAAAACTAATGATCAAGATGCCGTAGACCCCCCTGTACGGACTAGTGGTCATTTTATCCTCATAACAGGGTCTGTCCCAATACCCACACCTACATTATATGCAAATAGTCAAGTGCCTTCCTGTGTGATGTATTGCCAGTAATAGTCAACAGCTCAGACATGCTTGACCAGTAAGGCTTTCCTGTGACTCGTGCATATACTTGACTCAGTCGAGCTCATTAGTTGCAATTTATTTTGAACGGCCTCTGTTGGAGACCTTTTAAATTAGGAAAACATTTATCAACATCGCTAATAAATGTTTTTGGTGATTTGATATTTAATATATGTCCACTCATTGAGTCCATTAAAAAGTGTGTGACGGCGATGTAAAAAGCCCCCCAATCATTACTGTACAAGACGCCACCTTTTCGTCCTATCGGCCATTATTAATAACATTTGCAGTCTAATAACATAATAATTACATTCAGCGATGTCTTCGTGGGCTCTTTGTTACACCAACGAACATAAATACGTTGCTGCATTAACTTCTATTACCGCTCAATTACCTGTCAGTCTGTGTTTACTCCTCTCGGTGCGTTTGTAAAGAGTCAGTGTGGACAGGTCCCATTTTGTTTCATTTGGTCCGGAACAAATAAGGCACCGTTTAAGTACTCCATGCACCACTCCTTGCTGCTTGTTTATGCTGGCTTATAGGGATTCTGGAGCAGAACAGAGCCATGATTGATGGTATCAGTAACACTAGTGCTTTTCCTGCTGTGACAAGTCAAAATGTCCTCTGTGAAAAAGGACGCAGTGCAATCACAGGGTGCATCACCTGTGGGCTTAGTCTAATGCATGTTGGCATTTTGGTGGGACACAACTACCTACTACTCTTAAGTGTGGGTATTAAGACAGAGCCATGGTTGCCTTAAACATCAGATATTCTGCATAATGTGATTTCGCGGCAGTTACTAGAGTGAGGCGGAGCTCGAGTAAACATCATACCCTGACTGTGTTAATGCGATTATGTTCATAGTATTAAGATGACTGAACCACAAAGATGTGTAGGGTAGTGTCATATTAGTCACACTACCACAAGGGAGTCTTATGAACACTTTAATCCAACTATGACTATATTTGTGACACAAACTGCGTTCCATCAGCTTGACATTGCATGCTTCTCTCAGCCGCTTGTCTTTTCCAATGTATCGTCACAAGTTTATGTGTAAACCATGATTGTTTCAAGCAGTGCTAGCAGTGTCTGTCTTACTGTATATACGCTCTTAAATTAAGTTGATTCTGGAATATGAGAAGACATAAATCTCATGGAAACATCATTGTAGATTTCTGCCTTGTTTCCAGGGCTGAGCCTCAGCACCTCAGAGAAGTTGTTCCGGGTGACGGAGTTCTCGCCTGTCCTGTATTCGGTCGTCACACTGAGCATCGGCGGCTTGCTGGCCTTCGGTTTGGGCTTCTCCGAGTTCCTGCTCGTCTCCCGGACCTCCAGCCTCACGTTATCCATATCGGGGATCTTTAAGGTACTTTGTAATTGTGCGTAGGATGACTTCCTTTTTGAATCAGTCGGTCAAACGAAGCCAACACAGCTAGAGAACATGACACACCTTAGTTTGATAAGTGAGTTTTTGATGCTTATGGAAGGCTATACACACATTTAAGCTTTCAGGGTCAGCTTCAATCTAATTGGACATGCTTTGAAATGTTAGCAGCTCTGCTTTTGCGAAGGCCATTTTTTAAATCTTTCCAACCACCTTTGTTTTCGGCTGCATGAAGAGCTCTACATCTTTGCAAAGCCTCATGTGACTTCTACTTGTTGAGACTTATCTAATAGACCCTTTCTTTCATTCCGTGTATTGTCTTGTCTTCCTGTAGGAGGTGTGTACTCTGCTTTTGGCAGAAGCTCTGATGGGAGACAAAATGAGCATGCTTAATTGGCTGGGATTCGCCGTGTGTCTGTGTGGCATTTCACTGCACGTAGGACTCAAGACATATTATTCCAAAAGTAAGTGTTCTTGTTATTGTAGTTGATCATAATACTGTTGGTCATAATACTGTTGTATTGATCATAATACTGTTGTATTATGACCAACCCTAATCTTGCAAGGCTAATTCTGAGATGAAGTAGAGTGTGTGGATGAAGCATTAAGTTATTTCATTTTTCTCTTTTAGCAGCTGGCTAGTTAGCTAGCTAACATTTGGTTGCTAGTTCCAGCGTTTCATCTTGCTAACGTTACACTGGTTACACAAAATGAGCAGAACAGCTGTTGATCTGTTGTCAAACACGGCACCTACATCATTCTGCACAGTGATGTTCGAAAGAAGAGATGCTATTGATGTCTATGTTGTGATATTTCCCATCAGATAAGGGACCGTCTTTAAGGCAGCTCAACAGTAAGAGTCCAGAGCTTGAGTTGCCATTACTGCGGCAGAACGGAGACGACAGAGGCGATTCGGCTGCTGAATACAACGACGAAGACGAGGAACAGGAAATCTTTCTGCACTGAGGATACGGGCCACTGAAGTCTAGCCCGTCTTCATACTACTCACTCCTTTACAGCTGTTCCATCCGATGGTTTGAACCGTCCAAAGAACTGTTGGGACACACTGCCACCAGAAGAGGGAACAGTCTCCTCAGCTGTTTCTCTTTTCTTCCACCGGTCATGTCTTCGGGTCAGGACTGGGCCTCATAATGTAGCTGTACATTATCTCTGGACTTGACACAAGTTATGCTCTTTTGCCTTAAGGGAGCTTTGAAAATGTAGCTAATACATCCAAGTGTCAGCAAAGTATGATGTATGTTGGGGGAGAGAGGGCGTTAAAGGGACACTTTGACACCTTGAATTGTAGTGGGTCATTTTTCTTTGCTAGGACTATCTTCACACTTTGTTCTATATGTCTCTATACATACATATGTGTGGTTATGGCATTCTGTTTAGCGGCACAGGCCCCTACAGAATACGCTGTTAGGAAACTGACGGACAAATGTAGAAACTGTTTAATAAGGTGTCTGGTTTAGGATAAAAAGTCTAGAATTTAAAGTGTCCTGGTATCCCTTTTAGATTACATCATTTATTTTCCTTAAATATGCAGCCTGACACCCTGTAACAACTGGATTCATAGTAGATGTGTAATATAGTTCCTCAGATTCCTATATTTTTTGCAAATGGCTTTGCTGCTCTTCTTTATGGGCTACAATTTAACACAGAAAAATCACTGAGGTCTGTAGGGCCTCAAGTAGCAATTATTGTCATTATCAATAAATCTGCAGGTCAGTTTCTTGATTTAAATAAAAAAAACAATTGTCTAAAATAAATCCCAGAATAAAAACACAAAAAAATAAATTGACCATCACAATTTTCTAAACCCTAAATCTCAAGTTACATGCTTTGTTCAACCAACAGTCTAAAACCCAAAGATAATAAGGTACGATCACACAAGACCAAGAAAGCAGGAACATTTTTTTAGAAGCAAATGGCCCTTTTTGCTTGAAAAAAATCACTTAAAAGATAAATCAATTATCAAATGAATTGCTGATTGATTTTAAAGTCCTAATAATTAATTAACGGCGGGTTTGGCGGCAGAAACGCCCTTAGAATGTGATTGTATGGTGTATGTCTTGGTGATGGGGCTAGCCGCTGTTGTTAGCACCCACAGCTGTCAAGCTAGCAGCGTGTGGAAGACTCCGGTGACTCGCAATGAGTTCAAGTACAGCCAAAGATACAGGATTAGTTTTTATGTCAGAGTATTTGATTCATTGATTGTTGTCTGGATGTTAAGAGAATTTTAACAATTGTAACAAAAAATGTTTTGACGAAGATTGCTAACCCTAGCTTTAATTCAAGTAATGCGCTGCAGGGTTGGAGACTATTCACAGAATCTAATTTAAATGGACTCCAGCCATTTGAAAAGCTGTGATGTATAAGTATCATTACTATAAATACCTTAATGTGCCTTGTTTACGTCACAGCAGTCAAGAGGACTACGTTGAAGAGCTATTTTCAAAATCCATCATAATTGAATCTGTGACTATGTAGCTGAAGTATTTGATCTTGAAGCCATTTAATGAGTCAAATGTGTTGACTGTTTTTCTGTAAAAATGCAGCATTGTTGCAATACTTTGAGAAATAAAGTGAAAAGTTAAAAAAAGAAAACTCATGTTTCATTTCAGAATAAATCTGGGATAGTAATAAATGTCTTCGACCTAGAGGTGGTATCTATGCTGTGATCAGACAGCCATGCTTCTGCTCACTGTAAGAAAGTTACACAAATAACTTCTTTATTGCCAACCCTGCACCTGGTTGACATGCCAGCCTATTCCTGTGGTTTAGCCTCGGAGCATGGTCACGTTCCAACACAGCTGTTTGGAAATGATTTGAGCATATAGTCTTCATGGAAAAAATAAGTGTCTGAGATACTAGTGTTCTCGGCAAGCTATTGCTTTTCACCGATGGAGTGCATTTCGGACAACCTCGTTACACATACTGTAGTTCTATGCGAGGGATCACGTCCTGTAAATGGCACGGGACTCAGGCAACAAGCGTGGCCGTGCTTCTAAACCAGTACGCTTCACTACCACTGGCCTTGTTTGCTCTGTAGCGGGCTTTATAGCCTTCTTAGAGAGCCACGCCCACGCTGGAGCAGCAGGAGCGCCTTGCTTCTCGGATTTCACCCGCAGGAGTTCAGACCTGAGGTAGCAGAGGATCTGGCCTCACAGTTTAGCGGAACTGATGCGTGTTGACATCCCACCTCTGGTATGCCGTGTGGAGTCTCTCAGAAGGAATAACGTGGACTCACCTAACCGCCAGGTAAGACCTCACCTGGCTCCTCGGAGAAGGCTAGAAAAAGGTTGTTGTACCATTGTGTTTTATTGTCGTGCTTCTTCTCTGAGTCCTGTGGTTCTCAGGTAAACGACTGCTACCGTTGAAAGTTTAGTTGCCGTCTATTGTTCAAAACTGTTGTAAAATAGCCTACCTGAGGAAGGGGGCTCGGTTTATATGCTACCTCTTTGCTAAATAAAAAAAAAAAAATGTGACTATTATATAAAAAGTTACAATTTATTCGCGTTTTGTTCATTGCAGTTAACTACAAGCGACAAGCTAATGTAACGTTACGCGGATATGAAATAACAACAATGCATTGCGTCAATCATTAATTACTGCCTCGAGCGCCTAATTGCTTAATCACATAGTCGGTGACGTCACTTTCACACGTCCTCTACATGTATGTGTGTGTACTCTAGCTGCTCTTATTTAAGTCAGCTCAAGCCTCTAACTGTGACGAGGACTGCCGTTATCAACTGTAATGAATACCCACTGCATCCCTGGCCAACAGCGTTACGACTTTGATGAGCTCAAAATAAACTAAGACACAAGCAAATATTTGTTAAGTCCATTGAATGTTGCACATGTTTTAGTCTATTCGTTCGTCAGTAGGCCACCTGGGTACTGGCAAGGTTTATTGGAGTTCAGGGTACATTACCTGCTGTCATTTTTTCCTGGTGAGGTCACTCAAAGGGCACTCAAGTGGCCTAAAGGCTTCAATAAACGAATGATGGCGCTGACTTGACACCACTTTGATTCACAGTATAAGATATCATAACTACATAAGTGTTTAATAATCAATACAACACCTTTCACACTGGATATGGTAATTCTTACATAGGCACATCCACAAATGTTAGAAATAAAAGTGCAATATAATGTTTTTTTCTCCCCCCAATGCGCGGACGAAAAAAAGACATTGCATATCAATGCCCATCTTCTCCTCTCAGTCTGACAGGCAGGGAGAAAGATATGCGCGACACGCGGCTCAAGCACTGTATAAACTCAGACTTGGCAACATTCGGGCAAGCAGGTACATGTGAAACATGAGAAAACATACAAAAAAAGAGCTCTGTGGTTACGTCACATACTAAAACATGACGGCTGGATATCAGTCTGGAAAGCCTTTAGGCAGGATGGAAGCTTCTCTCAAACTCACCTCAGTGAAGGCTCGTCGAGTCACGAGGTCTAAAATATTAGTAATAAGTCTTAAATACAATCTGAAATAAATAAAGCAAAAATGTGGAATGACATAGAAAAACAGAATTTGATGGATAGGTCAGATTTAATCTGTGACAAACATTCAAACTTGACTTCCAGCAGAAGTTACTCCATATTGTGACATGATAGAGTTTTACTGAGCAGACAGTGTGTTACACACTTGTTTGTCCTCAGCTTTCATTGCTTCTCCCTTTCACAATGTCATACTGAGCCCCTTACTTAACCAAACCTTGGATCGTTGTTATAATAACTTGTCTGGACATCAAAAGTCTGTGAACTGTAGTATGATAGCTGAGCTACCAGACCGTTACTTGAGGCTTAGTAGAACTTGCATTTTGTTGACCAATGTTCTTATCCACAAAGAACAAATATCAGAATATCAGAGATGTTGCCCTTGTTTCCTATAGGCCATCTGCCTACACAACTTGAAAAAAATCATCAAAAAAGTTTTTTTTTTAAACTTCAAAAAGTTTACAGTACATATAGCTTTGTCTTGTAGGAGTCCGGTCTTTGAAATATAAAATGTTCATGGCTGTGGTCATTTAACCTTTTGATACCACCCCAAATGCAAAAAATACCTAATCATGAAGTCTGTATACAGATGTAAAGTACCAGAGTGGAAAAATGGTTCTAAACAACTGTTAAGATAGTATTCAAAGACCCAAGATCGCAAATAATCTGTCTTAATGATAGAATAAGCATCAAACGTTCTAATAATTGGAGGCGTTTAGTGCACATTTAGTGTAGATGTTTGAGCTCAGAGTGAGGTGTGTGGGTTTTATGGCCTCCTAAAGTGCTGCGTGTCTGTTAATGTTACAGCCTTGTGTGTGCCATTAGCTGTGTGAAGCTTAAGGTCTCTAATGGGCCCCAGCCCTGAAGCACCTGGGGTCTGAGTCAGCCGTAAAACAGTTCCCATGGGAAAAAGGGACGCGTTACATTTGTTGGTTCCAGGTAAAAGAAGAAGAAGAAAAGAAAACTGGCATGAAACCTATTCAAAACCCAGTGAACCATTTCAGAAATGCCCAATGCCATAAAAATGTTATTAGTTTCACGATCAATTAATCTGGTGATTGTTTTCAGTATTAATGGTTTGGTTGATGACATTTTAAAATATAGTAAATAATACTGGAAGATGACACATTTAAATTCCCTCTTTTGTCCAACCAGCAGTCTAAAACACAAAAATATTCAGTTTGCTAAAGCAGAAGCAGAAGCAGCAAATTTCCGCATTTGAAGCTGGAATAAATTAATTTTTTTAATGTTTTGCTCTAAAATGAATTCAATGGTTACTCAATTATCAAAATATATTGTTGCCGTTGTTGTTCATTTTCCGTCTATTGACAGGATTGTATTAGTATTTCAGCTATTTATTGCAGATTCTGTTACTAAACTGAGTAAATTGACTACTATATAGTAAATTAAGAAATGTATATAAATGAATAAGTATGTGGAATATTGTGTTTCTAGGTTCCACTCATGTCTCCTCACCTCCTTGCTTCATCCTCATCATCATCTTTCTGGCTAATGCTGTGTTTCCTGCTCAGTGTCTTCCTGCTGCTGTCCTCAGGGGTCCATGGCCAAGGTAGACTAATTTAAATAACCAAATGTATAACCTTTGATTACTACGAATAGGAGAGTATGTCTCGTACACAACTAAAGATGAAGGTGGGATCCAGATAAACATCTGTGTTGTGTTATTGTAGTTAATGCTAGTCTTGGGGTCAATATCTTTTAGTTACCAGCTACATTTTGCAAATCGTTATCTTTGCTGAAATAGTACCACAAAGCGCCTCTTTAATGCTATTTTGGTCGTCTATGGTGTAGACCTACTATATACTACTATTATTATTATTACAGAAAGTAGCCACAGCCTTCTTTTTTTGTAAGTTAAGGAGACTGACTGCTGGAGATGCTAGCTAGTTAACATTAGCTTACTTTAGCGGTTCCACAAAAAAATATAAATTATTTTACCATAACCAGTAACGTTAGCAAACACAACGTCATACAATCTCACAAAATGTATGGTAATGTAGCATTACAATTAGCTTCATTTAGTACCTTACTTTATTCTGTTCGGAAGGAGACACAATGCTAGCTTGTTAGCTGCCTGTAAGAAAATGTAAATGACTATAACCAGTATCGTTAGCATAGATAATGTCATCTCACACAAGTCAATCATTTTATGTATTGTAATACAAGCATCCACATTTGCTATGGTGTATCTTCCCCTCAGTAGTTTATACATGTCTACAGTAGTTCATCATGCTAGAGTTACTTGTAGTTTGCCATAAAGCAGATCAGCATACTTCAGCATGTTTCAGTAGCTGCTAGGACAATATATTATCTCTGTGACTGTCACATCCTCTTGAGCGCCATTAGTCATGGGCCGCTTCGCTTTAGAAAGACGGTTTTTGGCCTCTAACTTCATGTCAAACTGTTCCTGTTTATCACAGTACAGCTCTGCTCCGATGACCCGTTGTTGGCAGCTGGGCTGTTAATATTTGTAATTGTTTCTGTATGGCCATACTCGCACTGTTCGCTCATGACTTCTTTGTGAAAGACACTCGCCCACAGAAAAAGCAAAACAGTCAATTATGCTTATGATCAGACGAGCAGTTATCGACAAGTTTGTGCAGCACTTGAGCTACTCGTTTGGGCAAACCTCACAAACAGTAAGAGAGATTTAATGTAAGATTACAGAAATGGAGGCCCAATGTTCAAAGCCTTACTGTAAAGAGCTCATTTAGATATTCACAAACTACTGAAACAATCACTGAAACACAAGCTTTACACTTGGAAACTGAAACGTATTTCATTATTGAGAAGATGTGATATTTGTAATGTAATCAATGAATGAATTAGTTAATATGCTTAATACCTAATGTGCTATTTCCATACATCACAGTGCAGTGCTTTGCAATCATTTTGACTGGCTTTTTAGAATTTGCATTTTTCTGTATTTATTTACTGGTTACTTTAATCTACATTTTGTAAAAAGAAACACTTGGCGAGACTCAAAGAGCTCATTATTTTAGTACTGAACTAAAGAACGATGGTCACAACCAGCTGCTCTCGTCCTACTCACCAGTGAGTACAAAACAGCCACTCTATTCGTCTGCATATCTGCCCGCCTGTGTGGAAAGGTTGTTGTTGTTAGTGGGTCTGTAAGACCTTGACCTCAGTCTCTCTAAATCCCCGTCAGACCCTATCTGATCTGCTGCCAGGACCCCAAGAAGATGAGGACCCTCCAGAGGCCCCTGGCCCCAATACACAGTCACACACACACACACACACATACATGCTAGTCAGAAAATAATCTGTTGAGTGCTGAGGGTCATACGTCCACAGAAGCGATGAAGACAAAGTTCTATGATTCATGCTGTTCTTCTTTGCTTCCGCCCCCCCCCCCCCCCCTCCCATCTTCCTCTCCATCTATTACCCTGCCACATAGTACATACTAAACCCTGACACACTGTAACTCTGTGCTGTTCCTCTGAC
The DNA here is from genome assembly GCF_910591455.1 of Pholis gunnellus. Lineage (NCBI taxonomy): Eukaryota > Metazoa > Chordata > Actinopteri > Perciformes > Pholidae > Pholis > Pholis gunnellus. The sequence goes on along the minus strand of NC_136536.1, from coordinate 22,573,120 downwards.
ATGACCTTTGACCCTCCAGTCCCCAACCAGCGTCCTGTTCCTGTTTCTATACCAGCCGGGAGGACAGGGCATGCTTTGATGGATGAAGGGGCAGCTGGAGAGAGGGATGGATGGACATAGACATGAAAGACTCTGCTTGTTGGGAAGCCCCTGCTGGAAATTATGTAGATGAAGTCGAAACAAGAGACGGATTTGATTTGGGGAGAAGGAAGCGAGACGGGCTCGGCCGTCTTGGAGAGGAGTGAAGAAAGCTTCACAGCTTGTTTCTTTGATCTTTGAAAGGCCTGCAACTGTCATGCTGTCCTCTCTCTCTTGACCCAAATGCTCGACGAGACAACACACGCACACGCATTATGAAACCTTAATTTTTCTTTCTGTTTTCTTCCTTTTGTGTCTGTGGATTTGAAGGTCGTCTTAAGCTGACGGTCCTGTCTGAGGACAGACTGCAGATGAAATGGAAGGAGGCTGACGGACCCGTTCAGGGCTACAAGGTCCGAGTGAGACCCATCTCAGGTGAGACTTTCCTCTCTGTGGTGAAGTCAGTAATACTTGGCCCAGGCCCCTTTAATTCCAATTAAGTGAAATGTTCACGCTACAGCATTGCAGTCATGTTTTAGACAACAGCGCGCTTCCACCTTTGTGACAACCATGTGGGAAAGGCCCTTTCTTGTTTCAACATGACGACACACTGTCCTAAGCGACAGGCCCTCACAGAGCCCTCAACTCAACTCCATCTAACACCTTCTGGATGAACTAGAAAGTCAAATGTGAGCCAGACCGTCTCACCCAAATCAGCCAATGCACAACATCAATAAAGCTTTATTTATATCCCTGCACGTAGCACAAAACCCCATAAACCATGTCCTGGAAACTATTTGTTTTGTATAGAAGTCTATGAGAAAATGACTACTTCTCACTTGATTCAGTAAACATTGTAAACATGAGTTTATGGTCTCAATCTCTAGTTTCAAGTCTTCTTCAATACAACATGATGTATATTTAGTGAATTATGGTCTATTTAGAGTCATATATAGACCATAAAGCAGGGTATGATTGACAGATCCCTGCTACCAGAGCAATATACGGCGTCTCTACGCCACTCCTCCGCAGTCCAAATATGGTAACTTCTGTTCATTGGTTGTGAGAAAAACAACATGGCGACGGACGTAATCCAAGATGGAGACGGCAAAAATCGCAGAAGTCGAGGCTTCAAATCGGCAGTCCACAAACCAATGGGTGATGTCACGATGACTGCATCCACTTACAGTCTATGGTTATTATCAATTTTGAAGGCCTGATCATGTCTCGATATATGATTTCATCAGGACAGGCAGCTCCCTCTCTCCGCACCTCCTCCTTCACATCTGTGATTCTTCCTTCCTGCCATTCAACCTCTTCCTCTGCATTGTTTTCCCTCTGTCACCCTATCTCCCATTCCACAGTGGGCAGCTCAGCCCAGGCATGAAATAAAAGAGAGGGGGGGGGGGGCTTAGAAGAAGAATTCAGTCCAACACGAGACTTGAGGTGTAGGGTCTGCAGTGAGAGGATGAAAAGGTGGATGAGAGAAAAGAGGGAAGGCAGTACAATCCTGGAAAATGCATTAAGAGTATTTCAGCGGCTGTTGGAGCAGGTTTGTTGTTTCTCACAGTGTAAAATATTACTCCAATAACTCCAGTTAGACCTACAGCATGATGCTGGAACATTTTGACCTTTTTGTTCACTTATTTATTGTTTGCATGCCGACTTTTGCAACTTAATCTCTTGGAGAAAAGAGAAGCGGATCTGACCCAGACACACAAGGCCAGTAGACTGTGAAGTGGAGAGGGATGAAGATCAATGCTTTATTACTCACCATGTGGTAGTTACAATAAAATGACTTTTACTTTTACAATAGAAGGAATGAAGTGGAGACACCATTTGAATATATATATATATATATATATATATATATATATATATATATATATATATATATATATATATATATATAGCTGTACTGTATGTTTTACTTGCTGTGTTATAAGACATTTGGAAATGTTAATTACAAACATTAAAATGGAAAAATAACACAATTAAAATAAAACTGGCATCACTTTACGTAAATAACATTACTGACTTTATCATGTATGCGTACAGCGCACACATGGGACACAACTTTTATAGGAAGACAAAAAGTGTGATGATCTTTGCTTTCATATCTAATATTGTACACATAAATACTGAATGTATACTGGGTGCCTACATATCTTGGTGTGATCATAATTGATTGTAGTGTATGGGAGTGAATGTTGGTGTGCACATTATCTATAACCCAATGTGCTTATATGGCCATTATGAAAATGCTTCAATTCGGCTGCCGGAGGAGAGTACCAACGTTAACGGGTAATATTCCTGCTGAATAAAGGGGCCTCTGTCATTTAAAAACCACCAAGATCTATAGGTACAGTATATAGGAAAAGTTGAGGCAGGAGGGAAACATATCGTACACAGTGACGGAATAAATTATAATTAAATTAGTTTGCTATGTTATGGCTATGGCGGTCATATTGTTAGACATGCTTTATTACAGTTAACATGGGCACCAGCTGGCCTCTCTCCACTGCTTTATCTGACTCAGATGAAATCTTAAAATTTGCCGATGATAGCACAGTGGTTGGGTTAGTCACAAAATCAGATGAGTCAGCATTTAGGAGGGAGGTGTCTGATCTTGTAAGATGGTGCAGTGGTGATAGCCTTCAGCTCAGTAATGGAGACACTAAAGAGATGATCAAAGGAGAGGGAAACTACCTCTTCAAATCGCTGGCAAACCAGTAGAAAATTTGTTGCTCCATTAAAAGGCTTACACTTGAATTGTAATTCCTGTTCTTTTTTTAACCCTTTTTTAGATCACATCCCCGGTCATATGGTGTACCTATTTAACAATATATGTCAAATCAATCTCTTCCTATTGTCTTTTCTTCCTGTAAAACAAAATATAAATGCTTAGGTAAGCTAGTACCAACCAATTATATCGACTTTGATCAAAAAGGGAGGTGTATGTAGAGCCCCAGTCCTCTGAAGCTCCGGTTTGCGCTACATTGTGAGCCCGCCCACTTTTTAGCGGTCCAATCGAATGCAAAGGAAATGATTTAAATCCCTCTTGTAACTGTACAGCGCTCAAATATTCCATTTCACTGAGGATTACCTACAGTATAGAAGCTAAAGATGCTCTTTTTTTGTGTATCTTTTTAAATTCATGATATTCTGTTTTATGCATGTGATGGTTTTATTAGCATGCTGTGTTGTCTTTGTCTGTTCTGCATTATGAGTTATGTAATAATGTCAATAAAGTTAAATCAGCTCAACTCTCTCCTGCTTATTCTGAATGCTTTTGCGACAGAAAACAGACTTTAGGTGATGTCAGGAAGCCTGACTTTCCCTTCAGCCTTAACCAAAATGCTCATCTGTTCCAGAGGTGCCACAGCCCGAGCTGATGCTGACCACCACGCGGGGCCGGGCGACGGTGGCAGGACTGGACTCCAGTCAGGAATACGCCCTCCAAGTCCTCGTGCTCAATGGGACGACAGAGAAACTTCTCGCAAAGCGACGATTCACCAGTAAGAAACTAGCACGGTTGGCTGAGAGGAGAGAAAATAGAGGTGACCTCCAAGAGCTTATCGAGGCCAGTGTATCATCAACATAAAGCATCGTAGGTGAACAGCAACAGACTGTAGACATATAGGAAATGTACTTAAACGTAGAAGTTCAACAGTCCATTATGGAGTCGCAGGTTATTTCCCAACATAAAGATTTTTCCAACATCATATTTGGAACAATAATAATAATAGTAAAGCATCTTAAGATATGCAAGAAAGACTATGCAGTGAAAAAGTAAGAAGCTGGTTTGTGCAGTGAGTAGGCAGAGATGTAGACAGACAGAAACATGAAGTAATGGAAAAAGACGACGTAGGGTGTGGAGTGATGTAGAGATATGAGGTAGGCCATTTGTGTGTGTGTGTGTGTGTGTTTATGAGCGAGCTTAAACATGACTGCATATCTATGAAGGCCATCTTATGTGAAATAGTGTACGATTTTAATTTGAATCTGCAATCCTTACATTTTTTTCTTCTGATAAACGGGACCGCACAAAAACAAGCTGCAGTTCTTTGTGGGGTTGAACGAGGGACATCATCCACAGGCTTGATGGGAGTCGCAACGTCAACCAGAGATGAAAACAAATGCTGTTGACTCAGTTGGTAGCTGTGAGATAACTTTGGCAAGACAGTAAAGTCCCTATTGTAGGAAGGGGTGCATTTTTGACATTCTTAAACTTTCTTGGAGTGTACAGTGGTTCTCCCAAGTCCCCACCCCATCAAGTACACACACACACACACAGCGAGTGGGTATAAATACTACTCTAGCTGGATTACAGGCTGAAAGTGGGCTTTGTTTGAAGTCGCTGTGTATACTTACTTGAGTTCAGCGTGTTCCTGGGTTCTGCCCACCAACACATCTCACAAAGGCAACCTCGCCAGCAATAATAACACGTGATGGCTTTCTGCCCACACTGTGTTTGTAGGCCGAGCAGCTCACAGAGAGGAGAGTTTACCGGTCATTTCTGAGGAGACGGGGATGTTTTGATGAAGCTTCACCTGTGTCTGGAGGATTAGGGTCTGTGTGTGTGTGGGAGTTGGCAGCAGACCTATTGTCTCTCAGGTTGTTTCAGACATCTCCCTTTCCTACGGCACTGGCGGTGAATCCCATCACGGCTCTGTGTCTGTCGATTCCCCCTAATTTGTGAGCCCCCCTCATGTTTGGCATTTGATTGTCTTACGTGGATGTAAGCCTGTGGTTGCCTGCGAACGGGCTGCAAAGTGATAGTAGGTTACTGTGTCGAGTCGAGCGTGTCCAGGCAGGTCTGAAAAACATGTTAATTTGGAAATTTGCAACACCGGCTGTCTCTCTGGAATGATGGCAGTCTGGGAATTCCTTCCTGATGCGTCGCATTTCCCATTTGCTTCAACACCCTCTGGGCCCAGTACTTATTTCCTCCCTTTTAAGATGTCACCCTTAATTTGCTGTTGTTGACCTTGTCTGTTAACTCCAGGCAAGGATTTGGCAACAGGGTCTGGTGAAGCCGTTAATCCAGAGGGGTAATATAACATACCAAACCATGTTCAATGTTACCTCGCTGATCTCAAATGTAACAGGGGGCAACAGAAATGACAACTAATCGATTAGTGGATTTAATCAACATATCTGCAAAGTTTGGAGAGTTTCTCCACAAAGATTCACACAAAAGCACCACTTTAAATCTTGTGTTTATTGTGCTCATAAGTTTCTTCGAAGTAAGTCATTTCGTATGGAAAAGGCATAAAAAAATCAACAAAAGAAATCTTAGTTGACAAAGACCAAAACTACCAATTAGTCAATTAATCAACTAAAAGGGGGCAGCCCCAGAATAGTAGATCATTTATTAGGCGATCGACGGAAAAATAATCGCTTATTTTGATAATCATAAGTCTTTATGCAAAAATGAGACTTTTTAAAATCAAAACTGAATATGTTTGTTTTTTGGACTGACAAAACATTTAAATATATAAAATATTAAGACATCACCTAGAAGTTTGAGAAACTGGGATGAACATTTTATACTATTTTCTGAAAATGAATAGACCAAATGATTAATCTAAAACATAATCATCAGTTTAATGGATAATGAGAATGGATTGCTAGTTGCAGCCATAGACTGTATGTAAGAAGTGGACGAAGTCATCGTGACGTCACCCATTGGTTTGTGGATTGGTGTTTTGAAGCCTTGATTTCGGCGATTTGGATTATGGCCGTCGCCATCTTGGCTTTTTGCAACCGATGAATGGAAGTTACCGTATTTGGAATGCGGAGAAGTGACATAGAGACGTCATATACGTCTCTGGTAGCGGCAGCGACCTGTCAATCACAGTAAGCCCGCCCTAAAGCATAGTCTGCTTTATGGTCTGTTTGACTCTAAATGGACCATAATTTACTAAATGAACATCATGTTGTATTGAGGAAGACTTGAAACTAGAGATTGAGACCATAAACTCATGTTTACAATGTTTACTGAGGTACTAAAGCAAGTGAGAAGTAGTCATTTTCTCATAGACCTCTATACAATCAGACCAATTTTTGTAACCAGAGGAGTCGCCCCCTGCTGGCCATTAGAAAGAATGCAAGTTTTAAGACACTTCCGCATCGGCGTCACTCGGCAGAACCGGAGGTTGCCGTCTGGTTGCAGCCCTACTGGCAGGTATCTGATCAGATGCTGCTGTCACGATGTTTCTACCCATGCGGATGATGTTACTTTTTGACTAATGCATACACACTAATTACTAGCTTATTTATGAATAAATAAGCCTGTTAGCATGTTGATGTTACCATTTAGCTAGCATGGCTGAAGCCTCAGTAGTAAACATTTTATTTGACCCTGGTATCTGTGAGAACATGTGTGCACTCACTTCAGGCATCCTTGTGTGATGCTGGTGAGAACAGTGTCATATAAAATGTCTATGAGGTTGGTTACAGTTCTAACAGATGCAGAGGGATAGTTTTTTTCTGTATATTGGATAGTGATTATTAGATGGTAAAGGTGTTTCATATTTGCAGTATATTGGTATATCTACAGTTGATTTGGAAACATGCATAGACATTTTGATGGAGCTTCTTTTTATTAGATTTGAGCCTCACATTTCCTGCACAGTCATGTTATTGACTCTTGATATTGATAACTCGTATGTGATTCCCTCTTCCAGTGGAGGGTCTGCGGGAGGAGGAAACGATCCGCAGTGGTAGTCGAGAGCAGAAGAAGAAGACGTTGCCAGGCGGGTCAGGGTCAGGAGACCTGGACGATGTGACGGAGGCTCTGTTGGGCGTGCCGACGATTCTGTATCCGGACCCCACCACCACCACCACTGCTGCTGCTGCTGCTACTACAGGTAGTGCCTGCTAGTAATAACAACACTATATCCATACACAAACGCTATTATTTCCGTGTGATGACTGGGGTCAAGTCAAAAACGTATATTCAAAATGTTTTTGAAGCCTCGACCAATCATGTGGGTCTATGAGATTTACCCACAAGGTGCCTCTGAAGATGATGCTGGGTGGCACTTCTCAGGAACTTTCCCTGTGATTGAAAATAAGCCTTGCAGTTGTTGCCATGTGTCTTTTTATTTGTAGAGCAACTTGTGCTAGTTCACACGAGGCACGAAAGCACATGTGAGCGGTCCCGTGAGCGCTGCAGGTTGGGTCACTCTGCTCCGGCCGAAGCCTTGAATATTAGTCATAGAAGATGTAAAGTCGTAATGATAACGTTTGTTTTTACAATTAACACTTGAAATGGTGAAGGTACTTGCAAATGACAAGGCAGTACAAAATGTAAACCATACTTTGGTGTCAGATTTTATTTAACTTCTTTTTCTCTTTTTTCAAAATGAAACAAAACACTCAATGAGGAAGATCTCAGGTAGATAATGAGAACCAATATGAAACCGATTTAAATCCTACGCTCTAAACTAAAAATACATTATTACTAAGCTGGTTTATAAGATATTAAGTCAATATTCACTTTTGATTACTACCAAAGCTCCGGAGCCCAAAAATGTATCTCTCCAGTTGAAGATGTGACTGAATCAATTACAACAAAAGTTTTCCTGTTTGACAAATAGGTCAGGCTGTTCCAGAAATGAATCTCCCACAGTTTAAGTCTGTTTGGTATAGTTTGGTATAGCTTGATCTCTCTGCTCTGATCTTCCACGGCCTCTGTCATTATAACGCTATTTGACCGGAAACGTTGACAAGCCACGCACATAAGCAAGCTAGTACACACGTGTACAGTAAGTACAGTATACTGCATTTACACACGCCTACACCAAAGCACTTTGAGACAAATACACACACAATAATGACAGCCCGGCAACAGTGGGTGTAGCACAGGAAACAACAGCTGGAACAAGATGGAAGGAGGATAAGGTAGGTAGGTGTGCCGGGGGGATTGTGAGCAGTGGTTGATGTTTTATCTATCAGGCAAAGAAAAAGATGTAACTACGTACGATGTAACACGTACAGCCTCAACTGGTCCCCTAAGCAGTCTCCGCTTATCTGACCCCACCGATGTGCTCTTTCCTTCAGAGCCCCCAGCAATGGAAACCCCCTCTCAGCCCCCCGATGAGGCCCAAGAGAAAACCACCAAAGAGAAGAGGAAGAGGAAGAAGGAAAAAGAGCGAGATCGTTCTAGAGCGGAGAATAAGGAGGAGCAGGGGACGCCACAGGCCAAAGCAGCCGAGGAGAAATCCCGGAAGACACCCTTCCCTACCCAACCGGTGACAGGTAACCTCTGCTCCCCAGTGTCAGGAAACATGACATAAAACTGACATTTTGACACAGGAAGGTAAGCAGGGTATCTTCAAGAACGTCCGGCCGCCGTCATCTCTGGCTCTTCTTATGAGTTAATAAACAAGAGGCTTGAGAGCAGTGTTTGAAATGGGATGACAGTGTTTTCACAAGGGAGGGACATGTAAAGGAAAGGATAATGACAGGCCGTCTTGTTTCGGCTGCAGGGCACATGTGTCTCCTCTCTCTCCCTCATAATCCAAGGGAGCAAGCACACGTTCGCGTGCATGAAAACTCACTCATTTTCATGGATGCACCCTGTCGACACATGTACACGTGGTATTTACGCCTACCTTTTGCCTGCCTATAAGCATAAAGCCATCTGTTTCTGAAATTAAAACTATACTTTTACCCTTTTAATGAACAGATGGGTGACAAATGAAAGGAAGAAACACGACAAAGTGATATAAGTACGGTATAAGGCGGTGCGGCTGTGTTTTGAATTGACGCAGTAACGTTGCAGAGACAAGCATTATAAAGGGTTACGTTGAATCTGCAACTTGTATACGATTTAGCATATATGCCGAGGAATAATAAATACATTACAAGAACATTAGCACCGGACAAAATTAGCTCCTCACCCGCCATGTTCCTGAAAATAATAAGAGACGACTTCCCCTGCGTACACGTACCTCCAGCCTTGCCTCTTCTTCTTCTTCTGTTGAGTTTTATGACGGTTGGAATCCATAAGTGTTGCTTTACAGCCACTGTCCCTTGTCCCATCTATTCATTGCCATGGCATGAGTGAAAGGGCGCAAGACGGAAATGTTCCTGAATGTGTGAATAGTGAAAATCCCCAGCGGTGCCTGAAAGGTGTCCCAGTAATCTACTGGGAACTATGTATGAGAGAGGTGTGAGTAAAGCGTCGACCATGAGCCTCCAGAACAGCTTCAGTGCTCTTCAGCTAAAGTCTCCTGACCTCTGATCAGTTCAAGACTATTTGCTTCATGCTTCCTTTTTTATTAAGGTATGTCTCCAAGGAAACCATTTGAGTGTGACAGCGCTGCAGCGGCGGACATCATGTTGTTGGTGGACGGCTCCTGGAGCATCGGACGCACCAACTTCAGACGGGTCAGAGACTTCTTGGAGGGCCTGATGACCCCCTTCCACATCGGGCCGGACCACGTTCAGATCGGTGAGGGTCAGAGTGTGTATTCACGTGATGACGTGTGTGATGTAAAAGTATTTGTTGTTTATTATGACTTTTATATTGCTTAGCTACAGGTGAATTTATTGAAAAATCATTTGATTTCTGCTGATTGGTCCTCCTGCAGGGAGTTACGTATTAGTGCTCACATGCACTTTCACTTTTCATTCAAAAACATCCTGTTAAATGCTGTGTTTTTGTCCCAGGTCTGACCCAGTACAGTGGAGACCCCCGCACGGAGTGGCAGCTCAACAACTTCACCACAAAAGACCAGCTGTTGGAGGCAGTGAGGAATTTCAGATACAAGGGAGGAAACACATTTACAGGTAAACGCACATCACCATCGATACTGTTAGTGTTCGTGTGTTCGAGCCCCAACATCTGTCTTTTAGATTATATGCGCACAGTAAAGCACATGCACCGCATGTCTGTCAGTGCGTCACCATGCATCCGTCTCCCAGGCCAGGCGCTGCTCCATGTCATGGATGAGAACATGAGGGCCGAGGCAGGCGCGAGGTCGGGCGCTCCCCTCTTCCTGGTCTTGTTGACCGACGGGAAATCTCAGGACGACGCCATTACCGCGGCAAACCGGCTGAAGAGCGCCGGCGTGGAGATCATCGCTGTAGGTGAGGCTGAAAAGAAGAGAAGAAGAGAAGGAGAGGTGGCATAGAGGTGGTAATCACAGTCTGATGTGGTCTAATGACCATTAAGCAAAACAGTTTCTGTTATGTTCATGTTGTTAGGCACTCAGATACATTTTGTTCTAATCTCTAAATGTGTTTCCTGCGATGTGGATGGAACTATTTTATAACTTTGTATTATTCAGGTGTAAAGAATGCCGATGAGGCCGAGTTGAGACAAGTGGCGTCGGAGCCGGTGGATCTGAACGTCTACAATGTCAACGACTTCCCTCTGCTCAGCAAACTGGTGGCACGACTGGTTCACATCCTGTGTGGGAGGATAGTGGACCGTGGCATCTCAAAACGTAACCCATCTATCTGTCTACATGTCTGTCTTCTCTTGACACACAAGCTTAGGCTGTGTCTGAAATCGCTCACTACTCACTATATAGTGAATTCGCCATTTGTAGTGCTGTCCGAATGTATTGTGAGATTTATTATACGATAGTGAAAAGTACTCTACAACCGAAGGTCACTAAAAGAGCAAAATATCCCATCATGCATTGTGCTGAGGGAAAAATGGCAGATGCACAAATGGAGAGAGCAGCACTATTGACACAATTCTATGAGTTGTGGTTCAAAAAATGACATATTTAATACACAATAACAAATAAAACAAACAGCCACAAAGTACTTTGTATTTAATAGTTTGGGAAAAGCCCTAAACCTGCATTCACTGAGAGCATTTCGCTATGAAGCAACTCAATACAATAGCTTAAAATATGTATTTATCACAAGAAAGCATGTCGGTATTTATTCTGGATGATCCTTGATCTGGAATGCTGTAACGGAATTAATGTAAGTGTTTTTTCGTTTTGCTGATGAGCTCTCTATATCGTCCTCTACGTAGATCTCCCGGGATAGTGTGTAGGAATGAGTGAATGATTTCGGACACAGCCTTACATTTTTTCAAATGATAAACATCTTGTTGAGTTTGCCGATTCCTCGATGCTTTGTCTCCAGGAATGGAGCCTGGGCCCACAGCAGACCCGGCCCTCTCCTACCCCAGTCCCACCGACCTCCGCTTCTCTGAACTGGGCTCAAGAGAAGTCCAGCTTCACTGGACCAATCCCACAAAGCCAGTCCAACAGCACAGAGTTGTCTACCACAGCGCTGAGGGTCAGAGTCCACAGGAGGTCAGAACGCAACCTCCCCTCTCGTGAATTATTACCACATCAGGTTTGAGACATAAGCACAGTTATATAAGCAGAATAAGACCGCCACCATGAGGACAGGCAGATTCCAGCAGCCTCTACATTTTACATCGTACTCCAATTTTGGGAGAAATGTGCTTAGTTGCAAAAGAAAAACACAAAAATGTCAGAGAGAGGAACAAATGAGCAAAAAGAGGAGTGTTATTATTGAAAATGAAAAGATGTGGTCCTGTGTGGGAAGGGAATAAAACACATAAAAAGTAATATATACTTTTACAGAATATTATAATGTCAAAATACAAGTGTTTTGTGCATGTTTAGCGTCTGATTACAAGTGATGCTTTGTCACCAGGTGGTACTGGCCGGCTCAGAGTCCACTGTGCTGCTGGAGGGCCTCTCCTCTCAGACGATGTACCACGTGTCCATCTTCCCCGTGTATGAAGACAATGTGGGCCTGGCGCTCAGAGGAACTGTCACTACATGTAAGACTGACATCACTGCTAAATATTATATTTCAAGAGATTCATTTGTCTTTTCATCACTCACACATGTCAGTGTCAAAGGTCAAAGTCACTGTGACCTCATGTCTCAGTAAAGCCTGGAGGGTATTTCAGTCAGGAACACTCGTTGCAACAAATGGAATACAGTTAAACTTGGCGATAATGGCTCCGCTCTTTGAATGCTCCCCGGATTAGCCAGCAGCTACTGAGCTAAGACCGGGAGCACGAGCAATAACCCCCCCGGGTTTACAGGAGAGAGGTACATTTTTTAAATACATTTCAAACATTTGCCAGAAGATGAACTAACAAAGAGGTGGAGGCTGGGGTGGAGGAGGCGAAGCTTCGCCAGCAGTGTGGTCTGTAGCAGCGTAGATGTAGAATGAATCAGTGAGGAGGAAGCCATATTTAAATAAACCTCCGTGAAGTGAGAGTGGGCTGTGATTGGTGCGTGGCCGATCGGAAGCTATGATTCAATCGGCTGGCTGTCAGCTGGTTACAGCTGGGGCGTATAACTTCCGTGTCCTGCATGAACTTACGCTAGCTTCATTTCTTCTAATTTGGCACAAACGTCCACCTGGACTCAAGGATGAACTGATTAGACTTTGGAGGTCAAAGGTCACTGTCAGAATTATTAATACATGAGTTCTTGAGTAACGGCCAAAAATGTCTTTTGGGACGTCACAATGTTGCACAAATGTCCAATAGGATAAAATGATGAAGTGATGACATTTTGGACAGACATGGATGGTGGAGGCTCCATCGTTGTTGTCCAAAAACTATTAAAAACACATTACCACATACATACACCATCCTGCTGCCTTAAATACTCAGTATTCCATCAAAATCTGCAGCTGGAAATAGTGCCCAACAAATGCACTATTTCCTTCAGGGACACAAAATGTAGCCCCTTCTCTAAATGACAGGGTTTATCACAACCTGTTTTAAAGACTTGCTTCTTCACTTGGGATTCGCTGGGGAATACATCGTTGGCTTTGGTCTTTTCATGGGATTATTTGACAATATCAGAAATATAGAAGATTGCCAGCCTCATCCTCTAAAAATGGGCTGGTTACAGTTTCACAGATGCAAATAGTAGGTTGCATGCTTTTTGTTTTTAGACTATATCATTGTAGTGTTTTTTGGCCCTTGGTCACCCTGGGCTCTGTTTACTAATGTTGTGTGTTCATCATTATTTTTCGACATTTTAGCTCGAAAGGTTAATGCATGACCCAAATTTTCAGTTGGAGACCTGCTACACTTCTATTTGAACAAAACAGCATCACGCTTTTATTTCTATCTCCCTTTTCACTACAATGTTGGCTGCAGTATCAGTTTTCCATTTTCTTTTGGCATAGTTGTTACTATATTTATATAAAAAACATTGCTCAGAGGAATGTGTGTGTTGGAAAAATTCTCGCGAGACCGATTGAAAATCATTAATCAGTTAACATTTATTCTTTGCAAAGAAGGAGACAGAGTTGATTCACATACAGTATACATGGATCAAGGCTGCTCAGAGGTCTGACTCTGAGCCTCGGATATTTATACCAAGTAAACAATACAGTGTCACAGGCAATACGTCACGAAAGCATAACACACCCACAAAATGGCGTCCACGCCATGTAGCCAAGTAGATGTCTGCAACTTCACCTGAGCATTTGTTCTGGCACAAAGGTCACATTCTCATAGTCAGGAAGCTAAGTTCTCATAACATAGCTCTGTACCCATCTTAACGCTCCCACAGTCCTTATTATCATTTCAATCCAGGACATGCTGCTGAGTGTTCTTTCGCATAGACTAAACAACTGTGGTGAGGCAGTTCACACAACAAGGACACATAAGGACCCCAAGCTTTTTAAGCACACCTTATAATTAGTCATTTAGATTTTCCCCAACAGTGTGTTAGGCCGTAGATAATCAGGGGAGCGAAGGGAAAGTGGGCTCATGATTAGAGAGCTTGTCTGTGACTCAGCAGGGCTGATGTGTTCAGTCCTTATGAGCCCTGCTTCAATCAAGCCATAACTCACTGTGGTACTAAAAGCAGTCGGATATTAAAGGGGACATCTGATGCTCAATTTTATTCATTTATTTATTGTATGTAGGATTTCTACTAGAACATGCTTTTTTTCCTCATTTTTCTCATCCTGTCAGACTGCTCTGATAAAAAATATGATTACCTTTGCAAAGATAGATCTCAAGCCGTAGGTGAAGATTCTCTGATGGGGAGGCTGTGTATTCTAATGAGCGTGCATGGGACAGAAGAAGGGTAGCCACATCTGAACGGCTTGTTGAATCACATGTTTTCTGATCCAGGCAGTCCACAAAAAACTGACTGGTTAGTCTTTTTTTTAACAATGTGTGGGTTGGTAGGCACTCCAGATACCCAAATGTATGTGCACAACAACTGAAAAAGTGACTTTTTTTATGATACGTCTTCTCCAACACCATTTTCTTCAAGAGAAATGCATTTCCAAAACTACACCTTAGAACGCAAAGGAGGACTCAACAAGTACAAACTCAAAATAAGGTGGAATATTTTCTGATCTTTGGCCCAGAAATAGAGTGCAATCAGTGCTGACTTGTTACCGTTCTGTTGGTGACTAAACTACCATCATATTGACTACAAAAGGTGTCTAAAGACACATCAGTAAATCACAGAGATGTACTCAAAGTGCTTATCACAAGTTTACAGGCTTGTTTTTAAAGCCATGCTTGTGTACTCTCTGCTCTCCTCATCACTCAGTGCCCCTGGCCACGCCCGCCAACCTGGAGGTGACTCCTTCCTCGTACAGCACGCTGAGGGTGAGTTGGGGCGCAGCGCCCGGTGCAACACAGTACATGATCCTGTACTCCGCACTCAACCACGGGGAGCCAGATGACGCCAAGGAGGTGAGAAGTGGATCTCTCTCTTTCTCTTTCTCTCTGTGTGTGTGTGTGTGTGTGTGTGTGTGTGTGTGTGGGGGGGGGGAATTAAAGGCACAAATAACCAACAATACCCAAGGCAATCAGCAGACAGAAAAGGGCATCGGCAACAAGCAGGTAGGTGACAATATGATATGTTTTCAGGACGCGTTAGCTGTAATGTTAACTACCACTTTGCACCATATTAGAGATAGCCTTGTGTTACCTGTTTCTAAGAAAGTTATCTTGGAAATCAAGTCTTCTATAAACAATTCAAAATGTATACGCTATATAGTGATAGTGTATAAGTATTTCACTTAATTCCTCTTTCCTCACATCACATTGTTGTCTTGGATGCAAACAGAGAGCCAACATCATCTGAAATGTGCTGTTTATTCTACTTCTTTGATCGTGTTTAATGTACGCGCTGCTCTCCCGTCCCTCGTCGTGACGTACATCTACAGTAAGAACTGCTACCAGACATTTGCATTTTGTGTTTCTGTGTCGCTGCAGGAGAAATTCAGTGCAGACCAGACGGCGGTGGAGCTGGCAGGGTTGCTGCCGGCGACGGACTACTCCGTCACTCTTTACGCTCTGTATGATGAGGATCCCAGCGACCCGGTCACTGCTGTTGCCACCACATGTAAGACATTCCCCAAAACATTCTCACCCCGTATTTGTAAGTTTCCCCTTCTCTGTCCCCCTTTACTCTTCATCTCTTTCATCTCACTCCACCTTTTTCTGAGAGTCACTTTTTCTCCTATTGTGCCTTCTCTTCATTTCCTACAGATCTTCCTTACTCACTGTTCCCTCCTCCGTCTCTATTATAAAAGCACCTCTCGCACAGTAACTTCTGAATGGGGATGATAATAATACATCACTTCATTACGCTGACTAATCAGTTGTCTTTCACCGCCTTTATCTTCTTCTTCTTCCCTCCCTTTATATTTTACCATCCCCCCCGACCCACCAGTGCATCTCCCACCGCCAGCGAGCGTTCAGTTCCCGATGGTGACCCACAGTATGCTGAGGGTGAGCTGGGTGCCCGGAGCCGTGGACGTCCCTGGCCACAGAATCACCTACAGCACCAACCTCGGCAGTGACGTCAAGCAGGTAAACACACCGGTGTCAAACTGCAAACTTTCTGTTTCCAAAGCCATGTCCGGAGCTGAGAACGCATCTTTATTTTAAAAGAGAGACATATGCGCTCTCATGTGACGCTGAATAACAGAGATGATTACAGTTATGCTTCGGCAGTCAGACAGACGTAGTGCAGGGACTCACTAACTCTTGCACACTGTAACATTCATAATAATTGGCTAGATTTCTTTTCATGCATCCTTCAAACTTATTATAATAATAATAATAATAAATAAAAAAGAGTATAAATGAAAAGTAAACATATTTTAAAGGGAACTAGATAAACATTAACTTTAAATAAATCATTACACATTTAAAACTTCTTTGTATCTAAAAGGACATCCTTACAAAGTGTGTCTGGTTTTCGATTGAACTTTTCATAATCTTAGTTTTTCATCATGAATAGTCAAATGGAGTAAGGTTTTTTAAAGCTGTAGTAGGCGTTTTGTTTTTGAGAACAAGGGGACAGACAGAGAAACAAAGAGCAAATGAGAGCAGTGACGCTCCATACAATCCATGTGCAGACTGGAAAACTTAAAAAAGTAGAGCTGCAGCGTTTGTCTCTCAGTGGGTCGTCTGACGATGATTTAGCCTTTTATTAGCTAAAGATTAAAATGTTAAAAGAGTGTAAACTGGCCACTTTCAAACAATCCAGTCGCAACTTCATCTGTTGCTAATCTGTAAACAATGAGCAGCGAACGACAGAGGAAGTCTTGACCCGATTCCACTGACTACACTGGAACTTCAGGATTATTGTCCGTCGCCTCTAGAGGTTTATCCGCCGTCACACTGATAGCCGAAGGGTTCGGAGATCCCTGCAGCCACAGTCGGAGTCAGTCATTCATGTTAAATCTCTTTCCAGGTGGAAGTAGCAGGACTGAACTCAGTGGTGGTGCAGAACCTTTCTTCACTCTCCAGATATCTGGTTTCAGTCCAGTCTCACTACCCACTAGGCCTGTCTGCAGCACTCACCAGTAACGTCACCACACGTAAGACACACACACACACACACACACACACACACACACACATGTCTTTAGTGCTTTAAGGCATCATCTTGTTTAACAGCACAGCAGAGAGAAGAAACATTGAATTAATCGTGAATGAAAACATATCCAATCAATCTAAAGCCTCTTTTTTTCCTCTCCTGACACACTTTCCTTCTCTCCTAGTGAAGGTGCCTTCCCCATCAGACCTCAGGGTGACTAATTTCTCAGGCAGTGACATCACCGTGCGCTGGGAGGCTGCAGCCGATGACGTCGTCTCGTACCTCATCAAGTGGATCTCACTCAGTGGAGGAGACCTGAGACAGGTGGGGATGGATAAAGGACGGGTGGAGTGTATATTTTGTTATAATGATTAACGTACAAGTCTTTTTCTCTCTCTCTCTTGTTTTAGCTGAGGGCTGGAGGTGAGAGTGAAGGGGCGATCCTGGAGGAGGTGGAGAACGATAAGGAATACCAAATCTCTTTGTCTGCTCTTTATGGAGATGGGGCTCAGAGTGAAGCTGTGGCCACACGCTATAGCACCTGTGAGTCGCACACACCCACGCACTGAAAATACCATCAGCAGCACTGGAGAGTCATTTCTGTCACTAAATATAAAACAAATCCTCCAGTGAACTACGAACATGAATTTGTTACACGTCACAGAGAACTGGGAGGCACGTACAGTATGATCACTGATATTCTCCACATCTGAACAGACAAGCAAAGAACATCACCGAAAGTCCAATCCTGTGTTGAATATTGCAGCAATATTACTCATGTCACATATTAACCACTTTGAATCCTGAATCAGTGTCTTGCAAATAGTCTGGGGTGTGTTCTGAGAGCACAAAAACAAGCACGACTTTGTATTTATTGATTTTTCTGTTAATATTGTCATGTGGGTTGTGGACTTTCCCACGGTGTTGTTATGTGTATTGTATTTTCTGCCACAATGACAGGAAAGCAGCAGATACTTGAAGTCCCAAAAAGAATAACTGAGTAGAATTACTCATTTAAAATTGCGATATTGGGACTGTTATTTATGATGGCAAGTTGAGCTAAAGTTGACAAGCTGTCTGGTGGTTTTATCGATCATGCATCTCATTAGGTTTACATGTGAGATCCTAATCTTGAAATAGATCGTAACTTAAGCTTTGAAATACATGTCGTGAAGTAAAAACATTTTCCTCCGAAATGTGGTAAAGTAGAACTATAAAGTAGCACGAAATGGAAATACTCAAGTAAAGTATTTCAAAATTGTACTTCATTGTTGTACTGAAGTAAATGTACTTAGTTACATTCTAGTGCTCTGACCAAATAGTTATTGACTTCAGAAAAACATTACATCCCCTTGTCAGACCATTGTTATAGGGCAAGAAGTGGAAACAGTGGAGAGTTACAGTGGCTAAAGCTATCAGATATGTACAAATGACACCTGCACATATCTTTCCATTCAGTATTCTTTCATTTTCTAACTGCCCCAGACTCTTGATGGTATTGAGTGCTGGACTCTGACTCGTTCACCGTTCGGTTATATAACCACTCCTGTGTTGCGTTGGCCTTGTGCTCTTTCTCCCACGCTCCCAGTTTTTTTTTTTATCAGACTGAAGCCAGTTCTTTCACAGTATCTCCCTGTATTTTTCTCCATCCATCCATCCTTCAGTTCTGACAAGATGCCCAGTCCCTGCTGAGCAGAAACATCCCCACAGCATGATGTGTGTCTGTTGAGGCAGAGGCAGTTTTAGGTTTGCAACACACATGCTGTAGCTCTTTGACTTTGGGGCAAAAGAAACTCTCTTTTTTATGGTCTCATCTGACCACAACACCATGTCCCACGTCTTAGCTGGGTCACGCTCATGCTTTCTCCAGACATGCTTGGATGTGTTTTTTTCTTGAGTCATGGCTTCTTTCCAGCCACCTTTTAATACAGGCCAGTTTTAAGCAAAGTTGGCTGGTGCACCTTCACGCCACTCTGTCACTCAACTCTGTAGCTCCTTCAAAGGGATTGTTGGTTGGATTGTTGGTGGCCTCACTAGTCTGCTTGCTTTTTTTCATGTTTTCGTCCCTGCAGTGTCTGGCGGAGGCCCATCCAGCATATCGGTCAGCGAGGAGACGGCCATCAGCTTGGTGGTCAGCTGGGTACCTCCGAACGCTCACGTGCTCCAGTATCGCGTGACCTACACTGCGCTGACTGCAGCTGAAACCCAGGACAGCACCGTGAGTGGGCTGTAATCGTCAATCAGTAAATTATAGTGCTTCTCAAAGGGTCATGGAGAATCCAGAAAAAACGCAAAGTAGTCCCGTCACTGTGAGGACACACGGACGTTTAACTTGAAAGCTCGACCCTGAAAGGTGGGTTTTGTTGTCGACAGGTGTCGGTCCCGGGTGGTGAGAAGCGGGTGATGCTGGAGTCGTTACAGCCAGATACTCGGTACAGCATCCTCGTCACCGCCGAGTACCGCAACAGAGAAGGAGGCAGCGGTTCTGCTCAGGGCAAAACCAGTGAGTCATACACACCATAATACTTTCTGCTCCAATTTTTTTTCTCTTAAGTCAAAGTTTCAGACCGTTTCTTAGAGGTTTCTAGTGAAAATCCTAAAATCAAATGTAAAATGAGGTTGTCCACCTTTCTATTTATCGGCCCTCCGTTTCACCTGTCTGTCTTACTTTCTCTCCCCCTCTCTCTCTCTCTCGCGCTCTCTCTCGCTCTCGCTCTCGCTCTCTCTCTCTCTCTCTCGCTCTCTCTCTCTCTCGCTCTCTCTCTCTCTCGCTCTCTCTCTCTCCAGCAAGTCTGCGGGTGAGCAGTGTGAGTGTGGTCAGGTCAGACCACTCCAGTATCTGTGTGTCTTGGAGGCCCGTGTCTGCGGTCGATGGCTATCGTATCGTTATCCAGTCTGTCAAAGGTAATCTATTGTGAAAACCGATAGTAACTGAGTGTGTTTACATGGACATGAGTATTCAGGAGAGACAAAGAGGAGACAAAACTCTTCCAGAAGTGAGATGTTTACTACTGCCACCATTGTGTTTCTGCCCCGTCACTTGGCTGAAGCAGCGCCACCGCAGATAGTCGTGTGTAACAGTAGCCCGTTCTTTCCACATTGTTAATACTATTCATACTGCTCATACCAGTGTATTCATACCCCCTTGCTGTTTATTCCACATTCTATTTATTCTTAATTTTTTTTAACTGAATTTTATAGGTTTACAACAGAAACCAGCGTTGTACATTTCATCATATCTATAGCACACAAAAAGAATCATAAAATGGAAATAGTAAAAGTTTAATAGTGCCATCTCCCTCACCCCGGTGTTACACACATGTCGTCCTGCATACAGACAGCCATGTATGATAGTGACGCCAACTTTAACATTTCACAATAGCACGCAGTGATACATGAGGTAGAAAATGAAGTTGAGTTCAAACACGACCACATAGCAGTGTAGAAGCAATGAGTTGAAGAGAAACTTATGAGTTAATTGCATGGAGAATTATTCCCTCAGGACTAAAACTCCCCCGGCTACTTTTCAGTGAAGGACCTTTCAGAACTGCAGGGATTCTTTAATAAAGCGGTCTCTTAATGTCTCGCTGGACCACAATGTGGCAGTAGGGGGCTTATCCTTGTTCCAGTTAATCAGAATACCTTTTCTGGCCAATTATAGTAATTTGTCACATAGTTTGAACTGTAAGTGGACTAGAGTCACCTCCTTTGAGAGAAAGCTAGACATGAAAAGAACATTCTCTTTATACCATATATTATTCTGTATATACTCTCTACATCACTCTGCACTGCTTTTTGCACTTCTGGTTTGATGCCAAATTGCATTTCGTTGTCTCAGTACCTGAACTCTGTGCAATGACAATAAAGCTATAAGTAATCTAAACCTAAAGAAAAACCTCATTGGTGTGTATATGTCCGGTCTCTGTGTGCGTTGTGTATAGACAAGCAAGCAAAGGAAGAAACTGTGGATGAGTCCAGCAGCAGTCACTGCTTCACTGATCTGGAACCAGAGACTCTGTATCGTATCAGCGTGCACTCGCTTCTCGGCTCAGCAGAGGGCGCCGCCGTCTCCATTCTCCACCCAACAGGTCTGTCCCGATCACAGTAACACCACAATATGTTGAAGCTGGCTTACCTCAGAGGCCAACACCTGCTTATTAGAAATATCAAATTTGGGAATACATTATTTCTAGGTTGCTCACCCAGTGGTAATTTGTATGTATAGATTGATACTGAACCTCAATACAAATATCTGTAAAATTCTTAACGTTCTTGTTTGTTAAATGTGTCATGATTGGATTTCCTTTTACAGCCACAGCTCCTGCCAGAATTCCCATCCATCCCCGGTTGTACCCCGTCCGCAACGAAGGTGAGGGCAGTTATGTTCCTCCGTAGAGATGAGTCTGATTAGAACAGGAATTATTTTGATCTCTTGGGACTTGTTATGTTCTTGAGTCCAGAGATTCCCAGCAGGGTCCTTAGACTCCTGCAGTCCTGAGGACTACATTAGGTTTTTATTTCTTTTATCCTCTAGACCAGGGGTGTCCGAAATGTTTTGATTGTCGGCCATATACAGAAAAACACAACTACACTAAATGTGTAGTTTTCAACCAGTTACACTGTAAGAAAATTACATTTTCTATCAAAATAACTACAGACCACTACTAAACAGTTGACATGACAGTAATGTATTGGTGTTCACATATAACAAAAAGTATTTCTGTATCTGCTGCCTTTAAATTTAATTTAAATTATTTTAATCTTTAATACACTGCATGGCCTAAGTATCCACTTATATTACGATCGGTGTAAATCCTCTAGTAATAAGTCAAATTAAAACAGTAGCAGTTCTTTCCTTGAGACATAATCAATATCAAATTCCTTGTAGTGTACCTGGAGCCCATAGTGAGACGAGAATATTGTTTGTGGACTGTTCATAACGATTCAACGCTGCCCTGTTGTGTTACAGTCTGCCCTGAAGTCACCATCAGAAACAGCATTGTCAAAGGTGAGACAAGCTGTCCTCGCACAGATAAAACGTCAAGCTAAAAAGGCTCATTTTGAATAATTGATACATCTCTCCCCGGGTTGTCCTAAAAGTTACACCTCATTTTATTTTCTGTCATCGTCTCAGGATTTGACATGATGGAAGCCTTTGGTCTGACTAAGGGAGCCCACTCGTCTGTGGAGGGCGTGGCAGCCGAGCCCTTTGTCTTCAACACCCTCCCCACCTACACTTTGTACAGAGACGTGCAGCTGACACAGAGCACCAAGTGAGATCGTCTCTCCTACTGCTTTTCTTTTGCGTGTGTGTGTGTGTTTCTACACCAATATCCACGAAGGCAGCCCCACATTAAAGTGACTGTGAGGAACTTTTAACTGGTTATGAAACAGTCTCACTTTAATACTGATACCTCTCTATGACCTATATAATTAAACGAGACAGTCAGCAAGATAATTGGCTTTATCAAAAAACAAACAAATGTATTTGTTTTTTTAGATTCATTGTTATGCTCTTTGCTTTATTTGATAGTGAGAGAGGGAACTACATGCAGCACCAGCAATTGCAAACATGTTTACCGCGTCTTTAAAAGAAAAAGGAGCAGGTCCCCTTTACCTTTTATTTCCCTCTCCCCTTCCAGGTTCATCCACCCTGCAGGTTTCTCTCCAGAACACACCATCAGCATGGCCTTCCGCGTGTTGCAGGATACTCCCCGGGAGCCCTTCGCCCTCTGGCAGCTCACTGACAACGACTTCCAGCCCAAGATGGGAGTGGTGCTCGACCGTGAGTGACACATCTCCGCATCCCTCCATCTCCCAAACTGCAAGCAACTTCATAGTCCCTGTAGTCTCATATTCGGTCACACGGTCTTAATTTGCCATCAGGACCTCTAGAAACTGGACCAACTCCCGTAAGATGGCTGAAGACACTTCTTAACATCTTCTCAGAGACCTGTCTTTTTGTTATGTTTTGAGTATGGTTCATGGTTTTATATCGAGCGGGGGTTTGTGCAAATGCTTTGAGCACTTCAAACCGAGCGACATCTAGAGCCATTATTTTAGAGAAGTTAGACATCTCTCAGGCCGATATCTCCAACACTCGGCAGCTCAGTACCATTTGTTGCAGTCAGTCAGTTTTTCCATCAGCAGGACGCTGTATGTGGGATTGTGTCATAACGATCTATGTCTCTTCCTCACACACAGCCACATCACAACAGACTTTGCCTCCTTCGGAGTCCCTGTGGTTTATGCAGGACATGGTGTGAGTTGGAGGTTGATCTTCCTGTGTTGTTGTGCTCCCCACAGCTACCACCAAGCATCTGGTGTACTTCAGTCTGGACTACAGGGGAGAAGTGCAGGAGCTGACCTTTGACCAGCGGCAGGTCCACCGGCTGTTCTATGGCAGTTTTCACAAGGTGAGATAATAAACACTGAGCAAGTCTTGGACGTCAATAAGATGTTCACTGTCATTCAGCCAAAACCTGTCATGTTTTCAGGTTTTATATATATACTTATTTCCACCAGCTACCTTGTTATCTTTATGTGCTCTCCAATAAGACATGTAATAATAGGGAAGCGCATGTTGGAAAGAGGTGGTCAGCAGCTGTCCCTAGAGGGGCTGAGGAAAATACATGTAATAAAGACTAAGAGCAGAGAAGGAAATAGAGAGCGGTATGAGGCAGTGTGTGAGGTGAAAGGTTATTTTTAGTAGTTCGTTCAGCGGATTTGTTCCCTCTCATTAACACGTTGACAGTCGGAGCTGCCGCGGTGATAATGACGCACACAAGGAGGCCATTAAGGTACTTCAAAAACATTAGCGCCTGATTGCTTTAATTGGAGACAAAACTTTCTCTGAGTCAAAGCTCAGTCGAATCTGAGCACGCAGACACGATACACGCGTTTCTACATTCAGTACGA
The DNA here is from genome assembly GCF_910591455.1 of Pholis gunnellus. NCBI lineage: Eukaryota > Metazoa > Chordata > Actinopteri > Perciformes > Pholidae > Pholis > Pholis gunnellus. Next base: position 22,549,283 of record NC_136536.1, on the reverse strand, counting down.
CTTCCGTAAGATATCGTTTCTGATCCCAAACCCGAATCAAAGTAAGACAGAGTTATGATAGGAGGAACTAGGTGCTCTGGGGCAGAGGGGGAACCCCTGACTACCTGCTTCTAATATCATAATTGTGATTGGCAGGTTCACCTGTCGGTCAGCCAGGTGAGTGTGTCCCTGTCTGTGGACTGCCAGCATGTGGGTGAGAGGCCTGCCCGCCCTCTAGGCAGCCTACCGACCGACGGCTTTGAGATGCTGGGAAAACTGGTGAAGACCAGAGGACCCAATAGTGGATCCGCACCGGTACGTTTTATTCTGTTCTATTTGATTAGACATTTATATACGTATATAAAAAAAAAAGACTGGTAATCTATCTTCTGTCCTGTGCCCTTACTGTCCCCTGTGTTCTTCATCGTTTCCAGTTCCAGCTGCAGTCCTTTGAGATCGTCTGCAACACCTCGTGGGCTTTAGAGGACACCTGCTGTGACCTGCCCGGGGTGGTCAGTCTGTTACCCTTCATATTTACATTTACTCAGCTCGATCTTGGTATAGGCATATTGAGAACTGAGGCTGTGTTTGAACCAATTTGTATTTATTCAACGTATATTTGTATAGGGACGAGTATGTAGCATAAACCGATGCCACACAACACTAATTTACAATGCCCGTCCCTCAGTGGGTCTTCAGAAATACACGAAGGTCCACAACAAGTAGACGAGACACAATGCAAAACACAAACTCAACAATGAGTATGTACACAATTTGTGTAACAAGAAAATATAAAAGCAGAAACACCAGATCCTTCATGGCTACACTGAAACCTCTTCAAAAACTGTTTCAGTTTGACTTTTAAATGATTTCAGTCAGGAGCCAGTTGGAGTCCTGAAGGTAAGGAATCCCTTGTGTCGATTCCCTGAATAGAAAAAAGCGGTTTGTCCAACTGAGGATTTACGTAGGAGCCCCTTAAGCTTCCCGTTGGACGCTCCGTGTTTCACCGAACCTGAAGCTCTGGAGGAACCACAGGGTCACCGGGCAGTTTGCTTTGCTCACCATTGTAGTGTGCTTCTCAAATGTGAGGTTTGAATCTAAATTAAGCCATTGTGAAAGAAAAAAATAAAAATCTGTTGATATCACTGTGACTCATACCTAAAATATTAGCCTGTACCCGAACATCCTTCTTACACTATCATCTTACTTTCATCCCTTTTCTTTCCCAGTGGTTATACAATAGTGAGAAGTACCTCCGGAGAGCGTAGTAAACGTACTTGTGACTGCTACCGCTGGCTTAATGTCTTTGTCGTGAATGTCTGTGTGTGTCAGAGAGATGAGGAGAGCTGTCCCGCCCCGGCCTACACCTGCACCTGCTCCTCCGACATCCCCGGAGCCTCCGGTTCCCCTGGACCCACTGTATGTCACCACGAGATCTCATTTCTGTGTGTGATCCAGCTGTTTGGTAACCTGTTGACTTTAATTCTTTTGCTCCCCCCCCCCCCCCAGGGAAAGCCAGGTCCTCGTGGTGAGAAAGGCGAGAAGGGAGAGCCAGGCCTAAAGGTGAGATGAAAATATTTCTTCAGGCTTAGTAACATTTAGAAACTCGAGCGTTGCAGGCTCCTTCAGCTGGAAAGCCCGCACTACAGCAAACACAGGTTTAGTTTAGATTAGTTTGGTTTGGTTTGGTTTAGAATTGTTACATACATTTATGCACAAGGACCAGATGCACTCTGGTTAGTGTTTGTAGGGAACGCTATAAAATAGAAAAAGAAAAGAAAAACATCCACAAGATACAAAATACAGGTGTGTCTTTAGGAGTATCAGGGGTGAGAACATTGTCTCTTAAGTTGGCAGAGGTGAACAAAATCTCTTTCCAAAGATCACAAAACTCCTTTTCATGTCAGTTTCTCCTCTTTCCATTGGCTCCACGTTCTTCTTTCATCCGCTGCAGATCGATCCGAGCATCACAACACAATCACCAGTGTGATCCACATGAGTGTGATCTGGTGATTTAGCAGTAAAATCACGTTTTAGTGAGAGGCACGCCTTGGTGCTCCAAATTGATGACTTCAAGTTAGTTTCTCTGTGTTTCAGGGGGAGGTGGGTCCTCCAGGAAAGTCTGGATTAGAGGGAGGTCTTGGACCCCTGGGCAGCACGGGGCCCCGAGGCATGGCCATGCAGGGTAAAGCGGTGAGTAACCTGCTTAGCTTTAAATATTAAATATGTAGTGTTATTAACCATGGTCTTATGGACTCATGAGTATGTTGGATACAATGTTTGTGTTTTCTTATTTTCCTTTTTAGGGTCCACCTGGTGCAAGGGGTGGTAAAGGAGAACCTGGGCGACCAGGGGTCCAGGTGAGTCTAAACTGAGTCACCAAAACACAGAAATAGAAGAGAGAACACTTTAAATCTTCCTCGTACTGTTGTGTTTGAACCCATTCCTCTGCCTCTCATCGCCCTCTCTCCAACCTCGCTGTTGTCTTTCTCTGCAGGGTTCACCAGGACCTCCAGGTCCAAAGGGAGAGGTGGGGATTCCAGGCCCTCAGGTGAGCTGCTTGATCCCAGAACGGCACATGTCAGCGGTGACCCTCCGTCCCTTTTCATTTGTCCTCATCTCTCTGCTGTGTGTGTACGCAGGGCATTAGGGGGCTCGAAGGAAACATCGGCGGACCCGGCATCACTGGACCCCGGGTAAGACTGGATTTCATTTTAGAGCCACTGAGTGTAGAATTTTGACTTTGGTGTTTTAGAATTTTGACTTTGGTGAATTTAGAAAAAGTAATATCTTAATGGCCATGAAATCTACTGTGGATATGTGTACACATTGAATTTACTGGGAACGAATGAGCCGTTTCCACTTTGGTCACGTTTTGAGCTTTCCTCTAGCACCCCCCTCAGGCCAAAACCCGGCATTACTGGACCCAGGATGCGTATCCAAGATGTGTAGAGCGTCGTCCAGCCTGGCACCTGATAAACACAATGTTATTGCAGTTCCACTCAACAATAAACTTTGCCTTTTGCTCTACTGCTGGCAAGGAGCTTATGTTGTTCAACTTTGTATTGTCTGCTGTGACGACATACTGGTGGGGCTTTTTAAGGTAGTCAATGTGTTCTGACCTGGGAAGTCTGTATTGTGGCCCCCAGCTGTAACCGTGTCAACAGCAGAGATTCCCCTCTCTGGAATGGATAATTCCTACACCACTATTGGCTCGGGAGCTCAGGAACCGGCATCTTTGACTGTATGTCATGTTTTTTCGTTTGTCTTTCTGCTCCACACATCCGTCTATTTGTATCTTACAGGGTTTCCAGGGAATGCCCGGACACCCGGGGCCTATAGGGGACAGGGGCTTCTCAGGACCTGTGGGACCTACGGTAAGATCAGAGGGACAAATCACGTCTGTCTTCACATTTGGTTATGTAGTGAACATGTAATTCACAGTGAACATGGGTCAAAAATATACGTGCTATATTTACAGACTCTTAAGTCGCTCTACTAGTTCTTGGGACCTTCAAAGAAAAATGTTACACCCACAAGAGTCCCGACAGTCTTTACACACATAATGAACACAAAGGGAAGACAAAGTGCGATGCATAAATGGCACGTGGCCAGTTTGTGCCTACCAGCAGAGCTCTCCCTATTGTTGCAACCCGGCTCCAAGGCTGCAACATAACGGAGACGAGTGGAAAAGTAATAAATAGACATTTATTTAACGAACAAATAACTAATCAAACGAAGCAGCAGCCGTGTCAGTCCAGGAGAGGAGAGCAGCCAAAGAGGAGGACCACAGCATATGGTCAGATGGTGCCTCTTTATAGCTGGTACTTCCAGCAGGCTCAGGTGTGGCTCATCAGCGGCGGATTAACATCCTGCAACACAGAATAGACCAGCAACCAGGACACAGACCCCTAGTGGAAGGGAGGGGTCGTCACACCATCGTGACGCACTGACAGCTTGTGATCCAGTGGAGAGTTTTCCTCAGAGGAAACTTCTTGTTGTCTCGGACCTGCAGAGCTTCAAACCCGATGATATACAAATGGACATGAGTCATACTAAATGAAAGTTTCTGGGCATGAAGAAGAGCTGACGGTCACCTTGTTTTCTCTGCGTAGTAGTGCACAATTCCGTTTGTCATCACAATCCATGCAATAATCTCCTGCAGTTAAGTTCCACTGTACTGCTACGACGAAAACGACAATGGAGTTTAAAATGCAATCTAGCTTTTTGCAGGAGTGTGAAAGGTGAGGAGGTGAGAGATCAGGGCTCTGGTAATCCTCTTCATACTCGTGTATCTGTTGCTTCACAGGGTCTTCCGGGGGGTAAAGGGGAGCGAGGAGAGAAGGTGGGTTACAGCTATGATTGTATAATAAGTCTTTTCACTGCAGTGGATGTGCATATAAGTTACATTTCATAATATAACTTGGTTCTCGTTTAAATCTGCTGATGTGTAACAGGGGGAACCTCAGTCTATGGCCATGATCTACCAACTGGTCACACAGGCCTGTGAGCATCTAGTGCATAGTAAGTTGTCCGTTTAGCGAGCGCTGATATCTGCATATTGAACTCACTCATTGTAACTTTCAAACATATTTCATTCCGAGTTGTGTGTGTTTTTCAGACGAGGTGTTGAAGCTCGACATGTTCATTAACGATATGAATCGTAAGCCTGCTCCTATTGAGGAGCCGGTGGGGCCCCCCGGGGAACCTGGCATACCGGGGCCCAAGGGCCCACCGGGCGCCAGGGGCACCCAGGGGCGTGTGGGCGCAAGGGGGCCCTCTGGCAGGGGTGGATATCCAGGAGAACAGGGTGAGACTCCAAAACAATCCTTGTTTGTCAAGCAACTGTAAATAAAAGTCTGGGCTTTCATAAACTATGAATTTGTCCGATTTTTCGGCTCCCGTGTAATATTATTGGAAGCTTTGACTATGCTGATTTGTCTCTGCTTTCTCGACAGGAAGAAGAGGTTTGCCAGGGGGGAAAGGTGATGCAGGGACCAATATCCAGGGGCCCACAGGGGTCAAAGGATTTGCAGGTACCTCTCTAGGAGTCATTTGTATATACCACTGTAATATAATCCCCAGCACACAACCCTGTACTGATGTGTGCATTCTGTGTGTCCGCAGGTCCTCCAGGTGAGTCCAAGCTGGGGAGCCTGGGTTCCAACGGAGACGATGGTAAACCAGGACCCGCAGGGATCGCCGGACCTCCCGGACAACAAGGCGAGGGTGGACCATCGGGTGTGTGTGACAGCAGTGGAGGCTGCCAACGGGTTCCCCAGCAAACAGGTTAGCTACCAGGAAAGGTCCACGAACTCGAATGACACACAGCCTGATAATATTAAGATACGATGATCGCGGTCCAGCAGCCTTTCACTGGTGTGTAGCAGTGGGTGGGTAAAAAGGGTTTCTGTAAATGCAACATTGACATTGAACTTATACAGTGTTGTAATGGTAAAAGTGTGAGCAAACGGTTGCCGAATTACAAATCCAGCAGACACAGAGCGACATCAGCATTCACTGGAGTCGTATTTATGGCCACCTAATGAATGAATGTCCAATATTGACTTTGCTTTCAGCTCTTTATTGGTCTCCACCAACTCCTGATGGAAATATCTGGCTCTTTAGTAGCTGAACGGTCCACTAAGTCACCAGCTAGTTGCTACCTGTGTCTGTCTGCTGTTTGGTGCTCAGTAGGTAGTGTACAGTGGGCTTTTTGGGCTTTGTAGCTGATAACAGCTGCTGCCTGCTGCGGCCCAAAACAACGCTATGAGGGCGGTGAGAGCGAATGAAAACTGTAGAAAATGTTGCACATAAAGCCAAAACAATGAGATGCTTAAAAATCTCTGTATTGCTGAGGGTAACTGCAAAGTCAGGGGATAAATCTCTGCGGGTTCATCACTACTCCCATGTAATATGAAATAATGTATCAAAGCAGCTTTAAAGTTATGGTTAAGTTAATTAGAGTGGTTAAACGCTTATTGGCATAACCCTGTGTTTGCTGAAACCATGTGTATTATGTGCCATTCATTTATTGCCACAACAATTTGCCAACGCTACCGAGTACAGTGGTGGTCTTACGCGTTGACTCTCTTTGTGTGTGCTCTCTTCACACAGAAGACCCTTATTATGGCTACCAGCCCGAAAGGATATGAACAAGCAGCTAGCAACGCTACGGTGCCTGACGTCGGTTTGAAATGACTATGGTTCCTTTGGAGCTGAATGCCAGATCAGGAATGGAGCTAAAAGAAAAGAAGCACCACTGAAGAGGTTTGCTGTGATGAACTTGCCACTGACTGACTGATGCGGAAGCCTCACAAGCTTCATCGTGGAAAAGGAAACACGAGAGGAAGGATCTCTCTCGGATCCTCATGTTACCATTTTCTTTGACTTTAAAAAACAAATGACTGAGAAATGAACCAAGAATAAGTAGGAAGCTCTCTAATATAGAATAGTGTTTTAAAGAACAGTTAGCATCATAAAGGAAAGTATTTTCTCATTGGGACCAGTCAAGTGCTGTCTTATACACCCTATTCGCACTGAAACCTTTTATTACTATGTTCATGTATTCATGCACTGTATCAATGCCAAGTAGTTTAGCCATCTGTGTTACATTTCTACATATTTCATTTGCCATTCTAACCTTAACTGCCTCGATGATACTGTGAGAATGTCCTTTGTCTTGTGTATGATCATTTGTATGTTTATTATATTCACTGTATGCAGTTATTCATTTATATTTTATACTGTAACTTTTTACATTGAAAATTCATGTTTACATTTTCTGGTTTCAATGGGGTTTAAGTGATAAACGTGTGTGTGTGTGTGTGTGTGTGTGTGTGTGTGTGTGTGTGTGTGTGTGTGTGTGTGTGTGTGTGTGTGTGTGTGTGTGTGTGTGTGTGTGTGTGTGTGTGTGTGTGTGTGTGTGTGTGTGTGTGTGTGAATTTTTTTTTGTTTATCCTGTTAATAAAATTTCATTAATATGTGTCTAATGAAGTGGGTTTTTTTGTTCTTGAAAAACTTCTATGTCTATGCTGACAGGATACTTTAGTGTAGTGAAATTCTATTCCTGCATGACAGCAAGCTTGTCTTGCTAAAGTGTCCTGAAGCAAGACACTGGTCCAATCCCAGTGTCCCCCCCCTGAACCCTCAAACCCTGAACCCTCAAGGATTAACTGACGTCACCTGGTAAGTGGTTGAGTGTGAGACTGTGAGGGCTTGAATGGTATAAATAGGAATGGGACAGCACTTTATCACGTTAACATGAAAACGACAAAAAAATATGATGTATAATTGTATTTATTTTATTCTTTGTACTCCCTGATTTGAACTTCTTCCAGGCTCTTTCCTCACAACATGAGATGATTTCATATCATCTATTTACTCTTTTTTTGTTAAAACGGCTTCAATGACGAAGTCAAATATCTGAATAAATAAATAAATAAATATCCTCTGATGTCAAGTTTATTTTTTGTTCCATCTTTAACCCTTAATGTTTCTGTGTAAATACTCTAGGCTGAACACACGTGAGCCGTCTTCTTTGTTTACCTTCTTTTTTGTTTTACTGCTCTATGCGTCCACTGGTTACCCCGTGTTTAACGTCACAATGAATTGTGGGTAATTCCCTTGGGCAAAATCAGCATCCTATCACTTCAATAAACATGAAATCAGAGGATATTTATTCATCAAATATTTTATTTCGTCAATAGATTATCTGAAATTAGCTCTCGTTTTGTGAGGAAAGAGCCTGGAAGACGTTCAAATTAGAGAGGGTTTAGGCTTTAGGGGGGACATTTGGATTGTGCCACTGAATCTGTCCAAGGGTTGCTGTTCTGAGGCTAAACTTTACCTCCAACCTCCCTGTGGAGGCCAAGAGAAAATAAAATAGCTGGCAGGAATTAATAAAGATAATGTCAAAGTCCTTTGTAGGAACGGCGGCGAAGAGATAGTTGTTGCCAGTGGTGTCTATTTTGAAGAGCACAATGGAAGTTCCGGTTCCATCCCCAGCAGCTTCATTAAGTTAGCCTCAGTACACTCAGTTTCCGGTTTTTTTTAGAAATGTTTGTTTATTTTTCACAATAAAGAACCATGTTTAGTCACTGCCCTAAAATCAGTGGAGAATATCTACTAGGACAACATACAAGTTGACGTAAAAAGGCTGGCTATGGCTCTTTAGTAAGGAAAACATGTAATTCTGTAAAACATCCATTGTATTTATCAAACTAGTTATACTGATACCTTCATTTATTTTGAAAAATATAAACAGGATGTTGTAGAACACTTTAAATGTTACGCAGTGTGGTTATCTTGTCGTAGATACACGTCGCTATGGCAAGCCGAAAAACTTCGCACCCAAACCGGGATAGTGAGGACAAATACTCAATACTATTACCGACCTACAACGAAAGGGAAAACCTACCCTTGATAGTGTGGCTTCTGGTGAAATATTTCGGTGAAAGGTGAGTTCCGGGGAGCCAGCCAAGCTGCTCGGCTATAGCTAGCTAACGTTGCTGTAGTGGTAAGTTAGCTAATGCCTGTCAGTGATGAGCTGTCACCAAACCAGAAGGAGAAAATGACGAGCTTTATTTTCAAGTGAACTAGCTGGCTCTAGCCCAGTTTTGTAGTTTTGGATTTACTTTGTGTGTGTGTGTGTGTGTGTGTGTGTGTGTGTGTGTGTGTGTGTGTGTGTATATTAAAGTTTCAAACATTATATAACTCAGTTGAATGTGTTGTATTTACAGTGGCTATAACTACGAGATAATTGTCATTGACGACGGAAGCCCGGATGGGACACTGGAGGTGGCAGAGCAGTTGCAGAAAATCTATGGAGAGGATAAAATAGTGAGTTAAGAAACCCCTGCCCCACAGTGATGACGCTGGGGTTCACGTTGCAGACACCTCCTTTGTGAGGAACCAAACAAAGCATTTCTTACAATGTTGTAAAGTATTATAGTTGATTAACATGCTGTAACATCTTCATAGAGACAACAACTAACGTATGATTTACATTGTTTTCTATATAGCTTGTCTCTGTAACATTAACCGTTGGTTCTAGTAAGATAATGGTGCATGCGATCTTTATGCAGACTCCTAATCTCTCTCTTCTGTGGTTCAGCTTCTACGACCAAGAGCAAAGAAACTAGGCCTCGGTAAGTTCAAAACTGTGTAAAAAACTGTGTATTCTATGTTCTAGTAACCTTTGCCAACGACTGATGAGCTCTTCTGCTTCCTTCCAAAGGCACTGCGTACATACACGGCATGAAGCATGCTACTGGGAACTTCATCTTCATCATGGACGCAGATCTTTCCCATCATGTGAGTGGATTAGTTTGCCAGTTGTTGTTTTTTAACAATCAGTTCATTGTTTGGTCTATAAAATGTTAGAAATTATCGAAAGAAATCTACAATTTCCCACAGTTACAATTTCCTAAAGCCCAACATGCAGTCTTGAAATTACTTGGTTTGTCCCAACAACAGTCTGACCCCTAAATATATCGTCACACGAGACAAAGATGCAAATCCTCACGTTGAAGCAGCTGGTGCCAGAGAGGGAATTTTTGCTTAAAGATTGATGATTAATGACTAAACGATTGACAAAATAGTTACCGACTAGTTCTAACCACAAATCCATTAATCAGCTTATCATTTTAGCTGTTTCTATGACTTATTGTTAGTATTTGAATTGGAGATGTGAGTTTACCTGTTTAACACTCTCCTCTCGATCATGCCGACAATTTCAAAATACTCTTTCATGTAATTTCAATATTATGTGAAATAAAACTGATTTAATTTTGGACGGAATATTATTTGATTGTTTTTTTACTTTTTTTTTCTTTTCAGCCAAAATTCATCCCAGAATTTATTGAGTAAGTGTTTTAATTTCCATTCCTTTATCATGAGATTTTATTTTTTTACCTTATTTCTATTTGTATACACAAAATGAATTTCTGAATATATAAACAATAGCATTTAGCTGCAGTGCCACAAATGACAGAGAAATTGTGCAGAAATATATTTAAAACGGTTTTGTGTTGTTTGTCAGAAAGCAGAAGGGAGGTAACTACGACCTGGTGTCTGGTACTCGTTACCAGGGGAACGGGGGTGTATACGGATGGGACCTGCGCAGGAAACTCATCAGGTAGCTGCACGTCATCAACAGCGCTCACCCGTCTTACGAGAGACAAGAGGCTGAGCTTTGATTTTCCTTTCCGTCTTCTGTCTCCTTCTCTCGTTCACAGTCGGGGAGCCAACTTTTTGTCTCAAGTGTTGCTGAGACCCGGTGCTTCAGACCTCACGGGCAGCTTCAGGTAAGTGGTGCTCGTGCCACTGACTTTTTCCACATGCACAGGGATGTGTTTTCTCACACACCTGCTGTGTTGTTTTCCCCTCACTGACGTCAGGTTGTACAAGAGGGCGGTGTTGGAGAGTCTGGTTGAGCGGTGCGTGTCCAAAGGGTACGTCTTTCAAATGGAGATGATCGTCCGCGCCAGACAGCTCAACTACACAGTCGGAGAAGTGAGGCCCTAATTCATTCATTCGTGTTTTTATGTATTTACCTAGTACACATTAAGGTATGTAGTGATGATATTTCTTTAGATTCTCCATTTTTACCTCTCTTACGGATGTGAAAAAGTATTAGAAATCAGTTTTTAAACCCACTTTCAGGTTTGTGAAACAAAAAAAGGGTTATTTCACTGCTGTTTCTGCATCCGGACGACATTGGTCTTGGTCTATCTTAAAAAACACTACAGTCAGACATGTGAATTCATTCTGACAATAATGAATAGACTCGAGAGACTACCTTTATATACTATTATACACATTTTTACCAATACATTTCCATGACTTGGAGGCTGATTTGTATGTCCAGACTGGCTGTTGGTCTTGTGTCGTCACATGACCTGTAGGCGGGGCTTCACATTCATTTCATGGCTCACCAGCCACGATTTCGTTGTTGGGATTTGGGGAAACTATGTATTACCCAGACACCTTTGCTCAGCATTGTAAACGACCATAAAGCAAGCTAAGAAAAAAGAAAAATGGAGCTTAAAGTCCCAAAACCTGACTTGAATGAACCTAACATATCAGGTGGTGGTTCCATCACACCATCCTAGAAAAGTTATGTTCATTGGAAGGGTCGGTATTTGAGCAACTATTTTGATACAACACTAATTAAATCGTGGGCACAGTACATTAAAACAGTACAGTGAGAACAGAAAACCTGTTGGTTATTAAAATATCTATTTTTAAATATCTATTTAAAAAAAAGAAAGCTACCAAAAAGAGATTGAGTAAAGCCTTAAAATGAGTCGATGTTGAACCATACATCCAACAATACATTTTAAACATGGTTTCCGATCTGCAAAATGGAGAATTCAGTTACTATATTTCTGGTCTATTTTTTTTTTTTGCAATTGTACTGTGAACTGTTTATGTAGCTATTATCCCTCTATTGGGACTTATTTAATGTAGCATATGCCTAAACGTTTGCAATCACACACCATATAATAAACATGTCTGTGGGTTTATATATTATCATTCCTCATTGTATAATTTATTTAATTTATCATTTAAGTTTCTCTGTAAACTTAAGTTTTTTGACTGATAGTGGTTAATAAAGTCAAATGATATGGCATCACTCCTGACAGTCAGTGGTAAAGTCCTTGCTTTCCCACCAGGTTAGCCTGTCCTGGATGAGGCTCAGCTTAGTTTAGACTCGCCGGAGTGAAGCCGCTACAAAATAATGTAATCACGGCCGCAGCGCTTGGTCTTTCACCTCTGAATTTTTCTAACTTGGCCCGCGCGATCATGTGACTGTCACAAGTAGTTCACTGATGAAAGCACTATTTATATGTGTAGGGATACAAAGAAGGCCAACTCGCTTTTAAATGCTTTAGAAACAGGTGGTGTTAAAAATCTACATTTGAGTAAATATTCTGCATCCAAATCAAAGTTTACAGGATATTCAACCTTTGTTTCTTTATAATACTTGACTTCTTTCTTTACAGGGCTTGGACAAAGGCAATAAAGTAGTCCATGAATATGCGATATGAGTTTACAGATAATTACAAAGCCTCCTGTTCGTTGTGGAGGTTGGTTTATGGCCATATATGGGCATATCTACTCATTGTCATTTTGATTCTACACGGTTCATTTAGTTTGTACGTCCTCTGGGTTTTCGGGGTATAAACACCTCCGTTAATGCTCGGAGCTCGTGCTACGCCGCCAAGCACGAGTATAAACAAAGCTTAAGTTTCCCAACATAAGTTGCCATAGTAACTGAGCTTGAACTATGTTGAATTAGCTTCATGGAAGAGAATCAACGTAAAATGAGTCTGACTAACTGAAATATGCCTGATGCTTAAGTCGCTTAATGGAACGGGCCCCAGGTCTTATGAATCACTATTCCAAGTGAAGACCTGTCGTCGCCCCACTCACAGAACAACGCGTTCTTCATTATACATCTGTGAAGCTAGTGTCCATGACGTTTCCAAAACTTAAGAAAGAACTGACCTAATGATGGTGGGTTTTAAACTGTGATGGGCTTTCACTATGATTTTTATATACGTTTCCACAACAATGAGCAGTGAAAAACAGAGAATCTGCCCAGAAATATTGTTTATATATGTTTTAGCTTAGCTTAACCCCTCAAGATCTAAATCGGAAGCCAGAGTTGTGATTTTGTACGATGCAAATTGAAGAAAACAAAACAATTCTCTCTTCTTCTTCTTCCAGGTACCCATTTCCTTTGTGGATCGAGTTTATGGAGAGTCCAAACTCGGAGGGAACGAGATCGTGTCATTCGTGAAAGGACTGATCACGCTCTTCGCCACGACATGATCTGTACTCAGTTTGGACGTCCCACAGTCATATAGTGCTCCTTTCAGTCTTAAAGTCGCTGTCTTTAATACAGTAGCATCAGAATTTAAATAGAAAGGAAAAGGCTCCACATGCCCGTGGTCAGACTGTGACATGACGGCAAACAACAAGGGAGACTTGAATATAAAGTAATTTGCTGAAGGAACATAGTGCTTTACATTCCCATCAGCCCCTGAACAGAGCGCATAGTGTCTCATCATTCCCAGTCCAGACAGCTGACTGAACTCTACAGAAAACACGGCTGTCAGATGGGTGTAAGTACATGTTATTCTGCTACACCTGTGGTTGTTTGTATCAAATTAAACAGTTTGTATTGTTGGCTCAGTTTTTTTCTGTTTGTGATCTTTTCCTTTTTTACAATGAGTCAAAACTCTAAATGGGTTATGGAGAACAACCGGCTGCTATGATCAGAGCTGATTTCTCTGAAGGTTCAACTAACTCAATGCCCTCCAAAGATTTGAACCTTCATGAGCATCCAGTCCAAACCCATCCTGGATGATTCTGATAATGTCGAAAAGAGTTGAACGCTTAAGTTCATTCCTGACCGTTGAAACAGTAGTTTGACTAAAAGAACACCTCAAAAGGTCCACTTACTAGCTTCTTCTTAGTCTTTCCACCACATCTCCTCCCCTGCACATGGTGTGTGACACTCTTTGCTGAGGCAGCAGCTTTCAACAGGTACCAGCTTGTACATCGCCTCAAATACACTAATGGAAATGTCATCCAGCAGGATGAATATGAATTAATGGCTTTAAAAAAAATTATAATTGTATACTATAGACAATTAACATCCTGCTTTACTCCATTCACCAATGAAATGTCATGTGCAAGGCGGGATTATCAAGGCCCGATAGCTCCAGGCCTGTTGTGTTTAGTGTCTATTTATGTTAAAGTTCATCATGGAATATGCACCTTGAGGGCATCGACTGAGGCCTGAAATTGGGTCTTCCACTTAAATGATCCTGAAGCCCTGTCTTTAAGAGGGGTCCTGTGTCAAAAGCAAGTTAAATGTTGCATATTCCTTCAAATGACCATACAGCAAGCCTAATGTCAGTCAGCGTTAAAAAGAAACCCCAATGCACACGAAGTGGCAGACATGGGGGGGGCGGGGGCGGTTCGGCACTATTTGATGAGTGAGAATGAACCTCAGCTGATGGAAAAATGTCACCATGAGTTTAACCATTTAAATGCAGTGTCGCACTAGATGAAGGGCCGATTCACAGTACTGTTCTTGGAGCTGCCTTTCAACAGGCAACGGGCAGGAAAGTAGTCCCGGTCAGTTTGGCAGAATTGGGCATTTACTACCAGTCGTGTAGTACAGCGCCACCTACCGTTAGCCCAACCCGTTGATACCACTACAGCTGAGTGCTGAGGCTCTGTGTACATCCGAGGCTCCGCAGGGGAGGGAGGAAGGGTGGAAGGGGGGGGGGGCGCCAGATGTAGCAAATGCGCGCATGCGCTCAAACCGGAGAAACCCACTCCAGAAGGACGCCCGCTGTCGGCCGGTTCCCGCCACTACTGTGTGGGGTTGTTTACCTCACAGACTCGAACACAGAAACCAGAGGCCCACCGCAGTTTTTGAGGGACGAGGTTGTTGTTTTTTCAACTAACGTTCGCTTAATTGGCCAAATTGATTGATGGACCAATCAAGAGTTGTAATGAGCCGACCGAGTTCGCGAGGATCTCACAATGAGATTATTTATGCTAATCAAGTAGATGTCACTTCCGCCCCTTTTATTTGCGCCATTTTGGATAGGGCAGTTTCTAGGCTGGATGTGTATTGTCTGTCAGAGAGAAGAATGGGCATAACGCTGTCGGCTGCCAGGCTATCGTAGGCAGACCCAAGGCTATCTATTTGAAAGAGTGGGTCCGCCGGTAGCTGTTCCCAACAATAGGACATGCGGCCGCCCTCACCACTCAAGGGAATGGAGGTTTTAATGTTCTAATGAGGCTCGGAGGCTTTCTGTTCCCGTTTGCCGACCAGAGGGAAGAGGATAGCCCTTTTCGGAGAGGGAGAGTCCGGTCAGGAGGGTCGACCGACGGAAGATAGTTGTCACCTGAAAGGATATTACCGAGATAGCTGGGAAGACCGTGGAAGTGTCCACACATCGTCTCTCAGCCATTCCGAGGTGACACACTTCACTCAGACGGGAGCACTGGATGTGAAAGCAGGTAAACTTGTCACAACGCTGGCCGTAATAGTCAGCGCGAGAGAGTTTCTCCGTTAGCCGTGGCTACCTGCGGTGATGCGATAGGTGGCCGTGGATTCACGTTACAGCGAAGGTGCGAAGGTAACTTGGCTGTCAAGATAGCTAACGTTTAGGTCAGGGGGGCTTCAACGTAGCCTCTAGTTGAATCACTTCTCCGGTTACGTTATACTTGCTTACGACCAGTCAGGTTAAAATGCGAGCGAATATCCTTTGTGGTAAATTGAGGACAGACATGGCAGCATTAACATTAGTTTACGAACAGCCCGTGTTGTTGATGCGAGTTGGGATAGCTTAGCATGCTAACTCAGCGCGGTGTGTCCCCATTCTTTGTCAGTGGCAGCAGCTCCCTGCCAAAACCTATCGATCTGGATTCTGCCAGATGTTGATCGGAGCTTAGATCCACTAACACCAACGTCACCTCGATGCGCGATTTGGTTCGTGTCCACGGCCAATAGCTCCCACCACGGCAGATCGTGGAAGTTGACGTTTTTTTATTCAATGCGAGAAATGCTACGAATATTGAAAGTGTAGCCACACTATTACTGTACTAGAGTTTAGTCCTGGGCGACACGTGATGTAATATCCACAACCACGCACAGATTGTGGTTTAGCACTCATACGATGTTCGAGCACGATGTTGAAAAAAACCAAACCATCAGAGGTGATCAGAGTTCAGACAGGTGACATCGGGGTTGTGATGCATGCGCGCCTCGTGTTTGATCCAGGGGGTAGGATGGCTGTCACTTTGGTCAGGACAGGTGTCAGATGATGATGTTGTTGTTGTTGTTGTTGTTGTTATTATTATTATTATTATTATTATTATTATTATTATTATTATTATTATTATTATTATAATATTATTATTATCACGATCACTAGCATCAACCCCACACACTGGTACACAGACACCCTCTGCACGTGTATTGCTCAAGGCTACAGTCAGGTGTTGAACGTGCTGTCACAACTAACCCCGGTGCATTTTAAGCATCCCAAACTTTTTTCTGGTATCGGTGTGAATGGATGTCACCAGGAGCTTCTTTCCTCACTGAATTGTAAACGGCAGTAGTCAACCAGAACATAGGTCACCATGTCCCAGTGGAGGACTGAGTGAGGAGATCTGTGGTTGAAGGTTTGTAGGCCTTTTTTCTTTTCTTTCACAACACAGGCGAAGGGGGAAACCTGTTTTCTGCCAGCAGCCCTCAGCAGAGCAGAGCAGCCTCCTAACGCCTCTCCTCCCTCGCCGCTTCCTTCTCTCACTCCCTTCCCTCCTACTCAGCCTCTCTTTGCTTTTTTTTCCCTTCTCTCTCCCTCTTCTTCCTCCCACCGCCCTCCCCTCCCCTGGCTATCCATCGCCCCCTCTTCCTCTCACCCTCTTCCATTTTCTCCCCCACCCCCACCCCCACCTCCTTCCCTCACCCTCCCTTCCCTCTCCTCTGAGCCTGTCTGTCCGACCTCCCCTGCCTCCCCATTCCGGCCCCCCCCCTCCACTTCCGTCGCTCACTCTCTGTCCTCTCTCCTTTCCTCTCATCTCTCCCCTCGCTCACTCGCTTCCCTTCCTTTTCTCTCCCTCCCCTCCCCTCCCCTCTCTCTCCCTCCCCTCTCTCTCCCTCCCCTCCCCTCTCTCACTCCTCTCCCCTCTCTCTCCCTCCCCTTCCCTCTCTCTCACTCCTCTCCCCTCTCTCTCCCTCCCCTTCCCTCCCTCTCTCTCCCTCCCCTTCCCTCTCTCTCACTCCTCTCCCCTCTCTCTCTCCCCTCCCCTCTCTCTTCCTCCCAGCTCCCTCACCCTACCTCATCCTCTCTCGCACTCCCCTCCCCCTTCACTGATCTCTCTCGCTCCTTCTGTCCCTCCCCTTCCTCCCTTCCAACAGCTCTCCCTCCCATCCCTCCCCCTCCACTGCAGACATATTGTAGAGGCTGCTGCTGACTCAATAGGAGGCGCCATTCTGTGATGGTATTGCGAGGCAGGGAGCGAGAAAAGGGGGCAGGCAGAGAGTGTAGGGAGGCTTACATAATGGAGCGCCTCTCTAGCGCCATCTGCAAGTAATGGGAGGAAGCAGGAAAGGGAGACAGGGAGGGGAAGTGGTCATGGGTATGTGTCTCTTTCACTCACTCTAGCACTTGCACACTTCTGACTGACTGACTGACTGACAGACAGACAGCAAGCAGGCAAGACAGTGAGACGAACAGGCAGTGATGTCTCCGGTTCTCTGGGCTCCTCACTAGGCCAACAGTTGGTGGAACCACACACGCTCAGTTCCCGTCTCCGTTTGGTGTTTTCTAGAAGGGAAATAAGCTGAGTTGTTAACAGGAATTGTTTGGGAATGTGCTGTTTGTTGTCCCTGAGCTGCCTTTCATGTCATCACACATCAGTGACCTTTGACCCTCCCACTACATGAAGCTCTGATTTGAATGGAAACTTAAAGAGACAGCCACTTTGGACAGTGAGTCAAACAGCCTGTATTATTTCCTCTGGCAAAAGGTGCCTTTACTCCTGCTGAACTAAATGGTAGTGATAATAACTCTATGAAGAGGTGGAGGGTGGTTTGTATGCGACCAAGTGGGTCCGTCTGTCAATGAGCAACCTTTCCTTCTACTACACACAGCTAAGTGAGGTTTGGCCAGGTCAAACTCTGAATAGGCTGTCACAAAAAAAATATTAGCTTAAGTACGGACAATGCAACATCTAAACTGTAGTTATTGCAAATAAACCATTGAGCAGTGGCTTTTTTTCTTTGAAACAAACAAAAGTGTGTTTGAATGTTAAGCTTCAGTATTTCTCACCAAAACAGATTGTGTATCCTTGGGTTTCAACAAACGTATTGAGTGCATTTGTAAAGCCGTTTTTGTTTCTCCTCCTTCTTTTTTTTTTCTTCATAATTTTAATCCTGCATTGTTTTCATCCTTGTTTACACGCTAGCGGTCTCTTTCTGCGCTGCGTTTGCTGGCGCATTGCTGTGTTTTGGTAGGGATGTGTTAGGCCAGATGGATACCTCTGGTTCTATTGTTCCATGTGGAAGTGTCTTAAACTTGCATTCTCTCTACTGACCAGCAGGGGGCGACTCCTCTGGTTGCAAAAAGAAGTCTGGTTGTATAGAAGTCTATGAGAAAATGACTCTACTTCTCTCTTGATTCAGTAAACATTGTAAACAGGAGTTTGTGGTCTCAATCTTTAGTTTCAAGTCTTCTTCAGCATGATGTTCATTTAGTAAATGATGGTCCATTTAGACCACAAAGCAGAGTATGCTTTATGGTATACACAGTTACATCACGTTGCACCAGGCTTTGGTTAAATGCAGGTGTGAAAAGCAAAAGAGGCAGAATGGAATGCAATCTCTGAACCCTCCGGCTACGATGAGTATTTAGCTTTTTATTGGTGTAAAGTTATTGTAAACTGTCTGCTTGTGAAACAATCCGGTCGTACGCGTCGCCTCTCAACTCCAACTCCAGTCTCGCATCTGAAGTTGCTAATCGGACTGTAAACAACGAGCAGCGCACGAGATAGGAAGTCTTGACCCGGATATCCGCTGGATACACCGGAACCCCAGAAATATAGCCCCCGGCCCCCAGAGGCTTACCGTCGTCTGACCGATAGCCGACTGGTTCCAAGGTTGCCCGCATGCATGTGCGTCCTTGCGCCGCTGTGGATTAAATGTTTGCCACTGTGATAACTTTACAGAGTTGTTAAATCCTGTCTTGAGTACCACAAACCAAACTGGACCTCCTGGAATGTTCTTCATAGTCTAATCGGTACCTTGAGCAACACGCCCCACCCAGGCGGCCCCCTGCACTAAAACAGCTCTGAATAGCCCTTAAAGAGGGTGCACTTTGCATTGATAATCTATTGGGGAGCGACTTCATCTCTTTTAGTCACATGGGTCTTGCTCCAGATGTGACTAGTCGCCACATCTGAACAGGGCTCAACAGTAACTTTTAAAAGTGGTTTCCACGCTGGCAACCAGGCATCAGCTTTGGGTCAGCGAAGCTGAAAATATGCTTTCCATTTTTGCGTCACCTCATATTTTTTGTAATTTAGATACTAAGCAGCTTAATAATGGAAGAGTAACATAAAACAATAACTGCGTTATTACAGTAACAAACCAAAATTCGTTGTAATTTGTGTTCTATCTGATACTTATGTTATCACTTAATGTGTTCACCCTCAACTCCTGGTATACAAAATAGCTGTAGTGCAGTGTATCTGTGTTTCTCACAAATGAATCCAGCCAGTCACTGGTTACTTGTTCATGCACTCTCTCCCTTTCAAATTGAGGTTTTCTGGACCTTTGTGCTGATTCCCACCACAGATCCATTGGCCCTTCAGCATTGAAGTCTTGGATTGTGGGTTGAAACGGACAACTACGTCTAAATGCCAAAAAGCCATTACTTCAACCGACAGTTGAAGCCATCAGTCTTGTGTATTTCATGTCTGAAAGCTGGTGTTATCAAGTTAAAGGTCCTTTTCAGCAAAACTGTCCATTCCCTGACTTGCAGTTCAGCTGACAGATGTCCGTTGTAATTGTACCCTCCACCTGTTGATAACATGCTGCTGCATGTGTCTTTTCTATTCAGGTGGGCAGAATGTTCCAGCTCCCCGTCAATAACCTGAGCAGTCTGCGGAAAGCGAGGAAAAATGTCAAGAGGGTCCTGGGAGACATCGGCTTGGAGTTCTGTAGAGACCACCTAGAGGTGAGCGTGTGTTTTTATGACGACGATGGCGACGGCCCATTCTACGGTTCCTTTGTGGTCACGGCTTTGCCTTAAGAACGATACAGTGTACGCATTCCTCTGACTTTGATTATCATCAAATTCATATTCCCCACCATCATCACCTTCATCTCCAGCTGAGGGTTGAGATTGGTTCTTGTTTGGATATTTGTAGCATTGGTGTACCTATGGGGAAATTAGTTTTGGTTTAATAATAAGGTCAGTTTTGGATTGAGATTGCTCTTCCATTTGGCTCAGTGCGGGACGCGTAAATCGTGTGCCTGACAGTGCTGCGTAAATGTAGAGAATGTACGGTGATAGGAATCTATGACCTGGACTCATGTAATAAAACGAATAGGCCTTCCCATTAATCTTACTACACACTCATCGACGTCCTGTCCTCATTCGATCTCACTTAATGTAGGAGAAATAAACTCTTCAGGCTTAAAAGCAGAAACCAAAGACTTTACATAATTCAGCATCCGGGCCAAGACACTGACATGAAGCATTCTACAGACAGGGTGGGGTTAGATGAGGTCACAGTGTCTAGTGTTTGACAGGTTTGGGTAGGAATGTCACTGTCTGTTCTTTTACACGTGAGAACTATGAGCCAGAACCTGCATCTGTGCAGTAAGATTATAGAAACCATAAGTGAATTCTTCTTATGTAAACATGGAAAATAACACAATGATTAAAGCTGAAAAATATAAAGACTGGTTTCACAATACTATTCACATCCATCTATATGTCAATATTCCGCTCCATCTTTCCCCTTTGTACATATATAATCACCTATATATATATATATATAT
This sequence comes from Pholis gunnellus, assembly GCF_910591455.1. Taxonomy (NCBI): domain Eukaryota; kingdom Metazoa; phylum Chordata; class Actinopteri; order Perciformes; family Pholidae; genus Pholis; species Pholis gunnellus. The sequence goes on along the minus strand of NC_136536.1, from coordinate 22,528,699 downwards.
ATATGTACAGTATATACCCACGTGTGTACTTACACGCATACATATACATACACAGCTGTACCTACATATACATATTCATACACAGCTGTACATACGTACCCATATCCTGCCACACATTTTCAGACAGGCTTTTAAATGATCTAAAGAAAAATAAACAAGAATATAGTATACCTTTTTAATAAAAAATATTGTAATATCTTACCATCCATTTTCATTCCGGGACAAGGAGCTTGTTGCGATTGTGTCTCTGTTTCATCAAGTACTAATCTTAATTTCTTTTTTGTTTAGGACTATAAGGACTATATTCCTCCAGAGGTGTACATAAAGCACACTAACTGGGACGATGTGTGCATGTGGGAACCATCACATACCAAAGTCCAGGTGTGTGACGCACTCAAACTAAGTGTCAACGCTGATATCTGAATCAACTGTTTTCAAACAGAAAATGTATAAAGCTAGTAATTTCTAATTCTCTCAGACAAAGAACTTGTTAAATGAAGCTTTTTTTTCTTCTCACCTCTGTCTCCAGGACTACAGATCGAAGCCCTTCTGCTGCACTGGCTGCCTCTTTTCCTCCAAGTACTTCTCTGCGTACAAGAGCCATTTCCGCAACGTCCACAGCGAGGACTTTGAGAACAACATTCTGCTCAACTGCCCCTACTGCACTTACAATGGCAACAAAAAGACTCTGGAGACGCACATCAAACTGTTCCACATGCCCAACAGCACCGTGCGGCAGGGCCCCGGCGGAATGGTGGCGGGAGCCGGCGGGCTCATGATGAAGGACGGCCTGCTGAAAAGGACCGGGGACAGCGTGGAACAGGCGGTGTACTACTGCAAGAAGTGCACCTACAGGGACCCTTTGTACAATGTGGTGCGAAAGCACATCTACCGGGAACACTTCCAGCAAGTGGCCCAGCCCTATATTGTGAAACCGGGAGAGAAGACTCAGAATGGTGGCTCAGCAGGAGCCACAGAGAGCAATAACACAAACAATGTTAACAGTAACCAGATTCACTGCAAGAAGTGTCTGTTTGTCCCAAGGACCTACGAGGCACTGGTCCAACACGTCATAGAGGACCACGAGAGGATTGGCTACCAGGTGACCGCCATGATCGGGCACACCAGCGTAATAGTCCCCCGTCCCAAACCCATCATCATGATCCCCCCCAAAACTCAGGGGGACAAGACCATCATCGGGATGGGCCCGAAAGGCGCGGTAATGGCCACGACCAGGTCTCCCGGCTCACAGCAGCTGGGTCGGGTCATTGTCTCCTCAAAGACGGGCTTCAACGCTCAAAGTTTCCTATCCGGCATGAAACACGACGGAATACGGTTAAAGGCCGGCACCACCCAGTCCTTCTCCATTGGCGGCCAGCAGGTGAGGGTCACTTTACCGGGAAACGCCCAGGTTTCTGTGCCCCAGCAGTCACACGCAGCAAAGCAGCTTCTTTCAGGCGGCGGCCTGCGGACTCAAGTCGTGGTCAACGCCGCCTCTTTACTCAAATCTAACTCTCTGGGCTCACGTGTCCAGGCGGCCGCGACCACCGTCGCCTCCGTCACGGCCAAGAAAGGTGGCTCCTCAGTCCTCGGCACATCCTACACCCAGAAGTGGAAGATCTGCACCATCTGCAACGAGCTCTTCCCAGAGAACGTGTACAGCGCCCACTTTGAGAAGGAGCACAAAGCGGAGAAGGTGCCCGCGGTCGCCAACTACATCATGAAGATCCACAACTTCACCAGCAAGTGTCTCTACTGCAACCGCTATCTCCCCAGCGACACGCTGCTAAACCACATGCTGATCCACGGCCTCTCTTGCCCACACTGCCGTGCCACCTTCAACGACGTCGAGAAGATGGTGGCGCACATGCGGCAGTCGCACCCGGATGAGAGCGTCGGCCCGCGCACGGATTCCCCCTTGACCTTCGACCTCACGCTGCAGCAGGGCAATCCCAAGAATGTTCAGTTGATCGTCACGACGTACAACATGAGAGACGCGCCGGAGGAGTCGGTGGCGTTTCACGCTCAGAACAACAACGCGTCCGTGTCAGCAGCCTTGACTGCCTCCCTAATATCAGGCAAGAGGCTGGTGCCGCAGCATCCGCCTAAAATGCCCTCGGGGGCTGCTGACGGTGCACCAGCCAAAAGCGCTCCACAGGTGTCGTTGCCCTACAAGAAGGACGTGGGCAAGACGCTGTGTCCTCTTTGCTTCTCTATCCTCAAGGGCCCGATCTCGGACTCACTGGCCCACCACCTGAGAGAGAGGCACCAGGTGATCCAGACAGTCCACCCTGTAGAAAAGAAACTGACCTACAAGTGTATTCACTGCTTGGGGGTTTACACGAGTAACATGACGGCCTCCACCATCACCCTACACTTGGTGCACTGTCGAGGTGTGGGGAAATCCCAAAACGGGCAGGACAGCCGGGTGGCCCATTCTTCTCGGGTTGGCCAGGCCCAGAGCAGCACTCTGAAACGGGCCAGCTTTGATAGCTCTGACACTAGTGCGCCGAAACGAAGGAGGCCACCCGGGGAAAGGGCCCACCCGCGTGACATCAACGGTCCATCGGCGTTTGTAGAAAATCCTGATGAGCCAGTAGTTCTGGCTCTCGACCCCAAAGGACACGAGAACGAGTCGTACGAGTCCAGAAAGGCATTTCTAACGCAGTATTTCAATCAGGCGCCGTACCCCACTCGACGGGAGGTGGAGAAGCTGGCCGCCAGTCTGTGGCTGTGGAAGTCGGACATCTCCAGCCACTTTGGCAACAAAAGGAGGAAATGCGTGCAGGACTGCGAAACCCAGAACGCCAGCGTGTTGCTTGGGTTCAGTATGCACGAGCTCAGCAAAGTGACTCACGAGCTGGCGTTCATCCAGGATGGCTCATACGAGGCCGGACACAACAAGAGGCGGACGTCCAGCACGCACATAGGGGTGTCAGAGCAGGCGCTCCGGAGACACAGGGAGCTCGTGGCCGCCAATGGTGGCGTGGCGCCGCCACACAGGGGCAAGCCAACGGGGACTGTAGTCGGTACAAAAGCACCGCCATCCGTCCCCAAACCCAACAGTGCCAGCAGAGACCAAACCAAGACAATCAACAGCACCTTACCACAAAAAATACCTCTAGACCTTTCAGAGCCCATCGCCATTGACTCTGACAGTGATGAGGAAGAGCAGCAGAAGGATAACGAGGAGGGAGAGGTACATCTCCATGGCAACCAACTGCTTACTGGAGCTAAGGAGAGAATGGAGGTGGGGACAGAGGCTAAGAGCGCTTCAAATCTAGAGGATACGTCGGACGAAGATGATGACGACGATGATGATGACGATGATGACGACGACGATGATGATGATGATGACGACGACGACGACGACGAAGAGGCACATGTGGCGAATGGCTTCGGGCCCGCAGAGGGCGCAGGAAGGCCGGCTGCTAAAGAAAGAGACGCTCATCCCATCATTATTCCCAAGTTTGTACCGTCGTCCGCAAGAAGCAGGAGAGACGGGGCCCAGCTGGGCAAACAGCAGGTCTGACTGATAAAAAAAAAAAAAAAAAAAAGACTCAAACAGTCAGAGAGACACTTTAGATTTGATCCACCCCAACAAATCTGCCTCGCCTGAACCGACGGACACGGCCCTTCTGCGACGAGGAGAGAACTCAAAACAAGCCATCCAGTGACTTTTAAAGGCAGGACTCAACGAGCAGCTAGGATCCATGTCAAGATTTGTGATCAAAGTTTTAACGTTTCCTCCCCCGTGTGGGCGGGGAGGTGCAAAGACAACAGAGAAGTCACACCAAACAAATGGAATTTAGTTCTTTTTTCTTTTGCCTTCTCTATACTTTATTACATGAGATAAGGAGTTATTAATGTTGATTTAGCCACTGAACTTCTAAATGTGGCTTAAAATATTGAGTTGTCGTGAGGTAAAGCTTTTAAGCTGACCAGATAATCCACCATTTCTTTTCATGTAGTTCTATCCGAGATGGGTAGTGTAAATTTGTACAGTCTTTTAGACATGTTTGGACAGACGTTGCCGTACATGTACCCTTAAATATTTGCTATTACCTGTATGTAAGGTAGCCTCATATGTTCTACATCGGTATGCTTAACCATAGTTGTCGCTTTGGTGGCTGGTATTTTCTCGTACGTTTAAGTTTATTTTTTAACGAAAACCTAGTTTTTTTTGCAAAATAATATATCTATATATAAATGAAATAACATAAATTGATTTGTTTTTGCTTTGAACTAGATTTTATTTTTTTTATTTCCTTTTTGTTTATGTGATTTCCGTTCTGAAAGAGTAGTGGTGCCGAGCTGTTCTTCTTCTCTTAGTTTTTAAGGAGCCTCTCATGAACCCTTTGCAGCCTTGTGCTCTTCAGCCTTTACTCTACCTGCTTTCTGTTGATGACGTTTCTTTGCGCCCACTAGACCAGACAGTAACCACCACACTGACATCCACAAAAGTGAAAGCTAATTTTTTTCAAAAAAAGAGAGTTGAATTTGTGTTCTTTGAATTGTGTGTATTTGTTTTATGTTTTCATTTTCCACCTAAGCATTTATGAACAATAAAGTGCTGTAATTGTGCTTCTCACGGAACTAATGGCCACGCCAGTTTCTTCGTTGAAAGTAAGGAACAGCAGTGAAAAATGTTTCCCGATGCACAAGCACTGGTTAGAAAAAGGATGTCTTTTATTTCTTTTAGATAATGAGTATTGTAAATCAGCTTTTGTCTGCAGTTGTCTAAACCTCCTGTTGCAAAGTGTTCGTACTAGTTAACTAGTCGTGGTTGAAAAGGGGCTGTAGAGGACTTGTCAGCGGAGGCTAAAGGTTGTATGACTGATGGACAAATATTCTCTGTGGTGCTTTGGTGGCTGGGTTTCTTCAGCGCTTCAGGCCTCTGAACGTCCTGCCCACGCCCACACTAAGGCCACAACCCGTGACGAGGGATCACAAGGAGATATTGCTTCATTTTGAAGGGTCAAAGCCAAGAAGGTTTTAGAGGTTTTGCTGTCCTAAAGACCAACCAAATGTTGCACAATGTCGAAACAAATTGCTCAACTAGAAAAACTCTGCAAACCTGTGGGGTGGTTTTGCTTCTTTTTTTTTTTGTTGCATTGAATAGGCAGTGACGTACGGAGGGGGGGATCATTCAAACGTGTAAACCAATGGGACATCAGGGATACACTGACAGTTCTGCTCAATACTGTTGGAGGGCAACAGGTCAAGACTGGCAACAATGCCTATTAGTACACAATGACAATGATCAGCTTCACCAAAGCAACGCAAGATTTTGGAACAAAAAAAAAATTATTTTTTAAAAAAACAATTTTAAAGTATGTGTATACACTGAGCAAACAGGGTGAATAAACAAGTTCCAGTGTGATTTTAAAGAGCCATATTGTGTTTTTCTCATAATTTTTTGTCTTCAGACTTGATAATTAGCTCAAGGACGATAGATATTAAATGGTTACGTTGCCACAAGAGATGCTTGGAATTTAAGGTTTTTGTAGGTTAGGGCCCTTTGTTGACGGCCTACAGGTGACCTCGTGGGATGAGATTCTCATTTGTTGTGCTAAAAAGAAGAGCAATCTCCAGCTATGAAAATTAACTTTTCCCCCAATTTCATTGAATATAAGGAATGGTGACAATTAGCCAATTGCAAATCTAATTTACCACTCGGGTCTGATGGATCTTTACACATCAATATCAATCGGCACATCTTAATGACATTTTACATTGCTTTGCCATTGTTTGAATACAGTGGGGGGGGGGGGGTAACAACTGGGTTTTTATCTCCAGTACTGAGCATTTCTAAAATACATTGTCCTTCCATCCCAACAGAAAGGATGCTGATGTTGATCCATCACAGTAACGGTATAAAGACTTGTTAGGCAGGAGTCATTGGGTAGCCAAAGATACTTCCAGTAATATCCAGCATTGCTTGTATCCAGGATTAAGTTGCCCACCAGTTTAGCCTCGCAAGATCAGAGCGGTGTTCAGGTGTAACGGAGAAAACAAGAGTTTACCGGCATTGACTGTGCAGAGGGACGAATTCACAGATTTTGCCTCATAATTTTTGGGCTATAAAATTACAGGTGAAGGAGCAGGTGATTGAAAAAGATTCTACACTGATGGTGAGGTTTTGAACTGCGCCGTCCTCAAAGTGGAACCCCATCCACTGTATATACCACTGGTGTCCACTGTCCAGTGTCCATAACCAGTTGGTTGCCTGCAACGAGCTCCACATTTGAAGTAAAGCTCGTCTGAACGTCCCTTATTTCTGGCTGCCCAAAGAGGCGTTTCAAGTAAACATGAAACAGAATGGATGATGCGTTTGTCAGAGAGCTACAATATGTGTTCTGGTTTCACAGCTACAGCAAAAATGGAGCCTCTGTGCATGTTACCAAAGATACCATGTTGAAAAGCCTTGGTTGGAGATGGAACGCTACATTATTAACCCTTTGCCGAGGTTCACCGCTGGACGAATGGCACATTCCCAGAGTAGGGATCAATCAGGCCGGACTGAGTTACATCTTGTGAGTCACATGGTCCTCCCAACGCAGGTGAACTGAGCGAGGTCAGACGCATACTTTGGCTTTATATATTTTAACCTCTTGAGTGATTAATTAAATTGCCATCCTGGGATGAGGAATCTAAAATGGAGGGAAATTACCCCAGTGCAAGAGGGAGAGAGAGACAAGACTCTCCTTGGCTGGCTAGTCAGTGTTGCTATGCTGTTATAAGGAGTGAGAGAGAGAGGGAGGGAGGGAAGGAGTGGTGGGGGAGGCTGAAGGAGAGGGAGGGAGAGAGAGAGAGAGAGGCCTGGCAGACTGTGGGGGAGGCGGAGGCCTCATCTGCAGTGCTGTGTGCAGAAGGAGCGCTTAGCCTTTCAAAGGGGGAAGGGGAGGGCAGGAGGGAGACAGGAGGGAGAGAGGGAGGGAGGCGAAAAGGAAGGGGTGGGGAAAGGAGCTGGGGGGAGGGAAGGCGAGGAAAAGGGGAGTCAGAGAGGGATGGGAGAGCGAGAGACGGGAGGGTAAGCAATGAGGAGAGAGAAGAAAGGGGGAGGAGGTGGCAGGGGCAGACCAAGGTGGGGGAGAGTGAGGGGTGGGGGGGGAGATGGAGAGAAGGGAGATGAAGGGGTAGGGAGAGGAGAGGAGGAGTGGGGGAGGGGAGGTGATGGTGGTGTAGAGACGGGCGCCCCCTGTAGCCGGAGGAGAGACAGAGAGGCCCTGGTGTGTGTGTGTGTGTGTGTGTGTGTGTGTGTGTGTGTGTGTGTGTGTGTGTGTGTGTGTGTGTGTGTGTGTGTGTGTGTGTGTGTGTGCTGTCAGACACAAAGGCTGCAGAGACAGAACAGCCCTACTTGCTCTTAACAGTGGGCTGATTGGTTGAATTGGGCACAGGTCAGTTTAGCATTCTCCCCCACCTGACCTGCAGCCCGCATCCACCTGAGCTGCGATCGCATGATGATCAGGACGTGAGAGAGGAGGGGAGAGGGAAGAACAGGTGGAGAGAGAGAGAGAGAGAGGGTGAGGAAGGAGGAGAGGGGACACATAGAGCGGGTCGTGCGCAGGTTGCAATGGAATAACGGCTGCGGTGGAGTCTCTGGTGGCGCCCCCCATTGGAAACTGTCAGGAACCGCCATGAGAAGGGGTTGGAGGGTGGGGGGTAAATAATAATGGAAACGAATCTGTCCAAGAGTGTGCGAGTGGAAGTGGCGCTCGTGATGTCGTGGCTACAAAATTGCATCATGTCCTCCTCATCCTCTGAATATTGCATGTCGCTGGAGGTCATCTAGATCAGGGTGCCACACAAACTGGGACAATGACACCAGAACAGAGACAGAGGAGGAGAGAGGATGGGGAGGAGGAGGAGGAGGAGGAGGTGGGGGGAGGCTAAAGAAAGGCCTTGCAGACTGCGGGGGAGACAAGAGGCCTCTTCTGCAGTGCTGGGTGATGGGGAAGGGGTGTGCAGCGGAGGAGGAGGAGGAGGGTGGAAAAGGGTGGACTGGAGAGAGAGAGAGAGAAGGGGGGGGGCAACAGAGAGAGAGATGGTTGCACACCTATCCCACTGCTAGCGCCTCCTGCAGCTCAAATGGCCTCGCTACACGCACGCTTTGCACAGCGCAAAAATGATTCATGGAGAAAAAAAATATGATGAGATTGAAGGATTCAGCAGGCAGAGGAGAGCGAGGTAATGAAAGGACCAGAGGGGAAAAGAGGGGCGAGACCTGTGGCTAAGTGTTAAAAGAGGGAAGCGACGGCGGTGAGACTGAAAAGACGAGGATATGTGAGAGGGGAGATGGCACAGGAATAAGGAGGAGACATAGAGGAGGAGAGGAGATCACAAGGAGGGGGAAAATCAGGCTTCTGACTGCCATTTTGGGGGACATATATAGTGGCACTATTCAATCTTGACAGTACACGGACAAAGTCAGGGTCGAGGGTCAGTACAGAGAAGAACTGTCAGTTTCGAGCGACTACGTGCCGCCATGTGTAACTCTGACTAAAGTCATGAAAAATGTAAATATTTTATCAAGCTCTGGTCAGTGGGTTCAAACCTAGAATCCCTCCCACCGTTCCGCAGCCCTTCCACTGTACTTTTGGCCTTTGACCCCTGACAATGAGGCTGTGGCTAATTGTGACCAACCTGACCCTCCAGATGGTTCGTTACGCAGAGAAGCCGTCATTGAAAGCTGTTTGGAAAAGGGCAGTTACTTTAAAAATAAAAATACTTGGCAGGTGATTGGATGAACTATCTGTCAATCAGATAAGAGAAAAGGCCTTCAGTGTCTTTCTTCTCTAACCTCTTCAGGAGCCTCTATTGTTGATCGGAACGAACAGACGCCTGTCTGCATCCTCTCTTACACACCTAAGCCACGCCCCTAGCTGCCAATAGCTCTTACCAGGATGCCGATTGGTCCGCGCACCGGCTCACAGGACACAAATGCAATTATTTGAAGCCTGACAGGATGGATTTTCGTGCGATAAGTGATTTTGCAATTCTCGCGTGATCTCGTGACATCGCGATAATCCAGCTGCTGTGCCAGATTAAACTTCTCCACGGGTTAGGGGCATAGTGTGGTCAAGGACATTTAGAGGACAAAAGTATCAGTCAAGGTCAAAGAAATGAGTATTTCACTTCTTTTTTTTTTTTTTTTCTGATTTGGGGAAATGTGTTTATTCTCTTACTTGACAAACTTACACTGGGTGATTTTTTTTTCACATTGGGGACGGAGAGTGGCTGATTTTTTTCGCCTTAGGTTTTAGCTAACACATTGCAAATAGACTCCAATCTGCCTGTGAAATGTGAATTAAACTTTCCAGGATGTTGCATGAATAGAGCTGCAGCTGGTGACATCATCATCATCCTCTCACTAGATAGAGAGAGAGAGAGAGAGAGAGAGAGAGAGAGACAGCATACTGAGGGCCTCCTCTGCAACAGTGGCGGGCCGTGCATTTTATACCTGGGCCTTCAGTGCTGTCCTTCCACAGTTGAACCACCACCTAATGACCTCATTATGACGCCACAGCTATGGGTTATTATTTGTTTCTAGGGGTGTAACAATAGACGTATTCGTATTAAACCGTTCGGTACGAGGCTTACGAACCGAACAATACGTTTGAATAATACTAGTGCATTAATGCAGAAGCTTAAATTGTGGGAAATATAATGTTTTCGGTGGACTACGCTCAACCTGAACAGAGCTAAAGCAATCGCCCAATTTCTTTAGACCATAATTCTTGCTTTGTTAAAGAAAACAAACCCCAAACAGAGAATCAAATGTCCGACCCTAACCCTGCGCATGACGGGATGCTTCGTCATTAACGGACAATGCATATAGGCAAAATCAACGTAATTAACACATTGACAAGAACAAACTCACAAGAACCAGTCACATATATTTATATGACAACAAAGCATGACAAATCAACGTGTTTGTTGAGTTGTAGATCCACTCGGGTCTCAGCAAAAGTTTTCAAAAGCACCGTAGCTTGTAAGTGTCCTGCCGTGCTATGGTGTCGTGTTGCTGCCTTGGTTAGCCACCTCAGGTTAGCGTAGCGTAGCTCCGAACACCAAGACGCTCAGTTGCAAATGAAACGCATTGTTAGCCATAAAATGTGCAACGCTTCTGTGACGTTGTCTGCCAAGAATACCGTTGGTACAAATCCTTTTCCTGACTGGGTTGGCCGACCCTTTCTTACGATGTCCATTTTTTCTGGAAATGTCCTTTTTTAGAAATCCGTTTCTCCTCCTTCAGCCATTGAGTGTTAAAACAACAAAGCTAGGTAAAAAAAAAAAAAGAATCTACACCAAGCAAAATGCTAAAAATGTCATGTCAATGTCATAACTTCTTACATATCTTTCAACTTCAACTCTTACTACTAACTACTAACTTCTGTTAGCTAGCTAACAGTGACGCTAGCCCACTGACCAATCCGCTACACGTTAATGCTAACGTACTTGTATGCTGCCTCGGTGGCTCTGGCACGTAAAAGAATACGCCCAAGATGTCAAACTAAAGATCTGATTGGTTGAAGACTATGACAATCAACAATATCTTCCCCATTTACTTAAACTGCAATGGTTTCCTGCAGGCCTCGGGCCTCTCTTCTTACCTGGAGAAATAGCGGTGAAATCTGATTGGATAAACGCTCTACTTAAAATAAGCTGCACTGGAAGCAGTGCTGCAGGCTGGAAGCAGAGCAACTGAGGAAGACAGGAGCTGTGCAATGAGGAAATAACCTAATGGGAAAAATTATTAGAATACATATCATGTATTTGTAAAAAAATATTAAATTATAAAATAGCTATAATTTTGTGATTCTGTTTAGGCCAGCAGGGAAGGCTTTGCTGGGCCTGATGGCCCACCACTGATCTGCAATAGTTTGTGCACTAAAGGTAGAAGGAGGGAAGGGACAGAATGAGTGTGTGTGTGTGTGTGTGTGTGTGTGTGTGTGTGTGTGTGTGTGTGTGTGTGTGTGTGTGTGTGTGTGTGTGTGTGTGTGTGTGTGTGTGTGTGTGTGTGTGTTTAGGAGGCTAATACTTCCATGGAAAGGACGAGGCAGCTCCTGGTACCCCTCGCAGGCGTAAAGAGGACGTCTGCTGCATCACGCTTACCATGGGGGGAGGTCAGACACGTTATCTATAGAGCCGTGCACAGAGCAGGTGGGGGGAGGGGAGACCAAAAGAAGAGGGGAGTGAGGAGGAGTGTGGTAAACGACAACAAGTGTATGTCTGAGGAGTGAGGATGAAAATGTTTTTCAGCGAATTGTAAAGACACATTAGTTTCTTGACTTGATGAAAAAATCGATATGGTCTATATGTGGTAAAAAATAATTCAGAATAAAAGAAAAGTACCATAGGTCAGAGGTCAAGGTTTCATAAGACAGCGGCTCTAGCGCAGAGTCTCGTTTAAGAACAATGCAGGTAGACAGATGGTCTTGCTGCTATGACAATATATTTTTAGTGCAAAAAGTAATTTGTTTCTCTGCCCTTGGAGTTGTTTTGGCTCTTTCAGTTTGGTCAGTGGGAGTTCTGCATCCCAACCTCAAACTCATGAACAGCCTCTACTTCGTGAGTTTTATACATTCAGGGATTTAGAATCAAAAAGTCTGCAATGCGCAAACTGAATTGCTACAGAATAATGTAATTATGAATAAAATAAATAAACGTGATTGTTTTATCAAAGCACTGGCTGTTTGGGAGGGGCAGAAAACAACCAGCCCAAAACAATCTAATTCAGGATTAAAAAACAAAAACAAAACGACATGGATGTCCTTTCGAAAGTATTCGGTAGTGATGTATTGCAGCCAGTAAATAGTTCACACATGTTGGTGGTGGATTTTAAATAAATCGCAATAAGAAGTACAAATTAATGTCAGTTTGCTCTTCTGTAAAACTCTTCCTGAGTCCTAAATGGATATTGTTAAATATGTATGATTTGGCTTTCTAATAATATGACGTAGATGGCCTTTCATGGTCCCAAACCCCAAAAAGGTCACTATAATAGCCGTGCAGCTCTCTTCACGAGGCTGTGCACTCGAGGCGAAATACTTTGAGTTTTTGTTTTAAAAATGAAAATCTCCTCCACTGATGTTGGACAGAAAAGAACCGAGTAGAAGAGAATACCTTTTGATGTTTATTGATGTACATGGTGTAAGTATGGTGCACTGGTTTTATAATAATAATAATAAATATTGTTATTATTATTATGTGGGATTTATTTTCTATCTCATTTTCCCTGTTTTTATGTTCATTGTATTTTATGTCTTTTTTCTCTTATTTTAATGCACTTTGTGTTGCATTTCTTGTATGAAAGGTTCTATTATGCTTTCAGATGTAGTTTTGCTGTGATATTAATAAAATACCTTCCTGATTGACCTTCATATGTAAATATCTCCTCCTTACCTGTGTTCATAATATGTGTACAAATCCAAACCAATATGCCTTACATCCTCACAGTGTTATACAGATGTTGGGGACGGCGTTGGGCAAAAAAGCATTGAAAAATGCCTCTGGGAAAAAAAACATTTTAATCACAACGAGACCTGTACCTCGTTGAATGACTGAAAAAGGAAATGAAAACATGTCTGGTGGGCCAACAGGGTAGAAATAAACCTTTTTCAATTTTCAAAATTAAATTCCCAAGCTGTCTGCTCGTACCAGCGACTGACGGGCGGAAAGGTACTCAACATAGTTTTTGACCGCAGTAAAAATGTTGTCTTTGAAAAGCTTAACACAAACAAATATGGATTGAAGCAAGATGTGTCATTAGATTGAAACATATTTGGGATTTTAAAAATGATTTCATCTATCTTTTTTCAATGCATTTTGCATTTTGGACTGAGACACGGCGTCAGCGCTTGCGGTACAGTATATGTATGTGTTTGTGTTTTTTAATAATTAATATACCGAACTAGATTATAGATTATTTTATAAGGGAATGAAGAGAAAATCAGTACCGAGACACAACATCGACCATGCGGTCTTTCATTGCAACACACACAAAGTTCTGAAGGCTGAACTCGCGCTCTGCTGCCACACTGGAGACTTACCAGACTCTCTGAACGTGGACTCTCTGATCCTGCAAGCGCTCGCTTCAACGGGGAAAACCTTCTGCACCGGCGCCATCGGTTACCCGTACTCACAGACACTCCAAGGCCTCCAGTCCTTCAAAATGACGGACGGACGTCAGATTTTTTCGTCTTCGTTAATCGAAAATATTCGGTTAACACAACCTCTGATTTATATATAATGCAGTTTTCTGCTAGATTAGCTGTGGACAGACTCAGATGTGCATACTTACTCACACACACAAGACCAATCGCATGATCCTCCAGGCAGAGAAAATAACAATAATAAAGTCATAAGTAAGGAGATAAACTGGCTCAAGAGGTGTCTGACCAATCCTAATTCTATCTGGAACTTAATGCCATCACACATTTTCAACTACATTTGTAGTTTAAGCTTTTTGGCAGGTAAATGACCTGCTCACTATGTTCTCAACACGCTGTTAGCTTTGAGGATGTGCAATGTTCCATTTTCATTCCACTGTGGAACAATGCTAATGTCACCGTTCATAATAAGTACAACAAATAGAAAGGGTCGATGTGGCTCAAGGAGGGAGAGAGGGTCGTCCTCTTATCACGAGGTTCCAGCTCCTCCTGTCTGCATGCTAAAGTGTCCTTGAGCAACACATGGAACCCAAAGTTGCTCCAGATGGTTCGGCCAGTGCCTTGCATGTCAGCTCTGCCACCATGTGAGTGTGAATGAGTGAATGAGAGGCAAATATTAAGGTTGAAAAGTGCTCTATAAATGCAGCAGTTCTTCTTACCATACAACATCAAAAAGGTATCGATCACATATTTTTGTAATGTTATGGTTCAAGTTCTTAATATTCACCTAACATTTGTTTCTGTGCCTGATTATGCCACACAACCAGGTTTGAAATCAGATGCACGACACGGAGACGAGCTTGTTACGTAAGAGTTCACGTTGACTCGTGGTCAAAAACAGGCAAAACTCCAAACCAGATAGCAACAAAAGGCTGGAAAGTTATGGCATGAGCACAACAGACAGTCTGGCGGAGGAATGAGTGAAAAGGACTGCAGGGCTGACGAGGGAGTGGCTGGATGTGAGATGACAGGAGAGTTAGTGTGCGGCAGGGAAAACAGAACCGACGGGAGCATGAATGGGTATGGAGATGGCTGGAGTGTCGTCCCATTAGTCTAATGTTACTGGCCCTGACATTAAGTTTGGGAACAGCTGCCAGTACTAATAGATTATGATAACCTTGCCAGCTTAACCATCTATTTATTCACTTACATTTGGGCGGCTGCCATAAATCTGATTAATTTTATAGTATGATACATTTTTTAAATGGTATTTAGAAAGAGAGAGAGAAAAAACTGAACCGATTTTTATGGATACAGGTGCTTTATGATGACCACTGGCATAGCTCTAACATCTTTTGGTGTATCACTGTACTGATGGCTTTATTGCTTTATAGCTTTATTGTATATAAGTGTGTGCATATACACTGCTGGGCAGGTAGCCAGCAGCAGCAGGCCTATATGGCTTTTGGCCAGAAGATGTCACTATGCAATAAGAAACAAGTTGCATCCATAACATTTACTACCACATAAATGTTATCTGTATTTGACATAACGATTGTTTTACAATATGTTTCCTCTACACCATGTGTTAACAATATACAAACAATATCACACATGGTGTAATAGGTTATAATGACAAATCAATTTTGTTAACACTTTTGTACACTTAACAATTACATGTTGTCGTGAGCTCAAACCTATTTTATGGGTGGGATCATATAACAAGTTGTGTAGTATTTTAGTCAATTTGGGAGCAAGATTGGGAGTACCTGCCACTGGATAATAAAGGACTCTTATTGTGAAGTCAAGGGTGAGAGAAACACCGAGTCTTTTATTTTGAAGTCTCGTGGTGTCGCCAGCTCTCCAGGCACACACACACACACACACACACACACACACACACACACACACACACACAGACACAGGGAGAGAGAGAGAGACATAGCCAGCCCGATAGACACAGTACATAGTAGTGGTGTAGCTACATTGGCAGCGGCAAGTATGAGATAAGTTTCCTGGGTGAGCTAGGCTGGTTGGCAGCCGTTGTCGCATTCTTGGAGAAACAACGCAACCCGGTGGACGTCGAGAAGTGGCGGAGACAGCCCGTGTTACTGGAATAACTGGTGGATACACACGGTTTTTTTTGGGATACAGCGCAGAGCGGCGTCGGCAGCAGCAGCAGCAGCAGGAGCGCGAGGAGTGCTTTGGCGGCGGTCCCGCTGCTAGCGAAACATGAACAAAAACCACCGAGTGCCGAGCAACCGTTCTCTGAGTGCCGTGGAGGTGAAGAGCAAGGTAACGTTTCATGTGGAGAGTTTCTTGTCAGTTTACTGTATCTGTAGTCTTAACCCCATGATGATAACTCTGCTAATTTAGCCGGCTAAGTGGCTTGATAGCGAATTATGATGTCGCACAAATGACATAGATTCAAGCTAAAGCTTAACTAGCCAACACGGCTTTCCCTCCTCTTGACTAGCCCGCTGGTAGCTCGCCATACTTCAAACTTTACGTTAACCGTGGCGTTTAGTTTTGTTCTAAGTTGCTCTGAGTAACGTTAAGTTTGAAGGTGGAGGTTCTTGTCACCTGTCACAGCCTCCTCCGCCGCTCCTCCCTGTTCACGTAACATCTATTGACTCAAAGTTCAAGTCAAGTTTCGGGCCACAATAGCGCCATGGGCAGTGAACATAATACGTTTATATGAAACTAGCCCGGCATGACATGTTAAGAGTTGCTCGCTGGGTCGTTTCCCTGTGCGTAGAGGTGTCATACGGCCTGCGCCAGGCTCGTGTCTCCTTCCGCGACAGTCTGTCCTGTGGCATGATTAGACACACATGCTGAGGAATGTTGCCTCAGCGCTGCTCTAAACTACTTTGTAAGAGCTACATGAAGATAAACTAACTGCGACCGATTTGTTTCTGTCACTATCTTAATAGTTCTCAATCACAATGTAAGTTTTCCCCTCCAACCGCTTTACACAAAGTAATTAAAATACTCTCTCAGTGTGTTCAGCTTCTTCCCAAACCAGAGCAGTCCAGGGTCATTTGAAATGTTTTGTCTACTCACGTCCGAATGCGGGTACTTACCAGAAACAGGCCTGGGGCCTGCTTTGTTTCCCAACCTATAGTTCATGTAGTTCTGCTTTGTGCTACTGCATAAAATGCCTCAGAGTGACTGTGTGTCCAGGTTGGCAGTGAATTGTAGATCATCTTTTGTCAGCACCGGGCAACCGTAACCACAACACTTGGTGCTTCTCGTCAACACCACCGATGGGACCCAAACAGTTGCCTAAAGATTATGCATCTGCAGCCGTTGATCGGGCCAGACCACAGTGATCACCACGTTCCTCATGAGCCAGCGTTGTGGGAATGTGTGGCTGCTGTAAACACAGTCTTTCTTACAGCTGAATACCAAACATTCTGTCAAGACAGCTCCATTAGACAATGCCGGTCAGTCAGGAACACACTGCATCCACAAACGCAGAAACATAGAGATACGCACGTATCACAAAGTCTGCATTAATAATTCATCGCATGTGGTGCGTTGGCTTGTCCACATGGATGACAGACTCTTGCACATAGCTCACAGTGGTTTTGAAATTAGCTAGGCTACCAGAACAGTGTGTACGTATCAGACACAGCCTCAAACCTCGGACCCCTTCAGAATTTCTTAATTATGCGTGCATATATTGGAAGCATAGGCTTTTCACAACATCTCGGCTGTCTTGCAGTTCTTTTGGCCCAGTATTAATCGGTATCTGAAGCACCCTTTATATCCATGTGTGTTTGTATTGTGCTCACGTGTGTGTGTGTGTGTGTGTGTGTGTGTGTGCCCGTCTGCTCCGTCCCAGTTTGGCGCAGAGTTCCGTCGGTTCTCGCTGGATCGGTCGAAGCCGGGCCGCTTCGATGAGTTCTACGGCCTCCTGCAGCACGTGCATCGCATCCCCAACGTGGAGTTGCTGGTGGGCTACGCTGACGTCCACGGCGACCTGCTGCCCATCAACAATGATGATAACTACCACAAAGCCATCTCTACTGCCAGTCCTCTGCTCAGACTGTTCCTGCAGAGGAAAGGTAAGCACGGGGGAAGTGTTGGAACAAAGAGTGATAGTTTGTTGGGGCAGATCTGCTTTCTGATGGATACACAAACAAAAGTTTTCTGTGATCTCAGAATAGTATAGCTTAGAAATACGAGATGGGCCGTTGAAAGGGAAAATTTGCTGTTAAGCTTTGTGTATTTTGTCTAGATAATAAAAAAGGTAAGATTATGAAAGACCACGGTATCACATTACCGTTTCATTTCTTCAGGTTGATGGCTGCTGGTGTATTTTGTCCTCATTGAGCTGTCATCACCCCTGTTCTCTAGCTGTCTTCTGGTGTCCCTTTCTGACCCATATAGCTAAAGGTCAGCGACCTTGCTGAGAAGCAGTGTTTGTTTCCAAAGGCAATTTCTCTGCAAGGGCTGGATAAAACAAAAAACAAGTCAATTTAAAGAGAATATGAATATTTTAATTTTTTTCCCCCTCAATTCTCTCTGACCACCAATAGTCAAACTGCCATGGTGGTACTTGTCCGATTAGCATATCCTGTTTCTTTGGTGCGTACTTGGAATTTGTGGTTGCTGTAATATTTGCTCATGACTGTTAGTTTGCTAGTCATTGTTTGCACGTGTTTAGGGATTAGCGTAAACCTGTTTCTATCGGGCGACATATATTTAAAAAAAAAGATTTTTGAAGTGTGCCTAATGAGTTGCAGAGCGTGACCTGTTGAATGCAGCGAGGACCCCCGGGGTGTGCGGGCTGGGGCCGGTCGGGCCGCGTGTTCTGTTGTGTTTAAGCTGTCTCCCTGTGCCATATGACCCTATACAGTCTAAGCCACTTTGTCAGGAGGAGATTAGTGGGGTCACCGTGCAGCGCTGCATGGGACCGTGTTTCAATTACACGCCCCAGACACTAGCCCCACGCTGGGCTCGCTGCTGCTCACACAAACACACACATGGAAACACACAGAAACACACGGTCATGCAGGCAAACAGGCATCACACATCAGTCCGGCACTCACGCACAGCAAGATTGAACAAAGACAAAACACACACACACACACACACACACTAATTCAGCCACTGCCCCCTGTAGACCCTTTTGCACTCAGACCCCGGTTTCCCCTCCTGATTTGCAGACCCCCCTTCACCCTAATGCTAAGCACCAGTTGGTCCCAGCTTTAAGGGCTCTACAGTGTGCGGATGCAGCAAATTGGCCGCTTAGTTATTATATTTCTGCAGTTATTGTCTCTAGCGATGGTTCTGTTTGTGTGTGTGGAAAGTGTCTCACATCTTTGCAATCCGAGCTCATGGCAACATGAAGTCGAACTGACAGTTTTTTTGGAGAAATTCTTTTAATGTTAAGTCTTCCACGATCTTGTTTGTTGTCAAATTACCCTACACCAAAAGAGTTCTTTTATTATTATTTGTTTTAAAACCCTCATGTAATCAGGCGAGTCAATGAAGAACTATGAAGGTCATAGTGGAGGGGTCACACCTGTGCCACCCCACCACAGTGTTCTGCTCTACACCAGTTTGTGTGTAGTGCACCGCAGCACTTCAGTCTCATGGTCACAAACTGGCTTTTAACAACATCAGACTACTTCTGTGTCCTTTGAGAACTGAGCGATTATGTAAATGTATTAGATAAGTTAGATGTGATGTGATCGCTCATCATTGTATAAGAGCAGGACTTCAGACAAGGCAGCGGTGTGGGCCCAAGTTTGTCACAACTTGGCCTTCATGGAATAGCTCAGTGCAATCTCATTACACAGATGTCTGGGAAATGTGTTTGGAGCTAATAGAAACAACACTGAATCTCCAGTCTCAGGGATTGCAAACAGGTTTCCGACAGACAATTTCCGTTGACATAATTCCCGGCATGGTTCAGTCCATGCGTGTCGTATGAGGTTATTTTGGGCAGTGCATTATATTTGTCCAAGGCTAGGTGCTCTGTGAGTTCTGTTCATTCACTGATGTGCAGATGGTTCGATGGATGGATGGAGGGATGGCTGTTAGGCTGTGAGTGTCTGTTGTTCTATTGTTCTGATGTGGTTCTTGAATAATGCCCACATTGTTGTTTATGCATCAACGCTACATCACTGACCAGCCATTAACGCCGTATTGTTCACTGCTGACCAATGGAGGAAGTGTTTGTGTCTGTGCTGGTCATTTTTTAAATTGCTTCAACACACCGATATAACCCAACAGCACCGGGGGATCCCTTACACCCTGCCGCCCCCACCTGTGAGCAATGCGTGGATGAATATTGAGCAGTGAGGCCTCCACTGTTTACTGGTTGTCATGGCAGCAGTGAAGAGGCCTGTTCATAGTCGGATTAACATTGCATGAGTCTGATGGGAGCTGCAAAGCATGCTGGGAGCAGTATTGCTAGCATTTGAAAACACAGACTATCTTAAAGGGACAGTTCACCCTAAAATAAGAAATACATATTTTTCCTCTCTCCTGTAGGGCTTTTTATCAATCTACATTGTTTTAGTGTGAGTTAGGAGATATCGGCCTTCTCTCCAATATAATTGGACTAAATGACACTTGGCTTGTTGTGCTCAAAACATACAAACTCAACAGTCATGTCTCTTTCAAGAAATCGTGACCCAGTTACTCAAGATGACCCGCAGGCCTTGTTGTGAGCAGGTTCATGTAGGAACTACCTCCGCCAACCGCATCAGCGTGCAGAAGGAAGCATGTATCTCCTCATGGACCGGCTGACCTAGCACCACTGAGCTAGCTAACATTATAGCTCAGCCGAGGAGGACACCATTAATATTTACCTCTCCTGCTGTCTCGCGTTAGTGAGTAGTAGATGCTTCCTTCTGCGTGGTGATATGGTTGGTGGGACACACCCAGATCCAAGCTTCACTGGCAGGTGTAGTTTGTTAGAAAGAAAATAGTTCCTTTGCTAAAAAGCTCACAAAAAGGTGTGTAGATTATCTTGAGTAACCGGCTCATGATTTCTGGAAAGAGACATTACTGTTGAGTTTTTCTAATGTATTTTTTTCCATTTTATTGGAGAGGAGGAAGACATCTCTATGTCCGGTACCTCCAACTCACACCAAAACAATTTAGATTGATAAGTAACAGGAAAGAAATATGTGTTTTTGATTCTGGGGTGAACTGTCCCTTTTTAAAGGTCTGTCTAAACTGTCTTTTTGTAACTTAATCCATCATTTGTGTGCGTCTGATATCCTCATGTAGTTGTAGCTACTTTGAGTAGTGTATGTGTCAGAGACACTACACAAACCCTCTGAATCAGAATCAATAAAATGTAAATGACACCCAGTCCAGGCAGCACATTAGATGAGAGTTTTTAGGAGCTACTTCCTGGTCCTCACTGTTTTTGCTCAGCTCTGTGTAAACAGAGACTGTTGTGGTCAACTGAGTAATGTCCATGTCAGCTTCTTTTTAAAGCTACTACGAGGTCCTTTCATTGTTAGGGTTTCCAAACACTAGAGTCCTGTTGGAAGCCTCTTATTTTACTGTGGTGTTGGTTACGGCTCCCAAGATTTCACGCAGAATCCGACCCGGTGGCGGCGATGGCATGCATTACAAAAAACTATATAGAAAATAGCCAATCTTCTAGTTGATGGTCTTGTTTACTTATGTCGGTCGCATAGAAGCATCTGTATTAAACTGAGACTGTTACATAACTAGTTAAAAGTTCCTCACAATTTAAAGTAATAAATTTTTTTTATCCTTGTTGTCATATGTGGATATCCTTGTTGTCAGAGTGGAAACTGAGCGATGCCCAGGTTTGTGTTTGATTGGCTGTAAACATGGTTGCCAGAAGTGATGTTGTTTGCTTGCGTCTGTCATCTAGAACGTTAGCACCCGCACAACATACACAAAGTTTCTAGGTTGTCCCCCGTGTAGCGGTAGCAGCTTTTCAAGCAGTCTCTCTCAGGGCGTGGGTTTGTTTTGTGATGTTGCTCATCGCTCACACAGTTTCAGTCCTGAATGGCCCGTCACTCGTCCCCCGGTATGGTAGAGGGGAAAACAGGTATGGAGAGGGACAGGAATGCTTGTATTTGCGTATCCCAGCAGGGACTATCTTTGTAATTAGTAACCAGCCCATGACTCATCCAGCCAGAGAAAAGGAAATGTACAGTGTGAAAGTACAACACGGACAAAGTCTACCCGCCCTGCAAAACAAGCATTGGAGCAGGATAACAGCAGCAACTCCTGAGTGCAATAAGCAAGGTACCGAATCTGCTAAGTAATGAAAGGGAGGTAGGTGTACAGTGGAGGAGACGGGGTGACACTGTGACAGTCAAAAAGAGCCAGTCGAAACCAGGAAGACAGTGTGGTGATGGAAAAAGATTTGGATGAAAGAGACCCGATGAAAGAGACCCGGCATAAAACAGTCAGAATAATTGTTGACGCCACAACATGTTAGGAGGGAGAGATTTACTATGCCGAGCTCGAGATGAAAGGATTAAAGCGAGGGAGACGGAGTTCTGGCAGGTGTAATGGAGGAAGACTGGAGAGAAGTTTAGCATGATGTGTGAAAATAATAGAAATCAACCACCGCTGCTTTGGATGTCAAGTTTTCCACATGATAATCATTCCCTAGGATGCTGTGAGGGAACGACAGACTCAAAGCAATGGAGGAGGAATGTGTGGAGGAGGAACATATCGTAGGCCTAATAAGAGAGGTGGAAGGATGAAAGGGAGACAGAGTAAACCGTATTAAAGAGGGAGTAATGTATAAGGCATTGTTTAGGCAAGGCATGTAATTAGAGATGTGGGGAAAGCAGAGGGAGTAGTGTAAGTGTGAGAGGAATGCAGCAAGAGGGAGGGAGGGAGAAAGAGAGAGGGAGAGGAGGATAGTGGGAATAGCATTAGTGAGGGAGGAATGCAGAGTGAGGCCCAAGCTGGGGAGGGTGGGAGAGAGAGAGAGAAATAAAGAGAGGGAGAGAGATGGAGGGAGGGGGCATGTTGGATGGAATGTGGCCAGCCTCTGATCACGTCTGCCGGCTAGATTAGACAGGACAGGAGGCCGGACCGGACCGGACCCTCGGCTCCAGAGCCTGGCTCTGTCAACTTGGGGGGGGGGGGGGGACGGTGAGCGGTCGAGCGAGCAAAGGAGAATGAGTGAAAGAAAGAAGGAAAGAAAGCGGAGAACATTTCAAAACAAGCGAGAGCACACAGCCTGGGAAGCTAAAAAGCCTTACTCTCTACCCTGTGAAACCTGGCTGCAAGAGACTTTAGGCAGGCCGCGAGGAGATGGAGGCAGGGTTGCTTAGAGAAGAGGGGGGGGGGGCGCCTCTCTTAGCTGGGAAATTCTGACGGTCTCTATAACAGAGTTGTTGAGAGAAGATGAATGGATAGAGGGAGGGAAGGAAACAGGGTTAGCTCTGGAAAGAAAAAAAACACACAGACTGGTTGAGAAAGGAGGGATAAACGGCACTTTGGACCGATGCGGGAGGAGAAAGGTGGAGGGGAGGATGAGGCAGTGGGCAAACTGGTGGGCTGTTGACCACCGCAAATCACAAGAGAGAAACTGGAAAAACAAAGATGGCAGAGGGAAAGGTAGAAGGAAGTGAGCTATATAGACCCTTTTTACAGCAGACATCATAAGATATAGGCAAGCTGTTAGTAAGCTTTAAGAAACAGGTGTGTCAGTTCAACGAGTGACCGTGTTAACCGGTGACTTTCAGCCGAATGCGTCCGTGGTGGCTCGTAGTAACTTGGGTAAATGATTGTAGATAATAAACACGGATACGTATGTATTTCAAATTGATCAAAGGCTTTTACGGGGACACCTTACATGTTCTGATCGTGTTTTTAACATGGCCTAGAGTCACTTGTTAAACCGAAACACCGGCTGCAAGCTATTAAATGTGTTGACTACCACTGGACTTGTGTTTGAAGTTATTGCACTCCGCCGTACTTCCGTTGCTAAACTACATGCACACACTTTGGCACGTCATCATTGTTTACAAACTGTAAAAGTTTCTATAAATGCAGCTTAGGAACAGGAAGGAGTGTTTACTGACTGTCAGGTGAATGTGTGACATGCTTTTACTGAGAATGTTGAACTTTGTTCACTTGGGACTCAATGACCTATCATAAATGCTCGCCCACATGTTTCTTCCCAACAGTTGAGCCTTTGTTTTTGGCCATTTTAGTTCATGTCACTGGTTTTGAAAACGCTGGTCGATTTTTCTGAACAAAGAGAATATAGTTATCTATTTGTATTTAAAATGATGGATGTAGTCTGAAAGGAGTTCAAACAAATGGAAATCACCCAATGACTGGAGTTGGTTTCCACCCAAATGTAAAGTCTCATTAGAATACATAAGGTGGTATCTTTCTTTTAATTTATTTTGGCTTGCGGGCAAACGGATGTATTTCTTACAGATTTTTTTTATTAAAAAACATTCTTTCTGTCCCCTGGGCTTGGTGCTATATATTGTGATATAGATATGAATCATGATGCTTATCTGTGAATTTCTTTCAGCACTCTATTCCAGTATCTCTACTCTGGATGGCTGTGCACTGTAGTCAGCAGGCTTCAACATGCAGCTCCCAAACACTGTGGCCTAACTGTCACCGTTTGTAGTTTATCTGCTCCTCATCCTCTCTACCGTCACACTCTTTACACTTTGACGAAGTTATAAAAAATTGATAGAACTTAGACCAGTATGGAGAGTAACCTTTTTAAAGAAGTACTGCACTCTCAAATGTTCTTCTTTAAGCTGTAACACACCGTCTTTCGTTTTTACTTAACACAAGCCTCTTCTTTCTGTGGACTGGAAATGTAGCTATCAGTGCATTACAACATCCAGTGAATCAGTGTTGATGACTTACCATCTTGTGATAGCAACTTGCTCGTCTACGCTGTGTATAGATGAAGCACTAAGTTGTTAAGGGCCTGGCTAGTTAGCTAGCTATCATTAACATGTTAATGCTAATGATAGCTTTCATGCTACACCGACGTAGATGTATAATAAGAACTGGATGCGGCGGTGCCAATTTGTTTTGCAGTAAACATATGTGGTATTTATGCAGAAAGTTCCCCCTGCAGCCCAAAAAAAGTCACAATTGTAAAAGAGACGTCTGTAAAAGTGTTGACAGGACTCCTCCAACTCCAAACAAGTGACTCGTTCTCTTATGATCTATTGATCTATGGAGGTTTTTATATTTGTAAATTTTATTTAGCTGAAAATCTTAAAAGTCCATGGGCTGAGCGGGAAAAACATTGGTGCGCATACTTAGTGGTCTTCATACCAATGTACATATGGGCAAGTCAGTATGGTTTTAATTGCACTGGTGAATTTTGATCAAATATGTAATGTTTCATTGCTTTAGCTAACATTGCAGTCGGCCTAAAGTTCATCTTGGCAATGAGAAGTTTGTCCCGGTGGTGTGATCTAACTGCAGGTTGACTGTGTTGTCTTCCAGAGCCAGATGCTGACAGCAGGACAGAGCAACAAACACAGAGTCCCCCTCCTCGTCCCTCCCCCGTAATGTCCCTGTTCAGACGTTTGAGCGACAGGCTCGTGAGACTAGACTCACGCGGCTGCGCCTCCCTCCCTTCCTCTCCGCCGTCTTCCCCCTCATCTCGTCCTCCCTCCTCCTCCTCCTGGAGGATACGCAAAGCAGGGCTGCGCAGAAGGCTCGGTTTATCAGACCCAGGTCTAGTGACCTCGCCCCAGACTCCTTGCTATGACCCGGTACTGAAACATGCGTCCCCGGGTGACCTGCCCCCGCTCCCGCCCTGTCCCAAGCTCAGATACAGCCTCAGCCCCAGGCATGTCCCTGCTCCACACTGCATGTCCCATACTGACTACTCTCAACGTCTCTCTGTCCCTCAACAAGACCGTACTTGTCCCACTAGTCCTAGTCCCAGTCCCAGTCCCGATCATCCAGCCACTGACCTAGACTAACCCCTGTTTCCAGGCGCTACATCTTTTGTCCCAACGCTGGCCTCTAGTAGTAGCAGAATCTGCAAGACCAAGAGGGACAGACAGAGAGTGGAGAGATACAAAAAAAAAGGCTCTTGCTTCAAGGTGGGTGGACTAAAGACACTGAGGGACAGATTGAGTGAAGGACACAAGGGAGAAAAATGGGAGGGTGAGGAGGCATTGCAGGAAGGAGAGACAAGCTTATGTCAGCACAAAATAAATTGATGGAATGGCTTCATAATGCAGACGAGATGCAAACACACAGAAAAGTGCTGTACATGAATGCAGACTGGCAAATAAAGTCTATTCATTCTGCTTCAACCCCAATCGTAAGCTGTGTTACTTTGTGCACCGCATACCGCTACATTAACGCTGGTTTCTCCCACAGTGTAGATACGTTTCTGGTTATGTATTTATTTGTGATAAATGTCTCCTGCCAGGAGAGAATAATAAAGCAGGACAGATGAGTGTAATAGAGAATTCAGGAAAGAGATTATATGAGGAAGCCTAGAAGCAGGCTAATGTTCTGAGGTCTTTTGAATTATGGATTTAATAAGCAATTCCTCAAATTGTCAGCTCGATCTCTCCCTCATACACACACACACACGCACACGCACGCACTGTCTTCGCTCCGGCTCTCCTCGCACCTCTGCAGGACTCTCCAGCATCACATCAGCACACCGCTTCTGTTTTTCTTGCTGTCCTTATTGCGTCCTTTCCTCTCAGCACTCTCCCTTTTGAGCTCCCTCCTTCCTTCCTTCCTTCCGTATCTTTTCGTCCTCCGTCTTATCAGCAAGTTTTAAGGCACTTTTTATCTTGGCTGTGCCAGGGAGGTATGCTCACCACACCAGGAATAGTAACCCTCCGGGAATTTCCTCCCTTTTTATCTCCTCCTCCTTCTCTTTTCCTTTCTTCTCTCTCCCTCTCTCCACTGTTTATATTTGCTGTATATCTGTCTCTCCTGCGCTTTTCAAGACTTTTTTTGGGGGGGGGGTTTCACACCACCCCTGTTTTTTCTCATCGACTCATTGACACACACGTACACTCCTCCCCCCTTCTTCTTGTATCGCTCCGTGTCAGGAACGCCGTGGCACCGGCTGTGTGGTGAACGTCCAGGCCTTTCATCAACAAACCCGACTGTTTCCAGAACACCGCAACCTTCAGCGGCTTGTCGTTTCACTTTGTGTTTTTCCTACTCGGGTCCTTGAGACGCGTTCTTATGTTTGGATACTGGAGACGGGGTTTCACTGACAGCAGCTGTTATCCATTAGAAAAAAATAAAGCCCTTTTTCAGAAAGCTTTTAGCTGGAGCTCTACTTAAGCAAGTCTCTGGACGAGACAGAGATAAATACACCTGTGTGCTGTGGCCTTCTTTGTAATGCTCCATAGGTCACTAGTTGTAATTGTAGTACGTAGAGAAGTGGTGGGTTATTGTGTCATACAAAGAAAGATTCACATTGCGCTGCGTAAGTCCCTGAAATCTAATTGTAGAGTCAGTGGTGCCAGTGACAGTAGCAGTTGTAGAAGTGATAGTGACTGTACTTATCACATGTCACGTAGCTCCTTCACCTATACACATGTATCGGGTTTCCGTGACTCAGCAGCGGGCAGGACAAGTACCAGGAAGTGATGGCTTGTTGGTGTCATCGCTGTGGTCAGGGATTGTTATATTACGGGGAGACCCGGGCCTTGTCGTACTGCGTCGTCGTCACTGAAGAGGTGGGTGTAACGGGAGCGCTGCAGCAGGTGCATGCGCGAGGGAGTGGTGCTGAAAAAATGTGCGACACCACAGACCAACATTTGTGTTCAACACTTAAAAAAACAAAAGAAATCTTTTGAGCATGAAACATTATTTTTTCTATCTGTAAAACACATTTTCTGTAATATTCTTTGGTCCAGGTAAGTAGGCAGCGTCACATGTCAGTAGCTGTGGCGTGTTCTGAATGCCCGCAGTACAACTTAATCTGAGCCATTAATGTTGGCTCCCAAAGTCCAGAGTGATGTCATCCAAGAGTGTGTGAAGAATAGAGCACCGAGGAAGAGGATGTGTTCAACCGACGCACGCCAGTTGTGCGCAAGTGCTTTCTTCTCCTTAGGCAGCGTTGTCGCGGCCCCTTCAGTGTCCGGATAGAGATGCATTAGTTGTGCGTGTTGGTCACATACTACAGAGAGGAATGACTGAGCATCGCCGCGTGTGTCCTCGCGTGTGACGATGTGCGCTGGGTCGTCATTTTCTCCTTCACTGCCTCGCTGACTCCATTCAAAGTGTGGGAAATCAAAGCAGCCTCTGCATAGCTGGAATGCCTGACCTGTGCGGAGCCATGGCAAGCACGGGGCGGGGGTTTGTGTTTTTATTCATGGTTTGTGACTCATGCCTTAAGTGTGGTTCTGATACACTGCAGGTGTATAGTATCACAGATCTCGTCTGAGGAGATGAGAAGCTTTGGCAAAGGAAGCCAACAGAGCCACGTAGAGTTAGTCTGCGGTAGTTAAAGGGGCACTGCGTGATTTTAGTACTGCACTGCACTTCACTTCACCAAAGATGGGGGACGCGCAAGAGACGGAGTCAAATTACAGGTCAAATTCAAAAGCAGCAGAGGCTGAGACATGAAGACTCTGTAGTACACATCAGACCGTAAATACTTTTCACAGTCTTCAACCGTTTAATAATACAAGACTTTCTCGACTTGCAAAATTCTCTATGGCGGATATTCATATGCGTGAATTCATGGCTCAATTAAACAGGATCAAAAAGTTCTAATAACAACATGGTGTGCAACAATAACTTAGACTGCAAACGTGTGTGTGTGTGTGTGTGTGTGTGTGTGTGTGTGTGTGTGTGTGTGTGTGTGTGTGTGTGTGTGTGTGTGTGTGTGTGTGTGTGTGTGTGTGTGTAAAAAATAATATATTTTAATTATGTAAAACCATCATAATTCTACCAAATTAAAAGATGTAATTACTTGACTGCAAACAATCGGCTGAGAGAATAGATGGAGGCCAGTTACACGACTCGTAGGCGGGCTGTTGATGGATTTTGGGAGGCCTTTTGTTCTTATAATGTTAAAATTAAAAGTTTGAAATATTTGAAGATAGATTTTTCCCGCAATGTGCTTGGGAGCTTCTTATGGAATATACTAATCAACAATAAATACAATTGCTAGTAAATTCCTTCCATCGTCCAAAAAAGGAACCTTTTCGTTGCTTTGTACCATTTACAACAAATTCAGTCGTCTACTGACAGACAGAAATATGTCATCCAGCGCTTTATTTTTAGTGTCGCTGGGACAAGTGGCCTCGTGTTTTCCTCGAGTCCTTTGTGTCAACAAAATGTGGACACAAAATCAGGTCATTTGCACTGTACCAAGTGAGGAGCAGTGTGTGTTTGTAGTGCGCCTCGCCTATAGGCCTTTGTAGCCAATTAGGCTCTAATGAGCTATAATGTAGCTGTGGCTTCTCTGAGTGTCGGGTCTCAGTGCTGCAGTTCATTAGCATTCAGGCCTCATCGCTAACCACAGATCGTGTGTGTGTGTGTGTGTGTGTGTGTGTGTGTGTGTGTGTGTGTGTGTGTGTGTGTGTGTGTGTGTGTGTGTGTGTGTGTGTGTGTGTGTGTGTGTGTGTGTGTGTGTGTGTGTGTGTGTGTGTGTGTGTGTGTGTGTGTGTGTGAGTGAACACCTGCTTCTGTGTGCTCACATATGTTGTTTCCGCTAGTGCTCGGGGTTTCCACATGCTGTGGTCAGGAAGATGCATACTTGTGCCATTTGCTGCCAGGACGGCATCTCTCTGCGGTGCTTGTGCGCCTATGAGTGACCCTGAGGGGCCGTCCTACTCTCTTTGCTCAACTATAACTCTATTGTCAGGTCTGGCCTTTCATATGCTGGAGGTGGAGGGCTGGTTTAGATGAAAACTAGTCGAGAAAAAGTTAGATGTGGAGCGTCCCCTCATGCCGTGTGTCCATTGCACTGCAAGAAGTGCGTGTGCGTGAGAGATATCCACCTGTACGACCTTTTTATTTTGCATAATGCTGTTTTTCTGGCAGTGTTTACGTGCAGAAAGTTTGAACAGGAACAGAGCATGAGAGGGTGGAACTTTTGTATTTGCATTTTTGACCTCTCAGGTTCTTATGAAGCTATTGTTTCTATATCTTTGTTCTTTTTTTCACTTGTTGGCTCATAAGCTCATGTCTGGTATAGGGGAAGCGAGTGTGTATACACTAGACCCGTGCCTCATGGGAACCGAAACGGGAGACCGCCGCTCGTCCTCGGGACAGTTGATCCTTTGTTTTGGTTTTAAAGATGGAGAAGGGAGTGGTGGGGCCAGAACCTGAGAGCCGGGAATCTTCATCAGCCAACCCGAATGGATGTTTTCCCAGATTACTCACACACACACATTCGTACTCAGAATGGAGAGACAAACAGCGAAGAGAAGTGTTCAGTTCAGTGCAAGATTGCCAGAGCGATATTTATAGAGAGCTTTCATCTAAAAATAGAGTTCACAAAGTGCTGTGAAAACAGCAAACAAAGTGTGGCGTGTGGAGAAGGTGAAAAAGTTGAGGACGTATTCAAAAGAAAAGATGTTGAAAATAACACCAGAAATAGACAAACAATCTGAAAAAGAGAATGAAAGTCTCAGATGTTAATGTTTAGCTGCTTGTATTATGCTGGTTAACTATTAGGGAACCACGGTCTAGGTTCTCCCTCTGTTACCGGGCCAGCTCTTGGTCTACTGTTAATATCTCTACAGCAGCGTGACAGTGGACACACTTCATCTGCAAAAACACACATTCAGAAAGAAATTATGACCGTGATATTCTTGGTTTGACCTTTTTGTTATCTGTCTCTCACCTGGGACTGAGGTGACAAAGTATCTTTTAAAGGACCAGTTCGACATTTGGGGGAACATGCTGAGAAGATCAACGCCACTCTCACATCCATCCGTTAAATATGAAGCTACAGCCTCGGGTGGGGGTGGTTAGCTTAGCTTAGCATTAAGACTTAAAATAGGGAAAGGTAACAAATCTACCCACCAGCACCTCTTAAGATCTCCCAACTAACACGTAACCACACTATAGTTATTTGTGAAAGAGCGCCAATGAAGGAATTGGAGTTGGCTGGTGGGGCGTTTTGCATCAGTGTGACCTGGGGGGGAGGGGTGTGTGTGTGTGTGTGTGTGTGTGTGTGTGTGTGTGTGTGTGTGTGTGTGTGTGTGTGTGTGTGTGTGTGTGTGTGTGTGTGTGTGTGTGTGTGTGTGTGTGTGTGTGTGTGTGGCACAGACACCCTGCAGGCTGCGAGCTGCTCCACCACATAACATTATTCATTCTCCTGAAACGACATGATGCAACAGAGTGTCATCCTTGATGTGTAATTAGCCTGGTGGGATGTTAACGGGGAAATGAACCAGCTTTTGTTAATTGATATCCTCTTTGTTCCTCTCTTCCCCTTTCTTTCTGTCTCTGTTCCACATCTGTGTCCCCTCTTCCTCCTCCTTACTTCTCTTTCCTCTACTTCCTCTATCGTGTGTTCTGCAGAGGAAGCCGACTACACGTTTGGCACCAACTCGCTGACCAGGAAGAAGAACACGGTGCTATCGGCGGTTCTCCTGCGGCCCGACGCCACCAGGAAGAAGCCGCCGGTGATCATCAGCCTCCCGAGGGACTTCCGCCCCGTCTCCTCCATCATCGACGTGGACATCCTCCCTGAGACGCACCGACGCGTCCGCCTGTACAAGCACGGCCAGGAGAAGCCGCTGGGCTTCTACATCCGGGATGGCTCCAGCGTGCGGGTCACTCCTCAGGGCCTGGAGAAGGTCCCGGGGATATTCATCTCCCGCATGGTGCCCGGCGGGCTGGCGGAGAGCACCGGCCTGCTGGCGGTCAACGACGAGGTGCTGGAGGTGAACGGCATCGAGGTGGCTGGGAAGTCTTTGGACCAGGTGACGGACATGATGATCGCCAACAGTCACAACCTCATCATCACCGTCAAG
Organism: Pholis gunnellus; assembly: GCF_910591455.1. Classification (NCBI taxonomy): domain Eukaryota; kingdom Metazoa; phylum Chordata; class Actinopteri; order Perciformes; family Pholidae; genus Pholis; species Pholis gunnellus. The sequence goes on along the minus strand of NC_136536.1, from coordinate 22,497,642 downwards.
CCCGCCAACCAGCGGAACAATGTCGTTCGCAGTGGAGGAGGAGGAGGAGGAGGAGGAGGCGGCGGCGGCACGGCGTCCGGTAGCTCGGGGCGCTCGTCGGACAGCGGCGCCAGCTACTACGGCTACTCGTCGCAAGGCGGGGTCGGTGCTGTGGCGTCCGTGCCGTCGCACATCATCCAGAATTTCCCCGTCGGGGAGCTGGAGAGCGACGAGGACGACGAGGACCTGGTGATCGAGGTGGGAGGCGAGGCCTCAGCCATCAGGCGCGCCCCGTCCAACTACAGCATGCCCTCGCTGCCCCGCTACGAGCCGCACCTCAACCTCCGCACCGCCTCCGCCCTCTCCATCAACGCCAACGGCGCCCTGCCGGCCAGCGGCAGCAGCGGGTCGCTCAGCTACGTCAACGCCCCTTCGACCACGCCGTCCCCAGACAGAGCAACTGAGAGGGGGAGTCTGGAGGAGGATGGCACCGTCATAACTCTGTAGGATGGGCATTCGCACGCTACTAAACACTGGAAGCCAGAGAGAGACAAACTTTACTCACACACGGGGGAGTCATGGTCATCGGCTAATCAAACACGGGAACATCCTGCACCATCAAACATCGACTGTACCTGAGAAGCACAATGTGTACTCATTAAGTCTCATGTCACTGACACCCGATGATTTCCATGTCAAACACTCCACAGTTTTCTCCTCTACATGCCAATAACCACGCATGTGTGCCATAGTGGTGACCCCCCCCCCCCCCCAGTTCTGCAGGCACAAAAATGTCAGACAAAAAAAGTGTAGAAGAAGTGTAATGTGATGCACCCTCCACTTCATTTCTAAACCACTACAAGCACTTGTTTTGCACCTGGAAACTGTTGTTACGCTGAGCGTCCACAAGAGGGCAGAGATGAGACACCACATCCTCATCGTCAGTCCCATGAATACATGAAGTTAACAAGTTGATTCCACCCCCCCTATAACGGACACACACTGAAGTAAGATGTTAGCTCAAGCATTTGTTGACAATCTGTGGCTGTTTATTTTATTATTTTGCCTTGTCATGACCCCCTCTCTTCCCCCAGGTGACCACAGCATGCGACCGGTAAACAGTTTTTTCCGCGCAATCGTCCGAGTGCTGAGATCTGCAATAATACTGTAGTTTTATACGAGGAAAAAGCAACTAAAAAAAAAACAAGTCTGAGTTCTTTGTCGGCTCAGATGCTTTTAACCGCTGTTATTAGCTGTTTTTTCCCTCATCTTTTCACTGTGTTAATGACTGATAATGAAAGGTTGATGATTCTTTGATCATTCTTGGGGGCAACTTGTCTTTTTTGAAAATCCCTTCACCATCACGCCTGTGTTTTATATCATTTGTTTCTGTTTATTTTACACAATACTTGTACCTCACAAGTGACTATCACCAGTTTTCATCTGACCAATTGGAAGTCGCGAGTCACATGGGCCTAACTCATGATTCCTTCATTCCTTCATTGCACTCCCTCTACTTTTCCACGACAAGGGCTATTTCCCCTGCTGCATGAATACCAGTGACACAATGTGAATGTGGTTTTAATATTTTGGTTATCTCCCTCTCCCCTCTCTCTGGATCATGACTCGATACATCTCATCTCAGCGCTCTTACAACACGTTCATCTCTCTCTCTCCAGGCCCCGAGTCCACTTGGATGTGTCACGAGACATTTGCATATGAAAAGTGTTCTCTGCAGTATTTCTGCACCGCTTCCTTCTTGTATCGTCATTCTCACTGAATTCAATCAATGACACACAAGGAGAGAATGTAACGCAGCAACTGTATTCATGATGCTACTAAATATTGTCTTTGGGCCTGAACGGCGGATCAATAGCCGGACTGTAGCGCTATTAGCAAACACAACTACAGAAATGAGTTGGTGACTCATTCAGTGACAACAGAGAAACCGCCTGTATCTCAAAATAAGCCCTGGTCAGATTGAGTCATATTTAAACAAAAAACCATGCAGGTGCACTTGGCACAAACTGATTGACGTACTGTGTTTGATGAAGGCGAGGCAGGTACGTCTTGGCTCTGATCTGTATTTGGTATTCACATCGAAAGCTTTCCTTGACAAGTGTGTAACGAACGTCCTCTCAGCTAAATCTGGACTGACAGACCCAGGTCTAAATTTGAGACACGAATCAGAAATTCATCAGAAAGATTCACCAACACATTTTCACAGTGCAGCTTTTCATTGTGGGATTTTTGCACTTAACTCCAATCAAATAGCAGAACGTGTGCTCCTGATCCCATGAAACGTTCTCCACAGGAAGAAGCAATTCTGGCACGGTTTTGGTTCCTGTTCTTAAAGCCGATCCATAACATTTATTCAAAGTATATATAAAACTATATATATATCCATTAACTTTACATGCTGCTGCTAACTGCCTCTCGAAAGTGAAAGCAGACTTCATATCATTTCAGCATTTGCGCTCTTGTTAAAAGTGATACCATTGACTATAGCATGGCTTTTATCTCACTGGCTGAAACATGGTGGACACACACACACACACACACACACCCAGAGTAATGTTTATTGGCTTCATCTGAACCCATGTGCACTTGCAATGAAACGGTACATTCATACAGATCCCCATCATGCTAATGTCCAACCTTTTGTAGTTCTGTTTGTTGCTTGAATATCCAATGAGCTTATCAGACGGTGAATATCGATGACTGGAATCCAACGCAATGTGCCCCCACTGTTGTATTTCAAGCTATATGTAGAACTGTCTTTTATGGTACACAAGAGTGCTGATGGGACTCTGTCTTCTGTCATTCCCGACATGAAACGGTTATGAACACTACTCAGAATGGAAGACTTTTAGAAATCAATGTTAATTTATTTTCTTAATTTCTAACTTTACCACATGGACACTGGGATTGTAACCATTGTTATTTATTCTCTAATCATGCGTCTGCATATTTTCCTCCTTTGAACACATTTTATGACTTTATTTTTTATAACTGAATTGTTTTTCTGTGATTGTTGTTTTGGTCGTGAATCTCCCGGTAGATGTTATTGCCCAATAGGAGATGATTTCAGTAGGTGATTCTACTGTTCTGGCTAAAGCAACAGGAGAGTCTGCATAAGACGTCACACTACTATTTTTTATTTTTTTTCCCCCATACTGTGAATTATCAATATTATTTTGTGGGAGAGAAACTGTTGTATTAGCAGAACTTCAAAACAGGCTACTTGTTTTGCTTTGAGTACGATTTTGTTTTTTTTAAGTGACCGAGCAATGATTTTTGCTTGCCAGATAAATCCAATGGTATAGATTTGTAAAGAAGATTGTCAGTATTTTCATATCGATGATATATATGATGTACATTTTTATCACGTTTAATGAAAATGTTTTAAAATTCAACTGGAGATGAATAAATAGATGTACACCTGTAATTGCTGATCGGAAGAGCTGGATGAAATAAACTAATGTGTAGCAATATTCATTGTTTGTTGTCTGTCAATGTATAGAAACGGCTGTGAATTTAAAGGTTATTGTTGTAGACATTTGTCAAAAAAAAAATCAAAAACAAACTTAAATCAAAGGGCCACTGATGCACCATCGGTTTGGGGTTTACGCAGACAAGAGTTCATTGTCTGTACGGGATTCTGTGTTTCTGATGATTTATTTAACAAAACAAGCAAGCAAACAAAAGAACAAAGAAATACTATCACTGCCTCTCCTGCTCTGGTAAAAAAAAACTATTCATTATTTTATTTTTAATATATATATTATATTTTAGAAATATATATATATATATTTTTTATATGTAGTTTTTATATATATATATATATATATATATATATATATATATATATATATATATATATAGGTAGGTTCAGGACCAGCATGCACTAGAGTAGGCCAATGTTTTTTTTTACCAGAGCAGGAGAGGCAGCGATAGGATTCTATTAATTTATATATATATTTATAAATGTGTATATTTATACATATATATTTATGAATGGAATAAAAACAAACAAACCAAAAAACGATGTAAACCAAACAACACAAAATAATTAAACTAAACAAATAACTATCAAAAGAAAAAGCTATCTAAATGGATTTAAAAAAAAAAAATCTAATCCAAAGAAGCAAACATCTAGAACAATTAAACAAAACATCTTATGTTTAAAATAACTAAATACTAAACTCACATAAATGGCTCCGACAGTAATATCACTGAAGCTGCTCCTAGGTAGCATATGAGGTGAAGTACATCCATAAACTGAGTAGTTGTTACTTTATCTTCATTGTGGTGTTTTAATGACATCTGCAGGACATTTCAGGAACAGCATTTCCTTTCATTGGGAGCGCTTGATTTGCTCCAGCGGTGAAAAACTGCGAACTGTGTCTCACCTCGCGTAACGTTTAGAGCTCATATACGAATAACTTAACCGGATATATTTTACAACGTCTGCTCCATGTGGTGTTCAGGGTTTCGTGCGTTAACTATGAGAACTATTTGACCCCATTTGGGAGGTCACCAACTCCTCAGGGTGCCGTTGTCAAAACCCAGACAGCTGGGAGTCACGTGACATGACGTGTAACCAGCATGGCGGCGCTGAGCTGAGGTAGCGACTCGACTTGACTGACACCGCTAGCCTGGCTTTCGTTAGCTTTCCTTGACACCTGCTTACTCGCCAGGGCCAGGCCGAGTATGACGGCCTGAGAGAGTAGCGGTAACGAGACCGAGAGATGCAGCAGCAACAACAACACAGGCCACCACAGCAGCAGCAGCAACAGCAACACTCGAAGGCTGAAAACAGTAAAACCAAGAGCATGTTTCTGTCTAGGGCGCTGGAGAAAATCCTCTCGGATAAGGAGGTGAAGAGGAGCCAGAACAGCCAGCTTCGAAAAGCCTGTCAGGTGGCGCTTGGTAAGTGGGTTTGTTTTGTGTACTATTTTTTCCGAGCGCCGTGTTTTTATGTCGGGCTTCAGTGAGCCGAGGGAGAGCTAACGTCTCCAGTTAGCTAGCGCTAGCGTTAGCATCTGAATGGCCTTCGCCGTCTGTTTAGCTGACCGTTGGCGTCTACAAGACAGCGTTATGTGTGTGGGGCATCACTCTCACGTCTTATTGTTCATTCTACGATGCTTACATCATGACTTAACGCCACCGTCACCGCTGTCAACGTCGGCGGCTGAACAAGCTAATGGATAGCTCTCGTTAGCTAGTTACGGCTAGGTCAGATAGCCAAACAGACCAATCCCAGTGTTGTACGTAGCACTGTCACCCAGCCAGACAGCCCAGTCCTGCTCTGCACCCAGACACACAGGATGCTACCCAACTCCAGGATACTGTGACGCCCGTGCTTTTCCATTCAACACAACCGCGGATAGTGTTGCACACCAACACACACGCAGACCAGGCTCCTCACCTCATCGTGATATTGCTGTTTATATTTCTGCTCATTTGTGTGCACCCACCTTCTTGTCATATTGTTGTGAAATTTGAACAATATCTTGTTGGTATAGAGGCGTTAAAAGCTTGTGACACTAAGTACACAATGAAGTACATCGTATAGTACAGTGGTAGTGGTACTGACTGATACAGTTAGCTCATATTATTTTTTTTACACAGTGCCTCTCTCTTGGTCTCAATGCAGGTAATTGAGAAATTGTGAAGTTGTGCTTCATTATTAAGGTATAGTTTAGTGTAGGACCACGTGAGAGGTGGGCTGATGGGTCTGTGTGTTAGAGCTGCTATGTCTGCCAGTGACACTCTCTCATTATTCATGATGCCAGTAGAACACAACACTCCTTTTCGACCCCTCTCACTACCTATGGGTGTTTGTGTTGCATTGTCAACCTGACTTACTGTCTGGTGTTTTACTACAGATACAAGAACATCTCATCTTCCCCAATGCTCTTCTGTTCATATATCAAAGTTGTTGCGCTGTGGATTGCAGGCCTTTGCATCTGTTGCCCCCATGATTAAATATGCATACTGTGGAAAGAGAGGTTAGTTGTTAACTGCTGTTTCTTTAAGTGAAACACTCGAGCTTATCCAGGCAACGAGTATTATGAATAACGTTCTACATTTGGTCCAGCGTTGACTCGCTGAGAAAGGAACTGAGCTGACACATTTTTATGACATAAAATGACAAGTCATACATTCACCACTGTTACTGGGACATGTGTGGTGAATGTTACTCAAGCTAATTTCCGCTCGAGTGCAGTAGTGTCCGCCACCATGTAGGTTGTGAAGCGAATCGATTTGGTTGGTCGCAATCAGGCGGAACGCGCACCACTGCTCGCTGTTGGAGGCTGCGACACTGGGTATCTGAGTAGTGTGTGTACATGGACGGATCAATGCCGGTTAAAGAAGTATGAAGATATTGATTTAGGTAGAAAAGCCTCTGATAGCAGAGCAGATGGGGATGCGGGTAATAAGAGAGAGACCAAATATCTGAGGGATAACATGGGGGTCGTCTTAGATTTAATCCTGCTCAATATACAATAGTATACTGTGACAAGGAAAGAAAAACGGGTCCTTCTGCAGTCAGATGTGTGATTAGCCCAGTAACTCCCAGATCTACGGTCAAATCATGTCACACCAAGGGTCAAAGTTCAGCCTCCAGTAACATTTCATCTCCTGTGTCTCCCTCCATAGATGAAATCAAGGCAGAGCTCGAAAAACAAAAGTAAGTATTGTTATGCACACACAGTTTTCCCTGAATGAATTAATGAATGAGTGAATGAATGCACACGCAGCAGTTAGTTTGTGATTATTATTATTTTCTTCTTGCGGGGCAAGAAGTCAAGTTAAGGTTTGCCCTGAAGCAGCCTGCAGTAAACCCCAGCTGCTCTCTGTGATTTGTGACTAAGGTGATATTTTGCTTTTGTAACTGCTACTTTGGAGTATATCAGCAGCACTTCAAACAGCCTTCAGCTAAAATATATATATATTTATTTCTGCTGCTATAGGCAAACAGTTATTCAACGTTATTTTTCTTTTCTAAGGTTTAAAGCTCAGTCAAATTCTGCACTGTGAAGATATAGATGTACAGTAAAATGCTTCCGCAGCACGTTATCTATTCACATCTACTGGAGTTGCCATTTCAAGTCTCGATGGGACCGTGTTTCTAGTTGACCCAGCTGTTTGCTCCCCTCGTTCCCTGCAGGGATGGTACCGTGGTCCCACCCAGAGCCAACTACATCGAGGCGGACAAATACGTGCTGCCCTTCGAGTTGGCCTGTCAGTCAAAGTCCCCCCGGATAGTTAGCACCTCTTTGGACTGTCTGCAGGTTAGTATTCACTGACACACACACACACACACATGCACATGCACAGAGGCTTGCACACACGAGTACAGTTAAATAATCTCAACATCTTCTGCTTCACTTTCTCACCACCAGCTAATTATTGCTTGTTTTACCCATCTTTTGCTGGTTAGCAGGTGGTGGGGAAATCTTGTCACACCTGTTTGACACTCCTGAAGTTCACCTGGAACAATGGTTCTACATTCCACACACACAAGCCTGCACACAAGCCATCCTTTAATCTGCTTGTAGCTTTTCGTAGTAGCTACACTTGTGTGGTCACATTGGTTATAATCCATTAAGTAGCCTGCATTCAGTGTGCTAGTGCTGGAATGAAAATTAATTATTGAAGGACCACACACACACACACACAAACTCAGACTCACATTTGTATTACATCTTGTGTACCTGCTGTGGGTTTTGTTCCTGTAATTTCCTGGTGTTACTTGTCTTAATCTACATTTACCTATGTAAAGCACCTTGTAGGTTTGTTTAGAAAGATGCTCTTAAAATATAGTTTTATTGTTAATATTATTATAGCTGCATTATGGGAAATGTAGGACCCAGCGTTTTGGGACTTTACCCATACTTGACTCCAAAGGTCAGGATATCTCTGTCTGTGTAGTCTTCTTTTAAACACATGTTCATCTTTGATCAAATGAACCCGTAATAACAAATGATTTTCTCGCATACTCATAATTTAGAAACACAAACATTGAAATAAACCCTAAACTCACTGGGCTTGAATAATACAAGACCCCGACCTGCTCAGAGAGTTCCACACTCGCTCTGCCGCTCTAACCTGTGCACTGTTCCTCCCCGGTAGAAGCTGATCGCGTACGGCCACATCACAGGCAATGCCCCGGACAGCAGAACCCCGGGCAAGAGGCTCATCGACCGGCTGATGGAGACTGTCTGCAACTGCTTCCAGGGCCCGCAGACCGACGAGGGTGTCCAGCTACAGATCATCAAGGTATACGCGTCGCCTCACCGAACATCTGGCAGCCTCCAGATCCTCCAGCTGTCAGTGTTGTTGTCACACAGCCGAGAGGAATGAGACACTTAAGTCCTCCATAAACAACATCGTCCTGTCACGGTTCACAGCAGTGGAGAAAATCTGCTTCTGCACATTAAATCTTTTTTTTTAAGCAAGGCTTTAAGAAAAGTTTGATAATACTGAATATTTAAATATAAAAAATATGTGTATGCCATGCCTGTCTTTGTCACATCGTCAGCCACTTAAACCCATCATTTAATGCTTGATTGCTATAATCACACAAAAAATGTAACTAAAGAATTTCTTGTTGCAGCGTTTTTCAAAAAGGATTTAAAGTGTTTTTAAACTGACATCTTTCATTTGTAAATCTAAAGCGCAGAAAAGCTGCATAGATTGATTCAATTCTTCCTTTTCCTTTCTGAACAGATTTCACACTAGCTTTGTTCTGCAATATCCAGGATTCTCATTTCTGGATTTGTGAGAAAGGATCAAAGTGCCGTTGATCATATTTTATATCTTAACTAGTGCACACTTATTCACATTTTTTTTTTTCTCACATTTCCTGGTCACTTTTTTGGCTTGACAACCTGCCTCGTGTTTGCGCAGTTGGTGTGATTCATAGCTGCCTCTTGTTGAAGTTTCCTCTTTCTGAATGAAATACACATTCTGGTTGTTTGGCAAGGGCAAAGTCTCTCCTGCTGTAAGAAGCACTCCATTGTATCACTGTTGACAAAAGATTCATAGCAGATAATCCACATGTTTGTCTTACAGTGACCGCTGAATGAGACCTGAATGTCTGTGACGTTTGTTTACACTGACTAATACAAGCTTGAAACACAAAATGATATATCATGTTTTTTAATTATCATCTTTTGAGTAACTTGAGTATGACAACTGCACTGCTGCAGCTTTTTACGCGCCTTTTTATAGGGAAGTCGAGTGGTGACTCAGCAGGTACAGCGGCAGCATCTTCTAAACAAGACATCCTGCCTGATAACTCTTGACTTCCTTCTCCCTCCGCCCAGGCCCTGCTGACGGCGGTGACCTCCCCGCACATAGAGATTCATGAGGGCACGGTGCTGCTCACCGTCAGGACCTGCTACAACATCTACCTGGCCAGCCGCAACCTCATCAACCAGACCACGGCCAAGGCCACTCTCACACAGATGCTCAACGTTATCTTCACACGCATGGAGAACCAGGCTGTCAGTGCATTTAATGTTGTTACTCTATGTCCATACAACTGATCGTAGAGGTTGTAACTTGACGTGTTAATTGAAATAATGTGGAATCACAGGCTCACCACTGGTTTTTGATTTGAAACAGCCGGTCAGACTTTTGGTATAATATTCAACAATTTATTTTTATCCCAATTTTTCCAAATGGCCTGACATCTAAATTCACTTTTTATAAAATAATTCATCTACATGGCTCCTCTTCTCCTTCTGCTGCCCCCACAGGCTCTGGAGGCCCAGGAGCAGGAGAAGGACCGGCTTCGTCTGCCCCAGCAGAACCCGTCTCCAGTGCCGGGTAATCGGAGGTCTGGCTCCCCCCGGTCTGACCGGACGCCTACCCCGGAGCCCCAGGGCTCGCCGTCCCCGGCAGCCAGTTCTACGGACCTCACTGCCACCAACACCACCAGCTCCACGCCCCCACCGCCAGACCCTGACCTGGACCTGGACCAGGACCAAGCGCCAGACACACTGTCGATCAATGGAGAACCTGAGGGCGACAGCGCTCCGATGAATGGAGGAGCGGAACAGGTCACGCCATCAAGAGGTATGTGTCAATTTTTTTTCCCTCTAAATCTTTAAGGAAAATCTGAAGGTGTACCTGTGGATTGTGAAGTTATTCACATATTAGCTTCTTTAATCTTCATACTCTGTTTTTTTTTTAATTTCATCAGATTCCGTTTTTGAAGATGAAGGTGTGGAGACCCCTCCTGCAGCAGCTGAGCCAGCTGAGGAAGTGGACAAACCAGAGAGCAATCCAAATCCACCAGAGTCAGCGGCGACTGAAGGAGGGGAGGGAGAGCAACCGCCAACACAGGTGCTCAGTGGGACAGGTCAGAACTTACTCCTCTATGTTGTGTATTAGTTATTCTCTCATTTACATCCTCTGTCTCTTATGTTCTGATAAATGTCAATACACTTGTTGGCGACTGGTTTTCTTTCATGGTCATGACCTGATAATATCCATTGTGGCCTCTCCTCCAGGAGGTGAGCACCCAGCCCACCCTGTCGATGACACAGAAGTTGCTCCCCCCAGAGTCAGAACAGAGGGTCAGCAGATGAACGGCATCATTGAGGACCGCTCTTCTGTTTCCTCCACAGATATGCTGGTGAGCAGTGTTAACACATTAGTTATTAAACAGCAGTACAGGTTCGAAATAAGAACAAACTTTTACATAAATGTCAGTTTTTGAGCCGAAACAAAGACCAAAATGTGGCCTGCAACAGACTAGATTAGGTTTGTTTTTAGCCTAGCCCTTTGCCGGAAATGGCTTTTGCTACAGAAACAGTTAAACAGTTAATCACTCGGGGCCCCTACCGGCTGGTTAACACTAGTGAGCCGTTGTAGCGGGCTAACTTCCTTATAAACGGAACTGACTGATGGCAAGTCACAGACTCACTGAGGTGAGGTTTTATTGACTAAAACGAGCAGTGGAGTCGTAGGACGGGTATAGAGAGCCAGAGTAAATAAGTACAATTTATCAACTTATTGCTTCATACACACACTCTCGTCGAAAGCACATTGCTGTCACCTGATAAGTGACAACTTTGTTCAGCTCATTTCCTGCAACAAGTGTATCATTGAAGCATGGTGGAATTACCTAGCGAGCTAGTTTGCTAACTAGCAGACGGCTAGCTAGCTTGGCTCGCTGGTGGCCAGCGGCAGCACTCCGCCTCACTCCTCGCCACTCTGGAGAAGGTCAAGATACCGAGCTAACTAGCCAGCCATCCACACAGACACCATAACACCGAACAAGAAAAGTCATTTTCTTTTGTACTAGTCTAATGACCAAGGCAAACAGTTAGATCTGTTCTATTTCTGTGGTCTCAACACAGAAGCAGGTTAGGGCCAAACAAATCCGAGCTATTTGAACTTTTTTTATGTTGTGTTGTATGTCGTGTTGTTTGCATAAAAAGTAAGGCAGACTTTCTTCATCTGTCTCAGGATGCTGAGGCCCTGCAGGGACCCCACGGTGCCGCCCGGTTCTCTCACATCCTGCAGAAAGACGCCTTTCTGGTGTTCCGCTCTCTGTGCAAACTCTCCATGAAGCCTCTGGCCGAAGGACCTCCGGACCCAAAGTGAGTGCTTTGTTTCCTGCAACCTCTAAATATACGATTACTTATACAACAACCAGTCTGCTTTACTTTATCTCATTCGGCCACGTTTCTGTTTTACATCACACCGTGAAGATATTTTTTTAAGTTTTTCATTCGATGGTGGGAAAACGCATCCTAAATCACCAACGTTTGTACTCTGAAAACCTTCCTTGACACACCTTTGGTCTTTTTACATGGCAACAGTTTGCCCAAACAAATATAGAGGCCCTTGGCTTACGCACTGGGCTTCAGCTCAGTCTCCACAGGTTAGCTTGCCCTTTTCCATCGTGGTGTGGCTGTCGTCTCTAGTTACTGTAACATTAGACCCTGAGCCCGTCAGTGTGTATAGGCCAGAGTAAACTGAGCCCAGAAGAAGCTCACAAAGAAGTCAGTCTGACCTACAATAAATAAATACGACGGACCACCATTATACCAAAGTATCTTATTTTTCTCTCAACTTAGTTGAGTAAACTGGAACACTATTTATTGACATTAAGGCACATTTATATGTACTGAGAATGTTGCTATATACACCATATATATGCCTCCTCAGTGTAACAATCCCTCTCCTCTGCAGGTCCCATGAGTTGCGCTCCAAGATTGTGTCCCTGCAGCTGCTGCTCTCCGTGCTGCAGGGCGCCGGGCCGGTGTTTCGCACTCACGAGATGTTCGTCAACGCCATCAAACAGTATCTGTGCGTGGCGCTCTCCAAAAACGGCGTCTCCTCTGTGCCTGAGGTCTTTGAGCTTTCGCTGGCTATCTTTCTCACATTGCTCTCCCACTTCAAGGTCCACCTGAAGATGCAGATTGAGGTACAGACGCAGAGTAACGGCAACAGGCTGTGCTGAGTTAGTTTGTCTGGCACATCTTAGACCGAAGAGAGAAACGTACCTGTTGCAGCTCGTTTGATCAAAGAGTCACACTGACACTTAATCTCTCTCGTCCATTTCGCCTCAGGTGTTTTTCCGGGAGATTTTTCTGACCATCCTGGAGACTTCGACCAGCTCCTTTGAGCACAAGTGGATGGTTATCCAGACACTAACGCGCATCTGTGCAGGTACAAATCCACTGACGCATGACTAAGAAATTATGCAAACACAGTCAAACTACGGCCCTGTCAGACATGAAATGCAGTCTGTAACGGGCTTAACTCTCACGGTTCTAGCTGCTTCTCATGTTTTCCCATGACCATGCTGTAGCTGTAATCGTGTGTTCTAGCAGCATGAGTCACATGCACACTGGCGCTACAGCAGTGTTTGTTGCGCATCATCCTACCATGCCGTCTTTTCTCTGGAGTGATTCTGACGTTGTTATTTCAGAGATGCACTGAACACAAAGGTCGTGAAATAAGTTTCATTGTTAGCCAGGTTTTGGTATAAGTGGCCCGGCATTTGAGCAGCCATCTTGATTCTCTCCGTGCAGGAAAACGGTGCTGCAAATCAAGTCATTATTATATTTACTGATCGCATTATCACCCTGCTGTATCTTAAGAAATGTACTTCCTCCCCCCAGATGCCCAGTGCGTGGTTGACATCTACGTGAACTACGACTGTGACTTGAATGCAGCAAACATCTTCGAGCGCCTCGTCAGCGACCTCTCTAAAATCGCTCAGGGCCGGAGTGGTCAGGAGCTCGGGATGACTCCTCTGCAGGTACAATCAAGGGTTCAGTGTCCCTTTGTTGCATAATATAAAGATCAACACCATAGGAGCACACGTTTTGATTAAGGAGGTATCTTTCTGGTCAGGTGGTTCAGTGTTTCACATTTTACATAACTATTCATATCATGTGTAAATGATAATTTTTTAAATACCCACAGGAGCTGAGCCTACGTAAAAAGGGTTTGGAGTGTCTGGTGTCCATCCTCAAGTGTATGGTGGAGTGGAGCAAAGACATGTATGTCAATCCAAACCTTCAAGCTAACCTCGGTAAGTGTGTGGCGTACAGTAAATCTGTAGAACAATACATACGAGAGGGGGAGGGAGTCTAAACATGTGTATCGCGTGTGACCTGTTTGCAGGCCAGGAGCATCCGTCCGATAGCGACGGAGCAGAGCTGAAGCTCCCGGAGCCGCTGGCGGGACGTCGAGACAGCATCAGTTCTCTCGACTCCACCGTCTCCTCCAGCATGGCGCTGTCGCAGGCGGACCATCCCGAGCAGTACGAGGTTATCAAACAGCAGAAGGACATCATCGAGCACGGCATCGAACTGTGAGCCCTTTTTTCTCAACCTGGTTACTCAGGATCAGCTGTTATCGATGGAACAGAGTGGAATATTGTCACCTTTTATATTTAATACTTTAGAGAAGATGAACATTGATTGTTTTCCTCTGCTCTCTCTCCCCAGTTTCAACAAGAAGCCAAAGCGAGGTATCCAGTACCTGCAGGACCAGGGCATGCTGGGTTCCGCAGCCGAGGACATCGCCCAGTTCCTGCACCAGGAGGACAGACTGGACACTGTGAGGGATTACACTCATTTCAATTATACAACACTGTATTCTCAGGCAACAAAGCTGTTTTTCAAGCCACTTTCCCTCTGCATCCACAGACCCAGGTTGGAGAGTTCCTGGGCGAGAACATCAAGTTCAACATAGAAGTGATGTACTGCTACGTGGACCAGTTGGACTTCTGCGGCCGGGACTTTGTCTCGGCACTCAGAGCGTTCCTGGAAGGCTTCAGGCTGCCTGGTGAGGCCCAGAAGATTGACAGGCTGATGGAGAAGTTTGCTGCTCGATACTTAGAGTGCAACCAGGGGTAAGACCCACCTCCAGAGTTCCTACTGAAATATCAGGGCATGGAGGGATTGGCTGGTGCTTGTCAAATTGTCTTTTAATCTTAGTCACAAAGGTTTACGTTTGATTGAAAAGCAAGCAAACTACTAACTGTTTCCCTGATGTGCCCACTTTTGTAGACAGACCCTGTTTGCCAGTGCAGACACTGCCTACGTGCTGGCGTACTCCATCATTATGCTCACCACAGACCTGCACAGTCCTCAGGTGAGAACGGTATCACTATATGTGGGCCAGTGTATCGTCCAGTATGCGAGTGTGTCTCGTCTCTCTGTGGAAGGATCTTTATTTGAGTTTCACATAGCGTTTGTTGTTATTAATGCAAGGATCACACCACGGTTTTACGCAGGTTAATTGGAAGAAAAGCTGCACCGTTAAAAACACATTCATGTTTTTTTTGACAAATGCAACATGTATTCTGAGACGTTCAGATGAAATCTACGGAGGCTCTGAGGGGCAGGTGAGAAAAAATAATTGGTTGGCAAAAAAAAAGATTCTTCAATGGTAATCTTTGTAAGTTGCCTTTTTTTTAGTTATCAGGATAAAAGAACTAAAAGCATTCGTTCTATCCAAAGTAAAGACATGACAGTAATGTTACATGACTTGCTTACACACAACATATGTGTTTAGAGTGCATGGAGACATTTAAGAAAGAAGAAAGCATAAATACTTTTGGTCTTATCTAGCACATAAGACAGTGGTGCACTTCGACCTCTTGTGGCCGAAATTAGTGTTACAACAACAAACACTGAAAACTTCTCCTGAACACAACAAAAGATTCACCCGCCAAACAAAAGGAAATTAAAGACTATCCAGGCAAAACCTTTTTTTCCTCACCTGTTCTACAATCATAAACACAGGAGACAAAACTATTTACATCAGACTCAAATTTATTTTTCTCACTTGCTTCTCAGTGCTTCTTTAAAAACAACAGCCCTGTTTTTATTTAAAAGTAAATAAGTGGAGGCTTTGGTGGAGGGCTGTTGTTTCAGCTACTGCCCAGACGATGAAATACGATGCAGGAAGTCCCGTTTGAGTAATGGACCTGTGTGCTTTAAGGCTTATCAAGAACCAAAACACTGTACAGTAGTTTATAACGCTCTTAGACAGGATTTATTATTTATTTTATGACACTCCAATCACCAGGCAAACCGTATTAACGCAACACATTAATCTACCAGCGAATGCTCGTATTTGGTCGGGCACAGCAGCGCCTTGCCGTGTGACGTTACGTTTCGGCAACAGTCCGACAAGGTTCAACGTTTTTGCTGGACGACTCTGCGTTTCTTCACCAGAGTCCTCTGCGTTAGCAGCAGGCTCTTATCCGTCTCAGCCCTCGACAAATAGCTGCTGCATCTGATTTATCACAGCTCACAGGTCGCCATGACAGAGGAAATTGCATCTGAAATTTAAAGTCTGGGAAAAGCAGGTGTGAAATATGGCACACCGTGACACACGTGCAGAGTTTAGCCGGGGGGGGGGGGGAGAGTGTGAGAGTGTGAGAGTGAGAGAGACAATATTAGACAGTGACATAACTTTATTTACAGCTCTAAAGTCTATTGCAGTAAATTAAAAGTTGCATTCTACTCCATACAGCACCACAACGCAAGACTAAAGAGCAGCAGCAACACACTATTGTACCTTCCTGATCCAGACCAGTGTGATATGACAGCCTGTAATAGTTATTACGTTGCCCATATGTATTATTTTTTTCATGTTGGCAGTAATAATCTAGTCAAAGGAGTAAAAAACTTTAAAATCCAACACATCACTCTTTTTGTGTGTGCAGTAAATCAGCTGAACTGAGCTCCTACTTCCTCTCTCAATCTCCTTCATTTATGTAGGTGAAGAATAAGATGACAAAGGAGCAGTACATCAAGATGAACCGCGGTATCAACGACAGCAAGGACCTGCCTGAGGAGTATCTGTCCTCCATATACGATGAGATCGCAGGCAAGAAGATTGCCATGAAGGAGAGCAAAGAGATCTCCATCACCCCAAAGTCCACCAAGCAGAGTGAGTACTTGCCTCCCTTCTTTCCGTGAGGCTTACTCGCTGAAATAAAACATCACACTGGCTGGTGTCCTTCTCTGTGACACTGTTAGCCGTTTAATGACAAACATCCGAAACGCCCATGTCCTCTTGTGTCCAGATGTAGCCAGTGAGAAGCAGCGGCGTCTGCTGTACAACGTGGAGATGGAGCAGATGGCGAAGACCGCCAAAGCTCTGATGGAGGCTGTCAGCCACGCCCAGGCCCCCTTCTTCAGCGCCACACACCTGGAGCATGTCAGGCCCATGTTCAAGGTACTACTGATTAGATTGAAGCAGAGAGGCAACGTAACAATCTGTGGACGCACTGGAAATGGAATAATATAATAATTTCTGTCTGTTGTAGCTGGCGTGGACCCCGTTGCTGGCAGCGTTCAGCGTGGGACTGCAGGACTGTGACGACCCAGAGGTGGCCTCACTGTGTCTGGAGGGCATTCGATGTGCCATCAGGATCGCCAGCATCTTCAACATGCAGGTCTGGTGATCTGTCAATTATGTGTATTTTTAGTTTATTCTCAGCTGGTCACATGATCCGCCAATAATTCTTTTTGTATTGGCTCAGCGTTCTTGGTGTTTAAAACAGCGTGAAACTACGACTGTGTAGTAACTGGCCTTCCTGTCTGTAGCTGGAGCGAGACGCGTACGTCCAAGCCTTGGCCAGGTTCACCCTGCTGACGGCCAGTTCCAGCATCACGGAGATGAAGCAGAAGAACATTGACACCATCAAGACCCTGATCACTGTGGCCCACACAGACGGAAACTACCTGGGCAACTCCTGGCATGAGGTGAGTCTTTACTATCAGGGTTTATGAGCAGCAGTAGCACAGAGGAAAAGTATTATTGGATCTCACTAATACCTCGTGATAGAAGATAACGTGCACATACACTCAGCTGCCAGTTTATTAAGAGATACCTCGATAAAAACTAATGCAGTATAAAACAACAGCACTGCAAAACCTTTGTGTATGTTCCCTTTTAGACGTGTTGATTTGAATTTATGGTCACTTTGAAGGCTGTATTGTGTAGACAAACTATTAAAAACACTCATTATAACCTCAGTTTATTGTAATACAATTCAACATCGCAAACTAATGCAGCTTTGTAACATTGATAATTGGGGTCTGTCAGAACCAACAATTTGTTTATATATATAT
This sequence comes from Pholis gunnellus, assembly GCF_910591455.1. Classification (NCBI taxonomy): domain Eukaryota; kingdom Metazoa; phylum Chordata; class Actinopteri; order Perciformes; family Pholidae; genus Pholis; species Pholis gunnellus. The sequence goes on along the minus strand of NC_136536.1, from coordinate 22,480,030 downwards.
ATATATATATATTTTTTTTTTCTTCTATTCTTAAAGTCGCACAGGTGGCTTGCCAGTGTTTACTTACAGCCTATTGTGAGTGGATTATTGGGAAATGAATAAATATGATTATGGTTAGATATTTAGATTTTCTTTGCAGTCACATATATTTATATATGACATATATAGTTTAGTAGAGTGTATTAATAGCCTGCAAACATAAATCCTTCACATACAAGAAATTGCATTTTGAAACATCCCACTGAATATTGCTGTCAGAGAACTACAGTGTGTGATCATAATTCACTTTTTTAGAGTATGTTCAAACAGTGAACAGTCCTAGCAGTAGTCCGTCTCGGTGTAGGAAGCTTCATAAATAACTTTCAGTGTGTTCATCTGTAGTTAACTTTCAGCCCAAACCAAGGACACGTACTGAGAGGCTCCTGGTGAATTATGTTCTCGCCACCCGAGTTTAATAATAGAAGAGCCTATTTATGATCGAGGATGACATTCTCATATAAACATGATCAAAACTGTTCTCTATGAAAGCTCATTCTAGCCAGCAAAACCAAAAACTAAATGAAAACTCCTGTTAAGTCATTATTATGACAAACTTTCTCAAAATAATGACTTGGTATTGCGCAATAATGATTTAGTATTGCAATATAATAATATATAATAATAACGATTCAGTATCTCAAAATAATGACATAGTATCTTAAAATAATTACTTTCTTGTCTCAGAATATTAGCAGTCTCAAAATAATAATAGGTTTTCAACAATTGACTTACTATCGCTAAATAATAGAAGAGGTACTGATCTTTTAGATCCAAAGTCTTTATTTCTTTATTCTTGTTTCTCAGTTTCATTTTCGTAATGACGTACAAGATCATAGCTATTCTAAAGTAAATAAACCATCCAACCCCCTAAAAGTTGTTTGTGGCGTCTGTCTTTGTGTTGTAGATCTTGAGGTGCATCAGTCAGCTGGAGCTCGCCCAGTTGATCGGCACAGGGGTAAAGACGCGCTACATCTCAGGGGTGGTCCGGGACAAGGAGGCCGGCATAAGGGGCTTACCCTCCGGCACAGAGGAGTTCATGCCCCTGGGCCTCGGTAAGATGCACGCACGCACGCACGCCCGCCCGCCCGCCCGCCCGCCCGCCCGCCCGCCCGCACGCACGCACGCACGCACGCACGCACGCACGCACGCACGCACGCACAGTATAACTTCTATTCACAATTCAACCCCTAACTCTTATAATCATATATAAACTGTGTCTCTATCTTGAGGATTCTCATCAAAACTACAAGTTACTGTTGTGCTTCTAAAGTAATAGCCAATGTTAACTTTATTGAATCCAAAGCAGCTATTTTATGTTAAACAATAGTGCTCTTAATTAAAATAGGAGCAAACATACATACATTTCTGCATTAATACCTTGTTCACTGTGTGTTCATGAGTTGTATGCGTGATGCCTGACTGTATGCCTTAGCTTGTGTTAAATATGTTTGATGTTGCAGGTAACCTGGTGGGAAGTCAGGACAAGAGACAGATGGCTCACATCCAGGAGTCAGTAGGAGAGACCAGCTCTCAGAGTGTGGTGGTAGCTGTGGACAGGTAAGGCATTAAAGGACATTAATTACATAGTAAATGCATCTATATGCAGCCCTTCATGATGAATGAAAGGTTCTGTTCCCTACAAATACTAAAGCTGCTTTTATCTTTGCAGGATCTTCACTGGTTCCACCAGACTAGATGGAAATGCGATTGGTGAGTGTTGTGTTCAGTATCTCCGTTTGTGTACGTCACAAAGAAAGAGAAGTTATTCATGGCGTGTTGCTGGTTAATTGTTTCCAGTGGACTTTGTGCGGTGGCTGTGCGCGGTGTCCATGGATGAGCTGGCCTCGGCACACCAGGCGAGGATGTTCAGCTTGCAAAAGATTGTGGAAATCTCCTACTATAACATGAACCGCATCAGGCTGCAGTGGTCTCGAATTTGGCAGGTCATAGGAGACCACTTCAACAAGGTCAGTGGACTAAAGTCTGAGTGAAGCCAATGTGCTTAAGTGCCTTAAACTTACATTCTCTCTACTGACCAACAGGGGGCGACTCCTCTGGTTGCAAAAATAATTCAGATTGTATAGAAGTCTATGAGAAAATGAGTCTACTTCTCTCTTGATTTATTACCTCAGTAAACATGAGTTTATGGTCTCAATCTCTAGTTTGAAGTCTTCTTCAACACAGCAAGATGTTCATTTAGTTAATGATGGTCCATTTAGAGTCAAACAGACCATAGAGCAGAGTATGCTTTAGGGCGGGGTTACTGTGATTGGCAGGTTACTACTATGGCATCGTCCATGTTTTCGTCTTACAACTTCAACCCTTTCACTGTGTGTTCAGGAAAGTTAGTTCAGGAAAGTTAATTGTAACCTTTCTGGTTGGCTAAAAGTGTCAAATTCAGTGTTCGGGTGTGCTTGGCTCACCCCACTCGTGACACAAAAAAACAAGATGGTAACGGCCAAAAGGCCGAACTCGATGCTTCAAAACTGTAGTCCACGATCCAATGGGTGATGTCACTGTAACCTTTTTTTATATATATATATATATATATATATATATATATATATATATATATATATATATATATATATATATATATATATAATTAGTGAGGAAGGTAACAACGGGATGACACTGTGGCACCCTGCTGATTTATTACTGCTACAGGGACTTAAAAAGGCTCTTTAATTATGTCTACACAGGCTGTGAGTTTGCACGACGTTGTCATTTATTTTAATGTGCTTAGGTGGGGCATGTTTAGTTCTAAGATTGGACACACAAGTTCAAGTAGAGCTTTTAATCTACCATGCAGTGTCACTGTAAATACACATGCATAGCTGTTTGTTCCAATCCCAAAGGTACAAAGATCCCAAAATGGATGGAACAGTGAATCAGTAAAGCCATTGTAGATCTGTCACTGTGTAATTATTCCGTACAATCGGAGTGAATGTTAGCCAGAAACACAGCGCTAAACAAATGCTGATGTTGCTCTGTGTGTGCTGGATGAGTAAATAACCAACTTTTGTTAACATTTGTCAAATTGTCTGCTTTTACAGCTTGCTGCCCTGCCCCCAAGTGGCCAAAAAACAAACAAACAATAAATGTTCATTAAATTAGGGTGTATAGTACACCTGTTGACCAAACTGGTCAAACTGGCCAAACTTGGAAAGGAACGAATCATAGTGATTAGCTGAGCTAATAGCTGAGCCCCACTCATGACTGTCGTGTCTTCCTCTAGGTGGGCTGTAACCCCAATGAGGATGTAGCCATCTTTGCTGTGGACTCACTGAGGCAACTCTCCATGAAGTTCTTGGAGAAAGGAGAGCTGGCCAACTTCCGCTTCCAGAAAGACTTCCTCAGGCCCTTTGAGCACATCATGAAGAAGAACAGGTAATATGTTATAATGAGGCCAGATGAGAGACCGTACTTTCTCAGTACACAAGTGGCCTCTGTATATTTATAGTAATAAGCTGTATAGGAGTAAGAATGATTCAGAGAACAAATGGGTTGTTTACGATAGATAACACTGCCCCCTCCCCCCCCAGGTCCCCCACTATCAGAGACATGGTGATCAGGTGTGTGGCTCAGATGGTTAACTCCCAGGCGGCCAACATCCGTTCAGGTTGGAAGAACATCTTCTCAGTGTTTCACCAGGCAGCCTCCGACCACGATGAGACCATCGTGGAGCTGGCCTTCCAGACCACTGGGCACATTGTCAGTGAGTATGACTGCAGCGCTCTCCTCGTGGCAGCCATTTTGGCTCAAAAACTGTGACAGAGGTTGTGCTGTTTCAAACTGCTCAGCTGACGGCGAGACAGATCCTCTGTCTTGCTTAAGCTTTTATAAAAATGTGAGAATTAATGACTAGGTGAGATTTAAAGGCGCTATATGTAACTTTCAGAAAATCCTTGTTGTTATTGACACCGGTGGCCGTTAATGTGAACTGCAGTCAGCGTCCTGTTCTTGTTACGAAGCAACCAACACCAGATCCATGCCGTGTAGAAGTTACAACTAGCTGGCTAACCCCAGCTTAGTCTAGGTTAAAGTTAGCTAGTTGTCCGGCCCCTGCCTTCCATTGCTCTCTGCATTCAGAAAGCAAAATCAACACCATTTGTCATAATAATAATAATAATACACAGGTGAATTGATAGGGCAGGCGAGTTAACCAATACATCCCTTCAGACAGTATTTTGCTAACGCTAGAGAGCATGCTAAGTTTAGCCAGCTAGCTTTAATTTTGCTTTGCTGTGTGGATCTGCCATTGGTTGCTTCACAACGTTAGCTGATTAACGTGATATACAACCGGCAAGCTAGCCAATTTACCAGCCAGATCTGCTCCGGGAGTCTGGATGAATTAGCTGACGTTTTCCACCCAAGACAGTATTTTTCTATGTTAGCTACACGCTGTTGGTGCTATAGAGGCGCTGAAGAGGCAAGGCACACGCATAAACATGGTTTTTCCCAGCAAAACTATCAGAGTCCTTTACATTTATATCAGTCCACAGGGATTTACAGGCAACCGAGAAAATCAGGGAGTGTCTCAGTTTGTATAAGTTGCGTTACAATCCATTGATGATTTAATACATGCACATTGTTACATAGAGTATCTTCTTAAGATCTCATAAAGCGATCAAATCATTCTTGTTTTCTTATCTTCGTTCCCTCTCTTCATCACTCAGTGAACACCTTCCAGGAGCACTTTGCAGCTGCTATCGATTCGTTCCAAGATGCAGTGAAGTGCCTGTCGGAGTTTGTCTGCAACGCAGCTTTTCCTGACACCAGCATGGAGGCCATCAGACTCATACGTCACTGCGCTAAATACGTCTCAGAAAGGCCACAGGTGGGAACAACTGAGTTGTGTCTGTACCGATGCAGTAATGTGACACGATAATGGCATTTATCTATCATTTGCAAATAGCACTATGTGATGTCTTTTAACCTTATTCTGTAACATTACACTTCATGTGTCCCTGTCCAGGCCCTGAGGGAATACACCAGTGATGACATGAATGTGGCCCCTGGTGATCGGGTGTGGGTCCGGGGCTGGTTTCCCATTCTGTTCGAGCTCTCTTGTATCATCAACCGCTGCAAGCTGGATGTCCGGACCAGGTAGATGAACAGCTCAGCGTAGAGTGTTGCTCATCCTGTCATTTCACTGTGGTGACTAGTTTGAATTTTAAGCACTTTCACCTCCACCCCCCCCCCTAATGCTAGTACTTCACCTGCCCCGATTGCTTCCAAAACATATAAAAAGAAAAGAAGGATTTAACACAACAAAGTGTTGTCAGACTGCATCACGAGCCCATACTGAGCCTGTGATCCCGTATCGTGCCCTCTCTGCTCCTGCTGGATGCAGAGCTGTGAAGCAACAAGACTGATGTGTGAACTGTTTGTCTTTGCTTCCGACAGAGGTCTCACGGTCATGTTCGAGATCATGAAGAGCTACGGTCACACCTTCGAGAAGCATTGGTGGCACGACCTCTTCAGAATCGTCTTCCGCATCTTTGACAACATGAAGCTCCCCGAGCAGCAGACAGAGGTCAGAGGTCACTGGTAGCAGGCCGTCAAGTCCCACGGTTGTCTGTGTCTCGACAAGCCACTTAGATATCTGAAGGATATCCTCTCTTGTGATGTGGAGAGGCAGAAACTGTACGTTAACATACATATGTTTCTTGTTTGCCTCCAGAAAACCGAGTGGATGACGACGACATGTAACCACGCTCTGTATGCCATCTGTGACGTGTTCACCCAGTTTTATGAGCCTCTCAGTGAAATCCTGCTGGCTGACATTTTCACACAGCTACAGTGGTGTGTCAGGCAAGGTGGGTGTTCAAATTCATTAAGACAGGCGAAGCGGAACACTGTAATACTCAACTGTACGGAGAAAGAGCAAATAATGCTCTCAAGGCAGAGGGGTAACACCCACTACGCTGTGTCAGAATAGGCGCTGAACTGCTAGTTTGTAGTTAGTTACAGATCATTATGGGTATATACAAAAATGATGTTATGCATTATGTTTCACTTAAAAAAAATAATATATATATATATATATATATATATATAAATATATATATATATAAATATAGCACTTAAACTGATATTTTTAGCTGTCTAAAATACATTTAACTGCTGCCTCCATCCACAGCAGTGCATTGCTTTGGTCCTGTGCTGGCACTCCTGTCTGTTTCTCCAAAGGTGCTCATTAACCTTTCCTTCACAGACAACGAGCAGCTGGCTCGGTCGGGGACAAACTGTCTGGAGAACCTGGTGATCCTGAACGGGGAGAAGTTCAGCCCCGAGGTCTGGAACATCACCTGCTCCTGTATGCTGGAGATCTTCCAAAACACCAGCCCTCACGCGTAAGTCCTGAACCATTGCACTCAACTTCGCTTCAATTCCATCGGCTCAAAAAATGTTAATGAAACTGCACTGGAACGTCTTGATGATAGCGTTCATTCAGACAGATGTTAAAGTAATAGTTACTGTTTGGAAGACAAAACTCAAAGTCAAAGAAAGCATCTCAGAGGGAAGATAATGGGGAAGAGTGAGGCTGATGTAGTTGAAGGTTATTGTGCTTCTGTGACAGGATGTAAGTTATCACCTCACGCCTGATCTGCCGTTCTGTTTGCTTTTCAGTCTGTTGACTTGGCGACCGGCTGGACAGGAAGATGAAACTGCAGATGGCAAGCATTTTGTAAGAAAATAAACGAATACACTCTTATAACTTGACAATAATTACAGCACACGATACGCTGCTTTTAGCCAGTGAAAGTGCTGCTATATTTCCCACCAACCTTCCCACCGTGTCAGAAGGACACTAACCTGTGAATGTCCATGTCGTTTGTTGCCGTTTGGCTCAAGGATGCTGATTTCGACAGCCTGTCCCAGAGCAGCTACGACAGAGCTCTGTCTGAGAGAGGACACAGCCAGATGTCCAGCGACGACACGTGGAAGGGCAAGTCCAATGCTAGTGAGTACACACACACACACACACACACACACACACACACACACACACACACACACACACACACACACACACACACACACACACATTCATACCCACTGCAAAGAGCAAATTCACCCTGAACATCTATTTGAAAAACAAATAGATAAAATAAACGATTACATCACATATTTGTCGCTGACTGTCAACGTGTAACTGCCCTCTACAAAGTCAGTTCTACCATCATGTCTCTTTTTTCTTTTGTTCTAAAGGAGTTTCGGACCAGAAGCTGTTTGCAGGGCTGCTGATTAAATGTGTCGTACAGCTTGAACTTATCCAGACCATAGACAACATTGTGTTTTACCCAGCAACCAGCAAGAAGGAGGATGCTGAGAACATGGCCGCTGCACAGGTAAGTTACAGCAGCTACTGTGTTGATAGATTGTGAAGTTGCCCTTTGTGTTGGCAAAAGTGAAAGCTCATAATTCACACACTAATAAAGGCTTAAAGGCACAGCCCTGTGTCATCTCAAATTGTCAGCTATACTTGGCTAAAGTTGTCTAAAACTGTCCTCCCGTCAGCGAGACGCTCTGGAGGAGTCGGAGGCTGAGGGAGGCGAGGCGGGCTCAGAACAAGGCATGTACACACACATGACCTCTGCACACCTCTTCAAGCTGCTGGACTGCCTGCTGGAGTCGCACACTTTCGCCAAGGACTTCAACTCCAACAACGAGCAGAGGACAGCGCTGTGGAGGGCAGGTAAATAGGGAGGAAAGGTCCTCCGGGACAGCTGAGTTCATTTAATTATCTCCCTGTCTTTTCCATTTGTTCTATATATGTGACGTACACAGTGTGTACGAGAGAGTGTTTTAGAAGCATGTCAAAGTTATGAGACAGACGGTCTCTTGTGAGTGAGACAGCCTTGTGTCTTTAAAATATGTTGTTTAACCTCACTGCCTTAAAAAGTCTCTGTTTCTTTTTGTCCTCAGGCTTCAAAGGGAAATCTAAGCCCAACTTGCTGAAGCAGGAGACCAGCAGTCTGGCCTGCAGCCTGAGGATCTTGTTCAGGATGTACTCTGACCTCCAGCTGCTGGCCTCGTGGCCGGACATCCAGACACGCCTGCTGCTGTGAGTACAACATACGGACACGGTTTTGGTCTTTTGTGTGACTTATAAGAATAAGAAACCAATAAGAAAGATATATCACCAGACGTATCGTTACAAAATGCTTTTTTTTTTCTAATCGAACAGAAAAAGCATTGTAAAAAAACAAACCGTTAATCTGCTGACACCAAGGTGTTCCCAGTTTGTTATTGCTTGCTTAAACATTGAACCTTAGATAAATAAGCACCAGCTGTGTCCCTTGCAGAAAAGTGCAGCACTGGCGTTTGCTCAGTGTTGGGTGAGCTGTTTTGACACATGGCTCATACACTCATTATATATTTATGAACTGTACACTGTGTGTGTGTATTTAGCAGAATGTATTGGCATGCCAGAGCCTGGTACAAATCACCTTGTGTTTTTCACTGAGCAGCTGCACCGCAGCAGTTGACTCATGTATTACATCAAGAGTACGTATGTGTGGCGTTCATCGTTAAATAACTGGTTTTGGTGCTTTAATTCAAGACGTGTAGCCTTCTATAGTAACCGTAATGATAATCATGATTGTGCTGCAGTAGCTCTGGTACAGACCAACCACCTCTGCCTCTTCAGTGGTGGAGATACGTCAGTGTTGTGTGTGTGTGTGTGTGTGTGTTATAATCTTTCATGTGTGTGTGTGGTCTCTCTCAGGGTGTGTAGTGAAGCTCTGGCCTACTTCATCAGTCTGACCTCAGAGAGCCACAGGGAGGCTTGGAACAGCCTGCTGATGCTGCTGCTCACCAGGACGCTACGGCTGCCCGATGACAAGGCAGGAACACACACACACACACACACACACCATGTAGACTGTATAGATATGAATGGACGATGCTTCTCTACTTCCCACTGTACAAAAGTGAAGCCAAAATATCCCGGGTACGGGAGCTGCCATCTTGAGTTTTTCTGGAGATCGGGTGGGCTGGAGTCGCAGCAATGACGATTCAATGAACGATTGTCAATCACAACTGTTTTTAAAACATTAAATAACTGATTTAAACACTTGAACACACATCAGCGTGATAACGACGACCTAAAATGACAGAAAATATCTTTGGGGAGAAATAGTTTGACCACTAACATGGAGGGGGCAGGATTTATGACCGATCGAAGTGTTTTGGCTTCGCTTTTGGGGAGCTGTCATGTGGTCCGTCTTTAGATAATGTCTATGACACACACACAGAGTATACTTCCAACTCAACGTTAGTAGTTGATCGAGGCTGGGCAGGTGTGCTTCAGGACTCAAACGTTATGCAGCTCTGGATCATAAATACGGCCAACTGTGATTTAAATCTGAACCACGATCAGAAATAAAAGATACCATGGGGAGTTGATAAAAGGTCCATTAGTTAAAAAGGACGGGGGTCAAAAATGTATTTGACCCTTTTATATTTCCTTTAGTATTGATTTCATGTTTTTGTGAGCTGTCGCCTATGAATCATGCACTCTGTGTGAGTCTATGATTCACCAATGATTCATGCAGCCCATGACTCAGGGTTTCTTTCCTGGGCATTTTAGACTAAAACTGTAGAAGTTGTTTCGTTAGAAAACAACCCAGCATGCAGCTTGAAGCAGGAGGAAATGTTGGCGCCGTGCAGCCAGCTTTAGAAAAAGAAAAGCCAATACCACACTAACCACTGCATCAACAAAAACTTAGAGCAGTATTGTTTTAACGTGGACTGGCCGGCACCAGACTCTTGTGCAAGGCCCGCTGTGAATTTTAGGCAAGTTGTAAAAACAAATCCTTACTACACAAATTGTGTTTATTTGCCTGAATCCAATTTCGTAATTCAACGAAATTGCCCTTAAGAGCTGCAAAAATATGCATCAGTGAAGACAGAAATCTCCCCCTGACACATTCATTTAACACCCTGCTGTGAACTCATTGGCCTCCCAGCGGGGCCAACAATACCCAGAACAAGCGCTCCTCCTTCCTGTCCTGTATATTGTAAACATTTCCAATTACACTGGAAACATATTTAGCAAATACTTTGGTTAGCAGGAATTAAAGGGGACATATGCTCATTTTTATGTTCATACTTGTATTTGGGGCTTAAACTAGAACATGTTTACATGCTCTAATGTTTAAAAAAAACATAATTTTTCTCATATTGTCTGAATATATACTTGTATTCAACCTCTGTTTGAAACGCTCCGTTTTAGCGCCTGTCTCTTTAAGACCCCTCCCAAAAACCAGCCCTGTTTGCTCTGATTGGCTTGTAAGAAATATATAGTTTCACCTCTGGAAAAAGTGACTTTTTTTTCGTGATATGTCCCTTTAGAGCACACACAGTATACCACTTGGTTAAAATCGTGGTGCTAATGTATGTTTTCTCACTTCCTCTCCAGTTCAAGCCCCATGCGTCCTGCTACTACCCCCACCTGTGTGAAATGATGCAGTTTGACCTGATCCCAGAGCTGCGGGCCGTCCTCAGGCGCTTCTTCCTGCGCATCGGCTCCGTCTTCCACATCGCTGCTCCCGAGGGGACGGCGGCCCGAACTCCCGCATCCTAGAACGAGCGGGTGCTGGGACCGCGGATGGAGCGATGGAGAGTGATGGCGGGCGGACATTGGTAACAGGTGGACACATGGGAGAACTTACCCCCTCTTCTGGACTGGAGCCGGTCACAGAGGGTGATGACAATAAGACTGTAGCTCTTCGGTGTCAGTTCAGGAGTCTGCATCACAGTGTTCAGCTTTTCTACTGCACTCAGCTTGCAGAGAAGTCTTCACCCTGTCCTTCCTCCCTTCTGTCTCTCGGGGGTGAACAGCACTGTGACCGGCGCTCTCTGCTGACTGTTGTCATTCATCATCCCCCCTGACAGTCATCTCAACTTGTAATGACAAGAAAAGAACTGTAAACAAATAATTTATTGTTATTGTACCTGATTCTGACTTTTTTCTTTTTTTCTTTTTCAAATACTTAACAAAAAAAGTACATGCTGAAAGCAAATGAACGATACTGGTGAATTCGATGAACTTTACATTTGCGGCTTTGCGGAAAATCTCTCGGCCACCTGTGCCTGTCAGAAAATGACACCATCAGTGTCGCCCTTAATGTGAGTTTGGTGATCTAATCGGAATACGTTGTGCTAACTTGTGTATCGATGCCCATCCCAAAGCATTGTTTGTCACTTTAATGTCTGTGTTCCCTCTCATGTCTGTGTTATTCAGCAGCAGCTATTACCATTTTTAAAGAGACTTGAAACAACTCTGCATCTCTTACAACACTATCAAAGATCTCCTGCGGCTTTGTTTGTGACTTCTCTGCTCTCTGTGACGCAGCCGTCCTGTTGTCTTTATAATTCTTTGTCAATGAGATTTTTACTTATTTATTTTTCTCACTTGCTTTAATTTGTTTCATGATTATTTGTTCAGGATAATTGCTGGTTTACAATGAAAGGGTTGGTTGAAAAACTGCCCACTTCCCTCTGCCATGCATTCCTTTGTTCATTGGCCCAGTAAGCCTTACACTGAAGGGCTTAACATGGACGACTCCTCCTCGCTTTAGATTTACAGCTGGCTCATAAGATCCTCCACTAATCCATCAGTTGGGCCTGTAAGGTGACACAGTGGTTGTGTATTTCCCACACTCTTTTGCACATCTGTTACCTGACGTTTGCTCATGTATTAAAGCCAAGCAGTGTATCAACTGGCTCCGGGCGGTTGGAACGCCCGTCAGTGTCGTGTCACACTAGACAGTAAGAGTTCAACCACAGAGAGGTTCAGGAACGGAGCGAAAACCAAAACTCGCATCTACAGAGTGGAATCTCTGGATCCTTAGTAGTTTATTCCATGCCTTTTTTTAAAAAGGAGGATGTATGTAATTATTTAAAGTGCATTTAAATATTTTTTGAGAAGCATTCCTTCCCTCGCAACTATGGATGTCTATTCTTCCCTAAAGCTAGGGAAAATATAAATATATATATATATATATATATACATACATACAGTAAATGAAAAAAGCAGACTGTAAAGTTTTCAATGTAAGATACATAGAAATGAAAGTGCTATACGGTTCTATACATAATATTGTGATGTAATCTTCCAAACATTTGGTGAAATAATCAATAAACCTGAATTCTGATCCACTCTAGTGACTATTGATTTGGTTTTAAATCGTCCACAGCTAAGTCCTAGTGAACACTGTGACTTGTCAAACAGGACGGTGGTACTAACATTAAGAATGGCTGTGGTGCTGTGCATACAGGCTGGTAGAGCTTATTGGGGCTGTTACCGTCATCAATGTTATGTTACACCTGTGCTCTCCCTGCTGCCACGAGTCAATATACGACTTGCTCAAGGGCACTAAAGCCAGTTCTCGTTCTGCATGTTTTCATGCTGCCAGGCTTTACTGAGACCTACAGTGCCTAAAGTATTCAACCCATTTTGTTGTTTTTTTCCTAGCTGGTTGCGTAATATAATTATATTTCTGTGTTATGTAATGGAACTACACAAATGAGACCTACAGTGCCTTGCAAGTGTTTTCAAATCTGATTGCAGTATAACCTAGAATTAAAATGGATTGTTATGTAATGTAATGGACCTACACAAAATAGTCAAAATTGGTTAAGGGAAGTGAAATGACAAAAAAATCCTGAAAATGAACAAAAATGCAAAGTGCATATGTAATATCCCCTTTATGAAGCTTCTGAATGAAATCTAGTGCAACCAATTATCTTCAGAAGTCACATAATTAGTTAAATGAAGTCCACCTGCGTGCAATCAACGTGTTATTGAGGGGCTTCATAGCAAAGTCGGTGAGTACACTTATTCACACAGCAAGTCGTTTTTAATTTCAATTAATCAACTTTGTGTTTCTGGTTCTTTCCAGGGATTTCCAGTGTTTCAGTATAAACATGTCCACAGTGGGGCGCTGTGCTCAAACTGCTCGTGGGCCTGAAGCGCGCTACATTTTGGGGGTAACAAAGGTTACCATGGAGACCTCTTCACATCCTTTGTTTTAGCCAGTAAAGCGGAAAGCGGCCCAACAGCTGCTACACGGAGCCCTGTTAAGGAAAACGCCATGTTACTAATCCTCAACACAGCAAGTAGATAAGGAAGGTGACAGTGGCACCTAACTATCGACATCATTCACGTAGCAGGGGTCAGAAGACACGCAAACTAGCTCACTTTGAACCGGTTAGCGCTTTAAACCGGTTAGCGCTAACGCTAGCTAGCGGGGACTTCGTCGCTGCCAGCCGGACCAGATATTACTTGAAGTCTGGAAGTGACGCGTGAGAACCGCTCTCCGGTGAGAGGAGCACATTTTTCTTCCTAACAGCGTTTTTTCATCATTCTCTCCATGCTGGATAAAGCTGGCATTTACCAGACTGAGCAGAGTCGAGCTGGAGCGGTGACGTTACGCAGGGAGCGTGACGGTGGGCGGATCTGAGCCAGCCAGTAGCGGACTAGGAGGTCTCCGTCGGCGTTTTAGCCAGACGGGCTAGCAATGACGGATCGGATTTCTCCTGCCGGGGTCAGGATTGTGAGCCAGAAATGATTTTATGAAGACCACCCTACAAGTAAGAGATTCTAGTCCGGCAGCGAATGTAATTCTCATGATTGTGGTCGGTGTGTTGGCGAAATTGTGAGCGAGAGACCGCGGGAGAGGTCGGGTTTTCCTCTCTGAATCCTGCTACGTAGAGGAAGGGGGTCGACAGATTTGGAAGAATGCGGATCCATCATTGTGTTTCCTTCTCGCGTTCCCCCTCAAATGTAGCTCCGTTTTAACGCAAGCTATACTCTCAAACTGCAGTGTGTGATTTCTCCTCTGTAAATGCCCTTTCCGTGTTTACGGTCTACGAATTAGCGACTGCTCTGTGTATGACAGTGACAGCCATCTTCAGGAGCCTACATGTTCTTCAGTAGCTACAGCATCGCTGCATAGGCGGAGGTGTGTGTGTGTGTAACGCTTTGCTCCATAATTAGTTTAGTAACGATGTCTGCTGTGGTGAAGTCTATTTACAGCCGGAACAGAGGGTGGATTCACAAAGTGTCATTTGTACGCGTTGTGATGAAAGGTCTCAGCCCAGTGTTTATGACAGGAGAAGGGAACGGCCTGTGCTGCCTTCAGGGGCTCGTGCTAAACCCGTCCTCCCGGTCGCAAATACAATTGCCAAAGTATACCTCGGTTAGGAAATAACATGTTTGTTGAATAAAAGCAGTAAAGGGATAAAGTGACCTATACAAGAGGGCTAGACAAGAGAAGTGAATTAGCATTTACGTAGTTTAGTTAATGTAATAATAAAAAAGCTTTGTCACAGATAAAGAGTGAACAAAGAGTGACACACGTACATCCCGCACCAGTAATGTACACAGAAATGAAAATAGTTATTTACATCGGTTTCTATCATTGCTCCCACACTGTTTGTCGGGTGTCCGTGGAGAGCAGGGGCCATAACACATTAGTCTCGGGTTATATGACTAGATGGAGGTTTCGCAGAGGTGTAGTTATAAGGGTTTAAAGGCCAGCGTGAACGATTAATCGGCATATGATCGTGAACCAACAGTCAACTCTGAAGGCGTCGTATTACGTAAGAGTGGGCTGGGCATGCGGAGAGGGAGTGAAGACGTAGGAGGATACGTGCAAACATGCACACAAAGTGGCTGCGGAATTACATTCTTGGGTTTTGACAGCTTTTGCACGGACAGATTCGGGACGTTTTCACAGAGGGAGACTGGGGGGAACGATCCGAGGAAGGTAACCCCATTTTATTCAGTACTGCTGGTAAGACGCTCATGTTAGTCTTCATATTTATTTATTTATTTCATAAAGTCTTCATATTAGCGATCAAGATGTGAATTCGTGTTTTAATCTGGGGATTGATTAGATAGAAACACACATGGGCTCACACAACCAGGACAGAGTGAGCGCACTATCCGTTTATCCGTCAGCGGAGAGTCCAGATTCCACCGTCATAAACGTAAACACGGCTCTGGACGAGTTAATATTTGAGCGTGTTGTCGTACCGAATGTTGCATTCAGGTGCGACACATCGTTGCGACTCGTCGAGTGTTCCCGGAGGAGTCGTGTGGTGTTTACATCCGCGCTGGGCTATTAAAACCCGAGCCACGTGCTGGTAGCTGGGGACCATGTGGCCATTGTAAACACTGCTGCCCTGTGGCTCTTTATCTGCTGGAACAGGCTGCTTACTTCTTAGTTTATTTTTTTTATTACGGATTATGTCCAAAGTACTCCGCTGAACGTGTGTTTGTAACAAGTTGTTTTTTTTGGGGGGGGGGGGGCTCGATGAAACTCCAGCACTTTGCTTGGTTGCCCAGGAGAGACTGTAGCGCGCGCGTCCATTGTGTAGGAAGAGAGTGCATGCATTATGAAATGCCACCAGCACTATTTGCATGGAGCTCCCCTTCCGTCCTCCTCATACACTAATGATTAGGTCCAACCACTTATTGTTGTAGGAAAGGTCGGGTTCCTTTACATGTTCGGGATCACCTGCAGGTCATGGTCCTCCCACGTGTGTTTGAGCGCAGGTATGCTCCACTTAACGGACTAGTGACAGCAGGAGAGGACGGAAGGTCTTTGTCAGACAGTTGCTCTGTAGGGTTGTCTTTTGTTTCAGGGATGGCGGCCCTCTTAACACAGTGACATAAATCTAGACGGAAGTACATTTGTACAATACACCTCGGCACTAATGTCAGGCTGTTTGTTTCCTTCATCATGATTATGAACCAAAGGTAACATTAGTGCATCCTCTCTATCTCTGGGCCCGACACCAGAATATTTTAGACGTGTAGGAAGGCAGACGGGAGAATGTTGTTGACAGACACAAGCTAATAACTAGTTGGTGTGTCAATTATTATTTAAAATGATCTTTTTCATTTTGCAGGGCTGCAACTAACAATTATTTTCTGATTCAATTAACATAATCTATCCTTTTCAAAACATAGGGAGTTGCCGATTCAATTTTCTGTCAATCGACTCTGCAGTTAATTGACTTTGCAGTTGTACTCTGAATGTATCTGTATATAAATATTATGCTTTATTTGACCATCATGACTAGTTTGACGATGATTTAATTTAGATGATCAATATGGGAGTTCATATATTCCCCATTATTTATAGTACATTCTGTGTTTGACAAATGTACCAAACAACCTGCCTTTAACCCTTTTCATACGTCACGATTAACACAAGGCTGTCTTTGTAGCTTCATGCGTCAATGCTAAACACAGATTTCCTCAAGATATTGTACGTTTGCTAATAGAGTTTCTGACTTTTGAGTTCATTAAGAGTTCACTGCATCAGGCTCACTGTAAGCAAAGTAGTTTATCTTTGTTGTCATTATACACTTATCATTCAGCGGACTAGCAGTGGCAACCAACAGCTACAGTAAGGTGATAGCAATCTTATAATAATATATATAATACAAGCTGTGAGTTCATACTAAAACAGACCAGTATTGAACCCAGAATGTAGCAACATCCAACACTGCTAATGAGATGATAACCTGATGGAGATATATATATATATATATATATATATATATATTATAGCAGCGGAAAAGTCCGTTTTGTATCGAGATTCAAGGGCGTGCGTGAGTGTGAGAGGATGCCGGTCAGCGTGTCGGTACCAGGGAGCCCGGAGCTGAGACAAACAAGGTGCCTGAAAGCTCCGTCTGAAGGTCAGAGGTCACTGATTGGGAGATGGCGACTGTCTGCGTGGTCCCCTCAAGCCAGACTGTCCTCTGATCTCTGCTCACCTAAACCCCACCTCTCCCTTTGTCTCCCCCTCTCTCTCTCTCTCAGACACACACATTCGCTCTACGATTGTCTCATTAATATCATTGCCATCTGTTCCATATGTAACAGCCCAATTAGAGAGCTGCACTTTGACCCTACCTGTCCAAATTTAATTTGAAAGTCTACAGCCATCCCCCCCCCACACACACCCACATGTAATAACAGTGTGCTTATAGGCTATCCAGACTTTGACCTTTCATTGTTGTCTCTCTACAGGGCCTGAGCTGTTTTGTCAGCCTTGTGTAGGTTTTGGTTTTCACCCCTCAAGTGTCCTCTGGATATCAGCTGACCATGGTGGTCTGAGCAGGTGAGAAGCCTGGCACAGCGTGTGTTCACTCTTAACACAGCGAGGCTCGACCAAGAGAGGAGCAGAGACGGACCGGAAAGACCAAAAGCAAAACGCATCTTTAAAGGCAACATGTCTCAGAACAGAGAACTGGTGGTCTTCTACATAAACTATAAACTCTCCCAGAGGAACTATCCCCTCAACCACATGGGACTCTCAGAGCCTCCCAACAGGACTGACGGGGGGGAGGCAGGATCGGGGGAGGCAGGGTCGGGGGAGGCAGGGTCGGGTGAGGAACAGCGGGTAGCGACGCACGCCAACGGGACTTTCAATGGCACGAGTCCCAGGACCCCGCCGGCGTCCCCGCTACGACAGCAACGGTTGCCGTCGACGACGAACCTGGACGCGGTGAAGGAGGCCCTCCGGGACTCGACCAACGAGTTCGAGCTGCGATACGCCCGGGCCTTCAGCGATCTGCACAACCAGCTGCACATCACGCCGGCCACGGCCTACCAGAGCTTCGAGAATGTGATGGACGAGGTGTTCCGGGACGGGGTCAACTGGGGCCGCATCGTCGGGCTCTTCGCCTTCGGCGGGGCGCTGTGCGTGGAGTGCATGGAGAAGGAGATGAGTCCACTGGTGGGCCGGATGATCGAGTGGATGACGGTCTACCTGGACAACCACATTCAGCCCTGGATCCAGCACCAGGGAGGCTGGGTGAGTCTCTCACACACACACACAAACATAAAAACACGAACAGAGAGAAGTGTGTTTCGGTGCTTGTGGTATGATGCTGGGTGCTTAATTGGGAAAGTGAGTCAGAAGTTAATTTTGACTTGCCCCTATACAAATTGTTTTATTTATTAGCGGTTAGCAAATAACAAAATGACTCAAGTTAATTGCCATGTTTGATCTTCATGTTTATTAATGGTAAAGGAAGCAAGATGGCTCACTCCTTAGCTACGGTGTTTAATTGTTTTACTGGGCCAGTGAGTTGCCAGATACACTAGTCCCGACGTGGGACACGTCCTAACTTGCCCCAGGCAATCCTTATAGTTGAGCCCCGATCATGGGCCTGTCGGTCAGCTCTGCCTGGCCTGACCTCCAGTGACACTGTCTCATTGGAGATACAGTCGTCTCATGGACAAAAGAGCATCCAGAGCGTAGTTTTTATTTCATCCTACATGTTGAGACTTGTGGGCCAGATAAGCCAACACGCTAACATTTCCACTGCGTCGGGCTCCGTGAGATTGTGACACGACACAGAATTGGGGTTGACCCTTTGACCAGCACAGGAGAAAAGACTAAAGATTAGATATAACAGACCTAGATAACAGGCAGCACACTCGTGCTATTAAAAAAACCCATCTGTGCTTAAAAACTAAATGTTTGTGTGGTCAGCAGCTGGTTCAGCTGTTCTCTAATTGATCAGCAGCACGGAGCTCAATGGGCTGGATCGAAGTGGGAGCTTAAAGGGCTGCATCAGGGCTTTGTGGCTGTTTGCAGCCGGCCTGCCTGGGGATCGAAGTTCTCTCATCACAGGGTGGGATGAGGTCCGGGGCTTTTACAGATAGTCCTTTGTTTCACTCTGGTCAGTTGATTGGCTCTGTGCTTTGTTGCTTTTCCCCTCTTCTTCCACTATCTGTACATTATTTTCCCTCCTCTCCTCTCTTATGTTCTTCACCAAGGCAGCTGCATGCAGATGAAAGCGCCTTTTTTTCCTCCGGGTTTAGCTGTAAAGTGGGCTGTCCTGGTGCCGACAATCCCAGTGTGTGTTTGTGCACGCGCCCTCGCAAACACCTCCTGTACAGTTGAGGTCAGCTCTTTTCCTTTGTGCCGGCCATTTGATGGCACGAAGGAAAGGGGGGTGAGGGGCTGGTTGTATTTGCTGCAGCGCCGCATAACGCCAGGTCGGAGTTCGATCCTATGGAAACTGACACACCAAGATGAAAAATCTCATTGGGCAGACCTAGAATCTGTTAATTTATTTCAGCGGTGGACTGAAGATAACACACAGGATAGCGGGATGTGGGTTTGAAATCCGGTGACATGATAGTGAAGGCCAAATCATGCAACATTGTTGTTTTTGTTGAAGGGATGCTGCAGCATCCTTCCCACCAGCTCCCGGAGGTCTGGTCTCATAAATACACTCCTGTGTATGTTTTTAGCCACGCTAACATCGTTTGTCAATCCCCCCCGTTTGGTTCAGTATAATGTTTCAACACGTCCCGGATGGATCGCTATTAAAGTTGGTGCAGACGCTCACGTTCCCCAGAGGGTGAATCCCAATGACTTTGGTGACTTTTCACATGTAGTTTCACCATGACGTCAACAATTGGAATGTGTCCTTTCTTTGCTTTGGTTTACAAGCAGCCACAAAGTACATCTTCAGATAATGTGTTGGTTTGTCCCGTAACCTCAACAGCAGTGTGTAGAGTGAGCGTACAGCATTCAGGGCGAGGATCGATCAACCGTGAAGAGGCTGGCCTAATGGTTCATCCCGACCACTCGGAAACATTTTTTACCACCGCTGTCGTCAACGCAGTGCGTCGATCACTATGACCTTATGGAGTTAAAATCATCCACACACATCTTTCGTAGACCGTTTGCTCAGCAACAAGTCAGACGAACGACACCAGTTGGCAACGCTGCCGTTGCTTGTGGTTAGTGTCTCTGATGTTGGTGCAACCTTGACTTGGAGAAGTGAGCGACTTTGTCTGAAATGCTGAATGGATCGGCGTGTTGAGAGTATCCGCTGGTACGGTTTCACTTCTCCTGAGGTCGGCTAACATCATCCTGAGCACATGATGCCACTTCCTTTGCTGCTAAGCTTTGTACAATTCACTTTTATTCCGTTTTTTTGATCGCTAGAGAGAGAGAGAGCTGTGTCGATGTGTGTCCCGTGTTAGTGATTCATAAGTTGACTCTCGCCTCAGGGGGTAGTCCCGAGCTGCTGTGGCAAACTAAAATATAGAATTCAGTAGGTGGTTTTACCGGTAGAGTCGTATCATTTCTTCCCATCGCTCTATTGCCCCCCCCCCCCCCCCCCCCCCACAATATCATTACGTTCTCTCTTTTTATGTGCTTATTCTGTTCAAAGTCAAGCTCTGCTCTTGAGAAAAGCCCACATGAGACTTTGTTGTTTTTCCTTCCCTCTGTCTTTTATTTCCCCCTTTCTTTCTTCCTTCCTTCCCTCCCTCCCTCCCCCGACGCTTCCTCAGAGGGATGAAGCACGGCAGATGTGGCAACCTGAGTATAGCTGTGAGTGCTAGCTGATGAAATATTAGTCTGCTCTGAGCGGCGGCAAGGTCACTTTCACTTCGGTTGCTAGATCCCTCAGTCTCGCGGCCTCATTGTTGCTTACAAATATCTTAATGTCTCCTGTTAGGAAGGAGAAAGTACAGGGGGAATGACGGGACTGTTTGTATGCTGGTAGACAATATGGCATAAATGGATGATGAAAAATCAATCGAGGTGAAGTTACAGGTGCATAATTAGTTGATCTGAGCTCAGGGGTGTGTATTTGTGGTTGTCACTTGAGTAGAGACTCCAGGACAGCATTGCATTCACAAACCAACAGCGTATGAGGGAAGCTGTAGTCTCTCCCAATATTACTCAAGACAATTCTACAGCTCAGACAATGACTTGATGAAATTAGTAGATTGACAAAAACAATTTAGTCAAACATTGTGTTTTTGGTTCGATAAAACAAGCTATTTGACTTTGTCTCCTGAGGCTGTGGGAACTTTATTTACTGACATTTGTCTGAGCGATTAATCAAAACCTAATTAGTACGTCACCATTGGCTCTGTGAAATTATAATGGACGGTTTTGAATGAAATGAAAGTATTAATTACTTAATTAACCAAATACTGCATTTTTACTAAGGCTGGGTAGCGTCACAATGTGATACCGAAGCCAATACAGAACTTAATTTGATACTTTCTTTTTTTTTTTTTTTACTTCATTCGATACACGTCATGTGAATGTAAACTGCCACCACAAATATATTCTCATCATATGCCGTGTGGTGTAGCCATACTTTCCAACGTTTTGGTGGCATCTCGAGCTGCCAACCTCAGACTGTATGGGTTGTAGCTGCTGCATCGCATTAAATTCAATTTTGCGTCGCGACACCATACAGATGGTAACTCCTGTCTCGATCTGTGACTGGAGAAGGTTTGGATACCTCTTGGTACTGGGGTATTTCGGTCAACCACCAATACGCAGCACTAGTTTATATACATAAAAAAGGCAGTCCTTTTGAACTTGGTGAACTAGTCGAGGCGAGAGTTGATAGTGAAAGGTGTTTTGCAGCAAACCTCGCTGTCGGATAATAAAAACCGGATAAAGCCTCAGCCTAAACGATCCCGCCGGAGCTCATTCCGGAGGATATTTGACAATAGTTGGGGATGTGAGATGAATATGCTCAACGGCCCCGACTCTCCCTCCACAGCATGTGGTGTTAAAAGAAGCGCACAAGCAAAGCCATATATTGTCAGATAATAAACCTTGGCAGGCAGCAGAGGTAGAGACAGTGCCACCGACCTAATAATGCCGTTTCCAGCGGAGCGAGCGATGGCAGTGATTACTCAGTGGAGATTGAGCCGCCTCAGGGTGGGGGTACAGGGTTATTACCAATTATAGATGAATAATATCTCCACCTGCCACTGGGGGAAACAATGTTTTTTTTTTTCTCTCTCTCTCTGACAGACTAATAAAGGCTAAACTCATTTAGAGGAAGCACACTGCCACGGTCTGGGGAAGCTTGGCTGAGGCGGGGGCGGGGGGGAAGGGTTCAGTACAGAAACAAGGGATAAAAAAAGAGCCCATTATCCCAGTTGTGCTGTTGACGGTCTCTGTAAGGTCAAGCAAAAGTTAACTACAAGAGAAATGTCCTCAAGCAGTGAGTCTATTTTTCTATCACCTCGGCCACTTATGGCTGTATACAGTACACATGTACCATGTTCAGCTCCAGCACCTATAGGATGAGGTCTGGTGACATCCTCTACTGTCTCACTGTCAACAAACCTCAAGAAACCACCAATCAGATCGACCGGTGCCATAGAGCTCTGTTGTTGTCCAAATAAGTAGTGATTAGGGGGAAGTTGGATAATATTGAGAGATGGACTCACATATTGTTTGTTTTGGCCTTTTTTTCATGGGAGTTGTTGACAGAAGCAAAGACAGACAACATGTTTATCTGTCTGTGTGATTGTGAACGTATGCAGGCTGGCTGTTCTGTAAAGTGGGTTAGACACTGAGGCTGTAATTAAAGACCCGTGGCGGGTGAGGCCGTTGACTTGTTTTGACTAGGGAAGCACCTGAGCTTCCTTTGTGCTTTCTCCTTGACAGACTTATTCTCTCTCTCTCTCTCTCTTTCTCTCTCTTTCGCTGTGTAATTAACATGCACATAGGATAGGCACTTAGATCCACAGAGTCGTCTGTCAGACTACCCTACCGGAGAGGAGCAGGAAATCTCACCCATGGGACCTATCTGGCCCGCCTCCATCGCTCTCTCTCTCTCGCTCTCGCTCTCTCTCCTCCTCACCCCACCCCCCACCCTTCATCCTCCATACGTGCACCCCTCCCACTGCCACCGATCAATTTCTGTCCCTTATTTTTCTATCTGTACCTCCTATTCATCATTTTCTGAGCTCCTTCATTTCCACCCTTGTCTGCCCTCCCTCCTCCCTCTCTACATCCACCTTCACAGACTGCAGTGGCCGAACATATTACAGAGCAGACGTGCGGCCGCACGCCTCGTCAATCTCGCCGTTAACCCCGCGTGCCCTTGTTCAAGTGTGTGGGGGGTTTTTTCTCCCCATGTCAGTTTGTTTATCAAAAACATAGTCGGCGCTATCGATCCCTCTGACTTGATCCTCGCTCCCTAGACCCCCACCTCCACCCCCACCTGGGCAGCTTTCCCTTCATCATCCCACTTTGACTCTCTCTGTCCCATCCTCCTCCTCCTCCTCCTCCCTTTATCGGCTCCTATTAACGGCTCACGTGTGGCTAATTAGGAGGGATGTGTGTTTTTTCGTCTTTCTGGGTTTTGTTTTAAGGACGGTGTTTTTTAGCTAATCAGAGAAAGTTTCCGTGAGCCGATCGTGTTTGTTTGTCATCACACGGTGCTTGTTGTTGTTGTTGTTGTTGTTGTTGTCGTTGTCGTCTCATACATTCGAGCATTCTATTGTATGGTGGCGCACAGCAGAGGGGAGGGGACAGCTCCAAGTCAGACTGGTCATGTGACTACCTCAAACAAAGGACCTGTGGCCACACACACACACATACAGGAATTTGCCTTACTGGCTTTTTTTAGTTCTGAGCTTTAGGTGTGTCGTCGCTTTGTAGAGAAAGCCATCGCTTGAAGCGTCATTGCCATTGTCTCGATTTTGTGACACACATAGAGTCCACACACAAATGTAGACAATGCTCCTAAAAACCTTTTTTGCATGGGATCAATGGCGGCCACTTTTGTTCGAGCGGCGTCAATAAACGCCTCTGTGTGGTGGGCGGTTCCATGCAGACCGCTCTCTGGATGGTTTCATGTGAATGCAGCAGCTCAGCCATGGACGGGTCTCATTGTTTTTGTATGCGTGTGCTCAAGCTCACACATTAGTATTTCATGATGTGTGAGGTCTGTCGTGTGTGTGCGCGTGTTCAGACTCAACGTTGTGTGTCAGAGTCCCAGCTTGACAACGACAGCAAACAGATTGCATGATTTAGTCGCCTCCAGCTCCACGACAAGAACGTCAGGGACGTGTCGCATGTTTTTTGTGTGTGTGTGTGTGTGTGTGTGTGTGTGTGTGTGTGTGTGTGTGTGTGTGTGTGTGTGTGTGTGTGAGAAGATGTAGACTCTTGTTTGCCATTTTAAGGAGAGGGACTTGGCCAAACCATTCCTGTGTGGTTGCAGGAGGCGGTTACGTGTTCACGTTTGGGGGGAAAGCTGGGCTGTACCATTCCTGCAGGATCATTCCATCTGCCTTTTGCTCCATTTTAGATGGGGCATTAGAACAAATGCACACACAACAAAACTTTACATGTGGACCGACGTTTGGGGGAATTTGAAATCACCATCACGTGATAGTTATTAAAGAAGAAGTGTGTGTGTGTGTACAGCTTCTGTCAGAACATCAGTTGATCATGTAATAGACAAGACCTGCAGTCCCGGAGCATCTCACACACACACAGCATTTAGACTGCAATAGATCCCCCATTTCAAAACACACACTGGTGTCACAGCAGCGAGGCGCCCGTATGCTCCATACCCAGACGCTGTTTATGTATACGGGACAGACATCCAGCTGTGCAATAGATGCTCGTCTGTAGTGCCGGCACGCTGTACTGCAGCGTGGAGCCGTCAAGGCGGCGTTTGCCAGACTGGTAGACACCAGACTACCAACGCAGTGCCCCGTTAGACGGAGAGGAAGAGGAGGGCAGTGACTCAGCTCGATGAGGACGAGGGTTTGTGGGTGAACGGCTTACACTGCAAGCGAGAGTGTGCTGCACATTTCTACGTGCGTACGAGCCGAACAGCTGGGCGAGCGAAGACGCTGCGTTCAGTTGCCTACGTGCTGCTCCACTTCTCCGAGGCTTAGTATTGAAATCAGGTCACGAGTATACCCCCCTCCCTCTCCTTCCATCTTCCTCTCCCCTCTCCTGTCTGCGTGCCCCCTCGTTTTTATTTTTTTTTTACCTCTCTGCTCCAGCCCACATCCCTCCTGCGACGCATTCGTTTTAATTTTTTTTCTTCTGTCTTCTCGCAGCAAAGCCCGAGCATCCGCCTGCATCCCTCTCCTCTCTGATTGCATTTCATCCCGGCTCTTCCCCGGCTGCTCTCGCCTCTCTGTTTTCTCTCTCCGTGCTCATATCTGTGATCAGATTATGAAGCATATCATGGGATTAGCGAGTCTCATGGCATGTATTAAAATGCGCGAGCTGAGGAATGGATGGAGAGGGTTGATGAGTATTTCATGGTAATGCGGCGCCCGGCCTCGTAGAGCGCGAGGACTAAATGATGATAAAGAGCGTCGTTGCCATCATCGTTATATTCATCACTTTTTTTTTCTTTCTTGTTTTTGGCCTAGGGGGTAAAGCAATAAAGTCAAGAGATATCCTCGGTGGCTCTGCAATAAGAGATAATAGAAAGGGCCCACAGATACTCATCTGCACTGAAGTGATTCTGGGGAATCGGCTTCTTTCATGTTGTCAAACTTTATAAAAATGAAGGGAAGTGTAGTTTCAAGGAAATCTGTCACTGAGCCTCACCTCACTCTACTCCTCATGGGTTTCCCCCCTTTTTCAGTTTCCTGTCGTTTTCGTCAGCCTCTACTTCACCCTCCTGCTTTTGTTCTAGTTCCGTCTCATTTCTCCATCACCTGGACCGATGGCAGGTCTCGGGGTCATGGTGAGGTGTGTGGGTGGGGTGATGGCCTACAGGGTGGACCGTTGTACCGTAGAAGAGAGAACCCCCCCCTCCCATTGCTTCAGCGACCTCTCTCTGTTCCCCTTCTCCGTGTTTACGCTCCCCTAAACATGTGCTCTCTCTCTGCCAGAGGTAGGAACACACAGTCCTGAGTCCATGGCCTTCCCGCTGTGCCGCAGCGCTGTGTGTGTGTGTGTGTGTGTGTGTCTGTGTGTTTGCTGACAGAATAGGGTTTTGTGGAGAGGGAGAGACGGCCCCCAGAGCGGGGCAGGGAACAGATTGGAGTCTGAGCCTCCGTGTCCTGACTCATTAATCTCCTCTTTAATTCATGGTGTCACCGGCGGCTCGACACACGGACACGTGCACACGCTCAGAGACGGCTCCGTTGTCCAAAAGGAGCCATCGAGACGCACCGATGCTGGCACAAACGAGGGGAGGTTTAATGATTCAATTTCCTCATTTTTCACTCGCTTCCTTTCCGCTTGGAAATGATTCATCAAGATTCAAACCAGTTCAGTCGCCCCTCACCCTCACCTACCCCTCACCCAGCGTTGCTCTCATGCTTGAGGTGGTGGCGGTCTAGCCAAGAATGTGAAGTGAACAAGAGCGTGAATGACTGATTGACGACAACCTGCCATAGCAGGTTACTCTAGGTCTCCATGAGTCCCTCGCAGAGGAAGAACGAGGAAAGGTTGACGAGTTATAATCACACCACTTTCTCTGAGCTTGTTTCAAAGTTCCTTTTTTTTTTACTTGGAGTTGCTGCCTGTCGGCTTTTTGTTTTAAAAGTGTCTTCTTGTTCCTAGCAGTGCGTCGTAAAAATAAGTAGAGGGAAACCACGTCCAGTGCATAAAGAGCCCTGTTTATACAGACTAAAGCTTACATATGAAATAGCCACACAAGCAGTGGAAGAAGAACTTATGCCATATGAAACATGCACATTTCAAGCGACACGGTTTGAATGGCTGCGCTCCTCTTCAGGCATCAGCAAGTGTATGTATAATGTACATATTTTCCTCATTTGTCATCTTTTTGGCTGTTAGCCTGAGCAGTCTGTCTTTTTTTGATTGCGCTTGACTCCCCTAAGTATTACCCGGCGTCTGCTCTTGTCACTTGCTGAAGTGGAAACCTTGAACCAGGACTTCCCCTACTTGCTCATTAAAGGGCATCGGTTAAATGCCTGAGCTGTAAGCTGCCACTGTTCCGTGGGTTTTCACCGCTTAGCTCTCCCGCAAATTCCTACCTTTCCTGGTCACACGGGATCTTTGGCCGCTGGCCCGACTTCCCTTGTTGCTGAAAACGCCTCTGTGATTGTGTAACGGATGATAAAGGGTCAGAAGGCCTTGAGGAGGAGCAGGAAGTGATTCAACTCGTGGAGATGAGGACATTGATAAGGAGGGAGGAACAATCGCTCACATTGTGGACCTTTTTCCCCCAACTGACCTCAGATTCTGTGCCGTAAAGATTGAAACTGACATCACGGCACCACCAGGCCACGAAAATAGACTAACAGACGCACTATTGGTGATAGTGAACGCAGTAATTCTAATCATGTGATGGGGATGACACTAAGCGTGAGGGTTATGAAGTTGTGCTGCATGTAAACTGTAAGATCATTATTTTGCATTGTTCTACTGAACCGAACTGAGGATGTGTTGAGACCGACATAAGTCAATGTTCTCCAGCTCGGTGTCCTCTTGATACGACGCATGATCGGGACCTTTTTATGTTCTCAGCCATGTATGTTTTATCTAGGTCAACTCACTCACCTCCGGCTTATAGTCTACTGATGTTATACACCTTCAAACCTACGCCCTCACATTTACAGGCGTAACTTTTTATCTTTGGACATTGATATCTCCACAGTTTCAAACTGCATTTGAGCTGTCCATCTCTTTACAATCGTTTGCAATTTGAACTGCAAAGATGGTCCTGATCAATCTCTCACCAACGTTTGGGGCTCCAGCAAAAATCTAAATAAAACTACTGCTATTTTCTGCCTTCCAGCCAAAGCAGGTTTCTCATTCACATAAGTATTTAGAGCCTTTTTTTCAGTACCTTTTTGTAGAAGCACTTTTGGCGGCAATTCCACCGTAGTGCACAGTCTCTACAAGCTTTGTGCACCAGAGGCCTCATTTCAGAAACTTCCAAATTATGAATTCCTATCTTGTCTCAAGTTTAGGATGACATATAGGATTTTAGGTATGACATATAGGATCTTTCCTATCTGTATTTAGGAAAAAATGCTAATTATCTATGGATAGATACTTTTCTAAAAAACTGTCCTAACTCAAAGATTTCCCAAGTTAGTAATCCAAAGTTAGCATGCCATAGATAGAGCCTGTCCTACATTCTAACCGCATTGTTGCGTATGGCAACGATAATGAAGATGGTCAACAACATGAAAACCGAAATCTTACTTTTGAAAGGCTTCTCAAACAGTTGGATGGCGCATTTAAATTAATATATAATGAATAAACAAAATAGAATGATGAAAGTGGGGTTTCTCTTCCTCCACCAGCACAACTGGCCGTCCTTTTTTGTCCATAAAAGGAAGTTGGCTAGTCAGAGACAAGTGTCCAAGTGGTTCCAAACATCACCCTTTTCACAATGTTAGACTTTGCTTCTGGGGACATTCCATGCTTTAGAAATGGTTTTCTACCGTTGCTTAGGTCAATATGCTCGGGTTTTTAGGCAATTTTGGGAACTTTATACACGTAAGTATATGCCTTTCTATATCCCTTCCAATTACTTTGACGCAGGTGGCCCCCAATCAGGTTCTAGAGGTATCTCAAAGATGATCACAGCAGACAGGAAGCAGCTGAGCTGAATATAAGTGCCAGAGCACAGAGTCTGAACACAACATCTATATATATTGACAACAATATTTATCCTCCAGAAAGACCATTGACGCATTTGTATTTGAGATGATATCTTCAACGCTTACAGTCCGTCCTTCAGCTTGACAAATTACATTTTGTTACAGCGCTGTGTCTGAGGAAGCTTATCTGCGGCTCCTTTTGATCTCGCCGAGTCACTGTGATCTCGTGATCCGCTCGTGGACTTAGTCTGGATGTAAGGCAGAGGTCACAGCACGCACATCTCATCCACTCACAGTACTTGGACCTTTACACGCGCTCTCGTGTCATATGAAGTCACCCTCCACGTGTTTGCTGTAGATCGCACTCCATCAGTCACGCGGGTGTAACAGTCACTTTACTCAATAAACAACAACAGGCTATGTGGTGTTTACGTGTACACATCCCGAGTGTTGCAACTCGCTGGAAATGTTGCTCAACTAGAGCTGATATTTTGAATATTAAGAGAAGCTTGTTCTTCTTCATGTGACGCTTTGGGTGAACTCTCGAATTGTGGTCCTGCTTTCTTTAAAACCGCTTTTCCATAATACCGTCTTCAGTCAGACAACTTTAGGCTTGGAAATAAGTTGTTCTACAGTATTCTATAAAGTATTTACAATCACTGCTAGTGTGACTTAGATTCAGTGAAAAAGAGACAACAAATGAACCTACCCTTTTCTTACATGCCATGGCCGTTCATTGACTGACTGTGCGGATGTGGCCTTTATGGTGACTCATCACATTCTGGTCATTCATGCAATTGCGCACGCAGTGATACAGAAAACGCCCCGTCGTAACATAAGTACAGAGAATCAACCAGTCCCACCAGATTGTTCTTGTCAACTCTTAGCTATTCAAAGGGAAGTGTTATGCACACCCACACCCACACACACACACTGAAATTAGCCCTTATATGTGAGCGTGCAGGGGAAAATACCTTTTGTCAGCTTTCTATCACTGAGAGACATTTCCGGTTTGCACCACTGAGATCCCTCCGGAATCTTCTCTGCATGTGAATGGGAGCTTCAGCTTCCTGTGTAGCGTCGGCACCGTTTGGTCGCGGACACCGTGTCTGAGTCCAGCGTGGCCGGGACGTCCTGTGCTCCGACGGGTCGCTAGAAAGCCGCCCGTGTCTGTTGAAAGCGAGCTGTCTCGGTCAGATGTTGCACACAGAGACTCTCCCAGTTTAAAAAGAAACTTGATAACACAGCTGAGCATTATTATTACACACTAATGCGTGTTCTTCTTTGCAATAAATAGTAGTTGTAGTAGTTCTAGATCGCTGTGAAAAGCCAATCGCAAGTTCTCAGTCACGCCTGACTGATACTGGTTTTGCTTCGAAGTATATTTTTATTGCACCATAACAAAGATTGACACAATTCTGACAATAACATCACTCTAACGTAATCGTTTACACGGTAAAGATTTTATTGTGTCTATTAGGTTACACATTACAGAAACCCTCCTGTAACGGTCCCCTACCCCTTTGGATCTGGGTAGAATCACCAGAACTGGGTCGATTAGGAACAGATCTGGGTAGAGTAACTTAAAACTTCTACAATAATGTAAAGACCCTCATACTCAGGGATCTGGAACCAGAAAATATTTGGAATTTTTACTTGATAAATGATGTAAATTCATCTATTTACCAAAACATCTGTTGACTAATTCTGTCAGCGGACCAGTTGTTAAACAGTTATAATTCCTACCAATCACTGAAGATGTTGTGGTGTGTCAACTTCTGGTCATTTTAATGTTCTCAAACACTGAAGGAGATGAACAGATGTGTCTGTCTCTGCTGAAACATGCTGATACAGACGTTCAGCCTGATGTCACGATTGCACATACGATTGCTAAAATGAACGCAATGTGCTTTCTCAAAGTCTCAAGTTAGTGAATATCAATTCATCTCCAACCCATTGTTTACCTGAAGTGTGTGTGTGTGTGTGTGTGTGTGTGTGTGTGTGTGTGTGTGTGTGTGTGTGTGTGTGTGTGTGTGTGTGTGTGTGTGTGTGTGTGTGTGTGTGTGTGTGTGTGTGTGTGTGTGTGTGTGTGTGTGTGTGTGTGTGTGTGTCGTGGTCAGAGGCTTTCACCATCAGGGGATTTGAGTGTTGCAGCTTGTTATGGTGCAACACCGGAGCAACCGACAAGTCTGAGCTGATGAATAGGAAGCTGCTGCTAATGATCGTTAAAATGCTGCTTTCTCCACATGTAGCACTGGGCCATATATCAGCCACGGAGATGGACCTACAAGCCCAGACGCACACATCACACACACTAATCAGCAGCTTTCCAGTAGCCGTGGCAACTGACTGCAGGATCTCCTTCCCTGTGCCCCCCCTCTCGCTATTTCTCTCCCTTTTTCTCTCTTTATAACCAAACCTTTTGCTTTCATGAGCTAATCCTTCCCTCATCCTTATTCGTTTTCCTCCGCGGCTAACGAAGAAAGAGAAAGTTAGACCGAGCCGAGGCCTGAAAGCGCTCTGCAGGCCGCCGAGCACCTGATGTCCTCTGGGAGCGGAGCGCAGATACAGAAATAAAGGAGTGACCGTGTGAAAGGGAAGAGAGTAGATAAAGACTGGGTTTACCTGCCGGGTGGGACGAGGGGGAGATGGAGCACATCAAACCTGACATGTGCACAGTGAGCTGACTGGTAATGCTGGGGAAGGAATCAAACAGACGGCCCCTCACGAGAGCACCAAATGCGTGTTCATCCACAGCTGAAAATAGTCCTCAAACAACCTTAAAGCTACAGTTAATCATTAAAGCTGTTTTACCAATTCTTATTAAATAATTAGAATATTAACATCAGAAAAGAGAGCAATGAACAGTATCGGATCTTTGTCAGTCTGCTTTAACCTTTCATAGCCTATAAGACACAAACAGGTCGACTTCCTACAGCGTTTGAGGGAGCATCCTTTGCATCTCTTGACCACACATTCAGTACACATTGTTTCACTATACGTTTCCAGCCTGCTTGAAGGACAACATGTCTTGACATGTCTGTCTTAAAGGTGTTGGTCACCATCACAAAGGTGCTCTGGTCTGTTCTCTACACCCACATTCCTCCAGCCTTGTCATGGAACATCTCTCAGAAAGGGACGGCCAGTAGTCGGACTGACCCTTTTTTATTGGAGATCGAAGCCGCAGTAAAACATTAGTTCATATTTCACGATGTACCGTGTAATCGCATTATGTCATTACTTACTGTAGTGCTATTCATCAATCCCCTGTGGCGGATTCCACCTTTAACTTTGATGCTGCTGAGTCATCATGGTGCTTAAGAGCAACTTTGCCCCTGTGCATATTTCCACCCAGCCTCTTACTACGCACTCTGTGGTCTGTTTTGGCCCACTTAGACCCCTGTGTATCCGTCCATGTTGCTGTCTGTGGTACATTGATAGTTTAGTTGGTTCCTACTAAAGACTCTTAAAAGCCACTAATAATATAATGTAATTTCCCAGAACAGCTTGGCACTGTAGTTATTATCAAACAGGGGGAAAGGGGGATTTTGTTGGGCACTATTTTCAGCTGCGGACTGATACACGTTTGGTGCTCCGGTAAATATTTCCAGCTGCAAGACGGCGTATCTGAGATCGACTCAAAATAAACTTCAGCGTGGGTGTTCATCATAATGACGGAACATAACATTCAGTGTCAACACTGTTGCCATGTGCGTCAGGAGTAACTTCCATAGTTCTTTCTGGTTTTACGGCTAGCAGGAAGGGCCAGTTTATGTGCTGTCCGAAGGCGGAGGCTGAAGACAAATGGTTACTCCTCCTTTGGCAGCTGACTCCCGAGCAGAGAGAGATTCCTCTGTTAACAAGGCCTTTCTGTTCAGTAGGTGAGGAATGAGGTGGGTCGAAGGTGGAACCCTCTCCTTGAGTGAACCCTCCCATGAGAGGCACAGCGGCCTCCAGTGAAACTTCCAAACGTGCTCCTGCAGTTGAACCTTGTTACATATTGACACATTCCTCAGATCCTACT
This sequence comes from Pholis gunnellus, assembly GCF_910591455.1. Classification (NCBI taxonomy): domain Eukaryota; kingdom Metazoa; phylum Chordata; class Actinopteri; order Perciformes; family Pholidae; genus Pholis; species Pholis gunnellus. The sequence continues at coordinate 22,447,586 of NC_136536.1, read as the reverse complement.
CATTGACTGGGTAATGTGACCTGACTCACAAAGGTAAAAGCTCCTGCAGATTGTTTGCTCACGGAGTCTCTACAGGATGCAGTTTACTGTAGATGTTTATTTAGAGCTGAACCATGAATGAACAGAGCTACTGTGAGAGCAGCTCGGCCCCCCTTCAGATCCAAAGAGCAGGGACAGCTTTAGGCAACAACGCCATAGCAGTGAACAAATGAGAGCGCTGCGCAGATGACATCAACAAAAAGCTATTATTATTATTATTATTGCAGGAAATAAACTCTGTGGCAAGCAAAAGTGTGATACTTGGATATTTTGTTCAGCAACCACCATTAAACACTGACGTACGTTTCTGTGGTGATGACGCACATATTTAGCTGAAAACCAGTTTCTGGTCGAGGCTGTAGCGAGTCACTGAAGTGAGTCCCCCCCCCCCCCCCCCCCCCTTATCTTCCATCAGCACATTCACAGCCTGCATGTTCTTAGAAATATTAGCCGCAAAAGCCAAAGATTCCTTTCCTCGTAAGCCCTCCTCCTCCATCATATTGCAACATGACAAAGAATCAAATGAATAACTACGCCCCGCCCCCTTAGTAACCCGCTGACTATGTAGTCACATTGTCGGTGAGCTTCCGGAGAACTCATTGTTCAGTTTTGGTCCAGCGGTGGTGTTGATGATGTCACCAGAGGAACTAGACTCCACAATGTTGTTAAACAGAAGTCCGAGTGACTTAAAACTCTTGGAATGACGCCTCCCCGTCTCTCTCTCTCTCTCTCTGTCAATCACCTCCGATTTGTAGCAGTCACTCCTCCTTTCTCTCCGACAAAGTGGGTTTTTGTGCAGAAACATGAGTTTGTTCACCCAGGACTGAGGAAACGCCAGGGTTTCAGTTCCAGAGACAAAAACCGACTCTGTATACCCCGCTACATATGAACAGGCGTCATTGGTCGCACTGATGGTAACATTGCTGTCACATCATATTGGAGATGATGCGATTATTCCCTGAGCCGATATATATATATATATATATATATATATATATATGTGTATTTATAACAGCTTTACTAGCATCCTCTTTGTAACAAAGCAGATTGTTTTCCAGAGTAATCACTCGGTTTGAAAAGAAAAAGTGAAAATTGATCTTATAATTTCCTAGAGCCCAGGGGCCATCTTTAAACTCAACCATCAGTTGAAGCCACAAGATATTCAGTTTACTCTCTGTGTGGCAGAGACTCTTAGCTGTGTAACCAGAGACTGTTTGCCTTTTTTGCTTGATGTTTCTCCTCTTTTGTTTTTGGCTGCTGCCTCGATATGTTTTTAAAGATAGATGTGTTATGCATACGCAAGCATTTACATTTTTGGCTCCGCTGGATTAAGATGGAGGCTGGGCCCCGTATTTAGCCGATGCTGTAGTGAATTCAGGGCTGATTTGATGATGGATCACCGTGTGGTTCAGTCAGGGTGAGGAGTTTCCAATCTCTGGATTAGTCGAATTGGAGTCCCACCCCTCCCCCTCCCGCATTCTTTCTGTGATTCACTGATTACTCCGTCATTTCACTCTCTACTTCTGTCTGCTTTCTTCCAGTAACAGCCCCCCCCCCCCCCCACCACCACCACCACCACCACCGTATGACCTCCTGTCCCAACTGCACCTCTGACTCAGAATTAGACATCCGAATTAGTCATTTCCACATTTGTTAAGATGATTTGCTCTTAAGAAAGCGTGTTACCCTGCCAAACAATGTTAAATGATTTGTTGAGGTGAGGACAGCATGAGCAGTGACTCAGTGGGTCATGTCCAGCTCAGCTGATCCGCTTTCTACATGAGGTTTTTGGAGCCTGACTGGCGCCTCCCCGTGGCCGAGCATCTAAACTGTGCGTGCTCTGCGGCTCATTTCCAGGAAATGATTTCAGTGGGCGGCAATGTGGGCCTCTGCGAATCCGAGGACGGCGGTGGGAAAGAATGTCAGCAGCAACAATGTGACGGGTAGGGGAAGCAGAAGCTGCTGTGGTGAACGTTTTGAATGATGAGAACTTGTTGTCCCTGGTGCACGGCGTCGATGCAGGTGGCTTTTTGGGGCTTTCTCCTCTCCTCACCTGTGTTTTTGCTGCGGTGAGGAAAGTTCCCCATGTGAGCGCATGGCTTGCGACAGTCATACGGAGACCCGGCTGTGGGTGGCTCAGCAAATCTCTGCTCGTTTGAGGCCCGGAGACCTTTACAGAAGGGACTCTACCTGACCCTCTAAACCTGAGACCTTTTGTTTCTGAGCGGGGACTTTTGGGAAGTGTGTGTATCCGTGTGTTTTCAGATTTGACTACTCTGGTGTTAACCCTGTCCTTAACCCCCTTTTTTTTTTTTTTTTTTCTCGTCTGCTAGGAGCGCTTCGCCGAGATCTTCGGGCAGGACGCGGCGGCGGAGAGCAGGAGGTCTCAGGAGAGCTTCAAGAAGTGGCTGCTGGCGGGGATGACGCTGGTGACCGGCGTGGTGGTGGGCTCGCTCATCGCCCAGAAACGCCTGTGAGCCCGCCTTCCCTCGCTGCCCTCAACCCACACTTACCACGGAAGTTAAAATGAAGGTCTCATCAGAACTGCTGATGATGTTTACTTTTTGTTATTGTTTTGTGTGTGTCCCCCCTTCCCCCCCCTCCTCACACACCCCACAGTGGACTACAAATCCTCACATGTTGTTGGAACTTTTGAGAAGAAGACAGAGGAGGAAGAGCTACTATTCGCGTGTTCACCTTATTCCACCTCGATGACAAGTGTGCGGCTACACAGAGACAGACACTGTTCCTTCTCCTCCTTTCTCCACCGAGTCTCTCTTTATGTTTGTATGCATTAGTTTTAACAAATTTATTTTGGTTCCCCACGTTTGTCCTCAAAAGAGGTTAAAACTGACCCGGGTCTTCACAGAGGTAAAGCGTTGGTGTGTTGTTGGGGCCCGGGCTGCTCTACATGTCTCGTCTTAAGCTTGTTTTTGCTGCTCGTGTGTGCCATATGGAGGATGTAGCACCTGCCCCCCCCCCCGAAACGGCTCCTGATGTCCCACCATCGCATATATGACATCATAACCCACGACTCCATACGCTGGTTTGCTTCGTCGGCCCCGTCCTTCGTGCTTATTGGTTTCGTGCGCACGGCAAACGAAAGGAGTCTGAACTGATTCAACAAAACACGGGAGTCTTAAACTAAACTCGGCTCCTCCTGCTTGTTTGTGGTTGTTGGTGCGTTTTGGATTCATGAACCATTAACCCCCCCCCCCCCCCCCCCCGCCCCGCCCCCTCACCTGTGCCTCTATGTCATACCTGGCCTTGATTTGTTCCTGTTTTGCGTTCGGTCAGCCCGCCCGGTGCCGGACCACTGTGTGTTGGCGAGTTCTCCGATTCAGTGCGACTGCAGTTCATACGGGCAGGGTGCGTTCACCACGCGGTAGCTGAGGAATGCAGCAAATACTGTAGCAACACAACAGAGAGGCGCAGCATCAGAGACTCCTAGGAGTCGCATATTTGGGTGTAATGTTTTTCATTTGGCAACGCCTTATTTGAGCCCCACTATTGAGCATTCAGAAGCCGTACATAAACATTTAATAAATGGTTTATAAAATACTAATTAATTCATTACTAAGTTAATTATGACTGGTGTAGAAACAGTTAATGAATGACTGATATATGACTACACATGTGAACAAAAACCTGTGACGTTAGACGTTTATTAACTGTTTATAAACACAAACGGCTCATTCAGGTTTAGAAATGGTAAATGCTGTCGGGCCATGTACTCCAGGGTTTTAATTAATAAGTATATTAAAGAAAAAACACCACACTTCATGTTGATTTAAAAATGTAACTACAGCCCGGCCTGCACAGATATTTGAGGGTTCCGATTAAATCAGATAATTAAAAAGCTAGAACATAAACTGATAATATACTTTTTTTTTTAAATGTGAACAAGATACATACTCTGTGGGACAAAAACATTGTTTATTCATTCATTATCTGTTCATAGTCAGCTTATAGATGCCAAGTTATAACTATTGAAAAAAATACATTAAACACTTGAAATATCCTGATAACGGTTTACAACTACACTATAGTGCGTTGACGTCTTCTTCTTTTTTTAGCTGCACTATTAGTCAATTGATTGATAAAGCAACAGTTTTGATAATTGGTCATGATTATCAAACTGAAATGGCAAAAGATACACTGGATCCTTAAATGTGAGGATTTGCTGCTTTTCTCTAATGTCATGTTATATAATTGCAAATTAAAGATCTGTGGGTTTAAAATAAAGTGTTGGAGTCATTTCCGTGCTAATTTTGCAATAACATCTTTATCATGTGCTGCAAAGCTCCAACAGGTTTTCCTCTTGTGTTGTGCTATGATTCAATAATCATATTTGTGTTTAACAACCATTCCAATCTTACATATATCAATGACACAGTCGTGCTCCAGAGTGAGCGCCGGAGCCTCCTTTCAAAGACTGATGTAGCAAACTGATGGAGGCGGATCTGAGTCTGTGAGGAGACCACGTGGTCCCGCTTCGAATGTCGTTTTGAGTTTTATTAGAAATGCGTCAAAGCGCGTCTGTTTAACCGGCCGGTCGGCAACACCCACACCTTCACAGCTCATCTCGCAAGCACTCACTCCAAGTTACCCCGTCCCGTCATTACCCCACCCCCCCAGACACCTCGAATCTGTCAAATCTCCATCCGTCTCCCCTCCTCTTCGCCTCTCCATCCGGCTCCACATCTTTCTTCCTCTGCGGTCCCTCGGCTGTCAGCGCACTTAGCCACGTGTGTCAGTCACAGCTGGCCCACCTGCTGCTCGCACGCGCGCGCTTGCAACTGTACACGCTTTGCCAGCCACACGTAGTCCGTGAGAGACGGGTACCTCGTCTTTGTTTTGTGTTTCCAATTTAAAGCTGACAGTCAAAGGAGGTGTGTTTGTCGCCTCTCGTTTCACGCGCAAACAACTGGCAGCTCGACTAATTCCCTGGGAAGGGGGGTGGGGGGGGTACTGGGATCTCTGTTCCCAGAATCCCCCCACAGAGAGGAAGGGACTTTGCTCACAGAATCAATTAATCTCTTTCTAAACTGTTAACCCTGGATCAAATATATAAAAAAGAAAAACCTTCATTGACTATTGGTGAGTACCAATCCTCTAAATGCTCGTTTGAGCATCTTATTAGCCAAGGTTCTGCTCTCATACATTCCAGTACAGTGTATAAATATATTTTTCTAGCGTTAGGAAAAGCCCCAACAAGAAGCTGCTCGCAGGCTTTCCTCTGCCGTCCCGAGCCCTCACTGAAACAAGTCCCCCTCCTACGTGTGTGTGCGTGTGCGTGTGTGCGTGTGCATGCGCGTGTGAGCACGTGAGTTTCTGTGCGGGTAAATGTTCTTGGAGGCACACAAATGAAGTGTGACAGCATTGGCACGACCCTATATACATATATATATATTTAAACCGATTAGAATAGTGCGTTAGCTTAGTGACATATTTAATAAAATCCGAACTGATGGCTTTTAAACATTTTATATTTGGTGTAAAAAAAAAAAAAAAAGCATAATTGTGACCCTTCAAATGGCCTTAAACTCCATCTTTGCATTGATGTGCATTGTCATTCATTGTGTTTTCTTAGGGTTTTTTGTAGGATTATTGGACTGCCATTAGACAAGAAAAATGCAAACAAAGTGAGGATATTTTTAAAAAGGTTCGGTCTCTGGTGCATTCCTGTTGACCATAAAGAGTTACACAATCAGAGATCGCAACCACGTCCAATGGTCTGTTCCTATGTCTTAGAATGCCGTTGTAAAATGCTAAATTACGTTGAACCTAATAAAGCCAATGTTGGAAGATGTACCAAGTCTGCTGTGTCTTTTCCACGATGCATGCACGCATGAAGAGATGCTCAAGTCAGCCGGAAGAAAAGTACATTTTACGCCCCAAAATGACTGCTCGGCTGATGTGAAGAAATGGGAATTGCTAAGCAGGCGTCTTAGTTTCAGTGTGCTGCTATTTGCTGCAGATGCTAACATTTGCTAATTAGCGCTTAACTGTGGTTGAAAGTGGTAGTGTGTCCGTGGTCCCCGTGCACAGTCTGCTACGCACAGTTCCTGGTTCCCCCGTGCCTCTTCTCCCCCCATGGGGCCTCCAGCAGTGTGACGACGGCTCCCAGCGGGGACCGGCGGCCGGCCGAATGAGAGGAGACACTTGTGCCGGGCGCTGAGCTCTCCACCTCACGCCGGGAGCTTCCGGCTGCAGGTGGAAGGCAGCGGTGAAGCCGGATCTGGGTCAGCGGGTTGTTCGCTGCCAGAGGCCCTGCTGCAGTCTGAGCTGACCGGTATCTGAACCGGTGGCGTCGATGACGAGCATTAAGAATAACTATATAGAAATAGACAATCTTCTCGCTGACTCGTTTACGTGTATGTCATATAGAGGCATCGGTATTACATTGAGACTGTTTCACAACCAGTTAAAAAAATCCTGAAAGTAACTCAGTAAAATGACATAAGTACACAGCAAAAAAAAATATTGAGTTAAAGTACTAGTGCAACCAATTATATATATAATCTTATTTTTATTGAAATGAAATTTAGAGGGACAAGTAATCCCCATCTGGTGGAGTACCTCAAAATAACAGTACTTGAGTAAATGTATTTAGTTACCTTCCACCACTAATCCATAAATGTCAATCTCTTGACACAAAGAATATATCTTCTGGGGAACTTGCCCATCTGTAAAATGTTTCATAGCAATCAAATGAGTTCTTTTTTTAAAACACCTCCCAATAGTTGGTAAATGTAAGTGGCAGTGAAAGAACTCAGATCCTTTACTGAAGTAAGAAGATACAATATGTAGAATTGTGAAAATAGAATCTGATTTTATAAAATACTTACATGCATGTTGCATTAAAATATTCCTCCTTTAAACTTTAAAGGGGAACTACACCCATTTTCAAAACTTATGTCATTCCTGAGGGTCCAAGAGTCCAAAATCAGCAAACATGAAATACTCTCTCCCGAATCCAAAAACTAGTGCGCTAAAACTAAAAATTGTGATCGTCATCAAGTACAAAATCTTGTAATCCACAGAATTGGTAAAGTTTATATAGCAGACAAAGAACACCCAGGGGTCATCTTCTGGCTACATTTTCTGTTTCACAACTGAGAACACGAGAATAAAATAAAGCTCATTTAGGTATAAAAGAAAACATGAGTCTACAAATTCAGTCTCATTCATGTCTATGGCAGCACTTCTGAACCACTGGGCCGGGTCCACTGGTGGGCCTCAGAGTGCTATCTAGTGGGCCGCGGAGGTACTGCCAACAGGTTAGATTACATTAAAAACAATATTCTTTGGTAATTTATAACACTGGTTATAGAAATACTACTATAATATATATATATATATATATATATATATATATTACTCTAGAATAAATAATGTTCACTGGGATGCAGTGACACAAAATGAAAGTTTTTTGGAAATGAAAAGTCATGAGGGAGACAACCCTGCACTCGTAAAAGCTCCCAGGTGTGTGGGGAGGAAATATGACCCTGAATCACTTTTGGATTCATAACAGGTAGTGATGGGTGAGTGTAAGCAGAACATTTTATTTTATATTAATTTCATCTGAGAGAGGCAAAACACATTTACAGCCCAGTTCATTTGTCATTTATTTGAGAAGGTGGTCCTCAAAGTTAAATATCTTTTCGCAACTGAAGATTGCACTGCTTTGCATTTGAAGCAAGCAGATAAGCACTTGAGCAGCGCTTACTCCGGATAATAAAAGAGTTCGACGGAAGGCTAAGCAAAACGTTTATTATTATCATCATCATCATTATAAGCTCTCCACAGGACGGACCGTGACAGAAGGCTGCAGTGGTTGGAGAGGAGGCCCCTGGCTGAGAGCCAGAGGTGGTACAGAGTAAAACGACCCCTCGGGATATTGACAGTGGTTTAATCAGTTACAATGCAACATTCAAATTGAGACTGACTTCAACGGCGGCTTCAACATCAATACTCTGAGGGGAGACGGGTCAGGTCTCTCTACTTCCACTGGCCCTTCTCGTAGTCCCACTTGGACGAGAAGCCCTCGATGGGGTTCATCCTCATGTCCAGTATCCTCTGCAGCTGTTTGGCCTTCCACTCGTTGTCAAAGGTCCTGGGACGTGGAGGGTAGACTGCAGCAAACGAGTAGAGACATATATATAATACTTTGACTACAGTGTACTCCATGTATGTTAAAAAAAGTGTTTAAACTTTGCATGTGATTTGTTTTATTCTTTTTCTCACAGCAGCCATTTTGACCCGTCGAACACTGGTGCATCTCAAAAAGCCTGAAGTGCATTTACAGGGCTCTGGTTTCATACGTGCTGGCTTACTGACACTTCACAGGAACAGGGCCAGCGTTAACGTCGTTAGTCACAGCTGCGCTTTTTCCTGCGACGATAAGTGAAAATGTCTGCTGTGAGAAAACGGATCTGTGCCGAGTGAGAGGCAGTGACCCCCAGGTGTGGGATGAGTGTGTGAAAAAGGATTTAAAAGAGACAGGGTTTGTCCTTTTCAGAGTGTAAGAGGCAGGTTTACCGTAGACGCTCTGCCACCAGACCACCAGGCCTGTGATGCCCATGAAGATGAAGATGCCCCCAACGACGGTCTTCCACTCTGATCGCGGCTGCTTCATCTCTGGGTAGGTCTGATTGAACATGAGCCGGTACACTGCAGGGAGGGGGTGAGGGAAGAGGTGAAGGACAGGAGAGATGGGTGAGATAGAGGGCAAGAAGAGAACATGGGGACACGTACCATTAATAAAACTTGACAGTGATAAAGTTTAAACAATGACTCAGCTGCAATGTCTCTGGTCTGACCTTGTTGAATTTCATGCCCCCTCTTTTCCCCCACATTTCCATCTTTAAAGGTTCGCTATACAATATTCAGAGCACTAATATAGCAGCAAACCACTATTTGCTATGTGAAGATAGTGTAATGTCTGCCTGAGCAGAGAACGCTGGTGGGCCCCACTAGCTAGCTAATGTAGGTCTGCACAGCACAGCGCTCATGAGGCGGTCACAACTGATCACGCCATCCCGACCCACAGCGTCGTCGTGGAAGCGTAGCTCCCAGCCTGCGGTTTCCCCTCATGTTAAACCACCGTTAGCTCTGTCAGCGCTGCTAGCTGCTAGCCGCTGGCTCAGCTGTCGCCATGGTGAGAGACTCGTGGAGGCAATAGTTATGCTGCGAGATTCCGACTGAGCACTTTTTAAAAACAAAAATGTTTTGAATATTTGAAACAATGGATAGACCATTGCTCCCTCTTCTCCCGTTGATTCTGCAAAATGTAAAACTACTAAACATGACGGCGGTCAGAAGTCACATGATCACCTTACACAGCATGCTGCCTTCCTCCCATTGTTCTTTACCCAAGCCATGTTTTTCCTCATTTTATATACGATTTTACTATAATTAGACAATTTCTGTTGAGATCTTTGATTTAATATTAATGATATTGTTCTGTGCTTTAATTGACTGTATATTAAACTATTGTATTTTCATCATCAGATTTAGAAAAATCATAATCAGAGTTACATTAACTTTAGCCATAAGATTGGAGTAGAAACACAATGTAGCATAACAACACTCTTCAAAAGTGTACCTCTGTAATAATACTTACTGTAAGAATAGTACTTCTGTACTTTAAATGAATCGTGGTCTATGAATATCGAGTGCGTTTTCATTTTAGATGACTTGTCAAAGCTGTTGTGACGCGTGTTTTGGGCTGTGTTGTGTGCCACCTCACAGCTCGACAGCCTCAGCCTGTGAGTAGCGAAGAACCTACAGGCAATCTTCTCCTCATTGGTCAGCTGGCTCCAGGGCCCCTTCTCCTTCTGTTTCAGGCTCTTGTCAGCAGCGGTCAGCTCATCTTTGTAGGCTTTGTCAGGCAGAGGGGTGTCCAGGCGGTCCCAGTACATCGGCTGAGACATGTCCACTGTCTCCGACACCTCTAGATGGACAGAGACAGGAAGGGTCACTTTTGGAACCAACTGTTGCAACAATGAACATTCAAGAGAACAGTAAACAAAACTAAAAACAACCCTGCTTTAGAAAATGGGAACATGTGGCTATGCCACGTCATATGCAGCGTTATCTGCTGGTTTGAGGCCACTTTTGACTGAGGCCTCCGGCTTTGGTACATCGGCCATCTGAATAATGGAAAAGTTACTAGTGTACCAATTCCAAACAACAATCTCCAGGTATGCTTTTAAAAAATTATATGTACTGGTGTAACACCAAATTCAGGGACCTATCGGATTCAGGGACCCTCGATTAACTAGACAAAAAAAAAGGGCATTCAGATATTTATGGGTGATTAGTGCTCTGCAGTTGAAGACCGGTCCACAACACATCTGTATCTACAGGGAAGATGTCTTCCCTTAAATCTAAAAACTATGGAGGCACCTTTTTGGTAATGGCTGCTATCAAAATATAAAGTTTCCAGAGGTGGAGGAAGTATTCAGGTCCTTAAGTAAAAGTACTAATATCACACTAAAAGCACCCCGTTACAGTAAAGGGCAGCTGTGGCTCAGTGGGTGGTAAATCATCTTTAACTATTTTGTATAAGACTGCAGGTAATAGTTATTTTCATTATTGATTAATCTGCTGAATATGTTCTATCATAATAGTTGCCCATAAATTTGAATAATTGACTAATAATTTCAGCTCTTGCAGTTTATATACTTTTGGTTAGTTTACTCTATAACAAAACATATTTAAGCTCAGTTTGTTTTGTATGCAAAACTCTTAACCCACAAAGTAGCCTAGCTAATAGCTAAAGCTGTCAAATATTTTAGTGTTTGGTCCAATATTTCCCCCTGAAATGTAGTGGAGTTGAAGTATAAAGTAGCATGAAAAGACTCAATTAAAGTAAAAGTACTACATTTATACTTAATTACAGTACCTAAGTAAATGTACTTTCCACCACTTAAAGTTCCTGAAATGATATGATAAAAACGTTCGCACAAATAACAAAAAACGTTTGAAAAGACATCCCCGCCTCTCATTCTGTCAGTTTATCCAGATACGACTATCTCTCCTACACCAGGAGCATTAACTGTTCTACTTCAGAGGCAGTAAGTCACGTTACCGCTGCCGTAGCCGTGGCTCGCCATCCTCGCGCTGCTGGTAGTCAGAGCCACTGTCGCGCGCCTGGCCACCAGGCTTCCCATGCGTCCTGCAATCAGGTGGAGCATCTGAAAACAGGTGGGTAAAAGGAAATCACGAGGTCAGGAGGCTGCATGTTCCGGCACCACGCGCACTGCTTTGGAAATTCATACGGGGTAACCATCTTGAAACTGCTATGGCTAATTAGGCTAAGCTAATTAATGTCTCAGTTTAATAAAAAAGAATGGACGTACACCTGGACACTAATACATACAGACTAGGGCTGCATACACTCAAATGCTTCTTTAATTGTAGGTTGGTGCACGTGGGCTTTGTCCAGTAAATGCCAGGCTCACCTACAGTACTGTCAAAGTTATTGTACGGTAAGGAGGACAAAAGTACTGAAATGCAAAACATTTTGTATTTTAAGACTCAGAAGGGCAGTTACAACAAACCGCTCATTAAGCCAAGACAATTATTTTTGATCTATTGTACACAGAAAAATGTAGAGTCTCAATTTACATGCATTGATTCCTGTTCACATTTAATTGGCCATTGATTCTCTTTGAGAAAGCAACCGGTGAACACGCGTTTGTCTGCCTGCCTGTTATTCACAACAGTGAATCAGAAGATCTCATTAAGTGCTTTGCAAAGGTGGCCTGGATAATTGCCAAATCTCCTATTAGCCAGTCTGCCTCCCTCATTAGCGTTTACCATTAAATACACTGCAGTGTAACAAACTGATAAAGCCGCCCACTAAAATAGAATTAAAGTTGTTACAGGCACAGATGGAGGGAGGTGCGTAAAGCCAAGCAGGAACAACGTGTATACCTATAACTAAATGTGACCTTTTATATGATCTGTAAAAATACAAAAGTTTAAATTGTATTTATATTATACTATAAATTAGTCAGTGCACCTCCATTATTGATGCTCCAGTGAACAGGGACGTGGCTTTTGTTGGTGAGAACCAATTAACAAATCTAACCATGCTTGTTAAGTTTGTTTAGCCATAGTTTTATCATTAGCTGTAACTGAAGACGCAAACTATCCGGGTTTGTTTGCATTGTGTATTCTATTTAATTACAGTTCATTTAATATCAATATCGGTGTTAGAGTAAACCACAAACGGGTATTGTTAAGTTTAGTTATTGATTCAGTTCAGCATTTTAGTAGTTAATCATTATCTTTATTTGTTACTTACCATAAACACCATGTGTTCTAGATTATTAAGGAGGAGGTGGCTAACCAGTTCCTCTATTTATACACTGGATGATGTCAGCAGTGATGTCATGGGGTCAGACCAAGTATGGGGTGAAGTAGGTCATGTATAGGTGTGCGTTTAGGTTAGTTGTGATCTGTTATGCATGGTTGTAAGTGTAAAGCATATAGAAAACTATCTCAAAGTGTTTGCTACCTGAAGGTTTGCAGTAAGCTAGTAAGCTATAGCTTCAGTCTCTTACGGGTTTGAGGAAGTATTTGGTGTCGCCTGCATTCATGGTACGAACTAGATCCTGCTGATGGAAGGCTCTATATAAGGAGAGGCCTTTGGCTGTTAGGGGGCGATGAATGTCAGTGTGTAGCTGTATGAACGTGGTGTTATGTTAATCTAAGTTACCTTCATGATGAGTTGAGTTTTATTCAGTTAAGCTAAGCTAACTGTTTTTGTTTGTTTTTGTATATATGATTGGTTACGTGTGTGGCAGGGCCAGTCTTGTAAATAAACACCATTTTGTTTTCTGAACAGAGTTTCTCGTGTGTGCCTCCTCCCACTTTCCAAGCCTCTCCGGTCAGGCTCCCTCACAGCTTTAGATGCCAATGATAAATCCCAAGTCATTTTTGTGCAGGGACGGAAGCCGCTGTTTTGTGTGATAATGCTGGTATAACCGTCAAGTTACGCACATTTACATAAAAGTTGAAAGTTCTGGAAGTACCAGTGCGACGGATCACGTTAATGCACGCGACAGTGCATTTGTTCTGCAGTGGTTTTTGGAGAAAATGCCTGTTCAGTCTGTGATTTAAGTTTAGAAGGAATAATGTGTATTAACTATGTTTAAAGAGTTTCTCTTCCATTGCTTTTGTGTTTGTCCTTTTACCGGTCGTCCTGTAGCCTATCACACACACACACACACACACAGCAAACGGAAAAGGCAGAAATTGGCATTTAGTCAATTTTAGAATCTGAGCTGACCTTCTTAAACGGACAGAAGTAAACAGAATCGTTTGACCTGTTTTACTAACTTATCATAGGACAAATAAGTGACCGGCTCACTAAGGAGGAATACGTGTTATCCCTGCAGGTTGAGCAATGGGACTCTATGGAGCAATCTCCAGATCATGCTTTTATTCTGGTATAAACATGGCACCGTCACATTTGACACACTTCATTCTTTCTCTAAAGCATTTTCTATCTTCCTGTTCAAACACAGCTGCTGCACATTTATGCAGCTCCACAAATCTCTCAGTCAGATCTGTCTCATGGTTTACTATCTTTTCTGCACGTCCGCCACTCTCCCTGGCTGTGTGGGGTTAAGGGAGGGAGGTTTTTTGGGGGTGGCGGGGTGGTGGGAGTCTAACCCGCCGTCATCTACTCCTTGAAAAACAACATTATAGTCTGATTATTTAATTCGGCAAAGATAGATACTCACTGTAGTTGCAAGAGAGAGGGAAACTGCAGGATTAGAAGATGCAGCAACAAACAAAAAAAAGGCCGAATCTTGAGAGAAAGGGGCTCTTTAGGCCGTCTGTCCCGTTTCGTCTCTGCTCCCAACGCCAAACACTGAGCAGGAACCAACTGGTGGGCGGGAGGAGAGAGAGAGGCTGGATGGGGAGGAGGAGAGGGAGAGGGAGAGAGAGAAGGAGAGAGAGAGGGGGAGGGAGAGAGAGAGAGAGAGAGAGAGCTAGAGGGAGAGAGAGAGAGAGAGAGAGAGGGAAAGAGAGAGAGAGGGAGAGAGAGAGGAGGGATCAAACCCGTACAAGTAAACAATGTAGCAAAGCATGCGATTGGACTGGCTGAGCGAGAAAGAGAAAGCTGGTTGAGTTTAGATACTGTCTCTCATTCTCCCTTCTACCTCCCTCCACGCTGTACTTGTGCAGACGGAGCCGAGACGACGAGGCCATGTTTCGTTATGTGAGGTCACGTTAGGACATGGGGGTGGGGGTGGGGGGGGTGGGAACTATATTTTACAGCGGGCAGGAGGGGGGAGCCTGTGAAAGTGAGACGGCGAGGTTTGTGGAAAGAGAGTCAAAGAAAGTCGACTAGAGATGAGTTGGAAACCTTTTGCCCCCAACTAACTACTCCGCGAGTGCATGTTGGCACCGGGCCACCATTATCCCATAGTTGCTGACGGCGAGCCAAGGGGCCGTCTGCCTGTGGAGGGTGGTGTCTGGCAGCCACCGGTTACAGGGGGGGGGGGGTCTCAGGGGTCGGATAAGGACAGACAACATGCCTAAACTCCAGAAACTAGAAACATGTTTTTTGACTGTTTTGAAATGATCTCAGTCTAACTTTTCTCCTGTCAGTCAGTTAACAGGTCTGTGATCAGATGTTTCCACTTCCAATGTGTTCCTAGTGTTAAGTTATTGTTATGTAGAGGGCGGCGCGGCAGACCACAGTGTTGTGGTGTGGTACAGTATGAGGTCAGCTGCCCTTTGTGTCTCTGTTTAACACCATTGTTGTGTTATATAACCCTGTAATACGTGCTCAGCTCACCTACCCTGTCCCTGTCTGCATACTCACCCGCCTCCCTTCCTCCAACTCAGGACGAAGTGCATTCAGAGTGTCGTCTGGATCGGGCTGGTGAATTATTGTACGGTTTATCATTCTTTATGGTTGTATTGCGATTGCTTCTTAAACTGCATTGGTGGAGAGTAAGTATGATTACCATGCTCATGCTCCTTCAGCTCCTCCAGATTTCAGAGACGCATATTCTACTTTTCTTTTCTTTTCTTTTCTTTCCAGATTTAGCATTTCACACACACAATGTACACTCGGTTGCAAGTTTGTTTGCTGCACATAGCTCAATCTAATGCTGCCTATCAGCCCTGCAATAAACCTTCAGGGAGGTTTGTTTACCTCCTGTTGAATCTGAACCTGTTTCAGAGAGGGAGGGGGAGAGAGCGAGAGAGAGAATCACACAGACAGATATAAACATGTTGTCTGTCTTTGCTTCTGTCAACAACTCCCATGAAAAAAAGGCCAAAACAAACAATATGTGAGTCCATCTCTTAATATTATCCAACTTCCCCCTAATCACTACTTATGTGGATGTCACCCCCCCACAAAAAATAAACTCATCTTTCGGTCATGGATATATCGTTTCATTTATTTATCCTTTTGTTTCATTCATCAAAAAAAAACACATCAGTCATTTCTATATATAGCTTGACACTGCAGTTTCTATTAAATGTCCCTTAAAAATAAGTAAATTGTGAATTTGTTGGGGTCTACTTCTAGCTGCGGATGGATATGCGTTTGGTGCTCTGGTCTAACCAGCAGCAGGACGGTGCATAGTGGGACTGAACATAAGCTACAGTGTGTTCATGGTAAAGAAGGAACATGTCAGACAGAATCACTGATGCATTTTGGGTTTCTTTATCGTATTTGGACAACAACAGAGCTCTATGGCACCGGTCGATCTGATTGGTCGTTTCTTGAGGTTTGTTGACAGTGAGACAGTAGAGGATGTCACCAGACCTCATCCTATAGGTGCTGGAGCTGAACATGGTACATGTGTACTGTATACAGCCATAAGTGGCCGAGGTGATAGAAAAATAGACTTAACTTTTGCTTGACCTTACTGAGACCGTCAACAGCACAACTGGGATAATGGGCTCTTTTTTTATCCCTTGTTTCTGTACTGAAACCCAACTGATGTGTGTGTGTGTGTGTGTGTGTGTGTGTGTGTGTGTCGGTACCTGGACCGTGGAGGGTCTGGCTGGTTGTGTATTTAGCTCCTACACTAGAGCCTCCGTCCCACAGAGAGTATCAGTTTTTCTAAGAGCGAGGAATCATTGAAACAGATCAAATGGAAAAATCATTCCAATCTTAACAGATTTGGATACAGACGCTGCCACATTCTTCTAGTGGGTCATGAGTGATGATTGAGAGGGGTTACTATGTATTAGTCTACACATTGTTTTTTTTAAGGTGGACCTAATGTGGGACAGGAGGCTATTCCAGAGCCATGGAGCTGAATACTATACAGTTAGCAGGTCAACTATGTATTTTGGGGATAGTCCATGTACATTTTTAAAATCGATTCTGTATTTGACAAGTGAGCTAAGACGGGAGCGACGTCTTTTCTTGGTTCCAGTTGAAAGTGTAGCAGCTGTATTTTAAACCATTTGGAGTGGAGCAAGGGTTGTAGGGTCAACCCTGGCTTTAACAGCTTTAATTTGGCTTTGGTGTTAAGATTCAAAGCACTTTTTCTTCTTCTCCTCCTCCTCCTCCTCCTCCTCCTCCTCCTCCTCCTCCTCCTCCTCCTCCTCCTCCTCCTCCTCCTCCTCCTCCTCCTCTGAAAACGGCTGCCTCTAGAAACTTGAGGGTGAACCAAAACATTTAAGCTGCAGGCCATAAAACCAAGCCTGAAGTCTTCAGTCTTACACTTAAGCTGTTGGTAGCTTGATCTGTGAATTATTCAGAGTTAGAAAATGAATAAAATGATCTGAAAATGAAATACTATGGACTGACCCTTTACCACTGGTGTGACGCTTTAAATCTAAGTACCATATGTGTCCACTAGATGACAGCACCAGACAAACATTGGAGGCTGAAGTAGTCCGTAAATCTCCTTTGACTCAACACATTTGAAAATGAAAGCAGTTAAAAATAATAATAATTGTTGTTTTATTCAATTCAAAACTGAAACAAAGCCAAGCGTTAATCTAGCTGGAACCGGTCCTGGCCGTATTTCACTGGGGTGGAACGTTTACATTTGTTGTCAGCACCAAGCGTGCACAGTAATAACCAGTTACATTTTTGAATTATGATTGTTGGCTAAAACACCATCTGCATATAGTCCTGAAGTATAATGATTCAGAGTGGAAATATATGTTGTTGCTTCAACTTTCTATCAAAGTAAATCACTTTTTACTGGATAGTTGAGACAAATGATACTCAAAAAATACTCCTAACTATTTCTTACAGTCCTGTTTCCCTACATGGATTTAATGGTTTACACAGATGCGTCAGTGAGCCGTCCCAACGTCTTGTAATAGCCGTTGTCTGTCAATACCATTACGGCAACTAGCCACATTCTGCCCGTCCAGTCGGGCTTCAGTTTTCATTTCTGGAAAAGCATCTGAAGCGGAGAAACACAAACATGATTGGTGTGCGGCAGATTTTCCAGAAATACATCCAAAGCAGCCTCGTGCATTTTTCTCCCCTGGACAAAAAAATAAATGTGTTCTAAGCTACTCCCTCGCTGACATGGAGCGAAGACGTTGCGTTTGTCAAACAAGACAGCAGCTGCCAGTACAACACACACACAGTAGGGCACGCGTCCCTGATTCATTTATGGAAATTAGGTGAGGACCGTGACGGTGCAAATAACCCCAAATCTTCCCTCCTCCTCCTCCTCCACACACACTTTGTCCTTCATCCCCTGCAGGGCTTCACCCCACTTTGACCCCCCAGCCGCCCGCTCCTGTCCCATTAGAATTGGAGATGTTTCTCCATCTCTCTTGAGGAAACATTTGCCATCCGTCATCTCTCCTCTCCCCTTTGTTCAGTGCTCGCCCATTGTCCCCTTTTTATAACAATAAAGCAGCAGTAATGAGGATTGAAGGGAGGGGAATCGGCCCTCCGAGTTTCAGCTTTTAGTCAATCTGGCACGTTAACCAAACCACAGCGATACGCCTCCTTATGAAACAGCCCTAACGGCAGATCCCTCAGCAGCCTACTCCCAACATGTTTCCCATCTGACATCCTTACAAAAGTGTGATTTCAGCCCACCACTTGCTGACGGTGACACTGACGCCTCTTGGTATTGACGGAGAGAAGAGTCGGGGGGGGGGGGGGGGGGGGGGGGGGCGCTTTGTCATCCTCGCCACCTCCAACGCCTCGTCACATTGTTCTTTATTTCAACTCTGTTTACCCTGCAGGAAAGTGATTCCGAGGGTGACTCGCTTCTTGTGACTCCACTGTGCTTTTTGCAAGCTTTCTTTTTTTTTTTTTTTTCTCTCAAGTTTCTCTTTCATCTCTTCATATGCGGCATACATAACAGTTGCTACAGCTTACTCAGCTGAGGGGGAAACCGCAGGGCAGAGAAACGCTACTCGGTGTCTGCTGCTTGTCAGTCACCAGAGAAGCGCGTTTGCAGCAAACCCGTAATTCCTCTGGCATGGTGAATGTAGGTCACAGAACGCAAAAAAAAACCCAGACTGAGGGTGTGTGGCCTCATATCTTTTCTGCCACTGCTCAGCCTCGTGCTCTGTGCGTGTGAATGCCTCAGACTCGTGCCTGACGCTGCCTAACCTCAGCATGTCTTTGGCCTCTCCTGTAGAACTCGTGTGGACCTCGGTGTGTCGGTACGCGAGATTGTCTGCCCCTTCCACCCTTGAGGCATTGTGCGTAACTGGGTCATACTCCCAACTCTCCGAATGCCAACGATGTTGCTCCTCCTCCTCATCGCTTCTCTTCCTCATCATTCCCCATCTCGATCGCCGCTGCCATATTCCGCTCTACTGCTTAGCGGCATATCAGCAGGCCCTCTGCCCTCGCCCCCCTTGTTGGCACCCTTTCAAAGCCGATGCATGACTGAGGATGAAAGGGATTGGGAGGTGGCCGTGATCGAATGCTCGCTCTGCGTGCATGCAAAATGCTCATCACTTCGGAATGCTCAGTATATATCATCTATCCATTTTTCACTGTTCAATTGATTGGGTTGCAGCCCATACTGTATGTCCTTCTCCCTACCCCACATCCTCCAGCTCTTCCTGGGGGATCCGGAAGGTGTTCCCAGGCCAGACGGGAAATGTAATCCAGACGGGATAAATCTGCAAAGCATTCCTAATCAAATCTCAGACCTCAACTGACTCCTTTCAACACAGGTGAGCGGCGGTTCTACTTAAAGCGTCCCGTTGGGCATCGGAACTCCTCACCGCATCCCTGTGTGTCCAGACAGGAATCTCCATACTTGCCTCACTCGTGAACAACGATAAGATACCTCACTAGGAGCTGTGAACCCCTCACCCTGGCCTCGGACATGGGAGGTGCTGACCCTCATCTTTGCCGCTTCACAATCGGCTGCACTGAGAGGACATTGGACTCTCAGTCCAGTTGTACAAAGACAGAACGTCTCATAGCAACAACACTCACTACTCAAGTTCCCCCAACATCTTTAGGTTAAACAAACAGAATGTACGCTAGCATTTCATATTCGATTCAATCTACAATTATCAGAACAATACGAATATTTAGGTGGCACAAAGGTGTACTGCAGATATATACATGTTAAATAAAAGACTCTGGAAGACATTTTGAAAATCGTCTGCGACCCAGTCTTTGGGAATGTCTGCCCGACTAGATACACCACGGTATCTTATTCTTCTTAAAGTTCATTAAACACCAAACTCCCATGACCCCTCCGGTATCCTGGCCCACTGTTCCATGGCCAGAATGGAATTCACATGGTTCCTCTTGAATCTGAGGTTCATTCGTCAATAGGACAAGAGGTTCCTTTCCACCACCTTGACATAAGCTTCCTTTGGTGCATTCAACAGATGAATGTGTGAAGTTTGAGAATGAAAGACCCTCGCTGGCTCCCGTGCAACTTTTCCATATTAGAACTAGAGATTACAAATCTTGTCAATCGGTTGGTTGCTCGGTAACACCCGATCAAGTCACCTTCCGTATGTCCATCCACCCGATGAAAGACTTCCACTGTTGGTCTGTCGGATTGCTGACCTGGATAAATTGCCTAATCAGCACCGAGAGTTCTCCTCTTTTGTTTGCCTTCTCTCCCTCTCACTCCTCTCAGTTCCTCCACTGATAGTAAGTTTTCTACAGTGGAGGTCTGGGAGACGTGATAACATTGTCTGTTTTTGTAGGCTTGGCACAGTCACGCTTCCACCGGGCACGGTGGCTCACCCTCTGTTTGAAGTTTGAGTATTTTCCTCTCGTCCAGGAAAACAGGGATAACCGTTGTGTCCTTGTGATGAAGAAGAACGACGTTGTTCTTTAGTGTGTGTGTGTGTGTGTGTGTGTGTGTGTGTGTGTGTGTGTGTGTGTGTGTGTGTGTGTGTGTGTGTGTGTGCGTGCGCGCACACACGCACACACAATCTGATTATTTGGTGAAATCAGATTATCAGAGGAAATTCGAGACGTCATTTACATTCACTGAATAACCAGGTTAGTGTATGGTGTGTTTAAATGCAGCTGTTCAGTAATCAGATTTCTCCTCTATACTCTGCTTTGTTTTTACATCAACTTAGCAATATTATAAGTGTATTAGTGATATATGACTTTTCAACCAGAAGAGCATTTTAGGGGCAACAAGAGGACAGGAAGAGAGCACGCAGTGTTCCAAGCTGTGTGAATATATGTGAACTTTATCAACAGCAAGCCGCTTATTTACACACATTCATTTCCGTTTAAGTCAGACTTTGAATGGACTTTCTTTTGGATGCTACTGCTACAGTGGATCATATTTCCTTTGTCAACACTGTCACAGTGCTACTTTTCTTAAATCGGTTTTGTGCTCAAATTGGCCCTTAAATTGGCCTGATAATCTCATTTGATAATCTGCCTTTTTGTTTCATTTCATTCATTCAACCTGATGTCGTCTTCACGTTTGTCAGTTTCTCGTTGGTTGGGGGAGGTTTTGTTTTGCTGGTATACTTCCTGTAAGAAGTGACGTATCCACTTGTTACAGAACTGAGTTTTTATTTCTGTAAATTGACATACAACATGTAATACAGCGGCGTTAATCTCTTCCACACTTTTCTCTGTTGCTATGTTCTATGAATGTATCTAGCTAGCTATGCAGAAAGAGGAATGTCTTGAGTCTAACTACAGAACTCAAACTGGTTGACTGTTTCCTTAGTGAACATAACGGCAAATTACTGAACAAATCAGGCGCCGATTCCAAGGTCTGGAACCAGCCTACTATTAATGATCTTTTCTGGTGCTTTAAGTCTGTGGCATACGTGATCAAAAGCTCCAGAACAGCTACTAAATGAACCTCGAGTGAGATTGTTTTGTCAATGACTCTTTCCAAAGGAAATTTCCTTTTGAATGAACTTTCAAACTAGCGCGTTGCAGTGGAGTCTTGAGACACTTGAGCCTGCAGAACAGCTTTTAATTAATTCAAGTCTGTAGAACTACAAGGATAAACAGCAGTCTTCAAAAGGATAGTCCCTCATTTGGTGTTTTGATGAAGTTGGAGGAGAGCGTCACATCGTTTTCAGACTCATCAAACCATGAAGTGAATTCATCATGGAAGCATCTGCTTTCATTAGTTTTCTTGATTGTCAGTTGCAGAAATTCTACCCAATAAACTGGGTCTTTCCTAAACCTTTTACCCAGAAAAATAATGAGTAATATCTAGTTACTACCAGAAAATCCTTAATTTAATTAAGTGCACTCTGTGATACCGTCACTGAACCCCTCGCAAAAAGGTTAATGCTGGAATGACATGAAATCACTACATGCCTCAAATTCAACACTCATTGGATTCACTTAGACTCCAAACTAGCTGGTGTTCACTGATGCTCTTTGCTTGTTAGTATTCTTGTGGGGCAGCTTCTGGCTCCGTTGTGTGTGTGTGGCTGGTTACCGTGGCAGTGAAGGGTCAG
Organism: Pholis gunnellus; assembly: GCF_910591455.1. NCBI lineage: Eukaryota > Metazoa > Chordata > Actinopteri > Perciformes > Pholidae > Pholis > Pholis gunnellus. The sequence goes on along the minus strand of NC_136536.1, from coordinate 22,425,635 downwards.
GTTTTGTTCATGCCCTGAAAGCCGTGAGCCTTCCTCTGCGTGTCAGCGAGGGTTCAGTTCTCAGGATGGATCACCTGTGGACACAATACCGGGGTCCCGACCCAACGGGGTTTCCCAGCTACGCCCTAATTAACTTAATACCAATTAATCTACAAGACGGTGCTGTCCTCTGTCACCTCTGTCTGTTTTGCCAAGGGGCCCTCGGGCAAACGTGACGGGAATGAATCCGCTCCTGATCCACGTAATTGGTGCTAATGATTTTTATTTTATAGACAACAGACAAACGGGGGAATGTTAGTCAGTCATTTGCTATTTCAGACATGCTCATGACGAAGGGCGACCTGGATGCTGCCAAGCTATGGCCGTTGCCATGGTATTTGATGTCAAAATCGGTCTTAAAATAAACACACCTGGTCGTTAGCTTGTGTCTGTTGGATATACAATATTGTAGAGGGCTGATCCTTTTCAGTGGTGTTGGAAAACCTCTTGCTTCCATTTGACATAGGTGCAGCAATAGAATCCGAATACATCATGGGTTTGAATATTTCTCTGAAAAGCGTTCTATTTGAACATATAGGACTCATCATTTTCTCTGTATGTCTCCTCCTAGTTTTAGTCTCCACAACCCTGTTACCAGAGAGGACACATGCAGTTACTGTTCAGTTCTGTCAGGAGGAAGTAGACCTTGCTGCAGGTCAGAACGCCGGGGCATGTCTGCGTGTGTTTTCTGGATTATCCCACTAAACCGGGTTTGTGTTGACATATTTAAACGCATTCAATAAATCCAGCACAATTACACATTACAACAGCTCTGCATGCAAAGACTTCACATTTGATGTTTCCCCATGTTCACATGTCGTGAGACCGAGGTAGGAAAAAAGCTCCTAATCCACAGTTCTCAACACAGCTAGTCACGTGTTGGCACTCGGCATACAGACTCTACCAAAACCCAGCCTGGGAAGAGAACCAGGGAGACTCTGAAGGAATGCCTTCATATCCAAGTTTCCAATCAGGTGACCCGGAGACAGCCAGAAGTGAAGGATGGAGCTGCCTGAGCTTGTTTGAGTAGATTCTCGTAGTACTAACGAGGTTAAGGTAGATAATTAAATACCAAAATGTTAAAAATGATTCCACTTAAATAGACCATGAATTGATTATGTGGGTGATTTCTGTGGTTGGAAGTATGGCGTCCGGAGGAGCTCAATATCAGGGGAGGGAGGGGCTTACCTCCGTGTAGACGTTAACAACGTATCATCAACCATGGCCGAAATAACCACTATTGCTGCTTCGTACGTGTTGAGGAAGTTCCAGATACGCCGGAAAACCAAACGCTGTTGTGTCTGGGTTCATAACATCATTCAGAGGTGTATTCACTGTATCTATAGCCAGAGATGGGCAAAAATACATCAAAATGTATTTTGATACAAAATACAAAATACCCCCAAATAAATGTATTACAACAAAATACAAAATACTGGTGCCAGAAAATGTAACAAAATACATGTATTTTGTATTTAAAATATAGAAAATACTTTTTTCTCACAATTTGGTATAGCAGAGCATTCAGGTTTATATAATGTACACAAAGCTCTGGTGAACCCCACAAAAAGGAAGAACAGTCACAGAATGTCAGTGTAACTAAGCAAAGCTATTGAAAGACAACAACTTGATCGATTATGTATATATATATATCAGTGGCGGGCCGTGGATTTTATACCTGGGCCTTCAGTGCTGTTCTCCACTTCTAATGACCTCATTATGACGTCACAGCTACGGGGGTTATTATTTGTTTCGTGTAAAAGCCGCATATTCACATAACACTGCAACATTTGACAAATGAAATAAAATGTGCAGATACATGAATACGAGCATGACGGGACGCTGCGTCCAAAACGGACAATATAGTCCAAATCAATGTAACACAATGACAAACTCACAAGAGCAGTCGCATATATTCATATGACAACAAAGCAACAAATCAATCCAGCAGACCTGCAGCGGATCCACGCATTCCACCACACGAGCACGAGCCATTCAAATACTATTCATAAAAACGCCACGATAGACAAATGAACAGTAGAGGTAAACAAACGAAGCTTCTAGTTCACTTACCAAATGCTGTCTATGCTGACAAAGAGTTTAATCCCAGTACATCAGTTCCAGTAAGAAGTCCAACCGGATCCGCCGCTGTTCGGTCGTCGTCGTTCGGTTGTCTTCCGCGGCCGGTCGGTGGTCCGTTTTCCGCCGCAGTTCGGTGGTCGCCTTCGACCGCGTTCGGTGGTCGCCTTCGACCGTGGACCGGCGAAGGGCCGGCCGCGGTTGTGAGTTGTAGATCCACTCGAGTCTCTCCAAAAGTACCGACGCTCAGTTAAAATGAAACACATTCACAGCCATAACATGTGCAACGCTTCTGACGCTGCATACAAATCATTTTCCTGGCTGGTCAGGGCTGCTAGCTGTGGGGTCGTTTCTTACTGTCCAGTTTGTTCAGAAATGTCCTTCTTGAGAAAAGCGTTCCCAGTAACTCCGCCACTAAATCCGTTTCTCCTCCTTCCGCCATTTCATATTAAAAAAACAAAGCTAGGTAAAATGTCTTTCAAATATTTCCACTTGAACTCTGTCTGCTACAAAGCTCTGCTAGCAATCATGTTTCGCGGGCACATAGTCACGTGCCCGCCCACTGACCAATCACAGCACACTCTGCACCTTGCTGGCAGAGAGGCATCTGGACTCTGAGCTGACGTAACTAGGCCTGCAAACTACTCTGGTGGGGCCATGAATCCCAAACTAAAGATCTGATTGGTTGAATCAACAATATCGTCCCCATTCAATTTAAACGGCACATGGCAGCACCGGGTGAGTCTGCAGGCTGGGGCCTCTCTTCTACCTAGAGACACAGAGGTGAAATCTGATTGGATAAAAGCTCTACTTAAAACAAGCTACACTGGAAGCAGAGCAACTGAGGAGCACAGTAGCTGTGCAATGAGAAAATAAGATAATGGGAAAAATATTTTTATAAATTATAATACATATAAGAAAAAATATTAAATTATAAAATAGCTATAACTTTGTGATTCTGTTTAGGCCAGCAGAGAAGGCTTTGCAGGCCCTGACGGCCCGCCACTGATATATATATATTTATTAATGGGACTTAATAGCCCATAAACTTTGGCTTTGTATCAACAAGAAAATAGTCATCACATATGACATACAAGCTCCCAATCTCCCTCTTCCTATAGCTAGCTACTCGACTGATAAGCTAACTTGCTAAACACTGGCTATGCGCTAGCCTAGACAGCATGCTAGCGTCATTGGCATGTTAGCATCGATCGCTAGCTTGATATTATAACCATCACCATGTATATACAATAGGCTATGTAGCCAGACCCAGACATAAGTTATACATCAAGCTAGTTGACATCTGTCACACTCAGATACAATATTTAACTTGACAGACAATCCGCTGAACTTGAAGATCTGAAGACTGAACTCGTGAACTGTTTTTTGATTCGTGGAGAAATTATTTTGAGTATTTTAAATACAAAATTACTCCACTCTAAAGTATTTTGTTACAAATTACGTTAGATTTTTAATCGGCCCTATCAAATACAAATTACAAAATACTCAAAAGTAATTGAAATACGTATTTCAAATACAAGTAATAGAAATACTGCCCATCTCTGTCTATAGCCACACGTCTACTGGTTTACTAAAGCATATGAAATAAACAGATTTTTCTGTGATCTAATTGCAATATATAGACAATAAATGATAAAGCCACACTTTAGAAAAGGGACATATCAAAATACATATTTCCAGAATTAGACTGAAATAAACTCCAACAAAACTTTGCTATTATGAAAATAAGCGATGAAATAACATTTATTATAGAGTTGCGTTCACAACGTCTTGGTTCGTTGATATACGTCAAACAATTTATTCATGTGATTGTATCTTTACTTATTTAGTATTGAACACTTATGGAAGTAAAAAGAAGTATGGAATATCACTGTTAACTTGGTAAATATTATTGTATGTATCATGGCCATTCACTTTAACCTCTGGTGATTTTCGCTCATATTCTCAACTTTGTCCATTTCGCAAATATTTTGTATATTTGTATATATTTTTTAGTCACTTTTTCCTTTTGTGTCCTACTTTCTTTTATCTGACTACTCATGCCCAGAGCTTCTTATGGTGGATTGTTTGCCATTGTTCCAATGTATTCCCAATGTATTCACAGAGTACAGACCATTGGTGCAGTTCTTTCTATGCTAAAGCAACACTTTAGTTTTGCCTCTGTGCAAAGCATCAACTTGCGTGAGTTTTTAACTTGATATTGAGGAATGAAGAGATGCTTTTGATTTGACAATGATAGCATAATCACCATAACAGCATCTGATTCATGGTCAGCCCTCGGCTCAGTAGACAGGGCCTCGCAGTAAGATAAGATTATCAAATGTGTTATAGTCTTCACTGAATGTGATAAGTGCGATTGTTGGCAAACGCGTTGACATCACTGACATTGTGTCGAATCTTCATCTTTATCGCTCTGGACTGATTCATCTCTCCCTGTAACTTCCAGCACAAGCTATGTGTATTATCTTGCTTTCATTATTCATTTTCACATGATCCATAATTCATGTTTTGGTGAAGTGCCTCTGTATGTGAACATCTGAGAGTCCGTGGGGGGGGGGGGCATGCTGCGGGCTCGTGCCACACACTCTCTGCATCATCTGTCCCAGATTACCAAGGATGAGGAGCAACAAGAGCGATGTTGGGGTGGAGTGGCCGATGAGTGTGCTTATTTAGTGGTGGGAGGGGGGGGGGGGGGATTTTTGTACAGCTGGGGGAAGCATAAAGAGGAAGCTATAGTGGAAAAGAGACTGAGAAAACACGATTAAAGGGAAAGTTCTTGCAGAGAGTTAGATGAGACGATCGGGATCTGTTAGATATTAGATATATTAGATATGCAGCCAGAAGATGGTTAGTTTAGGTTAGCACAAAGACTGGAAACAGCCAGCCGGGCTCATCAGTCAAAAGGTAACAATATCTGCCTACTAGACCATCTAAAGCTCACTAATGAACATGTTTGTTGTTTGTTTGTCAGCAGGATTTTAGAAAAACCCGGTTGTCATGGAACTTGGTAGAAGGGTGTAGCATGGGTGAAGGAAGAAACCATTACATTTTGCCGTGTATCCGAATCACAGGGCTGATGTACACATTATTTTTCATCTATGGAAATAGCCTTGGTCTGTGCTCTCTGAGTCCACTTCCAGTCATCTACATGTTGCTTTCATTCATACAAGAACCAAAGTGCAAAAAACAACGGGGGTTAAATGGCCGAGTTCAGTTACCTCCTGGAGTCTTCTGGCAACCTCACGGGGAGACTCCATGAAGTCCAGTCCGAGCCTCTCGGTTATTGGATCCATTAGAGAGTCATTTGGTTATTACTAATAAAAGAGCTAGCAGGAAGTTGGCGGCCTCGGCCAGAGGGAGTCTTGATCTGAGAAGGACTCTAGTTCCCGTGTGGATGCCCACGGAGGCTTTTTTGGCGTAGTGTTCCAGTCTCCGCGCTAACCTCTGACTCTGGCTTTATATTTACTGTAGACATGAGCGTGCAATAAATAGTCTCTTCTAACTATCGGCAAAAAAGCGAAAATAAATGTCAAAGCATTCGTTTAAGAAAATCTTAACTTTGAGCCCTTCAACGTGTCCACCAACAGCCATTTGTCCTCCTGTCAAAGTGCCCTTGAGCATGACGTTAACGGCTATTAAATCCTCTTTCACTTGTACCAAAACAGCTCCGTTATACAAAGCCATTGCTTTTAAATGCACCAAATGTACAGAGCGGTGCTGCTTTTGCTGCGATTTAGCAGCAAAGTGAAGTTGTGTGACCTGCTTTTCTGTAATTGCATAAAATGTGTTTGAAGCGGCACTTTCTCTTAAAAAAAAAAATAAAAAACACACACTCAAACTAAAGGCACAGAGGAAAAGACAGGATATTTCAGGTGGAGGCTGGTTGGAGAAAGGAAGGATGACAGAATGGAGTGATTATGGCTTATCTCCTCCCATGGGCCCGTGTGTGTGTGTGTGTCTGTGTGTGTGTGTGTGTGTGGAGGTTGGGGTTGGGGTTGATAGGTTTTCTCTCCCCTGGGCTCTGACCCCGACTCTGCCGTTAAACCCAAACCCTATATCATACGCTCGTGGTTAAACCCCATAATGAGTGTTTGGGTGGGGGTCTGTTGGACTGGGACCCCCAAAGGCAGCAGCAGAAGTGTGTGTGTGTGTGTGTGGCAGTGGTGACGGAGGGGGCCTCAACACAAAAGATCCCGTCACATGCAGGCCTGACCTGCGTCTAGTCGCACCCATCCGCTCCCTCCCTCCATCCTGCCAGCCCCTCTTTCCTCCACCTCTTGTCTACCTCCATCCCCTCTTTTCCTCTCTGGGGATCATCCCTCGCTCAGACGGAGAGGTGTGGGGCAGCAGCTGGTTGTCTGCAAAGAAAGGAAGTGGAGGTGGGTGAAGGGAAAAGGGAGGTAAGCGTAGAAAAGAGGAAAATTGATCTTATTTATGAGTTTTTTGTAACCTTTGGCACAGATTTGCACTGTTGCTGCGCATCTTTGACTTCAACAGTCTATTTGGCTAGTTTAGTGACAGGTTTATTACAATGCAGCGCACTTCACATCTGAACTTTTTGTGTGTGTTTTGATATTTAAGTAACAAATACGCATTACATAAGTGAGTGATTTGTTGTCAGTTTATTTTACTTAAAGGAATAATTCAATTTGTTTGCTTTCATGCAGCAAATTAAGGCCTTTACACACCAGAGGCGTTTTTTCATGCAATTCATTTCCATGTCAATAAATGTTTGTTTTTTAAGCATTTTTTTTACCATGAATACTTTATCACTCAAGGCGAATATTACACAGTGATAAAAAGACCACATCCCCTCCTTCTGTTCTTACCTTTCACAATAAAAGCCCTAGACATAGACACTGAGTTTATCAGAGCTTTTCACTAACAGGGAACTCGATAAAACAGCCGACAGTAGTTTGCTCTGGGTTCATAGGATCCTGGAAGTTTGTCCTCTGCCTGCGTGAATCTATTCAAACGTTTTCTTGAAGATGTGTTGCAACTGTCGCAAATTTGCATCTCTGTCGGTACGAATAGATTTGATGCTAAATATTGGCAGGCGAGTATTTTGTATTTTTGCCACTCTCATGTCTGTGAGCTAAATATGAAACTTTGTATAAAGACTGGAAACGGGGAAACAGTTAGTCCGGCCTGGTTTCATCCCCCCCGGGGAGGGGATTGAGGTGGATGGATGGGTAAAACGAGCGCAGGACTTTCACCCAGGAGACGACTGAATAGAATGTAGACATTTGGTTTCATGAACAAACGATGTTACATCGGTAAGTTTAGTTCAGTCACGTACCTAAGGCACTAAACTTAAGCTACTTAACAAATGTACTTATTTTAACCCAAACCATCTTTTCCTGAACCTAACCAAATGGTTTTGTTGCCTAAATATATGTGACGCCAGCTCCATATTTGTCTGAGATATGAGAGCGGTATCAATCTATTCATCTAACCTTTGGAAAGCGAATAAGCGCTTTACCCTATAACTACACATTGTTTCCTAATCGTGACGCAACAAAACGCTGTTATTACCACTGATACTAGCGGCCAACGGTAATGAGAGACAGGGTTAGAGCCTGCCAATAATGCTGTCAACTCAAATGAATCATTGAACGGAGAGAGAAAAAGAGAAAACCTTCCTCCTCCTCCTCTTGTTTGCCACCTATTATCTAAAAATCTCCAATCCCCTCCACATTTCCAACATGTTGCCCTTTTCCCCTCTTGTCTTTGTCTATTGACTTGCATGTGGGACCCCAGTGATGTCTGCAATGTCCCAGAGGGAACCTGCTGCCAAACGGTGGTAAATCACCATCTGTCCCAACTCTGTGATCACCTGACCTGAAATGGTCGACCTTGACCTTTGCTCCTCCACCCCCACACATGCCTGCTGACCCGTTACCCTGCACACACACACACACACACACACACACACACACGAAGACTAATTATTTGAACAGTTTGAAGCCTGTTTGAGAGCAAACACAGGACTTTCAACCACGACACCGGTGATCATGTCCAAAAGTGTTGTAGAGTTATTGTGAAGTTCCGCTCGGGACATGTTTTTGTATTTTACTCAGTTTATTACTTATTTTAAGACCAACCATGAGGTTTTTTCCTCGACCTAAAGGTTAAGTTGACTAAACCTAACATTAATTATTCTCCATGGTGGCGTCACATCATTTTACGCATTACACGCCACCGCCACGTAATATACGCTGTTAAAAGGTTGTGATCATTTTGTGTATTTCCGTAACATCATGTGGATTAGTACACTTAAGCATGTAATCGTGTTTAGATTCCTGAAAAGAAGACTTGATACTTAATGTTGTATATTTCCACCTTTACTACAAAAACCACTGTCCCTTCTCTACGTTATAATAGATTTATGTTCCATTCTTGTGCTTTTGGGAGAATATATTAGTATTTTTCAAACCCAGAAAACATGAACAGGAAGTTGATGCTATTTCTGCCTTGAGTAGTGCCTGCAATTTTTTTTGCCACTCAAAAAGAAGAGGGCGGGCATCGCAGAAGTAGAGGGAGGCAGAAGAAGATTGGAGGAGACGATGATGTCGGCGCCTGAATACCCGGAGTTGTAGGCAACATCACATCACACAAGCTACTTGGCACTACCAGAAGAAAAACTAGGCCTGTGGTAACATTTCCACCAATTCTTTAATTACTAACATGGCGCCTAGCTCACCTGCAACAACAACTTTTTTGGGGGGAACGCTTTCGCAGGTAGGCGGTTGTCATGGCGTCGTGAAAGCGGCTTTAGAGGCAAAACATTGACTGCTGCTGGTAAAGCTTACTGCAGAGGCAGTACTGTAATAACTGACAGCTGGACTGTAAGAGGACACAGTTTAGAGAGGTTTTATAGACGTGTCCCCCACCATCACCACCAGTGGAATGTCATTTTTCTATGTTTTGAGTTGCACAAACAACATTCTGTGTGCCTCCATGCTGCTGGGGTAGAAACGGATGATTCAGAAGTGGTATCTCAGACTCTGGGCCAATAAAAACAGAACTGTCTGCAAGGTTAAATATGAAAAATAATCTGTTGTCAGTTGCGTGGACTGACCTTTTTAAAGAGCTTGTCTGGAAGAAACACATTGAAGGAAAGAGGCCAGAGATGTGAAGGGTTTGCATTTAGCATAGTGAGTTGTGAACAAAATGTGTTTTCGACCCAGAAACCCACGTGAGCATGTCCTCGTCTTAGTGGTTTGTTGCCACATGTGAGTAGAGATTTGTTGACTTTATCATGAGCTCATGGAGGAGCTGAATGTAGCTATTTAGCAACGGCCTCTTTGTATGCCCGTGTCAGTTTTTCCGTTTTTTCTCACATTCCAGTGAGTGGAGGTAACACCGCTGTACACTACCATTATAAAACCCGGAGGAACGCTGCGGTCGGCTCCGCTGCGAGTCTCGTCTGCTGCCCGGGCAAATTGCTCTGTCCGCAACTCACGTTTTCAGCTGGAGCGCCAAGTCAAACCAGACTTCTCCTGCTGCTCGAGACTTCACCCCCATCGTGTTTCTTTTTCTGTCATTTGTGGGGGCCATTTTTTCCATTTTCTGGCTTGGGTTTTGTCCAAACCAGCGATCTTACAGTTGTTTGGCTGTTCTTGTTTGTGCTGTTTCATCTCAGTTTTGAGTGTCGCTATTCCTTGGCTGTTATTCCCCAACACTTTGCTTGAAATGAAGTAGCCTTCCTATAACAATAGTGATGCATCTTGATAATCACCCTTGTCTGTGTTTGATTTATGATGTGTCAAATAAACAACAACAGAATAGTATCCAGGAAAATGGTATCCAGGAGTCGAAATAATGTGATTATGTGACTTCCAATAAGAAGTCACATAATCAAAGCCGTGTTATTTTTGAACTCCAACTTCCTCAGAAGTTCCACGAATAGTTGCGCGAAGGAAGCCGCCGCTGCGTTGATGAGTGAGAGATAACGTTGGATTAGTCAAGTGGAAGACTTTAGAGAGTGGAGCTGTCAGATGTAATGGACTACCTGAATCCAGGCCAGGCCTTTCTCCAACAGCAGCCTCACGGCCTCCTGAATAGCAGGAAACCAACTGTAAAAATAGCTCTATGGTGTTATGCCTGATGGAGAGGGCCGACTACAAATAACCACACAAATCAACATATATGGTCATGGCGAGAAGTACACGATGTGTTTCCAGAGGAGAAGCTGACTGGACAATCGTACACCATGCTGATTCACTATTCCTCTGAAGGTTCCTGCCCATTTTCTGGAAAGCCTTTTGTGATTACATGTAATAATTTATCAAAGAAACAAGGAGCGGTGGGTGGCGAGTGTAAACATGACATGGGAAGTTAAAGGTGCCTAAATCCCAGACAGCCGGGATAGCCTGCCCGGACATGGCTCTGAACACGGAGATATTGTAGTTAGCAGCTTGAAGCAAGCTAAAATCGTCAACAGAAATCTTGAAATACGACCATCGCCATGTTGTTTTTGCAGCCGATGACGGTTAGCATAGCAGCTACCATATTTGGAATGCGCAGGAGTGACGTAGAGACGCCGTATACGGCTCTGGTAGCGGCAGCGACCTGTCAATCACAGTAAGCCCGCCCTAAAGCATACTCTGCTTTATGGTCTGTTTGACTCTAAATGGACCATCATTTACTAAATGAACATCATGCTGTTTTGAAGAAGACTTGAAACTAGAGATTGAGACCATAAACTCATGTTTACAATGTTTACTGAGGTAATAAATCAAGAGAGAAGTAGAGTCATTTTCTCATAGACTTCTATACAATCAGACTTCTTTTTGCAACCAGAGAGTTGCCCCCTGCTGGTCAGTAGAGAGATTGCACGTTTTAAGACACCTGTGGATCGGCGTCACTCGGCAGAACCGGAGGTTGCCGCTTGGTTTTAACCTGGGGGGGGGACACTTTTGCGACAATGTACCCCTGCCACCAGGTGACGATGTTATCGGCGGTAACCTATTGATTGCTGCATGATTGCTGTGCAGTGCGGCAGTGATTAGCTAGACAGCGGGACACACACTCAGCTTCTATTGATATAATTGGTATCGAATTAAGGACTCAATTGCTACCTATCACTTTAAGGGTACGGACATCTCCATTTTTAAACAACACCCAGTCCTTTTTTAAATGTTAAACGCTTAAAGAAATAAACTAGCATCTTAGTGGACTTGATTATACTGCGGAGGAAGATAAGAGTTCACAGTGAAATATCGTTTTTCACCTGACTAATACACACTTCGTTCCTGTTTGTCGGATGCGTTCATTGGCTGTGAGCTTCCAAGGAAAAGGTGTATAACGGTGTCCTCTTCCGTCACAGTTCTGAGAAAAAAGGAAGAACTCTCAAGGGGAGAAGCATGTTTACTCTATTGACTTCCCTTTCTTCCATTGTTTTTATTATTTTTTTATTTGGAAGTTCATTCTAGATGATTTTTTTACTTGGAAACTGGGATGAAGATGTGATGAGAAGTCATCAATCAATGTGAATAAACATCTGAATCCTCTCTCTGCCTCTTCATGACTCTACTTTTGTGTGTGAAAGGTGTTGCAGAGAATAACCGGTTCCTCTTAGCTCTGAGACGTTTTCAGCCATGCTGGTGGCATCTGACTGTGGTGTGTCACTAGTTCGATATCTAAACAACCACTGGATGGATTGACAAGAAAGCGGGTGAGCGTAGTGGAGCAAAAAGCAGAGAATATTGGACATGCATTCATCCCGTGGACTGAAATAAAACACTTTAAATGAAGTCTAACGTTGCTCCGTGTCTGCTTCAGCATACCAACTTTAGAATATGTCAATACAGCTTGTTTACACTATCCCTATCTACGAAAACCATCATTACTGAGAGACCTGTTTTAAAGGAAATGCTAGAGGCCACTTGTAAAGTATAATTTACACCTCATGTGCATTAATGATGCAGCATTAACCGTAAGAGCCTTCACATGTACCCCCTGCCTGACTGCATGTTAAGGCCTGTGTAAACCAAAAACAACCACAGCAACCGATGACGTTGTGTCTTACAGGGGGCCCCTAAATGATTTCCTCCCCTCTGTAGTCCGGCGGTTCGACCGAGGGTCAGAGTCTGAGCCCTCGTGACTTCCTCCTCCTTAACTGGAAGTCGTTGAGAGGACAATCAGCCAGCGCAGGTGGGGGCTGTAAACAACAGTCGGCCTGCTGTTTAACTGTGTCTTTATCTAATGTGAGGCCGTGGAAAACATGTTACACTGTGGTGGTGGTGGTGGGCGGGGGGCGGTGGGCATCTGCGGGTATCTGCTCTGTTGCATAAGAAGGGAAGCAGCAGTGTTTATGAACGCAATTACGAACGTTCTGGCAAACGCTCAAGAAGCTGAAAATGAATTGATAAGCAAAGTGCTTTGAGTGGTTTCAGCTCAGGAATGCTTGCACTTTTGCGAGTTTGTGTTTTTAAGTTGGGGGTGTTTATTGAGATGCTCAGGCCTCGGGTATCGCATGAAGGAGATAAGACGTGTTATGTAACCAGAGAAATTAGGGCCTGCCAGCCCTCACAGTGCTCAAGTGAGAAAGCAGTGCACACCCCTGCTCCAGACTTACTAAATAAAGGCACAGTCAGACACCAAAGCGTTTTGCTTTGTGACAAGTGCTCAGAACACGCGGTGTCATGTCTGATTTCAAGCTCTCTTTCAACACTCCTCCCGCTGTTGCTGCTTCAGAAAGATTAGGATTTCATTTCCGAGGCTTCAGTTTTAGCACCACAGACGATGTTCAAACCTTTTTTTTTTTATTGACTGATATTTGGATTGAATACATGTTTTGTGTTAATAAACTTTCTCATAATAAACTTTAAAAGGTTCTTTTACCAACAGCCAGCTTTGTGCAAGAAACTAAATACAAAAGCAGCGACAATCTTCACGTTCTCTGTGTGTATGAGTGTGTGTAATTTGTGTGAGTGATATAATCGCTTTATTGCACATTCCCACCGCCAGCTACGGCTCTGCTCGACTCGTTCTTTTTTTGGTTTTCAATTAGCAAAAGTTTTAGAGGGTACCTGGAACTTTCTATAGTCTGATTGTTCGGAGAGAATCGTCCCTAGAATTGCTACTTCAGGGACACAAACCCAACATTTTTAAACTACCAAGCTATCTAATCTATGGCGTAGGTCAACTACCTCAGACTCTCATGTGAGGGCGCATCACAAAAGTAAGGTGAAATAAGTCAACGTTGACTTTTTCTTTCCTACGGGACACAGACAGTTTGTTTCACTCAACTATCCAATATGCAATATTGTTTTCCTTATGGCAAAGGCATGACCCTCCCTACTCTGCCTTTGATTGGTTTACTCTGATATTACCCTAATCATTTTCAGCATTTTGAGTTATGGTTTGAGTTGTAGATCTATTGGCTATAGATCGTTTGACTGCTGTTTTAGACACCAAAACACTGCATGATGTTCTTTTAACGGATGACGCTGCATTGCTTTGAGACTGGTCCAGGCCGAGTCTTATGGCCGACAACGATGTGTTGTTTTCCCGCCAGATCCTGTTGCGTCAGAAAGCCCCGCTGTGCCAACACAGTGGCCCCGTTGAAACAAAATAAGGGGGCTGAGTTTTAAAAGCTTTACCAAACACACTGTGGCGGGCAGCAGCGAGCGACATAAAACAACTATGAAGCTTGCTGTCTGATAGAAACAAGTGATGTTTGGTGGACGGTGTGCCAAACTCACACTCGAGCAAAACCAGAGATTCAAACAAGGATGTTTTGTTTGCCAGATATTTGAACGGAGCTTGGTGTAATGTTCTTCCCATCCTACCATGGCTCCAGAAAAAGGAAAGGTGACACCGCACTGCTGATGCGGCCTATCAGCTGTGATGGTCTCCACTCCCCAGCCTAGCCCTATACGTGCTTGTTTTCTCAAGATAAGTGGTGAGATGTAGGCACAGCACAGCGACCTGTCGATCTACAGCACAGGACAGCACAGCTGTAGATCGACAGGTCGGGCGTTTTGTCGTTCATTTTGCATCAAGTCAACAAAATCCTGTCTCTCGCATGCACAAATGTCTGTTAAATCTGTAGAAACATCCACCACTAAACGCCTGCAGTTAGAATGCAATCGCCTCACACGCAGCTCTCGGGCTGCTCTTTGATGTGTGGTAAGAGTCCTCGTTGCATCACTCTCGCTCTTATCAACACCCATCCAGACATTTGGCTTCTCTTTAATTCAAAAAAGGACTTGGCAGAGGGATAACACTCGGGTCTTTCGGTGGAGAAGAAAACAATGATTATCCTCATGGGAACAGTGCGGTAAGTTTTGTGTCCTCCTCTGCACGGACGTGGAGAAAGAACCTCCTTAGAGCTGAGGTCATCCTAAATTAGTTAATTAAAGCAGGTTGTTGCCAAAACATTAGATCATCTCCCAGCTTGTTTTGTCATTAGCTGAACCCAAAGCCCCTCCGCTGGCCCCCTCGCTCTGAGATGGAGAACATGAAGGATGCAGATCACGCATGCACTTTGGACTAACCACAGTAGAGCTGCAACCTTACTAACTTTCCAGCTCGTTCAGCTCTAAAAAGTTAGGTTTTATGCTGGTCTGTTTTCACTCATTAGAGGGCCTATAGTAATCTTGTATTAACTCAGTTTTTTCCTTTATTGTCATAGTATGATTATGCATGTTATCCATACAGCATATTATATTGGGAAGTGTGTAATATTATAGTGGTAATGTAGAAGGTTACAAAGGACTGAGAGAATCCACAGACTTAACATTCACTAATTCAGTTCATTGACTATTTCAGAATACGTCTGTGCTGTGATGAGATGACACAGTGGTTAAAAATATACTTTATACTATTATATAGTACATTTCCTCACTGCAGGACTAATAAAGGATTATCTTATCTTAGTACCCCACAATCACTATATTTTTGGGTGCTTCTTCTTAAAATGCAATATTTGAAGAAATAGATATTCTCATTCCTAACTCTATTTATCACTGGGGTTGATTTGGTAAATTTGCATTCATGTATGAACTACCTCACCAAACGAATATATCGTTAACAATAAACAAGTGTTTTTGTGGCTCACCGATATCTTGTTTTTAAATGTAAAATGTTCCTCTGAAAAAACTACATATCTGACCAAAACAATCTAGGTTAAATCTAGACTAACATATCCTTAATTGGAGGAATATATTTAATAGGGTTGTGATGTGTATTCAATGGCATTTAGGCATAAATATTTGATTCTTATTGCAATGAGACAGTATTGTGCAAAGCCCATTAAATGAAGGTTTGTTCGTGTTGGGTCTAGCAACAGTACTTTATTGAATTATTTCTTAGAAAATGATCATTACATTTCTTATTAAAAAAACTAAACTCCTTTATTCAGCTGCTGTAATGACTATGACTATACCAATAAGGCCAGCCTACCTCTAATCCAATTTTTTAGTGCTTTGACAAATTCTGTTGATGAATAATTTAGATTTGGGTCATTCCTACTTTAATTTATTTCTGTTATTGTCTAATAAATGAACAAAAAACGATATACATTTCCCTGTCATTCTGCTGGATTTTCTTTTCTGCTAAATAACTTTATTATTCCACAAAGTGATATTGGAGGAGCTGAGTTGGTAAAGCTGCATAGTTCCTATTTGAACTTAAAGAGTCCTGTAACAGTGATACTGAGAGCTGCACCTCTGGGACGTGAGGGAACGTCTGACAAAAGAAAGGCCTGTTCAACATCCAACGTTCAAGTAGGTTTATGTCTCGCGAGAGTACGTGGTTACCAAGGTACCGGGCACGCAGCGTTTTCCAAAAACTGAAAATGGCCCAGGCTGACCAATGAGAAGAAAACCCGACCGTACCAAAGTGGGGTCCATTTTAGGGGGGTGTCTCTTTTTAAATAAACTATAATGCAAAAGGAATAAAGCTTTTCAGAGTCTTTGAAAATTGAGGGTTAGTCAAACATCTCTTGTCAATAATCTACACATTATTTTGAAGTGTCATAGGCGTACACGGCCCAGGTATATGCTACAGTGTGGTCGGTCGCAGGTCATTCATGGTATCAGCCGCGCCAACATTGAAAGTTTCTGTGAAAGTGAACTGTTGATAAAGTCAATACGAGGTCTGCACGTGTCTACAAATAACCGCTTCGAACACACGTTAATAAATACACCGTCCTCCCAAAAGAGCTGTGGACACGGGTGAGTGGGTCTTTTTAATGAACGTGGTCGTGTGGAATATAATATCTGGCTTTTGTTGTAACCTTAGCATAATGAACGTTTTTTAAGCTAACGCTAAATAAAAAGAACAAAACCAAGAAAGAAAACGGTTGAAGTAATGTCGCTGCCCTTCACAGTTGGTTGAGTATTTCTCAGAAATACAACGTTTAGAAAGGCAAAGGGTAGCCTACTAGCTGTGCTTCATCGTTCCAAGATTATCAACATTTCCATTTACATGACTACGTTACTGTTTTCTGTTGGCTGAGCTTAGTGACTCACACTTTCTCTTTGATGTTAATGCCCCATTTAGCCTGCAGTAGGTCTCTAATCTACCTGAGACCACCTCAGTTCCTCCTGCAGAGATGGCTCCACTGGGGAGGGGATGTTGGGAAATCAATTATTCCCAGAAGAATGTAAAAAGTATGTGAGGTAACATGATGCCTGTTGCATAAAAAGAGGAAGTCTAGAGGATATGAGTCTAGTCTGGTGTAAAGGTCACACAAGAGGCTTCGCACAGTTTGGCCGTTGTATTTACGCTCAGATTTACACTAGTGTTAGGAGAGCGGTAATGATCTCGTCATCAGAGGAGGGAGGTGAGGCCTGATGGACCGGCTGCGGTTGAATCAGATGTCCCTCCCTGTAGTAGTCTGGTTGTGTTCTCCTTGCGTCAGCAGGTTCCAGTACGGAGTCATTTTGAAAAGTCAGGATTTTTAAGCAGCTGACTACCAGGAGTGAAGTTGTGTTCTCTTCTCCTCTTTGCTGGGAGGTCAAAGGTCAGCTGCAGACCTGATAATCGGACTGAATTACCATTTGCCAGGTCTGCTTTTACTTTGACTGAAAGACATTCGGCTGAGCTACTGCGCCATCCTGTCACATTAGATGTAAAATACAACAAGTGACAAAAGCAGACTGTGTGTTGGCTTAATAACTGGCTCATACTCACAATAGACATGCAAGAGCTGTTCACCTTGGGCAACGGCAACAAACACAGCACCTTGTAATTTCCTCTCTTGATCATTCCCAGGCCAGGAATGTGCAGCCCGCAGTCTAGAGAAGTCAGTTTGCTTGTCAGCGTGGGGCCTTTTCTTATTTTTATGGGCCCCTCCAGAGCGAGCGTTCATCTTGGGAAAAACAAGAAAACCAGTCGGCTGAGTCGAGTTCTTATATCTTAATGGAAAAAGCATAACGCTTTTGAAACATTAAGAGCAGTGCGTGACAGAGTGCATGTAGCCGTGGTGCAGAGCGGACTACTGTTATTCACATTTGCCTTTTAAAGAATCCACAGAGACTTTGTTTCCTTCATTTAGACAAGGGAAATCATCAAATGAGTATTGGTTGGTGATGTCTGGAAAGAAGCTTATGGCCCACCACAACCCACTAGTTTCCTGTCCAGGGGTTGTGCTTCAACATCCGTGGTATCAAAGCAGGAGATGGGCTTCTGCTTATGTAATGCACTTGGAAGATGTTGGCCTATTAAACTCCACTGGTAACACAGCCTTTTGTCTAATTCAGGAGCTTAGATCAGCAGCTTTGCAACGCTGGTGGGCAAAGTTATTTTAAAACTAATGCTTCAGTACTTCTGAATAACTCTACAGTGAAACTGGAATTTTAATGGACTGAATACAGAAAATGTCATCCTTTTTATTTAGAATTACTTGAAACTGATTTGGTCATTTACTGCACACTGAACCATAAAATGATTCAAATTAATCAACTACTATTTTGATAATCTCGTTTGAGTCATTTTCCCATTAAAAAAATACACATTTGCCTGTTCAAGCTACTCCATTGTGAAGATAAGCCGCTGTTCTCGGTTTTATATTTTGTAAATTGACTATCTTTGGGTTTTGTGCTGACAGAACAAGACAGTTAAAGACGTAACCTTTGGCTCTTGGAAATAGTGATGGCCATTTTTCCAGATTTTCTTTCGTCAAAACAACTATGAAAGTAATATGCAGATGACTCTATGATATAGTAATTGTTATTTGCAGGTCTACACTGTGTTTTTGACTTTACCATGTGGAATATATCTGGTGTTGGACTTAACTGCTGAGGGTCCAATGAGGAGGAAATACGTCTTAAATGTTTGGGTTAAAAAGTCAAGAGATGAATCATTTTGCGACGAACACATATGTAGAAATTATAGGACGTGTGCATGTTGATTTTCAAGTTATTCTCCATTACGTCACCATATTTGACATTTGGTTCATGAGCTTTTCTGTCTCTTTTTTCCCCCGTCTGTCTGCCCATCCTGTTGTTAACTACTCAGTATTTTGGTCCTAGCGGTGTGAATGTAGCTGTCAAGGACTAAAGGATATCAGATATCAGCGGCTGTGACATTACAGTTTGTGCTTAACATAGATGCCACCCAGACGGACACGCTGGAACATTTCATTTTGACTGTTGCATCAGCCTGCCGTCATGGCCTGCAAATAACAGACAAACTGACCACTGTCACTAACGCCGGTGGTGATATTCTCTGTTTCCTCTCGGCTCATCCAGAAGGCTCTATATAACACCAAGCCTGCGATTAGCTGGAAAATATCATACTTTTCCTCTCAAACCTACATACCATCACAATGAAAAGCCAGCAAATGATAGTGTGGCCTCGGCTGGATTATGCTCCACTAGCTGTGGCCTATAACACTGTAGCCAACATCATTGTTGCACACCAAGATAGGAAAATGTGGTTTGTTTTTCTTTGCAGACCGGCCGTTCTTAGATTTTTACACACATATGCATGAAGAGAACACAATGAGCGCTATTTTGTTTTTTTTTTCCAGGATGGACACGAGGCGAGTTTGGTTGAAGAGTTGTGTCAGCAGGTGCCACCGTCAACCGTTTGAGTGACTCTGAAGCCGCGTGGCTTCAGTTCTCACGCTTACTGTCTGGCTGCTGTCAAAGTGTTGTGCTGTTTTGCTGACTGTGCCAACTTGAACCTGACAGGAAGAGAAACAGACAACACGTTGCGTCTCTGGTGTCCTGTCCGTCTCTCTGTCTCCGGCTGTCTTGTGGGGCTACCTGTGTTTGTCCGTTAATGCTGCACTGACGTAGCTTCATGTGCACGTTAACTTCTGCACTGCCATGAGATGATGAGGTCATCTTTCGTTCCCATCATTTTTAGCACCAGGCCAAGTAATCTGCTCCACATAACCAGAGGATACAACATTAACCACACACACACACACACACACACACACACACACACACACACACACACACACACACACACACACACACACACACACACACACACACACACACACACACACACACACACACACACACACACACACACACACACACACACACACACACACACACACAGCGCCACAGATACAATCTGACATTATGCAAAGCTGTTCAAAGCACTTATTGAAAGAGATTCTTTCTGTGTTTATGCATCTAGGTACCGCATGTGTCGACTCGCATATCATGCACTAAATAAAAATCCCATTTGTATGCATAAGTCTAGTAAGTCTAAAAGTAGCAGTGCCACACTATGAAAACACTACATTTCGGTTAAAAGTCTTTCATAATGTTATTCAAGCAGAAGTACATACGTATTAGTTAGCAAAGTGTACCTAAAGTAATATAATCCTCAGGAATGTCATCATGTCAAACCGATTTTTGATTGTATTTATGGCTGACACTTGCTCTGCTATAGCCATCAAATGTATTTACACGGATTCATTACTTCTCTATAGTAGTTCACTGTCAGTGGTGCAGCACTGGAGTCAGATGGCGTCCACACGCACAAGGGATTCACAGGACATGAAGCATGCATTTACTAGAAACATTCAGAACAGTCATACATGGGACATAATTAAAAAAAACAACTCTTTATTTTTCTCTGTGTGTGTGTGTGTGTGTGTGTGTGTGTGTGTGTGTGTGTGTGTGTGTGTGTGTGTGTGTGTGTGTGTGTGTGTGTGTGTGCGTGTGCGGCGTGCGGCGTGCGTGCGTGCGTTGACTAAAGTGTTTCCGCTTGATGACATCTCACTTTTGAAGGGTGCCCGTTGCCCTCTTGCTATAGCTTCACAGTCAGGTTAAGCTCTGTCTGGCCTAAATATCCAGTAGGAGTCATGTGGCTGGAGTTCCCTCCTGTCATTGGCCCCTGGGTCTCCTCCTGAGGAATGAGGTCAGTGTGACTCCTTGTCCTGGCAGTCTGTGACTGTGGAACTGACAGCGCGTCGCTCAGTGAGAGGTAACGTGGAGAGGAAGACCACGCGTGTCCCGCAGAAGCCCTTCGTCGGTTTCTTTTCAGTGCAGTTGTCGGCTCAACAGCTCTCCACACAGAGAAAAAGTTTTAAAGGCTGTACACCAGTCTTACGCTGATCTGCTTACTTTATTGTCTGTGTTTTGCGAGTGTAGGAGCACACATGGTGTTTCTGTTTGCTGCCATTTTCTACGCCAGCAGCCCACACACAGATTGAGTCATTAATCATCACTGGGTCTGAGGCAGTTCAGGCTGAATCAGCAATGACTGCATACGTACAATATCAGGTCTGATGGCTTTTTGTGTGTCGGTGATGTGTCACACGGTGTGTGCTCATCGGTTTGTCTTCGTGAGTCCCTACACACACCCAGAACGTGTGAGTTTGAAAGCGCATGTGTGTGTGCGGGTGTGTTTGCTTGTGTATTGTCGGAGGGATCTCCCTCGTCCGCCCCCCCCTGTATGAGACAAACGACAGCAGTCTGGATGCCAACCTTTCTTTCATCATGCCCTCCCCCCTTTTCTTTTGGTGTCATTCCCAGAAGTCTGTGCTTCCTCAGTGCACGTACAGAGACTCTGCCTTTTGCCTGTCGTCAGCCCCTCTGGCTGTTTTGGAGGTCGCCATTTAGCAACATGCTACTTGTTAACCATTAATCACCCTGCCCCCTCCACACTGGGCCCAATGACCTACTAACCAGAGAGCTCTAACAAACGGCTCTTAACGTGCCTCTGTTGTTAGAGATGCCTGTTGTTGTGTCTCATCAGGATCACCTTTACTGGACTGTCTTTATGTAGCTGCAAGCTGTCTGCAGAGTTGCACGTGAGGGTGTTACAGTCCACATGAATAGACGAGAAAGGGTCATGGTGTGGTTTATACATTTCAGCGTTACAACAAGTTTCTTTTTGTTGAAATAACCAAAACTTCACAGAGCTAACGAACGCTAATGAAAGAAACAGTTGGTTTCTTTTCTTAATACTGGCTTCAACACAACAGACTAGTAGAGTGGTAGAATATTATCTGTTGAAAGTTTCAAAGTACCACGTTTTAAATTTTACACATGAGATTCGGTATACCTGTCTTTAGCCTGGGCAAACAATGCTGGTTGTGTTCGTCTTCAGTGGCGTTTGAGGTAGCTTTCTAAAGGACGTGAGTAATTCAATACCCGGTACTGGTAAGTTGTTGTTGTTGTTGCATCAGGCGCCGCTCTTAGACATTTATAACAGTCAGCTCTATGTTGGACTGCCAGGACCATCCACCCCTGAAGGACTTTCAGCTTTTGCCCTCATGACGTCTCTTCAGGGGACTAAGAGATCCCACGTCTCCTTCATGCCAAGTGCCATTAATAATAATAATGTTTAACAGTATAAAACACTCTGGCTGGATTCGTTGCACTTTCCTTGAACATTTGCACTCTTGTACATGTGTAGTTTAAATGAATTTTCCATTTCCCTGCTCTAGCTCTGTGATTTATTGTGTTGATGATGTTGTCTCTTTTGTTGCATCCATGACCTCTGCCTTCAAAACAGATTTCCCCTAGTGGGAGAATAAATATAACCTTGCACCTTGATCCCACAACTGGAAGTGCAATCCTCCCTCACTGTAGGACCCCTCTAAGGCAGAGAAGACGTGGGCGCTAAGAATAAAATCCTTATGATAATCTCTCAGGGTCAGTGTAGATGTGCTCGCAGTGGCCTAGTGCAAGCAGAGATATAAAAGGAAGTGGAAAGTGTACGTTGAAATCTCTACCAGCTGATGGATTTCTGTTGTCTCGTTGTATATCGCATCACCTGACTCTAATCCAGTTTTGCTCTGCATTTGTGAAGACATAGTATCCTTCACTGTGCCAGGAGGTAGTTCAGGGTCAGATGTCCCTCGAATGAAGAGGTTATCTAGTTCATGGAGAGACGCATCTTATTTACATAGAACACAGAATTTTCCCTGCTGCCGGGCTGTCTGCTGTGTTTATCTGCCACATTCGATTTAAAGACGGGGTCAAGGGCTTTGAAACAAGTCACATGTCGCCCGAAAGACCTCTCAATGTTTAAACAAGCCCGTAATATTTGCTTGTGTCTGTTTGCAGCACGTATGAGCATGTGAGAGTCAACACCCGTTGCATGTCGGTGTCAACCAGGCCCGATAAGAAATTTGAATTTCAACTGCCATCTATTATCAGTCGTGAACTGATCCCATTGACGTGGGCAAATTCAACACATGAATTGCAAATGTGAGCAGATGCTTCCGCTGCCCCGTCACCATTACAAAGGAGTCTCGAGATAGTTTTGTCTCAGGGGATTGATTCCAGTTTGATATCTTCACCCACTGAGGATGCAGGGCGACAAGAGACCGGGCCTGCTTGGGCAAGCCAGTGTGTGAAGGGAGCAGTAACGTGAGATGCAGCCCTGCAGTGTCCCTGCATTCGTGGAATGTGTGTGTGTGTGTATGTGTGAGACGGAGCATATGATTTTGGTATGAGAGAAAGGAGCTAGAGCTGCAGTAACGTTACACCCCTCGCCCTCTCCAGCTGTCACTATAAAAAGACATTTCCAGCTGATGAATCAAAGTTGTGGAATTAGAGCTCACGTTGTGTGTTTAATAAACATCCAGTGGGCCTCGATATACAGTAAGTCTCGTCGTTACGTGGGTAAGTGAGCATGTGTGTGTGTGTGCATCGTGGATCACAAGAGTGTTTAGCCAAATGAGACGGCACCACGCACTCACACTAATACTCTTAATCCGCCGGCCTCCTCCGTGTCTCCGAGCGAAGGTGTGTGTTCTCATGGAGGTGCTTTACCACTAACAGAGGGCCGGCTGGGACGCTCTCAGGGTATTATGTCCAAAATATTTCCCCCTGACACAGAGATCGTTTTGCGTTCAATGGATGTGAGAGGGACTGACAAGAGAGGGGTAAAGAAGAAGGTTGAAAAGAGGAATGAGACAGACGGTAGTAGAAGAAGTATGAAGACAGAATGGAGGTGAAGCAAAACACAGAGGGAGGAGAAAATGGATCGACCTAGGTAGAGAACACTAGATGTTTTGCCGAAGAGCAGAAAAGATATATATGAGATGATGAATGTGTGATCATCTGCCCCGATCCTCAGAAGGAGGCGGGAAAAGGAAGGGAGGAGAGAGTGTGACTGATGGCGTTAGCAGAAAGGTGGAGAAGTGTTAGAATTTGTTGACTCAGCTGAAATGTTTATTGTCCACTCGAGTCCCGCTGTGTGCTTTTTGACTTCAGCGCCGCCGATTGCTGTTTCCTTCTACAGCGAGGGAGTCCGCTGCTGCCTCCGGAGAATCTCTGACCACTGCATGTGTGTGTGTTTGACTTTAGACTGTGGCTGCGAGGGCCTGGACCTGTGTGTCGGTTTGTATACATGTATTTTAGTGTGTGTGTGTGTGTTGGTCTGGTGCACCCCGCCCTGCTGACTCCTTTAAATAAGCACCGCTGAGTGTCTGTTTGGACGGTGAGGAGCGAGGGCAGCTCAGCCACGGTGTGCAGGAAGTGAAATCAGCTACTCGTTGGAATAGATGCAGGTGCATTTACTCATTTATTTGTTGGTATTAATTGGACACCGGCCCTTTTATATGCAATACTCTGGAGGTATTCCAGGAGTTAAAGCTGCTGATTTTTGGAGGCCCTAATGGCAGGATATCCTTGGCCCCGCCTCCTTCATAATCATAATCTTTTTCTTCCATTCACCACACCGTATGTTATCCTACTTCCCTTCCCCTGACTTTCTCACTTACTAGAATACATTGTTTAGTATCTCAGGAGAATCTATTGGACAGGAACGGCTAATGTTTTCTGGAATAACTTGGAGGAAGTCAGTGTTTTGTTTGGATGCTGGGATGTAAACCGTAAGGTAAATTCACCTAAACTCAGTCAATTAATGCTGTTTATCTGCTTTCTTCTGCTGGCCGAAATATTTTCTTCAGAAATATCTTATTCATAGGAAGTAATATCAAACTGATTACATTTTAACTGGTTATGAAACAGTCTCAATGTAATACTGATGTCTCTATATGACCGACATAAGTGGCTGTTTCTATATAGTTAGACTCCGCTACAGTAACATGAGAGGTTTTTCTAAAAGGACTCTGGTTGCTCTGAAACACTACCGCCTTTGTCCAAAGGGGCAGCAAAAATCAACACAAGATGAAAGTTCCTCGTAGTAGCTTTAAACTGTAGGAAGAGGTTGTTTTTAACCCTCTGAACCCCAAAACCTGTCAGCGGGATGGAAAAGCATGTTTTTTTTAAACAATCGGCAAAAACTACACCGTTTATCGTAGCCAGAAGCTGTAAAAACCGTCATTATCGTCACATTTTCCTCTTTCCGATGGCCCTTGAACACATCATGTGTGACAACGGTTCAGTCAGAAAACGCAACCAAAACTAAGCTTAAAATTATAATAGTTCTTCAAAAACATTTTACTGTACATGTCTTACACAAATAAACCCTTTGGCCTAACCAGATGCTGTGAAGAACATTAAATTCTGCGCTTCTCATCGTAACTAATTGACTCGGCTGACTTGACTAAATTTCAGTGAAACTTTGACTGTACTGCAGGCTGTAAGTATAGGTTGTAAAACTGTGAATAAGTTATTTATTTATTTATTTATTTATATATATATATATATATATATATATATATATATATATATGTATATGTACTGCAGGCTGTAAGTATAGGTTGTAAAACTGTGAATAAGTTATTTATTTATTTATTTATTTATATATATATATATATATATATATATATATATATATATATATATATAACTGGTGGACACTTGGAGAGATGTTTGATATGTAGATTCCAGTGTTTTCCAATTTTTGCTAAATAAATTAGCATGCGTTTTTTTCTTCTTTATTACGGTTCCTGGCCTTGTAACTTTGTTATATTGCACAAACGTTGTTGTTTGAGTTCTCTCTACTTCTAGCCATGATTGTGCTGTTTCCATAGAGGTGTAGGACTTTTATACCGCAGTGAAAATCACAGAGGGAAAAAAACGACCCGAAACTGCTTTTAAAACGCACACTTCATAACGTAAATGGGATGGCAATTTGACATTTCCTCATGTCTGAGTAAACCCCACCACTAAGTGACATTTCTGTACAATATATGGCTGCAACCTTTCTAGGTCAGTCAACCTATTGATTAACAGACACATCTCTGCAGCTCTGGTAATCCTAGTAGTCCAGTCATGTAGAAAGTAGCATCAAAATATGGACTCACTTCAGACTGGTCTACATCTGCTGCCCGGTTTTTACCAGGAAAAGTCTCCCTGTGATCAGGAAGGATGCATTTTAGATTTTTTAGCAGCAGCAGCTGCAGAAACGGCAGCAGGTTGTTTGGAGTAAGCAGGAAACAGGCCGTCGTTCTCCCGAGAAGCAATCGTGGCTGTAAAGTCACCCATCTCTGATTTGTGTCTTCTGTGCATCGATTGTTTTCTTCATGGTGATCGCTGGTGTCTTCCTGTACCACAGCCATCGGCATGGCTTCCTGCATCACGGGTGCCGCTGCTATATTAGGGGGTGGAAACGGCACTTCAAAAGAGTGACAGGGTAATGAGAAGGTGTCGGGAAGATCATGTGATTACGAGGAAAAAGCTCTTGCTTCCTGCTCTCCCGAGTCTCTTCCTGCCTCTCTACAGAGGGGGCGGGGTCTTCCTCGGCAGTAGGAGGAGGGAAGCGTATGAGCCCGAGGAGCAGAGAGACGCTCAGGTTAGTGTTGGTTTGGCTCACGGACACACAGGACCACACACACACACACATACACCACGCTCTCATCAGACCCAGAGCTCTCACCCGCTTTCTGTCAGTGTCACCCGCGGCTCTGCTGCTTTTTGAAGAGTCCATTTTTTGGTCTTCCTGGGTTTAGGATCTCTCTGTGGGACTCGTATACATCATGTAAGTAAACTTTACCTCCTGTCCTGTTTGAGCAGATCAGAGTGCCTGCAGTGTGTTGACATGGGGTTGTGTCCGTGTGCTTAAAAGGGGGAGGGGGGCTCGTTGCTGTGGCAGGTATCGACAGCAAACTTCACACTTGAGTGCTGTTTTGACTCACTACGTCTTTAATGAGTTTGTTGCATGTTTATGTGAATGCATTCAGTCAATAGTATCTTAAACTTAGGATGTCAGCAATAGCAAGAGGACCTGCACATGTCTTTGTTGTGGTAGTTTGGAAAACCATACAGAGCAATAGAAAGGCTCTATTCTACAGGCAGCTACGGTGTCTTTCTGTGTCCCAGGCTGTGCTTCCTTGTACTGGAGATGGAATGCCAAGATCTAAAAATACTGGTCTTGATTCTAACATTTGGCAGCTCAGCTGTAACGGCGTGAGGAACGGCTGAGTGGATGTGTCGTACCTCCAACAAGTTTCACGTGGATGCTTTTATTTCAGCGCTTCAAATAGGGCTGTGTGATACTACATCAATATTGTATCCATATCGTGATACAACTAGACTTTTGGGATGTCGTTAAATCATAACAAGGCATGAGTGTTGCCTTTTCCTGGTTTCACATCACTGTTCTGCGTTACAGAACAGTGATGTGATTTTCTGAACTTACCAGACTGCTCTAGCTGTTCTATTATTAGACTTTACCCACTCAGTCATTATATCCACATTATGTGTTTCATTCATATCATGTTTTCTCCACATCGCCCAGCCCGACGTTTCAGTGTTATCCGCACACTGAGCTGATGAGGGTCAAAGCAGTTTCATGAGCTCGTCCGTCTCTCTTTTCTTTCTATGATGTTCAGAGTGTGTGTGTGTGTGTGTGTGTGTGTGTGTGTGTGTGTGTGTGTGTGTGTGTGTGTGTGTGTGTGTGTGTGTGTGTGTGTGTGTGTGTGTGTGTGTGTGTGTGTGTGTGTGCGCTCTGTTGTCTAAAACAGACAGAAACTCCATACCATGACTGCTCTTTAGACTTTCCGCACCTCTCTCTCTGTCAGTGGAGAGGTAATCAGGGATTATAAAGGGTTAACAGTCGGTGAAAGAGTACAGTTTGTCCAGTGTGTGTCTGTGCACACGAGTGAAACACTCCCTGTATTCAAGCCAACAGTGAGGCCTAGCCATTGAGGCAACTCCACGGTGACCACTGTTCCTCCCACACCAGTGTGTGTGTGTGTGGTGGCTCTGTAGCTGACTGTGGACATCAGTATGTGATTGCGTCCACGCCTGTGCGTCTCTGGAATGCGTTCATCACCACGTCAAAGGGGGGGGGATTTTAGCTATTTTTGTTTGCCTTCCATCTCCACCATATCAGCATGTAGCTGTGTGTGTGTGTACACGTGACTGTACAGGTATGCAGTAGTTCTGTATCTTTTTGTATGCAGCTGGCATGTCATTTCATTAGTGTGCTTTTTTGTCTGTATGCGCACATATGTCTAAAGGGTTGTGCGTGTTACCTGACAGTTTTGCTCCAGCCTCAAGCCAGTCACACACACACACACACACACACACACACACACACACACACACACACACACACACACACACACACACACACACACACACACACCTGAAATTACACATCTCCCAAAAGAGGATCAGTTTGAGGGGTATCATTGCAGTTTCCATAATCAGCAGTATTTTTGTTCTTTGCTGGATCAGAGTTATTTCGCTCTACAGAGGCTCAGTAATGCCAGAATCCCTATGGGTATTGTAAATCTCAAGAGTCGTAATCCTGCATGCGCGTTACCCAGTACCGAGAGAAAGATAACCACCCAACATCTTATCATTAGATATATCTGAATTGGAAGTGACCTAAGGAGACCTTTTGTACCTCAAACAGGACTTAAAGTTGTCAAAAGGGAACTCTGTTCTGTCACAGAGTTGCTATCTTCAAAATGTTGGTTTAATTCTGAAGAGACAACTGAATATTGAATAACTTAATCAACTGGGTTGTGCAAACTTTTGTTGTTTTTTTGTTGTATATTATGTTGTTTTTGTTCATGTTGTAACACATAACAAGTTTTTGTTTCTTTTTAATGTGGGCAAATGGCCGATTTTATATGTTTTGCGTTAGCTGGCGAGTTAAGTTTTCCCGAGGGAAGACTTGGCCACCTGCTCTCCACTGATTACCTACTCAGTCAAAACTCTCTTCCTGACACAAACGCATGCACGCACGCGCGCACGCGCGCGCACACGAGCACACACAGATGAGGATGTTGACAATCGTGCATGCACAGCTACAAATATACACACACAAGACAGGATTTCATTGGAATCCTCCTCACCCCACCCCTGGGTGTAATTGTGGATGGATGTGTGTGTTTCCTGAGGCCACAGGCGCAGACAGTGGTGGAGGAGGAGGGGGGGTTAAGGGGACACCAGAGGTTGTGGGGCGGGGGAGGGCCATACAAAGATGAACCCAGATGCTATAAGAACTGTCTGCTTATGGTCCAGTGGTTGTCTAGACTCTAGACCCTGGTGCGTATGAGGGTTGCATAACCCCTTGTAACCCCATGCATAACCTCAGTCATGCATGTCTCTACCCAGCCAAGTGCTGTTTTCAGGAGGAAGTGAGCTGCTGACCACACGGTTCAGTGTGGTGAGTTGAGGGCAGTACGGGCTGCACCCCGTGAGGACCGGTGCTCGCCTCTCTGTCTTCATTAGCTGTCTCAGAGCTCCCTAAATGAGCCTGGACGGGGCGTGACTGATAACCTTTTGAACTCTTCTTTTTAAGCTTTTTATTGACTTACAAACTGAAGCTGGGGCGTCCCAGTGGGGTGATAAGCCGGAGCTTATGTTGCACACACATAACATGTTTGTTTTTTTGAGGTACCCAGGTTTTGGCCTATTTTTCTTAAGGCATTATTCAACCAGAAGATACATGAAGATGCTTAACTGAGCTCATTAAGCCTGGGGTGTGATTGGTGTTCATCAGATCATGGAAATGTTAAGGGATGGTCCTCCCTTCAGAACTTCCTCTCTTGTTTCCTCTCCTGTCCCTTTAATGGAATGCACGGCCCCTCAATCCAGCAATAGTACAAAGAAAACACATATTTCTCTGACTTTTCTGACTGACATTGCACGATTATGTTGTATTCACAGGACACGTACCTTGACTTGATGACAATGTTCTCTGTCAAGGTAAGGTGGTGATGTCAGAGGGTCCTGTAAAGAACAACTTTAAATATCCCAAAAACTACATTCATGGTACCGACTTTGGTGATCTCTAAATTTTACTCTTGCACCGTCATCAGGTCCAATTTTCAGTTTTTGTTTCTAAACTCAGCTGAACTTTGTTTTTAGTGCTAATTACCAAATGTTAGCATGCAGATATTAGCATTTAGCTGCAAGCATGACTGTAGAGTTGTTAGAACTATTTGAAAGCAGCCAAACTGTCCTTGAGCAAACCCTGAATCCCTGCTACAGATATGCTCTTCTGTAACTGACACTAAGATGTGACCTCGCTCTCTGTATATACTGTATGTATCTGCATGTATTAGTTCTAAATAAATACATTTTTTTAGTATTTGGACATGATACACTCTGGGAAAAGCTAGTCAAGGGACCTTGAGTTGTCGTCTTGTAAAACAATCTTTTCTGTTGTTTGCTGTCATTTTTACTGTTACAAAGACCCATGTGTGTAGTCACAGTGGGTATCATGGCCATGGAGCTCGACCTTTTTTAAAAAGAGTTTGATTGAGTAGTTAAAAGCAATAATACCTTATTTGGAGTTGAAAGGTTTTAGTGAAGTCTGTACTTGTTTTCTTGTTGTTCTTTAGTAGCGCTTTGTTGTTGTTGTTAAGCAGCGGTTAGATCGGACAGTCGGTGTAACAGCATCCATCAGTGTGTGTGATTCATCTGCAGCAGTTGCCCGTGCATTGTGTGGCAACGACGCAAAAAGCCCAGAAATAGACGGGCTAAGGTCATCCTAAAACGGGGTCAACCTGCTGGTCACTCACAGTCAGAAGCAAACACTCCAGCTGAAAGCGTTTGTTTGTCTTTCTGTCTTCCCTGTCGTGAGATGCGTCACTGCTTCCTGCTCGTCCCTCCAGCGGCCGATGAACCTGAGAAATCGCTGCTGACTGACCCACCACAGCTCCCCCTCCTCCTCCTCTCTCTCTCTCTCTCTCTCTCTCTCTCTCTCTCTCTCTCTCTCTCTCTGCTTGGGGTGAAGGTGACTCTTTCACGGAACATTTACGATACAGAGATTTTTCTCACAGATTGAATAATTTAAACATTATTTTCTAGTGAATCCCCTCCAGCTTGGGGAAAGTTGTTTGCTGTAGCTCGACCAGACCTCTGAGACAGAAGTCGTTTAAATCACCTTTTATCCGGTTATCTACATCTCCCTCAATGTTTGGACCCTCGGTGTGCTGCTGCATCTTGTTTGTATATTTGTCACGATTCAGGACATTTTCTAGGAAGCAAAAGAATACCCATCAGATCTGGCCTCTCTTTCTTCTCGTGTCTCCTACCAAAACCCATTTCCTCACGTGGTGCTGTTTGCTGTTCATTCAGTCACTTGGTAAGTTGGTGCGAGAAATTATTGGCGAGGCAAATTGCTCCCAGTCATGGGCTCTCCCTGTACTTAGTCTTAAGTAGGCCGGTTGCTCGATGACCAGAGTCAGCTGTGGTGGAAAACGTAGTCATCCCTTCCTTTCAGCTGGAGCTTCCTCTGCCACCCTTTTGCGGCATCTCTGGTCACAGAGATCCAGAGACGTGTATCTCTCTGTTCTTGTTCTGCTCTTTCTAAGGTATTACTCACTCGCTCACATACTATGAAACACAATCTCTCTCTCCCACACACACACACAGCAGACATCATTAGAAAAAAACATACCGTTACCTGCTAATATTTCGCGGTTGGACAGCCAAATGTAAAAGGCAGTCAAATTCAAAACACCGCAGTGGTTAACCTGCGACAATCCAGCCGAGCAAGTTTCCATCGCGGAACAGAACGCTCGCTCCTCGGCCTCTCGCTGCGCTCGTTGCTTTTTTGGAGACATCGGCTGTTTGTGAAACTGCGGAACAGAACATGAATGGAAAGTTAGAAAAAGGAGACGGACGGGCTCAGAGACGTGTTTTGTTTCTCAAGGAAGTAATTCTTAACTGACACACAGACACACAGACACACAGACACACAGACACACACACACACACACACACACACACACACACACACACACACACACACACACACACACACACACACACACACACACACACGGATCTCTTGACTCATTTTGTTGCTTGATCAATTCACACCTTGTTTTTTAGCTGTCTGGCCCGGTAGAAAGTGAGGTACCCAACAACTGTAGCTGCTGTTTTTATTCCAGGCTGACATTATTTGCATGTCTTCTCAATGAAATGTGTTTGTGCATTAACAACATACTCCCAAATCTGATCTCCATGCAGGCTGAATGAATGTAGCAGCTTTTATTTGACCTGTTTCAGTCCTTTGCTGCAGATGTTTGGAACCTTGTATCAACAGTGATTGTTGTTCACACTCTTTCTCTTCACTTCTCCATCTCAAACAGTGTCCACTTAACTGTTGTAACAAACAGAGTGAATAATGAGTGGATCACGGGATTAAAGTGATCAGCTGAATGGGTTTACGTGGGTGGGTGGGTGTGTGTGTGTGTGTGTGTTTGTGTGTTTGCATGCACACCACTCTTGCATGGCTGTTAAAACCTTGTGTTTTTATAAAGGTTGAGCTGGAGAGATATCCCATGATTCCTTTCGGTTTACATGATTTGTCCACTGTAGTCATGTTTAAATGTCGGACTCGGGAATGGAGCCTTTAAATTACATTGTCATGTTGTGGCCAAGTTAGTGTGTGTACACTTCTTAGACCATAACACAATGAAGTGGGACCTCTGTCGGAGTATTTGTTTCGTGGAAAATTGTCTTTTTTTGTGGACATGAAAAGGCTCTAAATCTGGACTAAAAGGGTGTGTGTTTTTGTCAGTGAGGGAGGCCTGTGCAGGGGTAATGACAAGGCTACAGCATACTAAACGTCAGACGTTTGTCTCTCTGGTGAAGTCTTTCTATAGGATACGTTTCTATGAGCGGTCACATATACGACTGACAGAGAGAAGTAGAAAATGGTTGCAGAAAACCTTTTGTGTCTCCAGAGAGGAAGCTGTGTAAAGCCTGATAAATTGCCTCTAGTGATGTCACTTGAGTCAGCGGCTACATTTTTTTGAAGGGTCCAACAGTGTGCAAATCAATCGGGTAATCTATTTACTAATTTAAGCTCAAGAATGGGAAGACAGGTGTGTGTTTGTGTGTGTGTGTGTGTCTCACTCTGAGGATCATGGAAGCTGTGATGATGTCATCATCGTCTTCTGCACCTCTCTTGGGTTTCTGTCTTCCTGTAACTGAAACTAACTGAACAATCCCTCCTTTCTTTGCCTAGAAGACATTACATTTTATTCTCACTCGGATCACTTTCTTCAGTATTTCCATTATAGTATATTGTTGCTCGATCTTCTGAATGTTCTCCCCAGAGGTTTGCCTAAAGGCTTTTGGTCGCTGAATGTTTGTGAATCATCATTTTCTGTGATGCAAATGTGTTTGTAATTTAAGCGAGACTATTTTAAACCTCTTTGGTTTGTCACACAGTCGAGATGAAAGCGACGTGTGTGTGACTGTTTGTGCATATCTGTGGGTTTTAAAGCTCCTGCAGTTCCTGAAAGCAAGTGTGTGTGTGTGTGTGTGTGTGTGTGTATGTTTGTGTGTGTGTCCGTCCAAGTCTAAGCTGTCATGATCGCTTTTGCTCTTTCTCTCTGCTGCTGGTCTGCTGTTCAGGGATGAGAGCGGGGGAGCGGGAGGAGGGGAGGGGGGGGGGGTTTGTGGGGGAAAGAGGGTCACATGTTGAAGGAAGACGGCTAAAAAAAGACTAATTAAAAATGTGCGAATAGATATGTTGGAGGTGGAGGTGAAGAGGAGGAGGAGGAGGAGGAGGAGGAGGAGGGCCCACGAACTGGGTGTGATGTAACCTGGAGTGAAACGTTGTAAACGATAAGAAGCAGCCTGGGGAGGGGAGGGGGGGTGTTTTTCTGGGAACAGAAATAAATAGCAGTGTTTTGAATCCCTAAAACCCAGAAATACAGGAGAAATAATTAGGTGCCAACCATCAGTGGAAAAACTCTTTGTCTTGTCTCTAAACTAGTGTTGTTTATTAGGCCGCAGCACTACAAGCACCAGGACATGGTTAGAAAACAAATTGGACCACGATGACACTTGGAATAAGTCTATTGTTTACTCTCCGTCTGTCGTTCACACACCGTCCACACTTTGTCTCCTCTTCTGCGCTGATGAAGACAAAGAGCTTAACAAGAGGAACAGTTGTGCGGGCTTTCAGTGTTTTCATAGCACCCCGCTGAGCTCGATGCAAGTCGATGCAAAACATTGCAGCTGTTTTCCCCCGTTGTCCTCTCTCTTTTTTTCCCCTCTCCCCCCTTTCTCCCTTTCAAAGAATTTTCATTTGAATGAAAACCCTGCCCCGGTGTTTTGTTGTGCTCTGAGGGGGGATGGGTCCAATTGGTCAGAAACCCTTTCGAGGGCGACCAATGCGAGCGCACCTCCCGCCCCCCCGCCCCGCCCCCTGTGCCCCCGCTGAGGCTCCCGGCTTGACGTGTGATTGGCCGGCTGGGAGGAGCCAGCCTCGGTATTAAAGCCTGTCCCGTCTGCTCCACTTCAGTGTTGAAAAGAGTCCCCCGTCTGTCAGCCGGAGAAGTGTTTGTGTGTGTGTGTGTGAGAGTGAGAGAGAGGGAGTGTGTGTGTGTGTGTATATATCAGTGCGTGTGGATGCTTTTGTTAATGAGAGGCGGGCGGAAAACGGACAGCTCTGCTATTATCTGACTTGGACTTTTATCTCTTTTTAACCCTCTCCAGGACTGTGGGTCTCTCCTGCTGAGCTGCCGGATGGCTTTTTTTGTGTCGTCTCACAGCTGGACAGGCGGACGGGCTTGACGGACGAGTTGGACAGAGATCGTGAAGGGGATCTCAAAGGCTGTCGCGTCGCCGGCTGATCTACCGGACCTGCATTTCGGATTAAAGAGAGCTCCCGATCGGCTGCACTGTGGCTGACCGGTGACCCCGATCTTCAGCCAGAAAACCCCCTTCTGGGTCACCGCCGAGCTCAATAGAGGTGGTCTGGCCGGGCCTGATGTGGAATCTGACCCCGACTGACCCCGTCCCACAAGTAGCCTTTCACTGAGCGTGGACTCAGTGGGGAAGGAAGGATAATAGAGCAAGAGGGGGCGACAGGGAAGAAACGGAGAGAAGTGAGAGCAGCAGCACAGCGACCGGTAAGGAAGTTAAAGGGGGCTCTGGGTGGGAGGGAGGGAGGAGGGGGAGGAGAGTGGGAAGAAAAGAGAGGGTACAAAAGAGCTATTTTCTTAAGCTTAGAGAGGACATGTGGGCGCTCTAAAAGGATGCTCGTTGACCATTAAAGCCCCACTCTCACCCACCTCTCCCTCTGTTTGTCTCTAGTCTAACTTGTATCTCCTTGTGTC
The DNA here is from genome assembly GCF_910591455.1 of Pholis gunnellus. Lineage (NCBI taxonomy): Eukaryota > Metazoa > Chordata > Actinopteri > Perciformes > Pholidae > Pholis > Pholis gunnellus. The sequence continues at coordinate 22,390,603 of NC_136536.1, read as the reverse complement.
CATTGATTGCTATGAACCACTTTTTGTTACCTTTAACACACTAAATACTCTTTATTCTTGGCTTGTCTTTTCTCTCGTACATCATTCAGTTTCAAAAACCTTTTGACTGATGGAGAATATTTTTCTCTCTCTCTTATCAGCTCGTCGAGCATGCCGGTGGAGACCCTGCGGCCGTCAGACGGCCGTCTGGCCGGGATCCCCTTCACCTCCGCCATGCCCTTCAGGATACTTCACAAGGGCCCGGACTACTTCCGTCGCCAGGCCGAGCCTGGGGCCCGCAAACTGAGCGCCGTGGAGCGCCTGGAAGCCGACAAGGCCAAGTATGTGAAGAGCCAGCAGGTGGCCCTCACCCGCCAGGCCCCCATCAAAGCGCCAATCATCCGCAAGCCCCTGGTTCCCCCGGGGATGATGCTCCAGTGCCAGATAAGCACTCCCCCAGCCCGCAAAGTTCCCCGCTGCCCAGCCGACGTGGAGAACGGAGGAGGGAGGGACGGAGCGGGATGGAGACGAGGACCTGCTCTTAACTTGGATATTCTGAACAATCTTATCAATGATGTATGCGATGGACCAATGCCCTGCTCCCAGTCCTCTTCCTCCACCTCCCCCTCCTCGTCATCTCCCTCATCGGGCGCTAAGAGCATCGGCAGCAGCCTGTCGGCAGAACAAGAGAGGAGCAACCGGCTCCTCAACAACCTCAAACCGCTGAACCACGGCACCATCAACTCCTCCACCTCCTCCTGCACTTCCTCTCCGCTCAACAACAACCTCCGGACCCCCGCAGCAGAACCCACCCGCCGCCCGCCCCCTGTTCCAGCACGAGTACCCCGCATTGGGGTTCCAGCGCCCTATAGCTCCCCGAACTCAGTGACAGTGCGCAGGGTGGACGTTCGGCCTCAGGCTGAGATAAGGAAGCCTCAGAGGGTCATGCTGCAGCCCCAACTCAGGCCCAGACAGACTGCCCAGGGCCAGGTCGCACACCCCCAGGGCCCACCTCCCCCACCTCCTGCACCCTCTCAGAACCTAACCAAGCCCCAGCTCCTCGCCCCGTCCCAAACCCTGCCCTCCCCTCCGGTCTACCTGCCGCCTAGCCCCATGCTGGGCCGAGCCGGCATGATCCCGCCAGCCTCCCCCGCCTTCACCCGCATATCAAACGCCAGCTCCAAGGGGTCCGCCCGCAAGCACCCAGCCTTGCACCGGTCCAAGTCGGACCTGAGCGACCGCTACTCCCGCGCCACCGCCGACCTGGAGCGCTTCTTCAACTACTGCGGGCTGGACCCAGGGGAGGTGGAGGGCATGGGGGGAGTGGAGCGCTTCACGAGAGCAAACTCGGACATCGTGTCGGTCTCCAAGCTCCGCAGTGTCAGCACGCCCAGCTCGGAGTGCGGGGACGAGGCAGGCCGGGCAAGGGCGGACGAGGAGGACGATGACGGTCCCGCCCGGGCCAGCGAACGGGTCCCGTACGGGATCTCCGTAATAGAGAGGAACGCTCGAGTCATCAAGTGGCTGTACGGCATCCGTCATGCGCGAGACGCCAACAGCGCCGTGTCTAACGTATAGACTAACGAGGACTTGAAAGGACTTTTTGTATGTCTGAAGAAGGGAAAGCACATCTTCTGCTGCCTTATGTTACATTTAAGGATAATCCAGTAGTTGTTTATTTTCGTTTTCCTGTGAAGACACTTGTTTTGGAAATTACACATCAGTGATTGTTTTCCGGGCTGCAAGTCAGGACTGCTTCCCTGCAGGACTAAATGGACGACACGTTTCCCCTTTTCCTTCACTTGATCTTGTGTAACAATATTGGTATACAAAAGCAATAATAGACTGGTATAAATGATGATGGAGAGGATGAAGGCAGAGGAAATTTGCATTTGTGGTTCCTCATGTTACGGTACTTTGTATGTCTGTGGCTGTGTGTGTGTGTGTGTGTGTGTGTGTGTGTGTGTGTGTGTGTGTGTGTGTGTGTGTGTGTGTGTGTGTGTGAGCGCATGTGTGTGAGCGCATGTGTGTGTACCAGGGAGCTCCGCAGCACAAAGCCACTGGAACTTGGCTGCAAACTGCTGGAGAACCACGCTGATACTGTGAAATATCACATTGGAAAAAAAAAAAAAGCTTCCATAAACACATTTGTATTTTCAAAAAAAACTACTTTTGGCTGTAAGACTGTTATTATACACATTTCTGTCAGCATGCGAGTGAAACATTTTGTACTCATTCATTTTAGGGTTTCAACGAAGCGCACACTTTGCTCCCACGCGGATAATCACTTCACGGCACATTCAGGTCTATTACAGTAAATACGGGAGCAGCAGCAGTTAGCGTAGTCTGTGTGTGTCTCGACTGCAACGCTGTCCAGGTGTGTGTGTCTGTGTGTTTTGCGTCCAAAACATTATTGCTGCACTGGTGCAGCGGGAGAATAATCTGTTTACGATGTATGTCTCGGCGCGCATGAGGGGAGCAAGTCATATGATAAGGGTTGAGCTCAGAAGTGGATGGTTTTAAAGTAAGTGTAGCGTGAACAAGTTATTTTGCCTCCAGTCAGAATGGAGAGAAAAATCAAAGGACGGGTAAAAGGCAGACGGGAAAGAGAAGAGAGGAAAAGAAGAAGATATCTATGGCGGTTCTGAAAGTGTCTCAGGAAGATGCACTTGCCATACTAACGAATATATGGACCAATATTTATTTGGAAAATTTTAACTTAATGTATTTTTTAATATTGGACAACTTTGTGTACAGAATTCAATCTCCGCTCTTCAGTGCAATCTGATCACATGTACCGCAATTACAGTTCATGTAGGGTCCCATTTAAACACACCGGTCACAGTGACAGCGAGTGAGATTATTCCACTTCCACTTCCTGTTTTATCGCAGCGGGAGCGAGAGAGGAGGTCCGTCTCCCCCTGCGCCGGTTCTCTGCCCTCTGCCCTCTGCGTCCCTTTTAACGTTTCAGCACATGCAGTGTGAGCCCCGGCCAGGCTTCTCCTCTTCGTACCTGTTCCATCACAGATGAAGAGCGGAGCACACAGAGGGCCGGAGAACACGCGGTGATGCCCAAAGAGTCTTCAAGTGAGGGATCCAAAATGCTTTACAGTGGTGTATTCTAACCAATTAATAATAAAAAACAATGTTAAAGTATGTACTTGTTCGCTGTTTCTTTTCTTATTTTTTCTGGTCTTTCAAGCTGACTACAACACGGTGACCTGGTTCCACCATATGGCTGCAAACAGCTGCTCCTCTTAATTTCTTCAGTGTTTTGATGAAGCGCTGCTGCCGCCAAATGCTTCCTGTATAATCTAGTGCGGGTCCAGTTCGGCAGAGGCAGGTGTTTGGCCCCTCATTTCAGCATCGATAAAGGACACGCAGCACTTTCACTGATCTCCTCTGGACGGCTTTTTGTTTACTATGAATCGTGTTCTTGTGAGAGAAGACAGAAAGCCGCCACTTCATTATTTAGATGGAAGAAAAAAAATGTCAACACACGTGCGAACAGCTCTGCTCTTAGACTTTACAGCCTCTCATTATGTCGCTCCCATGAAGTCGCTATCATGACTAGTGTAGAAGCCGGTTTGCGATGACCCACCAACGTTCTCCCCCAGCACCACGCCCGGTTTCAGAGCTCTGCGTCCTTGTTAAAGAAAGTAACTGCTCAATTAAACACACTGTTGGAGGGGAAATAAATGGGTGAGAAAGAGGTTCTTCGGCCACACTGAAAGTGTAAGCATTCGTTGTGCTGCGAGTTTAGGCAAAACCCTGAAAAAGTGAATGAGGATCAAAGGAACAAGTTTTTACCTCGTACAGGTTTGGAAGGTGACTAAGTACACTGTAACAAATTTCCCCGTTAAATTACAGTAAAGAGCTGGCAGCTACAGGCTCCAGCTTCTAACTGTAATTCTACAGCATACCTACTGTAATGTGCAACAACGGTTTCATACTGTAAAAAGTATGACAGTACAGTGCTGTATAGAAAATGCATGAACAGTTCATTACCGTAGAATGTATTTACAGTATGACACTGCTAGAAGCTAATGATTTAAAATGTTACATTTCAAAATAAAACCCCTGAAAATTGCAAGCATAGAAACGACTCAAACAAGAGATGGCCTTACATTAAAAAGCTTTTATTAAAGCCAATGCAGTGTCAAACACATTCAATAACTGACAATTTTACAGTGATCTCACTTTTGCAAAATACAAATATTAAAAGCACCATATAAAATTGTATTCATTAAAGTAAATTAGAACAAAAAACATTGTCAGTAATTACGTTATTGTACAATACAATCAGACCAGAACACTGCATCATGTTAAACAGATTCTCAACCGTCTATATACAACTCTTATAGTTTACTAAATGTACCCCGCCTTCAGTATCACTTTTTTATTTAGTTATGGTCATTAGTGTAATAGAAAGCAAGTAAAAGAACAAATCTGGAACTGCACGTTTGAGACAACTCGATAGAACTGAACAGAACGCAATTTTGAAACTTGTTACCTTAAAAGGAAAAAAGAACACCAGCAGTGTGGGCTACCTCTCCTTCTTCCTATGTGGAGATGTGCTGTGGACTACATAAAGCCACACTCAAAGTCCAGGAGGTTTTTTATGAGGGTGGCCACATGGGGATTGACAGCTCCTGCCTTCTTCTGGACCAGCTTCCCTGTCTTTCTGGACACCACCTTCCCCTGGTTGGCCTTTGTCCCCCTTTCCAGGTTGAGACCAATGAAGCGCCTAAATAACAGAGAAAGCATATATATATTAGGTGTGGTATGTAAAGAGTATTCACACTTAATACTGAACCCCATTAGAATAAACAAATACAAATTACAAGTATTCTGACCTCTGTGTCTACTAACAATGAGAGAATAATCTTATTTTCATCTAACATATGTGTGAATATTTCATATAAGTAAAAAATGTGAACATACAAGGTCTGATTTTTGTTCTACACATTCTCACATCAAGGCTACAAGCTCAATCATGTTGCAACATATTAACCTTCAGAAAAATATCCAAATAATATTTAAGACCGCAGAAGATTTACCTTTGAACAAACTCCAGTGTCCTTGCAGCTTCCTCTTGGTATTGCAAGTTGAACACATCGTAGCTGGAGAAAACCGCAGCAGCAACGTGATGAAGCTTGGCTGGATGCCTTCACAGACGACGTGGCTTCAATGCTTAACATCCAGCGTCACCAGCAACTAATGCAGACAACAATTATAGTTAATGTTCTGAAACCATATTAAATATATATATTTTAACTCAGCTTGTTGATTCAATTGCTGAGAAATTCAATCAGGTATCTATGAAAATGAAATAACTCTCGCTGGTAACGCGGTACAACAAAAAAATAACGATATGTTGTCAATCAAGAGCAGGGGTGCCCAATACGTGGATCGCGATCGACCGGTCGATCGCGGAGGCAGTGCCGGTAGATCGCATGCCATTCTTTTCTAACACACGGGTCACCACGTATGCACAGTGAACCGCGCGAGCTACTGCAGCAGTCGCTCTCCTGCAAGCACCGCTCGTTAGCATGTTAGCATGCAGTTAACAAGTCACGTTATCGGCAAAAAATCAGTACAATACAATGTAGATTCAACACAAAATGACTGAACACGGTCATGCTAACTTTGATAACATCTAAATTACCTTGTTCAGTGAGCCACAGGGGCAGGATGGACGGTGTCCGCTGCGTGTTTGTAGGCGAGCTGAAGCAGCAGGTGGTGCTCGGTCTGCTTCGGTGCTTCGGTCAGAGTCCGTTGAAAATCGTCTTCTCAAATTCCCTCTTATTATTATTCTTCCATCCTGAATAAAATCACCGGTCTATGATATCTAAAGCTTTCTGTTCATTTTCTTTAGGTTGACTATGTGCTAACTAAGCAGTAGATACTTGATGCCGTGTGCTGTTGAAGAGTAATGGGCGGGCTTAGTCAACTGAAAAAGGAAAAAATACTGTAGTATACTGCAAGATTGGACAGTAGCTGCTGTTAATTTTTTTTTTCTTCCAAGGCCTCAACTTTTGCTGGATTTAACTGTATTCAACTGTATTCATGAAGAACAGTACCTTGCTGTTGAGAATTTCTTGTATTTTTACAGCAATTTGTTACAGTGTAGGTCATGCTGCGGGTTTCTTTGCAGATACAGATGGTGATTATTTTATGCTTTTCGCTGGCGTATGCTTTACAGCGTTTTCGCCGTGTACCTCCTTAACATTCAGCTACTCCGGGCCCTTGAAGAATTGGATCATACATTTCCCATGATGCAACTTGATGGTATATGTTGTCAGCCACTGTGAGCCTGGTAAACACCCAGTTTGTAACACAAACTTTTGATCCCAAGAGCCTTTCCCCCGTGCGGACTAGCTCATGGGATCAAATGCCACTCTTGATATTGGGTGGTTTCCGTCTCTCAGACAGCTGGTCCGTGGCCCCGCGCCTCCTTCGGGCCAGTGACCGCTCCGCAGTAGCCTCCCCGCCTGTCAACAATCACAGCGCCCCTTCACATCATGACATCATCGCACGTGGCCTTGGTTTACTGCTCTCACAAGGTCCCGGTTTTCGAGGATGTGGGTGGCCAGAGGATTTGGAGGAGTGTTTGATGGAGTGGAGCACGCTGTCGCAAATGATGAAGTATTTCTGCCTGGAGCCCCGGGGCCTGGGCATCATGACAGCAGCCCAGGCAACTCTGATTATAACAGCCAGCAACACTGAGGGGAGAGAGAAGCAGAGATCTAAAAAAAAAAACGACAGATCACAGCAGTTTAAAAGCTGGGAAATGGAAGAGGACGAGAGAGGAAGTTGGTGGGAGGAGGTAGAGATGGGAAGAGAGAGATATCGAGGGTGTCGGCTTCTATTAGAGAAGCAAATAACCTCAGTGTTGGAGCAGCTGTGTGTCTCTGCGGCTCTAATGAAAAAGAAAGTGAGTGGCAGGAGGCACAGGACTCTATTCATTCGAAAGTTGAAATTAAATTAGGAGGTAGTTTTCCCTCTATGGGGAACGGTCAGAAAATATTTGGCAGTAATAAAGTACTGGCAGTGGGTTTGTGCATTGCTTTTTGTTAATAATTGTAAATTTGAGTCTAGTTTTGGTCAGCAAGAACCAAAGACAATTTAGTGTAGCTTTAGTGTGCTACTTTTATCGTGCACAAGCAGCACGCTTTGTATTATCACAACTAACCATGCTGTGGTGAGCCTTCAGAAGCTATAACATTATACAGGAGTTTACATCTATTCCTTCAGCAGACATGTAGAATTACTGCTTCTTGTCTTCTTGTTTCAACAGGACTGCAGATGAATTTAGTTCGTAGTTTTTTCTCCTTTCAAGAAGCGTTAACGTTGGCTAACAGCACCGGCAGAGACAGAACGGTGTTAGTGCAACGGGTCTAGCAGCTCAATACACTTTTAAATAAGACATCTTTTTGGGAGTTGGGAGGTGTCTTGTTGCTGTCATGCCGGTCAGTGAATAAAAAAACCTGTAATACTTGTTTTAATGCATTTTGTTATAGTTGTCAATTTAACATTTTTATTTGGTAAAATAAAACAGCATAATGAACGTTTTTTGTTGTTGTTTCAATTAAAAAGGTTTTAATGAAAGTGAGGATGCAGTAACCATGAGCTAATGTCTTTTTTGTCACTATATGCATCAAACATAGACATGCGCCATTTTATTATCTTATAATGCTGGGAAATGATCATTGACCGATCAATATGCATTGGTTAAGAAACCTAGAAGTGAACTTGACTTTCCTAAGTAGGACAATTCAAAATCTTCATTCGTTAACTTCTAAGTGAGCGTGAGCCAGAGATCACAGACTGACTGTAGCTGACAGCTTTTGTTCCAAGCTGTCACCCATTTTTTTTGTAGTTTGTTGTTTTGCTACAGGATGTACACAATGTCTCATCGCTTCTTCTAAACCGCTCTGTGGATCTTACGTAACTAACTTAGCTAATCTGGCACGACAACTCCCGTTGTTTTCATCCCGGGAACGTTCTCGTCGTTACATAACCAAGAGCGGACGCCTCTGACCCGCTCCTCGCGGTGATGCGAGGAGTCGAAAAGGCCAAATGCTTCAGCTTCGGGAGAGGAACACATGTCCCGAGAGGATAAGATGTCTCCCTGTGGACGGATGAGAGAAAGCGCGCCAAGAAGCATCACTGTGTCATACTCATTCTCTCTCTCTCTCTCTCTCTCTCTCTCTCTCTCTCTCTCTCTCTTTCTCTTTCTCTCTTTCTCTCTCTTTCTCTCTCTCTCTCTCTCTCTCTCTCCCACAGAGGCTGACCATATGTCCATATTTACTGAGAGATCAGCTGGGCTTTGGCATCCTGGTCGTCAGAATACACACACACAGTTTGTATTTGCTCCGTTGCGTGTCTCCTGACTTGTTTGTGGTTTTTTTCTAAGCAGTAAGTCCATCAAGTGTGCATGTTTAATGCTTTTTAATGGTACTTACATGCAGAGCATGATTCCAATCTTTTTGGGATGAAAACGTGTGTGGCTCCCTAATGCATGCATGCATACTTAAGCCCCGAATTTGTGGGTTGCCAGTTCCTGTGTGACGGGGGGAGGGGGGGGGGGGGGGGGGGGGGGGGGGGTGCTCGGTTAGGAAGAGCGTACTGCTTGATCTCAGCAGTGCCACTAATGTATGTCAAAGCTTGGTATAGTCCTTCTGAACGGCCTCAGTGCAGAGTGATAAGCTGATTAAGGCGCCGGGGCAGATGGGATCTCTGTGTTTTTGACTATGTTTGTGAGTGTCTGTGTGCGCGTGTGTGTGTGTGTGTGTGTGTGTGTGTGTGTGTGTGTGTGTGTGTGTGTGTGTGTGTGTGTGTGTGTGTGTGTGTGTGTGTGTGTCACTGGGACCAACTGTACGACCCGTGGGAAAACAAAACTAGGTTGTCTGTGTTAGCTTAGCGTGTTGTTGCAGATCACTGCGTCGCTTCCCTTATCTCCTGGCATCCATCTTTCTATCTTCCTCTCTTTGTCTCTATCTGTTCCTCTGGAGCGCCGCTCGCTGCCTAAACACACAGCCAACTCTGTTTTGTTGATGCTCCTCTCTATAGATTTGGACGTGGTGCAGCTTTCATCTCTCATCCAACCAGTCACAGACGGGATCAAATGGCAAAAACTCTCAGTCTTACTCCAGGCTTTTAAAATGTGACGGTGAACACAGTGACATTAAATCATGTATACAAACAAGAATGCAAAGAATTCAGTTGTTTCATTTTGACAATGTCAAAACTTGTCTGCAGCATTTAAAGCCAACATAATGATGGGTTGGATTGTCATTCCGGTGTGTGGGGTAGTGAAATGAAGAGCTTATTATCCAGGAGATAATGATATTGTTTGTTTGTGTGTGTGTGTGTGTGTGTGTGAGTGTGTCTGTGAGTGTGCACCTCCGTGTCTGTCTACAGTTAATCTTGCATTCTGCTGCAGAAAAGTTCATACTATAATACCATACAGACCATTAACCCCTCACACACTACTCCAGTTGGGGCCGCAAGTGATCACAGTTTGCTCACTTTTATTGTCTTGAGCGTTGTGTTTGGCTATCAGCTAACAGCTAAAGTAACTACCAGTACACACGCAGCTTAGTGCATTGCCGTCGCGTTGATGCTCTGCGGCCAGAGACACAGTGTGTGTGTGTGTGTGTGTGTGTGTGTGTGGGGGGGGGGTCTACTAAGTTTGCTTAGTAGACTTGATGCCAAAATAAAAGCTTCAAGTGGCGGTTACGCCCATGAGACGCAGCGGAGACGTGCAGAGATCTGCATAGATTAAAATGAGAGTCTCTGTTGTGGGATACACATCTGATACACTTGAAGTGTAGATGGGGGGGTGGGCAGGCCAATTGTGGGTTGTACTAATTCAATCAAACATTACAGCAGTGGTCGTCAGGGCTGTAGTGCTCCAGTCTTGCATCACAGGAAGAAAAGAGGAAGTTAAAAAACTGAAGTTTCAACAATAAGTTTAAACTTAATCAATTAATGGTTGTTTGTTTTAGGAGGTGCCGCAGCGCCCCTACTTTCTGAATCCGTGCTTTTGGCATGAATATTAATAAACGCAATAAATACATTTGAAATGAAAATGTCCCTGCTTGTGGACATGTTGGGGCAGGTCCCAATTATTTATAGATGGATTATTTCTGTCCATCCTAACTCCCTATTCCCTATATTAACATTGGAAAGACCCCATTGTGGCTGTGAACAAGACTCTTTTTGCTCTGGACTTAACTAGACCTGGTCTTGAACTTAAGTACGCCTTGACTACAGCTCTGGTGGTCTTTGCAGACATACCTGACAGATATCTGTACACACGTCTTTTTTAGTCTTTTGGCTGCCTGCAATGAGACAGTATTCTGTTTCAAGGCAAACCAGTGAAAGTGTTCCAATCGCATCTAAACTAAGCTTTTGCTGACACTATTGCCTCTCAACGTGTCGATGGCCAGCCGGCTCTACTCCTACGCCAGCATGTTACATTGTCATTGTTAGCATGATGTTAGCATGCTGATGTGTTGAAGTGCAGCCTCACAGAGCTGCTAGCGTGGCTGTTAGGTCTTAGTCTTATTATTTAATTCGTAATGACAATGAATTAATTATACAGCTGGTGCTTTCAGGAAGTAGACTGAGCAGGGGAAACCATTTGAAAGTGGTAGTAATTACAGTAAATTACAGTAAAAGAAAAGTTACAATAGTAATACTATATCACATATTACAGGAAATAAAGATGAAGGTGTTAAACTGACTATTGGGTAAATCAATCTTGCTCTTAACAGCATGAAAGGATGCCTACATTGTGCAAGCTAGGATTCCTAATGTTTAGTACACTGACTGTCCACCAGCAGACGTATGATGATGAGAAGTCCCCAGAAGACCAGACCGGTGTGGGAGGATGAGCAGGAAAGTGTGATTGGGTGTTGTGATTCAGAGTGTTACGCTAAGATGAGTGAGTGTGCGCTGAGTCTTAATGACACAGACTGGGGAAGTTTCTCAACACTGACGTAGTTGCAGAGCTGCATTTTAACTATAATGCACATTCTCTCAAACACACACACACATACACACACACACACACACACACACACACACACACACACACACACACACACACACACACACACACACACACACACTCACACACACCCTGACAGGAACCGCATTAAGACTCTTTAAGGAGGGATAAGTGCAAAAAGCCATTGTCAATAATTCATTTTGCTTATAAAGTGGTGTGTGAAGGCCTAAGAGACACTCAGCAGCACGGAGGATGTGTGCAACCTCACCCAAAATGGTTACTTGCTCCTGAAATGTTTCCTATTTCACGGGTTATCACTCACTGGTGAGTGGCAGTTAAGTAACAGAACTACTGTTTTAGAAAAATTCCAGTATTTTTCAACCTTTGTCTTATTGTTATAATTGTAACCATTTGGAAAACACAGGAAAACACAAAGTCCGATAAAAAAAACATATATTGGAGCTAGCAGCACAAACTTGATTAAAACAATTTAATTTCAAAGTTGAACCAAATGTCAACAGCGACTCACATACAGTATCTAACTGCAAAGCAAGGAATCTGTGTGGATGTGTCCTTTGCGTATCTTAAGAACGGTTCATTTGATCTACTTCATTCTTAGCGGGTGTATTGATGGAGACCCAAGGACATGCAGTGTTGGTGTAAATTGGACAAAAAACACATTCAATTTGAATAAACGAGCGATAGTGCTCTGTGAAGAAGTGGGGACGGGGCTTCAGGGCTCTGCGGACTGGCTCATGGACCGCAGTTCACTTTTGCTGCTGGATGCTAACGTTGCAGCCAAACTTCCCTGGACCCAGCACTGCATGAGTGGGTACAATCTGGGGTGCAGCTAGTTCCGTTAGCCGGGAGCTTGCAGCGGAAGTAGATTCTTCTGCAGTTTGCCGCAATAGCTAATCCAAGAGGCTCATTTCTACATAAAATACCAGCATTTTCAGTCTAGAAATTCATCAACGTGAGAATGAGAAACAGGCTAAAAGAGGAGCATTCATTTTATGGCACTTAATATGATCACGATGACCAAATTACTCTCAACAATTTGGCCAGAGCACTCATACATGACTTGACAGTGTGTGTTACTATGTTGTCTTTTTAGTCGAAAACTAATTTTTCTTTAACATGTTCTCTCTTGTAAGTCTTACTAATTTGTCCTGACATTTGTATGACTCAGTCATTGCGTCTGGACTCATGAGGACTTTCACACGAGGCCTCAGACTCAGCCAAGCAATCTGGGAAGAGATCTGTTGGACTTTGATGCGACAACAGTCCCACGTGCAAAACACCAAGACTGCATGCCCCGCAGGGCGCGGGCTATGTTTGGATCCTCCTTCACTCTCATGTAAATGATCTTTCTTTCAGTAGCCAGTGTCTGCTCGGGAGGACAGAAGGTGGAAGAAGGAAGTCAAAATAACTTTGCTCTCTCGACAGGACCGCACATTCAAAGAGGGGAAAATAACAGAATAGAGGCATGGAAAATTAAATTTGAATATACGTCATTGCACAGCTTAAAAGCAGCGTGAAGGATTTTTTTTTTTTTTATGTTTGGAAAGGAATTCACACCATTCATCTGCAGTCAAAACAAAATCTCTGGCCAACAGCTCCACAGCAGCAATCAGCGGAAACATGGAGTTTACCCGTTCTACGAAGGCTGCCAAACGCACAGAAAATGTGACTGGCAAGTGTGCGAGGGAGAAGGAGGAACAGAGTTGTGTTCCGCAGGCTTAATGTTTACCTAACCTCTGACTAAATGAGAAATCCCCGTCTCTGACTCACTAACATCGCAACTACAATATAGGAAGTTTCCCACCCTGCTGTTATTTCCAACTGTTCAGGTTACACTTCTGAATTTCACTTATTACATAGATGCTGATTGTTTTAAGGCTTTATGTCAAAGTGGTTGAATCACAATAGACAGCAATGTTAGAACCTCTGATTGCGATTTTAAGTGTGGAAAGTAGAGAAGAAATGACATATTAGATGTTGCCAGTTGACTGACAACAGAAGCTGACATTGCTTTGTTGCATTTAAAAAAAAAAATGTGAAGGGAAATAGTGAATCGATCACAGAGACCATTCCTTTTTCTTTTTTTTTGGCATTAAAATTGACTCCTGAAACTTGTTTCAGTTTCGTGCTCCATCATAGTCATCATCAAATCTGCATTTAGGTTTGCATTATTGTTCCGAGTGAAGTTGAGTTGTGTAAGTTTCAAGACTAACAGAGTTAAACATTATACAGAATGGAATGGAAATCAATAAATGGTTGGATTCGGAGACGGGACACGTCCAAATGGTCGGTTGTGTTGCAGAAGACTGTGTCAGTTGACACATTTTCAGAAGAATGGAGGCCAGGCTCGACTCATCGATGGACCTGATGGGACTAAGGGATCTTTACAGCCGAACATATGACCTATATGTAAAGAGCCCCTCGATGCTGGCTCAGTGTTTACTGAACTGTTCATTTGGCATGGTTTCCAAAAGCAGCCCTTTGTTTTGGACGAGGCTGAATCAGAACTAAAATACCATGAAATGATGATTCCTCTTCCTTTTGTGCGTCTGCTTCTGCCACGAACAAACACTTAGTCATGGAACCCCCCCCCCCCCCCCCCCACACACACACACACACACACTCATGGCCCAATCAAAGCATGCAAATGGAATTGTTGAGTAAGACAATGAACCCGCACATTCTTCTCTGTACCTGTTCTCTCCTGTCATGACGTCAGCCTCATTTTTATTCATGATCCTCTTCCTCTTTCCAGCCTGTCTCTGGTATTTGCTTCCCTTTGTGTGTCTGATGTGGAGCATGGGTTTTATGTTTTCAGGTTGTCCATCCGGTCCCTTCTTGTGAACGTGATACCTCAGGAACACCTGGGGAGAATTTCATCAAATTGAGTTCAAACGTCCACCTGGACTCAAGGATGAACTAATCAGGATTCGGTGGTCAAAGGTTAAAGTCACTGTAACTCCAGATCGGTCCCATTCAGGTGATTTCTCGGGAACTCCTTTAGTGAATTTCTTCAAATTTGGCACAAACAAATTTGGCCGATGAGATTATGGAGGTCACATGTCACTGTGACCTCACCAAACACGTTTTCGGGCCATAACTCAAGAACTAATTTAATAACTATGATAATTTCGCACAAATGTCTAATAAGATAAAATGATGAGCCGATGACATTTTGAACAGACATGCTTTTAAACTGCAACATAACATGGTTGGCAGAGGCATACAACCGCAAGGTGGTGATTGTAGTTTCCATAGATACGTGTGTGTGTGTTTGATATGATAGCTGGAGTTTTTGCTCTTGGTTACTTATTTTCAAGGCTGCAGGTCTCTGCACCGTGAGAGATTTCTGAGTGCATGAGAAGTTCAAAGAGCAAAGAAGTCCCTACTCTGCAGATGTGTTTGATTAAGCTCTCGTTATTAAATGAAATATCTACAGCTTTAAACATGAGACTTCAAAATGACGCCTGAAATGAAAGTGAAAGTAATTTTTGAAAGCACATAGTTGTCTCCAAGTCATTTAACATTCTCCTACAGAGTGATAGCAATGCTGTCTTGGCACTCCTGTAAAAAGAGATTTTAACATCAGTGATGCCTTTTCCAAATATGCTATTCATCTATTTTAAAGTTATTTTTAAGCTGACTGTCATAGTGCTAGAGCGTTGAAACTGAAATCATCTTCAACACATCTATAAGTTGGAGCGATCTTTTTAAGTGTTGCCTTGGTGTAATCGGTATAGTGATGTTCTCCACGTGTGCCTCGATCATCTCCTCGTGCCACTGGAGTCATTGTGACGATTGGTCATGGGACCTCACGTGTACATAAATGTGTGCATGTGTGTGTGTGTGTGTGTGTGTGTGAGAGAGAAACAGTTGACTCTTAGAGTGGACCGTTGGATCACAGCTGGTACTCAGCAATAAAACGGTCATGAGCAGCTGCCGTTTAGACTGAACTGAACTGTGGGAAAGTATCTAATAGAGACAATAACGAGCCATATACAGTGTGGTTGTGCCAGTTATAGAAAACCACACTGAGAAAACAAACAAAAAAACCCGTACATTTCACGTATACAGTGTGTTTCATCTGTTTTAAAATATATATAAACTTGTGCATGAAAATGATTTTTACTTGTGAATCAATTTGAACCTTTTTCTTGTGAACAGAGCAGCAGCACAGTGAGCATGTTGGAAAAAAACTTGCTTAATGCCTTCATCTGTTCTTTAAAAAATGTCCGACCCAGCAGGGAATATCCCAGAGAGAATAAAGACAGGCCCGATGCTTTTACAATTCAAGTACATTCAAGTGCTGAGTCCCTGCTGAGAGAGTAAAGTGACTGAAAAGCTCCCGGGGAGAGAACTTCGATTTCCCAAATTGACCAGAATTTGTAATGAATTGAGCCCGAATGTCTTTCCTCCATGTTAAAACAGCACGGGACAAAGACGAACCGGAAGCAGCCCAAATGTATCGGCACATAGAACAGGAACACACTCAGGGTGTTCAGACCATGTAAATAATACATACAACCGCATCATTCTCACAAACAATGCCCTTTATTCCCTTCTCTCAGTTCTGCTTTCATCCTCCTCTGTCTTTCCCCCTCCTCTTCACAGAGCCGAGGAGCTTTTCGGGGAGTAAAAACTCTGCTCTAATTACACATGCACGACGTAGCCCACTTTGGGCTCCAGCTAATGTTGGTAAAACTGCTTCCGTGAGGCTGTAAAGCTTTTACTCGGGCCGCACAACGAGCATGCACGTTCCTCTGTCTCTTTTGTTTCTGTTGAGCGTGCGGTATGTCACACAGTTACGTGTCTTCTTGAATGTATCCAACACACCCCATACGACCCTTACATGCCATAGTGTAGTAAATGAAACACTTCTCTCATGGTGTGGGTGCTGAGAAAATCACTCCGACGACAGCAGAGCTTTTAAAGCAGTAACAGTGATGAAAGATGTTCTGGTGAATCAACCGCCGTTTGAGCTGCAGCATCCTATCACACACAGACTGTGTAAATGTTGTGTCACATTGAATCCGTGTATGATGAGATAGTGCCGCAGCAATACAGGCCGCTGTGCCTCCAGTTTTTCTTCAGGAATCTGCTTTATCAAATGGCTATTTTTTGTTTTCAGGAGCATAAAGTGATTTAGAGGGCTGTCGTGGCAGTTTGTCACACTGATCTCATTCTATTTTAAACACACATTCTTCCTTTCAAGTCCCATGCCAGGCTGCACGGCACAACACAGCCAGATCATAACAAGCGCGATGAAAGTAGATCAAATTAGTGGAGCGATCTTAACATGAAATAACCCTGGTGATCCAGCCGGAGTCCTCATGATATGTAGGTTACTGTCGGGTGTTGTTTCTCGTCTCGTCAGCCCATCTCACCCCTCATCCTACCGAGGAAGAGTCCGCCTGTGAGCCTGGATTAATATTCCACTATTGTTGTACAAAGGATTTGTGTGTGTTTGTGTGTATTTGTGAGAGCGTTTGTAACTATCCCATATGTGTGTGCATGCATGCATTTAGTTGTTCATGTGAGGCATGACTGCGTCCACAGTTGCAGATTCATCAGTGCAGCATGGTTGCATCTACTGTACTGCACATCTGCCTGATTGCAGCTGTGAATGCCTTTGTGCACTTGTGTGGGTGGGTGTGCTCAAGTGTGTTTGCGTGTACGCTTATATTATTATACTCAACCGTTATCGCTTTATGAGGGCAAAGGTCACTCTTATGGTCTTGACTCAGTATAATAAGCCCTGCAGAGATGCCTCTTTGCAAACAGTACATAAACTGTACAAGAACAAACAACACACCACACCGACTGTTATCTTGAATTATTGTATATATACGGTGGCCGCCAAAAGAATGCAGACCCCCTCCGCTTGTTGCACACTCCATTCTGTTATAGATTTCATTTAATCCAATGGGTATATGGCAGGAAGGGTTAGAAAAAACTGAGTAGGAATTTCCAGAACAACTTCACCTACTTCCAAGGTGCTTTGAGAAGGTAAAAGTCAGTTTCAGCTTGTGGCCAGTGTCCTCTATAACATTTCTTCTTAGTTTTCAAATTTAACTTTAAGCACTAGTTTTTTTTCATATTAGGCGACAAACAACATAATTGTTTGTCCCCTGACCTTAGAGCAACAGAAATGTATGCGCCAGTATGATGTCGAGGTCTGTTCCCCTATTGACCAAGAGACAGTAGAGCAGAGTGTTTAAAATGGAGAATGCTATCATATGTTATTAGCTGTGGGTTGCACCCTTCCACTTGTTTTCAGCCCTTCTTTGTCTTACTATAACTTGTTTAACAAAAGAGACAGTTGCAGACAGTTATGAGACAGGGGTCTATACAAACATATCTTTTGAATAAACTGTGTATGATCTTCTTGTTCTGTTAGCAACTGAGCTAACGAGCTTGTTAACGTGCCAGCTTGGAGACTCTTTATTGAATCAAATCATATGCCATCTTGAGATCAACATTTCTGAGGAGAGTAAACTGCACAGTACAGAGAAAATGGAAAGAGCCTCGGAGAGCTTAATAGACTAACTAGTGCTAGCATGTTTGTGGCTTGTTAGCTTGTTAGCTGTTAGCTCTTCAGCTACTGTTGTTCACCAACTAACCCTGCAAGTAGTGCCTATGTCACATATTTCACAAAGACGAGTGAACGTACGTCGCACTGTCCCTTTCTGGTGTGACCAGGCCTTAACACAAAGAAGACTTGAAACTGTTACTGCCAGGTGCTTCTCTAAAGTACTGAATGTTTAGAATGAATCCCCCAAAAAGTACATTTAAACTGGGGTTGCGAAATTCGGTGAAACCAGCAAGACGAAGCTAGATTTTGAAAGTGTTCAACCAAAAAACCCAGCCCAGTGTTGCCAACTCTTTTCCAATGAAAGTAGCTAGCAGCCCTAGCTACAGATGTTGCTAAATCTAGCGAGAATGTTACCAAGCCGGCAACAGTGACAGCCCGTCCCTTTAAGGCCTCTCTCCGAAGCCACTCCCCCCAAATTATCATGATGGACGTAAACATATAATTAACGTAAACAACAAACATGGCAACTGTTAGTACCCACAGCTGTCAAGTTAGCAGCATGTGGAAGACTCTGGACTCTGGTGAGTGTGCACACAAAAAGTCAGAATACTTTCCAAAGCCACTGTTGGCATATTTGTGAATTTTCCACTGCTTGAAATACAATAACCTGTGGTTTTCTCTATGGCTTCAATACTAATGATGTCATATTCATACACTCCAATTTCAAATTTTCCATGTGCCAGGAAAAAAAAGTGAGTCTGTGTTTATGAGCATAGAAACACATGATCACTGATACAAAAGTGGAACAAAAAGTAATGGCAATGACAATGAAATGTTCCTGTAATGCCGGGTAGGTCTTTATTCACTGTTAAAATCACTAAAAAGCAAAAGCAGCATGTGTATACATTCAGTATGCCCCCTGTAACTAGTGTAGCATAGAAGTGCTAACGCTAGTTAAGGATGTGCTAACATATTATCACTATTCCAAAACGTCAAACCATGACTTGCTCGAAATCCACAAAACCAGTCTGAAAACGAAGAAAATCTGAAACTATTGCCTGAGAGTCTTTTTAGCGGAGCCGGTTAGTTGTCGGACCTCGTTGGGAGCTGGCCGATGCCACGCTGTGATGGCCCAGTCTGCGTTTGAGGGGCGGGACTTAGCGAAGGATTGGTTACGCTGTCTAGTACTATCACAAGAAGCATCCAGAAGCAGATATGGTAGATCCACTAGAGCTTCCACTCTCGAAGGGGTCTGTCACATGGTCAGTGTTAGCAAAATATATCATAGCTCTTACCATGCATTCTCTGAGCCCGTATATCATGCATCAAGAGAGAATAGATTATTGTGTGCAAGCTAACACTTGAGAATATTTATTATTGAGTCATAAAAACTGATAAGGTTAAGTGAATTGTGCACATTGCCTTCCCCCTCAAGAGTTGCCAGTTGGTAATTGAGCGATTTCTCCTCCTCCGGCTCTATAATGGGCTTGTCATGCTGTGCTGCTCAATGCATCTTCAAAAGGAACCAACTCTCTGTGGCTCAGAGGCGAGGGCTGTAAACTAGGTCGCCAGAATGAGCCAAGGAATTTTGCAAGACAGGAAAGAAAGTTTGTGCGTGTATGCGGTGGGGGCTAAAATAGTGCATTATTAAGGTGTAATTGCTCGGGCCTGAGTGAATGCTTCTGGTTTGATTTATTTGGGTCTGGGGAGAGAATTCTAAATGTGGCATGTGTGCTTCAAAAAATGCCATAAAGGCATTCATTAATTCAAGAGGCACATTTCTTTTGTTTGCCTCCAGAGTTACGTAAAAGCTGAGGCTGATTTGAAGGTAAGACGAGGGTGCAATCACAAGGCGTACAGCGAGAAAAGAGGGCAGCGTGTTCCTCTGCCAGCACGGTCGACAACAACAAATTCAGACAACTCTTATCATGGCTGACAGTCGTATAAAAGCGCGTTTTAACCCTCTGAGTTCTTGTGTGTGAGCATTCTAATGCACCACCGCCTCCTCTGTGTAAGAGGTGGAAGATCATCTCCATCCGTTTTTTTGTCTGCGTGTCATTGTCCCGTCCCTAAAAGGTGTCACACCATTAAAAGTCCCCTCTTCTTCCCTTCCTGCCCTAATGCTGCCAGACTTCAGAGACGTTAAAAGTGTGAGTGTGTGTCTAATGGTGGGAGACGGGGGGGTTCTTGCATGTGTGGAGGATAATAGCCTCGTTGAGTGCCAGACCAAGGAAGCTTTTTACATTTGACGAGGTGAGATCCCATGAGGCTTTTCAACGTCTTACCGTCAATAAGACACCAGCTGTGTGTGTGTTTGTGTGTGTGTGTGTGTGTGTTTGGACATACAGTAAGGAATTATGTCTCTCTTTGCATATGTGTGTGAGAGAAACACAGACAAAAAAAAAGATAGAGGGTGAGTATTGGTGTTTATTTTTGTGCAGAAGTGTGCCAAAGTAGCATCTTTTCTTAAGCCATGCGTATGCAGGTGACCAGTAACACGCGGCTCCATGGGGCCCATAATACAGCTCCATGTCTCCATTAAGACTCAGATATGCATTTCTAACTTATAAAATATGTAAACAGAGACTCTGTAAGCTGTTTTTCCATTAACCTTTACCTTTGTGTGTTTGTGTGTTGACAGTTTTAGGTGTGTGCCTGCATGCATGCCGGATTGAGTATGCGTGTGTGCATGCATGCATGTGTAGAAAGGGCGTAGATGAATTATAGAGAGGCACTAGTTTTCTGAGATCAGACTACCAGAGGAGAGCAGCAGCTGTAGCAGCAGCTGATGAGCATTTAATATCTACTGTGCTTCAGAGTAATTGACACGGGGATCCAGCGATACAGTTATTAATACACAGGCTACTTGACAACTTGTGAGTGTTAGCCCTGAGAAGTAGCAGTTTTGTCATTTTAAAATCTGCAGCCCAAAAAACCCAAGAATCAAGACATCTTGCGACAATAAAAACAGATGCTACAGTTGTTCAGATTTGGCTCATTAACCGCGTAAATGCATATGGGTTTCTATGCGGAATTTTCTGGTGGAGGGACAAGTATGTACCCCAATAGCGTGGTTTTTCACCGCATAGCCCTGCCTGTGATTGTGGGATCAAAAGGAGGAGAAAAAGGCGAATTCTTCGTGGTTGCTCATGCAAGAATTCTCATGAGAGAAGTCGACGCCACCAAGTAGCGGTTGATAAAGTGGCCTGGAAAACATGTTTCAGCTATTTAGCCGATGTGTGGAAGTGGTGGAAAATGAAGGCATCTAAGGGGAGGAGAGAATGTGCTTCAGTGGAAATCATGGAGAGGATGCCAGTAGCAGCAAATAAGTGCGGTAGATTACTAAAATTACTAATTTACAGTCTACAGCCACACTAGCTGCTCTGTGAGGCTCTACTTAGCTAAAAGCTAAATTCAGTATGCATTCTCAGTCATAATGCAAACATGCTGATGTCACACAAGTATAATATTTAACATGCCTACATGCCTTAGCTTAGCATGTTAGCATGCTAAAATTCATAGCATTAACCACAAAGTACAGCTGAAAATGATTTATCAAAATGTTAAAATGATAGACAAAGTCGGGGATCATCCTCTGTGGGCTGTTAATGTCGGTAAAAAATGACATGGCAACCCATCCAATGGTTGTAACACATTATGCGCAACATAATGCGCGCACGGCCCGGAAGTCAAAGCTCAGCTCACAAGAACTGGAATCTTGTGCGATACCACGACACTCAGTGCTGACGGGAGGCGAAGCACCAATGAAGATCAGGCAGAGAAGCGAGAGAATGGAGGTGGAGACAAAGCTGAGGGTGAAAGGGAGGACATTAACATGGGAAAGGAACAGAGGGGAGGGGGGGGGGGTTGGGACAAAGAGGGTCAAAAAAGTGAAGATTAGGGAGAAAAAAAAGAATGGAAGGGAAGAAAGACATGGGTCCCATGTGGAAAGATTTTATAGGAATTCCAATTTCTTTGTGTTACATGAAAATGAAAAAGTCGGGCCTTTGGTGAATTGTGGTCATCTCCATGCAGGGAATTAGACTTTTCAAAAAAGCCACGATATGCGAAAATGAAAAGTGAAGCTTTGACAATCTGAAAGAACACGTGCAAGAAATCTGTCTGCTCATGCATAACATGTGAGGTAAGGGGGTATAGTGGGTGTAGCGTACTGTATATGTCTGTGTGTGTGTGTGTGTGTGTGTGTGTGTGTGTGAGTAACCCATGTGAGAAGTGAAAAAAAGAGGCCGGTAAACACAGAGTTGAAATCGTGAGCCCAGCTGCAGAAGAAAGAGCTGATTCAAAAAGATCTGCAGCTGTTAATGTGGACACACAGCTTCAGTCTGCGGTGAAAGCGGCGTGGCTGTCACTGAAACACAGCAATCAACACATCTGCTTTGAACTGGGAGCATTTTTCACTGTGTGACTGTAGAGAAGTGCTTTTGCTTTGTGGGAGAGATGAGACCCAGTTTAATCTACTGGCTGTCACTTGAAATACTTGTTACGCAAATTATGACATATTTGAAAGGGATGAATTGGAACAGCTATTAATAATTTTTGCTCCGTATGAAGAAAAACAATCAAATGTGGATTCATTCGAGGAATAGTTCGGCATTTTGGGGAAATGTGTTTTTTTTGCTGAGAGAAAGATACCACTCTCATACTTGTGCAATAAATATTGCGACGTATCCTCATACTACGATTCAAACTAAAACCTTTCCCGAAAAGTAACTTTTCCACATTTGTGACGAATGTTCTGCAACATGAGCCATCAGTGTGTAATGTTCAACTCCCTGGATGTATTTTTTAACTTCCTCTTGACATTTAGATTAGAACGGGGCTGATAGTAGAAACATTTGTATCCATCAATATATCATCTTTGTCACATAATGCCATTTTGAAAACATCAGTGGTGGTGCGTTCTGTTATCGATTTAACTGGGGGGGGGGGGGGGGGGGGTACGAGAACGTCTGTTTAGACCGACTCAACTAATCAGAGGTTTCGGCCCAATGACCTACAATTTTCCCTCATTATACAGAAGAGACATGGGGGTAGTCAGAGGGCAAAGGGTGATTAGAGTAATGATTATAGTAAAGCTCTTGTTATAATGTCTGCTGGATACAGGAAGAGACGGGGGTGAGAGCATGCAGGGGTTAAAACGAGGATTGAGAAGAGGGGGCGCAAAGAGAGAGAAAGGGGACGATAATGGAAGCTTGTGATGAATGACCACTACAGGCTAGAGAGGTTAGAGAGCAAAGAAGAAAATATATATATATATATATATATATAGAGTATATATATACATATATGTATATTTTTTACTCATATATATATATATACTGTATACATTTTATATATAAATACAATAAATTATTTACTGGGAATCCAGCTTTTTGGTGGAATTTTGAGAGAAAAAAATACATAAACAGAGTTTACTGGTTTAGGAGGAGAAAGAGATGAAGGCAGATTATGATAAACTGTTGTTGACTCCAGGCTTACAGCTGGTTGATTGTTCATCTGTCTGTCCTCCCCACAGACTATTGGACACAACCAATCCTCTTACATATACCCCGACCTGCGGCCATCTAATCCACGGCCTCTTATTCCCAGGCAGCTACACACAGTCACACAGCACTGCAGAGTTTTACCCAACCTGAATGTGTCAGCCATTGATTGGAAAGACTTTCATGGGAAACACCGGCTGTAGCGGGAGCAGTAAACCGCACAGCTTCTCCAGTTCTTTTTTTACCATAAATGTTTCTTTGTTTTGTTTGCTCCTCTATCTTTCTTTTGTTTGTCTCTGCCCTATGTAAAGCGTCTTTGGGTACTTAGAAAAGCGCTATATAAAATGAAAGTATTATTATTATTATTATTATTAAACAATGTACTTTTGTTTTGCACTTTTGGTTCCATTTTGCTGAAGTCTACCAATCAATATTAAAGTAGAAACAATCTTTTTAAACACAGATTACTCCTAACTTCTGTCTCTCAATCTGCTATAACGTGGCCCCGCAAACATAGATCAAGCTTTTGGTGCAATTTAATTAAAAAATAAATCACACCAAAATACAAAGAGATGTAGCATTTAAAGGAATAGTTTTGACATTTTGGGAAATAAATGTACTCACATTTTGGCCCAGGCGGCCGCTCGGTGGAACCAGAAGTCAGCGATGAATTATTTGTCAACTTAACTTTCGTAGTTATTCTAACCTCAACGTTTGCTTGTTTTGTGATTTCCCTATAAAAATAACTTTGAATTGATATCATACGAACCGTTGTATGAGGATGTATGAGGATTATGTGGTTATATGGTTTGCCACTGGCAACCTAACAGTGATGAAGACTCCAAAACGTCAGCTTGGACCCCACAACTCGTCGTACATTTTTGTTTGTCTAAGCATTACACAAAGGAGATACCACGTGTTCAGTAGGGAGCTCAGAAGTGCTTTTAGGGGATTTAAAAAAAACTATGGACGGAAGCAGATACCTGCTGTGGCTGAAAACAACTTTGGAATCAGAAACAGAATCAGAACCGTTTAATTGCCAAAGTATGTTGCACATATAAGGAATTTGACTAGGTTCGCATTTCAGGCAGGTATCTTAGATTGGCGAAGTCTAAACAAAGTGGAAATGTACCATTCTGCGGCCCCCCAGGGAGAGCTGAGGCATGGTACATGCAACATTCAACACATTTCTGTTATTCACATTTTAGCTCCTTTACACCATACACATACACATGTAATGCTGTACCATCCCATTGACTCATAGTGTCATTTCCACACAAACGTATTCTAGCATTACTGTGAGTCATCAGTGGTACTTTTCCCCAGCATTTTCTCCATGTGACTACTTTTCAGACTAATGTGTCAAAGGTTCCAGAAAGGTCTGGGAAGATCCATGACAACGGTGTGAGTGGTATTGACGTCTGAATAACCGTTTCAACATCAATGTTTCTATAAATATTCCGTAACAAATATTCATCTGGCAACACTCACAGGAACCTTCAAAACAGATTTAGCCGATACTAGCTTTGGCTCCAATAATGTGTTGGCAAGCACAGCTGGTATTCCAAACATCTAGTAGATCTGATACATTTTTCAAGATAAAAGATCTATGAAACTATTCAAACGTCCTCATCAGCATTTGTCTGTGCTAAATTTAAATGCTGTCATTCTGTAGAATTAGGAGTGGAGGCGGCCGGATTACACAATGTCAGATTCAAATAAATTCAATTGGAATATATCACCTCTCTTGCTTCAGAGCCTTCACAGATATGATGCTTTTTTTTCATAGAGTGCTGCAAGAATGAGTCCTTAAACCTGGAAATTAGTATTAATTGTTTTTTTTTACACTTCCAGTTCCCTTATCTTGAAGTTAATGTTTTTTTTAAATAGTTTTTTGGTTAGATTGCCTGAAATGAAGTAAATGAATACCCCCCTCGTGTATTTTAAAGCTTTTACATGTGTTAAAAGAGGCGGTTGCTAACAAGTGGCTAAATGAGGCTACTAAACGTCATCATGCCAACTAGACAGCTTTTACGCCCCGTTGTGTACACTCACTCTCATGTGACCGACGTGAAGTTGCATTCAGGCTTCAAAAATCACAAACGTGGTGTTTCTTTGTGAAGATTATCATGCTAGGCAAAAAGTGTAAGAATCCTAAACTTGTGTTTGCCAAAGAGCAACATAATCCAAAATCTAACGTTAAAATCCCATTGGGTTGTTTTTGTCTTCCAACTTACACTAAAAAAATATGCCCTCACCGCAGCGCTCTGCTGCCTTCATTTTCCTTCAAAGTTGTTGAAATATGAATCATTCAGCATACAAGGTCAACTTACATTGGTGGGTGCTGGCTGAGAGACAGGAAGAGGCTGTAATACGGGCTTTACTGTTAGATTGAGTATACTCAATCTAGGTTATATATAGGTTGTGTCTTACGTTGTTGACAAGACTAAGACGTTGAAGTCAGAAATGGGAGTGCTGAAAGAAAAAGTTTCACTGACTAAAGTTGAAGTGTTACTTTAAGCACTGAGTGAAGTGAAAGTATCAATTGAAGAGAAAGTGCTGAATGAAGTGATTATTGAGCTGCAATACTTTGTTGAGGTGGAAGTCCTGCAAGAAATTAAAAAATGGTATAAACTCAAAGACAACGCCAGTGAAAGAGTCGTCTGAAGCAGTGAAAGCAGTTAAAGTAAATCCTGAAGAGTGGAAGTTGTTGAAGTTGGAAAAGTTTTAGGTGTTTTTTTTCCAAGGGTAAAGACCAAAGACTTGAAAGGGTCTGAAGTGTAATCACTGAGACTAGATTAACTTACAGTTCAAGAAAAGGAAATAAAAGATCTGGCACTGTCCGTTGCAGTGTAAGGACTGAAAGCAGTTGAACTGTCATTTAAAGAGTACGCTTTGTAAGCAGTTGAAATGTAAATTGAAGAGTGTAAAGTAGTTGAACTATCATTTGAAGACGAATGCAGCTTGAATTTCAGTTGACATGTAACTACTGAAAGCAGTTGAAGTGTCAGTTGACATGTCAGTTGTATAAGTAGTTCAAACTTCAGTTGATGTGGAAGTTCTTTCAAGAGTGTGCACTGAAAGTTGAAATGAGATGAGAAGTTGTATTGTCAGTTGAAGAGAAAGAGATGAAAGCAGTTGACTTGACAATTCAATAATTCAACAAATGATGTCCAAATCTCAATGAATTGTGCATGAGATGTAAGAGATGAAATATATCACAACTTTGAAACACAAATAAAATGCAGATCTCCTAAATAAACTGAATATTTTGAATATTTGAATGAAGTTTCAAGAAGAAGAATACAGATATGAATATGAGTGTGCGTCGCCACATACATGTATGTCATTCTGCCTCCTTTCAGCCTTTATTAAAACATTTTTCTTTTCCCTGCTTGTCGGAATCTTCCTAGTTTAAAAAAAGTCTACATCTAAACCTTCACTTGGTTTTCTAAGTCAGTTCTATCAGTGGAGTTGTTGCTATTCATACACCACAATGTAACCTAAACAGAGAAGGGCAGAACAGAGGGATGGTGTGGAATTTCACTGGCGAGAGTGTGTATGTCTGTATCTGCACGTGTGCGGGAGTGTGTGTGACAGTGTGCGTGTGTGTGTGCTGTATCTTTCTATCGGTGTGTTATGTGTGTCCGTATCGGAGACACGGTTGTACTACTTTGTCGTCACCTCCAGGCGAAGGAGAGCCAATATCACAGTGCGTTGGTTTCTGTTCTCAGCCAGGACTTAATGCATGTTATTATAGTCATGTTGTCCCCCCCCCCCCCCACACACACACACACACTCACACACACACTGCAGTGCCTTGTTTTCGCTGCCCCCTCCGTCGTATTCCCACGTCACTAAAGCCAGGTAACAAACTGATCCAGTTGCTGTTTGGGGTTTGGGTCAGGGCTCCAAGACGCCGTGTCTTTTTCTTGTCCTCTCTCTTCGTCTGGTCTCTCCTCCTCTTGGTTCAAAAATGGCTATTAGCGCTCCCACTCGAGGCCTGGATATTATCCGTTTCGTTGACTGGAACTGCATCATTTTTGTCTTGCATTTGTTGTCAGGGTTTGTGTTTTTCTTGTATCGTTTCTGTAGTTGCAGCACTTTTGCCGTTAATGTATTTCTTTAGGCTTTCTGCAGCACACTTCTTCATTTGCAGCACGTTTCCTTTGTTGCATTTGTTTTGGATTTTCGTGTGTCATTATGCAGCGCCATTTCTCATAATGGTAATGTTTTGGCCCGTTATTGCGCATTTTGACCTTTTCGGCCACCGTATGGAAGGGACTTGCTCAATGACACTTCAGCAGCGTGGATGCTTGCCAACAGTGCGAATCAAACTCCGATCCTCTGGTTGATGAATGAGCCGTCAAACCAACAGGCTGAGCAAAGAGAACCTTCCCTCATTCGTTATGTCTTTCCTCCTCTCTATTATATTCAGACATTCCCTGAATGCAATTATTGGTCTCTGTTTTTTCTCAAATATGCCAAAGTGATGAGACAATGTCACAAGATGAATCTATTTATTCTAGGAATTTGCTTGACTTGAGTCATTTTCATGACGTTAGCAGGATGATGTGCCTTATGTTGTTCATTTTCAAGGCACTGTTACATGTTTGAGGAACAAGTGAAACTGTACGAATAGAAAAATGACTTCAGTGGAGTTCCTTTATCTAGAAACCCTCTTGAGGTGCCGCTTGGTTCGGAATTGTTCATACACTGAATAATGATTTATTTCGCACCCTCTCGCTGTACAGGCCTGCATTGCATGTATTAAGAATGAGAAGAACGAAGCACACAAAAAAGTGTAATACAGAATGTGGCTAAATGGGTTCGCAAGGTGGATTCTTTTGCAGCGGGTGTCTCTCCCGTCTTTCACTTTTCATCTTTTCATCCAACTGAGCTGTCGACTCCTTTAAATCTTCTCCACTTCCACCTCTCTCTCCCTCTAAAAGGTTCCAACAAAATCACATCACGCTCCGACACACACACGCACACACAACTTAAAGTCTGAGCCACCTGTGGCCGTCACTGTGACGCCAGTCGAACTGAAGGGAATCAACTCTGAATTACACACGCTGACACACATACGCAAGCATGGTCCTATACACGCTCGCCGCAGTAACAAAAGGATGGCAGTGTGCATGCTCACACACCGCCACATGCACCCGCACACAAACAGCCCCCCCCGGGTAACAGGAGTGTACCCGAGGGTGTCCTATGAGCCATAAATCATTTGCCGTCTGTACTCCCAGACATAAAAACACACAACAGATGCAACACTTGTGCAACTCTTGAAAACGTCATAAACGTCCTATTTTACCATTAATGTGTTAAAGTTCTTCCCGAATCTTTCTCTGCTCTTTTACTTCTTATTTCCAACCGTCATTCAGTGTGATTAACCTTCACAGATGTCATTCTAACGGTCACTTGTTGTTGTTTGTCTTCAGGCCAAATAGGCTCAAAAAGGTTTGAGGCGCAAACAGCTGTCAAAGTGAAATGTGGGCTGCATAGCTCACATAGTTGTGATGTTCCAGTGGTTGACAAGATAACTCTTCAGGAGAGCTGCTGACGGTGGAAAGCAGGTCTCGGCATGTTTTCATATGAGCTGTGATAGAGACGGTCCTAATGAGCAAGTTGTGCGTATGTGGATGACTGATCTGGGTTGGGCTGCGCCAGCTATTTCTACATGGATCACTCAGTTTGTGAGTTAAGTCTTACCTAAGTTCTTAGTAACTAGCGATTTACTAAAACTGGTTGCACCATTAAAAACAAGGGCGTCGGCTACCCACAGACTGAGTCATGTGGAGATCGGTAGTGATGACTTCGAGAAATCAGTGGAGAGTAAATAGTATTCATGCAGTTTGGAATGAGTGGATAATATCTTATTATACTAACCTAATGTGAAGTTATTTGATAATCTAGTCTGATGTTCTCAGAATAGCATTTTAAAATTTGAGTTTCATTGTGTTTTGCAATGTCATTTTGAAACCCTCCAGTTTATTAAGTGTCAGCTCAGACATGTTTACCAAATCCCATTACCTTGTTTACTCTTTACTCTTCACTCTAAACCAGGCGGCAACCTCCGGTTCTGTCGAGTGACGCCAATGTGGAAGTGTCTTAAAACTTGTTTTCTCTCTACTGACCAGCAGGGGGCGACTCCTCTGGTTGCAACAAGAAGTCTGATTATAGAGAAGTCTATGAGAAAATGACTCTACTTCTCTCTTGATTTATTACCTCAGTAAACATTGTAAACATGAGTTTATGGTCTCAATCTCTAGTTTCAAGTCTTCTTCAATACAACATGATGTTCATTTAGTTCATTTTGGTCCAGTTTAGATTCAAGTAGGCCATAGCGTTTCTATGTCATTCCTCTGCATTCCAAAAAAAATGAAGCACAGACTTAATCAATCAATCATTCAATCGATCAATCAATTTATTTGTCATATGAAATTGACAAGGTCCAACTCTAGTGAAATGAAATGTGGTCGGCTCCTTTAATTTGTACATTTTCCCCATAAAGCACGTCTTGGATTACGGCCGTCGCCTTGTTGTTTTTAGTGCAACGAATGAACAGAAGTTACCATATTTGGAATGCGGAGGAGTGATGTAGAGATGCTGTATACGTCTCTGGTAGCTGCAGCAACCTGTCAATCACAGTAAGCAAGCCCTAAAGCATACTCTGCTTTATGGTCTGTTTGACTCTAAATGGACCATCATTTACTAAATGAACATCATGTTGTATTGAAGAAGACCTGAAACTAGAGATTGAGACCATAAACTCATGTTTACAATGTTTACTGAGGTAATAAATCAAGAGAGAAGTAGAGTCATTTTCTCATAGACTTCTATACAATCTGACTTCTTTTTGCACCTGCAGGTCAGTAGAGAGAATGCAAGTTTTAAGACACTTCTGCATTGGCTTCACTCTGGAGCAGGGGGTGGCTGCCTGCCATTTTTATTTATTTATGCGTATATCTCCACTCAGTAAACACCCACAGTAAAGCTATAGGCTAAATTAACTTGGCTAACTTAGGAATGACTTATGCCTTACTGTTGGCCTCACTTCATCTGCCATCATCCTTCACTATCATCAAAATGGCGTTGCTTCAAGCTGATATGGAGCTGAATACATTATGCCAGAAACATTCAAATTTGCATCCCACAACCTATGTGTGGTGTAGCTGAAATGCATGTTGTCGTTTTAACTGTTAATACATGCACACGTAAAGCCACACACACACACAAATCAGATACGAGGAAAACTGTAAAGGACGCCTCTCGAGGCCATCAATTAAAAATGAATGTTGTGCACAAGCGAGCTCTTGGCTGTATCCGCTGAATATTTGATAAACAGTCTGACTTTCCTTTTCACGTTGGTACCATTATGTTGCCCTGGGTATATGGGACAGGAAGCCACTCTCCTCTACTTCCTGTCTGATAACGCCAATCTCTGGAAGACTCAGGAAACCGCGCCAGAGGAAACGGGGATGAGGAAAAGGGAAGGTGGAGCATCCAGCTGACTGCCGAATGTGATGGAACAAAAACAGCAGAAGCTGTGGATTTGGATGCATTTGGGAAAGAATATGTTCACTCCCATTGTTCAGTTGTGCTGGATGACGCAGAGACAAAACTGGGCCTGTCATGCACTGTAATCAAATCCAAACCGATAAAAGGCCGAGAGAAGGGTGTCTGTATGTCTGAGAGAGGATAACAGTAGACAGTCGGGGTGAGGGATGACAGACAGTCGGAGAGAGCGCCAGTCAAAAGACCCAGACAGCAAGAAAAACACACAAAGATAGCGCGGCAGCATCGGTGTCACAAGATCCAAGGACTTGTTTTGTCTTTGTGAGAATCAGAGAGAGGAAGAGGAGGCAGCCAGGAGCTATATCTGTGTGTGTGTGTGTGGAAACAAAGTGAAAGACAGGGACGAAATGTGTGCTGCTGTGTGCTCTGTGTGTGCTATGTGTGTGCGACCGAGGGTGGAGTGACTCCGGGGAGAAAGAACCCCCGACTCAGCCTCCAAAAATCCCTTTCATGTGTGATTGGGTCTGTGCCTCTGTCTCCTTGTTATCTCCTCGCACAGGCCGGGTATCGCTTTCTCTGCGCTGGCTGAGCCCGTAACCGACACCGAGCGTCCGCAGCACAACTTTGGCCTGCTTTCCCGAGCCCGCCTCCTCCTCCTCCTCAACTGACGGAGTAAGGGGCGAGAAATGAAGATGAAGCTCTACGTGCTGCTCCGGCGTTTGACCGAACACGCGTGTCACAGTTTGAACGTCATTACGTAGAGCAGATGCATTCACATAAACAGCGGCGACAAGTTATATAAACCTGATTATTGACTGAAGTGATAATCAAAGGTACCACATGACAGGTAGCTGTCCTCCACCATGATCTTTTCCTAAACAATAAGCAAGCAGTTTTGTTTGAACGTTAACCACGTGTTTAAAACTGCGTCCGTACGCGACCAGGTGGGAATGAGAACTAAATGACTCGCTAACGGCTTAAAGTGCGCAGACATGACATGACATCACGTTGGCTGCAGAGGCAGATTGAATTTACACGGTAAATATCCCAATGATTGAGTACACCAGAGAGTCTACAGACCATAAGGATAAGACTGTCTGCGCTCGAAGTTGAAGCGCAAAGACCTGAATTACTGAGGTCATCAGGGGACAGAGGTCGGCCCTCTGACCTTACCGCCGATGATCCTACGGTCATCTGATGAAAAGCCCCGCGGCTGAACTGTCTCGTGGTCATGAATACTTTGTATTCCCCGACAGTGCCTCTTTGTCTTTGGCTCACAAAATACTCCACCAAAAGTTTTAAGCGAGTCAAATAAGGTGCACATGTCACGGTCAAATCACACCATAGTGCTTTCACGGTGTGTCAGGAGCTCCGGGGTTCGTCGAGACAGCACCACGTCTACTCTTTCTGCTGTTCGGCTTAAAGAGTAGCTTAACAAGCCATGAAGATGCTTGAAACTGGATGACCTTAAACAATTCCTTTCACATAGGCTATAGTACTTACCATATATGGGAAAAGTGAAAAATGCTACCCTAAATTAAAAAAAATATTCTGTTAAAAATACTCAACAGATTTTATTACACTCTGTCTGAATGTGTAAAACACTCCTTCTGTTGTGTCGACTGCAATAGAATAAAAGACCTTTGGTTTGGCATAATAAAGAAAGCGATGAGCCACACTGTTACAGCCATCCCACTCCCACCACGATCATTATACGCTGGGAGCTTTGCATAACTTCAGCAAAATATCTTCAAAGAATCTTTCCCTCATCATACATGGTAGCAAAGATGGTAATCATTAAAAAAACTGGATCGCTCAGACAGAATGGATCACTGCAGCAATCAGACTGCAAGAACCGACAGAGACAGACAGAATATACCTGAAATGAATTACCAAAGTATGGTTTACATTTTGTACCACCCTTGTCATTTGCAAGTGCCTTCATCATTTCAAGTGTTGATCGTTGAAAAGTCACTCAAAGAAATCCGACTCTGTCTCCCAAATGACGTTTCCATACAACTGAACTGCATTTTCAACGTGTTTTCTCCCAGATTTTGTTGTGTGGTCATTTTTAGAAGACCATGCTGACAAAAAAGAGACGTTGTCAGGACACATTAGTATGTTGATTAATTGTTTGAATTCTGTAACTTTTGTTTTTTGTGCAGCTGTATTTACAGGACCACACACTTTTTTATCAACTACGAAGAGATGTTGATGGAAGAGGTATATTCACTAAAGTTACCGATCCACTGCAGATGACAATCCTGCAGCTGCCGTATTAATTGATTCAGTTATTAGACTTTTATTTATCAGCCAGGACAGTGATTTGTGAGGCTTTAGCAACCGTCATGCATCTGTATAATCCTGTTAATCGCTCTGTCTTTCCGACTCATTGCTTTGTCTCTCCTTTCTCTCTGTCTTTCTCTCCCTTGCTCTCCATCTTCCTTTCTTCTGCAACAACGCGATGTCAGCGGCTTACATAAGCACATGCGTAGACGGGGAGAAGCTAAGCCTTTTTAAAGCGTGATGACTGAACCAGAAATTCAAAGACTCCCCCCCAAAAAAAGAATTAAATTAAAAAAAGACGGAAAAAATAAAAGAGAATCTTAAATTCTGATGAAAGGAGGACACTTGAGAGCATCAGCGTTGTGTGTTAAAAGTCCTACTTTGGATGCAAATCAATATTTCACCCCGACTCTTCATCCCAGCCGCAAGTCTGCACACGCAGCTTTAGATGTGATGACAAACGAACAAAAGGCAAAAACACACGAAGACGTTGCAAGAACACGCATGAAAGGCATTTTCCCAAGATGCATCCAAATGTTCTGAAGCCATGAAAGGAAGACACATATTCATATTCACCCTAGACCGGAGTCAGCGGCCCCTCCCCCACCACAAACTGTACACTAACTCAGGCACACAGACACTAAAGGCTGCCAAAATGTCAACTGAGATCTGGAGCAGTTTCCTCGCAGGCCTGGCGCACGCGCCTATATGCAGCCAGATGAGGTCCCGCATCCAGCCGAGCATGCGGTTACCACGGTGACCCCTCCATCGCTGCCAATGAAAACGCTGCACGGGGGGGGGGGGTTGTCTGGGGGGGGGGGGGGGGGTTGTCTGGGAGGCATTTCGTGGAATGTCATGTGGTATTACCCCGAACAGAGTGCGTACTGCTGTCGTGTGTGTGAGTGTGTGCAGTGAGTGTGTGTGTGTGCTGTATGTGTGCAGTGTTGGACATTTAACGGGTTTGAATAAGGGCCTTGGAGGTTGTCTGGATGCTCTGGTGTGGTAATAAAACACACACAAAGAGACTGGGTTGTTTAATGTCCGTTTAGAGGCTGTTTTTTTTAATCTGAGCTTGATTTAGGTTTAGTAGCCATTACCGGACGCTCGCAGCGCCCGGGGGCTTTATTGCCCTGCTGATTACACTGGCTCATTGAATCAAGTGTGGATGCATTGAGCGTTATTATGTTTCACTGAAATGGACATATGCGGCCCTTACCACATTTACCACGTTTCCTCTCTTGACGGTCACTGCTGGTAATTGCACCAAAGCACCAAAGCGTCATAACATGACGAGCACTTAAATATTCCTACTTAAAAGCTTAAAAAAATATGAAGTGCTGAATACTCATTTTGCACTTTTGTGTTTCCCACACTTAAGATCCTTTCTGTACATTCCAAGATTCCAATTTTTTTTAAATGTTCTGTCCAGCAAATGCAATTAAAGGAACAATTTGACATTTTGGGGAATATGCTTATTCGCTGTCTGTGCCGAGAGAGAATTGATACCCCACTCATATCTCACCTTGTGAGATATGAAGCTATGGCCAACAGTGTGTTGATTATTTATACAACACATAAATAAAACATATTGTCTCAAATGTTGAGTATGTTCTACTATGTGTCAGGTTTGACCAGCTTCTTGCACATGAAAATGCTGTTAAAATCTGATTAAACCCTTTTAATGCACATGAGCCAAATAGATTAAAACATACTCGATTTAACACCAAATCACACAAATTACATAGAGTAATTGATCTATTCTATACTATTATATCTAGACCTGAATTTAGACTTGAAAAAATGCTAATTCTGTATATTTTCTATTTAATAAACTGCATTGATTTTTCCTTACATCATCCACTGCCTTCATGTGCTGCTGGTCTGTCAGCTGTAAATCTTTGTGGGTTTAATTAAAACATGCTCACTGCTGTCTCGGGCTGTGTCCCTCAGGGACACATGAGGGAGTGACCCCCGGTGACACCGGGATGTGGAGGGAGAGCATGCACAGATTAAAAAAGAGGAAATGTAGTCAGGAAAGAGGAGAAAGGAAGGGACACAGGTGTGAAAATAAAGGAAGAGGAGACAGAGAGGAACGGGGGCCAGCGTGCTGCTCGTAGTAAATCTCTCTCTGTGGCAGTGGAGAGAGGAGAGGGCCATGTCCAGATTTACGGCTGCCTGCTGGGGCAATAAGAGAATGGATTGGATCCTTTTCAACCCCCCCCCCTCACAGCCTTGTAGTGCCTGCAGCCAATGTGGGAGCAACCTCACTGCCGCTATATGATGATCTATGTACTCCACGATCGGCAACAATATGCGGGACATTTAATGCGAGGTGATTTACAGTGGACACACTCGTGTCATATGTAGGTCAGTGGCTCTTGGTCTGGTCCCCACAGACCCGGTTCTGCCAACTGTATCAGATGATTGTCTGCTGCCATGGAGATAGAAATGGAGCTGGCTCTGGTTTTGGTTTTTGGAGAGAGAGAGAGAGAGAGAGAGAGAGAGAGAGAGAGAGAGAGAGAGAGAGAGAGAGAGAGAGAGAGAGACAGTATTCCGAGTATGTGCACGTGCGGAGAAGCATCTATTGAGATGCAGGCAAACGTAACGGGCTAGTCTAACAGTATAATGGCAGCAGAGATGATAAGCGGCTTCCTCTTTCCTTCCTCCTGATGATACCAGACTGTTTCTCTGTACAGCGTCGACTGAGAATGTAGATATAATTTGCCAACGGCAGCATTGGGTTATTGTGTTGGAAAGTAATTAGTATGTTTACTCAAAGTACTGTACTTACACCTGCATCGTTTTTTGGGCCACTTTAGAACATTAGAATACCTCCGGTGTCATTTTTCTGGCCACAACAACAACAACAACTGTCAGTCCGATATTTACTCTCTTTTTTAGCTCTGTTTTGGTCTCTACCAAATTCTCCAAGAGAAATATCTGGGTGATTATTACTGGGTGTTTAGAGCTTAATAGCTGACAACACAGATGAGAGCTGTGGGAGTGAACCAAAAGAGTAAAGTCTCAGCCTGGAAAAGCGTTGATTGGTTTTAATTATTGATTTATTTTCAAAGAAATTTGAAGTCCAAAGGCGACACGGAATGAACTGTACAAATCCAAAAGTCCATTGAGCCTGCACCATCGACTGTATGTAAGAAGTGGACATCACCCATTGGTTTGTGGTCTGCGGTTTTAAAGCCTCGGGTTTAGCATTTTGGCCATCGCAGTCTTGGTTTTTGGAACCACAACTTACACGAGGGGGTGGAGCTAAGTACAACCGAATGTTGTACCAAACATGCCAAAATGTTTCAATTAACTTTCATGAACTGAAAACAAAGTGTGACACAACACAACGCCGAGAAAGCAAATACTTCTTCCACCACTGTATGTTGATATCATCCTGTTTCAAAGACAAATGCAAATGGCTACCGCTCAGCTAGTCGAGTGTGTGTGAATCTATTTAGGAATTAATCTTAATTAATCTAAGTCAGTAAACAATCATGACCAGCAGCTATTTGGTTCTCCCATCTGCTTTCTAATCTGCTTTCAAGACTCTCTTAGATGGCAGCACTTTTCTTGCTGCACATATCACAGCATCTTACAAAGGGTGAACCACCAGAAATGCCTCTTCCAGGTTCACTTACACTAAATTACTTTGAAATGATGTAAGTTGTATTATGTCCTAAGAAACAGTTCTGACAGTTTGTAATTATGGTTTGGGTTTTGATAGGTGGGAACAAAGCCCCGTGTTGACAGTGACCCTCGGGCCAGTCATTGTTGGAGCTGACTTCACCTGGTGTTTGTCTGGTGGCCTCAAAGGTCGTGCCGAAGGGAAATACCGACGTGGCATTTTGAAAGCGCAAGTGCTTTCAACAGACTGAACCACCGTTGGTGATGACATTGATACGAGCAGAATGAGTATCATAGCACAGGGCTCTTCAAATCCCCTGGCACCTCGTGACAAAATATAACAAAGAGATCACAACAGCCCGTAGGCTACAAATTCTGTGGTAATCTGATCTACTTTTGAAGAAAACCATTTGGATTAGGGGTCATTGCCAAACATGTTGTTCTACTACACGTAAAGCCCAGCATCACCCAGGTCTGCTGCCGTCCGTACAGCACGCTCGGCCCTGTTTTGGGATTCCTCTCTAAAGGACCAATGGTTTGTGAAACGGTTGACCTTTAGCAGGGCAGTTAAGTTAACGCCAGGCCTTGGCCCCCTCAGACAGCATTGTCACTATTAGCTACTGTCTGCCAGGAGACAAGGGAGATTCATTGTTCTGCTCGACAGTCCTGCAGCAAGAGGAGGATGAACAAGAGAAGGAGGACAGCAAGTCTTAACAGCAAGGTTCAAATGAAGAGCGAGTATAAGGGAACCAAGTTTAGCGTACAAGTCGGTATCAATCGGCAGATGCAGTGAGGGATGCTCAGATCAGAACAAAAAAACTCCACATATAAGCAGGAGATAGACTTGTCTTATTTGAATGAGGCTCCTACTTGCTCTCGCTTCCCCTTTACTTTCCATAAAGTATTATTCCAAAGTGTCCTTTGGTCAAAAGGTTAGGTGCTTTCCTGAAACTGACAAGCCATAATCGGGGTGGGGTGAGACCCGGCCGTCACTAGCTAACTGTCAGGAGCCATAAACAATGCTGTGTTCCTCTTTACGACATGTCACCACTGCCCGAGGGAGGACTGAAGAGCAAGATAATAGCGTGAACTTGTGTGTATGTGATTTAGAGGGGGTGGGGAAGGAGGTTCAGGGAGGTGGTGGAGATGCTCTCAGGTCTGAGGGGTTTACGGACGCTCGTCCTAATCAACCTTCTCCCAACAGCTACACTTTTATGAGCAGTCATTTCACCCGACTTTCACGGCGCTCTGGCGGTCATTGACCTCCGGCAAGGTTGCTCAAGGTTAGGTAACCGTGCTCGGCTGCGAGGTGTCTTTCAACAGGAGTGTGTTTTTCTTCTAATGACAAAGAGGTTAGATCATCTGAATCCTCAAACAAGATGTGCTCTCCTGTTCTTACATTCGAAAACGCTTTTTTATGAAGCGTTAGACATAATTACGTCACTTTTTACTTTACTTATATCTATAATTCAATAATATATTTAAACTACTAGAGTTTAAAAGTATATTTTTAAATAATGTCCCCAGCCCTATATAGTCAGAGGAATATTTTTGTCATTTTGGGGACGACGCTTATTATTTTTGCCTGTGGGGAGATCATGCGCTCCATCGTGTATGTGTTTGCTTCTGTCCACGGCTAATCTCGCACACTGCCTGACCCATCGGCATAATATTTTCTGTGCTCATTCATGACTGTTTGCTCAAGGACCTCTTGTGGTGACAGTGATTCACACTTTTTGAAAGACCTATTTTATTAACTGTCCCGTTCGTGCCACAAGTGCATCTGTAGCAAAAGGCTTTTCTGGCAGTCGGCTATAGGCTAAAAACAAGCCTTACCTTGTCTGCAGGCCACATTTTGACCTTTGTGTAATTCTGTATCCGATCGGTTCTGATCCCTTAACGTTAGGCGCGATGTGTTGTTATCTTCGCCGCCATCTGGAATCTAAAGGGAGCCAGTCGGGACAATCGAGTGGAGATTCAACTCTTCTCTGGTTTTTGGAGGGGACAGGGAGACACGCCTAGTTGAGATCTGCACTCTGCTGAGTGGACTTTTCTAGTTTGGTATGTGTGCGCTAACTATGGGGCTGGAGGCGATTAGCTTAACATGAAGATAACTAACCTGGCTTACTGAGTTAAAAAAATACGCCAATACCGGCCCCTATAAAATCATACAAATTAACACTTTGTGTCCCGTTTGTGTACTCCCTATACAAACTTCATAGTAAAAACAACAAGTTAAGTGCTGCAGCACATTTAGACGACCGATTAGCAGCCAGACAGAAACATGACTCAGCTATATTAAGGAGAAATGGATACCACTTTCAAACATGGCCCCCCCATTCATTCCTGAAAGTTGCTCCTTGGGTGCATTTAATTTATGTTAATGCGAAAGCCTGTGCTTATCAGTCCCAACCAGCAAACTATCTTTAATCACATTCACACACCATGACTCTCTTTGCATCAGGTTCATTGAATCACTTCTTGTCTTTTAATGTCTGTGTAATGGTTTTTTTGACATTTATACACTGGTGGTGACATGACACTACAACAACTCCAGCCTCGTGGGACGATAAAGAACATATGTGCATACCTCAACACACAGTGCCTTCAGGGTTTCCTGAGGCGACATTCAATGATGTCAACCCGTCGCCTGGGTTAGGGCCGACTTACTGCGACTGCCGTGTTTTGTCATTTCTCCTCACTGACAGTATTTGCGTGTGACAGGCTTCAGGTACACAGTTGCTGCACAACAATACATATTTCTGATATGTCACCGATGCCTTTCAGTGCTTGATTTGTCTTATTTCTGTCTCAATTTCTCTCATA
This sequence comes from Pholis gunnellus, assembly GCF_910591455.1. Classification (NCBI taxonomy): domain Eukaryota; kingdom Metazoa; phylum Chordata; class Actinopteri; order Perciformes; family Pholidae; genus Pholis; species Pholis gunnellus. The sequence continues at coordinate 22,351,281 of NC_136536.1, read as the reverse complement.
TACACACACCTCTTCTTGCTCTTAGCGTGTCCTTGTAAAGGTTTAAGGTGTGTTACTCTTCTAGCTATTGTGTCTTCCTCATCTCTTTCACCCTCTTGCCACGTATCTGGGTGCAGTTGCCTCATCATACGGACCCTGAAGCTGAAAACATTCGAAGGGGAAAACAATATGTGACATCCTCGGCGCAACGCACTGTATTTTTCTGTTTTTGTCTTGGTCTTTGTGCGCATCTGAGGAGAGATGCATGTGTGGGGGGTTGGGCTTCACGAGGTGAGGCGACAACCTGGTTTTCTCACTTTGCTAATTAGCCTTGAAGATCAAACAACCAACAGCAAATTCATGAAAAAAACCAACCCCCCCCCGGAGACAATTGAGATACTCCCAATCTGTCTGGGACTTATTGCTTTGTGCCATCCGACCTGCTCGCCAGCAGACACCTTAGAGGGGGCACAAAGGTGTCTCCCATCGGAGTATTGTCTCCATCTGCTCATCATACTGAAATCAGAGGCACATGTTTACTTGAACTGGTTTGTCAGAGGTGAAGTGTACCCGCACTTCACTCAGCATCTGTTTCACGGTATCTGTGGTCTTGCACAAGAAGACTAAGTAGAGATGGGAGCTGAAAAGTGTGATAAGATGCAGATTAAGATCCGATTGCTGTATTGAAAGCTCTGTGATTTCACACGGAGGCATCTTGTCTGGATGAGATGGGCTCAGATTAACGAGACGAGATGGAAAAAACATAATAATGTCTATAAGCAGCCTCACACTCAAAGGAAAAATAACCTAGAAATCATTAGAGAAAACAAAATAGATACAATTCTAAATAAAGTAACTATTTTTGATCAAGTGGTATAGTAGCATCCTTTACCATCAAGAATACTAGCCATTATCCAGTGTCATTTATTACATAATTTAGTTGTAATAAAAAGCCATACATTATTGTCCAAAACATATACAAAACATACAGAAAAGTAAGTCTCGTGTAGTCATATGCATCCAGACATTCTGGCAAGTCTTCCACACAGTCTCGGGTCAATACTTAAGACCTTTGTTTCGAACCATGGAGTCTATGACGCTCGTGAGTTACTGTAGTTGTGTTCTAACCTGTGGATACATCGCCACCTACTGGTCAAAACAATGTCAGCGTCACAGCGCGGTACAAACCGTGTGAAAGTGTGATTATCAACATGTAACTGACTATAGACCATTGAGATTAGGCTAAATACATAGTTCTGCTTAATCTTGACAAATATACTAATTTAATTATAGAAGTTAGCTTGTTTATTTAATTCCAAGACGTTTGTCCGTCGTCTCTGTCGTCGCAGTCCTTGGGTTCGGAGCCAGATAGGAACCATCAACTGTTGCTTGTTTCCCCTGGTGGAGGCGGACGAGTCGCTGGAGGAGCAAATCAAAATGGCGAGCCAAGAGGAGTCTGTGAGGGAGTTCGTCGCCGTTACCGATGTGGATGAGGAGAGGGCCCGGTTTTTCCTGGAGTCCGCCGGCTGGAATTTGCAGGTACGTCTTTTCTGCGTTTTACCGTTGCGTTGCGGTGGACTGTACGATAGGAAGTCAATAGGAAACAGCGCTGATGCGACATGTGTCAGGCGAATAGCTTGACGGCTAACATTAGCCTGTGTTGCCGGTATTTTGTGCAAGTCACCATTTGACAATGGCCCGAGCGCTTTGTCACCAAACAACTAGGGCACTGTACAGTTCGGCAGCGGTCGCGGACACGAGCCCTTAAAGGTCCTTTGAAGATGTCTCATTGCAAAGCAGGTTGACATTAAGTTTTTGGCTAGCGCCAGTCTGCCGTGAGTCCATTGAGCCGTGCTAGCTAGCGTTAGCCCGAAACGATGTAACGTTATCGCTAGATATTAGCGATACTTATAACCATGTAAAGATGATTGGGTAGCTTCTGAAGCTGCGACACCCGCTGTCCCGCTGAGTCACGTGACTGTGTTTAGGAAGACGAATGCACGAACATCCGCTCTTTTTGTGGAGTCAAATATAAATAGTAAAGTGAAACTGATTGACTGTTACGAGTTTTCTCACTCGACTAGCGCCATCACTGTTACAATAGTTAGAGGCTATAGATCTATCAGCTGGGATACTTTGGTGCCATTAGGGATTTCATACTTAAAAACATTAAAGACACATCAACCACAGATGGAGTTGAGTTTTCTAGCTCTTGACTGAGATGTTTAAAAGGTCATCAGTAACACGTGACGCTCGTTATGCTCGGTAAGCTGTCTGTCAGGATTTCTTGGTGACATTGATTTCTTTTTGCCTCCTCCCAGCTTGCACTCGCCAGTTTCTTCGAGGATGGAGCTGATGACGACATAGTGACTCTTCCTCAACCTGAGATCGGCTCCTCGGTGTCCCGGTCTGCTGGGCCCAGGTACCGTTTACAGCCGGCCAAACTTCAGTGTGATGAAAACGTATTGGGCACACATAAGCAGCTGTGCATTGTCCGGTCGAGTTTAGCAAAACATCCTGGGCCAAAGAGTCTTTGTTCATGAAATTTAATTTGGTAACACACAGATTCAATGCAACAAACCTACTTTTTTTCCCTATATCATCAGCGCTCAGCCCAGAGTGACGTCCTTCAGAGATCTGATGCATGAGGCAGAGGATGAGAGTGACGAGGAGGAAGGCCAAAGGTGAGTTAAATTGTGTTGTTTAGCAAATGTGTCACTTGCTTTTACAGAGCCAGATGAAGGAATAAGGCAAGCTTAAAATATGTGTCTGCTTTGCCCTCCTCGAGAAACTCGGATCATGTGCCTGGTAGAGACTGAGTGTCATGCTTGAAGTTAATGACTGAAGTCACTGCCCAGGTGATTGTGTGATGCAACAGTAGCCATTGGAGGTCTTTGTCATCCTCATCCAGGTGTTTGTGACTATTGGTCATGGCTATAGACGTGTCTGTCTGAGCTGTCCATCCTCACGGTGTTGGGATGGTATAAGTCACACCTAGCACGGGTGATTCCAGAATGCACCAAACTATTTTTGGTCTCTCCTCATTCACTGTGAGCCGGTCGGCCGTGCTTTTCTGCAGCGTCAGCAGATTCTGCTGCCGGGGCAGTGGAGTGGACTTGTTAAGGGAATGTGTTGGGTTGCTAATTTCCTCTTCTTTTATTTATTACAATCAGTAAGAAAGCTGAATTAAAGAATAGTACGCGTGTTCTCTAGAGTCAGTTATAATCCCATGCATTATTTACATTTCCCTCAGTTGTGTTTTGCAGTGCCTGCTGGCTTTAATGTTTACTTATTTTCAGCTGACATGCGAGTAGCATTGAGTTCATATTTCTTTGTGTGTTTTCATATCTCCTCCTACCGGGTAACTCTCAGGAGGGCTGTATCGAATGTCATTTTTCTTTTTACGTTCAAACTTTGATGACAATTTGAATGTCTTTCATCATATTTTATGACGCTATCTCTCCTAAAAATATGGGCAAAATATGATTCGGTGTTATTGTGGTTAAATAAATGTAATCTATGGTGCTACTAGACCTCCCCGTTTATACAGGTGTGTACTGTAAACACTTTAGACCACCGTGACAGTGTTTTTTTATTATTAAAGGCAATACGGCAACAAATATGGATTGAAGCTGATTTTCTTGGCTGAAAACATGTTGTAGAAATGATTAAATGTATAGTTTTTCTCTAAAGTTTAACTTTTGTACTGATGACTGAGAGAATTACAGAGACACAGCTCAGTCTCTCGCTGTATATGTGTTTGAGACAGAGTGGAAGAGAAGCTGGTCTATTGCACGCAGTGTTTCTGTCAGTTAGTAATAACTGCCAGCTGTTATTAAGGTGATGACGTTGACCTAGAGGATTACTATAACTACACATATTTGGGTTTTGTCTTGATGACAAACTAGCTTTGAACCCTTTTCATGCTGCCAACTCTAAAAAGGCAAGAAAGGACTTTCTTCTGAGATGCTGACTCTCTTTGTAGATGTTTCATTGAATGTGTTTTAACCGTTTATTGCTTGGTTTTGTAAACTAAATCTGTCCAATAAGAATAGACTTGGAAGTCTTGTTTCAGGGGAGGGGCCAGGCGATGCTCTTGGAATATAGATCTATATTGGACTGTCAGATTTATGAGCCTTTTTGCAACTTTCTTCGTGTTCTATTCATTATCAATAATCTCTACCAGCATCAGAAACTTGTTGGAGACGATACAAGCAGTCCAAGATGACCAATCCCAGTTATCGCGGCTCCCACGTAGTATCCTCATAGCTGCCATGGCCCCAGTGTATAGCTACATATGAGAGGGGGCCCACTGCGTAGCGACAGAGCCAACGCACGCAGCTACATTGTCACAGATGTCGTAGACCACCTGCTAATTGTAAGCTGTGGGAGTGAAAAACGTCCGACCTCACAGTCTCCTTCTCCTCATCTTTGTAGGTGTTTTGATGCCTAGCATGCCAGCACTAATGCGGCAGGAGCTTGTTTTTTTTAAAGTTGATGACTTTACGCTTTAGTGCTATGGTACCCTAGACATTCATCGAACCATTATACCTCAAAATAGATCATATTAGACCCGTCTCAACCAGTGTGACATTCAGGGGACTTTTTGTTGTGAAACTTGTTGCACCTTCACGGGTCGCTCTTTTTGCGTCTGCTGTTTTACTCGTATTGTTTAAGAGTTCCTCACCATCTTAATTGACACCCTGCCAGGTTTTTCGCGGGGGGCTCAGAGCGCAGTGGGCAGCAAATCGTCGGACCTCCCAAGAAGAAGAGCTCCAACGAAGTGGTGGAGGACTTGTTCAAGGGGGCGAGGGAACACGGGGCTGTGCCGCTGGACAAGCCTGGGAGAGGCCCAGGGGAGACCAGCAAAGCCAGGGTGAGGTGAAACTTGGTGCTGCATCTGCGGTGTCTTATACATCAGTTTGTTATTGCTCAAACAGCTGGATCAGCTATTTCATTCGCTTCTTTTTCTGTTTGTAATTTGCTTTTAATGTCTCCTGTCACCACAAAGGCCTTCATTGGTGGAGGCTACAGGCTCGGCGCAGCTCCCGAGGAGGAGTCAGCCTATGTGGCTGGAGAGAGGCACGGCTCCAAAAGCCAGCAGGATGTGAGTGCAGAGCCTGATGGGTCCTCTTTCTTCAGTTATTGCTTTGGTTCTTGCATCATTGGTAGTAGTCAAGCCAATTTGCCAATAGAGCAAACGATCAGTCCACCTAATTTACTGCTAATTGTTCAAATGTGTATTTTTGCACACACACACACACACACATGGAAGAGCATTGTTTTTATGAAACATTGTGTTAGTTCAGGCAGCCACAAGTGTCATGTTGTTCTTTATATTGTCTAATAGTGTGTGACTACATCCTGTTTTTGGGTGTTGTGTTTCCTTGCTATATTCTGGGTCTGGACCTCTTCATGTCTCTGTACATCCGGTTGAACATTAGTAAGCCTTGTGCACCTTTTAACGCCGCAAGATGTGCTGCTATCGAGTGGAAGTTAAGCATTTTATTCCCTGTTATCTTACTAAAATACTTGTATTCTACAAAAAGCTGGTAACGTATCAAATCACGTAGTGTGCAGCCGATGGTTTCGACACAGGAAGTGTCGATGGCAGTGAGCAGGTGTGAAGCTGTGGCTACTTCCTGGAAGCACAAAGTATCAGTACAGACCCGCTACATGGCACACATTAGAAAGAGTCTCAGAAGAAAAGATACCTTCATTTGTTTTTTACCATCTCTATTTGTAGGGAAATAACATCCATATTGAAGTATGACCTCGGTCACATGAAGTGTGTGTGTGTGTGTGTGTGTGTGTGTGTGTGTGTGTGTGTGTGTGTGTGTGTGTGTGTGTGTGTGTCTTGTAGGTCCACGTGGTGCTGAAGCTGTGGAAGACCGGTTTCAGTCTGGATAACGGTGAGCTCAGAAACTACAGCGATCCTGGGAATTCCATCTTCCTTGAGGCAATCAGAAGGGGGTGAGAATATTCTGTTAAGTTATTCAAAGTTATATTTAGATTGATTATAGACGCATGAGGACACACTGTGTCCTTCATGTTTACATGTGAATACCAGGCTTGGGGAGAAACGGAATACATGGAACGGGGTTGTGTAATCTGGATACAAAAACCAGTGAACTGTATATCTGTTAGTTAGTAGTAAGTAAGTGTATAGGAATATATTTTTAAAGTACCCCCCCCCCCAACCCTGGTATATATGTGTACAAGCGTTGTGAGCAAAATTCCCCTTGTTCACCTGCAGGGAGATTCCCCTGGAGCTGAGGCAGCGGTCTCGAGGGGGCCAGGTCAACCTCGACATGGAGGACCACAGGGACGAGGACTTCTCCAAACCCAGGATGGTGTTCAAGGCCTTCGGTGGCGAAGGACAGAAGTTGGGAAGGTGAGATCAAAGAACAGCTGCTGAAATCGATGCACATTCTAAATAGAGGCTGGTAAACTGGTCTTACTTGTTTTACATGGGACTTAAGCATCTTTAGACTGGGTGCTGGTTTTGTTTCTGGGCTTCCAGATAAATGACGATAGATGAAGGTTTCTGATCAATCGTGTGACGCTGTTGGAGCAAATTCATATCACAGTGAAATGAACCATTCAATCATCCGTCCATCCGTTTTCTGCTGCTCTCCGGGTCAGTGATATGGTATTCTGCACAAACATGTTTACATGTTTACGGTAGCCACATATCTGACAATTCTATTGTCATGTATTCCAGATAAACTGAGGGATTACGTGTTACATTTACTGAGGATGCACTGACATAGCACTTTTCCAAGTGCTTTTTAAATATGGTAAAGAAAACAAAAAGATGTGTATACGTATCATAAACAAATATGTTGTGTAAATGTACTACAACTTAAAGGCTGAGAGACGTCTGAAGCTAAATAAACCGTGTTAAACTTTGGGATTATCTGAAAGAGGCGGAGTCACAAACGGGGCTGTTCCTCTTAGCTCAGACGCGTGTTTTTCACAATGGTCATTTATTCCTTAGTTGGAAATGTTTAATATCTCTCCAGCAGCAATTTAATTAACAGCAATGATAGGAAATAAATAGTGAACCAAACTGGAGCAGGAAATGGCATCAGATAAATCAAGTGCAGACGATGAAGCCGCGTGGAAAGTCCCAGCTTGCCTCTTAATATACAAGTAAAAGGGTAAAACTGCCCTATTTTGGATCTGACAGATTGCCTTGTCATCAAAAATGTAATTTTGTAAATACTTAGTAGAAGCACCGGCTCTGCAATATCGTCCAAATATCTGTGCATTTGGTCAAAAATGTTTTATTTGTTTCCGTATCGCCCAACCCAAACCTCAGCTCACTGTCTCAGTATAGTACGACCACAGTTTGACAAAGCGTCGAGTCAGAGTGAGTTCTCATCTTTTTCCATCCTCCTCCTCCTCTAGTGTCACCCCAGATTTGGTTGAAGCTCCGGCCACCTATCAGCAGGAACAGGCCGCCAGCGAGGCCCAAGCGAGCACCTCCGTGACCCTGGACTCCTCCCTGCCCGTCACTAACATTCAGATCAGACTGGCCGATGGCGGCAGGCTGGTCCAAAGGTTCAACTACAGCCACAGGTGATCGATTAGCTCTTTTCAGACTTGTAGTAGCACATAAACCCGGATCTGACGGCTACAGTTGTCTCTTGTGTTTCTGCAAGTCTGTGGTAATGTTTACTGACCCATTTAATCTAAAGAACCCAGTTATTGAACCCAAAATGCCCAACTGCTGAAAATGTTGAAACAAAAGTTTATTTCCAGTGAAAATGCAGAGAAATTGAACATTAAATGACGAGGTGTAAGGGACACGTGTACTTATGCTGCTGGTCTAAAACAACGTGAAGTTAGTTATTGTAGTTTGACCCTCAGTTGCAGTCAATGAAGGTACTTTAAATCCCTTAGCACCCAAGTTTTACAGTTTGTGTCAAAGATCAAACTCCTTCTCTGAGTCATAACTCAGTCAAATATGATGCGTATATTTTTGGATTCAGTGGGACTTTGTGAGGATAGCGTTATATCCGAGGACTACTGGATAACGGCAAAAACAGTAATCACGGTTATTTTGATCGATATTGAGATCACGATTATTTAACAGGCTCGCTCATTGACTTTGGAAACATCAATGCTGTAAAGCGCCACCTTCACCCTGCGCTTTAAGCCGTCCTAGAGCCGGTTGCCGTACACCACCGTGGAGAATATATATATATATATATATATATATATATATATATATGCCCGGGGAGAGTTTCTGAGTGGCTGTCCCTGACCCGCCAAGTGGGGTCAAAGTGCACCGCTGTAAAGGAACGTGGTGCGCTGGATTTTAAGACACAGAAGAAAAGAAAATAGCGAAACGGAATGCGGCTCAATATTTGTTTAACGTCCGTTTTCATAATCGTTGGAAGCTGATTTAAAATGTGATAAACTGCATGACTCAGTCATCCCACATTTCCTGTTTTGATGTGTTGTTGTGTCCCTCAGGGTGTCTGACGTGCGCCAGTTTTTGGTGGGGGCCCGGCCCGCCATGGCCGCCAGAGAGTTTGTCCTCATGACCACCTTCCCCAACAAGGAGCTGTCGGACGAGGGACAGACGCTGGAGCAGGCTAACCTCCTCAACGCCGTCATCGTCCAGCGGCTAAATTAAGGGGGGGAGAGTAAGACCAACCCCCTCCCCTCCACCCGGTGGTGTGGCTGAGTAACTGCAGCCCTGTGAAACCTGCTGCCCCTTCTGAGGGAGGAGAAAACACAGACTTATGTTTGGACTTCTAATTTCTGATTTATTATGTTTTTTTTTCTAAAGTGAAACATAACAGTCTGCACCCCAGAGCCCCCCCCCCCCCCCCCCCCCCCCCCCCCCCCACACACACACACACACGTTTAACCTCCAGCCCCCCATGCTCTGTGACAGGCGGTAATGAGGGGGAAACCAAAAATCTCCAATCATTAAAGAGCTGTTGGAAAGCCAACAGATGCTGTTGATTTGTGTTTGTGATTGGCGGGGGGGAGGAGGAGGAGGGTGGTGTTTACCTGACAGGAGTAGATGGTTTAACCCAAAACACGCAGCAGCAGTCCAGCTTCCCGCAGAAATGTTCACTAAACCCGGCTCTCTTTTCTCCTTTAACACGCTCCCCACTTTTCCTCTTCTATTAACCTTAACTTGGCCCTTCAGCTAGTTTACTATCAGGTGCTGGGGCCTCACCAGATCCATGCTGGAGCAGACTCCCCGTCTGTTTGTCCGTCTCAATGGCACAAACCAGACCCACATAGGGAATACTAGTCTTGATAAAGGCAAAAGTACACATTGACAATGTGCTTTTGTGCAAGTTTCCATCTCTCACCACATATTCCATGTGGAGTGAGAAGTGTAATAGTGTAACAAAACACAAGGGGGGGTTCTCTGACCAACCTATACCAGTAGCCTTACGCTCCTTCCTCCAGCTCCATCACCACACCTGTCCCTTTGTTCAAATGAAGATGGAATTATTTTTTTAAACTGCCCCCCCCCCCTTTCCTTTTACAGACTGTAGGATTGTCCCAGTTAGACGGTGGCATTTTGATATTGTGTGACATGACAAACAGTTACACACGGCTTTATAGTCAAACCAATGGTTGAGCAAAAGAACATTTAGATTGTAAACACTGGTTTGTAGAAGTGGAAGTTGAATTCCTGCGACGACACTGACACCTTCTATGCATCCTGGGGCGACACAGAAATATGTTTGGACCTCTGGTGAAATAAATCCATTTTATGGTTGATGTATAAAGAACTTATGGTCTTGTGTTTTTATTGCGGGGCGGGGGATCGTTTTCTAAATGTGATGTTGTGGTTCTGTCTAAGAATCTTGGTGTCAGATCATCATCACTATTATTCAGTACAGTACATGAAGTACACTAAGCCGATCGCTCTGGGCGTAGCCACATTTCAGAAATGTCGATACTGGAAACCGGACTCCTTGGTCTTGTGTACCACAACAGTGGTTTCTTTCAGGTGAGATTTGATGTAATAACTTGCTCACATACACAATATACTGTTTGTACCTTATGTGTTTAGAGTGCATGAAGAAAATACAACTTCAGCCTCTTGTGGCTACACCGAGTATCACAACAACAAACATTTGGATGAATGAAAAACATTCCCCTGCCAACACACTTTTTCATCTGTTTTCACAGAATAAATGAAACATGAAGGATCTTTGAAACGATGACCTGGCAAAAACGTTTTTGTCATAAACGGGAGAGAAATCAATGAAATTCCGACTTTTGTTCTTTTTGTCACTTGACTCTCAGGGCTTCCGTTGCAAACTGATGGGTGACTCCTGACTTCTGGAGCCCCTCTATGTGGCCATAAAAGCTCAGACCATGGTGACTGTTAACCACACCAAATGACAGGAGATGGAGAACTAGTAGTTGTGTTGAGTCAGCATATTTTTTTCTTATTTCTGAGACACTTAAAGTAGCATAATTTCAGAATATATACACTGAGTGATTTCATATCCATACCATAAGTATATAAACAAAAACACCCGCGTATACTTGTACATGACACGTGACCAACAGCTATTTCCTGTCAAGACCTCGACTAATCTTGGAATATAGGTCGTACTTGTTGCTCCCTTTGTTTCTGCTTCTCCATAATTGTGTTGACTACATCACACCAAAGGAGACTCAATCTGCTGCTTTTGTTTCCAAGAAGCAGCTGTCGGTAGAAAAACGTCCGCTTGAAATCGTTGTCTTTCCTATAAATCTCTTACTGGCATCATTAGTGTTCAGCGATGAAATCAACTCTGTCATTCTTCCGATAATTGGACTCAAGATATGTAACCCAAATCACTTTCAGTTGTGCTTTTATTGTATTTTGAGCCAACATTTATCTCCGTTGCCGTGCACGCCCACATGAACAATCCACGTCGTGCACTTAGAGCCAATTATCCGTTCCTGTGACCTCGGCACACAACACCCACCAAAAACTATCGTGCTGCAAATTAATGAGTCATGGAGAATGTTAGGAAATTAAAAAAGCTAGAACGTGAACATTAACACTGCTTCTCCCCAGTTAGAATATAATAGGATGAGGCTCATAAATGGAGATCATACTGCCAATGATCTCGCAGTTTGAAGTTCAATGAAATTATCCCAGTGGGTGTCTGAAGCACTTGCTTTTATTGCTGTTGGTTTTTACAGAAAGGAAGATGCGGGTGTTGCTATGGATGCAACTTTGCTGCGGAGACATGAACGGAGGCAGAGTGTCTCCTGGGACAGGACGATGCTTTGACTCGGAGCTGTTCACCTAAATTAGCCCCGTCTCTCTCTCGCTCGCTCTTTTTTGCCAGTAGTTTTACACCGCAGTGTACACTACAGTCAGAGCATTGTGTTCCGTGTTTCTCTGGGAAGGCTGATGTATTTTGAAATACACATTAAGAATAGGATTCTGAAGTTCTACTATGAATTAGTGAGATTAGAGTGTTTCATTCTATTGAAAAGACGGAAACCTCAGAGCAGAAAACACACACACACACACACACACACACACACACACACACACACACACACACACACACACACACACACACACACACACACACGCACACACACAAAGGAAACACTGTAAGCACTGCCCACCAGGGATAACTATAATCACAGATACAAGAAAAACAACACAATACTTAATGTGCCTTCAAAATAAAATAATTTTCTCTGCAGAAGTGGAAGCTTCAGTTTCAAGGTCCTGGTTTTGTTTGTGCTGGCTCACTGCTACACTGTCATAGATTTCTGTCGACACCCATACATATTATTGTAATAGATTATTAAACTAATTTCAGCAGGATAGTCTATACATGCTGAAATTATGGTTCCAAGCATTCATCATATAAATAGCGTCAACCCAATCGGTGTTTGATGGTTTTAAAGTGCACTAGTGCAGTGCCCGTCGTTGGCCTGTGGTGCTGTAGCTTTCTAGAGAGAACCACTAAAAGTGGCTACGAAAAGCGCCCAAAAACATCTATAGATTTATTACGGTGTTTACATGTGAAAAATATTGAATTATGTTACTATTCCAACTCATTTTAGCCTGCTATCACTTACTAAAGGCCCCAAAAGTACGGAACTATGCAACTCACATTGTACTACATTTACCTGACAGAGATATGTTACTGGTTACGTTGCAGATTCAGATTTGGCTCACAAAATATAACCATTAAAATATGATGCATAATTATTCATTAAACTATCCAGCATCATAGAATTGAAAGCTCCGCATTGAAGGCGTTAACCCTATACCTAAACATTCGTGGAACGTTAGAAAAAACAACCTCCCGCGAACACACCACGAATCGTTCTCTGAAATGAATTGAACCAAAATGAAAACCGGACGGTATCGGAACGTCAAGAAAACGTCCTCATAACATCAAGGCAACGTTCGCCTCTCCATCACTTTGAACACTTTGGACATGTACTTGTGCTGATAGTTTTACTAATACTTATACTAATACTTTTACGAAAGAATATTTTGAGTACCTCGTCTATCACGGCCAATACTACCTTCTCCATTCAGAGAGACGGTGAAAAGCGAAGCAAGACAGCGTTTTGCCTCGGGCTCGGGGTTACTCGCGGTCACAGACATAACAACAACATAACAAGACATTCTTTGTTTTGTAGTTAGATGAGTCATGTTATTGTGGGCCTCCACTATGGCCGCCAGGGGGCCCGTGTCATATACGAACCCCCCTCCCTCTCTCTCTCTCTCTCCCTCCCTCTCTCTCTCCCTATGTCTCTCTCTCTCCCTCTCCCTCTCGCTCTCTCTCCCTCTCTCTCTCTCTACGGGTTTTATTTTGGAGGTTGCAGGCGGAAATGGTGTGGTACAATATACTGTATTGACGTTGGTCTCCCTGCAGAGAGCTGGAGAGAGAGAGATAGAGAGAGATAGAGAAAGAGAGAGAGAGAGAGAGAGATGAGAACATCCGCTGGAGGAGCAGACAGACAGACGGACGGACTGCAGGAAGAGCGGAGCCGGGCGCAGGGACAGCTCTCCAGAACACACCGCTGAAATGGGAGTCGAAATCGAGACTATCACCCCGGGCGACGGTAAAACAAATTTAAAAAGCCAACTTGCATGGAAGAAAGAAACGCGTTTGTGTTCATTACTATTTGCACTTTAATCTGTTTCGCATAGATGCCCAGCCCGATGCAGATCGCAGAAACACCGCCTCAGTTGCGTAGTAAGCCCGTTATAATAAGCGCCTCTTTTGGTTTCCTCCACAGGAAGGACTTTCCCCAAAAAAGGACAGACGTGCGTGGTGCATTATGTCGGTGAGTTTTAAATAAGAAACTTATTGCCCCGCACGCATGGACACACGCTGCATATTTCGCCGCTCCTGTTTGGTTATTAATACTCACATAGGCCGTACAAGTGGAGTGACGGCTGTGGGCAACTGTCTCACTACACCCGTATGAAAGATAGACAAGCGTGGTAATCCTGTAAGTATCACCGCAGACACTGTAAATCCCCATGAGAACCTTATTATAGCGATGCTGGTGCACTTTTTTGAAATGATGTGGAGTGCGAGACATTTTTTTTTTTACCCCCAAAACCTTCCAGGCAGTGATTTATCAGTAGGGCAAAGAGGCACGACTGTCAGTCACCGACCGGGCTGCATGGAAATGTAACCCCTTCCCCACATTTTTTGACTCCGTGGAAGCACATTCTGCGCTCAAGATTCCTCGGTTGTGATAGTGTCCACAGCAGCATGAATCGGTGGCTGACTGTCTACGTCCCGGGGACAGCGCACTGGATTCATCACTGCGTACAAATAATGCGCGCTCTAGTTTGGCCCGACCGGTCCATTACTGTCTCATCAAGATCAGCGGATAATGTAGTGTGTCTGGAGAATTAACAAAAAAAGAAAGAAAAGAGAGAGAGAGATGCAGACGGATTCCGCCGCAGGGTTCACTCAGAAGCCCAGACAGACAGACAGACAGACACCAGACAGCGGGGTCTTAAATCCCGTCTGATTTCCAGCGCTTTTCTGTCTTTGTTGGAGTTTCTGGGGGGGTTGGTGGCGTTCAGTTGAGCGGATTATAACCGTCTGGCCGACTCACTGTATTATTCCTGTAATTCTTTTCGCCACAGACGTGTAATGTTTTAAATGACACTGAATATTTGAAGCATTCCCCATCCTATTGTACTACATGGCAGCACTTATTTATTTCTAAAAGGGGCCCAAAACATCAGTTGTATCTTTTAATTATTTTTCGTATAATATAGCCATGGGACCAATATACTTGAATATATGTCTAGGGCTGCTGAGGATTGTTTTCAGTATTGATTCATAGCAATTAATCATTCGGTCTACAGAATGTCAGCAAATACAGAAAACAGACCATCACAGTTTGACTTCTTAAAATGTCTTGTTTTACCCAACAATTAGTCCAAAACTGTAGTCGGCCAAAGATATTCCGATTACTATTGTAAAAGGCTAGAAAATCAGAAACGATCACATTTTGGGAGCTAAAACCAGAATATTTTAATTTTTCACGTTTTGCTTGAAAAACGTATTCAACAGATGAATCAGTTATCAAAGTAGTTGCAGATTTGTTTTCTGTTGATCAACTGATCGATTCATCTCGTGTCATTTTCAAAAGGAAGTGCACAGCTCTGCTCTGAGCGAACATGCTCACAATGATCACATGTCGATGTTCGGCTGGTGCAATGTTATCACACTATGTTAACCGTCTTAGTTTAGTGTGTTATAACATTGCTAATAAGCACAAAACACAAAGTACAGCTGGGGCAGATGAGAATCTCTTAAGGTTTGCAGGTTGTAAAGCATTGGACAAATAAACATATTGCCCTGATGGAGGTGAGAGGATCACCAAAGTTATAATGATACATCCTCGGGTGAGCATGAATGTCTGTAGAAAATACCATGGAAACCAATTCAGTAGCTATTGGGATGTTTCAGTCTGCGACCGACAGCCAGATATTGCCGTTCACAGTCACACCGCTAGCACGGCTAGACAGCCGAGAGATTCCAATTCAAACATAGTACAAACAATGAAACGCGTAGCATCAGCAGCAACATGGGATTCCAGATGGACTTCCCTTCCCACCGTGCTGGTCTGGTCCTCTTGCCTGGCTTAAGACAGACACAACTCTCTCTGCAACACAAGCCTCTTTGCTTCCAAGATTATGTAACAAGCTCTGATTCGGGCCTCTTACATGTGAGGTGTTTTTTTGAAATTTCTTTTTAGCATTAGTCCGCATCTTCTTTGTTTTCTGTTTTTATATCACACAAAAACTGCAGGATATCCTCTCAGGGCGGCCTCCCTTCCTGTCAGCCTACAACTCAGCCTTGAAGCGCGACATGAAACAGGATATTCCATTACACACAAGCCTTTTTTTAAAAGGCAGACGTCAAAGTGAAGATCAAAACTTTGATTTGCCTGGGGGGGGGGGGGGGGGGGGGTATTTGCAAAGGCTCTGCCTGCAGGGAATGGCCCTGTGGTTGAAAATGTCATCACTGTGTGGTTTGGTGGTGAAATGGCCACAGTGGCTTTGATGCTTTGGATCGGTCCTTTCAGCTTGTGCAGATAATTCCATTTGGCTGCTGTCTCGATGTGCAAGAAAAGGATAGGACGCTCACTCCTGCCCACCTGGATTACAGACTGCATCCCTGATGTGCCCAACAACATAAGCGATGTCGCACCTTCGCCCACACGACTACACACACACACACACACACAAACACACACACACTTGCATTATGCCAAACCATCACACGCATACGCTGCCTTCCTCGCCGGGGCTAATAACAGTAATATAACTGGTGTAAATAGTCTTGGAGGGGTGCTATTCTGCGGTTCGATGCTTGCGTTTTTCCTGACTGTCACACTGAAACCCACCCTGCAGACAGCTGCGGCGGCTATTTCGGAGATCCTTGGAATCCTTTCATTTGCGTTCTCAATATACACACAGCAGGGGAAGATGGATGTCAGAGATGTATTTGTTTCCAACATTTTTTTTAATAACATTTTATAAATACAGTTTCCAGAGCCAGTATCTTTCTATCATTATCTGGTCTGCTCGTGTTTCTTGCATGCAGGAACTGATCATGACTCCCTCTTAATGCCGTGCATGTCCAGAGATAATGGCTGGATGTTTCACTCACAAGATGAGGTTGCGCATCGGCGGCCGCCTCACTCTCTCTCTGACTCTGTTCCTCTCTCTCCGTCCCCCTTATCCCACAGGCTCCCTGACAGACGGACGCAAGTTTGACTCGTCCCGCGACAGGGACAAGCCTTTCAGGTTCAAGATCGGCAAGCAGGAAGTGATCCGAGGCTGGGAAGAGGGTGTAGTGCAGGTAGGCCGGAGAACTGAACGCAGACCGCACATATACATTATGCACTTACATTTAGGCTTGGACTCTTAACATGTCAGTCACTAAGCAGCTTCAACAGTCACAATTAAGAGGCAAAAAGCAATTTGGATTGCAAGAGAAGAAAACACATTTTGCTGTTTGTTCAACTGCTGATATACATTCATTTGTTGACATAGTTCCATTATCAAGTTTTCCCCCCACAAAGGTTTCTATTAACGCAGCAAACGGTGGGTCAATACAGAACGGGACGCAGCGCTTTATCTCACACACACTGAGCCCTGCAGCATTTTGAAGAGGTGGCTAGTGATTGGTCCTGTAGCTTCATGGCTTCACGTTCTCCGTGTACTGTGTATATGGGTTAGAACGCCTTTAATATCTCACTAAGGCATCTGCTTAAAAATGAAAGTTGCAACATCAAATATTGTGCAATAAAGAGTGGAGTGGTAGATTAACAAATAAGGAAGCATAGATGCCCCCCCCCCCCGTCACTTTCACTGTGCCCCGTGGTTTATCATCCAACTTCAACCTCCATAGACTGACTTTTGATCGGATTAACTGTAGCTTATGCTCTCTCCTCTGTTCTTGTCGCTTGTCTCCTCGTACCTCCAGATGAGTGTTGGTCAAAGGGCTCAGCTGACCTGCTCACCCGACTTTGCTTACGGAAACAAAGGCCACCCGGGCATCATTCCTCCCAACGCCACCCTCATCTTTGACGTCGAGCTGCTGGGTTTGGAATGAAACAAACTCATGGCCTGTTGTTTTTTTTTAGTTGTTGTTTTTTTTAGTTCTGTGTAAGTATTCTGCAACAAATTGTTAGCGACAAATCACATTCTTCCTGTTGCACGGTGAAAGTCATTAACTAACATCAGCTAACATGCTAGTGCTAATCATAATAACTCACAAAAGTTTTTGTTTATTTTTTGATTTTCTCTATTTCAATAAGTCACAATGCTAACATGTTCATGCAGTATACATGTTGAGATGATTCAGCTACATTTGTGTAGAGGGCTAAGCTTAACAACCTACATTGGGTGTATATGCGCTAGGTAGGTTGTTTAGCTTAGCACTCTACACAACTGTAGCTAATTCATCTAAATAACTTTACACAGTCATTAGCGGCATTTATAGTGCACTCATCAACCACTACACCTACACTACTAACTATATAGCAAGAGAAATCACACAATATACAGATGTGTTACTGAAGAGGGAAAAAGCTCTCCGAGCTAGCTAGCTTGCTAACTATCAGTTAGCTAGCTCATTAGCTCAGGTGCTAAGAAGGACAACAAGTTCACACAATTTGTTCAAGAGACAAAGTACCATCGACTTGTGACCCACAACTGAATGGAAACCATTCTTCTTTTGTGAAACAGTTTACATGGATGAGCTTAGGGTAATAATAATAGGTAGGAATATTGAATATTGAAATAAATGTCTGTTCAGTCACTATCTTTTGCCGAATGGGGTAACACAATAGTTATTGAGCCTGTTGCTCACTGATTAAAGCCCTTGCATTTGCAGTATTACAAGCTCTCTTGTGACATTCCTACGGAAAATTACGAGCGGTGCTCTCTGAGAAGTGAGATCCCAAAACACACCAGAAATGACCGCTAAATTGCCATAGGTGCCCCAAATAAGAACCAAACGGAGATCTTCGAGATTGTAACTTTAAATAAAATTGGGTGGTGCAATGCAGCGAATAGGTACGATAGCTTTCATCATTTTCGTCTCTTTCTCTGTTACTTTTTTTCTTCAAATTTTATACCTCTTATCTTGTAGGCAGCGAATGATGCCGCTGGTTTTCACTACACAAAGAAAATCAACCGGCAGAGACTTGTATAGAGTGGTAATCCATGACACTAAATGTTTTATTGGCTATTCTTCAAACAGGGGCTATTTGAGAACTGTCCTTGGTGGTGCATCGAATGAAAGTATAAACAACTGAGATCTGCGAGTAAGCTGTTTAAATACACTTTCTTCATGAGCCGTGCTGTTGGAAAAATCCAATCCACAAGACCAACATTGAATAGATATGGACAAAATGAATGAAGATGTTTCTAGCATTAGAAATGATGCCGTTTGGCTGATGTCTTTGAGAGTGAGCATTTGAAACAATCCCTGCTCACATCTTCTATACCGTGCAATTGCAATCGAAACAATAAAACATTTTTTTGATTGCCTGTTTCGAGTAAGTTAGCAATTCTCTCCAAGCTAATTTTCTGTTGTGTGAGGAAATATATGGAAATCAGTAGCTGCTTGAAAGGTGTAAAACCAGTCTAATAACCAGTCTAATGAATGGTCACCAAAACAGTCGTTTTAAGTATAACTGATTTGCATTTAAAAGGTGAAAGAATGCAAAACCTAATTTATGTTCTTTGGAAAGTTACATTGACCCTGTGGGAGGTTTTGTTTTGTGCAATACAATGAGTACCTGCACACTGGAGTCATAGCTCAGCTTAATTTCGTTAAGCCCTTGGTTTTGTTTTTTATAAAGGGCATGGAGCCAAAATCATTTTAAAACAAAGGAGGCAGACAAGTATGGCACTCTTTTAGTAGCACAAAAGAGATGCAGTTCACAAACTAAATATTTTTGCAAATTCCAAAATGTTTAATGATGCAGCACATAGAGCTTCAACGTGTTCAAAAGGGGGACAAAAACCTTGACGTTTTGAAAAGAGCTTGTACTTTTCAGTGTGCAGACTACCTCCCTTTTACCAAAACCATGTCTGCCATAGCCGTGTGGTGCATATTTTCAAGTTAACTTTAGGTAGTAGGTTAATATTATCCAGTCTGACAATAAACCTTTAGGAATGGAAAGTTAATATTGTAGATCACTGCTGTCTTTTTGTGATTGACTGTGCTCGTTTGGTAATAGATTACCCTCCGAGATTGTCTCAGCGGGCAGCGGTCGAGACGAGCTTTGTACTAATGTTAGATCTGCCTCAAACTGATCTAGTGTCAGTGTGTTTTCAACCAAAGCATGTAGCGTTGTTTGACATCTGTAATGTTTTTAGTTCAGGCACACAGTCATTTGTGCTCTAATCCTAAATTTCCCCTCTTGTTGTCTTCACAGGTGACTTCCTACCTTGGTGACCCGGAGAGAAGCTAGGAGAGTCTGCACTTGATTCTATACGAGGCTTGAGTCTATAGTTCCACTACTTATTTCATCAAACTACAGACAGTTTATGTTATTTTGTCTCTGTGACAGTGAATTCTATTTTCCATCATATCCGTCCCCCATAAGAACCATGGGCCACCTTACAAACCTCCAAGTCTTGAATTCTTTTGAATTTTGCGCGTTCATTTTCGTAATGTTTTTTCCAAGTGTTGGTCTTGCATGGTTACGCTGAGAAGTACAAAAACACCAAATAACCTCTAGCGGCGACATTCATCTCTCACAAGTCGACGAGCGCTAGCATAACAGTGTTCGAGAGCTGGCGCTTTGTCGTATTACAGGAACGGAAAAAAAAGTGTACAAAAATATAACGAAAAGCACACATTTCTATCCCCATCCAGCTGAAAATCAGAACAAATGGAACGAGTTTCTGTTAGAGAGAGATGAGACTTAGTGTTGAGTTCAGTGGCTGCCTGTAGTGAAGCGTCAGGTCATGGGAGGCCTTCGTGGTGCAACACAGAAACTGAGTTTGCTACATGAAATGGCCGTTTGAAGTGTGAGCTAGAGAGGTGTAATTTCTGTAAAGGCGAACCAATCACGGTTGTAAATAGTTCTGTGTGCCTACATCTCTTCACCAGACACATGGTTACTACCTTGACCCCTCTGCATGTTCAAGGCCCGACTGGAAACCCTATTAGTATGTACACGTTGAAAGCTTTGCATCCGATTTGCGTTGTTATTGCCTTCTTATCTCGCCAAGTCTTTAAACCCCATTTAAAGCCATACACAGGTCTAACAGTGCAAGGACAGGATTTGCGTTGACGCAATCAATTGGATTATTCTTTTTCTTAGTAAAAATGAAAATAAATAAATGGGAAATGCTTGAAATTGACAGGGGGTTGAGGAGACAATAAAATTGTGACCTCCCCCGTTATTTTGTGTAACAACTTCAATCATGTATTTTTCAGATGCCAACTTTCTATCTGTGAGAAACAACAAAGCTAATGTACTGTATAACGATCTATATGATGATAGATATTGTTTTTCCTTTTAGTTCTTTTTGTCCCCAGTGTCAGTGAAGTACCACACTGCCTAACTGAAAAATCAGTGTTGTGGTAGATAAAGAAGCTGACACATGGGCATCCTAGTGGTTTTGTATCTCAAATAAATAGTTTTAAATGGAGTTTAATGAAGGAATACGCTGGCCTGGCTGTCAGATATTGACCGTGGCTGTCGATGTTACATATTGGCCAAGCTGCAGGTAGTGCGGCAGCAGTCCACCTCTGTACTGTGTAGTTATTTGCTGATACGTTACTGTATGCAGACTAAACCAATGATGACATATTTAAAATAAAATAAGTGCTCTCCACTTGCATTTTGTTTTTCTTTGTTTGTTTTTAAATTATATTTTATTATTTTCTTTTTCCACAGCAACAAAGCCAGACGGCTCAGATATCGCCTAATTGCAAAACAAGAATAAACTAAAAAGTTAACATGCATGGATTGCATTAACATGCATATGCATTGCATTATATACATATTTGTACACACCCCCAAAAAGAAAATTGAGAATTGAGCCTGGAAAAACTGAGCTAAGCTCCGTGGCAACATTTTTCCACTCCCTTCAAATCAAGTCACATTGCTAGATAAAAGATAAAATGATAGTAAGCTCCTACTTCTTTGTTTACACTTCACACGGAGTGGAAAGATCCGGAAATTCCTTTTGTTTAAGAAGTGAGGAGGGCGCTGCCGTCTATAATATTCTGTATTGGCTCTCTTGAGTCTATAACGTGTACATATTTTATTAGCAGATTCAAAGGCATCAGACCACACCTTGGCATCAGGTTAAACCTACAAATCCTTTTCTCAATACTCCCTACTTCTGTTGACATTATTATAAATATCCATTTTAATATTAATATATATCATATATATAGTACATTATATAAGAATGTGATATTATTGTTATATATTAATATAATTTGAATACATAGATACATTTATATCCCTAATTAAATAACTAAGACTGAAAAATTATTCTGCAAAATGAGTACTTTAGCTCTTGATACCTCAAATATATTTTGTTGATGATATTTCTGTATTATTATAATTTTTTCTTGTAGTGCAATCTAAGTACCTCTTCCTCCGCTGCTAATTGAAAGCCATAGATCTGCTGCTGGGCCGACTCAAGGGGCCCCCAGAAGGTCGGATTTGCAGCCGTGCTCCTTGCATGTGCACCACAACTGTATGACTCTGCATGTGCTTATCTTCAAGGTTAAAGACACATTTTTGAGTGGTTTACAAAACACTAAACAGTCATCGCTGTTTTTTCTTTCAACATGAATGAAAGCATATTGCTTACAAGGGGCTCCAATTTCACACATGCAGGTCAGCTTACTAGTCATGAGGATACTCAGCCCGTGAAAACAGTTAGGTAATGTCTTGTGTGGCTCCGAGGGAGCTTTGCCAAGTCTCAGGAAATAACACCGATGATGTCCTTAGCCATTGGCTGCATTATGGGGGATGCAGTATCCAGTATTTTTTGCTTTACGTCAGGTACTAAAAACCAGGATATATACAGTATATGTAGGCTTGTGTGGCACCAAATTCTTTTTTTAATCTGTCCTGTGAGTCCCCCAAACTTTATGGAAGTTCAATACTGAATCGCTGCAGTGCCCCTTTAAAATAAAAAAACGACAATTATTTGTTTTTTAATAAGCAACTCTAAAGCCGGAGATTTCAGTTCAAACAAATGATCAAAGGGTTTAAAAAGTCCAAATAAGCCACACTAGAAAGGTTCCACTGTAGGCTGCATGATTTCCATAATGGAAAAAGGACAGATTTGAATTCTGTAGCCTACTGTCATCACTTATACAATTGGTAGCTCTAAGTCAGTGCCCTTTTATACCGTAGAAAGAAAACTCTGTGATAAATAAAACTAAATGGTGCCCCGATCTTGGCTTTTCCATGGGTTCACATAATGCTGCCGGAGTATAGGGTTTAAAGGGGTTTCTCTGATAGTAATTCTATCCAAACAACACAATCATTTGGTTGATGGATGGTGCTACACATTTTCCCCGCTATGACTTGCATTTTATTTCAAGTGTTATACAGGCTAAAAATATAGTCAAACAAAAATAAGGGACAATGGAAGAAGGGATACCTGAGATAAGATTTTTGTGGAATATCTTGGTTGTGGATGCTGTCTTGTGTCCTTGTGTCTTGTAAAGCCAGATGGGCTGGGTGATATATGGTGGTGGACACTGAAATCAATCAATGAAGGAGTTGATTAGGATCCATACTTCTCGGAAAAAAAAGTCCTAGTTTTGTCAGGCAGTCAGAAAACCTTTTCCTGGAACAGGCTGTATAATAAGTGCCTTGTAAATATTTGGTTTGGGATAATCAGCTGTCTAATAGATCCGGACCGGTCTAACGTGCCATTACTTTAACCCGGCCCCTGGCAGAGTGCAACAACACAAGACACAAAACAGGCTCAATATACCATCTGTGTTCGGCATGTCATGGTGATTATCACATGCTACAGTATGTTTCCAGTAAAACACATTCAAGGCGAGTCGAAAAGTGCATGTGACCGATACGGGGCGTGGCTTAAAACGTCAACATTGATTGACGTGGTTTGCAAGATCAGGAAGCCAGCAGTGACATCACTTTCCAGAATTCCCCTTCAGCACGACGAAGAAGAGCGAAAGCGAGGAAGAAAGAAAAACAAAGGAGTTTGCTGCTGTCTGAGATTCAGAAGCTGTTGTTTGCGCTAACTTTACGAGCAAGAAATTAAAGGTGAGACTGTTTGTTCCAAACCGTTGTACCAACCCTTCCTTAGCGGTAACGGTTTCGTTTACCTAACAAGCTAACGATGCAGCTAACGCTAGCACTTTGCTTCCTTGCTTTTTATGTCGGAACAAAGACTTAGCTAAAGGGTACTAGTTTTGTCTTCGTTGTTATATTTCAATGTGTTCCAATGTCAACTAGCTTTGACTAGCTTCTAGAAACGTCTGTCTGCTTAAGCCAGCTAACAGCGGCTGGTTAATTGTTAATGGCTGTGCAGTGAGGCGTTAGCGTCGATTAACAACGTTCAATGATGTTACATAGCCACATGATTGGGACACGCCACTAACTCCTATCTAAAAAAGTTATATAAGACTTTTACCTCAATATTAGAATATGAAGCAAACGCAATTTTTTTTATTGTGCTCTCAAGCCCTGCGTATTATCTCTGAGCCTGTGTTGTTTTCGCGTTAGTACGGTAAGTTAGCTGCCTTGTTTGTAAAGAATATAACTGTGTGTATGTAACGTCTGACCTCGTGCAATACAATGTGGCCAATTATAGGGGTCCGGTAGAAAGGGCGTGGGTCAGTTCAGAGCAGGACAGACGTCTGCTCCGTTTTTACCGTTGTCTGTGTCTCTCTCTCCCCCCCCCTCCCTCCCTCTCCATCTGTCTCCTTCCCAGCGTTGTCAATAGACCGGAATAAGCTGCCAAGAAGACTACATTCTTCTATCTAACCAATTCGTTCAGGCTTGCTGAAGTTAGCCCTCTTTCCTTTCCAGTTTCCACCAAAGCTTTTTCCTTCGCTAGCTAACATTGATGGGAAGCCACTTTCTGAGATACTCGCCAAGCTTTTTACCCCCATTTCTCTCTGCCTGTTTGTATACAAATGTAGGAAATGTCCTTTTACATTTCCAAGAACGTCACATGTCCACTTCATCTGAACCGCTGCAGAAGTGACTCAAGGATTCGGTTATGTCATTGCAAAAGCTCCCCAAACTAATTTTTTCCAGGCTTATTCACATACACCTCCAGCCAGCTAGTCCGAATGAGGGAGGGATATAAAGAGAGCAAACAAACTAACAAACACAGCTCTAAAATAAACACTGGGAGGTATTAAAATGCTCCTCTGTGTCCCCTTGCACAATGATGCTCTTGTCTGCGACGACTGAGAATAACAGAGTAGAGTAGTAGCTGGAGTAGCCGGGAGAGTGGCAGTAATGTGATTGTGGTCAGAATGATTTGCTTATTTTAGAGACTCAAGCTTTATTTTGCCCTGCTCACTGCTGTCAAAATGATTGGTCAATCACATATCCTACCACTGTGTGCACATGGCACATCAACGCAGATTTTCTTTCTGTGATGGGTTATTTTGGAGCGGTAAGGTCGGTGTATTTGCTCTTTGTGGAACTCGTACGTGATGAGGTCAATCAATACAAAGGGAAGTGAGTCAGATCTTTTGACCTGACATGACATTTCATATTGCTATCTTTTTTTTGGTCTGTCATTAGGTATTTGGCTTTTTGTAGTCCGTTAGGAGGCTGGTCATGAATCATGATGTCTGTATTTTTTATTATACGGTCATCCTCCTCGCTTTATTTTCCTTTTATTGAGTAAGAGTTCATGTCTTGTGATTGTGAGTCAGCGACACACTGTTGTCACACTGCGTCTGTGACTGGCAAACCTAAAGTGCAATCATTTTGCTTTTTAAGATCATTTTGCCTCTATTTTAAGGAATCCAATACATGGGATTGGTGTCAGAGCTAATGATGACTTTATGAAGCGTATTTTGTATTGACCATGACGTCACCAATCCACATTGAATACACCGTCGATGTAAATTTTGAATTCAGTGTTTTCCTTCACCAGCTCATTCATTCAGTCAAAGCTGGTCACCAACTCAGTCTGACCTCACGTTACCGTATGTTAAAATAAGTTCCATGCAGTGAGGTATACAGATTTAAAATTCAAGTTCAAATAACTTTATTGGGAATTTTCACAAGTACAGAGTACCAGCACATTAAAATGAACGGATCTCTGAGTTATTTAAAGAAGATAAGAGCAACAAAGAGCGGGGTGGAGTTATCAAGAAAGGGAGACAGGAATATTTATTACAATATGCTCAGTATTAGAATATACCCGAGTTGAGCCGTTTGAATATGCATTAAGTAATTTTTCATCAAGAATCTACAGGTTCTACCTTGAGTCAAACAAAGGGTGTTTATAATTGAATTGTATGCACCGTAGAGCTCCAGTATTCTTCAGCAAATACCTGTTTTTTTGTCTTCCAAATAACTACACCGGGGCAGTGAGAGAAGTGCATGTCAAGCATTCTCCGCTGTGGTTTGTGCTACCACATCCTGAGCAGAACACCTGGCCCTCCTCGACCTGCTACATTTTTGGTTTCATTTCATCCGTCACTCACATATGTCACCTGTGTGCCATTTCAGGTGTGGCAGGTAAGCAGCGTTTAGTTTGGGTTTGTCACTCCAGAAAACCAAAACAATGAACAGGATGCTGCTGGGAGGTGCATACAGCTGCTGAGATGGCTTTTATTCTCATGGGCAACCCTAGAGACATTTTATTCAATGTTAACATGTAGTACAGCTTATTGGGGTTTAAAGGTATTGGAGGTTATCCCAGTCCGCTGTGTGGTGAGGCTTATCTGGCTGCACTCAGACAGCTATGCCATCCTCCCTTTCTCAAGGTCCTCCACTCACAGCTCTGTGTGTTTCCCCTCAGATGTCCCTGTATCCATCCCTCGAGGACCTCAAGGTCGACAAGGTTATAAAGGTAAGTGTGTCAGGGTGAATCGATAAAGACGGAGATCTATCTGGAGATGACCATCTCTGTAGTGTGTAGTGGTCTAACCAAATCTTTATTTGGCATGATGATGCATTAGCTCGAATAGCTTCCTGATTGTATGTTCAGTAAGCAAATATGACTCTAGCCTGTAAAGCTGAGAAATGTAGCACATATAGAAAAATCGGTGAGGAGTTAAAAAAACATACACAGATTAGTGTAAAGTCAAACATTTGAGAGAATGACTCGTATTAAAGAGGCACAGCAGGGATTCTCACAGAGCCTCTGAAACGGTTGCATAATGTCTTCTGTGGCTCTGGAGCTTTCTCAAATTTCAAACAGAAAGCCTGCTGGTGATGTGGGCATTTAGGAGGCCGGGGGGGGATCTAATGACATATTTCATGCAGTAGCATTATGAGAAATGTAGGATCCAGCGTTGTTTGATGCTTGATCAATGTAAGGGACCAAAAGTCCAGATGTCTCAAGACAAGAGGCCTCTGCTGCTAGATTTTGTCCAACTCCTGTGAGTCCCCCAACTCAAGTCAATAGAAAGTCAGATCAAAACAAATCCTATATCAAATGAATCCCAGATAACTTGTACCATTGAAGAATTTCTTTATTGCCTTTTAATCTCTGGTACATTGTTGTGGAGGAAGAAGTATTCTAGCAATCTGATTACCGATATTTGTGTTGCTTTGACCCACAGTAAAGTGTTCGAGGTCCACTCAACTCACACATGCTTAAAGCCATTCCTTCAGGCTTTAAGACTTAATACTTTTAAAGGACATGCATTTCTAATGAAGATTAATGTTTTCTTAACAACCCTTCAATCATTTTTCTCTTTTTTTCTTCTCATTTGTGTTTCACTGCCTTTCACCCAGTATTTACCTTTTCATGTCCACGTACACTTCCAGTTGAATGGTTTGTCTGATTACTTTCTAGGCCCAGGCTCAGTTTTCCCAGACTGCCACCCCCATGCCAGCCATCACCGAGGGAACCTACCAGCCTCAACTTGCCACCGCTGGGATGCCGGGATCAAGTGAGTCTCACATATGCCGTTGAAAGTTGTCAGACTAGTTCATCCCTCCATTGTGTTCCTCAAACTCAAGAAAATCAGTTATCTAATTTCCTATGTTGCAACAAAAACACCGTCACCAGTATCTGCTATTCATTTCCCCATGTCATTCTGACTCTTGTTCCTTATGCTGGACGTTTGTTGATGTCTGTGCTATTGGTTGGAGAAGAACAGCTCTGTCGTGTTAGCAATGGATAAAGATGAGTGGAGTGAGAGGACTGGGGTGGGAGGAGGAGTTGTGGGGTCTTTGGACTATAACGGGAGTGAATGGGTCCCCCACAGCGGCTATGATTCCTCTCTTTTCCCCTCTGTGTTTGTGACTCTTTCTTTCTTTCTCTCCCATTGTATTCTGCTCGGGGAGGAAATGTTTTTTTCTGAGTTTGTATGAAAGTAGACATGAACTTTGCAGTAAGCCCGGCTGAGATGGAAGAAGAGAAAGAAGATTAAAAGATGGGCAAGGGGCCCTGTTAGAGATTACAGAACACAACTCTTCTACTTATTTTGACTCACTTCTCCCCCTGTTCCCATTCTCCCACTCATTCAGTTTCTCTTTTCTCTGTTTGGATGCAAAGTCCTGTGGGCTTTTGGTCTTTTGTTTTTACCTCAGCAGAGCTAGCTATGAGTCACCATGGAGACTGGCTGTGGCAGTTGTGCTGGGACAGGGCATGATGGGAGAATGAGAGGAGGAGGAGGAGGAGTTGATTTGAAAAGTAGGAAGGGAGGGAGGGAGGAGGTGGAGACCCAGGGCAGTGAGCTGGAGGACAGATAGGAGGAGAAATAGAGAGGGCCGGTGAAGGGGGACTGATCAACATCAGCATCGGACCACAGCCAAGGCAGACAACGCTGTAGATTGCATCTGCTGTTTTTCAATCGCCTCGTCATCACCCGTGTACCGACACACAAAAGACGTAACACTGAGCACTGTGCTTCCATGGGTGAGCAATACACCCGCCATGACATAGTTGCATTACACACCCAAGTCACGGCTACTCACGGTCAGAAACTCCGGTGAAATACACTCCGGTTCAGGAAAAAACACCAGGGGCAGAGTTGACTGTTCAGCAACCCGGGCCTGGGGCCTCAATACATTTATTATGAGGTTTAGATATGAAATATATTGAAAGATGTTACTTTCTAACTTATTATTCCCTGAAATAACTTATAAAAGGCCCCCAAAAGCACTTAAAAAATATGCAACTCTGCTGTATGCTGCTTAGTGTGTACTTCTATATCAGAGGAAAACATTGTAGCACTACTGTAGTTATTCAAGGAAGAGTTTGTTTGATCCTCGATGTGCTTTAAGACAGGAGTCCCTATTCTGAGGAACTGATTAAGATTGCCACGAAGCCTGTCCTTCAGTCTTTCAACATGTAAAATCACCACCACCATGGGTGGCAGGTCAAGCCTGTCTCCATTTTCATATTCATACAGTAATTATGGAAAAAGCATGGTGACCCCCCCGGCCTCCCTTTTCCCTAGACGCCTGAAGGTGGCTTTTTGAGTTTCTAAGTGATTTATCCCCATGTGAAAGGCATTATGACAGTCTATTGACTAAAAGAAAGACAATACAAAAATCTTGCCACGGAGACCGTTTTAACAGCATTCACACATTAGCGGAGGTATTTTGCCAGCAGTAAAATGTAGTATGTATATAGTATGTCAAAAGCGTTCACAGTTTGAGTTGCTGTGGTACAGTGGCGCTGTTCCTGTAGTCTCAAGGGAAGTGAAGAACAGTTCGGTTGTAATGGTATCCAGCATTCCTGTCCAGGCTATATCCAGGACCCAGCAGACTGGACTGCAGAACCCTGAAGCTCCGCCTCCGCTGCTACACAGAGTCATTGTCATACAGACCTAACAACAACAGTGGTGCTGCCAGTTGTGGCAGTTATTTTGAATTTAGGACCGGCCGTCTATGCCATCCCAATTTAGGATTCCTAATTTTGGAAATCACCAAATTAGGATCGTTCTGTAATAGCAAAATTCCTATTCTAAGATAAATGCAGTTAGGAAACATGTTTCAAAAACCCTAAATGTCACCCTAAACTCAGATAGGATAGAATTTAGACTAAGGAAGATTCTGTAATGGTCCTCACTTACTGACTAATTTGTAAATAGGGGTTTAAGGTTAGGGGTTATTTCCCAAATACTATCAGTGTCAATGAATTTAATATAACACAGCATTACACTATTTAAAAAATAAATATTTTTTTATCAAAGAAAGTGATTTTCTAGTTATAAAATGAAACATATCCTTTTCTTAAAATAAATGACTTTAAATATAGTTGTTAGTGTCGAATTCCTCGTTTTTTTAGATGACTAAAATTAACAACCTCCCTGTAGTTTTCCGCTCGGCATGTTTCTTTGCGCTCTGGCTGTAGCTCCACGTCTGGTCAGATATTTAGGCTCAGGTGCTGTGATAGAACACTTAATGTTCATATCGTATAGCTTTCCCAAATACTGGAGCTCAAGATGGATTGAATAAAAGAGCGGAGTCCATCCCCAAGTTCATTGATATGCATGTAGATGTGGAGCAGGCGAGAGTGGGAGAAATGTTTTCTGAAATAATGAAACACATTTTATTTTTTTTATCAGTGCCTAGTGGAGGAGTACAGGATGAATCAGGATCTCTTATCATTTGTGCTTTTAATGTTTGGCCCACAGTGTGTGGGTGTTTCTCTCTTTGTTTTCTGCACCATGAGCACAGCGGTCACCTGTACCTGTGCAGTGGGTGATTTCTGAGTGCTTGGGTGGAGTGTGTATGTGTGTATGTGGTTGAAGGGACTTAAATCATGTTGACTTTAGAGTGGACTCCACCTGGTACAATCATTGCACAGTCAACAGTCGTTGTTGGAACAAAAAAGAAATATCGATATGAGTATTGACTTAGCATCACTGAGCTACTTCCTGGAGCTGTATATAGATGTTGTTGGTTGATGATTTGTATTTGACTTTTGAGTTATTTGCATTCTTAATCAACCCTTAAATAATACATGTTAAATCTGTGTTCAGCTGACACTTGTTCGGGGAATTGTAAGAAGCCCAAAATGCTTTATGTGTTGTTGACGGTCTGACCGTTTACAAGACATTTGGTTTTATATTTATACTGACTGAGTGAGTTGATTCACTCACCTAATTGATGATATTGGAATTAATAATCCTCACAATCACTAAATAAGCTGATATTTGCTTTGTTGGTTTGGAAACTGATTTATAAACATTAAATCTTTCACTCTAATATATATTGTATTTAGGATATCATTTGGAATAATCAGCTCATTACACAATACTGTCTATGTCTATGTATTGGACAGACTGGACTGATCTTGTTTAGATTTGCTTTATTGAAGCACATACAGACTTCTGATGGTATGTAAAGAGATCTCAAACAAGGTTTTGGTTGGATCACACTTTATGTCTATGACGAAATATTCTATTAACACTTGTTTGAATTACCACAGTCCGACAACTTCTGTTATTTATGCAAGGACAGATTGGCCATGGGACATCAGAAGTAGTGAGTGATGAGTCAGCAGACAGTCAGTGGCAGTATAAAACGGGCAATAAAAGGAGAAAGTGTGAGTCAGCGCAACCACGACAGGTCCTCAAGCATTCAGCCATAACTGGGCACTCAAAATATGATGCAGTTTGCTGCAGCAGAATGCCAGATTAGCCGTGGACAGACACAGAGGTGCGCAGTCATTCACAGACACACGGCCGATCTCATGATCACTCCCGGTGATATGACAACACAGATATGATGGGTTATAGCGGGACTGGCCATGTCCGCCCCATTAACTTAAATAGAAGTGTCAGCAAGAAGTCTGGCACCAATGCAGAATATAACGCTGGCACAATGACTTAATGAGCCTTCCTTCTTTTATAGGTTGCTTGGAGAGACAGTGAAACAGGAAGCCAGAGTTGAATCCTAATCCTATTTACGTCTGTAATAGTGTGTTTGAATAGACTCACCCACCCCTTCTCTTCTGCCCCTCTCTCCATTCTCAAAGGCCTGTACCCGGACCTGGGGGAGCTGGGAGACTACATGGGTCTGGTCCTCAACAGCGAGGAAGTCCAGAGGAACATGGCTTTGATGCCTGTGGCTGACAATGTAAGTGGTTATGTATATCCTGTGGAGGTGTGTCTGTGCATGCAAGCATCTGAAAGATGAAAGAAAGGTTTATCATTTTTCTTTTTTCAGCCCCCAACCAATGCAAGTGACAAGAGTTGAGGCAGTTTGTTAGACTTCACACAGACCCCCGCTGGAGAAAGTACAACATATTCAATAGTACTCCCCAAACACCTGTAAACATACTTTGATGTGTATGATCAGCGGCATCCCACATTGATATCTTCATTTCATACAAAAAAAGATAGTTTTTATTATTTGGGTCAAAGATGAGACAAATAAAACATTCTAATTTGTTATTTAATTTCAGGTCACATTAAAGCTTCATCAGTCTTGGGTGAATAAAACATGTTTTTAGTAAGTGATAGGAGCTGCAGATCTATCGGAGCGCAACAGTATTTTATTCCTGGAGACCCACAGTGCTGAGTGACTCACCGCAGGCCTGGAGCAGAGTGTGGGAGGGTGTGAGCTCTTCACTCCGCTCCATTTGCGTGCATCGATGTGTACTTGTGGATCCTGCAGATGTCAAGGCTCTCACAGCGCCCTAGCTTTGGCAGCTCGCAATGAACCATCTGTGTTCTCTGCCATTTGCTGATATCTTCATCCCCTTTTTATTTTTCTAGTGTTTTAAATTATTTTCATTGCTGGTTCAGAGCATATTAATGAGGAAGTTTCCCAAAGCAGTGCTTCAAGCATTCCTGATCCCAACCCACTGGTGGAGGAGGAGATGAAATTGAATCCTCCCACGTGCCTCTATTCCGCGCAGCGTTCCTTTTTTATGTCGAGCTGAATTTGAATGCAACATGCCTCGTTAATCCTTTCTTCCTCCCGCCTCTGTCTCACCCCCCACTCAATTTCCCCCTTGTTCTCACTCAACCCACCTCTTATACTTTCTTCACCTTCCACGCTGTCTGCCTCCCCCCCTCTCCCTCCTCAGCAAGTGGCGGTGCCCTCCCTCTCAGGTGTGGGGGGGATGGTGCGGCCGGTGACGGGGGCGGATGTCGGCATCAGGAGGGCAGAGGTCCGTCCAGGGCTGCGGGAGATTATCCTCTGTAAGGACCAGGACGGGAAGGTGGGGCTCCGGCTCAGGGCCATCGACAACGTGAGTCAGCATCACTAACTCTTTGACACTCACCTGTTCTCTGAATTATTCAACACCCCCTTAACAACGTACTGATGACCTCTGCTACTCTTCCACACATCTGGTTCAGACTTCACTTGGTGTAGATATTCAATGTTGAACCGTCTATTTAGAGCAAGGGCTCGCCAATAAGTTTCTGACAATTAGTTGACTACTTTTCAGGGTGTTGTTATTTATAGGAACATTTATGTTGAAATCTATTTTAACCTTTGTGCATTCAACACAAAACGTTGCTTGAAAATCCTTGCATGACAAAAATGTCTGTGCCAAAGACTTTACATAAAATGATGTATTAACATAATATTGTATGAACATACTTTAAAAAATGTAAAAAAGCATTCCTTCGTAATGTTATTCCAATGTTGGAGATAGTGGATGAAAACCATAATCCTGTTTCTGTGAAAAAATACCACAAAGATGAACCAAACCTGAAATGGGGTTAGTCAGTTTAAGTCTTTAGAATATATCAAAACTTTTAATAACTGTGCCTCCCTGCGACCCAACAGGGAAACAAGACTTTCTGTCCTTCAAAATACATTTCATAAAGTGACAAATCAAATATTTGTCATCTGAAAGTCGCTAGCATTCATTAGCCTGGGGTTGTTTCACAGTAAAGGCGTAGCACTGCCTCCTCATTAAAACATGCAGGAAGAGACAGTAGGAATGGTGCAGAAAATCCAGTCTTTGGCTCTTTCTGTCACAGTTCTTTGGTAGAGAGTGATAAAGAAGACACTATTATCCACAAGGGAGTGCCCTGAAACCACACCACAAAGAATAGAAACTATGTAACGCAGGCATTAATCACCACATTTACCTACTGTAAATGTGGTGATGTGGACAAAAAAATCATATTATATATAAGTAGTAACAGACCAGTCTTTATTATCACGTAACATCCCTGGGTCATAGGTGAATTGGTTGTAACAGTACAGTATGTTTAACAGGGTAAAGTTAGCATCGGAAACAAGGACTTGGTGATGTTTGTTATCAGTGCTAAGAGCAGTGAATAATTAATGAAGTAAGACAAACTCAAAGAAAAAAACAGGTTTTGATACTTAGCCAGCCTGCGTGTGATGAATGGAGTTAATTATTCAGTTTGTGTTGAGTTGCACTCGTAGACACGAGTTGGTAAAAAGAGAAGGTTCAGTGTATTGGTGATCGATGTACGGATCAAATGACGCAGCACACTTGATTTAACAAGGCGCTCATTTCAATTAATAATTTCAATATATTGCATGGACATCAAGTAAAAGAGTGAAGCTAATTATTTTTCAAAGAATTGTTCTTTTTGTTTCATTTCTTTCGCGGTTTCTAGCAACATTCCATCTCCTCTTTCCCCGCTGTGTCCTTGCCTCCCTTCCTCTGTTTTGTCTCCACTATCAACCTCTGTCTCCTTCATCCGTTCTCTGGACACATTTAAAATGTTTTATCTGTCTCCTCTCTCAGGGAGTGTTTGTCCAGCTGGTGCAGGCGAACTCCCCTGCTGCCTTGGCCGGGCTGCGTTTTGGTGACCAGGTCCTTCAGATCAACGGGCAGAACTGTGCTGGCCTGAGCGTGGACAAGGCCCACAAGGCTTTGAAGGCTGCAGCCGAGACCCGCATTGAGCTCGTGGTCAGGGACAGGTGAGGTTTACTTGGTCCAGTACCAGACTGTAATGGTTCAATCATATGTACAGTTTCATAGCGTTTCAATGAGAAGCTCAAAGGTTTGGCTCCCTCTGCAGGCTGCTGCATCACTTTGCTGCTCAGCGCACAGTTTAGTTTTCACAAACCTATCAAATAGTTTCTTGTTATCTTGTATGTTTCTATCTGTTTCCAAGTTTCCATGTCTTTCTTGATTTTGATTATAGATTTATAGAGGTACTGCTAAAAGACATTTTCCACAAAGCAAAGCTGTACACCAGTGGATCGCTAACCCTTTCTGTGTGTGTGCGTCTCTAGGCCGTTTCAGCGAACCGTCACCATGCACAAAGACAGCTCGGGCCACGTGGGCTTCATCTACAAGTCTGGTAAAATCACCTCGCTGGTCAAGGATGCCTCTGCTGCCCGCAACGGCCTGCTGACCGAGCACTTCATCTGTGAAATCAATGGACAAAACGTTATTGGACTCAAGGTCAGACACTTGTCTCTATATCTATGAAGAGTCTTTTTATAGTCTGGTCATTGGTGGATATAAACAGTGTACTGAGTGCTCATGAAGTAATGTGTGTTCTATAAGACAGAATGAGCTTTATCAAAATATGAATACATACAGAACATGTGTGACGCCTCTAGACTGTTTGGTGGCTAATATTGAATTTTGCGTTGGGGTGGCAGCTTGCATACTTGCAGAATGTAGTGTAACATCGGGAACGTGCAGCGTTTTTAAGTAAGTGCAGCATTCAGCAGCATTAGCTCATTAGTTCGTATCAGTAATGTAGCCTTTTAGTCTGCCTCGTCCTCCAGTGTTCTCTCTGGTAGGCGTGTAGTTTCATCCTGCTCTGTGATGAAGGCTTTGAATGTATCCTTAGTCTAAGTGTTTAACCCTTGTGCATCCCTATAATGAGAGGACAACAATGTCTGAGTCCTGATCATAACTACCAAGTATTTCTTTTATTTTTTAGAATTTGATCACTTTAAATGCCAGTTTGTTTACTTCATGCCACTAATGTTATGGGGAAAAAAGCACGCACAAAAATGTTTTTTTTTTTATTGTAGAAATTGTAAAATAAATTATAATTATAAAGTCGAAGTCCAAAATGACCTCCCACTGTTTACCATAATGTATGCCGTGTGCATGAACACCGCTAAAATCATCGAAACTCTTCAGACTGAAAATGTCCCTGGTGATGCACAAGGGTTAAGAAACCTCACTGTGACGGTAATTCATTGACCACACGAGGTCCTCACATGTCACTGTTCCTGTGTGAAAATCCCAGGATTCTCAGATCAAGGACATTCTGACCACCTCTCCGGCCGCCATGACCATCACCATCATGCCCAAGTTCATCTATGAACACATGATTAAGAGGTAGGACTTCAGTGAATCCAGTGTCTTTACCAAAGCTGTGTAATCGATTAGCCACTCGTTGGTTTAAATGTGTTTACTATTGGTCCTGTAAGTCTGAACATGAAGTGGACCAGAACTAAAAAGCAACAGTGTATCATTTTATTCCTTGGAACAGAACAACGGGTATGAAAGCGACCCGTCATTTTTGAGGGGGACAATTTAAAAGAATTGGTTCAATATTGAGGAAGTGCGCTGCAGCTGCTAAACGGGCTATGATGTAATCATACTGGGCACCAGCAATTTACATCCACTAAAAGTGCTTATTTGTGACAATGACAGGATCTGATTGTTATTATAAGTGTCTGACAACATTATAGAAATGGAACGTTTTTCTTTCCACTTTGCTATTCTGTCATGTGACTTACTGCCGCTAGACAGCGGTGGGAACGCGAGTGAGAGTTGGAGAGAGGAGTGCCGGGAGTTGTCGGAGATTGTTGTGTTGGACGACAGAAAGCGTAGCTTAGTGTTGTCCAAAATATTTGAAATGCCATTTAAGCCCATTTCGACAATATGGATGCAACGCAAGATTTCAGAACGAGACTTCTCCGAGCGCGACGCACAATAACAAACAGACCGGTTCAAGCGGAAGGTACGAGAACGGTTTTATTTCTCCGTAGGGTTCTTTCCATAATGTTGTCGGACACATACAATAATAATCTGAGCCGGTCAGTGGCAAAAGCAAGCTCCTTTTAGTGAACGCACATTGAGGATGCTGAATTGCCCGCTATGATTACATTGCAACCTGTTGCCGTCTGCAGCGTTCTCCCTAAATACTGGACCAGTTTTAACATTGTTTGTCCCCTTCAGTCACTTAGACACCAAAACATGGGAAATATACAGGTTCACTGACAGATTCTGGATGTGATTTTTTTTTTTCTTTTTTCTTTCTTTCTTCAGGATGTCGACCGGTCTCCTGCGGTCAGCCATGGATCACTCTGTCCCAGAGGTGTGAAAACCAGGACTGTAAACTGTCAGGATGTCTACAATACAGAGATCTCTCTCTCTCGCTCTCTCTTTTCCTGTCTTCATACCAGACCACCTCCTGCATCACAATCATCGCTATTTCTCATCTTTAACATAATGTTTAAATGCCTTTTTTTTCTATTCTTCAGTTGTTTAGTATAGTCTTTCTACATTTCCTTTATCTTTGACACATCTGTTACTTTTCATATGTTAACCTTGTAGTCAAGTCTATATTTTTTGTTTTGTATTTGAGATCAAGGACAGTGGGTTTTTTTTGTTTTTGTTTTTAAAGCCATGCACACCATCATGAGTCCAGAGCTTCCTCTTCATTTTGTGGAGACAAATCATTGGCATGTGACGTTTCATCTTGTCAGAATGCTGTAAAAGCCAATAGTCCGTCATCAGAGCCCTACCATGTAGATTACGGCTGTGCTCCCTGTCCCTGCACTTGGCCCCTAATGTGTGTACGCAAATAATCTGATCTGAATTAACACCCGGGGAACACCTGTGAAAAAGATTCGAGACTCCAGTGTCATTTTTACTTGGCCAGTAAAAACTAATCAGTTTTAAGTGTTGATTTTAGTTCATACCATATATTGGTAAATAAAATGAGTGTTGATTCAGGCATTGAGATTAGTTTTTTTTTTAGTACTTGTGAATAAGGAACATTCTAACATGTACGTGCGACGGAGAAGTTACCACCTTTGTCCAAGAGACATTTCCTCTCTCTGCGGGCAAATGTCACGGTGATGCTGTGACGTGTCGCTTTAGTAGGTACTGGGGGAACACTGTGCACATTCCAGGGGAAAAGTGTAGGGGAAAAAGAGGCAGCGGCAGATGTTTGTTGCTCCATGCAGCTGGGACTTAACCCTGTCCGCAAGCACCATTAACCGCTATGAGACGGTGAAAGGCACACGTCAGCGAGATCACAGCGCGCTGACGTGATTGGCTAGC
The DNA here is from genome assembly GCF_910591455.1 of Pholis gunnellus. Taxonomy (NCBI): domain Eukaryota; kingdom Metazoa; phylum Chordata; class Actinopteri; order Perciformes; family Pholidae; genus Pholis; species Pholis gunnellus. The sequence continues at coordinate 22,313,918 of NC_136536.1, read as the reverse complement.
TGGAGGTCAGTTGAAGGCGTTTGTCGGATGTGGTCTTGCGCTTACAGCTGTAATTTGAGGGAATGGTGTGGTGTTTGTCTGGACAGGGTCTGTGCTGGGCGGACCCACTAAGTGCACTTTCCACTACCTTTGTAAAAGGTTGTCTTTCCTGTATCCATTTCAACAGTGAATTTCAACAGCGTTTTCTTTTTTTTTTCTTTTATTATTGTGTTTGTGGTGCCTCATGTTAATGAGAGAACTCATTAAAACAAACTTGTTTGTTAATCATAGGAAACTGCTGAAATTTGATGCTGAAAATCATGCGCTCCCACGGAAGGCATTTCAATTCCACTAAATTGGGTTTATTCAGTGAACTTGCTCTCCTCTGCTTCGTTGTCGGAGGACGTCCCTCTGTAATATTCCTCCCTTGACTGATGAGCACAATGAGACTGAGCAGAGCTCGCAGTTGTGAATTTCTACTTGTTATATAAAGTTGCTCCTTTTAATGCTGTTCATGTTTGGATGCATGTATTCCTTTAATTTTCTAGGTATGCAATCTGAAAAAACATCACTGTCATTCTGTAAGAAAATCTAAAAGTTTATATACGAATGTAACCAAGATAATATTGTAAAACAAATAAACGGTCTTTCTGTTCACCTTAGTTGTGTTTGTCTCCTCGGGAAGTCGCGCTGAACGTCCTACGTCACATGTATTCTTAAGAATGAGTGTGGTCGGGGGAAAATGCAACGGTCCACAATATCAAGCAAGAAAAACATCCAGAGATACAAGATTCAGACAAACACACACATAAAGACAACAGAAACATTTCCTCCATGCTGTTTTAATATAGGGGCTTTTGGTCTCTCTTTATACAGCGTGGTGGGAGCGTGAATGGAGAAGTAGCCCATTGATGTCTTTAACTGTACACACTACTATTGCCATTAAAGTAGTTAATTAACATTACGTTATCTGTAGATATCAATGTCAGCTAAATTCCTATACAAGGCATTAAATGCCCTCATGGTAGAATTTTAAAGGACGTGGTATAACCTCTGCATACATTTATTATCATTACATAGGCTATGCAACACATACTCAGACAAGGAATAAAGCATAAATTGACAATACACATTCAAATATTGACACCCCCCCCACCCACCCCACCTCCTCTTGTCTTTCCACGAGATATTCAGCATCATATGTGTTTAAGGATATACTTAGTATATAATCACTCAGTCCCCCCCAACTCACACAGTGTACACGGGCACAACCGTTACTACAGCAGGAAGTTCGTGTGTATTATGGGACAGAAATAGAAAACAGGGTGAGGTACAACGACGTTCTTGCAGAGAACACTCGGGATACTGCAATTCAATAACTAGGGTTAGAATCTGAAACAAGGACGCTGCAGGCCATAATGTTTGTTACCCATTCAATAGGTAAATGTACGGGACAAAATGCCTCCAAGCGTGTGATTTTGTTTACTAAACTCTTAAGACAAGTACGTAAGGCCGTGATAGAGGCCTTTTAGAAACACCAGCACACATTAAACATACTAAAGCAGCTGGTCAAAAAAGATTGAATACAGAGGCCTATATTATTTAAAATGTCTGTGCACAAGAGATACAATTTATTGTCTTTATTATTTTCTTGCACACTATTTTAACAGCTTGGTCGAACAAGTTAGGTAAATTGTGTGTACAACATAATATCTTCTGCGTATCTGACAATTGCTTTTATTTTCTGTGTACACGATACAAAGGATGCATAACGTGTGTGTGTAGCACGAAGCGAGATCGACATTGCCAGGCCCGTTAACACGAAGAGTTTGGTTGTGTTAACTCCAGAAAAAGAAGATTGGTAAGCGCAAATATAACATCTTAGAGATTTTGTGTTTAGACAACATTAAAATGTGTGTTAACACTATATTTTTACACTGTTACCTCAACAAAAATTAAGGAAGACAATTTGCACAAATAACATTTTATAGATTCCGTGTTCAGACATTAAAATATGTTAACACGTTAAGTTTGGTTATGTTAAAAAAACTATATTATTTTGCGGTTAACTCAACAAGAATTATGGAAGGCCATTTGCGCAAAAAACATCGTAGAGATTTTGTGTTTAGACGACTTTAAAATGTGTGATGACACGTAGAGTTTGGTCACGTTAACGCACATATTTTTACACAGCAAAAATTGACGCTTTAACACAGGTTAGTTTTCTTTGCCCTAAGATAGTACACCCCGCAGGTTTATGTCTTGTGTGCACAAGATAACTTAACCAGATGAAGATAAGCAACTTAAGTGTAGCCTGCTGTGCAAAGAGGCAAATGAATGGGGTTAGGATGAAGCTGCTACCCACAAGCCTGGATTCCTAAACCTGAACCACTTGATACAGCATCCCGAGGTCACCATCTCTGCCCTTTCCTTTCCTCCATCACCCTGTTTGTTACAATAGCCTGCTTTTAATGACAGCAGCACAGTTGGACAGACTTAAATCAAAGTACAATTCTGATATACTGATGTTATCATTCACATGACTTGCAACATTAGAGATTTTGTTTCACAAAATATGGAGAGGAGGAGGCCGCCTCCCACATTCTCACACCTGTTCCCTTCACAGGATTATATGGCTTTTTGTAAAACATTAAATAGTTTTAGCCTCCCACAGTCAAGCCAAGCGGCTCGCAGCTCATACAGTCAGAAAAATGCAAACACAACAATGCACAACTCATGATAATGACAGTGATGTTGTGGTTACGGATGAGCAAAGTGGAGCAGAGGCGGTCCTTTGGGTGTCTAAGGCATTCTGTCAATCTTTTCGTAGATCTCGATACATTGATGACGGCCACTGTTTTTGTGGATCCTTCAGGTCGGTGAAGTGGAAACCAAACACAGACAGGGATTCTCATGATTGTCATTGACGTCTGGCCATTACATCATTTCACCACGTAGCACAAACACTGCTCATTCTCTATCAGTGTCCCGAGTTTTACGACAGCATTTAGACTCCATGACTTTGTATGGCCCGTCGATACACATTGTGGTGAAATGTAAAGAGCTGAGATCAATGGCTCGTATCGTTAATGAAAGTCAACTGTTTTATAGTATTCAGAGAAATAATGATGTGTATTGTATTGTAATGGTATTTTTTAGGATCTATCTTAAAAAAATCTGCCTTAAACATAATCAGCACATTGTCAAACTGAATTGACACTGTAGAACAATCAGAACTCACTCGACATACAACACTTTGGATACACATACAATCTCGACTTCAAGTAATTGCTTAAAATTTATAAAGTGAACAATAGTGCAAAATATGTCAACCAAAAAAAAAAAGGAAATAAAAGAGTCATGCTGCTTATTTCTTCACCAAAGAACTAAACAATTCAGTTGGCGTCAGACTATCTTTTGCTGGTTGTGTCCACATTTGGCTCATGAGTCTCTGACGATCAGATGATTTGAGATTTTACAGTTGCAGGCTGCTTATTTGCCCTTATTACACATGAAGCTATAGATTTGCACAAGATCAGCAAACAGAAGACATTTTCCACCAGGTGCCACTTTCATCAAAGACACACAATCACACAAAGTAAAGACCCTGATCCTAAACGCGATTCTAACAGAGGAATCTTATTGGTTTACATTTTGAGTGTCGACAAACATGTAGTACTCCATGTATAGAAATGCTTTGCAGAATGATCTATTAAACAAATAAAGTTGATTTATTCGCAGTGACTCACTAACTCTTGTACAGCGGACTTCAAATACACACTACAGGAGTGACAGTTAAACTACACCAACAAGAGCATTAAGTTAGCAGAAATATACAGCACAGAGCACAGACTGAGCGCAACGCACGCCATTCAGATCAACATCAACGTGTCAAACTGAGCCAGGAAGTATCTACAAACAATTTGTTGAATCGAAGAGATTTCTTGCGCGTGTTGTGTGAAATGAAAGTAGAGTCGAATTATTTTCAATAGTTCAGCTGAGTTTGCTTCAAATGCAAAGTTCATCTAACTCGTGGCAAGAAAGCAAAAAGTATTTTTCCCAAAATGTCGAACTATTCCTTCAATGGTTGAGAGAAACCATAAGGGAGCACAGCCTTTATGAAAGAAGTGGACGTACCTCCTGGTATGAAAAGTGAAACCAATGCGGAAGTGCCTTAAACGTGCATTATGTCGAATGGCCATCAGGGGGCGCCACCTCTGGTGGCAAAAAGAGATCTGGTTGTATAGAAGTCTATGATTTATTACCTCAGCAACCATCAGTTTATGGTCTCAATTGCTCGTTTCAAGCCTTCTCCAATGCAGCGTAATTTAGTAAATTATGGTCCCATTCTTTAGGGCTCAGCTACCTCGTGGTAAACAAAATGGTAGTCCACAAACCAATGGATGACGTCATGGTGGATACGTCCACTTCTTTTATACTGTCCATGTAAAGGAGTAAAACACATGTAGGTCCTGGATGTAACTGCATAGTCAAAAACCCGGACGAATGCTGTGCATGGATAAGAGAAAAGGAAAACGCATTATGAGGTTTGCTAGCACTTTCTGCTCGGTTGAATAAATGTGTTCATGCTAAGCTAATCGCCTGCTGGCTCCAGCTCCAAACGAGCTAGTAGTCATGCGGGAAATTGCTCAAACCGCAAGATAACTCAAAAGTCATGGATCTGTTTTTCATGGATCCAGATTCTCTGGATTGTATTTCATGTCTCACTGCTGTATGAAACAACACAGCTCTGTCCTTTGTTGAATTGCAGGGCTGTTTTAGGTCTAAATCCCCACTTCATGGCCCCTCAAACGAACAACAACTAATTTCGCAGAAATTCGTCCCGACTCCAATCAGAGGCAACCAGTTTTATGTTAAAATCTGGCTCAATTTGCACTGTGCCTGCCTGGCATAATCAGAAACAACCAAACGGTGTTTGGCTTGACACCTCCAACAGCGAAAAGTGTTTTTAGCGTCTACAGTTCTTGTCAGCTTGGCTGCGGTGTGTTTCGGTGTGTTCTACCCTTAGAATCAACCTGAGTTCTGTGTCTACTTCATTGTTTCTTGGTAGTAGATAAAGTCCATGTTTTCAGAAATCCGAATTAGGGTGGATCTTCCCTTAGTCGCTGCTGCAGGTTAGTGTGCAGAGTGTCATGCACACTAACCTGCACTGCAGACAACGAGGCCATTTGGTTATACAGAGACACAATCTAATACATACGCATACCATATTTCATGTACTACCAAGATCATTAGAACATGCCAGAATTGAGACAGCCTGGTAGGTTGACAAATCAATGAACCTGTAACATTTCCCTGCATTTTAAAAATAAAACAATCAGCGTTTAACATCCAAGCATAGATCATTCATTTCAACCAGCTCATTCAGTTTTGCACAAGTCAGTAGTGTTAGCGGACATCTTGGTAGCAACAGCAAGGACCAGTGGGTGAGAGACAATAAAGAGCACGACCAAACAGAACAGACTTTACCAGTCAGAGATCTCAGTCATAAATGCACATTTCTTGTTCCTGATGCGCCCTCAGCTATTAACCTTGATGAGGAATGCAGGACATGAAGTTTCTTCTCTTCTTCCTCTCACGCTACGGGTTATCTTCCAACAAGGTAAGGGCCCAGACCCTCTTATAGACTCCTCATATCTGCGATCCGCCCAGGTCTCCCCCGCCTGCGGGGTAATGCCTTAACCCACCTCCCCTGCGAAGCGAGTGCAGTGCCACAGTGCAACAGCCTCGCAGCAGCGACCCTATATGATACATGGGCTGTCCGCTACGGACTGGGCCGCGGCACAGCCACGCCACTGTTGGCACCACAGGAATGGCCACTGCCAGCAGATCAACCAGGAAGTGACGACTCCAGTAGCTTTTCTCCATTGTCCCCGAGCTCGATGGATTTTCTACCTCTGCTGTGGCACCCCCTGTGGCACCTTGTTCTTTAGTTTCATCTTCATCATCATCCTCATCATTCAACTCCACTACAGTGACGCCAGCTATCTCCTCATGGGAAGTAGATCTCCTTGGCTGCGAAGTGTGAGGCTGTTCTACATCTGGTGAAAACCCGTGGCGACCTGGACTCAACTCTTCTGTCTCTACTTTGGTTGTTCCTGCTGATGAACCAACTTCTTGCAGCCCGTATTCCATGCTAAGGTTTTCCTGTGTTGTCCCAGCCTGTGTGCCGTCTCCACAGCATCTTCCAAAATTGAGCTCACCTAACGTTCCTGCTGATGTCTCTGTTAAATTACACAGCTTACCCGGTGCTGCCTCCTCCACTGCACCCTCAACTTCCACCTCATTCCCTCCCTCTGAGTCCATTTGCATCTGATGCCCTTCTTCTGCCAGGTTGATCACTGTTGTGTCCTCCTGCCACTCCGTTGTTTCAGATTCCTTCTCTCTCTTCTGATTCTCCTGCCTTTCCACTTCCTCCACTCCCTCTCCCCCCCCACACAAAGGACTTTCCATGGAACACGCCACTGTAGCAGACCGTGGTAAGTGAGGGACTGGCGGGGTTTTGGAGGCCGGGATCGGCTCTGTGGCCGTGCTCATGATCGTCGCTGTGGTTATTGAAGCTGTGGTGGTGATGGAGTCCAGCTCCTCCTCCCCCTCATCAGACATCCAGGTGGAGGTGGGGCTGCAGGCCTGGGAGCGGAAGGTGCGTTGCTCCGCAATGGTATCCAGATCAGAGGGGTAACCTGCCGTTGCAGGGATGGGGCAGCTTTCAGTTTGAATGCCTGTCTCCCGCAGGGGGTGCAGGTAGAGGTGGTGGTGGGACAGGCAAGGATGGCTCATACAACCCACTCCACCGAGACCGCAGCGAGTGGGTGCCAGGCGCTCACCTGTGCACAGCTTCTCATAGGTGGCGGAGTGCTGCATAGTGTGGCCTACAGAGTGGGACAAATTGTGAGGGAAAGAGCGAGGTAAGGTATGGGAGAAGGTGTGCGGCAGAGAATGGGGCAGAGAATGGGGCAGAGAGTTGGGCAGAGAGTGGGGAAGAGTGTGGGGCAGAGAGTTGGGCAGAGAGTGGGGAAGAGTGTGGGGCAAAGATTGAGGTAGAGAGTGGGGCAGAGATTGGGAAAAGGTTTGTGCGTAGGAGTTGAGTAAAGCTGCTGTTTCCTCAGAGAGGAAGGCGGCCTCTAACAGCAGGTCGGCCTGGCTGGGGACGCTGCTCTCCCCGCAGCACACAAAACCGCTATCCTGGGTGCCGTCACCAGACAGACAAGGAAAGTCCGAGCCATTTACGTTCCGGTCCGCAAGCGCCTGATCGCTCAGCTTAGTGTAGGTGGAGCTTCGGGTCAGAGAACGGGCTGGGCTACCGTCGCAGGAGCAGGACCCCCTCCCTCCTACTGCCGGTCTGGGTATTCCCCCTGGACTTTCCCCTGATACCGATGCTGGTGCCGAACCTCCAACACGGGTCCGACAGCCTAGTATGGCTTCCCCCTCCTTGGCTAATCCAGCCTGGGCTAGCTCCATGCTGAGCAAAAGGTTCTCAAGCTTGTGGTTCTGAGTGTTGATGTCCTGAAAGTACTTCTGGACCCCTACGTCGCCACTGAGCCCCCCTGCATCACTGAGTGTGGCGCGAACAGTGTCCACAGCATGTTTGAGCTGCTGGATCTCGTGGCGTGAGTCCTTCAGGGCCAGCTGAGCCTCCACACGGTGACATTCCTCCTCAACCCAGTCCTCCTGCATCCTGTACAGCTGGCCTCTCAGCTCATCTATCTCTGTGTCCCTAAGAGGGTACAAATGGAGAGGAGAAAGGGGACAACAAAAGAACAATGTGACTCAAGATATTAGGTTTAGGGTTAGGATTAGAACCTGGTAGGAAAAACCTAAGAACAAGTCAGACAATTTAAGAATGGACTCTGGCCAATATTGATAATCTTTATTTCTATCTCCGTATCTCACCTGTCTTGGAGAGTGTTGATGGTTTCATTTAGCCTGGCCCGCAGGTGTCGGATGCACACCTCTTTCTGCTGCAGGGGTGTGAGGTACTGCTCCGGTGGAGGGGGCCGGATACCATGGTTTTCGGTACATGAGTACTTCTGATGACGTCTAGGACACATAATGAAAGATGTATCCCGAGTTCTTTAGAACAGATTTCACTTCAGTGACACTTATACGTTTAGTATATAGGGCTGGGTATTTAATCCCAATACTTTTTCGGTAGCGCACAACATGTATCCTTAGCACTGACTCTCAATAACTGTCAAGTACCAAAAGGTGGCTTTGAACGTCTATTTCGGTTGGTAATCTACTTTTGCTAACTGTTAGATAACGTTGCTGAGTGTGTAAATAAGTCAAAAACAGAGCAAAGCCAGGTTTCCACAAACTTTTTGTCCCAGAAACTACTTTTCAAGCCTTCAGCCCATTGTTGTCTGCGTTTCCACTGCGGTCTAAAGACCCATGAGGATTAGGCAATTTAGTTGGTTTTCTGATGTCTTACCCTTTGGTGGGGCTGCAGTCGCTGCCTTTACAAGAGCCTGAGTTGCTGCTGCTGCTGAGGGATGTGTTGCCATGGGGATCTCTGTTACTGGGTGCGGCTGGTGTCCGCCTGGTCCAAAGTAAGAGGACACGTTAGGCATTAACGCCATGAAACCAAACTCCAAACAACGAGGTGACAGTGAATTCTGCTAGCCGGCGAGCAAAACCTTCACAACATCTTTCAAAACCACAGATCAAAAAAGACGCAAATGGAGCAATCCAGGTCCACTAACATGCCAATACAACACCGAAATGCACTTATACACACAGACACATTACAAACATAGAGGCTAAAGTCACAGTTAACAGACAACAGTTCATTTGGGCACTGACAGTGATGTCGCAGTTTTTTTAAACAAAGGGAATGTGTTCTGCAAAAATAAAAAAACAAACTACAAATCCAAAGAAATTATGAACTGAGAGATATCACAAGAAGCATTCCTCAAAAGAAATAAAGTGAGGATAGCCGTCTATAGAGGATGAAAAAAAAGGAAATAGAACAAACAAAGAGAAAAGAAGGAGGAAGTAACAGGTCAGCCTAGACATAATGCTGTGTGAACAAGATTATTGTAACACCATGAGACATTCACAGCAGTGCCAAAGGTGTCATCATTCCCATGCTTCAGAAAGTCAACACCGATTTTGAGGAAAGAAGAGGGGACTCAGGACAGACCGAGTACGAGGGGTCGAGGGAGAGTTTGCTGAACGGCTGTGGCGATCCGGAGACTTTGTGGAAGCGTATCCTTTCGTCGGCGACTTGGTCGATGCATAGCCTTTAGTCGGACGCATTGAGACCATATAGCCCGTCTCCATAGGAACGTAGTCTAGCTCTATGAACCTGCAGTAGTCAAACCTGACCAGGCAGAGACAACAGGGTGTTAAATGACAGGAGGACAGCAGAGTACCACACCAGACTGATACAATGTGCATGCTACAAATGTATGCTCTCTATTGAGGTGAGGAGAAGCAGTCTGGCATATAGCATGTCTTAGGATTCACCTAAGTCATTCAGAGCCTGAGATGCAGGCAGATGCTAAATATCAACAAGCACTCAAACACTGATGGGGCCCAAGAGAGGAAGCTCTCTAAAAGCTTTGCAAAAGTAAAGACAGATTGCTCTGCTTTAATCGTTTGGGCTGCCCTCTTTGGCTTCTGATGTACGAAACAAACATCTATGTGAAGACATTTGCAGCCATGAGGCCTTTTACTGGCACAGAAGAAAAGCTAGCGCTCAACATCCTAAAACAAGAGAGATAAAATGTTCCGATAAGAGCAGCAGGGGAGCAGCGGCAACAGCATTAGCATTTATTCATAAGAGCCTCTTCATCCAGAGCATTTCACTCCAAACGAGCTTTCACACAGAAATGTCTCTACACACAGCAGACCTCATTGAGTAGACATCAAAGACATGATCAAACATAAATTCAACCTCCAACACATCCGATACATCCCAAAAGATTGCCAGAACATGACAAGACAAATTGTATTGTCTTTGCCAGTTTGTGGATTGACTATTTGAGGAGACACAGGTCAATTCAATGGTCAAAATAGTGTCAGATTTAGCCTGCTGTGAAATGATAAAGACCGATCCAACCCTTTGGACTATCAAAAAGCCCTTCTTTCTCTCCACACACTGCCAAGGAAGATGTCATTCTTCTTCTTCTGTAGAGTAACCACTAATGAAAATAACTTGCTCTTTGCTCCCTCCTCAGCCGACAATACAGACAACCTGATCCTGCACTATAAGGCCAGATTGCAATTTATAATTTAAAAGACCAATTTGGGAAATGGACTAATTCACTTTCATGCCCAGAGTCAGAGAGGATCTATACAACTCTGTCCGTTAAACGTGATGCTAGAGGCAGGACGTGATTAGCTTAGCTTAGCGTATAGACTGGAAGAAGGGGGAAACAGCTAGCCTGCTAGCCTGAAATAGAGAGACCAAGCACTGCAGAAGTTTGTAGACAACAGAGATTCCAGCTAAAAAGTTGCCATAGATTATTATTAACTGTTAAAATAACAAGGGTTTTAACATCTAAATAAAGTGCTGTAGTGGTTGCCAGTTTGTTTGTCATAAATGCTCAATGAGAAATTATACAGAGATACAGAAGCTAGTGGAATGGAGGCTAACGTGATGTAAAGACTTTGTCTCTCTAGTTCCAACACATAAATCCACCATTTCTTTTGGCAGATTAAAAACCTGAGGAAAATTGTGCTTATTACAGAGCTTTGAAAGGTGCTGGTAGATGGATTTTCTAGCTTTTGATTGCGTTGGTTCCCTCTACTTCTGGTATTTATGCTACGCTAAGTAGCTCCCTGACTCTAGCTTATTGTTAACGTTCAAACAAAAGTGGAGAGTGGTATAGATCTTCTCATCTAACTCTGGACAACAGCATGACTACGTGAATTTCCTAAAATGCCTAACAAAAGTAAAGAAAACACATATTTATATATTAACCATCCTGCTACAAAAAATGAACTTGTTGAATATCACAGTAGAGTGTATCGGTGGTAGCCAGCAGGAGGAGGAGGAGGGGTGATCTGTGATGGGCAACTTCTGTCAAGGCATTCTGTGCTCATAATATATATTACGAATGTTGGATAATCAGCGGTATTGTATGACACACAGTGAACGTTGTAATGACCCGTTTCTTTTAACTGACTGTTGCCCAATCACTGGCCTCCACAGAGGGGGAAGGGGACAAGCGCGACCACTCGGAGCAGCCATGGGGGATTTTCACACAGGACCCGATAACTCCACACCACCGCACTGAAATCCAAAACATGGACTCCGTGTCTCTATACTTAAAACTTCAACCCGCTGGAACGTTTTCACCATGCAATGACTATATTTGACACACTCACACTATGGTGTGTACTTCTCACTTCTTTGTGAAAACATGTACATCTAATTTTTTTTTTTTGGCCTAACCCAACTTTCTCAAGCTTCTAGCAATAGTTGTGCTGAGTAACAGTGTCCTGTGTGATACCATAAGGGAGGAGGCCAGATATTGACTACTTTGTAGTTCTTTGAAGATCAATATGTGACAAAAGCCAAGACAGAACAGAAACCGGCAGAGGGAAGCAGCTAAAGCAGTGAGCCTGGAGGGGGTGGAATACACAGTACAACAGGTCCGACGGTCTATGGCGTCCATCTGCTGGGATGGAACCTGTGTCTGGACTGTGGGGTGTGGGTGGCAGTTGTGAAGAGGCCGTAGGAGCCTGGCATAGTCAGGTGTTGGTCAGTGTGAGTGGGTGGAGTACAGACATAATCCTTAACGCTGTGGGTCGTTTCTGGTAGAGACAGAGACTTTGCTCAAGACGCTGGAATCATTTTAGATCAACTATCTCTGATTTTTTTAATAAATCAAGATGCACATTCTCATTTCAGGCAATGCCGGTGTCTCACCAACTCTCCACTGTGGAAGTGGATAGTGTTCATAACAGACATGGTGCGGCTGATTGAGTGGCTGTGGCGAACCAGTGATCACTTGTGATCACAGTATGCTTCCACAGCACAACGGTGCCATTTCTACTGTGCATGTAGCCTCTAAACACAACTTTTTGCAATGCTAGTGTACAAATTGACCGAGTAACTTTACTAATGTACATGTTAGTGGTGCGTTCAAGTGCACACCTGTACATCAGGGTTTCCCTTGTTTTATCAATAGACTCAGAGGTGATGTGACACAACAACAACAACAACAACACACACAAGTGTGTGCTTTTTGCTGTTGGTGATGCAAACTTCTAAGCTAAATATAAACACTGAGAGCTCCAGTTGGGATCTCAGTGTTATTGTCATCTTCAGGAAAACCGTGTCCAAGTGAGACAGGTAGCATAAATGTCGCCTGTGTGCTTGGTCTTGTTTTAGTGGCTACAATGCATACTAGAGCTACAGCTACTGAGCATGCTCTCTGAGACTGTAACTGAAGTGTGTCTCACGCAGGGGGCGCTGGCACAGGAATGGCCACCGACGCCGCTGGCGCAGCCGTCCCCGACCCAGACCCAGACGCCGGCTTTGGCACCGGGACGGGTGAGGACGCCAGTATTTGCTGCAAGCGGCGTTTGGGCTGCAACGCCTTCAGAGGGTTGAATCTGAGGAAGAGAGACGGGAGAGAGGAGGACACCACAGCTACAGATTGAACTGTCTGTATACGTACAGTATCACCATACCAACAAAACAAAAAAAAATGACTACAACCACTAATCAGACGTCTTGGCTTCAGTGTTGGGAGGATTTATCACTTAAACACTTAAAAATCACATGACACACAATTAGTATAAGTGGATTTATGGCAACAAAGTATTATTCTGCCAATACCAATGCCAAATAGGCTCTTTATATTATTAAAGTAGTGACTGTGTAAAACTGGAACACAGAAGTAAATGAATGTGCAACAATATTGTATAAATTAGGTAGAAAACATACATTCTGTACACAACTTTATTGCAGCATTTGCATTGCAAAGTGAACACATTTAGACTGAGGCTTAATTGATGGAGAAAAAGGCAACAAAACCTCAGTTACATGGCCTTATGCTTTAACCTGAGTCCATTAAACAGACCACGGAAGTCGAGTAGCTGTAGGAGAAAACACATCAATATACTCATTAAAACGGTTCCCAGGTTGCAGTGAACTGACTGATGACACCTAGCTTATTCAATGATACCACAGCTCCCCCATCAGGATGATAAGAGCTAAATGAAAAAAGGTACAGAAACAAATTGGCATTAAATGCGGACATTTTTCAACTTACTATACGATGACTTTCTTATGACTTTTTAAATGGCTATTTATAGCGGTTAATAACTTTGTTCCACATGCTCTGCAGCACTTTTCTGAAACGTCAGACTGTCCATTTGAGCGGTCTACCTGATAAACTAGAAAGGTAAAAAGACAAAGCAAGTGTCCTGGTGGAGGGTGATAAACACCAGCCAAAGACATTTCTCACAACCACGCAACCCAAAGTTTGTTCTTATAAATGGTTATCTAGCAATCTTTAGAAGAGGATTCATTAACCATTAATCAAGCAATTGACTACAACTCATAAACTCTTTATAACTGGCACAGAATCAGAACGGGGTAATGAGTTGGTCCAATTGGAAACAAGCTGTACTCAGGAAGTGTTACGTTTAGAAATAATTATGCTGCACACACACAGCTCCACAGAACACACACAGTATGCATTTACTCACAAAAGTATTCTACAATTATGCTTAAAAAGGGTCATGTGAAATGGTTAGGTTTGTTAATTTGACAATGAGCAACAGAACTAATCAACAGAAAAAAAAACAAGCTGTAGAAAATGGAGGACAGGCTTGTTTTTTCCATGTCTGCGTGTCCTGAGCTTTACATGTCAGACAGTAACTCAAGACAGAAAAGCACATTTGTAGGAGCAGATGGACCGGGCGGACACTGAATGTTGCTGCTGGGTGCTGTTAGCGACTTACAGCTCGTTCTCAACGGATTGTGCTTCTTGCTCTAACGTTAGGGCTGTCAGGTTGAGCGGTGACAAGCTCATCCATACAAAGTATGAAGTAACCTCCGGTTGGTGCTCATGGAGAAAAAAACAATGTCAAACAAATATATAGCAGCCCAATTAAATAATAAAAGCAAAGGGGCAGTGACTCCCAGAACAGACAACAGCAGGTGCATTGACAACTTGAAACTAGTGAGTGAGACCATAAACTCATGTTGACAATGTTTACCGAGTTAATAAATCAAGTGAGAAGTAGAGTCATTTTCTCATAGACTTCTATTCAATCAGACTTCTCTTTGCAAGTTTAAGGCACTTCTGCACTGGCTTCACTTTTCAGACCCGGAGATTGCAGTCTGGTGGAGAAAGGAGTCATTTTCAAATGTAGGAATGTACTTTTTGCCAGTAAGAGTTGATATCCTACTCTGAGACACTTGATAAACACAGGACCTGGTCCTCTCACACTGCAATATGAAATGACGGATGTTAAAACGTTCCTTATCTGGAGATGCTTATTTTAAACTGCGGCTATCTTACTGAATACCGTCACAAAACAGATACAGGTCCTCATTGGCTACCTACCGGCGAGAGCTCAACCCAGACCTCCGATTGGCTGGAGCAGGTGCAGACATGGGTCCAGACAACCTTTAGCGTCTTCCGTCCTCGCTTTGTCTCTCTGTTCTTCAGCACAACACTGAGAGCCTGGAGGGAAACACAGACATGACCAGTGAGTAACCACACACACACACACACACACACACACACACACACACACACACACACACACACACACACACACACACACACACACACACACACACACACACACACCTGGATGCCTCAGCAGCATGCAGCACGGTGCTGCTGACTCAAGCTGACACTTATCTGGGACATCAGGGTTTAGCAGCCAATCACCTCCTAGCCATGTGGGAGACCTAACCATCATCATCATCATCATCATCATCATCATCATCGCTCATTTGTCTCATCTCAGGCCAAATACCGGTGAGAGTGGCAGAAGTGAGCAAAGGGAACTGAAATTTGCATGCAGATCTGTCTTCATGCTAAGTTTGTTCAAGTGTGTGACCTTATGCGAGAGTACCCATTTGCCTCTCAGACACACACACACACACACACACACACACACACACACACACACACACACACGGCTGTCTGGCTGCAGGGAGACGAGGACATAAACATTTAATGATTTTCCCCGTCAGTGACCTCGCAAAGCTTACCCAGCCATTATGTTGCTGAAAAGGTCAAATGCAAATGTGTTGCAGCCATAGCCGCGGTATTGGTGGTTTATGCGAGATAAAGAGGCGGTGAAAGTGAGAGACAGAGATAGAGGGAAGAGAGAGGAGGATCATTCACATCAATAATACATCACACACAACTCCGTGGGCTCGAGTGCCAGGTTTGTGTATGTGTGTAAAGGAAAGGCACCTGCTGTAAGTCACCTTCCTGCTGTAACTCCTCCACATGCTGCGTTGACTCTGTGCCGACCGTCACTGACTAAAAAAACATCCCCCCGTCCTAACGAGGATAGATGGATTAATGGAACTGAAGCCTAATATTCTACTGCATCACTTCAATAACATGTTATTCATTCAAATCCTGTTACTACTATACAGCTTATCCATATCTGAACTACTTTAATGGATCGAGCATCGTTTCTCTGCTCTCCTGCATTTCATGTTGTTTTTTTACAGCGTTACTGCTTTGATTGGATTCTAAATAATTACCGGATGCCAAATGGGAACTGAGTGTTGCTTGTGTGTATGGGTTTACACATGTGCTCCATCTCATGGAACAAGTTGTATAGTGATGTCTGTGGGGATAAACTGCTTTTGATTTCATTTTAGAATAATTGTAAGGAATTAAACTGTTTGTTCTAGGATTTACTTATATATGAAGTATACAGGACTGTCTCAGAAAATTAGAATATTGTGATAAAGTTCTTTATTTTGTGTAATGCAATTAAAAAAACAAAAATGTCATGCATTCTGGATTCATTACAAATCAACTGAAATATTGCAAGCCTTTTATTCTTTTAATATTGCTGATTATGGCTTACAGCTTAAGAAAACTCAAATATCCTATCTCTACATATTAGAATATCATGAAAAAGTATACTAGTAGGGTATTCAACTAATCACTTGAATCGTCTAATTAACTCGAAACACCTGCAAGGGTTTCCTGAGCCTTCAAAAACACTCAGCTTGGTTCAGTAAACTAAATCACACGTATGGGGATTATCACAATATTCTAATTTTCTGAGACAGTCCTGTATGTTCCGTGCTGCCAGCTTCATTTATGGTTTAACTAAAGTACAAATCTAAAGTACAAGTGTTTGTTTCACATCAGTGTCGTGAATTATATTGTCAGTGATATTCATCAGAGTGAATAAACTAAAGCATAGAACGACACACAGTATTGTTTGCTTGCCTCTCCTCAGGAGCAGGTCATAATTATAGAGATGCATAAGAGCCATGTATTTACATCTACAGATTTATATGGAAAATGTGTAAGGTTTGCTGTAAACTATAAAAGTCAAGGGGTCGGATATGTTTGTTGGGGGCGGGATCACTTTACAGACAGATGATCAAAATGCTGCATCCTCAATACCCTGATTCATTAATTGAAGGTTTCTCTCACTGTGCTTTTAAAGCTGACAAACCAGTGCATTTATTAAACTTTGACCACTTTTAAAGCAAACATTTTTGTTTTTTTCATTGGCTCCGACAGTGCAGATGTCACACTGGGTCACAGCACCGCCTCTATCATTCACATGCCGGGGGAAACACACAGATATCAGACGGGTATGAGTGCTGCACATTTTGTTCCCGCTTGTGTGTCTTGTGTTAAATCCAGAGTAAACTGTTTTAATGCCACCAAATCCGGTCTAATTAATGCATTTTACTTTCAATCAGTTATCAATCTGCTTAATCAGTATATAATAAGGTTATGTAACAAAGTAGGTCAACTGTGAATCAAAGCGATGAAGGTGAAACAAAGGGAGCAGGTAACATGAATGGGGACAATCCTGCAGCCATTATTCAGCTGCATGAATATTTATTGTCTACTGTGTAACATAGTTATCATACTATTAGATTTACTTTTTCCTTCAATGAATTGCGATTTTACCAGTGTACTCTACCCAGTGGGACTGGGGAAGGCAGCGTGTTCTCCGGCTCTAGCTGTTGTCAAAACCGATGAAACCACATCAGAGCACATCATACAGGATTTATTAAGTTAGGCCTGTTATGCAACACCGTCCCCGGCCACGGGCAGCCCGAGTGAGATAGACACACGCAAGCAGCCTCTGTGCTGACGCGAAAGGAACCACAGAGGGGGAGAAAAGGGGGTTTAAAGGGAGAAAGTATTTTAAAGAGAGGGAAGCCAATGAGATGAGAGGAGGAAGAGGCGGCCTGTGTCACGGACCTTGTGAAGGTGAGAAAGTGGAGAAAGACAGGTGGAGGAGATGAGAAAGGGTTGCTAGATAGGCAGAGGATGGACAGCACCGTTTAACCCCCACCCACACACACACACACACACACACACACACCTCCCTCTGTGTATATCTAAAACGGCACAGAACATGTGTAAAAAGGGGTAATGACGCTCCGGACGGAGCACACTGCAGTGGTAATGCAACTCACCACGTGCACATAGGTTGGACAGGGTGGGGAAGGAAGGGGGAGTGTATCTGTGTGTGGGACAGTGGGACTCACTCAGTCCAGCTACGCTCAAGAGCTTCCTCGACAGCCCGATCTCACAGAAATACGTGAAATGACCACGACCTCTAAACGGCAAAACAATTACACGGGAAACAATTCCGATGGAAAGTCAATTAGGATCCTTTGTCGTACACAAATTAAAACACATCCATGTGAATATGCAACGCTCCGAGCTGGTGACGCAGTCTAGACAGTGATTACAACTACTTCTGATGGAAGGGAGTGGAGGTGGATGGGTCAAACAAACACAGTTTCAAACTATCGACTTTCAACCAGGAGACCGGTGTTCGTGTCCCAAAGAGTTGTTGAGTTTTTGTGACGTTATGTTAGTGACGTGTTTATGTATTTCGTTTAGTATACATACTTATTTTAAAACCAACCATGACGTTTACCCTAAACCTTTCTCCTTGAATATTTTGTGCATTCACATCCGACGGATGTCATCTATGCCTCCGTGTTTGTGTTGTTGTTGTGTCATGCAGAGAGCGACATTGTGCTGAGTCAGGGTACTGTGGTGAGCAGCCTGTCAGCGACCTGTCACCGTGTACCTTGCTGACCATTTGCTGTCACTGGTCGTTGTTTACAGTTTTGCGTAACAGTGTGTCCATGTGCACAGTCACGTGTGTTTTCCATTATCAGTCAACCTGCAGCAGGGCTGTCAGATAATATTGTGCATTATGTTAAGGAACAGTTTGCCATTTTAGAAAACGCTTATTCACTTGCTTAGAGTGAGATGAGGAGATCTTTACCACTGTCATGTCTGTGAGCTGAATATGCCAAGCTATAGTTGTTGGCAGGGTGGAAACAGCTAGCGTATCCAAAGTTAAATTAAAATGCTTAAACGGCGAAAACGCCAATTTATAGTCCTTGCAATAAAGAACATAATGACATAAAAATCACCAGCAGTAAAATATTCTGTTGTAGTTTATATAATGTCCAATTGACTCACTCAATTTATCAAATCAGGTTGTTTGGAAAGACTGTCAGACTGATGCCGTACTTCCCAGCATGCATTATATTTAGGTTGAAAATCTCCAGACTACCTGCTTTTTACTAATTTGAGGAAGGTTCTGATGGAGGTTTGTTAAGTGTCCTTTTCATTCACATGGTCTTCTATCTGATCAAAATCAGAACTGTGCTTTAACCAATCACTGCACTTTTAATTGCAAATCGTTCTGCTACTTCAGCACCACGGACAGCGTCGTGGATTCATCAATACACAGCTCAGTTAGGCTGCTGGTAATCCAGAGCCATGTTGTGGGCCTTAGATTGTAACTTGCACAACCCACAGACAGATAGTCATGCAGAGTAGATTAACATATTCAACTCAACCTCTCTTCCCCTGCACTCTGCTGCTAAGAGAGGGGGATCACAGGTTAACAAGGGGCATGCATTTTGGTCAATTTGCTAACAAGGGGGTGGCGTCCCTCCTCAGCTCTCTTACTGAGCCTTTGACGGGTTTGCTAATCTAAAACAAAAAATCCAGTTATTAAATCCTCCATTTTGTGTTAATTTTACAACTAAACAGTAAAACTCAAAATGAGTTGACCCAACTGGCTGGCCCTAAAGTTGAGTAAACTCAAAAAGACTTTTATCTGAGTTTTTGCTTAACCCAAATATATGTACCATTGAACAGAGCCAGACAAGCAGTTTGCCTCCATTTCTGTCTTCATTCTAAGCTAAGCTAAGCTAAGCTAAGCGGCTGCTTAAGTAGAATCAAACTCATCAAACTCAAAGAAAGTGAATACGCATATTTCCCAAAATGTCAAACGCTTCATTTAACACCAATGCAAAACAAAACTGGAATTGGCAAAACCCACACACACCTTCACGAATTGAACACCAATCAATCTGAGCATTAGCGCTACAAACAGACCTCAGGTCAGCTCAGCTCTTCTTGTGAGATCTTTGCAACACAGAGGCAGTGAGAGCGAGGGGAAGAGAAAGATAGAGAGAAGGACGATGAGGACAACACATTTTAAATCTCAATGAGACTATCCTGGAAGAATAAACGTAAAATAAATGTAAATAAAGTCTGTGGCCAGACTAACAGAGGGCGGGATCCAAAACTATTTCCATTGGTGTGAGAAAGGTTAGCTAATTAAACTGCTACTGCAAGCTCGTAGCATTTCCAGCCCTGTACACATCTCCTAAACTGCATACGTTGAGAAGCTTTTATTTGAGCTAAATAATACATAGTGGGCTGAATGAAGCGCTGCATCTCTCCAAGGCAAAGGGTCTCTATCCGACTAGATGAGGATGATGATAATGATGATGATGATGATGATGACTCATTCTCTCATCTGGACATGCTGCACAGTCAGCAGCTTCTATCAGCACACTGTGTGGTACTCTCTGTGCTATAAATATTCACAAATGTTGAGGGGAAAAGTACAATTGTGAAAAAGACATTTTCTGTCATAAAATATGTTGTTTAATTTGGTAAAATAATATATTGTTTAGGTGAAATTCAGCTTTGGAGCCTGTGTTGTTTGTCAGCTGTTGCCAGGTTTGGTCCCTGAAGTCCACAGCAAGACATGTGGGACTCTGTTTCATATCAAACACAGAGGTCAGTAAGTTACAGATAAAAGCCCTGTCTACTGTATTTAACGCTCTCTCTGTGGCTTCTTGTGTTTTAGAAAACAATAGAACACAAACTGAACCACATTTGTAGCATATATCTGTCTCTTTAAGAAATAACTACGATAGATGCTACGTAAGTAGCATAAACAACAAGAAATAAGAATCAGCCAATGAAACATTTTGAAAATGTACATTCTAGTGAGATGTGTTACCACTAGATTTATGCTGTTGATTTGATGATAAAACAAACATACAGCGCAGGTGTTACTAATAACATTAACGCTGGCTCTGCTGTATTCAAGCGTCCCAGTAAACCATGACAGCGCGACGGTGAGCCGGCATGTTCAATACCAGGACCCTGAAACCAAAGCAGCTCAATGGAATTCAGCATTCATTTTAATATTGACAGCTGGTGTAACGGACCGCTGTCGATATGCGATCCGTATGGATCCCCCTCACAGTTCGGCACGCGTGTGAACCGTGGATTAATTACACAGTTTAACGTTAATCACCTCAGTGTGAAGTAAAGTTTTACTGACGATCTTTACCCGCCAATAGTCAGTAAAATATGTGATCAGGACATCAGCATTTAGTCGCCGATCTCTGATAATGTTACATTGTAAACAACTAATCTGTGATTAAATTGACAAGAGTAGCGCTAAACTAGGCGAAGGTAAATTATAACGTTATCATGATGTGTTCACATGTAATCTCATCAAATGTAGTGTTGGTGAGAAACTTGAATGAATCCAGTTGTTTGAAGGAGATGTTTTCACAACAATAAATAGATATTAGAGATGAATTATGAGCGGTGTACACGAGCTCTAAGCAGCTTATAATACATCATTAAAACTACTAATGACAAGATTTGTTTGAATCCATAAGAATATAATCTTTTATTTCCTTATCATTTGAATTGTGTGTTGCACCACTATTAACAGCTGTACTTCTCCCACTGTGACATGTCAATATGAAAAAGACTTATTGTGTCCACTACTCACGACCGTTTCCGTGTAGTAACTGCAGACGCAGCCTTTATGAATATATGATCAAGGATCAACTCTGCTAACACGTAGTATGTATAGCTAGCCCCCGTGCGCTGCTATCTGTCACGGGAGAAGTCAAACCAACCGCCTAGTCCTCATCTTTGAGGCCTTATGATTTGCCAAAACAAAACAAAACAATTTGAAAACGCTTCCAAAAAAGCAGACATTTTTATTCTGTGTCGTTTGTTGAGGTACGTTTTCATCTTCTGATTCTCGTTGTGATCTACAAAGAGGAAGAATGGGCTCATTATTGCCCCCTGAGGCTGGAGTGCATGAAACACCCACTGCAACTATGGTTACTGAGAACCACTGTGGGTGTTTATCTCCCATCAGTCACAAGCAGCCCATACAGGACAGCAGGGTCCCCCTGCCAGGGACACAAACAGCTGCCGGGTGGAGCCAACCGGTGGTAGTAGAGCTCCGGTTTCACTGTGGATGTACAGTATAGGCACTACATGTTGTGTTTGCACATTCGTCAAGTAACCAAAAACACCATATTTCAGTAATTATCATAAAGAACTGATATAAACATCCCCACACTAGGCCATTTTGCTTTTGAGCAGTTCATTTTGGTGTACACTGACATTAGGACAGCCTTCACTACAATTACTCTGCCAATGGTTAAAGCCACAAAAGTGGCTACTCTTCCAAACCACAAGAGCAGACTGGAGAGTCAACACAGTTAGTAGCTACACTTTCCTTCGAGCCTCTGTTGCTCCGTGGACATGCACGTAGTTCAACAATGAAAGACCAGAAGTGTGAGGTGGAAAAGAGTTCAGCATATACTCATGTGTTCATTGAGCCGCTCCCAGGAAACGCAGGATGGGAACAAAATTCAGTAAAGAAGCAGTGACTTTCTGTTTTCACAGTGGACACAGATCAGGTCAATCCTGCAGAGTCACCCTACTGCTGCAGCGGATGCAGACTAGCTTAGCTGAGATCCAGCAGAGCACAGCACTAAAACTACAGCATGGCTCTTTCTGGGCCATCAATCAACACTTAACACAGAGGGTGAACGAGAGAAGAGAGAGGAGAATGTCTTCAGTTATAAACCTGGTGTTTGGTCTATTTTCTTGTTAATTGGTTTGACATTAAGCCCAGCAAAGGGTTTATTTCACAGATTCCTCCCACCATGCATGGTCCCACTGGATTTGAACAACATTTAGCCTTCAGATCTGAGTAAAATACACAAAATCAGGTCAAATGCTCAAAATATCTTACATGTCATTAGTGGGCTAAGCAGCAGCATTCAAAATCAGGCCAGGGCGCTGCGGCCTAAGTGATCGTGCTAATAGTCTGTGTGAACTATTTTTCTCAGAGGCAAGACGAGCAAAGAGCGTTGAGGTAAACAGGAAATAATATTCACAATCACGTTTTAGGTAGGAGGAGACAGAGCACTCTTCAGTTGGAAATGGGGTTGATGGAAACGATAAGACTGAACCAACATAGTAAAGTGGCGGACTGTGGAACCAAAACACTAAGCTTAAAGACACTAAAGCCACAAAAGTGTAAAGTGACCCCTATCTCATTTACGTTAACATAAAAGTATCGAATATCGCGGCTTCAAGAGGGAAAAATAAACCAGTTACACAGAGATTTGTGTTTAAATGTGAGAAAAGCTTAAAGCTGTTGTAACCTATATTTAACATTAACAATGGATCACATGACTACTTCTACGAGACAGGATTGGTTCGTAGTGACAAACCCATATAGAATCCCACGACTCTGCAGTTCACCCTACAGAGCTTTATAACTGTCAGCTCATCGTTTTAATATACAGACTGAAGCCATCCATCCGTTAGCTACACTGCTTATCCTTGAGGGTCACCGGGGATGAAGCCGATTCCAGATGTCACTGCCCGAGGGGCGGGATACACCCTGGCCAGTCAATCACAGGGCTGACACATACCTTTTACCACCAAAATTAGCGAGTTTAAATGCGGGAAAACCTGCTAAAATCAGTGGCTGAGATGACAAAGTGTTTGTCATAGTAGTCATACAATGGCGCCGGAAAAAAGGCGAAAAAATGTGCATGTGCGCGTCCTCCTGGGTGTCATGTCTCCATCACTATACTGATTGGAGTTGGAGCCAATAAATAACCGTGACTACTGCAGGGTCCTTGAATGCTTGATTGTAATGTTTCCCTCTAAATACAAAAGCAAAATGATGGCGGGGTTTTTCCATGTCCTGTGAGAAAGGGGCTTTAGAGAGAGACAACTATTCACACTCACACCTACGGGGATTACGGTGAGAATTAACCTGATGTCTTTGGAATATGTGGGTATACCAGAGCACCTGGAGGAAGTGCACAAAGACACGGGGAAACCATGCAAACTGCACACAGAAAGGCAAAAAACCTCTTTCATGGAGATGCTGTTTCCTCCCCTGCGGCATGAACAGCCGTGGAGTTAAATGGCGTGATTAGCATTACAGCCAATAGCTCAGAGGAGACAGATTACTACATGCACCGCACGCAAAAGAAAGGAAAACCAACAAGGAGGAGAATGTGGAGATTTCACACAATAAAAGAACTGAAACAAACTTGTGCATACAGTCCTGTGAGACCACTGCTGTGGAGTTACAGTCTTAAGGATCAATCATTCTGTTTGGTAGAATTATCATTAAAAAAAAAGGCAGAATTTGAAATGTTTTCCCACCACGGGCGCATCTGAACAAACACCATGCTGTGAAAGAGATGTCACCATGGTGACGGTCCGTCCACCTCTCGTGTGGAACGTGAGCAGGAGGAGAGCTGCCATTGGCTGAGAGCCGCTGAGGAACAGGGTGGAGGAGCCTGCTGCTGGCAAGATGGCCATGCTGCAAAGGATAAAAAGTGACCTGTACCAAAAGGACAAGAAACAACACTGAGCTTCGTCCCTCTACGGCCGAGGCATGTTGTGTTTCTGCTCTCCACACTCTTGCATTTCAGACACTGTGCAGACAGCATGTGGGCTTATAAATAAATACAGGTTTGTATGCATGGGAGGATTTCTGAACAGGCATGAGAGATAAGGGAGCCAAAGAGATCAAAAAGACAAGAAAGTGACTGAAAACAACAGAAAAAGATACACAGAATGATTACAAAAAGAGGGAAAACAACCACAAAGCGTCTCTTTTCTGGGCGTCTTGCTCCAATCTGGAATGGGTTGAGGAGCCTATTTGAATGTCTGTATTGTCTCATAGTCCGTTTGTCCTGGCTGCTTGAATTGTGGTGCACTTACTACTGTATCCAAACACTTCATTTGGATAATATTTGAGCTTTTTGGGGTATAGGAGAATGAGATTACAAGACCATCAGTCAGTATTTGCCTCGTAATAAAACATGTGTTTTTGTGCCAAGGTTAGTCAGGAAGATCTGACAAAATAACCAAACTCAGCACACTATCCATTCATTTCTGTGTGCATGCTGTGTTGTAGCATGAAGGAACAACATGCTAGAGCCAATGAACGCTGAGCTAACCCCCCCCCCACACATCCTCCTGGAAATTGGATAAAGCGTTGATATGTCAGTAATTTAGTGGCAACATTTCAAAGCCATACAAAAAGCAGAGCTGTTGCTCTGCTATCCGTCAGGTGAGACCTGCGTTCTTGGAAAACTACAAATGCTGCAAGGTCAAACTGCAGCGCCGATCAACTCGTCACGACTTCCCTGCCTGCAAACATGGATGTCACTTACTTTGAGGTTAAGACACAGTGAGCTGTTTCTCCGTGCAGAGAAGGGGGACGCAGTCGGGCACGCTTCTATTACACCAAGAAAAATATATACATGTATCATGTTATCACACTCACACCGGTGGACAGCATGGATCTGTCGCCCCCCCCCCCCCCCCCCCCCCCAAAAAAAAGGCCGTGGGGGAGTTGCACGTTCAAACAGGGTGACAAGACGCGTAAACATCTGCCGGAGCGCACTGCGCAGCATCCCTCCATCAGCTGCACCAAAACAAAACAGACACAGCAGAAAACAGCTCGAGCCCTTGCGGAATACTCTCGGCACCCCATAAGACCCCCCAACCCAACGTTTCCTCCTCATATTTACACAATTGATGTCATATTTACATTCTGTTTCCTCGGTAGAAATCTCTCCACGCCGCAGGCGCATCCTCCGCAAAAAAAAAAGCAGACAGCCCTGCCGCGGCCGGTGCCACTGATGATTTCAATGACATGCTCCGGCCTCGCTTACCTGCGACCCCTTTCCCGAAACCCCGTTAGTCCTCTCGCGGATCCATCGGTTTTCATCGTTTCCCCTGCGGCTTCTTCGCCAAGAGCTCCGCTGGATGGAGCGGTGATCCTGGCTCACACACCCGAAGGAGGACGGGAGGAGAGGAGAGGAGAGGAGAGGAGAGGTGGGCTGGGCCAGGGGAGGGGGACGCAAGAGTTACGCTGGACGGCTGCCTGGTGAGGATGGGCACAAGGTTGGATTGAGGCATCTGCGTCACGTTACGTCGCATTCTGTTAAAGGAATACACACCGCGGTGAAGTTAGTTCTATGATGGGGGCTGACTGCGGGATCAGCATTGTAGCCTATTACTGAAACAACACAAAACCAATGTTTTTTTTAATACTTCATGCTTGCAAAGGCAAGCATCGAGAGACACAAAACAGGGTTTTAAGGCTTTATGAGATTGGTTTCAGGTGATGCAGGGACTTCTTCTCCATCCTTTGTGCTGCTGGTGGGCTCCACTCCATACTGCCACCCCCTGTTCTGGCTGATCCACGACAAATTTATTTAGCAAATCCAAGATGATAGAGGAAATACTGTTAATGATTAACAGCTGTGGCCATCGACCACTTCACTCCGATCATCAGGGGCAGAATAATGCATAAAGTGTGTGTCCACATCAGGAAATACTTACTGAGCAATTCCACAAAGAGAGGATGAGTTGTCCAATCTGTCGAGCTGTGGCATTACCACGCGGATGAGCATTTGCTTTAGCTCTTAAGAACAAATGGCATATTATGTCTGTGTTGTTTTTATATTACCTTGTTGTATTTGTACTTAACAAGATGTGTAGTTTGAACATTTTATTGCACACCTTTATTTCACTTTAACTGAGACAAATCCATGCAGATTGTTGAAAGTCTACTTTTTCTGTACAAATTTAAAAACTAAACAACAATGATAAAAAAATAAAAAATACAGCTGATAACGATCTTGCTGTGAGTGTCATCTCTGGCTTGGCCCTAACCATGTGGCTCTTGTGTTTCGCTTTCCAAGGCATAGTCTACCAATACTACATTGAATATGTTAAAGTGCAGGGAATGGCCTGTGTTGCATGGTGGCCTATATCATTGCCTATGCATGGTGGCAATGGTGTGCAGACCACACAGCGGGATCCACTATTGAGCAAGGCAAAGTGGTCAGAGTTCCAACGCTGGTGCATGGACAGGATCTCCTGTCTTGTCCCATCCTGATCCTGGCTTGTTTATGGTGTCTTCCAAACCCGTGTGGGCAGAAGTGTATGCATGACACAGTAATACTAACTTAATTTATTTATTTAAAAGGGCCCTGTGATTGGTGCATTTACTACGCAGTTACTATGTCACTGTGAGACGTCATACTCGTTCCAGGATGTCTTCTTGCTCTTCTCGATGCTGCTCTCTAGTGGAAATATTACAGAGGTACTCTGCCAGTACATGTGGTAAAATATGTGTAAACAAGTTTAAATGACTGCGAGTGAATGGATATACTAATGTTAATGTCAAACAAAAATGACGAGTAAGAATTTACAGTCAAAGAAATATCTCTGGCTGTAGGATCCTGCATCCAAATGGATGGGTTGGAGATAACATGTACTGTAGATCACTCCGTTCTTCAAAGTCATTGAGTGTAATACTAACCTTTAACCAGCAGAGTTCACTCAATCATTACTTTCTCTAAACGGTCTGCATCATGTCCACTTTATCGACTCTGAGATGTTTTTTTGGTGTCATAACTCATAGATAATTCATTTTTAAAAAGTCCAGAGCCAATCAGTTAAAGGATTTAAGACCAAAAGCACTTATATCTATTCTTTGCAAATATATGAAGAGAGTTTAGGCATTTAACATCTGCTTTGCATACAAAATAATCTAAAAGGTGGGCTGTCAGAGATAAGTACTCTAAACACAGATGTACAAGGTACCAATGTTATTACCTTTGTTGTTTGCTGTCAACACAGTGGACTCCTGACAAACTGCAGCCTTTGACGATCACATTTTCAGTAGTTTTAAATGTCTTGAAAAGATGATTGATGTCTCCTTAACTTAACATTATCAAGATTGTTTCTATTTAGGAGGTTAAGAGATATTAATGTAGGTTGACAAAGTCTGGTGTTTCGCAATCTGGTGGGAAGCATATTATTCTTCAGTATGGTCATGTGGTGTCAAATCAGGACACCAGGAGTAAACTGAAATAGCAGAAAACAGCAAATATAGCTTCTGTCATTTTCTGTAAGGCAAAAGAGAAATATGAATTACATATAAAGAGTAAAGCTTTCCAGATCCTTTCCCCCTCCTCTGCACTTTGAGCTTCCACACTCGAGGAGGCGCTGTAGACAAGTAAGAGCCACCACAAATGTGTTCAGCAAGTATTTCTTTTGTATATCTAAATCATTATAAATGCATGAATAATCTATATGAAGGCAAATCACTGTCAAAATCCGAGAGCGCAAATGAGATCCATGCGCGCGCGTATTTTACTTTGACGAGCGCTTTTATATCACTCCGCGAGCAAAAGTCGCTGGAGAAGCTTAAACCTGTTCGCTCGCGAAACTTTATTCTGCTCGCTCTCGAGTCTTTTTTCTTCTCGCTCGCGAGTAGTTTTTCTTTTTGACAGTAAGTGGGCGGACCCAGTCTCCATTTTATCTCTACATCTAATTGGTTACATTCCTCGTCTTTGGATAAACCGGATATCACTGACACCTTTCATTTCAGAAACATCCATTCTGCCATTTACTATGAATCTTTTCGCTTCTGCTCTCAGCTCAGAACATCTCCTCATGCCCCATTCCCCTGCTGAGCCAGCGCATCTTAGTAAAGTGCATTACCATATAATGACTTCTTTTATCCTAAAAAGGCCCAGAACTAGTTGTGCTCTAAACTCCTGGATTTCAGGACAGGAAACGCGTTAGTTTTTCAAGCATTTGCTGCACAGTACCCGTTGGTGTATAATGTAGTGCAGAACAACTGCTGGATCTGCATTTTCCTCCTCAAACTTTATTTGTACCAGCTTTTTATTTTTGTCTGTCATGGACAGGGCTCCATCAGTGGAAATGCCTACCAGTCAGTTCCATGGCGGTCCAGAGCTGCTGCAACATATTCATAGCTGTGGTAAGGCTGTACGTTAGACACAAACTCAGCAACACTTCGAACAGGAAATTTAAACCCCTGGTGAAAAAAATCTAGCTGAGCATTGTCGGTTTAGTCTGTGCTTTCGTCGGGCGCCACAGAGTATGCAGGAACAACTCTTGTTTCGTTATGTAACAGGGCGCGAAATGTGATTTTCCTCAGTGTCCTACAACTGTCCTGAATTCTACTTTCACCCAGATTTTTCATTAAATGTTATAATCTTTGTTTTATTATTATAAACTATACAAATTAAGTCACATAGTCACTCTCATCCACCATGAGAGACTTGAAATCACCCTGAGTTTATGGGTCATTGTAACCAATGACTACATTATTCCTGTAGTCATTGGTTGAGTTACTGTGTCGTCTATATTTCTAACTGCAGAGCAAAAATATTTCTTATATACAGCGATGGAAATGTACATACACACACTTTGAATACATCTCATAGTACATTTGCAATGGTATCAACAATCTTTTCATTAAACCCTAAATTGTGAGGGCGTTTGGAAAGTGTTTAAATATGAGCGCTCTAAATGAACCACTGATCACGATGTTTAACAATGACGACTGAAATATTGCCACAATGATGTTTACATTTACAGAAATAACAGCTGTTCTTCTACTTTCATAAAGAGTCCAAGGAGTGTTCTCCTGCTCCTCTCTGTCTCGTGTACAAGACAGCTTTCTCAGTCACTGTACTCAGCCCACAGATCATTTACTGCTCATGCCGAGTTCATTTGAGCTTTAAACATTACAATGTCAACAGAGACAAACAAAATGACTCACTAGCTTGAGGCTTTCCTCTCTTAAGTAGACAACCATGACACATCAACGTAATAATTTCATTTGTACCAATATAACAAGTCGTTGTGTCCCAGGTGCTATTTTTATTGTCCCAGAGCGATCCTTAATTTGGAGCGCTACGTGTAACTGATCATAAATGTCACTTGATAACTTGCTAATCCGCTCTGCCACTGTGTTTGCTGATAGAGAGATATTGTTGAAAAAGCTCTTATTTTCTGCACATAGAATTCTAGAAACTTGCAACATGCAATCTTTCTGAAACTGCCCTACGGTGAATGGCTTTGGCGATTAATTAAGATAATTAGAACGGTGACTTTTTCCTTGCTTATCAGGCAGGCAGCATTCCCATTGAACTCTACAGAAGTTACCTCAATGTTCATCTTTCTTGAAACTGTTCGAGTTCATCCTCAAATTTCTTTTTTGGTTTGGAAAGAGTTTTGTTGATCAAATACAGCCCTGAAACGTGGAACATGTTCTGCTCTGACAAAACGCAGCAAAACATTTATTGAAACTTGAATGGCTTTGCTGAGAAGGCCACATTTTGGGGCTTGTAATGTCAGAGTGTGCAGATGAGGTGACATTTTGCAATAGTAGACGTGGCAAAAATAGTGCTGGTTCTTACCTTGCTAACAGGGCTTGTGTGTTTATGTTTACACATAAATGTACACTTACTCTTCTGCTATTTTGAGGAAGAGAGGCTTCAAAACGCTATATTATCCAACACTACCTTGACACAGCTAGACCTTGCTGCCAACATCGCCGTGTGTGTGGCCCAAGCTGCCCACTGGCCTTGACATTGCTTTAATTATGTTTTTGTGTTTTCATATAGATTGAGATTTTTATGTGTATGGACAGAGTTTGTGTCAGGTTTTCTTTTGAGGACAAAGGAGGAAAAACCTATTTTTAAAATACCTGTCGATGTGAGGACTATGCTTAATGCTGCAAGTACTTTTCCACAGGCTATTCTTGATCAGAACCTTGGACACCCTGAATAAATGTACTGTTTCAGAGAGCACATTCCCATGCCAGCACCCGTACTCCATAGACAGTGTACAGAGATGGGCAAAAATACATCAAAATGTATTTTGATACAAAATACAAAATACCCCCAAATAAATGTATTACAACAAAATACAAAATACAAAATACTGGTGCCAGAAAATGTAACAAAATACATGTATTTTGTATTTAAAATATAGGAAATACTTTTTTCTGGATTTTCTGTTTTCTCACAATTTGGTATAGCAGAGCATTCAGGTTTGGGCTATAATGTACACAAAGCTCTGGTGAACCGCACAAAAAGGAAGAACAGTCACGGAATGTCAGTGTAACTAAGCAAAGCTATTACAAGACAACAACTTGATTGATTATGTATATATATATTTGTATTAATGGGACTTAACAGCCCATAAACTTTGGCGTTGTATCAACAAGAAAATATTCATCACATATGACATACAAGCTCCCAATCTCCCTCTTCTTAAATGATTCTGGCAGTCCCTTCAAAATCATTGCTACTAACAGCCCGTCACTCAATGTCTCACCTGCGTTTCTCAATGCTGTGATGGCGGTCTCTGCGCGTAAAACATACTCCGTCACACTCTCACTGCTCGACTTTTGAAGCAAAGTCAGTTCTGTATACACACTAATTACGTGTGGCTTCCCTTTGCCAGCATAATAGTCTCTCAGAATCGTCAGTACTTTCCGCCCATCGTCTGCCGCTTCTCTCATTACTAGCGACAAACTTTTATCATCCAGAAACTGGATTAGCTCTGCGTATGCTTTGGCATTTTTCGTCTCGTAGGCTGCCGGTTCTTCATCCTCGGTGGGCTCATTTAAAATAGTATCCTTTAGCCCTTGCAACCGAAGATGGCCCAAAAATTTCGTCTCCCACAGTTCATAATTTCGCCTACTCATGGTGCTAGCATAGTATGCGAACTCTCACTGGACACGCGGTACGTTGCGACTTTTCTCTCGGTGGTACTTCGCTGGATAATTTTCTCTGGGTGACCCTGGGTAGCTCTGGATAACTCTGGGCCCATAACCTGTTAGCAGATGTAGATTGTACAGCGATGCTGGCGTGTATACCCAGTGCTAACCCGAATGTAATTACGGAGGAATAAAACAACGTGGGGCATCACTTCTGTTCAGTGGAACTCTTTTTTCAAAGTAAAACTTTATTGACACGTCACCTTCAGCACCTCTTATTGGCTGTTCTCTTTGTCCATCACACAGTATCTGAATTAACTCTATAAAGCCTGCATATGACAATACAAATAGATAACATATAATTGAGAACACATTTCTATGTGCAATGCCTACCCTGTGAACATTGGTTCCAGTGGCGGCTGGTCAATAGGGGGCCATGGGGCCTGACCCCACCTTGAGCCCCAAAAAAAAAGAAGAAAAGAAAATCCTGTGTTTTTATTTTGAAGGGGATTTTGTATGCAGCCTGTCTGCTCATCATCTCCGCTTGTGTGCACGGCTCAAAACGCGCAGCTAGTGGGGCTGGCCCCACCGAGGCGGGTCTATGAAGCAGTTTAGCCAATAGCTGATTAAAGATAGAAATGAGTGACATACAATTTACCCAATCAGCGTCCTCAAATAGATTCAGAGTGGGGCCAAAATGATTTGGCCCCAAGCTGCGCGTTCTCGTCAGGAGAAGTCTCGACAGGCGAGCGCGAGCGCTACTCCCCCAAGACCCGTTTGAGAGGAGAAGTTTTAGGAGAAACTACAGGCCAAAGAGCTGACCCCAGATAAGCCTGACCTTACAATCAGACAGCAGACTAGCGGGAAAAGGAAGCAGTACATGAAGCTTCTCTACTAGCTGTACCAGACAGGTTTGGCTAGCTGGATGCAGTCATGCTAATAACTTAAAACAACGGGAACAGATCCAGCACGGACAGTTACGGGAGTGCGGGATGAGGAGGTAAGGAAACATGAAAAAACCAGGTTTGGGAGTGAGGGATGAGGAGGTAAGGAAACATGAGAACACCAGGGCACACATGAGAACTCTGTCAAGCTACATATTAGGCAAAGTGAACATCTTTTCTTCTACATAGTTGTCCTCAGTCTCATCTGCTTAACTTGGTCATGGAGGCATCAATATTTAATTGAGATGGTAAATTAACAGTGAAAACTCATCATAGCTTATATCTATATATGCATTTTATATTAATATATATATATATATATATTGAATTGCCTGTGAGGGTGACAAAAATAAGATGTTATTTACTGCTTTTTTTCGTGTTGGAATAAATGTTAAATATTTAACTGCAAAGTAGTAATGCGTGTTTGATACCTTAATTTGTTTGCATTAAACCATACTGGGATTTTCCACCAGCCGCCACTGATGTCACAGTTCCGTTGTTCTCATACTGCACACTCACTAAGATAGCAAGCCTGCAGTTTAAGTACTTCAGAGATCCTACAGCATCGTCCTCCTTTACTGGGACCCCAAAAAGAGGAATTTTAGGAAGCTTTCAATTAAAAATGAATATTTATACTAAGAGGAGAGTCCACAATACCTTTTACATTTTAAATATTAAGCAGAGCATCCTTTGTCACAAAATAATATGGACCAAGTCAAAGAAAAGTCATATTACAGTATGTCTAAAAAGTTTAAGTATTATATATTGAAAAAAGTCATATAAAGTATGTCCAAAACGTTTTTGCCAAATCCATGCAGCGTAGCTAAATTGCAGCTAGCTGGCTAACCTTAGCTTGCTTGCTCGCTAACGTTGTAGCTAGAAAAATATGAATTACTTCACAAGCTAAAAAAGTCATAGTTTAGCTTTAGCATGTCGAATAAAGTAATAAATAAGTCACAGTATAGCATATTGAATAAAGTCATAGTAGGCCTATATTATGTCAAAAAAAGTCATAGTAGTAAAATGTAAATTGGGTAATAGAAAGACTTATTATTATTATTTGTCTTAATAACTATTAACCACCAAATACTTCAGTTCAAAACAGTTTTAAGGTCTTAAATCCATCAACTGACTAATTCCCAAACTCAGGAGCAGGTGAGATTGGATGTTGCTATAGTTACCATCAAGTACACGGGATGCAATATATTAGCATTTGAATATGAATTTGCAAACATAGACAGCTTAACAATGTTAAAAGGAGAATTTGTTGAGTTACTTGCAACAGCTTAAACTTTTGTTCTGACTTGTGACTCTGCAAAGCAATAGACACATTTTATTTGTAATATACAGTGTTATTTCATTACTGCTAACTGGTCATAATGTGTGGAGTTTTGTGAAAACTGTGCCATGGAAAACATAGTGAACGCTGGACTAGCAAATAGTGAATTCATAAAAGAAGACATTATCTGCCCTTGAGAATAGAATAGAATGCTGGATGGAACACGCACTGTTCTGTGACTCGAATAAATTAGAATGTTGACGTGTCATCTTATGTATGAAGCCAGGTTAATATGCAAATTAAACTCAGTATCTTCCAAAACTTTACAGAGGACAGCCGGACAGCTCAGAGGCTCTGAGGTAGGCCGTGGGAAAACAACTGCTCATAATTTATAGTACAGTTTTATTTTATTTGACTGTGGTCAGACTTCCTGGCGGGCTCCCTGTTGACGTGAAGGTCTATCATCCGGCTCGTTGGCTGAGGCTTTTCAACCTATTACAGTCGGGTGTTGCCCTTTCATGTAAGCAGATTCATGCTCACTGTGTTGAGCTGTTTGGAGAGTGTCCTGCAGTATATGTTAACAACTACATTCTGGATAGTAGCCCATGGCTTCTCGGAACCAAAGGTGACGGTGAGCGTTCGAACTGTGGGGAAGACTCGGTAGCGCTCTTGAGTCCTGCCAATGATAGGTCACTGTGTGGCTTACTTCGCTGCGAGGGGCAAGCCGCAGGCTGCCGTCAGCAGAGTGTAAAGATGGTCGGCCAGTTTTCAGTGCTACCTGGGGGCAGGAAGTCTTTGCGCCAGTCTGCCTCAGAGCTCACTTAAAGCTTCCCGTGGGTCTGATGTAGGATGCTGTGGTAAGATACTTGCACCAAACTCCTGTCGTGTAAACCAGTAGCATATCTGACCTGTAACTTTGGATTCAGAATAGACTTTGACTGCTACCACTTTTTGTTATTTGGCTCAGGATGTTTGGTGCCACCAGACTGATTTTAGGATTACCAAATCCCTCCTTGAATATCAAATTGTTCACATTGATTATTAACTTAGTAGAATAAGAAAGAGCTTAGCTTACAGGAGAGAAAGGGAAATGTAGACATCTTTATTTAAAAAATATAATGAAATTAAATGTATTATAGTCGTCATTATATACATATGAAGTTCAAGCTCTGCATTTAACCAATCCCTAGCGTATTGAGAGCAGTGGGCTGGGTTTAGTGTCTTGCTCAGGTATACTTCGGCACAGGACATGTAGCAGCCAAGGATGAAACCGCCGCCCTTGCGGTTACCGGACGACCCCCTCTACCCAATGAGCCACGGTATTTATAATCACACAGTTGTAGAAATGTTGTATAGTATGGAAAAAAACAACTCCACAGAGGACAGCTGGATAGCTCTGAGGTAGGCTGCAGCATATTTTCAGAACTGCCCCCAGGTAGTAGCTGGCTTCTCGGAGCCAATGCTGACGGTGAGTGTTTGAACTGGGGGGAAGACTCAGTCGCGCTCTTGAGTCCTGCCAATGATAGGTCACTGTGTGGCTTACTTCGCTGGGTGGGGCAAGCCGCAGGCTGCCGTCAGCAGAGTGTAAAGATGGTCGGCCAGTTTTCAGTGCTACCTGGGGGCAGGAAGTCTTTGCGCCAGTCTGCCTCAGAGCTCACTTAAAGCTTCCTGTGGGTCTGATGTAGGATGCTGTGGTAAGATACTTGCACCAAACTCCTGTCGTGTAAACCAGTAGCATATCTGACCTGTAACTTTGGATTCAGAATAGACTTTGACTGCTACCACTTTTTGTTATTTGGCTCAGGATGTTTGGTGCCACCAGACTGATTTTAGGATTACCAAATCCCTCCTTGAATATCAAATTGTTCACATTGATTATTAACTTAGTAGAATAAAAAAGAGCTTAGCTTACAGGAGAGAAAGGGAAATGTAGACATCTTTATTTAAAAAATATAGTGAAATTAAATGTATTATAGTCGTCATTATATACATATGAAATTCAAGCTCTGTATTTAACCAATCCCTAGCGTATTGGGAGCAGTGGGCTGGGTTTAGTGTCTTGCTCAGGTATACTTCGGCACAGGACATGTAGCAGCCAAGGATGAAACCGCCGCCCTTGCGGTTACCGGACGACCCCCTCTACCCAATGAGCCACGGTATTTATAATCACACAGTTGTAGAAATGTTGTATAGTATGGAAAAAAACAACTCCACAGAGGACAGCTGGATAGCTCTGAGGTAGGCTGCAGCATATTTTCAGAACTGCCCCCAGGTAGTAGCTGGCTTCTCGGAGCCAATGCTGACGGTGAGTGTTTGAACTGGGGGGAAGACTCAGTCGCGCTCTTGAGTCCTGCCAATGATAGGTCACTGTGTGGCTTACTTCGCTGGGTGGGGCAAGCCGCAGGCTGCCGTCAGCAGAGTGTAAAGATGGTTGGCCAGTTTTCAGTGCTACCTGGGGGCAGGAAGTCTTTGCGCCAGTCTGCCTCAGAGCTCACTTAAAGCTTCCCGTGGGTCTGATGTAGGATGCTGTGGTAAGATACTTGCACCAAACTCCTGTCGTGTAAACCAGTAGCATATCTGACCTGTAACTTTGGATTCAGAATAGACTTTGACTGCTACCACTTTTTGTTATTTGGCTCAGGATGTTTGGTGCCACCAGACTGATTTTAGGATTACCAAATCCCTCCTTGAATATCAAATTGTTCACATTGATTATTAACTTAGTAGAATAAAAAAGAGCTTAGCTTACAGGAAAGAAAGGGAAATGTAGACATCTTTATTTAAAAAATATAGTGAAATTAAATGTATTATAGTCGTCATTATATACATATGAAATTCAAGCTCTGCATTTAACCAATCCCTAGCATATTGGGAGCAGTGGGCTGGGTTTAGTGTCTTGCTCAGGTATACTTCGGCACAGGACATGTAGCAGCCAAGGATGAAACCGCCGCCCTTGCGGTTACCGGACGACCCCCTCTACCCAATGAGCCACGGTATTTATAATCACACAGTTGTAGAAATGTTGTATAGTATGGAAAAAAAACAACTCCACAGAGGACAGCTGGATAGCTCTGAGGTAGGCTGCAGCATATTTTCAGAACTGCCCCCAGGTAGTAGCTGGCTTCTCGGAGCCAATGCTGACGGTGAGTGTTTGAACTGGGGGGAAGACTCAGTCGCGCTCTTGAGTCCTGCCAATGATAGGTCACTGTGTGGCTTACTTCGCTGGGTGGGGCAAGCCGCAGGCTGCCGTCAGCAGAGTGTAAAGATGGTCGGCCAGTTTTCAGTGCTACCTGGGGGCAGGAAGTCTTTGCGCCAGTCTGCCTCAGAGCTCACTTAAAGCTTCCTGTGGGTCTGATGTAGGATGCTGTGGTAAGATACTTGCACCAAACTCCTGTCGTGTAAACCAGTAGCATATCTGACCTGTAACTTTGGATTCAGAATAGACTTTGACTGCTACCACTTTTTGTTATTTGGCTCAGGATGTTTGGTGCCACCAGACTGATTTTAGGATTACCAAATCCCTCCTTGAATATCAAATTGTTCACATTGATTATTAACTTAGTAGAATAAAAAAGAGCTTAGCTTACAGGAGAGAAAGGGAAATGTAGACATCTTTATTTAAAAAATATAGTGAAATTAAATGTATTATAGTCGTCATTATATACATATGAAATTCAAGCTCTGTATTTAACCAATCCCTAGCATATTGGGAGCAGTGGGCTGGGTTTAGTGTCTTGCTCAGGTATACTTCGGCACAGGACATGTAGCAGCCAAGGATGAAACCGCCGCCCTTGCGGTTACCGGACGACCCCCTCTACCCAATGAGCCACGGTATTTATAATCACACAGTTGTAGAAATGTTGTATAGTATGGAAAAAAAACAACTCCATAGAGGACAGCTGGACAGCTCTGAGGTAGGCTGCAGCATATTTTCAGAACTGCCCCCAGGTAGTAGCTGGCTTCTCGGAGCCAATGCTGACGGTGAGTGTTTGAACTGGGGGGAAGACTCAGTCGCGCTCTTGAGTCCTGCCAATGATAGGTCACTGTGTGGCTTACTTCGCTGGGTGGGGCAAGCCGCAGGCTGCCGTCAGCAGAGTGTAAAGATGGTCGGCCAGTTTTCAGTGCTACCTGGGGGCAGGAAGTCTTTGCGCCAGTCTGCCTCAGAGCTCACTTAAAGCTTCCCGTGGGTCTGATGTAGGATACTGTGGTAAGATACTTGCACCAAACTCCTGTCGTGTAAACCAGTAGCATATCTGACCTGTAACTTTGGATTCAGAATAGACTTTGACTGCTACCACTTTTTGTTATTTGGCTCAGGATGTTTGGTGCCACCAGACTGATTTTAGGATTACCAAATCCCTCCTTGAATATCAAATTGTTCACATTGATTATTAACTTAGTAGAATAAAAAAGAGCTTAGCTTACAGGAGAGAAAGGGAAATGTAGACATCTTTATTTAAAAAATATAATGAAATTAAATGTATTATAGTCGTCATTATATACATATGAAGTTCAAGCTCTGCATTTAACCAATCCCTAGCGTATTAAGAGCAGTGGGCTGGGTTTAGTGTCTTGCTCAGGTATACTTCGGCACAGGACATGTAGCAGCCAAGGATGAAACCGCCGCCCTTGCGGTTACCGGACGACCCCCTCTACCCAATGAGCCACGGTATTTATAATCACACAGTTGTAGAAATGTTGTATAGTATGGAAAAAAACAACTCCACAGAGGACAGCTGGATAGCTCTGAGGTAGGCTGCAGCATATTTTCAGAACTGCCCCCAGGTAGTAGCTGGCTTCTCGGAGCCAATGCTGACGGTGAGTGTTTGAACTGGGGGGAAGACTCAGTCGCGCTCTTGAGTCCTGCCAATGATAGGTCACTGTGTGGCTTACTTCGCTGGGTGGGGCAAGCCGCAGGCTGCCGTCAGCAGAGTGTAAAGATGGTCGGCCAGTTTTCAGTGCTACCTGGGGGCAGGAAGTCTTTGCGCCAGTCTGCCTCAGAGCTCACTTAAAGCTTCCCGTGGGTCTGATGTAGGATGCTGTGGTAAGATACTTGCACCAAACTCCTGTCGTGTAAACCAGTAGCATATCTGACCTGTAACTTTGGATTCAGAATAGACTTTGACTGCTACCACTTTTTGTTATTTGGCTCAGGATGTTTGGTGCCACCAGACTGATTTTAGGATTACCAAATCCCTCCTTGAATATCAAATTGTTCACATTGATTATTAACTTAGTAGAATAAAAAAGAGCTTAGCTTACAGGAGAGAAAGGGAAATGTAGACATCTTTATTTAAAAAATATAGTGAAATTAAATGTATTATAGTCGTCATTATATACATATGAAATTCAAGCTCTGTATTTAACCAATCCCTAGCGTATTGGGAGCAGTGGGCTGGGTTTAGTGTCTTGCTCAGGTATACTTCGGCACAGGACATGTAGCAGCCAAGGATGAAACCGCCGCCCTTGCGGTTACCGGACGACCCCCTCTACCCAATGAGCCATGGTATTTATAATCACACAGTTGTAGAAATGTTGTATAGTATGGAAAAAAACAACTCCACAGAGGACAGCTGGATAGCTCTGAGGTAGGCTGCAGCATATTTTCAGAACTGCCCCCAGGTAGTAGCTGGCTTCTCGGAGCCAATGCTGACGGTGAGTGTTTGAACTGGGGAGAAGACTCAGTCGCGCTCTTGAGTCCTGCCAATGATAGGTCACTGTGTGGCTTACTTCGCTGGGTGGGGCAAGCCGCAGGCTGCCGTCAGCAGAGTGTAAAGATGGTCGGCCAGTTTTCAGTGCTACCTGGGGGCAGGAAGTCTTTGCGCCAGTCTGCCTCAGAGCTCACTTAAAGCTTCCCGTGGGTCTGATGTAGGATGCTGTGGTAAGATACTTGCACCAAACTCCTGTCGTGTAAACCAGTAGCATATCTGACCTGTAACTTTGGATTCAGAATAGACTTTGACTGCTACCACTTTTTGTTATTTGGCTCAGGATGTTTGGTGCCACCAGACTGATTTTAGGATTACCAAATCCCTCCTTGAATATCAAATTGTTCACATTGATTATTAACTTAGTAGAATAAAAAAGAGCTTAGCTTACAGGAGAGAAAGGGAAATGTAGACATCTTTATTTAAAAAATATAATGAAATTAAATGTATTATAGTCGTCATTATATACATATGAAGTTCAAGCTCTACATTTAACCAATCCCTAGCGTATTGAGAGCAGTGGGCTGGGTTTAGTGTCTTGCTCAGGTATACTTCGGCACAGGACATGTAGCAGCCAAGGATGAAACCGCCGCCCTTGCGGTTACCGGACGACCCCCTCTACCCAATGAGCCACGGTATTTATAATCACACAGTTGTAGAAATGTTGTATAGTATGGAAAAAAACAACTCCACAGAGGACAGCTGGATAGCTCTGAGGTAGGCTGCAGCATATTTTCAGAACTGCCCCCAGGTAGTAGCTGGCTTCTCGGAGCCAATGCTGACGGTGAGTGTTTGAACTGGGGGGAAGACTCAGTCGCGCTCTTGAGTCCTGCCAATGATAGGTCACTGTGTGGCTTACTTCGCTGGGTGGGGCAAGCCGCAGGCTGCCGTCAGCAGAGTGTAAAGATGGTCGGCCAGTTTTCAGTGCTACCTGGGGGCAGGAAGTCTTTGCGCCAGTCTGCCTCAGAGCTCACTTAAAGCTTCCCGTGGGTCTGATGTAGGATACTGTGGTAAGATACTTGCACCAAACTCCTGTCGTGTAAACCAGTAGCATATCTGACCTGTAACTTTGGATTCAGAATAGACTTTGACTGCTACCACTTTTTGTTATTTGGCTCAGGATGTTTGGTGCCACCAGACTGATTTTAGGATTACCAAATCCCTCCTTGAATATCAAATTGTTCACATTGATTATTAACTTAGTAGAATAAAAAAGAGCTTAGCTTACAGGAGAGAAAGGGAAATGTAGACATCTTTATTTAAAAAATATAATGAAATTAAATGTATTATAGTCGTCATTATATACATATGAAGTTCAAGCTCTGCATTTAACCAATCCCTAGCGTATTGAGAGCAGTGGGCTGGGTTTAGTGTCTTGCTCAGGTATACTTCGGCACAGGACATGTAGCAGCCAAGGATGAAACCGCCGCCCTTGCGGTTACCGGACGACCCCCTCTACCCAATGAGCCACGGTATTTATAATCACACAGTTGTAGAAATGTTGTATAGTATGGAAAAAAAACAACTCCACAGAGGACAGCTGGATAGCTCTGAGGTAGGCTGCAGCATATTTTCAGAACTGCCCCCAGGTAGTAGCTGGCTTCTCGGAGCCAATGCTGACGGTGAGTGTTTGAACTGGGGGGAAGACTCAGTCGCGCTCTTGAGTCCTGCCAATGATAGGACACTGTGTGGCTTACTTCGCTGGGTGGGGCAAGCCGCAGGCTGCCGTCAGCAGAGTGTAAAGATGGTCGGCCAGTTTTCAGTGCTACCTGGGGGCAGGAAGTCTTTGCGCCAGTCTGCCTCAGAGCTCACTTAAAGCTTCCCGTGGGTCTGATGTAGGATGCTGTGGTAAGATACTTGCACCAAACTCCTGTCGTGTAAACCAGTAGCATATCTGACCTGTAACTTTGGATTCAGAATAGACTTTGACTGCTACCACTTTTTGTTATTTGGCTCAGGATGTTTGGTGCCACCAGACTGATTTTAGGATTACCAAATCCCTCCTTGAATATCAAATTGTTCACATTGATTATTAACTTAGTAGAATAAAAAAGAGCTTAGCTTACAGGAGAGAAAGGGAAATGTAGACATCTTTATTTAAAAAATATAGTGAAATT
The DNA here is from genome assembly GCF_910591455.1 of Pholis gunnellus. Classification (NCBI taxonomy): domain Eukaryota; kingdom Metazoa; phylum Chordata; class Actinopteri; order Perciformes; family Pholidae; genus Pholis; species Pholis gunnellus. The sequence continues at coordinate 22,272,487 of NC_136536.1, read as the reverse complement.
AAATGTATTATAGTCGTCATTATATACATATGAAATTCAAGCTCTGCATTTAACCAATCCCTAGCATATTGGGAGCAGTGGGCTGGGTTTAGTGTCTTGCTCAGGTATACTTCGGCACAGGACATGTAGCAGCCAAGGATGAAACCGCCGCCCTTGCGGTTACCGGACGACCCCCTCTACCCAATGAGCCACGGTATTTATAATCACACAGTTGTAGAAATGTTGTATAGTATGGAAAAAAACAACTCCACAGAGGACAGCTGGATAGCTCTGAGGTAGGCTGCAGCATATTTTCAGAACTGCCCCCAGGTAGTAGCTGGCTTCTCGGAGCCAATGCTGACGGTGAGTGTTTGAACTGGGGGGAAGACTCAGTCGCGCTCTTGAGTCCTGCCAATGATAGGTCACTGTGTGGCTTACTTCGCTGGGTGGGGCAAGCCGCAGGCTGCCGTCAGCAGAGTGTAAAGATGGTCGGCCAGTTTTCAGTGCTACCTGGGGGCAGGAAGTCTTTGCGCCAGTCTGCCTCAGAGCTCACTTAAAGCTTCCCGTGGGTCTGATGTAGGATGCTGTGGTAAGATACTTGCACCAAACTCCTGTCGTGTAAACCAGTAGCATATCTGACCTGTAACTTTGGATTCAGAATAGACTTTGACTGCTACCACTTTTTGTTATTTGGCTCAGGATGTTTGGTGCCACCAGACTGATTTTAGGATTACCAAATCCCTCCTTGAATATCAAATTGTTCACATTGATTATTAACTTAGTAGAATAAAAAAGAGCTTAGCTTACAGGAGAGAAAGGGAAATGTAGACATCTTTATTTAAAAAATATAATGAAATTAAATGTATTATAGTCGTCATTATATACATATGAAGTTCAAGCTCTACATTTAACCAATCCCTAGCGTATTGAGAGCAGTGGGCTGGGTTTAGTGTCTTGCTCAGGTATACTTCGGCACAGGACATGTAGCAGCCAAGGATGAAACCGCCGCCCTTGCGGTTACCGGACGACCCCCTCTACCCAATGAGCCACGGTATTTATAATCACACAGTTGTAGAAATGTTGTATAGTATGGAAAAAAACAACTCCACAGAGGACAGCTGGATAGCTCTGAGGTAGGCTGCAGCATATTTTCAGAACTGCCCCCAGGTAGTAGCTGGCTTCTCGGAGCCAATGCTGACGGTGAGTGTTTGAACTGGGGGGAAGACTCAGTCGCGCTCTTGAGTCCTGCCAATGATAGGTCACTGTGTGGCTTACTTCGCTGGGTGGGGCAAGCCGCAGGCTGCCGTCAGCAGAGTGTAAAGATGGTCGGCCAGTTTTCAGTGCTACCTGGGGGCAGGAAGTCTTTGCGCCAGTCTGCCTCAGAGCTCACTTAAAGCTTCCCGTGGGTCTGATGTAGGATACTGTGGTAAGATACTTGCACCAAACTCCTGTCGTGTAAACCAGTAGCATATCTGACCTGTAACTTTGGATTCAGAATAGACTTTGACTGCTACCACTTTTTGTTATTTGGCTCAGGATGTTTGGTGCCACCAGACTGATTTTAGGATTACCAAATCCCTCCTTGAATATCAAATTGTTCACATTGATTATTAACTTAGTAGAATAAAAAAGAGCTTAGCTTACAGGAGAGAAAGGGAAATGTAGACATCTTTATTTAAAAAATATAATGAAATTAAATGTATTATAGTCGTCATTATATACATATGAAGTTCAAGCTCTGCATTTAACCAATCCCTAGCGTATTGAGAGCAGTGGGCTGGGTTTAGTGTCTTGCTCAGGTATACTTCGGCACAGGACATGTAGCAGCCAAGGATGAAACCGCCGCCCTTGCGGTTACCGGACGACCCCCTCTACCCAATGAGCCACGGTATTTATAATCACACAGTTGTAGAAATGTTGTATAGTATGGAAAAAAAACAACTCCACAGAGGACAGCTGGATAGCTCTGAGGTAGGCTGCAGCATATTTTCAGAACTGCCCCCAGGTAGTAGCTGGCTTCTCGGAGCCAATGCTGACGGTGAGTGTTTGAACTGGGGGGAAGACTCAGTCGCGCTCTTGAGTCCTGCCAATGATAGGACACTGTGTGGCTTACTTCGCTGGGTGGGGCAAGCCGCAGGCTGCCGTCAGCAGAGTGTAAAGATGGTCGGCCAGTTTTCAGTGCTACCTGGGGGCAGGAAGTCTTTGCGCCAGTCTGCCTCAGAGCTCACTTAAAGCTTCCCGTGGGTCTGATGTAGGATGCTGTGGTAAGATACTTGCACCAAACTCCTGTCGTGTAAACCAGTAGCATATCTGACCTGTAACTTTGGATTCAGAATAGACTTTGACTGCTACCACTTTTTGTTATTTGGCTCAGGATGTTTGGTGCCACCAGACTGATTTTAGGATTACCAAATCCCTCCTTGAATATCAAATTGTTCACATTGATTATTAACTTAGTAGAATAAAAAAGAGCTTAGCTTACAGGAGAGAAAGGGAAATGTAGACATCTTTATTTAAAAAATATAGTGAAATTAAATGTATTATAGTCGTCATTATATACATATGAAATTCAAGCTCTGCATTTAACCAATCCCTAGCATATTGGGAGCAGTGGGCTGGGTTTAGTGTCTTGCTCAGGTATACTTCGGCACAGGACATGTAGCAGCCAAGGATGAAACCGCCGCCCTTGCGGTTACCGGACGACCCCCTCTACCCAATGAGCCACGGTATTTATAATCACACAGTTGTAGAAATGTTGTATAGTATGGAAAAAAACAACTCCACAGAGGACAGCTGGATAGCTCTGAGGTAGGCTGCAGCATATTTTCAGAACTGCCCCCAGGTAGTAGCTGGCTTCTCGGAGCCAATGCTGACGGTGAGTGTTTGAACTGGGGGGAAGACTCAGTCGCGCTCTTGAGTCCTGCCAATGATAGGTCACTGTGTGGCTTACTTCGCTGGGTGGGGCAAGCCGCAGGCTGCCGTCAGCAGAGTGTAAAGATGGTCGGCCAGTTTTCAGTGCTACCTGGGGGCAGGAAGTCTTTGCGCCAGTCTGCCTCAGAGCTCACTTAAAGCTTCCCGTGGGTCTGATGTAGGATGCTGTGGTAAGATACTTGCACCAAACTCCTGTCGTGTAAACCAGTAGCATATCTGACCTGTAACTTTGGATTCAGAATAGACTTTGACTGCTACCACTTTTTGTTATTTGGCTCAGGATGTTTGGTGCCACCAGACTGATTTTAGGATTACCAAATCCCTCCTTGAATATCAAATTGTTCACATTGATTATTAACTTAGTAGAATAAAAAAGAGCTTAGCTTACAGGAGAGAAAGGGAAATGTAGACATCTTTATTTAAAAAATATAATGAAATTAAATGTATTATAGTCGTCATTATTATTATTATTATTATTATTATATATATATATTAAATTGCCTGTGAGGGTGACAAAAATAAGATGTTATTTACTGCTTTTTCTCGTGTTGGAATAATGTTAAATATTTAACTGCAAGGTAGTAATGCGTGTTTGATACCTTAATTTGTTTACATTAAATCATACTGGGAAGTTTGCTGAAATTGATTGGATGGCCCTACCTAGAACAGACGGTGGAGCAGAGCCTTGAGCCTTGACTGCGAAGCCTTGTGCCTTGACGCTGGAGCCTGAGTGTAGACGGCGAAGCCTTGAGCCTAGACGGCGGCCGCTTGAGCCTTGACGCCGGGAGCTTTGCCTTCATGGCTCCACCAATCCGACAGGTGCCGCCGAGCATCAGGCTCGGCGGAGCGGCACCGCCGATCCGACAGTATCCGCGAGCGTCCGACGAGCGGCTCTGCTGATCCGACAGGTTCTGCCGAGCGTTAGCCTCGGCGGAGCAGCACCGCCGATCCGACAGTCTCCTGAGACTGTCGGCTCGGTGGAGCTTGTCGGCATTGGCGGAGACTGTCGGCATCGGAGGAGCCTGTCGGCATCGGCGGAGTTTGTCGGATTCGGCGGAGTTTGTTGGCATTGGCAGAGGCCTGTCGGTTCAGTGGAGCTTGTGTGCCAGGCGGAGCTTGTGGCTCGGCGGAGCTTGTCGGCATGCCTGTCGGCCTAGACGGCGGAGCGGAGCCCGTCGAGCCTGTCTGCACTTGACGGCGGAGCGGGGCAGGGTGGGGCGGAGCGGGATGGGGCGGGGCGGAGCCTGTCGGCAGTTGACGGCGGAGCGAGCCTTGACTTGACGGCAAATGGTTTACACATTTGCTGTGTTGTGCTTTTTAGAGTGTATATTGCTCTTCTAATTGTGATATGTAGAAGTGCTTGACGTGTTAAAACCTGGCCACAGCTCACAAATATATATATATATATATATATATATGTGTGTAGCCAGGCGAAGTGGGGGTAGGAAGGTTTTTGTACTGTCACTTTAAGAACCGTGGAGCTACGCGAGAGGACTGAGTTCACGCGACATGTGTAAATAAAGAGCGGGAATCAGAGGCTGCTGAGTACTGAGCTGATTAGAAATACCTGAACTACGGCTCAGCGTAAGTTACGAATAAATGCAGAATCACCTTGAAATTGGGGTTAACTCTTTGTTGTTAACTGGTGTTAAGTTGTACGCATCTGGTGTTGAGTTGTGTACATCTGCCTCGTTTAGAGGGGAGACGGAAGTCGCCGTCAGTTCCATGGGTGTGGATCAGAGCGCACAGGTCGATTGCTGATGAGGGAGTGAGGGAGTGATAAATTGTGTTCCTGTGTAAATGAATGTTATCTGCATATCTTGGAGAGTTGAACAGCATGGCCCAGATGCCGAGGTTCTTTGTTTCTGTTTGGCAGGAGGAAGCCACTACTGTTGTGTTTTATATGTAGCTATATGTATATCGTAACCTTAAATTCAGTAAAAAGCAATGGTTTAGGTTTGCTGTAAATTGTAAAGTGCCTTAAAATCTGACTAATTAACGCTGTACTCTGTGAGTGCAGTCGGGGGGAAATAAAAGACCTGTTATGTAAATACACTTAATCAGAGCGTTATGTGCTAATTAGCGGAGTTGCGAGTTACAGGTTATGAAGGGTTTAAAACTCCAGGCGGGGCGCTCTAACACTCGCCTGTACAAAGGAATGAGAAAACTGTAACTCTGAAGGACACGCTTGGGCAACTATACACTGATATCAAATCTTGGAGTAAACTGCCAGCTGAGAACAGTACGTACCACAGCTTGAGATAGCAAAACGTAGACGTCACACTTTGGAGCCTGTTAGGCTAGGCTTTCACAACATACACACACACTGAAGACGCATCGAAGGAGGATCCCGGACGAGAGCCAGTGTGAGCGGATATGCTCAGTGCTCCAACCAGGCCGTCGCTCTGCTAAAATCGATCCCGCCTGCAACTTGACTTTGACCAATGGCTCCTCTAAGGAGAACCTACAAAACTTACCGCGCTGCCGTGTCCAAGCGCCTTTTCACGTTGCTCTCACTCGGAGAGGAACTGTTAGGACCGTGCACGTTTAACTGCTCGGCTAATATCTCTGTGATAAATAAAACTATTGCTTGAATCTAAGTAAACGCCTCGAACTCAATTTGTTAACTTGTCTACACGACAGACCCAAATAAAATCTAAATGTATCTGAGTGTTTGGTCTCATCCTTTTAATTAGGCCACATATATACAGAGGGGACGAGTCAGGGTGCAGGACCCTGGTAAATAACATTCTTGTCTACGGAGAAGAGAACAACCTCATCCTCAACACAGACAAAACCAAAGAAATAATAATAGACTTCAGGAAGAATCCTCCCCCTCTACAGCCTCTTATCATCAAGGGGACCGAGGTGGAGAGGACCGACGGCTACAGATTCTTGGGAATGCAGGTTACTTCGGACCTGAGCTGGACTCCTAACACCACAGCCACAGTAAAGAAAGCCCAGAAAAGGCTTTATTTCATCAGGCTGCTCAGGAAAGCTGGTCTGAGCCGTCGCCCTCTCACCCAGGCCTACAGAGGACTGGTAGAGAGCACCCTCACCACAGGCATCACTGTCTGGTATGGCATGATGACTTCCTGTACGAGCGCTATCGATTCTGCCGACACGGAATCATTTATTTACAAGACCTTCTCAAGCCATACATTTAACACCACACGCCGCATATGAAGGCAAATCACTGTCAAAATCAGAGAGCGCAAATGAGATCCATGCGCGCGCGAAAATCAAACAGCCGCGAGCGTATTTTACTTTGACGAGCACTTTTATATCACTCCGCGAGCAAAATTCACTCTCGTGCAAGTGAAAGTCGATCGCGAAGTTTAAACCTGTTCGCTCGCGAAACTTTAATCTGCTTGCTCGCGAGTCTTTTTCTTGCTCGCTCATGAGTAGTTTTTCTTTTTGACAGTAAGTGGGCGGACCCAGTCTCACTTGTATCTCTACATATAATTGGTTAAATTCCTCGTCTTTGGATAAACCGGATATCACTCTGACGCAGATGCTAGGTCTGATAGAGGTGGTTTTCAATTCAATTTAATAGCGTTATTAAATACAATAATACAAAATGTGTTAAAGTCAAGTTGCTCAGATTGGTTTAAATTCACTCCATCATTCTATTACAGACAATGTGTGTTTGATAGTCAAACCTCTTGTGACAAACAGCTCAAAGACACTTTTTGATCTTAATTGATTAAAACATGATCATATTTAATCATACTGTTATGTTTACAGAAGTTAAGAGATATAATATGAGCAACAATTTGGACCCGCTCAAGGATCTGGAGCCGAGATTAGGGACCACTATTTGTATATTAACTGTTTGCCCAACTTAAATCACTGACAAGTAATTAGTGGATGAAAAAGTATTCAGATCCTCACTGCAGTAAACGTACTAATAACATACTGATGAAACAATAATCCACTACGAGTAAAATACCTGCAATCAAAACCTTAGTCAAGTATGTTATTATCAGCAAAATGTACTTTATGTGCAGAAAGTAAAAGTACCCGTGCAGTAAAATGCACATTATTTGCCCCTGACCTGTAGTGCAATCTGAAAATCTGAAAAGTCAGAGTGATATCCAGTTTATCCAAAGACGAGGTTTGTAACCAATTATATGTAGAGATACAAGGGAGACTGGGTCCGCCCACTTACTGTCAAAAAGAAAAACTACTCGCGAGCGAGCAGGAAAAAGACTCACGAGCGAGCAGGTTTAAACTTCGCGAGCGACTTTTGCTCGCTGAGTGATATAAAAGCGCTCGTCAAAGTAACAGCGCGGCTGTTTGATTTTCGCTCGCGCATGGATCTCATTTGCGCTCTCGGATTTTGACAGTGATTTGCCTTCATATTGACTCACCATTCTGAATAATGTTTTAGTGCTTAGTTTTTACTTGCTCCCATGTCCTCTTGATAGCTGGGTTGCAACTACATGATGGTTGAAAGCACTCATAATTATATGACAGTATTATTAGTACACCATAGCATATCATTATTGTAGAACATGATTAAGGTGGACTCATGATAAGAATAGAGAGAATCACACACAATTTATTTTCACTGCTTCAATTGATTGAATTACTGATTATGAATAATACATATACTGATACGCCCATACACAGATTCGCACACGCATATTCAAACTCCTAGTTGTATATGGTAAACTACACATACATGTATATACACATATATATAGTACATGATACATAAGCGCATACAGTACATATATCCTCATAAGTATCTATTAATTCGTATCAGTTAGATACTCTTTGGGCTTGTTTTTATCTACTTATTCTGAAAGAGTTGAGATAATTATTTTCACTATCAGATCTCATTGGATGATGCGTTCCATTAAGCCTACTGCCAGCAGTCACATTTAAAGAAATATCATCTGATTGATTGGGGTGATGAGGCACTTAAAATTAACCTATACATTTTCCCAACACTTACGCATTTAACTCCCTCATATGCGTTCATGATCATCTCCTGCTCATCAGCGGACAAAAAAGAGGCTCTTTCTTTGAGTTTATTGGCCGTTGTACTGTTAGGAAATCATGGTTTCTGGTTCGAATTAACGAGATTGTTTGAGCGCGGATCAGCCTTTGAGGACCCGAGATAGCCTGACATCAATCATCGGGTTAATTTAAGCTGGATGATAGGACATTTGATTGACTTAGTTGAACCACGTACAAGGAACGGGGCCCAAGCCAGAAGGGGGCGATAGCGGAGCAGCTGATGTCACCCACTCTGACCTCCAGCTGTTCTGCTTTAGGCAAACATTTCACACTTAAGTCCTTATAAGCCTCACAAATGTGCCTTCTGATACAAAATTGTTAACTTAAAACAGATATTTAGTCCTTTTGCACGTTTAGGAAATACAACTTAGCTCCAAACACTAAGAGAGCCCTAAAGCTCTCTCATTCATTGTAATGTTATTTAGTTATTTCACATCTGAAAGTCTGTGACACATTCCCCTGCACCTCAGACAACAGTATGTTGGTTGATATATCTTCTCCTAAAGACATCTAACCAACATGTTTCATTACAACGGCTTACTGACACTATACTCATCTCTACATTTCAGGTTCTTTGGACTTTAGTTGGTGTTAATGAAAGAGGACACAGACAAGACTGAACTCAAAATACTTAAAATCGAACAAAGTGTTTATTCATAACAGGAGTATTCTGACGCAGCAGATCAATACGAGCTCGGACCTCATCAAAACTATCTGTGACAGCAAAGAAAAAGGCGCTCCCCAAGGGGGAGTCACAATGATTTATATGTTCTTAAGGGCATTTTGTGATTGGTTGACTATTGGTGGAGGCGGCTCTTGGTTTAAACTTTCTGAGGGCCTCATTGGTGCACAGGACGTCCGTCCCCACCGGCACACGGATAGCCAGCCGCTCCAGCGATGAGTCAGATCAGTGTGTGTGTGTGTGTGTTTGAGAGTTCATTCTAAAGCCAAGGTCGCTTAACTACTTCTTAGTCGAAACTGTTATTTTGTACCAGGCAGTGGCAAGACCGGGGAGTACCTGGTTCCTGTTTTGTATTAGATAATGAGGGGTCCCTGCGCAGGTGGAATACACTGCCTCACTCTGTGACTTTACACTTAGAGACATATTATGATTACTGCACATAGCATATGGTTTAAGCTTCACTAAATGTGTTTACGAATATATAGCAGTGTTTACAAATATATAGCAGTGTGTGTTTACAAATATATAACATATTTATTTAAGCTTATTCTTAATGTTTACATTGGCCAAGACTAATATTTAAAGGCAGTTTAAGATTTTATTGTCATGAACACTTGTATACTAAAAGAAGAAAAGTTCTAAACAAGTTAACAAAAAGAAACATGTTTAATAAAAATAATTTGATGTAGATTAGTTCAGTAGACACATCATATGTTCTACAATAAGAACATTTCATATCATTATGCCTTCAACACAGAAGCAGATCCACTCTGCTCAGTTTCTGGAGATTCTCCACGTGAAGTTGCTTTGCTTAAATAGCTAGCTACTCGACTGATAAGTTAACTTGCTAAACACTGGCTATGCACTAGCCTAGACAGCATGCTAGCGTCATTAGCATATTAGCATCGATCGCTCGCATGTTAGCATCGACCCCTAGCTTGATATTATAACCATCACCATGTATATACAATAGTCTATGTAGCCAGACCCAGACATACATTATACATCAAGCTAGTTGACATCTGTCACACTCAGATACAATATTTAACTTGACAGACAATCCGTTGAACTTGAAGATCTGAAGACTGAACTCGTGAACTGTTTTTTGTTTCGTGGAGAAAGTATTTTGAGTATTTTAAATACAAAATTACTCCACTCTAAAGTATTTTGTTACAAATTACGTTAGATTTTTAATCGGCCCTATCAAATACAAATTACAAAATACTCAAAAGTAATTGAAATACGTATTTCAATTACAAGTAATAGAAATACTGCCCATCTCTGACAGTGTATACATCAGAGATGATGATGTGTGGCACAAAGCCAGGGTCCTTTGGAACTGCCCATACAATGATATAAGAGACTAATACCTGCCTGTAGACGACGCACTCACTCAGCACATAGATAATCACACCATGGCCAACCAGAGTTGTGATTGAAAGGGCATTCGGGGCCCTTAAAAGGAAATGGAGACAACCGAAGTTGGGGGGGGGGGGGGCAGCAAAAGGAGGATTGTGAAGATATGGATGATAAACGATGGCAATGAATGTCAAGCAGTAGGCCCTGAAGATACTACAGGTCAAGAAAAAGGAATGACCTTATTCTTGGTTTAGGGTGAATCAAGTTTTGTTGAACTACTTTTGTTGGGTTCATTAACATCTAGAAGTTTTTGTTTCATAAAAGAAGGGAAAGAATACAAATACTCAACATAAATGCCATTTATTTACTTTAATCGGTGGTTTCTATTAAGGCAGAAGAGTCGATAAGATGACGCATATCACGCTAGACAATTTCTTTAAGTGCTGCTAAAACGGCTTCACCAGAATTGTCAGTGTGTCTCTAAAGTCGATTTTCAGGGGCTGTTTCATCGTTATTCCGCCTCACTGCTGTATGAAAGGGACATACACACAATGGGGCATTGTTGCTCAAAACTATTAGCCTTAAGCCTATTGCAATTTACACTGCATCAATTAGCCTAGCTGCTAGTGGACTTGAGCCACACAAAAGCCATCCTTCAAATAAAGCTGTTAGCAGTGTTGACCAAATGGAGTGAGCTAAGTAACCAGTTACTCTACATTAACCTACTGCCACCTTTCTATCGAGCTCCCTGTCTGTATTCTCTGCAGAAGAGACGTCGCAGGCACCGGCCCAAGGATTGGTAATTAATGTCACCATCATAAGGTAGTGCTTCTGTCGGCTACACAATCACGTCTATCTGTGAATGGCAGTGGCATCACTTACTGTTCCCTGGCAGTTTTATCTTAGGCCGCAGCAGAAAACTCAGCTGTGCTTGAGCTTCAGAAATGCGTGTGTAGCTTGTGTGGACGCTACCGTACTACTTTAGCATTTCGGTCTGGCCTGCACTATTTGTTTGGTGCATGTGGCCAGATCATGCACATCGCACCTCTCACACTTGGATCCATCCAGCCTCTCATCTCAATAGTAAGAACCTCTCAACCTTCTAAATCACTTTATATCAAAGAGGGGACTGTCCATCACACCAAAAAGGTTGGAAACCAGAGAAATAATCAATGATTCCGCTGAAACCTATGTCTAACAGTAGTCCGAGTATGAATTAGTTGAGAAGATGTTAAATAAAACAGGAATTCAGTTAAATAAGAGGAAATAGCAATTTTTACCTGCGTTCCCCTTTGAGGTTGAGTGTTATTGATGTATCTTTATTGCAGCACTCTATCGCCTCTCGTTTAATCATTTAGGGTTTGATAAGATAAGACGTTAGCGCATCAGTGTTTGATTGTGTTCATTCAGGCTGGAACAATGTTGAGGTTTCTTTTCATCCCGGCACAACCTTTAGATTCATCCCGCATGCGATGGTGGGATTCAATTTCATGGCTGATGGCTGTTGGATAATAGTCCGAGGAACAATTCTGTGATCATGCCTTTAGTGTATGTGCATTAAAGGGGGCTATCAAATGCGTGATGGAAACAGAAAAAACATTACAACAGATAGACACAGGTTCTCCTACACAGAGAGGTCATTAACTTCCATAGGAAGTCCTACGGGGCCTTAAGGAACTGCCTAAGGGAACTGAGCTGTGGCAGCAAAAAAGGAACAAGGAAGCCCAGTTTCACTTCATTCAACCAATTTCTTAATTTTCCTGTATTTCTGTTATCACAGGCTTTATTGTTGCTGAAATACTGTCAGAATACCACTCAGTTATTTATTCTGCTACTTGGCTTAGAGAAATTCCTTCATAGAGATCAGATATATCCTGACACAGGAACAATAATGCACGATCCACTTTTTTCGCTTCCGATCCGATTCCAATACCTGAATTTAGATATCTACCGACACCAACATACATCTGATATCAGAGCTCTTTTTGCATCACATTTGCTTTGCATTGCAATTCCGCATTACATTTAAATGTATTCCAAAGAAATGTATTTGAATTAAGTAGGCTTCGCATACAAACTATTGCAACTCCTGAAGTGTTTAGAGAAACTTGAGAAAATCAAGTGCAGAGCAATTATCAACTAGTGGAATTCTAATTCAAAAGTAAGAAGATCCTTTAAAAAAGGGATGTACAAGGGCACATTGATACCTTCATGAGGTTGTCAAAGTAAATATTTGAAAAAAAGGGAATGAGTAAAGAGAAATACGAGAAAGATGAAGTACATCGAGACAAATTGAAGGAATTTAGTAAAAGTAAGTACTGTGAAAATGAATTGCACAAGCAAAATGTAAAAGCCATGAGTACAAACAAGTATAGAAATCCAGAGCATAAGAAGCATGTTATAGCAGGTAACAAATTGAAAATGAAAAGTAAGAAAGAAAATGCAGAGCAGTTTGAATTTGTGATGGAGCAGTTTTTGGAAAAAGTTGAAAATGGACCAGAGTTTGTGTGTTGTGTTTGTCACAGATCGTTGTTTAAACATCAGGTTGTACATTGTAAAAGAGATGATTATAAAAACAGTACAGCAATAACTTCAATTGCAGATGCATGTATAAGTGAAAAATATTTACACAAATGTAATAAGGCTTGCGTAGTGCCATGTCACTGGTTGGGAACAGCAAGAGGTCAGCTGTGGATTTGTTGCACTTGTCATTGTAAGATTAATAGAGGTGAAATGCCACCTGAATGTGCACTAAACAATTTGGCAGTTCATCCCATTCCGCCACAATTGGCGTGTTTGAATACCTTAGAACAACATTTGATTGCTTTGCATATACCATTTATGAAAATGTTGGCATTACCTAAAGGTGGCCAAAGTGGAGTACATGGACCAGTGACATGTGTTCCAGCTAATATTGTGCAGACTAACAATTTACTTCCACGCTCTGACATGGAGGGATCTTTGTTGGCTGTTAAATTGAAGCGCAAGCTAACATATAAGGGGCATTATGAATATCAGTTTGTTGACACTATGTGCATTAAGCAAGCGTTGCAATATTTAAAACAGACAAATGAACTTTATAAAGATGTAGAGTGTTAATGAAGCTTGGCTAAATAGCCTTAGTAGGGAACAAGATGAAGAGGTTTTAGGAAAGGAGAGTGAAACAAATGTAGAGAGTGGTGAAGCATCAACAGATGTTGGTGAAGATGAGCATTTGCATGATAGGCAGCAACATTGTATGTTTCAGGACACATGTCTCATGCCTGTGGACATTGGTCAGGAAGTGCTTGATCAATATGTTGATGTTGATAATGTTTTGAATGTGGCACAGATTGAAAAAAGAACCCACTATCAAATAAACAATGTGCGGCTCCTTAAATCTGCTTCGTTATAAGATAGTGTGGTGTGACTAAATGTTTTTAGACACACAAACTCATTTTGATCGACGAATAAAAGGCAAAGCTAGAGGATGCTTGAGGCGGACGCTGAATAGAGAGTGGTGAGAGGTTACTATGGTTACCATGCAGAGTTATAAAACAGCTGGAACAGCAGCACACATTCGACAAATAGATTATAAAACCTTCTAGAAGTGGCCCTAGATGTTGAATGGCTTATTGAGAGCACCGCAGGTCACTCCCACTGAACCTTTAAAGTGCCAAAAGACATTGAATTGGTTGTGTCAGTTAACACACACACACACACACACACACACACACACACACACACACACTATTGAGTTAGTTCATTAGTTTGAATACATCTTTATTGAGAGCACGGCGAGAAACTCTCACAAGCCGAAAGACCGATAAAACAAACGGCAGGACGGCCGGGTCCGTTACTGTGAATATCCACACAATCACAATGTTTATCATATTAATCTCCTGTTCTGGGCCTGGAGCAGCCACTTAACATCTGTGCTAAAGATGCTAGCATAGCTAACTAACAGCTGTTACACAGCCGGAGGGACTCTCCACCATTATTACATATGGATCGTCCCCTGGATTAGTAACCTTAGGCTGATATCTGATCCATGAATTACGTCATAGCCAATACCAATATTGGATTGGACCCCAAAAAATTGCTAAGTCCAATTTTCCTCATTACAAACACTTCAGGCATTTATCAAAGAAAGGACAGCTAACAAAATCTGAGCCCTTCAGGCTAAACCTCGGTCAATTAACAGTAGCAAAACTACCCTTAAGTACAAAATGATCATTAGATGTACTGAAAGTACAACAAATGAAAGTTGCCATACAGAATGGCCTATTTCAAAATATATGTAAATTATGTTACTGGATAATTATTATTGTTAGACGAATGTACGTATCACTTTAATGTTGCAGCTGGTAAAGGTGGAGTTCATTCGAATGACTTCTATTAGTGTAGCTCAAACAGAATCTGTAAAATAAGTAGAGGTATAAAGTACAAGTACAAAACATAAAATGCAATTACTCAACAAAAGTACGGTGCCCCACCACCGATCGGCCTATTATTCCTAAACCCCAATAGTTCGGAAAATGTCGCATTGAACCGAAAACCCATTTGATCTCACTCCTCATGCCCAAACATAACCAACGAAGACAACGAGTACTAAGAGGCATAGTGCTGGCTCATGCTACTTCCAGTAGGAAAAAAAAAAAATTCAATGAGGTCTAATGATGCATAATAATAAGACAAGTGCTTCTGTTTGCTGCACGGAGAGTGTGTATTCTCACAGCGATGGGCCTTGGGGAAAAATGGCAGTTTGTTTTCAGAAAAACAGGCTGTCGGACGAATGGGCTTTCAGTCGAACAGGAAATATTTCTGACTAAGCTGTTGGAAGAATGGACAGCCCTGTAAAGTACAAGTACCTCAAATCTGCTTAAGTACAGTACTCAAGTATATGAACTTTCGAGTAGTTACTTTTGCTCCATTGTTTTTCATTTATTTTCTTCTTTTACTCACTTAACCTGAATCAATTCAAGCTACAAGTGTTTGATTGGCACACTGATTCAACAGCGTTTACACTGGAGGTTTAACAGGAACTCAACCTCCTACTACAACATTCTGGCAGCAATAATGAGAGCAATGGGGACTTATCGAAGGGATGCAGGTTTATATCACCGGGGGAGTTTTGGTGGGTTTAATAAGAGAAGGCAAACAAGCTCCTAATTAAGATGGCTAGATAAACATCACACCGTCGATTACTTGTCTAATTTTGAAAGACTACTTGTTTTTACAGAACGGGGCTGTCGGAAAATACATGGTTTCAGCTCTGAATTTTTTAAATTAAGTAAGTTGACTAATGTGCTTAAGAAACCATGTTTGGTTTGTTGTATTTCATAAAGCAACCTTCTGAAATTCTGCCCAGAAGACGTCCGTCGACTTCAGACAAAAATGAAAAGACTCAGTTGTGTAATCTGAGGTCAAGCCGCTAACAGAAGCCATCTCTCATCGTGTTTGCACTGTCAACTCTCCATGTGGCAGTCTCTGCTGGCAAACTGAATTAAAATGGGTGTAAGAAAATGATTGACTTTGCAATACAAACAAGCAGCAAGACAAAATGGGTGCAAGTTCGCTGCACTTTGTACGCATCCAGATGGCCATGGAGATGTGGTGTTTTGTTCTAATAAATATAGTTGGTATTGAACAACCCCTTTCTGAGTCACTGTTTACGGAGAAAGAGAGAAAGAGAGAAAGAGAGAGGGAGAGAATGTGTGTGACGTCAAGAATAAAAAATCCTGTATATTGTCGGAACACATTACCTCTATATTGAAGAGGTGTGAAATGCGTTCAATCGCACAGATGTTTTTTTAACCAAACAAAACAAACAATATCCTTTAGGATTTTGGCATGATTGAGTAGTTACGTCAATACAGAAAAGAATAAAAATAGAGCAAGTTTGATGAAGAGGATTAGGTACAAGTGTTCCCACAGCACACATCAATTTGAGGAATTCAACTGCAGATGCCTCCGTCCCCGGAAAAGATTGAGGTTATCAAAATAGCTGATCCCTTTTCAGAGCGCAGGTTTTGCTGAGCCGTGTATTCAGGGATGACAGGCTGCTGAAACCTGTTGATGTTGGCAGTGGTTCACTAATAAATAAGATAGCTACCAGTTTGTAAAGGCACTTGGACAGTTTAGTGAAATCCTGCTTGAGCAGTTGGTTAGGACTGCTCTCTGCAACGGTCATCGGACCCTACATGTAGAATAATACGATTTATTTTGGGGTGTTTATTTATCAGTTGTCTTTTATTTCAGTTGTCTTTTATTTATTTATTTCAGACTATAGTATGTGCATTGCAGTATGTTATAATTGCCTTACCGTCCCCCGAAACTTGAGTTAGTCATACAGCATTGCATGCTATGCACACTGCAGTTTTTCTTCCGTTATGAAGATTTGAGGGCACTTTATAGCGCAAAAATTGTATGCTTACAAATTCCAATCCTGTCTCCTAGAAATTACATTTAGATACTTTTCTGTTTAACATCCTGAATTCCGCCAGTGGTTAGGTCAAGTCAATAAAAGCACCTTGGATATGATCAGGGAAAGATTGTGGTTTTGGTTTCACGATAATAAAGTAAATGAGTCCTGTATTGTGCCAACTTGTTCTCACTCCCAACTCCTCAAATACAGCAGCTCCACCAGTGGCCTTATGCTTTAAACTATGACACTCTCCGTATCACTCTAGCGTCAGCTTTGCAAATGTTAATTTACATCCTCGTTACATCCATACACCGTCTTTTCAAAATATACTTTTATGTTTACTGGAAACTACTTGGTTACTTTAAAGAAAATATTGTGGTTTGGGTTAAAAAAAATCATGTTTCTTGCTTAAAATATGTAGGCTACGCTCAGTATGCAACGTAATACGTAGGCTACGTAACTGAAGCATTGCTTGAAATAAGTCAATGTTGACTTTTGGTTTCAGTAGTGACACCAACATAGTCATTACATGTTTTAGTTGCTTGGAGCCAATATGGTAGGAAAACCAAATACATTGCCAGAGCACATTTCGCAGATGCGTTCAGTATCAACATATGTTTAAAATGCAAATATGTTGTCATTAAAACATTTCCAGGAACAGGGCATTGTTTCATGAAATATGGTTGGAATCTCAGGAGCACACCGGATTAAGTAAAACAATCAAGCTTTTGGTCTGTTATCCGAGTCAGGAAGCTGCACAGTCAAAGATTCTACCAAACATCTACATTGTTTGGAGGAAAAACACAAACTGTTGTTAACTCAGGTTTTAGATGTAACTGCCTTCAGTCCATGAAGCACCTTATTGCACAGTCCAGAGGCTCCGATGAAAAGAGCCTGTTAACATTTTATTTTAAGTGCAGACTTTGCAACAACGTGAGTTAATCTGCCCGAGGATCCCTTGAAACCTTTCAGTTCAACAGATTTTCAAAGGGCTGTGATCTAGCCAAGGGCATAACACAATTGTTCCAACATTTATTTTGAAGCTAAGAAAGCCTGTACAGGTGATGGGATACAGTCCTCTATTCTGATGTCGCTACAAGACACTAGGATACATTTCAGACATCTACATTTTATAAATACAGGAATGGCCATCTCTGTCATCACAGAATTATAAATACGTCATGTATAGGTATAAATGTGTAATGTACATGAAAGTTGTGACGTGTTTTTCAATGGAAATATACACAAAAGAACCACCAGGAGGAGGGAAACAGGTTGTTATTGCTGCCTACCAGATAACTTTGACAAAGCCTTGACAGATTTTCTTTATTAGATTTATGATGAGTGAGCAGTGCACTATTCCAAAGAATAAAACAGGGACAGAAATATAAATTACTGTGATGCAACAGGTAAATAGACACTGGAAACGCAATAGAAATTGAAGATGAAAAATAAAACATTATGCGATTCTGTAACCATGCTAACCTTCAAGATGATTGTGATCAATGTGTGGCCTTCCGTCTGACTCTCCATCTTTAGTGTCTTGTCACAGAAAACCATGTTCATTTTGATCCACAGGTCAGTGTCCATGGCAACGCCCCAAAAAAAACAATTTTATTTGCTTGTGTCCCTGAACACACCTCACCATTGGGCTGAACTGCTAATGAGAAGTGAAAGTAGAGCTTAATGGCGAACAGCTGTGCGTGTTAATCTGCCCGCCTATGCTTAAACAGCAGGGTCATGTCAGCATAAAGGCCTCATTCAGGAGAACGGGTTATGTTTATAGTCCCAGCTAAGTGATAATCACCCTCTGGGTTTCCTCGCTTGGGCGGCACAGAAGTTCATCCGTCTCAAGTTTTCTGATGTGCATGTGTGCGCTCGCGTCTGCCTGTCTCTTCTTTTTTTCTCCAACCGAGCCAGATGTGATAGCTGTTTTCAAGCACTGCTGGGTAGTAGTCCTGTGTATTACAGTCTTTTTTGACAGTAATCATATTGTAAATGTGACGTCAGGGCCTGTGTGCTGTGCTGGGTGTTTACGTCACCTGGACAGAATGAGAACATGGTTTTCTCACACTTCCATTTGCCACCTCTGTGACTTTTAGAGAAACAAAAATACCAAACCGTAACAGTGTTGGGATTCGGCAGGAGCCTGTTTGGTTATTAGCAAGTATGAAAACTAAATCATTGATATAAATAAAAGTATTAATATCAACAGGATTATTAACATATATTACCAATAACGGGGCACCAACCTGGATCAGGGGCCAATAACAAATCTGTGGATTCAAATCTCACAATTGATGTTCACTCACATTGTCAATAGTAAGTAAGGTGGTTAATTACTGAGTTACCAACAATGCACCCAGTTCCACATCTATTTAACTACCGTGAGATCATCTGTATAAATATAAAAATGAAGAGACAAAATTACCGTCCAGTCAAACTCCCGTATTCACATGCAGCACAGTTTAACTCGCATCATCTGATGAGCTTACCAAAACTAAGAACCCTCTGTGATCATATTTGATAAACAATTTTTAATTATTTATAGGGTCAAAAGCTTTGAAGAAATCCATAAAACACATACAAATTGTAGAAATCTGCCTGTATTTATCTAATATCGCCAATAGGGTATGCCATCTTTACGTTTAAAACGTCATTCTTTTCTAATTATATCAAATAAAATGTTTCAAACATTGTGTTCTTGATTTTAAACAGAAAATCACAACTGTCGCTGTCAGCTAATTAGGTGTACATTAGTGCTTAGTGTTTATTGTTGCTTTTGGGGACTTAAAAAAAGACACTTTGATATTTCTATCTTCTGAGATCTTTAAAAATGTATGTAACATCCCCTGGAAATCTCGTCTTTGCCGACCTTCAGTAGTTTCCCTTAATACCTGCAATGATCCAGGACCCTACGACATCACTGTTGGTTACAGGTGCACATTTGTGACCACACCCAACCATGGAGGGCAGCAAAACACTGCTTTTCAGCCTGGTGTTAAGTTACCCAGGTATTGATCTACCCAATCCTCCATGTTGCCCGCTTCAACGTGTGGAGAAATAACAGATCTCTTATGGGAGTAAGCAAAAGCTTGACAGACCTGCTGTGCCCATAGTTATGGTTGCTAAGCTATGATTACACATTCACTAAGAGGGGGAGCTGAGTGAACGGCCATTTGACCTGTGCTGACCTGCTGCAGGTAAAAGGAAAATTACATTGCCGCTATTATGTAATTGGAAATGTTTAGAGATCCATTACCAAAGGGTCAGCTGAAAGGTTGGATGGATGGATGGATGGATGGATATTTACTTTGTTCATTTGTATATATATACTTTACATTTGTATGTTACAGCAGCAAGGATATACTTCTGCAAACGAAGTAACAGAGTAAATAAAAATATTAAGTATTAAAAAATGGACAATATATACACTAAAATAACAGAGTAGGACATATTAAATATAAGAATATAAGAAGACAAAATAACAAAAAGTACATACTATGAAATAGAATAGTGTTAAATTAACTAACTAGGTAAAAAAACAGTAGTGCAAAAATCAACCAACTGCAAACAACAGTGTAGCAGTGTGTAGTCATGTGAAGGATGATCTGGCCAGAGGTGATTTGTTATACAGTGTTATAGCAGAGGGCAGGAATGTTCTCCTGTATCTGTCCCTGTGACAGCGGAATCTGTTGGAGAAAGTGCTCCGCTGTCCCTGCAGTAGATGGTGGAGAGGGTGATCCGGGTTATCCAATATGGATAATAGTTTCTTCAGTGTCCTCGTCTCCACCACCTGTTCCAGATTGTCTTGTTTGCAGCCAATGATGGAGTCGGCCTTCTTAACCAGTTTATTAAGTCTGTTGGTGTCTCCGGCTCCAATGCTGCTCCCCCAGCAGACTACGGAGAAGTACAGTGCACTGGCCACTACAGACTGGTAGAACATCTCCAACATCTCGCTGCACACGTTGAAGGATCGAAGTTTCCTCGAGAAAAAGAGTCGACTCATCCCCTTCTTGTACACAGCGTTGATGTTGGTCTTCCAGTTCAGTCTGTTGTCGACGGAGACACCCAGGAACTTGTACTCCTCCACCATGTCCACATCCTCTACCAGAACTCTCAGCGGTTGTGGAGCCGTCGTCTTCCTCCTGAAGTCCACCACCATCTCTCTGGTCTTGGCCACGTTCAGCAGCAGGTGATTTCTACTGGCCCACTCCACAAAGTCCTCCACTACTGCCCTGTACTCCACCTCCCGTCCGTCCCTTATACACCCGACCACTGCATAGTCATCAGAGAACTACTGCAGATGGCATGACCCCGAGTTGTACTGGAAGTCAGTGGTGTACAAGGTGAACAGGAAGGGAGACAGAACAGTTCCCTGTGGGGCTCCAGTATCACTGACCACCGTATCAGACAGCACACTGCCCAGACGGACAAACTGTGGTCTGCCTGTGAGGTAGCCAGTGATCCAGGAGACGGTGGACGCGTTAACCCGCAGCTGCAGCACTGGTTGGATGGTGTTGAATGCACTGGAGAAGTCAAAGAAAGTGATTCTCACAGAGCCACCGGTTTCATTCAGGTGCGACTGAGCTCGTTGCAGCAGGTAGATTATGGCGTCGTCCACTCCCACATGAGGCTAGTATACAAATTTCAGAGGGTCCAGTGAGGACTTCACCTGCGGACCAAGACCAGCCTCTCCAGCACCTTCATCACATGAGATGTGAGGGCAACTGGTCGGTAGTCTTTGAGGCCAGATGTGGTCATCTTCTTTGGTACAGGGACCAGGCACGACGTCTTCCACAGCACCGCGACTTCCTCCTGCTTCAGGCTCAGATTGAAGAGATGTTGCAAGACATCAGACAGCTGGATGGCGCAGGTCTTCAGGACCCTGGGGCTGATGCCATCAGGTCCTGCAGCCTTGCCTTGGTGGAGTCTCTCCAGCTGTCTCCTAAAACTGGCCAGTCGTCACAGAGAGGGGGGAGGGGGTGGTCATGGTGTCAGTGGTGGAAGAGCCCTTTGATGTTAAGGGCTCTGTGTCCATGCAGCTCAGCAGGTGGGACAGAGGGGGAGGCAGTCGAGGTGTTTGTGAGGTGCGCAACCGCCTGTGGATATACTCAAGCAAAAAGCTCAATTAAGTAATCACAAAACAACCTATTAAGTCTACTGTTTGTGTAGAGAGTACGCTGAATTGATATATTTGATACAGATAAAACAAACTGAGCTAACCGGCAAACCCCTTTCCTTGTCGCAGTGTGGCTTGCAGGTGATTAAAAAGGTTCAATAATTTAATGTTGCACCTGCATTAAGTCGGGGGACTTGCGAGAGACAGATTTTTATAAAGAATACTCACAATCAAAGCAGCAGAGGCTGAGAGCTGACTCACAGTACCTCTGGCATATACAAGTGAAATAACGTTCAAAAGCGTCGCTTAGTCCAGGTTCTGATTTTATACTTTTTTTGTTTCCCTGACTGTTTATTGCAATTTCCACACAGTCATATTCATAAATGTGTTTTTTTCACACATTTAAATCTATAAAATACAGGTTGTTAAATAATGACACTTTATTCACATACAAATAAATGCAACACAATGTGCTTCACCAAAGATGGAAAAAAACACAAATATGAAGACAGTTGCAAGAAATAGTCAAATAAAAATAAATAGAAAAACTGATAAATATTATTAAAATGAATAATACAATAAATGAAAATGACAACTGTAGAAGAGATTAAAATATAGTAAAGGCTTCTAGGTAAAAGCAATTTGGAGTTCTAATCTTTAAAAGTTGTAAGTGAGATGCACATTCTCAACTATAAAGAGAAAGTCTGGCCGTGCACGGACTAAATGTCGCATCACCTATTAGGCTTTAGTCCTGGACCGAGGAACAGTTGATGTCAGTAGCAGTGATCTGTTTGGGAAAATACACTGTGATGACTGAAGCTGTGAAGTTATCAGAAAATACGAATGAATATTTCTCTTTTGATCTTCAAGAGAAATGGTGTGACTTTGGCAATGTTCTTTAAAAATCTAATTTTCAGTTTCATACTTGTATTTTGGATTTCTACGAGAACATGTTAACATGCTTTAATGTTCTACAAACACTTTCTTTTTTATATATAATATATCCATTTACCTTCTTTCTGAAACACTCCATTTTAGCGCCTGTCTCTTTAAGGCCCCCCTCCTGCAAAAGCCCGGGGGCACAGTTTCTTAATACGGGCTATGTGCATTTCTCCCGAGATTGAGCATTTTGATACTGTCACAGTATTTATATAGTGCCGAGATCTGCTTTATATTCAAAGACAGACACAATATGAGACCATTGAGCGGTATTGTAAAAGCTCACCAAAGTGGCATTTCAAATGTGTCATTGTAAAAAGGGGCCAGTTAGTGACCATTCAAGTGTGCTCTATACCCAGGTTCTAGTTATTTGTTGTCTTGTTATACAACCTTGTTTTCAGTTTGTTTGGTGGACAAAGTTATATGTTTAGCTTTTTGTTTTGAGGTCCAATCATACACACAGAGGCAACAATAAATACGTATGAATGTGTGAGATTTGATTGATGACAATGGCCAATGATGTCAAGTTCTGAATCATATTCACGGACACACACGAGAAAACATCGACATAAAGTAGGCCTAAGGGCTAGACATAGATAGAAAGCACACCAACTCTCTGCTTATTTTTCTCTCCCCAGTTTGTATTAGTCAGCTGAGGGCCAGAAGATCAGACAAAAGAGTGATAATTCTTCCATGGATCTGTCAGTAGTGCAGTCTGGGCTGTAGCAATGATCTATGTGCTGTCCCCTCTATTGCTTGGGGCTTGTTTTAAATCGCTGAGCTTTAATTCTCCAGGTGCTCCTTGCGTCTCTTTCGACTCCCATTCGCTCCTCATCCAGACAGACGACGGAAAACATCAGCGGGGTATAAATTTCCATCGCTGTTGTCATCTTGCTGCTGTCTCTATATTCCATAAAGCAAACATCTTTGAGCAAACTGCCACAGTCAGTTGCATTGTGGGTGATGTAGCTGCCAGGTTTTGACAAGGAAAAGAATGCCTGGAATAAAAAAGACAATCTCTGGTCCTGCTCAAGTCAAGTCTAACCTTTCTTTGTTTTTTTTTGTTCGTTGTTCAAGAGTCCGAGAATGGGATTTATGATAAATGCCCTGACAGTTTATAATCACCTGTTACATCTCATTAGATACGTCCGTGTTCATGCCACTGTTAGCGATGTTACAACCAAATTCTCTCCATCCACCTGTGCTGTTTCCAAATGTCTGTCTGGAGGAATGACATTGCATGACAAGCAGAGAGAGAGCCTTCTCAGCGCAAACAATGAACACAGCTCACAGCTTTCTCCAGCAAAGCTTCAAATGGCGGGACATTTAAGGCTGCCTAGATGGCAGAACGACACAGCTGGGGTGGCATTTCTCGCAATAGAGCTGCATTTTGCCTGATGGGAACATTGTCATTGTTACTTTCAATTGTTCCAACACATGCCAAATAGTGTTCCTTTACTTGTATTTTTCTCTTTCTCAACAGATCCCTTTATTGCTATACAGCATACTATCCGAATAAAGTACAGCTATTGATTCAATGACTCATTCAGAGCCATCTTTAATAGTAATATTAATAATCACTGATTGTTTTTTGAAACTTGAGGATCTCTATATGCTTGCATGAAATTGCAATTTCTTTTAAATTCATTTATTTAATGTTATCAAATAAATGAGTAAAGTGAAGAGGACAGCTGTCGTCAAAGTGCACATTCTCCAGTAAACTACATTCATATTGCAATCGTTTCAACTACTTCAAAGTAGTTGAAGGTGATTCAATAAACAATATAAGGAAATATATATCAGAGGCCTTTTATTGTGCATTACATTTGTGATTACAAAGTGAGTGAAGACAGGTGCACGGACATATAAACAGCCAAAGGAAATAATGCAAAGCAAGACAAAGACAAACAATAACAGTGAAAATGTTGACTTTATAAAGTGATAACTTACCATGTATTGCAATAATTTGAAACTCATGTTTGATAAAACGGTTTGCAGAGAACAGATAAATTAAGGAATATGGCTCATTTCAAGACATGGCGAGTCTGCCCCTCTGGAGGTTTTCTCATTGAGCAGATAGAGCGACACGGAAGGCTCCGTGCATACATGCTACACCCTCTCAACTGCATCCAAGCTGGGTCTGTTGAGACCCAAAGTAAGTTTAAGTTTAACATTGCGAATGAGCGTTTTACGTTCTGACTTGATACTAATCTGTTTTTCGTTTTCTGGCATGGCAGCAATACGTGGCCTGCCACTGTGTAGGAAATGTACTGCATAAATCAACTGCCTCGTCTTGCCTATTAAATTACACATTTAAACGTATTTGTGCTGCAGCATCTATCTACCTATCTATGTATAACCTAAGTTAAAAGGTTTTGAAACAGAATGCCTGCATCATAAAATATGCTGAGTTTAATAAAGCATTTTACCCTGACCTAGTCCAATTTATTTCATTGTATGTCAAATCTTTACACTCCTGCCCTTTTTAATTCTATTTCATAAATTAGAATATACTTTCGCTTGGCAATTTAATTATCTTATAACCAGTAAAATGATTTGCGAATGCAGTAGGCCTAAGTTAAATAAAAAAAATGATTAGGAAAGAACTTTGAAAAATACAGATTAAGAGATAAAACAACTTGCTAAGCTTGCTCTTTTTCTGACGGGGACCGTTAAAGCAAAGCTGTCAGCCAAGAGGAAAACAGCTCCGGGTGAAACGACTTTGATTCTTCAATTGTGTGATCAAAGCCCGTTCCAAATAGAAAGGAATTGAGAACCCTTGTGTATATTTTGGGTCCAAACTATATTTTTTCTCTCTGTATGGTGATCTCAGCAGAACTGTAAAGTCTATTCATTGCATTCCTTATACAGTTAAACAGTGCAGGCTTCCCCCTATTCTCTCATCAATACGGTCTGGTGTTTTATACTAAACATTTCAGCTGGAATCACACAGTTCTGGAGGTATGCAGTCGCACAAATATGAATCATATAAGACCATAAATACCTTCCACCTCACCCCACACATACTCCCATTTGATGGTAGTTAAGGTCATGATCTATAGGGGCTCCATGAAGCAAACATACAATATATATATCAAGCTCTGTCAAGAACCCCCCCAACCCCCTCCTCCCTTTCAATACATATATCAAAGCTGACATAATAGCTTTCTGCTGTTAAATGTTTGTTTACGTGAACTGAAGCATCAAAGAAGCCTTAAAGGGAGGTATTAAAACATATCTACATTTTCTCGTACCATATTTTGTCTGGAATTCATTGTGCCTTGAGAAACAAAACACAGATACACACACACACAAACACACACACTGCTCCATGGTAAATCAAAGTCACTCCATAAGAAGTATGTTTTCCTTGTAAATAGTGAGAGTCTCTGTGGGAAGCATGGATTTCCATGTGTATGTACAAAACTACTGTAAAACTCTTCAGTTTGAAGAATACCAGCTTACTCCTGTAGACCTGGAGATTCCTCCATCTACTACCATCCTTCGTCACCAGCAGCCTTGCCTGCGTTCAGCCATCCACATTCCCCGACGCTCTTTGCATCCATCCTCCTACAACTCCGAAGTCATCGGTCCCTCACCTTTATGCAGCTCCAGGGGAAGATACCGACTTTGGTATCTGAGGGATATTTCCCTTCCCAGTGCCTTCCCAGAATTTAGCTTAGGGCCCAGGGGAGATCACGGCCAGCCCTGGCGCCGCATCAGCTGCATCCAACGGCCCAGCAATCCACATCAGGCCTTTTAGATGGCCAGGTCGTAACCCACTCTCCTCAAACTCTCTCTGTCGCAGAGGCATCTCATTCTGTAATTATTTTTCCCAATACTTCACTAACAACCCATGCACATGCATCACTCTATCTCAGCATCCTTTCCTCTTCTCTCACACCAAATTCCTCTAACACGCGCCAGAATTTGCAGTCAGCCATCTCCGAGCCTGACACAGTCCATAAACTCCTGGCTAAGGAAGTTAAAGCTACATTCAGGATTGGCCCGTTCCCTAGCCCACCTTTAGCTATATTCGGAATCAGTCCAATCAGCTTAGCTAGGAAATATTCAGGAGAAAAAAAAGAGACTCATCATTAACCTCTCATCCCCCCATGGCTTTACCATCAATAGTCTAACTCCATGCAGTACGCTACAATCGATCCTGCCACAACCCTCATGGACCTTGCAGTTCAAGGTGCCTGGTTGTACAAGGAAGACATCACCAGCGCCTTCAAAATCCTTCCCATCCACCCTGACTACTGGTACCTTTTCTGCGTCCTCTGGAAGGGTGCATATTACTTCGCCATGGGTCTGACTTTTGGGTGCAAGAGTAGCTGTACAAACATCTATAAACTCCCGTACATCATCCATCTCTGAGATGACTTTCTCACCATCATGCCACCTTCTTTACCCCCAGCATATGTCCTCCACACTCTGACTTCCGTCACTTTTTCATGAAGTCGGAGATCCTCTTCTCATAAAAAAAATATGTAGGTCCCATACAAACCCTGGAAGTTCTTGGCATTATTCCTGACTCCGTCTCACTCCAAGCTTCCCTGCCTACTGACAAAATCCATCGGATCTCCATACTCATGTCATATTTCCTACTGGAACAAGGACCTTTTGCCCAAGACCACCCGGAATCAACGGACGAGGTTAATCACCAGGCACCCATACCCACAGGGGATCACAGAGCGCCCAGAGAGGAGGAGACTACACCAATCTCCACTAGTGGTTGCCAGATTGTGCTTCCCAGCACTGCAGACCGTCAGGCTCCACAGGACTGTGGATGTCAAAAGCAGGCGAGCAGGAGCTCGAACTCAGATACCAACACAAGGGTTAATGCTCAGTCTTTCCAAATGGCCAACCATGATCAATCTGAGCAAATAACCATGGAAATGCAACAGTCCCATGGAGGATCTACCAGCCGGGAAAACTGCGCAGAACTTAACAACGGAGGGCCCTGTCTCATCCAAGGACTGCAGAGATCTACTGGACTCGATGCTAGCAGACTTGACAATTATGCTTGATAATTGAATATACTTGAAGAAAAAAACAGCCTACATCACAGCTTTCCTTAAATAGGTCGGTAACAAAAAGGGTTGGCAGCTCATTGTCAAAACAGCAGGCTCAGATTGCTTCTGAGTCAGGATGGTGATCCCCTTCACAGCACTGTATAAAGGGGGAAAAATAAAGGGAAAAGACGATGGGTATATTTCAAGCTTGTAATGCAAATAAGTTATGGGGCTTGTTAACACATCAACTAACGTTTGTTACAAAATGTTATCAACTTTAATCGATTGAATTTATTTAGTAATTGGGCTTATTAACACATAAATACTGTGTCATATATTTTTAACTGACCTATAATGGGAACAGCGTTACTGGAGCAGTGATGCTGCGCTTTGGACTGAAGGATGGCTGGCAGGTCAGGAGTAAGTTTGGTGGTTGAGATGCAAAGGACATCACAGAGATGGCTGTCAGTCATTTTGGTTCTCAGTCTGCTTTTGTTCAGATTTAACAGAGAAAATGTTTGCTCACATAGGTATTTTGAGCCGAACAGCCCCAATTCTTTTTGCGTGACGTCTCATCAGAGGAAACTTGGCCTTTTCCAAGCTCTGGTAGAAGTCGGGTAGAGAGAGAAGCTGATGTTGATTCTTCAGAGGATTGTCACACTGCATTTCGATAAGCTGTAATTGCAGACCCTCTTCCACTTCTTCTGCATCCATCAGGAAGGGCATCGAGAACAGCTTGATGTCTTTCTCAATGATAGAAAAATCTTGAAAGCGCTGACTGAATTCTGTCATGAGAGATGTTATCACGGACACATATTTCCCCTTTTTAGCAGAAAGGTTGGCCTTTGGAGAAGCACATTTGACTTCGGACAGGGTGGAAGTGCACAACATTGAAGTTGCGTAGTTGTGTCTCAAAGAAACAGAGCTTTACACAAAATGCTTTCATGTGCGCATAAAGTTGTGGTACAAGCTGGTCTTTGCCTTGTATGCTCTTGTTCAGTGTGTTGAAATGATCAGTAAGATCAACTAAAAATGCCAGATCTGCCAACCAGAGAGGGTCACTCAGCTCATGAAGATGTCAGTCTTTTTTTTTAAAAAACTGGTCGATTTCTGATCTCAGGGAATAAAACCGGTGCAGCACGGAGCTGCGACTTAACCAACTCACATCAGAGTGGTAGCGTAGGTCCCTGTATTAAGCATTAACATCAGAGAGGAAAGCTTGAAATTGTCTGTGGTAGAGCCCTCACGCTCAAATTATGTTGACAGTTTTCACAACAGTGTTCATCACATCGCCAAGCTGGACTGTCTTGGCACAGAGGGCTTCTTGGTGGATGATACAGTGCATTTTAACAGCCTCACCTCCACTTTCTTGCACCTTGGTGCACGCCAGAGGCTATTCCTTTGCGCTCGCCTTTCATAGCTGGAGCCCCATCCGTTGTAACTCCACACAGCTTGTCCCATTAAAGTCCCATCTTGTCAATTGCATCTGACAGCTTCAAAAATGTCTTTACCCGTTGTTGTGCTCTTTAGACTCCTGAGATTAAGCAGCTCCTCCGTAATGCCAAAACTATCTTCAACTCCCCACAAATAAATGGGTAGGTGTAGGTCTGTTATTTGGTTTCATAGTTGCGTCGTACATTATACTCTTTCATCACTGCAACAGTTTCATTGCAAATCAAACAGACACACTTCCCCTTGACTTCTATGAAGAATTAATTTTCCGTAATTGGCCCGCGGGCTGTAGTTTGCCCACCCCTGCCCTAGGCATTTACACTGCATCACTTGTGGGTGGGTGTGTAAGGAGTTGCCACTTTAAGTTCATGTAAATAACACTACTGAAAAATGGTAACGGAAGTGTCGCCATTTCATTTTGAGTGGTGACATTCAACTTTTGTGGAGCCAATTGGAGAGTCTCATTCAAAGCACAGGATCTATAGGCAAGTCGTCACCAACACTATGGTTTATTGTGTATTCACAGGCAAAGTTGTCCAAACCTACGCTAAAACAATGAATGTTCATTGATACAGCTATTTTAATTCATTCCTCTTTTAAAACAAAACTAAAGCAAAAACCCAGTGTAAAACACCAGGAGAAGACGCTTCGTCAGAGTGAGGGTACCCCTATGGCTTTAAAGAAATGCAAAGACCATTTTTTTGTTTTCTTAGATATGTGTATTCTATCCAATGTAATATTTCAGCTCCTAAGTCCTACATATATAATGGTGGCAGTTTTATTATTGGAAGTAATTGGAAGTAATCTGGGAATCTTGGAAGCCTCTGGGTTCTGAGTGGACTGTTAAGTGGCACTCTGCTTTCATGGATGATCACAGTTGGAGAGACAGAAAAATGGAAGAGCCAGGTAAACTGTAAGACAGTCTCAAATCATTACAGCTGTGAAGCCCTTTTTTCATTATAAATGTTGGCAAAAGTATGGACACTTTTAGAACTCCACGCTGGGCACAAGAATGGGACCCCCCCACAGTGAAAAGAGAATACTTATTAAAGTTTGGGATATTAAGATGCATTTTACATGTACTATTAGATTTCCTTCTCAGCAAGACACCACACTTGCAAAAGAAAACTCACTATGGCACCAAGGCGTAGTTGAGATGTTTCAAAGGGGCAGAGGAGTAAATCCGATATTACAATATATATGGGTATGCTTAATTACTCTCTAAAGGTTTCCAACAAGTAGAAGCTTCAACAGGACTAAGTCAATTTGATAATGGACAAAAATAACCTTTAATATTACGAACTGAAAGTCCACCCTCTGTTTTGTGCAGCAGCAATTACAATGTAAAAGGCCACCACGACTGTGGCTCAGTGGTAGAGCAGGGTCGTCCTTCAATCAGAGGATCGCCGAGTCCATCGGCTCTGCTAGTTCATGTTGATGTGTCCTCTTGCAAAACACTTAAACCCAAATTGCTGGGTATAAATTAGGGGTGTAACGGTTCACAAAATTCTCGGTTAGGTTCAATACGAATATGCCACGGTTCAGTACGGCACAGTTCAATACAGCAAAAAAGCAGAAATGACATCATAAAGTATGTTCTTTTCTTACTTTGAACAATGATGGATTAATTTGTCTACAGGAAGCTGCAGCAACTCCTGTTTTGTCTTTAACACGTCGGCTGCTTTTGTGAAAGAAGGTCACAATCTCTCTGATCTTTGGAGGAGGTCAGAGATTCACTGCCGTTGCTTTCTGAGACGCTAGATTAATGACATCGGCCTATTTGTGTCGTTAAAGTCAGCTAGCTTTGTGTAGTCCGTGATGTCCGGCCGTCTGTTGTCAGAGCAACAGCGGGTACTTCGGACATTTGAGTCTCTGTTTGGGCTTTTGTTTTCTTTAACAAAGCAGGAATTATGGTCTGGCTTGACTGCTGAAGGAGTAGTGTCACGGGGCTCAATAACATTAACCTTTCGTACCCGAGCGAGCCCCATTTGGGGTTCAGAGCGAGACATTTAATCGAAGAGAGCGTTGTAGAAATCAAATTTTATAAAGAAATAAAAAAAAGTAATAAATTATTATTATTTTTTTTTTTTTTTTTAAAGTCTAAGCAACTTAATCATGTAAACCATTTTACACACTGCAAATACCATTATAAACTATTATACTAACTAACTAAGAAGATCCGCCACAATATCATGTATTTTACGCAGCCACCGGAAGTGGTACTCGGAAGTACTCGGAAAATGCTTCCAAAATGCGGCCATTGCATCCCCCCGGGCAAATCACACATCAGGAAGCACGAGATTTCCACACAGATTCCAGCGATAACATCCAAATTTCTCTCCGTGAAAGCATTCAAAAGTTACATCCAAGAAGCCACCACAAAGCACAACGCCAACACTGCCAACATTAGAACCGCATCATACCTTGAGATGGTTTTCAGGCCGAAAACGGAGAAATCCGAAATAAATGTGAAGAAATGTGTTTGTTTGCTCACTGTGAGTGCCTGAAACCTAAAATGGCGATTTTCCGTTCATCTGACACAAAATGGGGGAGATTATGCTGGCCGTCGAATCATATTGGGGCTTGGGGGCGTTGGGCGGCACGGTTTTGGAGTTTTAGTGGCTGAAAATTCTGTCAATCACTTCATGGAACATATTTTAGGCTAGCCAGGGCCTCATTAAAAAAATTAAAGTGCTTTTTCTTCAGGCGACCCTGGGAATTTTTCCTGTTTGCTGTGTTCTGTCTTCAGCTACTATTAACCAGTAACATATACACAATATTTACTCATCTCAACAAATCTCACAATTCGTAGTGTTATTAAACCATCACAATTATTAAAATAGACCTTGTAGTTACAGAATTGCAGTCTTTTTAGTATGGGTTACAATTTTCAAGCAGAGGCCTAAAAATAGGCCTAGGGTTCAAGAGTGTTAGTACAGCCTGCGTTTTCCACTCCAGAGTAGGGTCTCATATCCCGTGGCAATTGCTTTAGCCCTGTTTGAATCGGTAGGAAGTAGCTACCTAAACACTAAGCTAGTTTAGCACAGCGCGCCTCCCAGAACACACGTTCCTCACCTGGGTACAGCACGCTGTCTGTTACATTGGGTGGGTTGCCATGTTGAGCACTGTAGCACCACCGGGAGAACATTATACTTCCCACAATTTAATAAGCTTCTGCATTTTCCAAATGCAATAGTATCATTCAAACATATTGTTCGGTTCGTAATGCGTACCGAACCGTGAGCCTCGTACCGAACGGTTCAATACGAATACGTGTATTGTTACACCCCTAGTATGAATGGGCAGGTGGCACCTTACATGGTAGCCCCTGCCATCAGTGTGTGAATGATGACATGTAGCGTTAAAGCGCTTTGAAGGGTCGGAAGAATAGAAAAGTGCTATACAAGTACAGTCCATTTACCACTTTCACTATATTAGCTGCTGCTTAAAGTGGCAGTGCCATTCGAGAGTTGTCAGCTCTATGCGACGCCGTTTCCCACCCCAAATAAATGTAGATACTAAAGAGTGAATTTTATCCCAGTAGTCAGTTGGGGGAGGTAAAGGTATCATGGAAAAGAAGAAATGGATCCATGGTGGTGTGTCCATCTTAGTAATAGACATACAAGCTTGTAGGGATTTTGGGAAGTAGATCTCATTAATTTCTACTAAACATATTGTTTAATGCCAAAGTATCACAACGTCCATTTCATTTTGAGAATCAAGCAAAAATAAATGAATAAATATAATAATGAAACCTTCAGTGAGACAAGATCCTACACTTAGGCCACACGGTTTCATTTTCCTGTGTCTTTGCATTGCAACTTTCCAAGAAGAACAGCGAAAATGGGAGTAAGATTATAAAATGACGCAATGTGGAAGTGCCCAAGTTCAGACAGAGAATAAGGTGATAAGTAAGAAAAACACAATGCAACCAGGAGGGTTCGATGATGTCATACTACAGAGTTATTTGCCATGTGTGGTGCATGCGTGTTTGATGAATTTTGTGAGCAATGGGCCATCGGAACAATGGCCGTTTGTTTTCGAGATACAAGACAGGAGAGCTTTCGTTCTTATTTTTCGAACTATTGGGGTTTCTTAATAATGGGCTGTCGAAACATTGGCATGGCAACAGCGGAGGTAATGGAGCAAAGAACATAGGGCTGTGGGAACAAAGACATGCAGCATGTCAGTCATAGAGTTTTAGATACAAATGTGTTTGTTTATAAGTATTACAGTTAAAACAGTCTATTTGTTTGCTGTAAACATTTCACAATTGCTGTGAAAACAATTCT
Organism: Pholis gunnellus; assembly: GCF_910591455.1. Taxonomy (NCBI): domain Eukaryota; kingdom Metazoa; phylum Chordata; class Actinopteri; order Perciformes; family Pholidae; genus Pholis; species Pholis gunnellus. Next base: position 22,239,279 of record NC_136536.1, on the reverse strand, counting down.
AATTTTAGGGTGCTACATGTTTCATGGTAAAATATTTGCTTCTGCCTCACTTTTAGTAATTGCTGTTTTCCCAGCAGTGAGATCAGCTAATCAACCAGAGAGCCTGATGTGTTGTTGACCTACAATGAGATGCATGCTCTACATGACCTGCCAAATATGTGCCTACAGTAAGTAGTTTGAGCAGCTAATGAGGTATGAAACAGCTGTATTTGTGAAAGCACATAACACATATTTGTTTATTAATTAATTACACTAAATAATTACGTCTTTTCAGGAGTGACATTCATTTAATAATAACTGAGAATGATACACGTGTAGTTAAATGAATACATGTAAAGTCAGTGGGATGGCAATCATCAGTAATAGAATTACAGCAACTTTGAAACTGTTGCTATCTTTTCTTACATTTACTTCGAACCAATGCGAAGATTATATATTTTTTGCAATGCAGGCTCTTCTATACTTATGTTACATTTATTTATCTATTTTGAAACTTAACATTTGCTAAGACAAGAGCTTTGTAAGGTTTGCTTTGGATTTCTCAAGTACTGTACATTCACTAAATCTACATTGCTTGGTAATAAAGTCATCTCAACATAAAGTAAAATAATAAGAAAAGATAAGCAAAAGTATGAAAAAATGACCCCTGTTCCGAATAAGCAATTGGCAAAGAAATATTTTCTATTTTCTACATAATTATGTGTCTTTAGCCGATCAGACTGTATGGCCAAACAACACCTTGTGAATAGTAAAACGTTTCATTAAATCCGCTCCATTGAACAACACCTCGGGGTTCAAACGGCAGTTCCGTTTATTATAGAACATGTGAAATATAAAATGATATTTGAGTCCAGAGAGACACAGAGATGTTAATATAAAGACACTACAAATGTGGTATTTTTTTTTCATTATTACGTTGTAATATGTATGGCTCATTGGCCCAGTGCAAAAAAGCACTCTTGAGAGCAGTGGAGCTCAGCGCTTTTGCTGGGAGCTGATAGCTAAAGAATGAACTTTATCTGCAGGGAGTAAAGTAGATGGCGAATGTTAAGCTCCTTGATTCGACAACAGGATGAAATCTTAATCCCTTTCCATGTCTGAGAGTAATGAGATTAGAGAAGCTGAGATGGAGCGTGGCAGAATTCCTGGCAGAGATTTTAACTTTTACTCTCCGTGTGGCTCTCAAAACCTTTTCATTTTCATCTGTTGCTCATTATATCTCACATTTCTGATCAAATGCACCCCCTTGTATCATTCATGATTTTCGTTTTGGAAAAAGACTTGTGTAAACCCAATTTTCTTTGTTCCCGTTAGGCCCTAAGGACACTACGGTGCAATCTATTTCCTGCTGTAGCAGCATGCATTGGAAGCAACATTGGCATGCATGGAGCACCGCCGGTGCGGAGAAGAGACGTGGTTCCTTCCCAGTCAGGTTAAGCTATTATCAGATAATGATAAAGAGCCATTGATACTTCAGGATGACTCTTTACACACCTTTTCATACATAATCATAATCATCTGATTGGGGGCGTTCACTTTAAAGTAACCAACCAGATTCTGCAGAGTTTTTCCTTAAGCCAATTACACCGTTGCTGTCAAACTTTAAATAGTGTTCTCTTCTCTGCTGCTGTCAGTTGTCATTTCAGCTCAAAACAGATGCAACCCGCCTCCACCCCAGTCACCTCCAGTCAGCATCAGTCATGCTCCTCATTCATCAACGGATTGCAGCAGCTCCCTTCATCACCACCACCACCACCACCAGTGTCTGGACTCCAGGGGGATTAGGCCTTATCTGACCTCAGCATCCCTACTCCTCGGGTATCCTGCTTCACGAGTCCAATCACCCAAAATTTGCACTATTCAAATTGAATGCGTATATAAATAATTATTGTTGTTAAATTCTAATGTAAGTCTCTCCTGATTGAAATACATAAATGTGTTTTTATTCAATCATTTTTGAGTGGGTGCTGGAGCGAAAGATCACCCCGCCCCTTAGTTACTTTTGCACCACCTTTCATGCTTTCCATTCTAGCACAAATGTAAGTCTTTCTTGATTTCACATAGGAATTAAATAACAACTGTTGTTTGAGATTTCATCAGGTGTAGCTAACTAGCTAATTAAGCCAACTAAGCAGCTTGTAAAATACGTGTACTTGTACTGCAATGACACTTTCTAATGACTGGTAGACCTATACAGCTCTGGTTTATTTTGCCACCTCTAGTCTCCCTTAATGCGTGGCTTTTCCAGAGGTGCACAACAGCCCAGCACATGGACTAAGCTCTATCTGGAAACAGGCAGCTAGCTCCATCCAGTCCTGGATGCTTCCCATTGAAAAGATTAGGGAAATGGCTGTGTACTGCATACATACTGTTTATAAGTGGACATAGTCATCGTGACGTCACCCATTGGTTTGTGGACTGCCTTTATTGAAGATTTGTCCGTCGCTTTCTTGGATTAGGACTGTCGCCATCTTGACTTTTTGAACCGGTGAACGAAAGTTACCATATTAGGAATGCGGAGGAGTGACGTAGAGACACCGTATACGTCTCTGGTAGCTGCAGCGATCTGTCAATCACAGTAAGCCCGCCCTATGCTTTATGGTCTATTTGACTCTAAATGAGACCATCACCTATTAAATGAACATCATGCTGTATTGAAGAAGACTTGAAACTACCAATTAAGGCCCTAAACTCATGTTTACAATGTTTACTGAGGTAATAATCAAGTGAGAAGTAGAGTCATTTTCTTATAGACTTCCATACAATCTGACCTCTTTTTGCAAACGGAGGAGTCGCCCCCTGCTGGTCAGTAGAGAGAATGCAGAACCGGAGGTTGCCGCCTGGTACTGCACTTTAACAAAGGTGGGGAGGTAAACAAAGGTCAGATTTAAGGGGCAATTAGTCCCTTATTATGACGTTTTTCAAACTGTGTGTTTGGGTTGTACGGGAGAAGAGGCTTCAGGGATGAAGGGAAAAACGTTTGCAATTGGATGTTGTGTTAACTTCCCCAACCACGATGAAGAGCAACACACAACCCTAAACAGGGCAAAAAGACATATTTTTGACATTCATGTTACTGTGTTGGTCTGAATGGGAAACCAGTAGAGCAGTGATGTTTTGCATAGCAGACGATACGACAAGTGGATCCTGGCTGTCTTTTATATTACTCTCATAAAGCCCACTCATCTTTAATCTTTTCTTGACGCCACGACTGCTCCCTTTGGCTCAACTGTCTAGAAGAAACCAAGTCCTTGCTGTGCTGCTTCTAGCTGTTAACTCATGTGGTGGAAATTAATGTATTTCCTTGTGAGAAATCAAAAGTATCTTTAGCTCTCTGTCTTTAACAATTTATTACAGAATAAGATAGAGAAACATTATCAATCATGTACAAGTCATCGAACATGATTCATGATTTACAGAGTAAACTACAAACAAACAAAGTCACAGGATTCTTTCTCAGCTGAGAAACGGGCAGAGTTCCTTCACTCGGTGAGAGTCAAGGGAGTCCGACGTCTTTCTCAGTTTTCAGATGAGCATTAATACCCGTCCGAGAGATGCACTTTGTCCCGTCACGCTGAAGGCAGCGGGTGCATCGATGTTTAGTTAGCAAGTTCATATTCCCTGTGGATTTTTACCTAAGATAAGACAGAACCTGCTTCTCAGTAATGCAAACAAGGATGACCCAGAAATACAGTTATCCAACCATAGACGTTACAAAGTTCATAAGATTAATTTTCCTCCGACAACTCATCCAGTAAATTCTGTAACTCGCTTCATCTCTGATAATAAGGTGCGCTGAAAGCCCTGATATGCCATAGTAAAAAGGGGGTCAGGCCGATGTTCCCTCAGCCCCATGTTCCCTATAAGCATCATCCCTGGCCCATGTTGAAATCTGTCTGAGACAGACAGTACTCGTATACTGGCAAGTACTCGTTGCATTCGTTGGTTGGGTTGCTTAGGTTAGACATTAGGTTAGAAGGGATATTGTTTCGGGTCAGGGTAACGATATCATGGTAAGCCAATCATAGACAGAGTATGGCCATGGTCATGCCTTCCCAGAGTAGGAAAATGATATTGGCCCTGGGAACATCCGGTGACACCATTCTGCTTAATAGTTAGCTATTTGATTCTGTTTGTTGTATTTTCTGAGCAATAGGTCTTCAGCACAATGGGCGATGGTTTTCAGACAAATGAGCTTTCGGTCTAATGGGACACTTTTCTGACTATGGAGGTTTCAGAATAACAGGCTGTTGGAAAAATGGCATGGCACTGACAGTTGTACTGATCTGAGGGAACATAGACACGCTTCCATTGAAGGGAAAATGACAGATCATCAAAAGATACTATGATATTATGTATCCAGATGATCTTGTGATTCTTAGTCCATGTAGCGCTGGTCTTCAGCAGCTCCTTACTATATGTACTGTGTATGGTGGGGAACATGACATCAAATACAATGCCAGTAAGAGTGCTATATTGATCTATAAATGATGATAAATGTCTAACATTTCCTGACTTTAAATTGTCTGATAACAATCGCGTCTGCGATAAGGTAAAATATCCTGGACCGATGATGATGCTATTAATAGGCAACGTCGTAGGATGTATGCACAAGCAAACATCCTCTCATGCAAGTTTAGTATGTGTACTGAAGGAGTGAAGATGTCTCTTTTTAGAGCATATTGTGCCACTCTATACTGCACACTTTCGGTCAAAGTACAAAAAAGCAAGCTTACAGAGACCAAGATGGTGTAGTGCAAGTGAAATGTTTGTGGCTGCAGGAGTCAATACTTTCCAAACTGCTTTAAGAAATCGTATGTATACATTTATTTGCCAGCTTAATGACTATGAAAATGAAATCATCTTGGTTTTATCAAAGATAAGGTTTAGTACGATACGCTACCCAGTGGCGGGCCGTGTATTTTATACCTGGGCCTTCATTGCTGTCCTACTACAGTTGAACCACCTCCTAATAACCTCATTATGAAGCCACAGCCACGGGTTATTATTTGTTTTGTGTAAAAAACGCATATTCACATAACACTGCAACATTTGACAAGTGAAATACAATGTTACATGAAGCTCAACACATATGAGGGCTACAAATACACTAACTACAAAGTGCAGATACATAAATATGCACATGACGGGATGCTGCGTCATTAACGGGCAATGCATATAGTCAAAATCTATGCAGCACACAGTGACAAGAACCAGTCGCATATATTTATATGACAACAAAGCAGGGACAATAACATAAAATGAACACAGTAGTAACGCTACTGCAGATGTAAAAACAAAAGCAGTTGACTTACCAAAGCTGCTGTTCACTGTTTAAAGACAAAGTTCATCCTCCGTTCTTTGTTTACATCGGTGAGGTTCAGTTCCAGCAAGAGTTCCTTCTGGATTGCCATGGATGCCAGTGATGACAGTCGAGCGTCCCCAGTTGTATTTCTTGAATATGTTTTAATGTGTTTGAGGGCTGAAAATGTCTGCTCAACAGAGGCGGTAGATATTGGGATTGTCACCGCCAAACGCAAAAAATGTAATGTCACGTAAAAACGTCTTACATATCTTTAAACTTTAACTCTTATTACTACAAAGTTCTGCTAGCTTGTTTCACAACAGTCACACTAGCCCACTGACCAATCAAGACGCACATTAATGACATACTAAAAATCTGATTGGTTGAAGACTATGACAATCAACAATATCGTCCCCATTTACTCAAACTGCAAAGGGATTCACTTGTAATTCTGAAGGCCTCTGGGCAGATTTTTTTACTTAGAGACAGCATAGGGGCAAAATCTGATTGGATAAAAGCTCTACTTAAAACAAGCTGCACAGCTGAGGAGGAGAGTAGCTATGCAATGAGATAATAAGCTAATGGGAAAAAATATTTAGATTAAATGTAATGTATTTATGAAAAATAATATAATAATAAAATAGCTATAACTTTGTGATTATGTCGAGGCCAGCAGAGAAGGCCTTGCTGGCCCTGACGGCCCACCACTGACGCTACCAAGCCCAGCTGTGCAGACATTGGTTCAACTGTCTCTTTGTATGGCATTGGTAGGCCTGTACTCTTATTGTGCTTTTGTTATTCTATGTAAAGTCCTGTCTTATCTTAATCTGAAATAAAAAAGTTTGATTGATGAATGATGAAAGTTGACAGTTAACAGCGATCTACTACTTCGAATTAGATGGTCAATAGGAAACAAATACAATCTTACATTTTAATGTGACTCCTGAGATGCCTTGAAAGACTAAATTTACTTTTTTTTTTTTCTTTTAACAGATGAACCCTTTGGGTTCTGTCAATGAGACCCCACATATGTTCTTCCCCCAAGGCAGGTGCGTATGGGTGCATGGGTAAACCAAAAGAGTATTACTAGCGGCTAGTCACCAGCTATGGTGGTGCCGTACCTGGTGACTAGCCACTAGCTGTCTGCTAGGCATCACCTCAACTTAATGGAGTCGCTTAACCTCTCAGCCATGTTTGTTGTGATGCCTTTTGGAGAATTTTCCCCGCAAATATTTGGCAAATATTATGGCTAGCTGTGCAGTTAATTATACTTGCAGTAAAACCTCGCTCCTCTCCAGTTCCATCCTCTGATGGTGACAACCGAAATGCCCAACTTAAGGCTTGGAACTGCAGTCCTCGAACCAATGGGTGACGTCACTGTAACTACGTCCATTTCTTATTTATAGTGTGTTGGGAATAACTAATAAGGTTAAATGTTACAAATCGTGCCTCTTATATGATTGCCTAGCAGGGAACTGAGCTCCATCACACAGTCTGCTTTGCACATACATTGAACCCGATTGTGGGAAAAGGCTCTTGACCTAACCCCTGTGCTCTCTGACATTTGGACCAAAGTAAAGACGCTGGTGGGATAATTTAGAAGCAGCACCCCTGCTAAGGCATGTTCCTTGACTTTATCACAGTTTTTGATATTGCTATATTTTGGTGTTATTGCTGCTGTGACAATGAAATGAATTGCTATTCTGTTTAATTTCTTTTAAAGCTTGTACAGGTGCAACAGCAAATGTGGAGGCCCAAACTAAAACTGCTTAAGGAATAGAGATCCGCTGGAACATGCTGCACCGTCTGGTGGAGCTCAGAGAGCCTGTTTGGGCAGCTTTAACAATGAATAACAGAGGAGCTCTCAGAGGAGAAAAAGATAGGTTTCTGGCTCAAAGATAGTGCCACAGCTTAAAATGCAGGAACAAATGCTGCTGAAAGAAATGTAAAAACACATGGCAAGGGAAAAGGGAGAATGCAGCTGAGGGAGAGGCTACACATACACACACACACACACACACACACACACACACACACACACACACACACACACACACACACACACACACACACACACACACACACACACACACACACACACACACACACACACACACACACTGCAGTCGATGAGCAGCATCATGTCCCTACGCCACTTGACCCTAGGTTCAAAGCTGCAGGATTATTCAGTCGTACAAATGCCATTGAAGCAATAAAAAGGCTAACATGTGATTGTCGTGTCTGCTCAAACCCTCCAATCACCATCAGAATAGCCATCAACATCACACTTGTACTGAACTTGTAACACCAGGTAATTCTTTATCCTTTATTTGAACAAACTGTCGCGTCCCCTGGACGACAGCGTGACGCAGTCTAGGAGAATCGAATATTGGACGATTGGAGGACCCACCCAAATACTGGGAAAGACAGAAGGTTCTCTTTACAATATTTAGAGCACTAATATAGCATCAGCTTTGTAAAGACATAGTGGAGTAATCCCTGATTGTGCCTGCATGCTGTCCATACCATCCAAACTTACTGCGAGGCAATGCAGTCTGGCTGATTGGATCCAGATCCGATATTGGAGCGTACAGACATGACAGTTTATGTGTCCTGGCACGATCGGATGACAAACGTCGCATTGAAAAGTGTAACAATGGCCTTATAGGATCCATCGACTTTACACATCAAAGTTTTTACAAGTGTTTGCGAGTCCTACTGCATCTGTGAAAAGTTTATATAAAGCCTTTTGTGGCTCCTGAGGGAGCCGTGTGAAGCCTGATCAATGTCCACACATTTAAACACATTTATCTATCTAAAGCCTGGAGGCATGCTTTTCTCAAGTTGCCTTTAAGATGCTACATTAGTTGCACATAGTCAACTGTCATGTTATTCTGCATGGTAAATTTAAACTTGAATGCAATCTAAATCTTAGAAGAGGTAAAAAGACCAGAGAAGTAAAACAGAAATACAATTCTTTGAAAGATACATTTCAGGGGGTAATCATGGCCAATATCTTTCAGCACCTGATTTCATTCCATTCCATTTCAACCCACCTTCTGAACAGCCATAATAATAAAACATCAAAGCACATTCTACATATATTTCAAAATGTCCTTATGGAACAAATTAAGAACATGTATTGTTCTTTAAATGTTTCTCTGATTGGTGCAGTTTCTCATCTTTTGGTCTCACTTGTTCTCCACCCACACCTTCATTTAATTTGCGTTCGTTTCAATATAGAGATATTCAAATGCAGTATAATTCTAAGTAGATGAATGTTAATGCCAGTTAATTACATTCAAGTGCATACACGCATGCCAACAAATACCCTTAAAAGCCCCTTGTGATGTCATTTCGGGGTGTGAGAGCTGAGCAACACTTCCACCTCATTACATCGGCTAAGCTACTCCTAGTCACTTTAATCCATTCTAAACAAATGTTGCAATGTTGCAGATTGCCATAAACTGAATTCCCCTTCGCTCACTCCTCCCTCACCAAGACTGCGGTTGCGTGAGCTGCAAAAATCGTGGTAACGCCATTGATTGACAGCTTTGCACTCTGCAGCTCACGTTACCTCAGTTTCACAAGCATGTCGGAGAACTACGGTGGCCTGCAGGTAACATAGAAATGTGAAAGGCTCTCTAGAGCGGGTGTTTGGTATGTCCGTTCTGGGCTATTGTAGAAACAGTAGATATGAAGGGCTCATTCTAAGCTAATAGAAACACAACGATTTTTTGTTCCGGGTGATCAAACACTAATTCATCATATCCACTGAAATGCTACACATTTGACCTTTAATAGTGCAATGTATTAGTTTCTTTACTCTGGTGTATTTGAGGTATTTTTCTGCTCACCAAGGCAACATTCTCAAGTGTGCTTGAAAATAAAATTGGTATAAATAATTATTCCACACTATCATTAATATGTAATACAAAAAAATAAAAAATCCGGACATACCACCAGCCGAGTCTTTAAAAGTGATTGAAGCTACAGAGCTTGCTGATAAAGATAATTAAATTGTCTGCATGATTGACGCGCCATGGGAGATGACTGGGACACAACACAACAGCTTGCTTGTGTTAGTGCGAGTGGATTTTTGCATACATCTTGTATTGTTTTCTATTGTGGGTGAACAGCTGTGCGGTTTTAAATGTTCACTGATGCCATGGGTGATGTACTTCTTAAATATGTTATCTGTTAATAAGCAGGCGCCTGGAGAGTCGGAACAGGGTGACAAAATGTATGAGACCTTTTCTTGGTGGAAGATCCACAGTACCTCTTTGGAGATGTGGGAATTTCTGCGTTTGTCTGGGCTGAGAGCCAAGCAAGGGATTTTATTTTGCGAGTTCAATGAAAGCTTGAGGTCATTATTGGTGGAAGACAGGAACACCAAAGACTTACAAGAACTGTAGGGATTACTTCACTGCTCCCTGGGTGTTCTGTGTTCGTCTTTCCTTTTTGCTCATTTCCGCCTATTCTTTCACACCATCACCTACCCTATTAGGTTACTTGGAGAAAATGAGGAAAGGAAGTGTTGAAAGTGATTATGATTAGAAACCAGAGGAAAAAGAGAATCGGCACTGTTGCTTTCACACGTTTTAATACCGTGCAAAATGACCATGCGAGCTGGGAGAAAAAGTCCTGATTGTGTGGAAAAAAATATTGCCCGGGTAATTTATATCCAAAGAATGTGGTGTCTTGTTAACTCTAATCTATTACGCAACTAGACGATGTATTCCTTCCAACTCCGCTCGATGAACTGAGTAGATCCCTATTAGGACGTTGCTTTCTGATGTTCACTTTTGTTGGTCTCATAGTTGAGCATGGGAACAATTCATGTTCAATTTTAATTTAATAATGTACGCAATTTATCAGTGGTTTATAGTACTCTTCTGTTTGTTTGTGCACTTCACTCTATTCTATATTTTATTGTACATTTTAATATGTTTCTATTGTTTGCACTCTTCTGATTGTTAATGCTATGCACCACCCGCCATGTCAAATTCCTTGTATGTGCAACATACCGTGGCAAATAAACGGTTCCGATTCTGATTCTGATTCAAAAGACAAATTTGGTGTCTCCCCGGGACCCAAACATACAAAAATACATCATGAATTAACATATCATCTACATTTATAAATTACTTGTAAAAATCACGACAAACCATGAATTTAAAACATAATGGGGCAGATTTATTTCCTAATAATGGTTCAGCAATGATCTATTTGTCGACTGTAATGTTTACACACAGTGATAAAATTCCTCTCGTGTGCGATTACCAACCCTAACTTTGAGCGCAATGTGAAATTTCCACAAAATAGAATGATTAGAGCCGTAGGATTCAGAAAATGTCATCAACTCCTTATTACAGTGTCCTCCAGCGTCTTCAGCTTGTCCAGAACTCTGCAACATCGTTTTTTAGACAAACCAAAGAAGAAGTTGCTGTGTCCTTGCTTAGTGTGGGATCCACTTACTGTTACAAGTCCACATCTATGTCAGCGAAATATTCAAATCACACAGCCCTGCTTGCTGATGGGCTCCTTCAATCAAGGACAAGAGCTAAGCTTCAATAAGCAGAGGAAAAACATGCTGAAATTCTAATGATAATGATTTCTACTTCCATTTAAAGCAAATAACTAATATTTTATTCTGAAGGTCTGTGACCATTTTATGACAACTTTAACGACTTTTCCCCAGATTAACTGGAGGCATCCCGAATCTGCAGGTATTCAACAGATTTACTCAGTACCGGCGAGTGTTTGTCCTTTGACCTGAAGGAGTGTGACACGGCACCCTCGGGGATTACACACAAGTCCCATTATTGACTCTCTGCAGCTGCTTGTGTACACAGCAATCACACAAAACATTCATTGGTTTGACTCATGCCACACTGCGTGCCGCTTATCTTCCTCAATTCTCTCATTTGTGCATTTGCTCTCGTTGTTTCTTACTGTGTTCTTGCTCAGTGGGAGATGATTTTTTTGTTTGTCTATTCTATAAAATGCTCTGTAAACACAACCCCAAGCCATGCAATTCATCACACCCAGTCGCGGTCTCATTAGTGCCATATGAATGTGAGCTAGACTGCCATAGTGAAGGTCAACCAGGCATTTAATATCCAAGGGTTAGACAAGACTTGGCATGAACGGGCCTCTGTTATTGATTGATGGGCCATTGCTTCATCGGGCTTCTTCCATCTGTTTCACCATCTACCCATCCGTTGCATTGTTCCCATCTCTCCACAGTTAGTATGCCTGTTGTTGCTCAGAATTACTGCACTTGATTGTGATTTATTTCATGCTCATACTGCTTTCATGTCTGTCTGTTCATTTCTATGAATTTTCCTCTCTCTTTCTGCAGCTTTAACTTCACACACAAAAAGAAAACAGTGTGAAAACTCATCCACCTTGGGTCAATATAGCATTGACACAATACTGTGTTAACTTTACACACAACCCACAGGTAGAAAACCATTGGGTCACTAATAAAACCCATGACAATAGCCCAGTATTATTGTTTTTGTCTTAGTTTTGGGTTGTTTATACAGACTAAAATACAAAAAAGGGCACAACAGGTTAAATGCATTACAACACAAAATGTATTTACAAAAGAAAAAATAGGATGAAATAAAGAAACACAAAATGTGTGTCTTGTGTCAGGGAGTTTAGGGAGATGGTGAGTAGATTAACGAGCCACCCAAACCCAGCCCACAGCTCCACACAGGTGCCCTTAATCAGTATTTAGCTGCAACCCCGGGAATGTGAAAGGGACTTGAGATCAAATAAAAACAGTTTTCAAAGTGGTAAGTGGGCTTACTCATGTAGCGCTGTACCAAATAGTTCAAAGCGTCATTCAAAAAGTTGACATCCAAATTTGATAAAGATAAGGCTACACTAATATTAGTATTATAGTAGACTTAGATTAGTGTTGGCTGCAGATAGGATTGTTACTGACTAGTGTGAGCATTGCAAAGTCCAAAAGTCAACATTTATAATCATTTCCAAAATTCACAACATGTTTTTAACTAACGAATTATTCTGCCATATTGATGTTAAGCTTTGAAAAAAGATATATATTTTTTGACGCACCTATATAAACTGGGTGGTGTTAGAGCAATTTAGCAGCACCATCAATTACATATATATACAGCCACAACAACACAAAATCAGTATGTATTGTCTTATAATTATACATTTATCTAAATCAGCTACGTTAATCGTTCATTGCCGTGCAACATTTCAGCACTTACAGTCCCGCAGACAGTCAGTTCTTTTATTTATGCTGTGGGTGATTACAAGGCATGAAAGTAAGCCTGCTTACCACTTTTGAATTATGTTCTTTTTTTTTTCAAGTCTAATTCACATTAGAAGGCTGAGCCATCAGTGAGCGTGTCAGGATATGTGTGTGTGTGTGTGAATTTGGACATGTAGAATAAAACCCTTTGAGTAGTAGGAAGACCAGAAAGGCAATATATATATAAATGCAGTCCGTTTATATGCACATAGTTTTACACGACAATACATATGTGACAGTTTAAAGGTAAAACTTGAGGTTGTTGTATCTAACATTGGGTCTAAGTAACCATGTTTAAGTACCAAAACGGTAATATGAAGACAAACAACAACCCATTTGCTTGACTTTGATTGGTGACTTTTCTATTCATGCAGGTGTTCTTTCTCAGTCTGACAAACAGCGAATGTTAACTAGAAAATGCATTTCCTGCTGAAAATGCGTTGGAATGCTGAAAGCTGAAATGAATTGCAAAAACATTGCTGAAAATAGATATCCAATTCAAACAAAAAATTGCAAAGAGCTTAATAATTCAAAAGGTTTAAAGATTAGAAATATGAAGAGACATAGCACACGTGTCCTTAACGAGCTGAACATTTTGATATTTGAACGGTTTCTGTAGCTTAAAATATGAAGGAGCAGAAGCCTTTGAAAAAACGTACGGAAGAAATATAATATAAGGAAGAATAAAGAAACAGGATAACAATAATAAAATACTGTCATAAAAACGAATATAGTATTTAAATATGCATACATAATATGTAAATATTAAACAATTAATTATATATAGACGTGACTGTGAAAACAAAATGGACGTGAAAGATTCCATCGTTGCTAGGTTACATCTCAGTGCATCATTCATATACGATGATCATTTAAACATAAACAACGCCTCAGATGGTCAAGAAACGTGTTTTCTCAACTTTCTCGACGATTTGTTGCAAAGTTTCACTTCTACAGACGATTTGGTACATCCCGAGAACAACTCCAGACTCTAGGAAGACTGAAGGAAGAAACACAACTGACTTCCACTATGGAAAACGTGAGATTTAAGCACTTTGAGTGGATTTTATGTGTTTTAGTGTCGAGACGTTTAAAACATTAGCTAAGATAACGTTTAGCTAGCTTAAAAGATACGTTTTAAGCTAGCTAAACTTCGATCGGCTCTGCCATGAACACTCCCTCACTGAAACAAAAAACGAATAAAATTAATTCATATTATCATAAATATGATTCATATCATCATTATAAACATTGTAGAAGATGCTGTTTTTTACTGTAACGATACACACTGGCTAATGGATCAGGTAGACTACAGTACTGTACCGGCTCAGTTCATCTAGTCATTATAAATACATTCAAATCACTGCCTGACTTACTATAATGTTTTATCATATTATTATGTCTTTTATCAAATAATTCTTATCACAAATACATATCAACCAGCTCCAAGCGAACACATTTATATTGGATGTTTAAATATAGCCTATTAAAAGTAGGCTCTCAACTATAAAGTACTTGAACTTTTATATTTTTAATATATTATAATCATATTTTCCTACAGTATGGAAATACTAGATATATATAAGGAGGGTCCTGCTTTGTTATCAGACCTCGAGGTTCTGTCTTGAGGAGGTTTTAACTCCTTCACTCTTTCAGTTTTATGAGAACATGCTAAATATTTCTGTAATCATGTTGTTAATCAGGCTACTAGCAAATCTGAAACCAGCTGAAATAAAGCACAGAAATCCACACTGTGTAAGAGTGTGAGGATCAGGGGTCAACAGGGGGAGTAGCTCATTGTAGCCCTGGGGCCTCCTGCTAACTTACTCTGGCCTCCATGAACTCTTTCAAGGGTTGAATGGACTGATAGACTCATTATGTTTGTGACAATAAATGTTATTATTCACTTTATCTATTGCCAGATGTTTGTTTGACTGTACTAGTGAAGCCTCATTATAACATGAGTGTGTGTCGTTGCAGTGTGATGTTCCCGTCCACCTCCAGGACAACCAGAGAGGAAGGAGAGTCTCCACTCGCAGACAGTGTCCATGCTGCAGGGATGACCAGGTAACACATTTAGATCCTCATATTCAATAATGTGTGACCAATATTATGTGTTTTAAAATGTTAGTGTATAGCTTTCTTTTTTATGATGATTTTAATGTAAAGTGTCTTTGACAATCATGAAAAGCGCTCAATAAATAAAATGTATTATTGTTATTATTATTAAATAAGTCACAATGTAAATACTCCAGAGAGTATTAGACAGGTTTTAGTTTGACATCCTCTAATGTGTTGCTCACCAGGTGCAGACTTTGACCCGCAAGCGCCGGCGCTCTGCTGCTACTGGAGACCCTCCCCAGAAGAGGAGAAGGAGCTCCGTGGCCCATCCTGCAGACTCTCCGGTCTCTTTGTGTTTTCTCCCAAAGCCTCGGGCCACCATCCTGCCTGCAGACCTGCCGGTTGCCTCCAGCGTGGCCCACGGTCTCCGGCCCTCCTCGACTCCACTGCACCACGAAGGCCCTCTGATCCACAACCACTCTGAGCAAGAGTACCAACAACTCTACCACCAAGTTGTGGACGATATGCTGAGGTGTGTTGTGTCAAAAATCTATCTGATGATTATCACATTTTCTAATCACTTTAGTTTTTCACTCAATTTATTCCATGTATCAACTTTTTAACCTCATTATGACTCTCCTCACAGGTTCAAGAACGGCCGTCTGAAAAAAAACAGCATAAAAATGGGACGTCATATCAAGCAGAAGCTCTGGGAGAGACTGGACCGTCCCACGTCAACAGAAACGGTAGACAAAGACGGACGGGTGCATGTGGACGTCTCATACGGGGTAGGTGTTCATGCTCCGCATTATTTTGTGGACACTTCGAAAGAACCAGAGTGCTAAAACAAAATAATGAGCCTCTGCCAGCGACCTGCATTTGCCGCCTCCACCTAAAGGTTGCTGGCAATCAACTGTATCCTAAATCTCTGCCTTCGGCCTCCACCTAAAGTTCATGTTGCAGCCTTCCGGAATCTGCAGCCTCCTCCAACTGCACATTCTGGCAGAGTTGTAACCTAGACCTCCACCTACAGCCTCTTTCAGCAACCTGCATGTGCTGCCTCCGCCTGCAGATTCCGACTGACAGCTTAGGTCAAACATCCACCTAAAGCCTCTGCCAGCAACCTACATTTGCCGCCTCCACCTGCAGGTTGCTGGCAGTCAACTGTATCCTAAATCTCTGCCTACCGCCTCCACCTAAAGTTCATGTTGCAGCCTTCCGGAATCTGCAGCCGCCTCCAACTGCACATTCTGGTAGAAAGCTGCAACTAGAACCTCCACCTAAAGCCTCTGCGAGCAACCTGCATTTGCCTTCTCCACCTGCAGATTCTGGCAGACAGTTGTAACCTTAACTTCCATCTCTAGCCTCCTCCAGCAACCAAAGCCTCCGCCTCCACCTAAGGATCAGGTTGCAGCTTTTTCTGCCAGAATCTACAGCCTCCTCCACCTGCACATTCTGGCAGACAGTTGTAACCTAAATCTCCATCTAAAGCCTCTGCCAGCAACCTACATTTGCCGCCTCCACCTGCAGGTTGCTGGCAGTCAACTGTATCCTAAATCTCTGCCTTCGGCCTCCACCTAAAGTTCATGTTGCAGCCTTCCGGAATCTGCAGCCGCCTCCAACTGCACATTCTGGCAGAGTTGTAACCTAGACCTCCACCTACAGCCTCTGCCAGCAACCTGAATGTGCTGCGTCCGCCTGCAGATTCCGAATGACAGCTTAGGTCAAACATCCACCTAAAGCCTCTGCCAGCAACCTACATTTGCTGCCTCCACCTGGAGGTTGCTGGCAGTCAATTGTAACCTAAACCTCCACCTCCAGCCTCTGCTAGCAACCTGCAGTTGCCCCCTCCACCTGCAGATTCTGGAAGACAGTTGTAACCTAAACCTCCACCTTCAGCCTCTTTCAGCAACCTGCACGTGCCGCCTCCGTCTGCAGATCCTGGTCAACAGCTGAAGTCAAACCTCCACCGACAGCCTCTCTCAGCAACCTGCACGTGCCGCCTCTGCCTGCAGATTCTGGTTGACAGCTGAGGTCAAACCTCCACCTACAGCCTCTGCCAGCAACCTGAAGGTGCAGCTTCTGCCTGCAGATTCTGGCCGCCAGCTGACGTCAAACCTCCACCTTCAGCCTCTGCCAGCAACCTACATTTGCTGCCTCCACCTGTAGGTTGCTGGCAGTCAACTGTATCCTAAATCTCTGCCTACCGCCTCCACCTAAAGTTCATGTTGCAGCCTTCCGAAATCTGCAGCCGCCTCTAACTGCACATTCTGGTAGAAAGCTGCAACTAGAACCTCCACCTAAAGCCTCTGCCAGCAACCTGCATTTGCCTTCTCCACCTGCAGATTCTGGCAGACAGTTGTAACCTTAAAATCCATTTCTAGCCTCCTCCAGCAACCAAAGCCTCCGCCTCCACCTAAGGATCAGGTTGCAGCTTTTTCTGCCAGAATCTACAGCCTCCTCCACCTGCACATTCTGGCAGACAGTTGTAACCTAAATCTCCATCTAAAGCCTCTGCCAGCAAACTACATTTGCCGCCTCCACCTGCAGGTTGCTGGCAGTCAACTGTATCCTAAATCTCTGCCTTCGGCCTCCACCTAAAGTTCATGTTGCAGCCTTCCGGAATCTGCAGCCGCCTCCAACTGCACATTCTGGCAGAGTTGTAACCTAGACCTCCACCTACAGCCTCTGCCAGCAACCTGAATGTGCTGCGTCCGCCTGCAGATTCCGAATGACAGCTTAGGTCAAACATCCACCTAAAGCCTCTGCCAGCAACCTACATTTGCTGCCTCCACCTGGAGGTTGCTGGCAGTCAATTGTAGCCTAAACCTCCACCTCCAGCCTCTGCTAGCAACCTGCAGTTGCCCCCTCCACCTGCAGATTCTGGCAGACAGTTGTAACCTAAACCTCCACCTTCAGCCTATTTCCGCAACCTGCACTTGCCGCCTCCGCCTGCAGATTCTGGTCGACAGCTGAAGTCAAACCTCCACCGACAGCCTCTTTCAGCAACCTGCACGTGCCGCCTCCGCCTGCAGATTCTGGTCGACAGTTGAAGTCAAACCTCCACCTTCAGCCTCTTTCAGCAACCTGCACGTGCCAGCCTCTGCCTGCAGATTCTGGTCGACAGCTGAGGTCAAACCTCCACCTACAGCCTCTGCCAGCAACCTGAAGGTGCAGCTTCTGCCTGCAGATTCTGGCCGCCAGCTGACGTCAAACCTCCACCTTCAGCCTCTGTCAGCAACCTACATTTGCTGCCTCCACCTGTAGGTTGCTGGCAGTCAACTGTATCCTAAATCTCTGCCTACCGCCTCCACCTAAGTTTCATGTTGCAGCCTTCCAGAATCTGCAGCCGCCTCCAACTGCACATTCTGGTAGAAAGCTGCGACTAGAACCTCCACCTAAAGCCTCTGCCAGCAACCTGCATTTGCCTTCTCTACCTGCACATTCTGGCAGACAGTTGTAACCTAAATCTCCATCTAAAGCCTCTGCCAGCAACCTACATTTGCCGCCTCCACCTGCAGGTTGCTGGCAGTCAACTGTATCCTAAATCTCTGCCTTCGGCCTCCACCTAAAGTTCATGTTGCAGCCTTCCGGAATCTGCAGCCTCCTCCAACTGCACATTCTGGCAGAGTTGTAACCTAGACCTCCACCTAAAGCCTCTGCCAGCAACCTACATTTGCCGCCTCCACCTGCAGCTTGCTGGCAGTCAACTGTATCCTAATTTCTGGCAGACAGCTGCAGCTAGAACCTCCACCTACAGCCTCCTCCAGCAGTCTACAGCCCTGGCCTCCACCTGTCGATTCTGGTAAACATCTCCAGACTCCTGCTCCACCTTCATCCTCTTCCAGTTCCATCCTGCAGCCTTCGCCAGCGACCAGCAGCTTCCATCTACACCTACGCCTCACCTCAAGACCCAACGGATGAATTCCTTCTGCAAGATCTGAGCATCAGAGATGCCTCTTCCTCCTCCTCATCCTCCACGTTCACCACCAACTTCTGCTCTTCTCAAAGTTAAATAAAGTCCATCAATCTCTGCCGTCATCAGATCAGATCATTTGAGTCCACAAAAATCAAACAGATTCCTTCATGTTTGAGATCTCAGTGGATTTGTGGGATTTTTAACACAATTTTCTCATCAGACACTTTTCTCATTTTTATTATTTGTTTTGCAGTTTGCCAGCAGCTTTCTGTTATTATTAGTTTAAATGAGGAATGCTAAAGGTTTAACATAAAGATCACAACTTCTTCAAACTTAGAAATATCAATTATCATCATTCAAAGTAAAACCTTCAGTTGTAGCAACAAACCAAGCCAGTCCTCATACTTCACCGACAGTGATCATTCATAATATAAAACGTTTGATTCAGTACAAAGTGAGAAATAATTATTGATACTAAAGCTGAACTAAACAGTTGTAGGTTTAACTTCATATCACACATTTTTCTACATTAATCTTCCAAGTCATGCACTGTTGATATATATCTACCAGAAATATATAATATATATACAAAATATAGAAAAGTTTTTATTCAGCACAAAGTGAGAACGTGTCAGAACAGATTGTAATTTCTACATTTCTGAAATGGAATAATGTGTTACAAACATCAATAACACGTTATAGCATAACTTTATGAGTTTTAAGTGAAGTGACAGCACTGTAAGTTATTAGCTATTGTATGAAAGCTACTATAACACACTAATAAGGACTTATGAACAGTGTTTGACAGCTGTGAGTGAAGTGTGAGACCAAATACAAATTCACAATGATGATCAGAGACATGTCAAGTCTTTATTTTCCAATAGTTGTAAATATGAATAAGCTGTGTATAAATTGATCCAACATTCATCTTTCTGGTGAGGTAAAGACACAGCTGATGGAATATTAATATTAATACTAGAAAATGCATTTCCTGCTGAAAATGCGTTGGAATGCTGAAAGCTGAAATTAATTGCGAAAACATTGCTGAAAATAGATATCCAATTAAAAAAAAAATAGCAAAAAGCTTAAATAATTCAAAAAGTTTAAAGTTGCTGAAAATACAGACATGGGAGACTACCTGTCTGAAAAATGTTGAAGTCCGAAATCATTTAAACTGCTGAAAACCCTTCTAGTTGAAATGTTGAACTATGGTGTCTGTAGCTGAAAGTATGAGGAAGAAGAAGGCTTTGAAAGTTGAAGAAGTTTAACAGGATTTGAAGACTTTCTCCATAGATATCCCATTCAAAAAAATTGCAAAAAGCTGAATAATTCAAAAGATTTAAAGATTACAAATGTGAAAAGTCCTATCACTCCTCTCCTGAAAGAGCTGAACATTTTAATATTTGAATGGTTTCTGTGGCTTAAAAAATGTCAGCAGTAGTGATATTTCTTGTAGTAGTAGTAGAAGTTGTAGTAGAAGTATTATAAGTAGTAGAAGTATTAGTAGCATTAGAATAAGTGTGTGTGTGTGTGTGTGTGTGTGTGTGTGTGTGTGTGTGTGGGGGGGGGGGGGGGGGGTCCTCTAAAAGTATCCAAGACCTGAATGACTGAATGAGAGACACAGAGAGACAGAGAGAGAGAAGTGTATTTGCACGCGTGTCTGTGAGTCTGTTTGTTTATCAACATGCAAAATGCAAAATGCTTAAAAGCATTCCAACAATAAAGAGAAACAGGATAACAATAGTTGGAATGCTTAACAGCATTCCAACAATTAGATCAGTTCTCCATCACAGCTCTGGGATCAGCGGGTCATGTTACTGTTATAATAGTTGTGGTTCAGGACCGACCGGGAAGCCACAGACAAATACATTGGTCACGACAGTCTTGTGTAACTCAGTATCCAACAGGATTGTCACATCCAACACATGCTCACTCCCAACTCATCCAACATGGACCCTTGGTCAGTGGCACTACGCTTCAAACTATAGTGTCAGTTTTGGACTTGTCAGGGACAGTATGTCAGTATTCACATGTTACATCTATAGTGTTTTTTCAAAATAAACGTTTGTGTTCAGGAAACATAGCCTACAGTCTCTTTTCAAAATAAAACTTCCAAACAAAAGTACTCGGTTGGGTTTAGGCAACATATTATTGGTTAGGATTGTGGTTTGGGTGAAAACAAGTAGGTTTGTTACAGGAAATAACTGTCTGTTACATAACTGCCATTAGTTAAGATGCAATTTAAGGATTAAGTTAAAAGTCAATGTTGACTTAATTTCACATTTAAGTCAACATTAAGTCAAGTAAGGACACAAACAGCGGCCTCCTGTGTGAAATTCCTGTGTTTCTTTGACCCATCCAATGTGGAAAGGGTGCTTCAATGTGTCTCTATAAGACTCCGAGGGCCACTGACATAGCATTAGTATTTGACGAGTTGTGAGTGAAGCCGTGTTTCCACATTCAAGATCAGCGTCACACATGGTACCTATTTGTTACAAGTGTATTAGTGATAAAACAATTTGGATAAAGCAGACAGTGGAATGTAATGCTGCAGTAAATGGGACTCTCAAGAATGCATCTTTTTACTCACTTCTTTCTGTATATTTTCCACATTGAATACAAGCTATTTTCTTCATTCTTTCAGTATTTTGTGTTTACCTTTCTCATCCGCAGTGAGAACACAAGCACCAAAAGTGTGTAAGGAATCGCAAACAAACACGGAAGGGAAGTTACTATCGGTGTCAGATTATATTCACCTGTCCTCATTCCACAAATGATGTCTATTGATGTCACGTCTGTCTACATTTAAAGAGATTGACTGATTAGTCATGTTGCAACAACAGCCCATAATTCTGCCTCACATATACCTGGCAGGGTAGATGTGATAACAAGCTTTATAACCACAAAGCTGGTCTCTTAATTTTTCCTGTTTTCCGTTTTTTCTTATTGAGAAAAATAAATATAGAGGAAAACACTTCAGATGGTGATGTTTCATAAATGTCACGTTAAACAACAAGCCTGCACTGCTCAGATGTCCTGTTGGATTTTGTTCCCTTGCCAACTGTGTAACTATACTTTGCAACCCACACACTGTCTCTCCTCTTGTCTTCATCGCTCTTTCTTTAGTGATTTTGTTATTTATTCTTCTTCTTTTGATATGGTAAAATCATGGCGCTGGATTAAATCAAAGAAAATGTTCGCGCATCAAGAGCGACGTTTTAATTGGTAGAATTATTGAACTAGATCATGAAACTGTGCATAACTTCAAAACAAAAAAAAGAACATTCATGATTAAAGGACTTACAGAAAATTTGCCTAAAGTAAAGTAAGGTTTTTCTTGTCTTAGAATTGGCCTTTGGGGGTGGGACTTCATACTAAGCATGATCCACATGTGTACAGTAAAGGCACATGTGTACCTTATTTGTCAGAGATCTATACATTTTCCTGTCATTTCTGACCATTTAATAAAATTGAAAAGAAGTGAGGAGGTAGGTTCCAAGGAGAGGGGTGTGGGGTTGAGAGAGGAGAGTCAATTGAAGAAGTCACATCCTGCTTCAGAGCATTTCATCCTCCTTTGCTGGCGGACTTAAAACCGACCATAAAAAGTGCATGACGCAACGTACAGTACTGTTTCCCGTGGAGTTGCCAGAGGAGGAGGCAACTAATGTGCCTAAACTGTCAGGATCCCTGTCTGACCCATTGTGTGTTTACCTCTGTTTCCCCCAATCTCCTCTCCTTGTGTGTTCTGTCATTTCCCTGTTTGTTATTGTGTGCCGTGTGTCTGTTTTCCTCTGTCTTCCTCCAGACACCTGCCATGGCCACACCCTTAATTGGGGCACAGCTGCAGACAATCCAGCTGATCACCTCCTGCAGCCTGACACACCAGACTCGGGTTCCACTAATCACATCTTGGCAGTATATCAACCCTGGTCCTGCAGACCTGGGTTGTCAGTCCGTACCGTCTTCTGCCTCAGTATTCCGTTACCGCCGTCTGTAAGGTTCCCTTTTGAAGATTCATCGCTGTCCTCTCTGCTACGGGTTATAGTGCCTGCTAGTGTGTCTGCCTTCCGGTGTCGATCTACGGGTAATCACACCGTCGATCCGGCCTGCCATCCTGTGTTGCACCACGAGTACCACACAGCTATTCCTATCATCTGTCTGATCAAAATAAAGTCTGTTTTGTGCTGGATTCTGTGTCCTGTGGTTGCTATTGGGTCTTGATCCTGAACTCACGTGACATAAATGGCCCAAAAAGCTGCCGGACTAAGATTGAATACTACTGTTAAAACCACTGGGAGATTCCAGTTGCATTGTATGTATGACAATCAAGATGTTTTACATATGGAATGTTATAATGCAGATGAAGCTTTTAAAATGTCTTTGCAGTCTGGCGGAAGAGAAGTATTCCTCTTCAGCCCTCAGGCTGCCTGACTGAGGGCTCTTGCTCCGCCCCTGTCAAGCCCCCAGGCCACTGGAGTGTTGTTCAATTGTTACCTACCTGGGCCCTATTCCTCGTACGTGGCTAACTGAGTTAGCTGGATAATTTTCAGGATGAGATTACATAAGTGAGGCTTTTCGGTTCCTCGAAGCAAGTTTGGAAAAATCACCATAGCAACACATCCATAAGCCTGAACCTGCTCCAGAGCAGGCTTGAGCTAGATCCGCTGGATAAACTGCCACTCCCCCGGAAACATGTGTCAGCTCCCTTCCTCAGAGATCCATCGATGAGGAAGCGATATTGGTCAGATTAGCGTTTTATAGGGAGAGAGTTCTTCGAGATCGCCAAGATCCGTTATCACATCATGATGACTTCCTGTACGAGCGCTATCGATTCTGCCGACAAGGAATCATTTATTTAAAGACCTTCTCGAGCCGTACATTGAACACCACACGCCATCTACTGTCTCACGGATTGTATCACAGCCTCGCGCTTTTTTGCGAGTGGTTCATGTTTGTACAGTGTCGGTGATGCGGAGAACATCGGGAAAGCCGCTGCATGCCGTGTTGTTCATGAAGTTTATTTGGCGATTAAGAAACTTATGGATGTGTTCATTACATTACGATGGCACATGTTGTATTGATCACCATTCTGAATAATGTGTGTGTGCTTAGTGTTTACTTGCTCCCGTGTCCTCTTGATGGCTGGTTGAACTACATGATGGTTGAAAGCACTCATAATGATATGACAGTATTATTAGTACACCATAGCATATCATTGTTGTAGAACATGATTAAGGTGGACTCATGATACGAATAGAGAGAATTACAATTTATTTTTACTGCTTATTATGAATAATACATACACACTGATCCGCCCATACACAGATTCACACACACATATTTAAACTCCTATTCTATATGGTAATCTACACATACATGTATATACACATATATATATATATATATATATATATATATATATATATATATATATATATATATATATATATATATATATATATATATATAGTACATGATACATACGCACATACATATATCCTCATCAGCATCTATTCATTCGTATCAATTAGATTCTCTTTGGGCTTGTTTTTATCTACTTATTCTGAAAGAGTTGAGATAATTATTTTCGCTATAGATCTCATTGGATGATGCATTCCATTAAGTCTACTGCCAGCAGCACATTTAAAGTAATATCATCTGATTGATTGAGGTGATGAGGCACTTAAAATTAACCTATACATTTTCCCAACACTTGCGCATTTAATGACGTCTGCGATATTTTGCCATACTTCTCGTCTAGCCCTCGCAGCGTTAGATTTCGCCATGATTATGGTCTTGAATTCCTCATATGTGTTCATGATCATCTCCTGCTCGTCAGCGGAGAAAAAAGAGGCTCTTTCTTTGAGTTGATTTGCCGTTGTACTGTTAGAAAATCATGGTTTCGGTGATCGACGCTTCCCCCTTTTGAAGTAGGACGGGCACGCGCAACGATCCTGATGACTGACATCTGGTTCGAATTAACGAGACTGTTTGAGCGCGGATCAGCCTTTGAGGAACCGAGATAGCCTGATGTCAATCATCGAGTTAATTTAAGCTGGATAATAGGACATTTGATCGACTTAGTTCAACCACGTACGAGGAATAGGGCCCAGGTGTTCCTGCCTGCTTTTTGGACTCCTGGCTTGTAATCTTCCTGCTTTATCAAAGTATTTTTTTTATATCTGCCCGACATCATTTTGTTGTTTTTTGAGGAGGGAAATTCATTCAAACTGATTTGACTACAAGGATGCAACAATGCATAAATGAGTCGGTGTGTTAAAAAAGGGTGTGTGTGTGTGTGTGTGTGTGTGTGTGTGTGTGTGTGTGTGTGTGTGTGTGTGTGTGTATGCCAGGTAATTTGGGTATAAGTGAATTTATTACATTGAAAACAGAAAAGTTATGCTTTTCCCCAGACAGGAATGTTGCCACTGAACCTCGATCAACTGAAAACAAAGACTTTTGTTTTGTTTACACGCCTGATAATTGTACTTCTAAATTTGCCATCTTTATTTTATTATAACATTGGACTTGATTGATTGTAATAACACATCATACTTTGATTAAGTATTGATTACTTTGTTGACAGCAACATCCCCTTTTGAAAATGATTTATTGTGTGCATCATTGCAGTGGAAAGAAATGTGTGTACTCGCCTTGTGCACATGAATGTGTGTATTGGCCTCTCTCTGCAAATTATGGTCACAACATCAATGCACTTAAGTTGTCCTTAAAGGTGCTGTATTTAACATTCTGAACATTATTATAGCAGAAAACAACTATATGCAATGTAAAGACATAGTGGATTTGTATACATATTTTAACCCAAGTGTATTTTGAAAAAGACTGTATGCATGTAACAAGCGGAAACTGACGTGTCCAAAACTAATGTAAAACTACAATTTTACATGAAACTTGACAGATGGAGGGTTGAGGTAAATCACAAGGTGCAGGTCGACCATGTGCTCTTCTACTGTATTCATAAGCAAATGACGTGACCATTTTGTACGACGCTTAACCATATTAACACAGATATGTGGTATATTCTTTTTTATTTGGTAAAATTCTTCTGTATATTTGGTAGCAAATGTAAATTACTTTCCAATGTTTAGTATAGTTTTTGTAGAAACCCTGCAGGCTAACAAAAAAAGAAAGTGAGTAAGTAAGGAATGTTGAATGGAGGTTTTTGTCCATGACCCGGGCCGTTCTATCTGACTGCTTTCCCTCCTCTGTTTGACTGCAGCTAATGAGAGCGACGGCTCCCTCATGACAACCTGTGGGAAAAACATCTCTAAGCTCCTGTGTTGGCTCTAAAAACTATTTGTTGTGCAAATTTCCAGAGGTTGGATTTGGATCCCTCCTGTGTTGGTTTACCTACTTCCAGTGACTGGGCAGTAACATGCTGTTCATACGCTCGACCGAATGTCTCTGTCTCTCTCTCTCTGTCTGTCTTTTCTTTCTCTCAGTTTCTTTCCCTTTTCCCAGACTTGACTGGTTTCTCTCTTTACACCCTACTTCATGCCTCCTTTTTATTTCCCTGATACCTTCTTCAAACACTTTTCTCAGTTTTCTGCATGAATTAATCTTTTTGTTTGAGTGTTTAGAGGCAGTTTTCTGATGGGCTGTGTCATTTCTTCACTGTGAAGAACTCTATTTAGGGAGATGAAGATAAGAAGGAGAAGAGTCTTGGCTTATTCACCCAGCTAGTCAAACGAAAAGGAAATTAAGAATTATGGCATGTCGCTGGCTCTCCTTATCCTAAATGCAATTAATGGCAAAATACTAAGCCTAGTTGAACTGGATCCATAATAATGATGTCATCAATTTACTCACCTCAACTGTCTAATTCAAACCACCAATCGTCCATCTGTTTTCGAAAACACTGAGTAATTACTTAAAACTGACAGTATATATTATTTGGGAATGTGATAAGCTATTGCATTGAAGAAAATATTGTGACCAGGAGTATCAAATCTGTGAAGGACACCCTTAGATAAAAATATCTCTTCTTATTTAGGATTCAGGACTTTCTTGAAGATAAGCTTTGGTATTTTTCAACCTGGACCCTATTTTCCGATGTTTTTTGTGGGGACAACCATTTTTGATATTGGTCCACTATAGAACGAGAGCTCCAAAGCTGGCAGTCGTGAAACTGGCTGCAATGTATTCCCTTGCGCAATTCTGCACTGTCAATGTGTTTCACTCAAGGTGAAGTCTCGTTCTAAAATCCCCCGAGAGGTGACTTGTTGCCGTAAGTTTTATAATTAGTTTTGGAAAAATCTCCATACCTCGAACACATCCCATTTCTGCACCTGATCAGTTCCCTTCTCCTTGACTCTCTTTTAACATGAACTGTGAAAGACGTGTTCAAAAATGAAATACGCTTCCCTTTAAAAGCCAACAAATCTTCACTCCCAACTCGTCAAATACCAACACTTGGTCAGTGGCCCTAAACTTCAAACAATGCCGCTCTTGGTACCCCCCATCGTCAGTTTGTCAGGGACTGCATGTCAGTTTCCACCCGTTACATGATGCATCTTGTCATCAAAAATAAACTCCCATCCTCCCAGGAAGTTAGGTTAAGGAAAAGAGCGTGGTTGACGTTAACTTGACTCACGTGACTTCTGAGTGACCTATGCCCCATGTGAAAAACGCCTCACATAAAATGTAAAGGTTTACTCTCAGTTTCGCACAGGACTTGAACAGTAGACTCCTGGCCAAAATACATGTTTGTTTGACAGTAATTCGTTTTAAGAACGCACATATCCAGCGAAACATCCCTTTCCATCACACAAGAGCAAAACTTTTCAAACTGGTCACAAAACACCACTCATCTGCATCTCTGTTCCAGTGATATCTCATTCTTCACTTATTTTCCCCAGGCTTCACTAACCCTCCATTCCAGCATTCTTTTCTCTTCTCTTATCCCAAACTGTGATAACAACCAGGGAACTTACTGGGGACACTAGATCCTGAGCTGTATTGCCACGTTTTTGCAGCTTGCCGTTCCCTGACTTGCAAGCTCACCATCCCACCCGGCCACAACATGCTGCTTTGCACCTCAGCTCCTAATAAACAAAGACCCCACATTTACTACAGCTTTCCCCCCCAATGGCATAGGAAGCAAAACTTCAAGTTGTCGATTCCTCCATACCTGCTCCCTCCGTGGCGGAGCCCATGCCAGACCAACGTGTCCTCATTATAGAACCAAGCACAGACTGTAATTATCTCAATACTCAAATTAACAGCCATGCTCTAGCTACTGCCTTTAAAAAAAGCATGCACAATGCAAGTTTTTTTAGCTTTCTAATACAAAGTTTGACTGACTTACTGTGTACTGGCATCTTTCCGGCAACCTTTGGAAGGGTGCATACTACTTTGCTGTGTGTGGCCTTTGGGTGCAAGAGCAGCCTGGAAATATTTGATTCTTTATCCAAAGCACTCAGCTGGATCTGCTGGAAAAACCATCACACCACCTTCTTCACCCCCAGCTCCATTACATTACATTACAGTCATTTAGCAGACGCTTTTATCCAAAGTGACTTTCAATAAGTGTATTCAACATAGGTATTCAAGAGAACTACTAGTCACCAGAAGTCATAAGTGCATCTCCTTTTTTAAACAAGCATCTAAGAGCATAAACCAGAGCCAAAGTACAGTGCAGAAACAAACTAATACGAATACAATAAGTGCTGAGTGGAAAGCTCAGGGTAGTACTTCTTTAAGAGGTGAGTTTTCAGCCTGATGAAAGATGGACAGCGACTCTACTGTCCTGACGTCAGTGGGGAGTTCATTCCACCACTGTGGGGCCAGAACAGAAAAAAGCCATGACCGGATCGATTGGCCGCAGATACCTCTGAGCGACGGGGCAACCAATCGCCCCGAGGCAGCAGAGCCAAGTGGTCGGGCGGGGGTGTAGGGCTTGACCATGGCCTGGAGATAGGAAGGAGCTGTTCCTTTCACTGCCCTGTAGGCTAGCACCAGAGTCTTAAACTGGATGCAAGCTCTTACAGGGAGCCAGTGTAGAGCACGGAGAAGGGAAGTTGTGTGGGAGAACTTGGGGCGATTGAACACCAGACGAGCTGCAGCTTTCTGGACGAGCTCCAGAGGTCTGATGGCCGACGCCGTGGCTCCGGCAAGTAGAGAGTTGCAGTAGTCCAGGCGGGAGATGACAAGAGCCTGGGTGAGCACCTGTGCCGTCTCGTCGGTGAGGAAGGGGCGAATCCTCCTGATGTTGTAGAGCAGGAATCTGCAGGAGCATGTAACCGATGCAAAGTCAATGCAGCTCCAAACTCTGACTTGCGTATTTCATGAACTTGGAGTTCCTCTCTCCTGAGAGAAAACAGAAGGTCCCAGCATCTCCCTTTTCAGACATTTCTTGACATCATCTTCTACTCCGTCTCACTCCAAGCATTAACAAAAAAATCCACTGGATTACTTTATTCATTTCAAATAATCTGTCTCTAATCATAAACAAAGTCGTGGAATTTATGTTCCTGCTGGCATTCTTCTGCTTTCTGTGCTGCTCAGAGTTCACCACTACTACCCAGAACTTCTATCCATTTTGACACCCAAGCATGTCTGACAGTTCCATTCATTCTTCTGACACTTTCATTTACCACCTCCAGTGCAGCAAGAGCAACCAGTCCGGTCAACCTCAACCCATCTACCTCTTTCGACTAAATTTGTACCTAAGTCCAAATGAACCCAACCTAAGTCAAGCTTTTGTTCAAGACCTTCTGTTCATCTCAGAGACAGGCAAAGTGGCCACAAGCTTCTGGTGTCGCAACTTCTGCCAAATCTTGTCCGGATCCTGGACCCTTAATCATTCATAATCATGGCTCCCCTCCATCTTCCATATATAATAAATTATTCTAAAAAACATATTTTCATTGGTGTGGTTTATTGTTAATGAAATCAAATGTTTTAATAGGTCCTGGGAAAAAAGACCATGCCTCAAACATATCCCATTTCTGCAGAAAAGTATTTAATAAGCACATCTGATTTGTTCACTTCACCTTTACTCAGTTTCCACATCCCTCCCCTTCTACAGGAACCACTGGATGCTCTGCAAAAATCAGAGCTCACGAAGAGATGGCTGACTTGCTTTGAGTTTCAACTCCGCCAGCTCCCTCTTGCCTCCAGCTGACACCCGTCCAACATCGTTATCCTCCATGACCCTGATTCCTCCCCTCATCCTTTTATCCCTCACCCCTCGTCCCCTTGTCCCTCCATCCCTCTGCACTAAACTCTTCATACCTCATGCTTCATCCCCTCATTCCTTTATCCCTCGACTCCCATCCCTACATCCCTCATCCTCCTTCCCTTAACTCATCTGACTGGAGAAAAACAATGCAGTGCAAAATTGTAAAAGACTGAGTTTGCTGCATTGACAGGTACTAATGGAGAGTTAACAATAAGCAAAACCAAGGAACAGTTTGGCTTAGATAATGAAATCAATGGTCACTCAGTTTGAATAGAGCTTTTGCAGAGCTGAAGCACTCAAGTTTGAGGAAGGTGTAGTTGGATGGGTTATGTGCAATGTGGAAAGAAAACAGAAATATACATGAGCAGAGCATTTACTGATCTACAGCTGGAGATTAATTAAATAATGGTAGAGAGGAAAATAAAAGCTTTTGCTACAGTTCTTTTCTAGTTAATGTGAATTCACTGTGGTACGTGGTGATTAGTATCTCTGCGTGACAACACTAGCAGGCTGCAATTCATCATCATGAGTGTCACGCCTCGGCCAGCTACAAACAGCGGTGTATCACTGCTCACCGGCTGCTTTATAAACTGGCATACCATTCATTGTGGCCAACACTCCTAACACTGGTGTCTACATCAATAGGTTGTGGGAATGGGTTAAGATGTTCCCCAGAGCTATATGTGAGTAGGACTAGCCATGCAAGTGAGAAAACTAAGAATGGAGGGATTTTGGTTCCTCCTATCTTAACATATAAGCAGGCTATTCCCAGCACCCCAAATCTGTGATCCATGTTTCCTTATTTGTGTAATCTTACCCCCAGTACTGATGAATTCCACAGAGCCAAGAGGAATTTATACTGAAGGTCAGATGTGAGAAAAGCTGGTTAATATGGGAAGCAGTGGACTCTCCTCGTCCTCTCTTCTGTTCTTCTAACCCTTTTCTCAGGCAACACATGTAAACAAAAGGTAAAGAAATTCAAGTCAGCCATTGATTTGAACCAAATTATAGATATGTTTTTTGCAGTAGCATATTCTTCTTATATCTTATAACAGCATGCCCTTAAGGATGCACACGTAAGCATGGGGACATGATACACTTTACTGTATACAGAACTGTGTGCAGATGCACGTTGAATGTAAACCACAACTTGTTTGTTTGCAATGAAAACTCCCCGCGGCACATTTAATGGTATAACATCTGAATCATGAAAAGCTGCTTTTCATTCGGACCAAATGAAGCTCTAGCGTAAGTTTAGTCAGGAAGACTATACTATGCTATATATGCTAATGTGCTAATAAGCCTAATATGTTTAGGCTTGTAGTTTATTTCTCATGCATCTGCCATCCACTACTCACGCATGTTCACTCATAATTTCCTTGCTGCAATTGTTCAGGGCTGTCAAACAAGATAACAACTGTTCTAATCAGCTAGTGTCCTCTATCCAATAGCACAGTGACACATTTACTTCGTTAGCCTGCAGTACCTTCATGCTGCAGTTACGCTTCCCTCCCCATCCCAGTTTCTCATATTATGCTGATTCATTTTATTTTGTTTATTTGTCTTTATTTTCCTTCTTCATTTTAAGGATTACCTATACACGTGTACATGTTCACATTCTCTTTTATCCAATCTTTTAAAGTTGTATTCCAATGCGTTGTCTATGTTTGTAAAGCATGTTGAATCTGCCTCTTGTATGAGTTGTCCCAAATAAATACAATTTCCATAGAGGTTGGTCTAATATCATATATGCAGAAAATAGCTAACAACACAGCGTGTAGCCTATGATTAGAGTCAGGTAGTGAAATGTAAAAAACTCCCCAAAAAAACAGAATATTATTTACTCCTGCAGATTTTAAAATACGTAGTCAGCCGTCAATCCATGTGGGACACAAATGACTACAGCAGCAGCAATGTTCAGGCAATAAACAACAGTAATATCATATAAAAACTTCAGTTGACTATGAGAACTAATGAGCAACAAGAACAACTAAACAACTAACAAAAAATGAAGTCAAGCCTACTTTTTTTTGTCTGTGGTTTTGTTGGCCAGGCCTGCTGTGTACAAAAAAACAGCCCCAGATATTGATAATAACTGCACACTCTTTTACGGGGTTTGATCACAGAGGAGAACTTGGTAATGTCCCATGTCGTTCCTCAATTAACATCTTTAGACTGATGACTTTATTTTGGTTTTTAATAGGGCGACAAAACAAGAAGATCAACCAATGATCCCAAAGCCGGCTGCGACCTCAACCCCGAGATCAATATTAGTTAACTTTCTACAGTTTAATGTTAAAAAAGTGCAGAAGATTGATGGCAAGCGACTGTTCTTTGACAACGACTATGCAGCTGACATAATGGGAAGACGCAAGGCATACGGGCCGATCAAAGCGGTACTTAAAGGGATCCGGTACCAGACGCCCTATAAGATACGAGTGTACAAGGACCACGGATCTACGAGAGCGCCGACGAAGGCTGCATGGGACCTGAATAAGCGTGGGATAAAGGTGTCGGTGATGGAGAGGGTGAACACCTTGGCTGCCATGGAGGAGAGGCTGAATGAAGTGTTGCCATGGAAACATAGCGTGCCAGAGAGAGGCTCACCGAGTTCAGACGGAGCCCACCGCCTTAAAACGAAGGGATTGAAATGAAGTAGACCAGAGAAGTAATACACATTACCCATTATAGATCTTGTAGGAGCCATTAGTTAGGTCTGTGTATTATATCATATATTGGGAGCTTACCTCAGGTTGACCAGGGGTGGCAGTGTGGATTAGTGTGGCAGGTAATTGGTATATGGGGCACAGGTGCAACAGACTGCTAATGATGCATGGGTGACTGGGAGATCACACGTTTTTTACCGCACACAAGACACACCAGAGAGAGACCAGGAAGATAAGTTATATCATATCATCATCTGTAAACTCTAATTAAACGGAAACCTCACCCAAAAGTGAAAGAGCCTGGAATCTCTTTGTTGAAGCGAGTAAAGAACGTGGTCTTCTCCCGCAACCAGCCGAGTGGCTAGTTGCTGGAATCAGTCACTATAGATCTGTTTCTTTCTTCTCTTTTTATACCACACAACTTGGATGCAGACTAGGTCACTGTGAAATAGGCAATGGGAGAGACAGAGCCATAGTTTTAGTTATTTATACTGCTATTTTCAAACCTGAGGTTCTGACTCTTATACAGGCTTATTTTTTATACACACTACTCAGCACCTAATAACAGTTGTTACCACCTGGCTCAAGGCTGGCAACAAAAAGGGAGGCCACACAGAGATTTTACCCAATTATGGTTTATTTTAGCTGGACAACTGCCATGTTCTGAACAAAGATGAGGGTGGTGCAGCAGGCCCTGCCCTGCGAGAGAGAGAGCCTCGCAGACGGGCTGTCTTTTAAGCCTTCCTGGAAGCTCCAATCAGCTTGGCTGGTTGGTGCAGGTGATTGTCCCAGCTCCTCCCACCAGGAAACCATCCGTGAGCCGGCCCACAGCCTGGCAAGTGGGAGGGTCGTCACACAGTTAAGCTAGAATTGACAATTTTTTTATGAATAAAAAGGACATATACAGAGTTATGGAGTGTGAAATTGGAGCAGCAGACGTGTCGGACCACAGTTTATCTTAATGTCAAGCTAAAACCACAGGAGAAAAAAACATTATGGAGGTTAAATGTTGCAATACAAAATTACAAGTCGGTTGTTGAGGAGATCAAAATAGAGATTAAAACATACCAAAAAGAAAATGACAATGGAGAAGTTAATCCTACCATCTTGTGGGATGCTCTTAAAGCAGTTATGAGAGGGAAACTTATTGCTAAGACAGCAGCTATCAAGAGAGCTAAAGAAGAAACATACAAGAAGGAAAAGGAAAAACTGCTTGAAATCGAACAACAGAACAAAAATACCCACGACTCAACATCCAAAAATTTAAGAAATAGGAGGCAACATAGATAAGCTATTAACCTACAGAGATAGAAAAGAAAACAAGATTCCTTAAACAATCTTACTATGAGGTGGGACCCAAAGGAAATAAACTACTGGCAAAAAGGCTGCAAAAACAACAGGCAGACAGGACAATCCATAAAATAAGAGATACGGTTACAAATCAAATCCCAAGGAGATTGAAACCATTTTAATTAAGGAACTATTATCAACATTTGTATAGCCAACCTTTATCTGCCGACAAGGACCAAATTAGAACTTTTCTAGAGACACTGGACCTACCATTAATTGAGAAAAACCAGAATGACTTTTTGACTTCACCTATTACAAAAATAGAAATAGAGAAAGCTATGGGTAAATACAACAAACTATAGTTTTTGTATATATAATATGACTATATATACAACTTTATAAACAAATAGCATCAAATAGCTTTTGCGGCTCCAGACACATTTTATTTGGTGGAAAATAGGGCAAAATGGCTCTTTGGCTAGTAAAGGTTGCCGACCCCTGCCTTAGGGCATATTTCCATGCAGCTCAAATTAGACCAGTAATTTATTGGTGTACCAATGACTATGAAGCAAAATGGAAAAACCTAGAACAATACGTAGAAGGAAGGGCAATTCAAAAGCCTTGTCGGAGACAGAAATATATAGCTAAAGATTTACTTGAACAGATGGATGGTGTCACCCGATTTACATTAGAGATGTGGTTTAAATTGGTACGAAAATTACTCAGAAGTACTAGAAGCTCAGGCTTCTACGATGGATAGCCTATGATAGACATTTTATCCCGGGTACTCTCGATCTGAGGTTCAAACAATGGATTTCATATGGAATAACAGCAATATGCACAGTTATTAAAGACGGGAGTGTTGCGAGTTTCCAGGAGCTGAAAGACAAATACTCACTAAATAACCAGGACCACTTCAGATATCTGCAAGTAAGGGACTTTTTCGACAGAGAAATAAAGGACAAAACTTTGATAAAAATGGATAATTAGAAATATAATAGGAGTTTACAACTCAAAGAAATACAGAATCATATCGACTATATATTAACATCTGATGGAAACATTTTATGTAAAACTGAAATGGGAACAAGAACTTGGTGTGAATATTACGGAGGATGAATGGTTGAATATTTGGAGGACACAACAGTCCTCAACATCCTCGCGTACTTGGAGAGAACATTGTTGTAAGAATGTAATCAGATTCTTTATTACTCCCCAAATTACAAACAAATGTCTGTCTATTGTTCAACCATGTTGGAGGAAATGTGAGGCAGTAAATGTAGTCCACTCCCATGTATTTTGGCTATGTCCGGAAATTGTACACTTTTGGGGAAATGTCCATACGGCTATTGTCAAAATTCTGGGCTATGATATACCTAAGTCATGAATGTTTCTCTACTTTGGTAATATGACAGCAGATACTGTGTTAAGCGAAGACGGGTATCTGCTGACAATTTTGCTAGCAGTTTGTAAGAAGGCTATTAGGAAGGGATGGCACAAGGTAGAACCACCATCACAAGATGGTTGGCTGAAAATTGTGAATGAAATGTATGACATGGAACTGTTAACTCACAGAATAAGAGCTCAAGAGGAGCGATGTCGTGAGAAGTGGGAGAAATGGACGATTTTTACATGTCAACGATAACACAAGATAAAATCACCAGAATATTTCTCAGGATTTATTATGCTTTTGAGGGACAGAGCAATCCAGATCCTTTTACATTTTTGCTTTGTTTCTTTGTTGTGTTTTTGTTTTGTTTTTCTTTATTTCTGTATGTGTTCTGTCTGTGGTGAAAAGGCAAAGAATAAAGTGTGAAAAAAAGATCAACCAATGCTTAATGGTGTGTGTGTGTGTGTGTGTGTGTGTGTGTGTGTGTGTGTGTGTGTGTGTGTGTGTGTGTGTGTGTGTGTGTGTGTGTGTGTGTGTGTGTGTGTGTGTGTGTGTGTGTGTGTGCGTGCACTTCTCATTGTTTGCATACCTGTGGGAGGAGCCTGTGTGGCAGGAAGAAGACAGAGGAGAGACATAACAGCAAAGTCAGTACATCAGCATAATATATATCTCCATTCCTTTATTATTTGTTTTTAATATGAAATGAAATAACATTCTGTCAGAGAAATGTGTCATATACAGTTAAACATGGATGATTGGAATCATCAGTTAAAATGAGCAAATTTAAATACAATGAACACTCGGCCGAAACACATTCAGCTTGTAATATCCACGTACAGGTCTGTGCAGAAGGCTACAGTGAACCGCTTTCTAACTGCATGTGTATGGTTTGCAAAAACTAAAGGGATATACAGCATCTTTTTCATATATTTCATTCAGTATGTCTGGTGGATCTTTGGGTCAGGGAATCTGATGTTTGGCTGAATTAAGTTTTGATGGAACGTATATAAGGTGGCTAAAGCCTCCATTGATTCAACAGGAACACAGATACCACACAGGAACACAGAGTCATATCAACCGATACAAAGCACAGCTAATACTGTAACTGTCACCTGAAATAAGAAAGTCAATTACATTTAAAACGACCAGCCATTGCGTAATACAAATAGTACACAGAGGTTGAGCTTTTTTTTTTGTCAATGTACTGCTGAGATATGCATTGAGTAAGTGGTAGCAGTGCCGGGTCACATTGTGGGTTTAGTGGGCAAAAGGAAGTGTAAGGGCCTGATCACAGCGGGTTTTTTTGCTGCTTCTATTTTTTACTTTTTGCTAGACAACCACAGAATGAGTGATAATGTCTGCTTTACATAAACCATGAAGTGTAGGCTAGCTAATAGTTGATAGTACAGTTTAAATGGCTGAAAACCACAAACCCCAAATCTCAAGTGAAGCACTAATGTTGTGTTTTCTGTTCGGATCATGGTAGTTACGGTTGGTGAAGTCACACAGCTCCGGTTATCCAGCAAAACTCACCACGATTTGAAAATAAACGTGGGGACTTTGGGCGCTTTTACGCTCCAAGTTGATTTTTTTTTTCCAACTTAAGGCTATCAGAGTGTTCATGCAAAGACACAAGGTGCACAGAGGGCAAAACGCTTCACTCTCATTGACAACAATTACAGAAAGCCACCCCAGGCTGCTAAAAGGCGCTTGATGTGATCAGGACCTAATACATTAGGTGGTAAATACTGAATACACAGAAGTGAAATTGCTGTAGAATATTTTGTAAATATTTCACACTAGCGACATGGTTCTATGGATGGCTGTTGGATGGATTGCCATGAACTTTTGGACAGATATTATTGGTTTCCAGACAATGTATCTTAATACATTTGGTGGTCCTTCACTTTTCCTCTAGCTCTAGAGTTTACATTTGTTTTTTTGTAGACATTTCTCAACAGGTATTGGATAGAGTTTTATACCCCTCAGGATGAATCCCAATCACTTTTTAGATTTTCTGAATTTTTGCAAATTGAACGCCTTTTTTCTTTATACTTTGTGTTTGATGCGAATTAGCAAATGCTTAGTGTTAGCATGCTAAGGTGGTGGCAATGTTACATTTTACCTGCTGTGCGTCAACATGTTAGTACAGTAACTATGCTGATGTTAGCATTCAGATCTCAAAGCACCTCTATGCCAGCTTTACAGCCTCACAGAGCCGCTAGTATGGCTGCAGACGGTTGTGATGACAAGACTTGAAACTTTTGTACATCACCTCAATTGGTTTTGAACCTGGCAAACATAAATGTGGGACTTCAATAACATAAGCAGTGCAAACTGCAAACATTGAAGGACGCAGCTGATGTGACTCTGATCATTACTACAGCCTCTTATAATGAAATCAATTTCTATCCATTTGTAGTAAACTGAAATCAATGTTTAGAGGCTTCTCTTAAGATGAAGTATCAGGCTGGGTTCTCTCAGAGACTGAAAATAACCTTGGGGATAAAAAGTTCTCTAGTGCTGCTGATTCAATGATGTTTTTAAAGCAAAAAAACAAACTGTAATTTGTTCAAAAACACAAACTAGTACAGTCCATTGTAAGTTACATGTACTCTTTGGGGAACATTCAAGTACACACATGGAGAAAGCATTACCATCACATACTGTACACACCTACGTATGTCGCATATTACTGACAACACAAGCGACAAGCCACCACCCCACCCCCGACACCTTTCTGTAACAGCAATTGGCCAAGCATGCAGAGGATAGCCCATAGTAGGGTTTTAACTTCTCTTACAAGCACTCTTTTCACTTCTTGCATTGGCACCGAAATGTGTAGCTGGACATAAATCATGAGGTGCGGAGTCGGCCACGATGGACGTAATTTCTAGGGGTACTGAGCTGGTGCACTGGGCGAATAATCCCCCTTCTGGTTAAACATGTATTCCAGAATTAGACTACAATAAAGACGCAATCAAGGCATTCTTCTGCTACCCAACATCATTCAGAAGAAGAGTGGCCCATTGCGCTAGCTCCATTCTCTTGGCCTTTCAGAATGCTGTTACTAAATCATGAATCATATTGTGTGCCTTAACTGAGTGAGAGTCCATATTGTTTCACATCTTGGCGTTGCTCCTGATGGAATAGTTGGAGTGCCCAGATCTCTTCCAGATTGCCTCCGATTGCTCCAGCAGCAGCTGGTGGGGAGGCAATCGAGTGGGTTCTCTGTATCTGTTGAAGTGCTCCTTGCTCCGTTCGACTTTACGTTTCAGGTAAGCATGCTTGTGCCTTTGCATCCTTACATTTTATTATTTGCTCCACACGGTAACTATGTACAAATACTTCAAATAATCAATCACAGCAACCTGTCGTTCAAGTCGATGCCAGACTTTTAAAAATGTGACGGCTGCACCGGGACAATGTGATTGGCTACATTGTGAACAACAAGAACATGTTGAAATCAGCAGAAGGAAAGCTAGTTGACGTTAGCTGTTAGCAGATGGCAGAACAGTCCTGCGGAGCTTGCAGCTAATGTTAACGGAGGTTGCATTGAGTTTCTTTATCATTCATTCAAGATCTATTCAGTTCAAATGGGTTTTAGGCAAAGGTCAATTATAAAGTTGTCATGACATGTTTTGCCAGAAACCTGAATAAATACAGTTGTCTGAATCTTTTCACAGCAATATAAAATAAGACTAGTTCAAAGTGTTTGTTGTGTTGTATTTTTTTTAACAATGGTAGCAAATTGGGTATTGAAAATGTTAGGATTTCACTGGTAATGGTATTGATTAGTACATTTCTGGTATCGCGACATCCCTACTCTTCTGTCTACACAATTAAACTAACAACAAATATTCATGTGGTTTGTACGCACTATTTACAAATTCCATGTACATTTATATTTCAGAGTCTAAGGACCAGCTATTTGAACTCACTTTCTGTTCGACTAAAGTTGTGCTTAAAAGCTGCTCGGGACAAAGCCAAGATAGACGTGAGGTAAGTGAGGTAAGTGGTAATGACGCAAGGGATTCTTACCACACAGCAGTCAATGCAACTTGGATTCAAGCTACTTTTTTTCCCCCAACATCAAAGCTGAGTTTATCCACGGATGCCCACCCAATGTAGCACAAAGGAGGGTTGCATTAGCACTTTAGTAGTGGTGAAAGTATTGCCAGAGGCCATAGTTATAGAGAAAGTACTTTCAGGAGGTTTTTAAGTTGATTCTTGAAAACAATGAGTCACGTGCAGCACCAAGCAAATGTGAATCATTGGTACAATACAAACATCTATACTATATATAACATTTACATATCAGTTTCCATTTAAAAGATGCTCTTTTCGCCCTTTTCATACTTCCATCGTCATATGTCGTTTTTTTCATTTCCCAAACTCATGTTGAATGATCAAAGACACAACACAGAATCACACATAATAAATGTGCATCTGAAATTAAATCTCATAGTGAGCACTTGGTGCCACATGTCAAATGATAGCGATCTCAGAACTGGATCAGCCTGTGCCAACAGTCACCAAACCAGTTCCAGAATGTCCTGGATGAAGTTGGACAAGTATTCACAATGTGGCACAGATGGGTTCATAGCATGAGGAAGTGTATGTCGTTGTAGCCTAATCAGTACGCAGTCTCTTTGATGATGTTGGTGGAGAGGGTGTGATTGCTGGAGATGCTGATGGAGTGGCGGGTAAAGGGGTGGGGGTGCCTCCTGGGTGTACGGCGGCAGGGCAAGCAGAAGTAGCGCAGGATTGAGAAGAATATCTGACGGTAGGTGGCCGACACCAGGTTGTAGAGGATTGGGTTGATGGCGGAGCTGACGTAAAACAGGACGTTGGTCAGCATGTAGAAATAGTGGTAGAAGTCGTATAAGTCACTGTGAGAAAACAGGAGACAGGGAGCCATTGTTACATGTGACATATTTATGTGTTTAAATAGATAGATTAAACATCATATAAGACATATCTTTCAGCTTCCTTCTAGCTGTATGCAGCTTTAATAATGGATATATTGGCTGTAATTCATCACTTGTACTGTGGATTCAGGGGCGGAGCGAGACACTGTAAACATTCAGGGCTCAGCTCCAAACCTAGGCGGCTCCGGGGGTAGCTATATGAACATTTTTCTTAAGCCATTTGAGATACGTAATAGAATGCCTTAAGATCTGTACATTAATTAGCAAAAACACGACAGTTGCCAGGGAGTACAAGTCCACCTCTAGAGCCAACATCCTATTGTTCTCCAACTGTCTTCATCATTCTAAACCATAATAGAACAAATGTTGACAATGACTAATTTTCACTCCTGCCACCTAAAAAGAGGCAAAAATAGTCTGATGTTACTATTTTTTAAATGACACACATAGCATAGGTAGGGGTAGGAATATGGCGTGAACACCATTACTAATATTGAAACCTATTTGGTAACACTTTATAATAACTACACTATTATATGTTTCTGATTGTGTTTTAATACTTTATAAATGATGGATTCCCCATTTGTACATTTGTTGATTGTAAAAATAAATGTTTATCCACACCATGCCTTCATGAGCTTGCCCATAGTAGCCTAGCCTATAGCCGCAGCATCTAGTGTTTGTTTATGAGGCAGTGCCAATTGTTATGTGCTGACATTGCATTGGATATATTGTTGAATCAATTTGAATTTTAGATGATTAATAAGATCATTTATAAAATAAATGATACCTGAATTAATCATGAATTGCAGTATTAATCGGGGTTTATAAAGCATATATTAACATTGTCCCTAACCATTAGTGCATATCTAAATCATATATATAAATGCATGAA
The DNA here is from genome assembly GCF_910591455.1 of Pholis gunnellus. Taxonomy (NCBI): domain Eukaryota; kingdom Metazoa; phylum Chordata; class Actinopteri; order Perciformes; family Pholidae; genus Pholis; species Pholis gunnellus. Next base: position 22,198,322 of record NC_136536.1, on the reverse strand, counting down.
TAATGTACAGGACTGTCTCAGAAAATTAGAATATTGTGATAAAGTTCTTTATTTTGTGTAATGCAATTAAAAAAACAAAAATGTCATGCATTCTGGATTCATTACAAATCAACTGAAATATTGCAAGCCTTTTATTCTTTTAATATTGCTGATTATGGCTTACAGCTTAAGAAAACTCAAATATCCTATCTCTAAATATTAGAATATCATGAAAAAGTATACTAGTAGGGTATTCAACTAATCACTTGAATCGTCTAATTAACTCGAAACACCTGCAAGGGTTTCCTGAGCCTTGAAAAACACTCAGCTTGGTTCAGTAAACTAAATCACACGTATGGGGATTATCACAATATTCTAATTTTCTGAGACAGTCCTGTACATCTAAATAAGTTCTTAATCATTTTATAAATGATCTTATTAATCATCTAAAACTCCCGGTTTGTAATATATATAATACTTCATTTACAAAAGGGGAATCCATCATTTATAAAGTGTGAAAACACAATCCCGAAACACATAATAGACAAGCTTATTAATCAAGAATAAAACATTTATAACTGCTGTTATGAATTGTATACTAATGAGTGTTGGATGCTTTATAAATGATGATTCAAGTGTTTACTCATACTAATGCTTCATAGCGTATAGTTATTATAAACCAATTATACCACCAATTTCTGTAATACGAGGATCATTAATACATCCGTGGTTTTTAGCCCAATTTCAGTAATTCTGTTGAGTTGATTCAACAATATATCCAATGCAATGTCAGCACATAACAATTGGCACTGCCTCATAAACAAACACTAGATGCTGCGGCTATAGGCTAGGCTACTATGTGCAAGCTCATGAAGGCATGGTGTGGATAAACATTTATTTTTACAATCAACACTTGAAATGATCAAGGCACTTGCAAATGACAAGGTAGTACATTATGTAAACCATACTTTGGTTTTTCATTTTTACCTCTTTACTTAGGATGTCATTAAAGTTGTTTTTCTTTCTTTTTACAACTAAGAAGATCTTGGCTGAATAATAATGAGAATAAATATGAAACAAAATTTAAATCATACCCTCTAAACTATGCATGAGCGCATTAACTGTAAAGAATGTACCTGTACAGTGTGTTTATTGTTTGCTAATGTTTTTAACCAGTAAAAACTATTTTTTTTAAAAGGATGAGAAAGCATCAGGAAGTTGTATGTGTGGTCTTTCCACCAGCCTCTGGCTTTGTTCATTCTGTCAAAGCTTCAGTAAGATGAAAGGAAGAATAAACATTTTCTATGCCTCAATTAGATGAACATATACTGGAGAGGAAAAGGGAGCATATTGATTTCAATTTCAATCCATTAAGGAATTGGAATGCATTCCAGATTTGCGATCAGTGGCATCGTCCGCATCAGGCTTCCGGGGCTTTAGCCGGGAATGTTTTTTTGTCTAAAAAATACAATCATCATAAAATGTAAATAATTCAATTCTAGACCACTGACCCTTGCTGCTGCCTGTGTGGGTTGAAGTAGAACAGGGGTAGTCAATTCAAATTCAGAGGCGCTCCGTAAAAATGTAATAATTCTTAATTATCTATTGGTTATAGGTCCGGGTCCTAAGGCAACGGCGTCTGGGTCCAGACTTGGACCGCAGTCCGCCTAATAGTGACCCCTGATGTAGAAATTGGGGCTGGGTCATTTTTTCTTAGCCTTCACAAGCTCAGCAGTGTTTCTGCTCAGCTGTTTTAAAGTACTGCTTTTAGACCACACAGTGTCCATGAGGTTCTTCTCTTTTCTGGCAGACAGCGCTGACTATATGAAAAGTTCAGATATTTTCAACTAAAAGAACTCAGAGCGGCAGCACAAATAAGACGGCGGCTCTGAGTGCTCTGAAAAAGGATGCTGGAAAGGCAACGCACATCCGCTGTTTCAGAGAAAGCATGATTTTGTCTTGGAGGCATAGAAGACACGAGATAAGGATGACGTATACTTGTGGAGTTTTTGGTAACTGGAGAAAAGCAATATGGTCTAAACACCTGATAGTCACTAAATAGTTAACTATCTTCAGGGTGCTGGTTTATTTTATTTCTACAACACAAAGGGACAAATCTTACAGGAGTTAAATATAAATTAGTAAAGCAGCAAACACTGGTGCTATAGGTTTGCGAATTCTTAGCTGCCCTGCAGACGTCTGTGTCCGGAAAAAAGTGGGCGTTAGTGTTCAGGACAGCACAGCAGGGGCCACAGAAAAATAATTGGCTCCAGATTGGCTCAACTCCAAGAAAGGCCCCTGGATGAGAGTGATCTGACTCTGTCCCTCTGATTGCTGTTGGACGACCGGAAATTAGGAATATAAAGATTACATAAGATGTGACAGGAGGTGGGAGGGGTACAGAGATGGTAAGGAAGGAAACACACGGTGGAGAATTAAAGAGACTGCAACAAGTATAAATATATAATCAAGCAAGTCAGTGTGATAAAGATACTAACGTGGGAAAACACTTAAAGAATTGCAAAGTGCAGGCGTCTATCGTTCAAAAGAAACCGTTTTGGACCTCATACGTGTCCCTTCCCTTCCCAATATGTGAAGGCAACATTAATTCAGCCCCCCCCCCCCCCCCCCCCCCCCCGTCAATGGACAGCGACAAATAGTAAATAGAGTACTCTCCTAATAACAGAATATGAGACTCATCATATAAGACAAGGACTGTACCAAATAGTTTGAAGCTTTAAAACTTCATTCATAATACTGAGCAACTTTTTAAAAAAATGTGTTTTGCATGTCTCTTTATTCTGTATTAACACCGGAATTTCTACAGTTGCAGATAAAGATTAGGTTTCACTAATAATATTAGTATAATAAGATTTGTAGAATAAGATTTCAGCGGTGACTGTGTAGGACTGTTTCTGTCCAAACTGTTTTTATTGATGTGTACAGACAAAGTAAGGATGAATGGATACTAAATAGGAGGGTATGTAGCATAGAAACAAGCGGATAATATAAGACAACTTAAAACCCGGAAACAATGCACACTGAGGGGAAAATTAAAGGTTATAAGTTATAACTCAATGTCCTCACACATAGTGTAGATACTCCCAAGCAGCATCTCAGTTACTGGAATCTGGTGTATCGATCTGTTCTGCTGTTGCAGTGGACAAGGGTGACTGAAATGTGCGGAAAGTCAATGATGTGCGTGTCTGTCTGTATATAGAGACACCATCAAAGATGAATGAGGGGTAGGATTGAAAGGGCCAACAGAAATAGTTGACCTTTTCATTACATATACTAAGGTAATTCTGTAAGCTCTGCTTATGCTGGACGACAGATGATGACGAAGATCCTCGTCTTTGCTCTGGTACAATTTTTATTGTAATAGTAAAACCCCGCATTTTTCATTATAATGTCACGCAAAGTGCAGCATTTGTACATTCTGAGTTTGTGCTTCCTGCACATAAGTCAATTTCCTCTTGAGGCAGATCCAATAAGGACTGATTTTATTTAGAGAGAACTGCTCTTACCAGGAAAAAAAAACTGGTCAGGACTGCTTCCAGTGCCTTCCACACTAACTGATACCTCCTACTCCCAATCCACATTCATCTGCACCGGGTGCTTCTTGGCACAAAATCAGCTAAAGTCTGTCAACATGCCCTGAGCCCCCCCCCGCAAAATACTTATTTTTTCTCTGATATTTGCGCATTGCACCACTGATTTAGGAAAGGGGAGCCCTGTGTCTGTCACTGTCTCGTGGAAACAGGTGATTCTCAGCTCAATGACAACAAAAAAGGATTCAAATCAAACAGTGGACTCCTGCAATCAGTTTCTGCTATTTGTAGTTAGGGGCCAGTGGACAAACACACACACATTGCAGGACTTTTTAATTGTTAACACTACTCAATGAAGGGAATTTCTTGCACAGGAAACGTATCTCTGGTGTCCTGTCTCCTTGTTGGGGGAGGGAAAAAGGTACAGGTGCACAGGATGCTGCTTTAGTCACACACCACACCCACTCCTTCACTGTCTCTGCCTGTCTTAGGTCTAACTGTGTCTAACGTAGGTACACTGTGTTTTATTGGGTGTCTGAATAATAACAGTTCTTGCCTCTAAATCATGCCTCCACTTCAGCCATGATGCAGAAAACTCACACACAATTATTAGCATAATCTGCAAATATTGAAGACAAACGGCTGCTCGTGTTTGATATCAGTGGATGGCAACTAGTTGCTTAATGATGTGACAACAACAATCATACCAATTGATTATGAATAAGACACTAATTTGAGTCATATTAGTTTGGTTGCCTCAAGGTAAATGAGACTGAATGTTTTTATTATTAACATGCATATAATTATGCATGACACAACGCTTGTGAGGCTTTTGAGACAGAATTGGCAAACGTTCGTCGACAAACAAATTATTCACACATCTAAAGGTTTTTTGACATTGGGGGCATTTAAAAAATGTTTTCCCACATTTCATTTGCACGGCAATGCATTTCTTTTTAACTGTTATTGCTGTCATGAGGACGTGAATATTAATCAGCGATCAAGCAAAGAAAAATCCACACGTACAAAAGGCAAAACAAAAGAGGAAGAGGTTGACTAAATATGATTTAAAAAACGTACAATGTTTCTCATAAGCCACAATGACAGAGAGGAACTGTGCAAACCCTAAAAACTGTTTTGTTTGTTCATCCTTTTCGAGGAGAATACGAGGCTTTCCCAGCACTTTGCTGAAACGGTGTGTGTTTGATTTAATTAGGGACAACACTATGTAGTTTGGAAGGACTAATCGTTTTAGGAAAAAATAAAAGAAAGGGAGACAAGTGTGTGTGTGTGTGTGTGTGTGTGTGTGTGTGTGTGTGTGTGTGTGTGTGTGTGTGTGTGTGTGTGTGTGTGTGTGTGTGTGTGTGTGTGTGTGTGTGTGTGTGTGTGTCAGAGAGAGAGCGAAGATGAGAATGTTAATGAAGGCAATCTAATCAGGAAGATGCATCTGTCCTGCTCCTCTTTGTCAGACGCTCTTAACTAATGACCCTGTAAATGCAACTATAGCTAATATTAGCGTGTGTGCATGCTACGGTCTCTGCATATGTCAAAGTAGTGTGCATGCATGTGAAAGTCTGTGTTGGTGTACGTGCACTGTGTATGCAGCATTGGTGTGTTTCTGCACAGAGCAAAGAAAACTACTGGAGTTTCCCTCGCATGAGAGGTGGAGAAGGATCGTAACTCACTCGGACCAGTCGGAGACGTAGCAAAACATGAGGCGGCGAGCGTGATAGGGCAGCCAGCAGACCACAAAGGCTATAACCACCGCTCCTGAACACACAAGGGAGAGAGACAGCGTCAGAGGGCAGGAGGAAGGATATAGTGCTATAGATACAGAGAAATAAAACACACAAAAACATACAGAAAGGGAACATTTGCAAAATTATGATGTGCATATCTAAAAACCAGACTTGAACAAATAACAGACATGTAGATTTGTATTGAGGACACAAGGACATACACAATAATGACATCTTTAAGTGTTTGACGGGAAATACAATGTCTGCGCCGCCAAGCAATCATGCTCAACAACCCAGTGACAAGGTGGATAAATTGCCCCAGCAAATCACAGAGAAATCATTTTTAATTGTATTTCATTGCCTGAAAACACATGAAGAGGAGTGAAATCGTAGAGATCTTTGTGTCACAACAAAATGCATTAATACCAGAAGTAAGTTAGTCTAGATTCCTTCAATTTTGTAAAAGGTTTTTCCACAGCCATCTGCACTCATATGTACAGGTTCAACTGCCAACATACCATACTAAATAACATAATATCTTAACCATGTTACTAAATCAGACCAAACTGAGACCCCACCAGCAAATTGGCACAATTAAAAGTATGCAAAATTAGCAGTTCCTGTTAGCAAGGTACCCATGGATGTACAGACATCCAACTATAACCAGATTGCTTTGATGCAGAGGAAAACCTCACACTGAATCTAATAATATCTCTATCATGTCTGTGCACTCAGATTTGTCTGATTTATAACTCCAAGACGAAGGCGTGTGATGTTTTGACAAAATTTGCGGCAATTGGGTTGCTATGTGTTTTAAAGTACCTTGATATCTTCCATAATATGTGTGCCATTAGACCAATTTAACCCGAGTCAAAATAAAATCCGGGTAAATGGTAATGGTCGTCATCATCGATCTGCATCGTGGAAATCTTTCTGCTTGTGTTCCGTTTGACAACAATCACCCAAATGACTATATATCAGACAGAAATGTCAACTTGTTGCAGTGGACTCGAACTCAGCGCAGAGGTTGGATGTCCAGTTTCAAAAGGTTTATAAATAAGTCTTTTGAGTTGGCACAAATCAATAGTTTATTCAAACAGCACTGTTGGGTTTCTCTGTGGGTTCTCTGAGTTTTTCTTTTCTTTTCTTTCCTATACATCTATCATGCTCGTGTTATTGGATGACAAGGCGGTACACTGCATCGGAGGACGGGTTTTTACGCTCTCCGCTGAGAGACTTACTTAAGGGTGTTGCACAGACTCCCTTAGAAGGTTTCCTTAGTTCTAGAAAAATGCTGTAAAATTCTAGTTTCCATGGAGATTGCACTGTGGTAGCATTAATTGCCTCACAAAGTAAGTTATAAAAGAAAAGAAAAAAAATGTGAAGATTTCTTAAAGCACAATTTTTATTTTATTGTCATGATTGCAAACTAACTGGTTATTGATTGAATGTTTATTTATTTCTGATTCCAAATTGATCTTCATATTCACGGGAACTTCCCCACAGTATTCAGTGGAAACGTGGTAAATGACCCGGCACAACTTTGACCTGTGGACTTTGAATACCTTGCCTATAACTCACTGGAAAGATCCCGTAGCATAAAACCATCCATTGGGATCTCCCAGACGCCAAACACTCTGTTCGGCATGGTTAATTTTCTTCAATTATTGCCATAAACTTGGCCATGTTATGGTTAAGATGGAGTCAGAGGCACCCTAAGAGATCTTTTTCTCTTGGGTTGCTATGGTCTTTTGTACGGTTTAACTAACTTTAATGGATTCCTTAAATGTAAGACCAAAATAAAGAGAAAACCTTAAACACTTAAGTGAACATCTTAAGGAAACCTTAAGTGTGTTCTGTGCAGCTGATTGTATTTCAAGGAAACCTTAACTCAAACTTTAAGGTGGATTATAACTTAAGTTTTTTTAATGCAACCGGCCACTGAGACTTTGGAAAAACACTTTTTCAGGTTGCAGAGTAAGCGAACAACCCAACTTGGACAAGTCATCTCCACTGCCGTAGGCTTACATGTAATGAAGACAGAGGCTCTGAATAAATAAACTGCTTCCTGGCCACAGCCTTGAAAACACCTAGCCAGGAAATATACAAAGGCAATCTATAAAGTCATTGAAACCATGGGATATGTTTAGTCTAGTTTGAATGGAACCAGCCACAGAGGACAAAGATGGACAGAGAAGACAGAGAGAGCTTGAAAGATTCTCTCTTGGAGGATTTATAAACTTATATTGATTTCATCACATAAGTTTAGTTTATGATGATGCAATTATTTATCCTCAGTGTCCTCAGTTTATCCCACTTTGACCTACTGTAAAGTATTTGGCTTGATGAAACCCTAACCCTTTACTTGTACATTATAAATTAAGATGTATAATGTTAATATTAACATAATCATTTTGTGTTAGAATAATATATATTATATATTACTATATATAACTATATTAATCATGTAACATTAATATAGTCATACCATTTCATAAAACATATTTATATGCCACTAGTATAACAGAACTGACATTTAGAATTGTTGTAGGTGTTGCTCCCCCATTAATGCTCTACATCGGTGGTTAGTTTGCTAGTTTGCTGGACCACATCAACCTTTTTCCGGGCTGTAAGTTGATGATCGACTAGTAATGGCAACAAAAGAAACATTTTAAAACATCTTCTCTTTATTTTGTCCATCTTGCTCGACAACACGGCCCACTCGCCTGCGGCAGTCGATAGCACTTGGTTATTTACTTTTAAACTGGGGTGGGGCTTATTAAAAATATATGCATTATGTGTTGCATTGGTTCAATTTGTCAAGCTGCACATCCTTACATTACAGATGGCATTCATCAGATGACACTTTGGGTGCAGCAAGAACAACTCTCTTGCCCACAACATCGCCATCACTTCGCACTGATCATTTTTTCAATTCTGCGGTGGATGTAGGAAAAGGTTACCTTGAGCTATTAAAGAACATCAACGTACAGGTACAGTAAAGGAATGCTTAAATACCCAGACGCACTCGAGCTGTGAAATCAGTGGGAGAGGATGGAGCCAGCTCCGTTAATGCATGTGTCTTAGCGCTGCATGCATTCAGTCTATTAAAAAGTCAGCGGCAGCCAGACATCTCATTTGACCAGTCAATTCCAGCGTGGCAGCTCCGTCCTTAGCGCTCTGGCCACCGTGATTTGTCATTGTCATTACGCACGCACGCCCGCCCGTACACACACACAAACACACACACACACACACACACACACACACACACACACACACACACACACACACACACACACACACACACACACACACACACACACACACACACACACACACACACACACACACATACCTGGACTCACACTCCCTCAGCCATTTATCAGACAGTATTTCCGAAACCCTGGCAATCCACCCTTTTTTAATATTCTTACGTATGAATCATGGAACCATGGACCGCTATTGATGACTGAAACATGACACCCCCACAACTTCAACTCTAAAATGTTTTACCTTCGTTCCAAAACACAAATTAAGAAGTAAGTCCCGATGGAAAGTCAACACTGGGCTCGGTGACTGGACAGTGGCATTGTAGTAAACAATGCAGGATTCAAAAGATCAGTCTCTGACCTCAAGGATTCACATAAAGTGTTTGGATGAGTACTTAATGAAACATTTAAAATGAACAACAAATTGATGCTTTGGAATTTAAGCTTAATAAGAAAATTGAACAGTCTATTTACGGATTTCAGTGAGGCCAACTTGTTCAAGTCTATTAACAGAAGTGAAAAGTGGAACAATTTCCAAGGCAAAAATGAACAGGATTGGTTCTACATTTTGGTAAAAGTCTGCTGTTAGATCCTTACTTTCATAGATTTGGAAATGTTTTACATTCCCTTGTCTTCTGGGTAGCTCTCCATTTCATTTCAATGTCAAGTTTAAATCTAGGAAGGACATTCACTACAGTTGAGGTTTTACACCTTTATATTAAAACGTGATCAAGAGTGGATCTCCAAATGTCCTCTGGTCCACAAGTGCATGCACACACACACACACACACACACACACACACACACACACACACACACACACACACACACACACACACACACACACACACACACACACACACACACACACACACACACACACACACACACACACTTAGGTCACCTTTGGGTATAACTTTGACTTACAATCAAACTTACCCTAACAATAACCACCACTTGCCTAACCCTAACCAATGACATAAAAATCAACTTTTTCCAAATGGGGACACAGCTTTTGTCCCAAATTGGACAAGCCATCCCCAATAAATAGTTTTTTAGACTGAAAAGTATCCCCAAACTTAACCTGAGTTAGGAAGACACACATGCTTAAAGAGCAGGTCTAATTCAGTTCAAGAAGGACAGAGAAAGAGAGGGATGGCCTGTCGAGAGGGGGGATCTGCGCCCCATTCTGGTCAATGTCTCAGTCAGCTTTCATAATTGATGAGTACAGAACGTGAAGCACATGACAGTGAGGATTAGTCAGTCTCTACATTACATCTGCTTGATAAAGATGGCAATCACAGCGACAGTATGAGAAATCATTTCAAGAATCCTCTTCCCGTAATTTAAATTGCATGGCATTATCAATCTAATCAGATTGATGCCGAAGAGCAACACAGCTCCTCACTCATCAGGACAGATTTCAACATCGACTGCTGTGACTGGAAGTATGAGAGACAGATCTGGCCACCACATTAATTTTGACCCATTTATGCTTTCAATTCAATCTACGATATGCTACATAGTTCAGAACAATGACAGCAGAACCATTCTAGAAAGACATTACCCATTTCATTACAAGTCCCTAATGAAATGGCAGAAATGTCAAGCTGAGCTCTGCAAGAGTTTATTACATATGCCCTTGGTTAAACAAGAGACCAGGGACATGCGGTCAGAGGAGGCAGAGCCTCAGCTGTCATCATGAAAAGTAAAAAACAAATAATGATAAAATAAAATAAATAATATTTCTCTACTGATCTGTGCTATAAATGTAATTGCTGTATGATTTCAATCATTTAAAGCATTTTTATAGTCAAAATCGCTAAATTTGCTCTTGTGCTGTTCAAACAGAGAGGAGACACGCAAGGTGAGGCAGCGACGAGATGTGCCTCACCTCAGATTGAGCAATCCCTAACAAACTGGGTTGAGCGCGTGCCTTTTGCTTTCTCATTTTGTCACCACTGTAATATTTGTAGACACTTGTATTATTATATACATATATATATGTATTAAGTCTTTTCTTTCCATAGAATGTCATGCATTTCACGTATGTGTTGAACATATTTAGTCTTGCTGATCTGACATTAAACTGCAGTGAAGAAGCACAGAGGGGAGGCAAACAGTACCTCTGCCTCACTGAAGGGGGCGTGCGAGAGCCCACGAGTCGGGTTTATGCTTGTAGTTCCGTTACTCTTCTTCTACACTTCTCTTCTTCTTCTTGTATTTAGCTTTGACTGCAAACATTGAAGATTAAATATCTAAGCTTTAACAATTCTCAAAAAACAGGGAAATATGACCAAATCAACAGCATTTCAACGTCGGACAGGTAAAGTAACCTTTTATGTGTTTGTTCTTCTCTTTATAAATCCATAGTTGTTACAGATTATCGCGGGATCTCGCGCTCCGCTTCTGAAACACAGGTCGGTGGGGCAGGTCGCAGAGCAGTGCAATCCTGGTGCAATCAAATATGTACCTTACCTGTGTGTGTGTGTGTGTGTGTGTAAAGAATGCTGATATGAAAAATGAAAAACAACCAGTAGTCAATGTGTAAGTTGCCAATTGAATGGTGATTGAAGCTACTCTATTTTGGGTTCATATATTTGTAAATCTGACTCTGAAAGAGTCAGTGCCTCACCAGCCACGAACCTCACTGCATGTCACTGCAAGAGACGGGGGCTAAAATACGGAGACTCTCAGTTGAAAGGAAACAATATACAATATTTACATCATATCATCACATACTAAAAGTAGAGTTATTCTCCAAAACGGAGAGTTTTAGGTTGTGCACTTTCAAGCTATATATATATAAATAGCCTAACATTGGCCATAATATCAGTTTCAGGGTATATCAGAAAATTCATGTTATTGTCATTTCAAAAGCCTTGCATATATCCCAACAAGAAAATGGACAAGATTGCTCAACTTTCTCAATAAAGTCAGAAAATCACTGGCATCACTGTTCGTGAATCAAACCAATTTGCATATGCATCAGGAGGCGGCACTGGTGTGCCTGTCTGACAATGGACTTCCTCATTCAAGTGGCACCTGCCTTCAGGAAACGATATATGCCGTTGGAAAAGGAGTGGCATACCACTCCAGGGCTCAGTATATACTGCTGAACAACAGAGGCATACCATCGGACACTTTTCGACCTCGGAGCTACTGGAAATTTGGTGAGTGCTTAATTAATGCCAGGGTAAAGAAAACTCACCTGAAAACTCACCTCTTCAAGAAGTACTACCCTGAGCCTTCCACTTAGCACTTATTGTATTCATATTAGTTTGTTGCACTTATTGTGTTTGTATTAGTTTGTTTCTGCACTGTACCTTTGCTCAGGTTCATGCTCTGGTTATGCTCTTAGATGCTTGTTTAAAAAAGGAGATGCACTTATGACTTCTGGTGACTAGTAGTTCTCTTGAATACCTATGTTGAATACACTTATTGTAAGTCGCTTTGGATAAAAGCGTCTGCTAAATGACTGTAATGTAATGTAATGTGTAATTCCATTTACTTCACGAAAAAGCAGTTGTCTGACGTCACACAGCGAAGGAAGCACACAAATTAAATGATAAATCATCAACTAAAAGCAACTTTCATTCAACTGTGCATTTTGCTAAATCTTGCTGAGGAAATAATGCATGATTATTTTTTTATTAATAAAATATAGCATTTTTTGTTGTGTGTTTATTTTATGAAACCTCATCATGTATATGTAGCAACAGTTTAAATATGCCATAAGCGTGCCGACCGCTGTGTACTGTAGGTAATACACTGACTAAAGATTTGTACCTCGTACAGCCCCACTTCAAAATACCCAAACTGTCCATTTAAGCAAATATGCCTCCCTGCTTTTGAGCAGGGAGGCATATATAATATGTTTTACATTAAGTAAATGTAGTTATACTGTTTGTCAAGAGATTGTCAGAATTATGGCTTGGCATTTAGCAATTACAAAAATCTAGTAATTCTAACCATTGTAGCGGTATGATTTGAATCAAAATTTGAGAGGGAGGTTGGCAGTCAGCTTTGTGTATTGTTTCAGCCAAATATGAAAATGGTTTTAAGCAAAATAAATCAGCATTTTAAATAATAGTGTTGGTTGGCTTGATGTACCACTTGTGACGACCCTCCCGCTCGGCTGGCTGTGTTCCTGCTCTGTGATGGTTTCCTGGTGGGAGGAGCTGGGACAGTCACCTGCTCATACCAGCCCATCTGATTGGAGCCTCCAAGAAGGCATAAAACACAGCACTTCTGAGAGTGTCTCGCGCTCCCTCAGCAGGGCCTGCTGCACCAGCCTCAGCCTTGTTTCAACTATGCTGAAGTTGTGGAGCTTAAATAAACGGCTTTGGGCTAGATATCTGCATGTGGCCTCCCTTTTTGTTGCCAGCCATGAGCCAGGTGGTAACACACTACATCACTGACTAGATAGCAGTGAGGGATACGGTGCAATGTACTCAGTTGGAGTAAGTGAAGTGCAGATCACTAGCACCATGATGGATCACTTACTGTCTTTTCCTGCATGCATGTGCAATCTGACCGAGCAGCTAAACAGCTTCCACCATCAGGCAAAAGGGACTGGGATCGTCGTACCTCACTTTATTGACACAGAAAGGGCGAAACTGAGAAATATAACAATTATTTATTTGCTACCAGGAATCGCCCCCTGATGGGCATTAGCAGGAATGCAAGTTTAAGGCACTTTCTCATTGGCGTCACCTTTCAGAACCAGCCGCCCATGCAGATCTTTGGCATAAAGTTCAACTCTTTGAAATGCTAATTCATCCTACTGACCATTAGCTAACTTTTTTGCCAGTGGTGAGCTTTGAGGGAACAATAACCGGTGTTGGGAAATTCAAGAATTCTGTTTGTTTCCGTATATAGACCTCTGAATACATCAAGCTTATGACTAGTTCAGCGTTTCCATTATCAAGCATTATCATGCACCTCTTAGGCCACAAGAGGGCCCGATAACAGTGGAGGTAAACCAATTTGTGCTTCATTATCCTTCCAAAATATTGAAGTCTCCATTAAGCGGATAACTTTACTTACTGTGATAACTGTGTTGATTCTTACGGTGTGTTAGATTAGATAGATAAATATCAAATCACCATCTCTCCTTCTGTGTACCAAAACATGGAAGTACATGTATGTATGTTTGTGTGTAAAGTGGGAGGGTGCGCACTTACGTAGAACAAGAACCCCATGGCGCAGCGACTGAGCACGGTTTGGCTCCACGGTGACATTCAGCATGGTGGGATTTCCCCCAACGACGCAGACACGGTTTTCCTGCTCCGCCTCACGGAACATCCGCAGCAGCTGATTGGCAATGACCCCATTCAGTGCAGATATGGCCACCATGGGTACCACAAAGGACAGAAACGCGTTTACCTGTTAGGGGAGGAAAAATACAGCTTTATTCTTAAGAGGCCACAACAACAGAAAACACAAGCTTTTTTTACTTTAGCTTTTTGAAGAAGTGGGAAGGAGTATTGTCACATCAAAATAAACATATGAAAATAATTCTGATTATTACTTGAAAGCAGCTGATTTGTCCAATCATGGCAGATCTATTAGAAAATGCTAAAAGAGTGGTGGAGGACAACAGTTTAGGATGAAAGGGCACGAGAGGTGAAGGCGAACTTGGTGACAGGATGAATCACTTACACTCAAAATCGGAGGTGCACCTAAACTAATTGAGCTGGCCACTTTTTGTGCTTTTTGAAACCTCTTTGCAACCACTGTAGTCCTCCTTTGATTAAATCAATTTAGCAGACATATGAACACATCTACAGTGTCCTCGCTTTGTTTTCCCCAGCAAAGGAACGATGAAAACATTTCGACTTCCCACTCAATTAGTTTTTCTTTTTATTAAGCAATTCAAGAGTTCCTTTGAGAAACACAGATAAAACACTATCGCTGAAATTACATTTTATGAGTTATTTGATCAAATTCAGTATGGAAAGTCACACTCAGCTGCGTTGCTGCTGGAACATAAAAGAGGAACGATAAAGTGAGCAGCGAAGACTAATGAGAGAGAAGAATGGAGCGAGAGCCAGGAGGGAGGGGGGGGGGGGGGTGCTAGACATCTGTTATGACAGCTGACTTCCTAGTGGAGCTACCGTGTGACTGTGTGGAGCCGGCGTGAAAGGACGTTGAAGAGAGAAAATGTGGAGGGATGTGTGGAGTGTTAATTTGTGTAGATACTTGCTTAATCAATGTGAATAAGAGCTCTTACATCAGTTCTTCCCTGCAGCATTCCCTCTCCTCCTACTAAACACACACAGACGCAGCGCCGTCGTTTTTCCAAGGGATAATCACGGATGACAAATGTTAATGGCTTTAACGAACAGGCTGGCTGACTCCTGAGGGTCCTCTGCCTCCTAGACATTGTTGACTGATTAAAGCTGAAAAGGAGAGCAGAAGAGACGCAGCGAGGCAAACCCCGGCTTCAGAGTGAGGCGAAACCTCAGCTTGGGTGGAAAGAAAAAGAAAATAAAACACGAGAAGCAGCCAAAGAAACTGGCAGAGCTATTGTGGATAATTGGGACTGAAGTGCAAGGAAATTGAGATATAATGCAAGAATGATTGGAGGGGAAATTGTGACACGGTGAACATTTTAAAGATAAGTTTTGATATTTGTATGCATACAGAAGGAAAATACAAAGGGGAGTAAGGTTACACAATCTTGCAAATTAATGTTGGAGGGTCACAAAGACAACAGGACTTTGACGTCCCCTTCGCTGACTGCTGCCAGAGTATCGACTGTGTCCAATATACAACTCTTATCGAGTGTTAAGAACCCATTTTTCTAATTCACCTCTCTGTCAGCAGAGATTTACGACTAACAGTTGTTGCACTTGTCTTTCCTCTAGGATGTGACTGAGAGAGGCTGGCAGGTTCCCACCCTGAATAAGAACACCAATACATTTTAAAGCAAACAAAATGTATTGGTAAATCAGGATTTGGGCATCACTTGCTGGGAACGAGGTTTGTGCAGGTACGAATTTGTGCTATAGGGGTGCATCCCACAAATGTATGTTCCTTACAAATGTGGCAACATTTAAAAGGGAAATAAACAGGCTTTCCAACGGTATAAGATGCATTGCCAAGAAGCATTGTTACAACAAAGAAATAATCTACCGAACACAATTTTCCTTACTTTTTGTGCCATGTTTATATATCTACTCTATATACATATATACCTCCCCCAGATCAGCAGTAACACCTAAAGACACACACACACACACACACACACACACACACACACACACACACACACACACACACACACACACACACAGTGAAACAAAGGGGTAATAAAACTTCACACACACAAACACCTCCCTCCCCCCAACAGGTCAGCAGACTCACTGGGGAAAGGCAATCTTCAAAATGTCGATTTATAAATGCAACAGCAGTCCGTGGGTATTTTGTCACGATTTATGTTTGGATTTAGTTCTTTATTCTGTTTTATTGAGATGTTTCATGTGTCTTGCACTTTGTTTCCTGCCTTTGTCTGTCTTACCCCTGTGATGGTCTGCCCTTCCCTAATTAGACACGTTCAATCACCTGCACCCCCTCAGTGTGCTCCACTTCACTTTCTGCCCCCGTCTGTTCCTCTCGTCATTGTCTGCCCCACCCTTAATTGAAACCTGCTGTGTCTAATCACCTGCACCTTCCCAGTGTATTTACACCCTGTGTGTCCCTTGGCTCAGTGTTCGTTCGTCTTTGGTGTAACCTGGTCTGTCTGTTAACACTCCAAAGGCCGGCCCACGGGCTAGTGTTAACAGGGTGGGGATGTCACGATACCAGTGAAATCCCACAATTCTCAAACAATAAATCCCGTGTACTTTAACATTCACTCCTTTATTACTATATGCAGACTGCTTTTTTTGTGCAAATGTATCATTGATCCCTGATTGTCTAAGTTTCTCTCCAAAACCTAACTTGACTAATTTTTCAAGATGCTTCTTTGTTAACAAAAGGTTCATCAGTCCTCCAGGGTGGCATTGGCTCTGTTGTGGATGGTATTGGAGAGTTGTGGGGAGCGCAAAGGACTGTCACTGTTACTTAAATTCTATGTTTTTCATAATGGGCATGTCTCTCACCAATAACATTACAAAATTGTGAGACGTTTTCCAGTGCGGGATTGGTAATAGAGAACATATGATCAATTCCAGAGATTGGCAAATCATTGTGGTGATAATTTGGGATTTTAATGTGTGAGGTCCAAAACAATATATACATATTTCTAGAACTCTGAACATGAGGTGTTTTACACAGATCAGAACTCTGAATCCCTTACTTTTTCGATCACATCTAAAAAACATTGTATCCATTTATAGTAATGACATTATTGGGGATCTTAGGAAGGAACAATGTTTCAGTCAGCCTTGATGATTCTTTGACCTGGTCACATCATACATTAGATGTAACATCCCCACTATCCTTGACCCACTACAGTTTACCTGTTCTAATAGATCTGTAAATGGTGCTTTCTCTGTGACAATGTTTCAGTCCACCTTGAAAAGAATGTTGTTTATGCATTATTATGCTGTGCCAAAAAATATGACAACAACTTCTATTTGCTGAAGGCACCAGTGACTGGAGTGATCAGCAGCAGTGATGAGAGGGCCTAAAGGAGCAAAGTGAAGGATGGTAGATTTGTTTTTGTATTTCAAAATGTACAAATTTGGAAAAACATGGCTCTGTATCAAACTGAATTTCTATGAATCTTGTTCAGTGAGTAATATGTAATGAGCAGTTCTTGACATTTTTCAAGTTACTTATCCAATACAGTCAGTCATGATAGCACAAAGGCTGCTTACTAACTATGCTAACTGACAGTTAGAAAGCTTGCTAAATGCTGGTGTGACCAGACCCCAAAGCACAACGTGTATTATGTGTTATCATCACGGCAGGAGCTATAACACGCTCTGCTCACATTTTAAAGTGTAGGTGTAAAACCTGAGAGGCTGCAACCGGAAACATTTACCAGCTGAACGGGGGGGATGAGGGAGCTGCAGCTCATAACAAACATTTTGACGAGATGTCACATAATGACGCAGCACCAGGCCAAACAGTTACTGGAGATGAGCAAAGTCTACATGTTTGCAAGCATTTCTCTCCTCAGCCTTCATACACGAGCCTGTTTATTTTGTTTTTATTTCCTTGGTCAGGTCTTGTGTTTATTGTTATGTCTGGGTGACATATCTCACTCACTTATTAGCTGG
This sequence comes from Pholis gunnellus, assembly GCF_910591455.1. Lineage (NCBI taxonomy): Eukaryota > Metazoa > Chordata > Actinopteri > Perciformes > Pholidae > Pholis > Pholis gunnellus. The sequence continues at coordinate 22,180,548 of NC_136536.1, read as the reverse complement.
TAAACTTGCACATGTGCGCACACACACACGAACATATGTATAGCTCCATCTGCCACTGGTACGGTGTGTTTTGATCACTGTGCTTCACACCTTTGGATTTGTTTTCCCTGCACAGCTCAGATTTCAGTTTCTATCGGTTTGACAACTCTCACGGGAGAAGGTGGTGGAAGTTTGGTCGGTGTCAACAGACTTGCTTCTGCGCCTGTGAGCTGTCCGTTTGGATAAGGTAGCATTATTATTTCTGTTACCCTGAAACTCACACTCAAGACTTTAGACCAGCCCCCACATATAATTGGTAGAGATTAGACTGCCTACTTAGTCAGTTTCTAATCAAAATAGACCTGTGCAAATGTGATTCATCCTTTCCAGTAGAACCTGAAGTGACTTGATGTCAAAGAAACTATGTTGAAACACTTAAGTTAATGACAGCTTCCTTATTTAAACTGCAAGGATACTTTTGCAGCAGGGGAATTTACTTTTTGAGTTTAGAACTTCCGACAAGAGCTTTGGTCTATGAACCTGGCTTAGCCACACAATCTTTGTTTTTACATTACTGCAGAGAGGCGAATTGACACTTTAATGAAACCCATTTCACTTTAATTATAATGAATACAAAGAAACGTTTCCTTCAATGCAGATGGATTACTTTTTTTTTCCAGAAATCCAGAGCCTTCCAGCAACAAAACAGCGACATCAATCAGATGTTGTAAACGCAATCACTTCAGAATGAATTAAACTCTGTCCCCATGTTATTTTCCTATGGCTGTTCTACTCTTATTATTATAAAGAACAAGGCTGCAAGCAAAAAGTCAAAAAATCTGAATTTAATCTTCAATCACAGTTCAGAGAAACAGTGTCCTCCAGCACTTGATGAGGTCTCGGTTACTTCTCTAAAATCTAGTGCTCTTATTCATCTCTTACTATTTCTATTTGGTCATCCTACATTAGCTCATCAGTAAGCATGAGGCAGACCAGGTGACATGATTTCCTAAAACAAATAAAATACTTGACTTGAACATCAACTCCATTTCTCACAAGTTCATGCCTTAGGTCAGGGGTCACTAAAAGGCGGACCGCGGTCCAGGTCCGGGACCCAGACACCGTTGTATCTGGACCTACAACCGATAGATAATTGAGAATTACTTAATTTTGACGGAGCGCTTCTATTTTAATCGGCGCAGCGGTCCAGGAAACACACCGACCAATTACATCACGCGATAATACGCAAATCAGATATGTGCATTCTGATACCCGTCACAACTCCAGGGAAATATTCACACAAACTGGAGAGAAACTGGGAGAGAGACCCAAGAGTCAGAATTCATTTCACACAAAAAGAGAAATGTGGACAGCTTAAACACAGCTTTAAATCAATAATGGACAGACTCTTATACCTTCATTCTTAACACGGGCAGTTCAAAACCAGTATGCCTCATGTTCATAGACCGTGGCGATTATTAAAAGCAGCAAGGTGAAGCGCCGCTATGAGACAAAGCACAACTCTTTTAAGCAAACGTACCCCTCACATCCAAAATGAAGGCACGGAAAATAAACCTAAGAGCCCAATATGATCAGAATCCAAACGCATGAATTCACTGCCCAACAATGATGTTAACAGAAAGGGGAATGAGGCTGAAAAGAGTCCCTGCACACAAATCTCTTTTTAGAAGATGAGAATATCATAGTGTTGTCACAGCTCTGCCCCTTCTCCCCTGTCACACACTCACCTCATCAGCTCAATCACTCTCACCTGCTCACTCTGCTGCACCTATAGACCCCAGTCACTCACACACACACTCACTCACTCACTCACTCACACACACACACACACACACACACACACACACACACACACACACACACACACACACACACACACACACACACACACACACACACACACACACACACACACACGCTGCCAGATCGTTCTCCGTGTTTACGCCAGACTTCCCCGCATTTACTGACTGTTTTTCTGTTGCCGAGCCTGACTGTTTGGACTTCTCCGCCTTGCTTTGGCCCTGATAAACGACTCAGCCTTCTGCCCCCGACCACGAGATTCTGCCTCTGCTTCCTCTGGTTTCTGTCTGCCTTGTCCCCCGACAGCTTGGCTTGGAAGTTCCGTTCCAACTATTCCGTGTGTCTGTCGTACTGCTTCTGGGTCCTTACCACACCCGTTACAATTGTGGCTTTTTTGATTGACATCACTTCACCCTGAATTAACTGAATTTAAAGCTGCAGGGCAAAGACAATTGAGTTAAATTAATTAATTAAGAGAACATTTATTTCTTATTAGATTATGTATTTATAATTCATCCAGTTCAATTTTAATTCTGACAGTAAATATTGTTGACATTATTCAATTGAACTTTCTTTATTTGATTTGACAGTCAGTTGTTGATTACATTCAGACGTTGATACAACTGTAAATCAATACATATGGGACTAAATCATAACTCAAGTTAGACATTGTTTTGTTCAGACCTTTGCTTGAGGAAATTCTCTCTAAATGGACCTCGATGACTTTTAATTGAAAACCCCGGCCTTAGATAATCCGCTTAGGACAACCTCGGTCATGAACCAATGCTCTCCTGATCTGTTAATTAAAAACAACTACTTTAATTCGGGTACTTCCCTTTTTACCAGCCATCTGTGCCCGCTTGGACCTCTCCGGACTTTTAATCATCTCCTTCATTTCCTTATTTCACAGATGTATAAATTCAAAATAAAGGATAAATCCTTACATTTATCTTGGTCAACTTTCATACACTCATGCATTATTCTTTAACATGTCATTATAAGAACCATTATTATTTCAACTTAATGAAAACCTCACTTGATTCAACACATTTGATTTCACAATCATGGGTGAAGTCTTACATTTCATTCTCATATAAACTGAGTTAATGATGATTTCTAGATAAATCACACTACTCATGTACAGTATACACTCAATCTCATCTATAGTGAAATCTTTTGGATTACACAAGTCTGAAACAGTCCTTTGCAGTCACCGGGCTGGATACACATATACACACTGAGCAACATTGGAGCTCAAAATCCTTCCGCTCGTGCTCCACAGTCCACTCGCATGCTCTGATCAACACTAAGGCCTTCCACAGTACAATGCCATGGTTCTACATAAAGAGCATGGTAGGTGCATTTACAGAGAAAATAATGTAATTTTGGTGCTCAACATAATGCACATGTATAAAAATCAAGTACTGCGGATAATAGATTATAGATAATAGATTCCATTGGGAAATAAAAAGAGAAGAGCATTTCCAGAAGCATGATGGTATTATTGTCCTCCAGAGAAAGTGTGCCAATGTTCTAAATATATTCAAGTGCTTATGAGTCAATTCCTCATTGGGTTCCTTTTCTCAGTGGGCAGTGCAGTGTCGTTAATTTTTTGTTTGTACAAAAGAGACAACATTTTTAAAACACACACACACAAGCTCTGCCTGTAATTGTTACATGTTTTTACTTTGTCTCAAACATAGAAAAATGGCACGAAAAATTCAGTCCAAAAGAATCATTCAGTTTCCTACCTCTGCTGTCCTATTCAATGAAAGTGTCTTGTAAACCTTTTATGTTTACCAGAACGTCAGACTGTCATTCCATCTGTAATCACATATTTTGTCATTCATCATGGGTTTTTGGACTCAATGCCATTGTACAATAATACAATTTCAGTGATGACCGCCGATTTGCCAGGAGGACATGCTTTACATTCCACAAATGTGTATGTGAACACTTTTATACAATAATCCCCACTGTAGCATAACATCTAGCATTTACTGTTTGTGCCATCCTTCTTTCTTTCTGTCTTCCTTGCACACATTCAATTGCTTGAATGGTCATGGCCAGGCAATGAAACCGCTGTCCTTGTCAAGATTTCATGAATAGAAACAGGCCAAAAAAAACAACAAAGCCAATTTACTCCCAAATGGCTGAGCAACAACATTAAATACAACAGTACCGCTGACATGTTCACTCAAACCTTTCTCACACTGTCTTCCCTACAAAGTCCGTTGTGTTCACTGTTTCTAGCCCAGTTCAGTCTCTTTCAATGTACAGTAAATATGTACATCAGCAATGGCATTCTCTTTTAAAAAACGAGTGTAAAGTGGATACAAAAGAACACTTTTAGAGCTCTCGCATTGACTGTTGCTGACTTTTCTAGAGAGACGAAACACAAATTTCAAATAGGTATCAGTAATACTTCATTGGATCTTTACACTAACAAAATGACACCAGTTATTGGAAAACTAATTATCCAGACAATAGTTTACAGCGGGAGCCTCAGTTTCTTACCCTCACAAGTCCATTTCTGTTTTCTTCGACCTACTGCAGTTAAATACAAAACGTATAATCTTGCAAATTCAATATGTCTCATCAAATCCACCACTACGAAGCACGTTCCAATAATCTTATATCAGCTTGGAGGATGAAGGAGGGAACCCAAAAGAGGCATGATCAAAGATAAACAAGATCAGTCTTGGTTGTATTGGAAATGTGTTAGGCTATGTTCAGACTGCAGGCAAATCCCATTAGTTTTCTCAATTCGGATCTTTAAGACAGATGGGCTGTTATTTACAAGTCATCAGTTTGAATTTTCGTGTCCAGACATCCCCAACCTATCTTCATGGGCTGCTGTGGTAAAGACGTAGGCGCAATCTTGGAACCCATTGGCTATCGGCTTGACGACGGATACGCCTCCAGGAGCAAGGGGCCATATCTCTGGGGCCAAGGCATCCTTTTCCTCTCACTGCTCATTGTTTACAGTCTGATTAGCAACTCAAGATGCAAGACTAGAGTTGGAGTTGAGAGACGAAGTTTACAACCGGATTAGCCAATAGCCAGTATACAAGCTAATTTGAAACAAAAATTTCGATTTTTATTTCTTTCCAAGATTGCATTTCGGCCGATGCGTTGCGCCTCTTCTGCTCTATACACGGTCCGTTTACCTGCTTTCAACCAAAGCCTGTTCAAACTTGATTGGTCAATACTACTCGGACTACAAACCAGAACGCTTTCAATGCCAGAATCTTGTCCTGCTGCCGACATATGTTAACAGATCAATTAATAAGTAGCAATGCTGATGATGCGGCTTTCTGACGACCAAGCATTAGCCTTGGAAACAATAGTGATGTCAAGGCAGAGGAGGCTGGTATACATTTTCATGAAGAAGCAGCAGAAAGTGAGAGCACACAATTAATTTTTCATCTGTCCATGGATTTTCCTTCTCCTTTGTCATAGATTCTGCTCAGCACTTCCACATTTTGAAATTAGATCTGAGCAGCAAGCGCATCTGGACTGAGACGCATCTGTAGAATCTGTTTGGAATCACATTTTCAAACCCTAACCTCAGCTCCAGATGTGGTTTGGTTCTGATTTGCAAATTTCACATTCCATGTTTATGCTACTAAAAATCAATATGGATACAATCTGGATATGCCAAAAAAAAACTGATTTAGCAGTCTGAACAAGACGTTCATGATGTTGCGGCTGTTCGGGCTGCTTTGACACCGCATCTCTAAGCTAAAGTTGAATACCAAGACAAGTGAAATTCTAGCGTAAGTTCAGTCAGGAAGACTATACTCTTGCATGCCTAAGCCCGTAGTGTATTTATCATACATTCGCTATTCACTTCTCACACATGCTCACTCGTAATTTCATTGTTCAGGGCTGTCAATCAGCTGCTCTCCTCTATCCAATAGCACAACAAAACAATGACATCATTATCATCATACATCATCTTGCTGCTGTCTCTTTTAAATATGATTGTCTCTCTACCTTCAGTTTGTTGCGGCTGCTGTTACGCACCCTTCCACCTCCCCATCTCTGCAGTCTTCGCAGATTCATCAGCTTCATCATTCTATTAACCTCATCAGCCACCACCACCACCAGTGTCTGGACTCCACGGGGGATTTAACTTGCTGTTGCTAAGGGCAGACGGCCCTGCATTACAAATCTCCCTGTTGAGTCCAAGCGCCAAAGACTCTGTTGAGACTTTATCTTCACATATCCTCTGTTAATAATAAAAAATTATCTTTTCCCTATCTGACTTGTCTCACCTGATAGAAATACAACACCAGTTTAATATTAAGGACTAAAATGGTGTCATCTTTTTTTAAATGTGTTTAAATATTTTTCTTTTATAATTTCATATCATGTCGTATATAATTACGTTTGAAGTGTGTTTATGTTCCAATAAATATTTTTAAATAAATATTTTTGCTGTTTTAATCACAGTGGTGTCCTGTTTATTCCCTTATAATGACCCCGTAATAAATCAATAGATTATGAAAAACCTATGATAAAAAAATATAATGTAGTATGTGTGACAAAGCTGATCCTCTTTTAGGTTCAAACTTAGTGTCCACTAATAATAACCTGAATTGACAGAAATGTTCCAGTGTCTGTCCATTTGGGAAACATGGCCACTTCATATGGACAAAAGGTATTCCCAATGGAAAATTTGATAAATTCCCTATTACTTTGCCATCTGGAATACCTTCAAATGGGCTGGTCGTGTTTTTCCCAAATGGAAAGCCCACTGTGGACCAAGGAGCAAAATCCAGTTTTGGTTTCCTGGCACTATGTCACCAAAAAGCAAAAGGAATGTTGTCCTGTAATATTTCCACTTCTGTTTAACTTACAACCGCTGAGAATGATATAAACACTGGCACAGTGTTAATTCTAACACTCTGCAAGTTGAATTAACCCTAGACTAACGAGCCACTGAGGTGCAGCTGGGGAGACAGGCAGGGTGTCAAGGCTGATGAGGTCTCAGGGAACGGGTGTAAGAGATTGTGCATCTGGTGGACAATTCTGAAACAAATAAAGAAGCTGTCAATTTGAACACAAAAGTTTGTTCCAGGGCTTGAACTGAAATAGTCTTATGTCTCTAATGAGTAACATGTAACAATTTGGCCTCTCCTTGTTTTTACCCCTTTCCACATAAAGTGGAAAGAAGATCTACTGCTCTTTCATTAAATAGTTATTACCCTTAAGTAACTGACTTCCATTTAGTGAGTGTTTGCATAGACAGCCCAATTATCTTTCCCCCCAGGCACTCTGCACTCCTAATTGCCATGCATGGCTTGTTCATATCCTCATATCTAAATAAACATCCATCCCACTTTCAGCAGGGACTAATCCAAATATTTACATCTTGGTGACATTGTTCAGATGGAATGTCTCTGCCTAAGATACATGCCACATGCCTCGTGGGCTTTCATAATCGCATGCAAAAACACCCACATCTGGCTCTTCTCTATGTGTCTCTTGTGAAGATATTTCATCTCCACTTACAAAACAAATTGTGAACTACGCAGACATGCTGTGGAATTAAAGTGATATGTGGGTTATGTGCAGAACTAGTTATTACGCAAGGGAAGTGACATTGGAACTGTTGCTTTAAATGTACTGAGGAGGCAGACAGGGCTACCCAATGCTACTGCTAACTAGGGCATTCAGGACTGCTGCATTTTAGTAGTCATTAACTACTCCCAAAAAAGTAGTTAATCGTGGGAGATATCATTTTTGATCAATGATTAATTTTTGTCAAAAAGGTCTCAAATACAACAAGTATAGGGTTACTAGGCAGGACCCACCTGGGGGTAGGTGAAAGTCCTAGATTGGCTCTGAGAGGCGGTCTAGATTGCAATCTAAATTGGGCTAATCTCCCAGCAGGCTAGTCTGAGCTAGAGACTGTTTGACTGCAGTAACAAACCACAGATGTAAGTACGAAACCACGGACAATTACCCATAGCAGTAAAGTATTGTTTGAAATATTTTCCATGTAAACATATGCTGAATATCATAAAAAAAACAGGATACCTAAGGTCATTTAAAGATACCCTCTACAAAACCAGTTACTGTATTCAGTTTACAGTTTTGTTATTATCTATTACATCTTTTTGAACAGTTGTCATGAAGTGTCCTCATTACGGAACGGCCGAAAAATGAGTAGCATCACATATCTAACACATGCAGGGGCTACAAAGCAGCACATTACTTGAGTAAATGCACTGGTAGAGATTGTTTCTGCAAGGCCGAAGCTCCATTTATCATTTTTGAGTTCAGGCTTTGAAGGTGTATACATAGCAGAGGCTCTGTTCTGCACGTGGTCCAACGAGGTCTGGACAGTTTATTTTGAAGAGGAAAGTGACCCGATGTACTCTAGCCAGGAAGGATGTTTAAAAGAATGTCTGGTACCAGACAACATTGTGTTTTAGTCCAAGGTTTACAAGACGTTTATTTATTCACAAAAGGCAGTTATTAGTGTCGAACCATCATGTGCTTTGGACTGATGAACAGTCCAACTCATTTCCTTCAGGTTCAGTCTAGCACATGTAACATTTCATAAGATGTGTGTAATAAATCAAAACCTTGTTCATTTCATGAGCATAATGGAGCTGTGCGATTAGTGTGAGCAAAATCAGCCACCTTTTCTGGCCCTTATACTGCACAGCGTGCACCGTGTGCCACCGGACTGAATTACCTTGTGAAATGTGTTGCGCTTACCCTCGACAAAAACAAGAATTGGTTTTGGCACAAATCAGGACAATTGTGCTGCTTGTCTAGTTCAATTTAAAATGTGAAGTTCTCAGAATTCCTGATGGAGAAATAAGTCACAGGTTGATGGGGGGAAAAAATCACCTCCATCATGTTCTTCTGAGCATACGCAATGAGGGTGGAAGGAGTGTCACTTTTATTTGTGGCATATACAATTCCACCTCTGTTGCAAGCTGCATTACTAAATAAGAGTTGACCAAGAAAATGATGGCAAAGAAGGGTTATTTTGTGTTGACCATCCAGGGACTCATCACTGCCTCTGAATGCAAGTGTAGATTGATGAGGGAAAAAATGAGTTGAAATGTAAAATAAAGTGAAGGTCTGAATACTTCGTGATTGCACTGTATCTGATGTGTAACACTTTGTAATGCACAGTGGTGTCAGTATGTACCATTAGTGTCATTGGGATTTTATTGACACTAGTACTCTAATTGAAAATGCAACACAATCTCAATGTTTTTAATAGAGGTATTAAATCTTGGCTAAAAGAGAAACAACATTGTTCTCACACCTAACACCCCTATAAACACACTTGTACTTTGTGTATGTACTGTATCTGTGGATATATTTTCTTTCATTTTTTCCTATTTTCTATTTCTAACTTCTTTTTTTTCTATTTTAACTTCTTTTTTTTTTAAAAGCCTCTGGTGGACAGGTGTTGTAAATTAGCATTTCGCTACAAACACTTAACACAGTGCATCTGGGCTTTGTGCATAGATGTATGTTACAATTCTAATGCTACTGTGATGTCCATATCAAATAAAATGAACATAACAATTAATTCTGCTTATCGGTCTGGTTCCTTATCTATACTATAATCGTTCCTTTTTGATTATATTGTGAGAAAAAAATGACAATTAAGAAAATAATTGAAATTAGTCTTTCTTGAGCAGCAATACAGGGAGTTCCAAAATCTTTCAAATACATTTGCAGTTAAACAATTACTTAAGTAATTAGCTTAGTTCATTAACCTCTTCGTATTAGCAAACTCTGTACGGCATCGCAAACGTTACCTGCAGTGTTCGCCAAACAATCAAATTTATGTTCTGCTTGTTGGCCAAATGTTTTGATAAACTGCTGGTGTCACCGCCCTTTTATTGCATTTGTGCATAACGGGAGTTATCAGCATCTACTGGAGGGAAATGTTGCTACACTTATGACCATTTTTGACCGATCCACTTCTGCCACTCAAGACGAAGAACAATTATGCCGCCCCTCTATTTGCAACGTATCATACCAGTAACAACTCACAAAGGCCAGAATGCCATACACATTAGTGACTAATGGGGAGATCTTTTTTTAAACTAGCCCAGTAGTGAGAGAAAACACAGCTGGCAGCCACAAAATGGGCTGTGATGTGCAAACATGCATCAAACACACCAAACATTCTTGAAAATGTTTCTTCTTCAAGAACAAAAATACAAACAACAATTCTGTTGAATACCAGAATCCTTATAAATGACAGACTTTAATTAAACGGGAAGACACGTATAGTAGTGTTACGTCTTGCGTCTGGTTCAGTCCTTCCTGAGTCAATCTGTCTGTGTCTGACAACATTATGGAAAGGACCCTTCAGAGAAATAAAAGGTTTTTCTTTACCTTCCTATCTTTTCTATACAAGTCTCGCTCAGGGAAAAGTCTCTTTGTGAAATCTCACAAGAGGGTCAGGCAGCATCCGAATTGCAGCTTTCTCTCAAATATAACATAAAGCGGAGTATGCTTTGGGGTGTGGATACCTCGTGATTGAGAGGCCACTACCAGAGCCGTACAAGTCGTCACTACATCACTCCTCCGCATTCCAAATATATTCACTCACGTTCATTGGTTGCAAGAAAATGTTATCCACTTCTTATATGCAGTCTATGGTTCTCCCTCAATACTGGACCAATTTAAGAAATGTAGGTCCCCATTAGTCACTTAACCACAAAAACGTTGGAAAATAGGGTCCAGCTTGAACATATCTAAGTCACCCTTTATCTGAAATGCCCTGCCATGTGCACCATTGTCTTTAAGGACCCCATAAAACAATCATTGACAAGCATAGTTACCATGATCGTGCATTCACAAACACAAAGTTGTGTTCCTACTAGCCTTACACACACAGACACTAAGATAAATGATGTGTCTCAATTTGGATACTTCCATTAGTTTACTTCCATGTAGTACACTGTGCACACTATGTACTTACTTACATAGTGGTGTCGCAAATCACGCACGGCCGTTATGCTCTTACAGAAAGCTCGGTAGATCAGTGATAGTCAGCCACGAAGATCCCGCCGTATGGGAAGTATTCAATTCAGACTGATAAATTAATCCAATAATGGCCTCGAGCAGACTATAGTATAGAGGTAGTGAAGAAAAAAACAACATTAATATATATTCATATAAAGTTCTTCTCTAGATGAACCAGTCCGTTTTGCAGTTCTAACTTATTCTGCTGCATAAACAGCATGACCTTGTAAAACCGAAGCAGAGACTCCTGAACAGCAGGAGACCACTCAGTGCAATGACAGCAAACAAGTTCACAGTCACACCGGCCAAGATAAGTGCACACACACCAGCACCAGGCTAAACGCACAGCATATAAAGAATATGTGTACCGGAAATAAATGAGCCTACTGTTAAACTGCATCGAGTAAACTTCACTACCAGTTTGCTCCCATCTTGCAGCATTGAAGAAAAGAAAGAAAGGTGTGTGTCCCCCGCCCCCAAATACACTCCTCCTCTGTCTCAGTAAATAGTTTACACACGTTTTTTTTTTTATCTGTGCCTAAGGAGGATCAATAAATCAAGAATTTTCTAGAAATACACTTTGAAAGATGAGGTCACTGCTTCAGAATTAAGAAAAATCACACAAAAATTCTTTAAGCAGTAACATTATCAGAAATGATCTCACTGCACCTTCCTGCTGCTGCTTCTTATTAAAAGCATAGAACTGAGCATAGAAGCATAGAAAATGCTGTCTAGCTTTTATTTTTGAAACAGCCACAGGAAATTTGATGTATGTGTCGTATATGATGTATGAAAATGATCGTATTTGTAGGATAATTTTACCCTCTGGATGATCAATAATCCCAAAAGTGTCATACGATAATTTTACCTCTTTTTTATGCTTACAATTAAACACTGGTTTTAGTCCCTGCTGGCTCATATTTAATAATTTCCAGTTGATTCCTATGTTTTTGTTTACACAGCTCTTCTAAAGTGACCTCCTTAATGCTCTGTGTGGGCTATGATGTTGATGAACCTGACTCTTGAGCACGGATGCTAAGCGATCATTTGAGGGTTTGCACGAGAGATAGTTTTGAACGCACCAGTAAGCCCACTTATTTATGTACCTACCTTAGTTCGCGGTCTGAACCGTTTTCATGCAGAATATGAACAAACATGATGTTGTATAAATACATTTTGTAATAGTAGGTTATTAAAAAAATATCAGACTGATGGACATATACCCCCTTCAACATAGCTTAATCAGTTCACATTCGGTAGATTTGTAGCAGTGTGAAAAAGTCATTTAAATATGTGTTTTGTAAAATTACACATTTACCAATATTTTTTATTGTGGTAATGACTTGAGTATGTTAATTCCCTGAAAATTCAATAATTTTGGACTTCTACATTTCCCACCTGGCAACATTGCAGCACGTGCACTCATTGCTTGTGACCGGAGTCTTCTACGAGCTGCTAGCTTCACTGCTATGAGTGTGAATAAAAGCCATATTTGTTGTTTATGTTGGTAATGGTAAATTTGGTGGAGTGGCTATTGGCAACTTGTGAAGCAAGTGCTACTTTCAATAGAAAAGAGTTGGCAACACTGGGCCGGGTTTTTATTTTACCCTTGCTGATTTCACCAATGTTACCGACCCCAGGTCGAAAGGTTATAACTTGAAAATGAAACAATTCGGAAATGGTTAAATTGGCAACATTTGTCTTTTAATGTTTCAAGAAGTTCAGATAGTTTTCAGATGTTCTGCATTAACTATCTCTGCCATTCACAGCACTGTCTCACTCCCAGCACCACAGTTAAATAAGCCTGCAGGCAGACTAACAGGGGAATTGAAATCCTAACCACGGTGGTGCACGCTCCTCCTGTTAATCTAGTTAATATACACGGGATCAGCCCCCCCCCCCCTCACACTTGTTCTCTGACCTCCTGATCTTTGCATTTCACTTCAGTTCTCTCTCTCTCTCACACACACACACCCTCTCTCCCCTCAGTGTCAATCACTGTTGTCAAAACAAGCAGAGTGTTTGGGGACCGTCCACAGCAGCAGGACGTCTACTTAACCAGTTTGTACTGCATCAGCCATATACATATGCACGGCACACTTTTCAAATGTAATGGGAGCAATTTGATGGTTCCCCCCATGTCGGTGTGCGTCACACGACGTCCCCGTGCGTCCCAGACGTCCCAACTTATTTATTGTTCTGCTTTTTTACATCAAGTGGGAAATATTACACAGTCTTATATGATTCCTATAGGGTAAAATGTTTCTCCGCTGACACAGAGTAGTTGCCGGAGCCTGGCTCACGAATGCCAATAGCCTCAATGAAAGCAGCGGAAGATAACAACTGTTGGCCTTGGCAATGCTTCAGTTAGTTCCTGTCTTACAGGAGTGATTAATAGAAGAGGCAAAAACAAAAATAAACAAAAGACAAGACATGAGAGACAAACCGAACAAATATCAGTGTGGTGAGGAGACAGTAGACACTCTATAACAGCAGAAGACAGAGATGATGGTGATTGTACTGATTACACAGAAGGCAGTGGCGGGCCGTGCTTTTTATACCTGGGCCTTCACTGCTGTCCTGCAGCTGAACCATCTCCTAATAACCTCATGATGGCGTCACAGCTACGGTTATTATTTGTTTCTAGGGGTGTAACAATACACGTATTCGTACTAAACCGTTCGGTACGAGGCTTACGAACCGAACCATACGTTTGAATAATACTAGTGCATTTGGAATGCAGAAGCTTAAATTGTAGGAAATATAATGTTTTCTGTGCTCACGTAGGAGACAACGGGCTGTGTGACCTCTGAACCAAAAAATAAATAAATAAAATCAGCTGAGGCACCGCACGTGTTCTGCAAGGCTACACTAAACTAGCTTAACGGGAAAACAACAGCAGCAACACGCATTCTGCTACACACTCGAGGGCACGGGCCATTCAGATATTAGATGTTAAAAAACAAACGCAGTTCACTTACCAAATGCTGATCACTTAAAGACAAACTCCATCCTCCTTTCTTTGTTGACAAAGAGTTTAATCCCACTGTTATATCCCAACTCACAAATCCGTTTCTCCTCCTCCTTCACCCATTGTGTTAAAAAACAAAGCTAGGTAAAAAAAGAAATAATCTACACCAAGCAAAATGCAAAAAAATTTCATAATTTCTGCTTTCAATTTGAGCTCTTACTACTCCGACTAAGCTTTGCTGGCTTTAAGTTTTGTTTCACGATAGTCACGTGCTCGCCCACTGACCAATCACAGCGCAAGCTGCACCTCCCTGCAGAGCTGCACCTGAAAACTGAGCTGCACGTAATGCTGACGTACTTGTAGGCCAGCTAGAAGGCTCTGGCACGTCAAAGAATACGCCCAACATGTCAAACTAAAGATCTGATTGGTTGAAGACTATGCCAATCAACAATATTGTCCCGATTCACATAAACTGCAAAGGGATTCACTTGTGAGCCTGAAGGCCTCGGGCCTCTCTTCTTACCTAGAGACACAGAGGTGAAATCTGATTGGATAAAAGCTCTACTTAAAACAAGCTGCACTGGAAGCAGAGCAACTGAGGAAGACAGTAGCTGTGCAATGAGAAAATAAGATAATGGGAAAAATATTTTTATAAATTATAATACATGTAGTGTATTTAAGAAACAATATTAAATTATAAAATAGCTATAACTTTGTGATTCTCTTTAGGCCAGCAGAGAAGGCCTTGCTGGCCCTGACGGCCCGCCACTGACAGAAGGTGAAGATAGACGCACCAGCTGATATCCTGTTTCTTTTTCCCTTTTGTCTCATGCCGAGTAATGCTGTGCCAGAGTGACAGAGCATCCACAAAACAGTTCACCCAATCGTTTCCAATTCTCTCAAAACCCAAATCGCATCAGTCGGGGCTTCTGAGGCAATGCAAAGTATGTGGACGGTAAACAAAGACGGGCAGATTGACCTAATCATTTATGGGAACTACGACCTGCAGAACAAAGCCATTTATCTCGGGCGAGCGGCGGGGAAAGTCTTGACAAATGTTTTTTGTTGTTGTTGTTAGAAGGAGCCACTGTGCTCAGAATGTGAAAGAATGGGTGTCACTCTCTCCGCGTTTATCACTCAGGCTCTTTACGTTTAAGTCACAATGACGAATAAACAATGTAAAGGCTCACACAGGAACAATCCCTCTCAATCAATACTCATGACGCACTTGAAACTTGTGGTGGTGTCTGTATCTGCAGGGACACGGGTGACAGCTCCCGTCCGCATTCCACAGATCGGTGTGTCTTTGCTTACGGTTTGGGTTCAGTTGTGCTAGAGCAGAGAAGAGTGGAAAATGGGCAGGTAGGAGGTCTGAAGCTGGGAACCCAGGGACTTGGCTTTTTTCATTATTACAAGCTCAACAAGTGTAATAATGCTTTCACCTTGTGAGGCAATAGCTTTGCATATGTGCAAGATGTCATCGTGAAGATTTACGGGTGTGTAGTTGAGATCAAAATGAAGGCCTAGGTCTAAGTTGGGTGGGGTCCCTGCAAGGAAGCTGGAAGTAGAAAGGTAGGAAGTGAGAAAGGGGCCCCTTTACTTTATGCCCCTGGCCTGGTTAACAATTAAATGTTCAGATGAAGGCAGTGATATGTTTAAATAGTAAAATAATTATTTTGCTATAGCAAGTACTGTCTTTAAGCTTTTTTCCCCCATTACATTTGAGTCAAAGAGATGAAAGCATCAAATGTTCCACAAAAAAAAGGCTGCTTCCAAAGGAATTTCCAAAAATTCCTCAAAGACTCATCTGACCATGTGGAGGAAAGACATGTTCAGTCTGCTACAAAATAAAAGCGTTTCTAACCCGTTTCTCCCATTTCTTTATTTCCTAATCCAGGCAGCCAGAAATGAAATGCTCTTGTTTTTATGATACTAATAATAATAATGACTTCATTTTTACTTTTCTTAACATAGTTGCAAAGTGCTTTAACAAAGCAGATGCAGTAATGCAATAATACATTAAAAAGTGAAACCAGATAAATGCAATCAAATAATACATTTTATTAAATGATAATGCCCACGACAAAATCATTCACATCAGTTCTGCTTGAAAAACAATTCTCAATGATTAATCGATGATCCATTTATAGTTACAGATTCATTTTCGGTCAATCAATTAATTGCATGAAACGCCAATCATTTCAGCCCTGCCCGCATAGCCACCAGGACACCCATCCACTCCACTGGAGAACACATCACACCTGCAGCACCCTGCTTGACTTTAGCTAAACTTTTTAGTTTTAGACTCTTTTTCCTTTCAATTATTAAGAAGTGATCATCTGACAGTTTGCAATTTCCATTTTTCCATTTAACTGAAAGAAGCATCGTTGATGTTGGTGAGATTCCTGGCAGAAATAAACCTGCAGAGGTGACACACATGTGGCTAAATTATTTTAATATGTTGTATTAAAACCTAAATATGTTAATAACATTGACCTCCTTTCAGCGAAGGCTATGATGTATTTTATTTTGTGTAGTTTCCAGTAAAAATCAACAGATATCGGTGCGCAAAAAAAAGGGGGATTTTAGAGACACATTCGGGCGTAAAACTGTACAGTTTGTCAAACTTTATGGCAGACATGTAAACTATGTAACGTCCCAAATCCAACATTAAAACCAGCAACAAGACACCCACCTGTAGCACGGTCTTAATAGTGACAGGAGAGACGATGGTGGTGCATATCTTCTCGCCTTTACGCATCACCTGGCCCATAACGAAGAGCATCGGCGCGGCGAGCGCGAAGGACGCGAGCCACATTGCGCTGATGAGCTTCTTGGTGCGGCTGCGGGACATGATGCTCTTGGCTTTGAACGGGTGGCAGATGGCCATGTAGCGCTCCACGCTCAGGCTGGCGATGTTGAGCGCCGTGGCATAGGAGCAGCTGTCCCGGAGGAAGTAGTAGCCCCTGCACACGGCGTCGCCGAACACCCACGGGTGGTGGAACCAGATGAAGTTGTAGAGCTCGATGGGCATGGAGAGCACGAGGATCAACAGGTCGGAGATGGCGAGGCTGGCCAGGTGGTAATGCACGGTGCTCTGGAGGTTCTGCAGCGTCTTTTTGGTCAGCAGGGTGTACAGGGTGACAGAGTTCCCCAGAGAGCCCACGGCGAACAGAGCAGCGTAGATGACGGTGACTATCACCCTGGAGTAAACATCCGTGTTGACCTCCAAGTCTTCCTCATCTGTCTTGGTGGTGTTTTCAAATGGAAACAGCGAGTTGTTCCCAAAGAGTCTCTGCGCCAGCGCGCCCAAGTCGCGTCCGGAGAGAGTGAGATTTAAATCCATTACAGCTCTATATGTGGAAATATTGAAACCGAAAGTATGTTTGTTTAAAGTGAGCGGCCATCTGTTTGACTTTCACTTGAAGCCGGAGTAACACTTGTCTATGAGAGTCGGAGGAGAACAGCTCTTTATATGAGGCACGACACGGAGGAGCGCTCGCTATTGGATCTGCTTCGATGACGCACATCCATACAGTGAGTGCTGCCGTTCATGTTTCACCTTGGAGAACAGAAATAACTTGCAAAGACCAACAATTCGAGAAAAATCAGCATTTAATCTCAAGTATACTTTCTGACAGACTTTTTTGTGTGAGTGTACCTTTGACACCCAGAACTCTATTTGTCTCTGCGTCTGTGCGTCGGGGTTTCGCCACTTCCCCCTCTCTCACTCGGGCACAAATAAATAATGTTAAGCAACAGAGTTCAAAATGTTCGGTGTCATTGTGTTCGAGGCTGACGTTAAGATCGTGTCTTCTTCAGCGCTAATGAACCAGTCTCAGTGTTGAGAAATATCATTGGACGGGGAAGAGAGGAAATGGGACTCTTGATGGTTGCTTCGCAGCTACCACTGCTGGGATCAATGTAGCAAAGCAGGTCCTCCGGTGACACACAAACACACTATCTTGTACTTATTTCTTTGTGAGGACACCAGACACAATGCATTCCCTGGCCCCTCACCGTGCATACAACTTCCTGTCACCATCTGGGTTTTTCAATGAATGCTGTCATCATCTCGAGAGCCACAAACTTGGTTGTGTCACAAGGTGATATTACAGTCGACTGTAATATCCTGTAATATCCAAAACTCAAATATCCAGTTTACTATCATGCAGGAAGTACTGTAATGTAAGTAGAGACAAAAAAGACAAAACAAAACCCCATCCTCACATTTGAGAAGCTGACCTTTGGAATTTCTGCTTGAACAAAATGTTTCTTCAATGATTGATCGATGATCCAAATATTTACGGGTTCATTTTCTGTCAATCAACCATGAATCGCCAATCAGTTCAACTCTAGGTTCACAGCCAACAGGACACCCATCCACTGGAGAACATATCACATCTGTAGCACCCTAGGAGCGCTTGAAGTTTGCTCATCTTTTTAGTGCCGTTTTTTATGCTGCTCCATGAGTCTTTTTCCTTTCAAATATTAAGAACTGATCATCTAGTTTCCAATTTCCATATCTTTATTTTGAATATATATAAGCATCACATTGTTGATGTTATGGAGCGTGCGACCGACTCTTTCTTGACATAAAATGAACCTGCCACTGCTGGGATCAATGTAGCAAAGCAGGTCCTCCGCTGACACACACACACACACACACACACCTTGTATTTATGTCTTTGTGAGGACACTAGACACAATGCATTCCCTGTTGCCTTACCCTAACCTCAACCATCACAACTAAATGTCTGACCCTAAACTAAACTTGCTTTCAACCTGAACCCTCAACATGTCCTCTGAAGGTCGGTCCCAAAGTGAGGACCAGCCAAAACATGTCCTCACTCTGAAGGTCTAAAACTGCGGTCCTCACAAAGTTAGCTGTGCAAGTACAAAAACACACACGACGAAAGTTAATGTTCGTCATAATTTCAACTCTTTTAGTGGGCACGTCTCTGTTGTGGAGCTCATTATTTATCATGTGCGTTGCATGCCGCACCCACCTACTGTAACGTATTAAAGCATGGGTCTGTTTTTGTGCCGTAGTATAATGTTGTTATTTTCTGCTGTTTGGCATCAACAACCTGCTAGCGATATTCAAACCTGCTGAGGAAACCTTTTCTTCCTAAATAGGAAATAGCTCCACTTTTCCGGCCCTGGCGGCCAATGTTTCTTTTAGGGTTCAGTGTGTTTGCTGACAGGCTGTCACAGAGGAATACAACATATAGCATTTTGTCACATGGAAGATAAAGACAATTTAAATATAAAAGTTTCACTTGTACTAATCCTGACATAAACAGGCTTATCGACTGCTTCCTTCCTGTATAGAGTTGGTCTTTTTGACAGAACGTCTTTTATAAGTAAACAATGTAAAGACCAGCCAAGTTGTGGTCATATTGATCCAATCCCAACATGTCAGGTGATCTGTGATCTCACCCAGATTCAACATAATCAACTAAATGTGCGCAGGCCTATGCTTAATACTGAGTGTGGTTGTACGTATGTGTAAAATGTTTAACTATGTATTTTTAGCTGTGACGGCACATTTCTACAATGAAGCTGTGTGGTATTTCATAATGTATCATAATGTATAATATATCCACAAATCCTCACACACATATGTTTCTTTTTATTTATTAATTTCATTATTGGTGGATCATGAAACACAGATTTCTCACTTCCAACTCCAAACAAAACTTACACTGAATACACTTTTTGATGTGCTTCCTAGTGCATCAGCTGCTTACTCCCTCAACAAGAAAGTCATACAGTATTAAGACTAGGTGTTCACCTCTTCTCATTGAATGCCTCAAGTGGCAAAATGTGATTTTCTGCATGCTTGGGGAGTACAGAGGCTGCATTTCAGTGGTGTTACAAAATGCATAGCCCACCATTCATATAGTCTTGAAGAATGTGTATTTTCCACCTGATGTTTTATTTTGTCAGAGTTTGTAACATGATTGACACCATGAAATGAAACCAACATTTATTAGCTAAGCTGTTGGCAAAAGGCTTGCGGAAGTTCTGCAGTCCACATATAACTCGACCGTGTGACAAACAATGAAAATTCCTAAACTTGGTTTTCACCTGACAGCAGCAGCAATGTAAGATAAATGGTTCTTTGGTCAGATGAGTGAAGATCTGCTATCTAATCTGAATTCCTCATTTGCAGTCATTTCCATTGCAGCTTAAAGCAAGCATGCCCGGTCTGTTACATATACAGTTAATGTACACATCTGAAGGGAAAGCCCAGAATGAGAGGCAAAGTAAATGAGCCAAAAGCCAAATTACTGAGATTAAACAAAAGCATTCATTTACTTATTAGCGAAACAGTCTTCTGTTCTGTTCTGCTGCTCTGCATGGAGTGGATGGGTTCAAAACAGATGTCATTTTATATAAACATGGAGTAAACAAAACAAATACTTTTCAAAAAAATATTGGATGTATTGCCATGCAATTTTGTACAGACATTCTTGTTCCTCAGTGTATGAATCCTAACGACTTCGGTGATCCCCTTACTTTTCCTTTAGCCCAACCAGGAGATTGACATCTGTGGTTTTCACATTTTACATTTCATATTTCCAACACTTTGGTTGATGATGAAAAAACAGCAAAACTAAAGACAGTCTTTTGAGCTTTACTTTGCATTTGTTGCTAATTTAATTAAAGCATGTTATCACAATAATAGGGTTAATATTATACCTGCTATACATTAGCATGTTAGAATTGTCATATTGAGCATGTAAGCATGCTTATATTAGCCTTAAACTAGAATCACCGCTGTGCCTACTGTAAATACAGCCACACAGAGCCGCTAGCATGGCTGTAGGCACTCAGGCCACGAGAACACTTTTGTGATCCGATGCACCACATCTGAACTCGGTTGTGTCAGCATTTGTCTGACACTTCAATGCATTCAGATTTATTTTGTGTTCAAAGGAGTGGCTGTAAAATGGTGGATAACCAAATGTAATTTCCTATAAATTCTTCACAATAAAAGTCCCCTGAAAACTCCTCCTAGATTTCTGTTAAAAGTCCCCTGTGACCTTCAGTCAATCTAACCATCAGTAAGATTATGCTGCAGAGAATGTACCTTGTTATGAACCTTATTTGGCATTCAGCTGCTTCACTTTTTCTCGATTTGTATGGAAATATAACAGGTGACTTTATCCAAGCTATTTCTAGTATAGACTGTATAAAAGGATGTAGTCTCTGTGATGTCACCAAAATGTTTCTGAAGAGCCGTTGTGAGTCTCAAAGTGGGTGGCTCTGACTGTCGCCATCTTAGCAGAGAGGACAAAGCCCAACTCCTGGCTAATCCAAAATAGGGTGGATACAAACACAAGTGCTCTAAAACTGCAGGATGTGATAATCAAAGGTGATGACATGTATTGGCAAAAAATTAAATCAGTTATTGAAGGTTTCAGTTCATAATAGAATAAAGTTGCGCAGGAATGAGTCCTAAATGAGTGGAATGAGTTTTAAACAAATGATTTATAGAAAATTCACCCCTGTACAGTTGTCCTAAACAGATAAATTAGCAATAGAGAGAAAAAAACAGGCTGTAAACATGTTTATTTCTGCCATAAAGAAGGGCAGTTTAACATGGGGGACTATGGGGATTGACTCCCTTTTGGAGCCAGCCCAAATGGTCATTTGAGGGACTGCAGTTTTTGGCACTTCCAGTTGGCTTAATTTTTCAGCCTTGGAGGTTGCTGCTTGTTTCCGAGGGCTAGAAATAAAGGCAGAGCCCATGATTCAGTTAATGGGCTTGAGAAAAAAAAGAGGTCTGAACTTAAAGAATCTAGTGGAGTGGAACCAGTCACAACGTGCTGATGTTAATGTTTGACACATTTTGGTGCACCACTGTTCATCTGGCCTGTTGTGTCTTGTAATACCACAGGTACCTCGAGAGGCGATAGTGAGTCACTGTAGTGTCCGGTCTGCCCTCAGCCCAACAATAGAGTAGTACAGCTTCCCAGAGGGCTTGTCAATAATACATCCATAGTACGTGTATGTTGATGTAAGTGTACGTTTGTTTATTCTAAATCCAAAATGGCTATATGAGAAAAAGATTTGCGAAATTGCCTTGTCGTACCTGCCGCCGGGAGGCTGCTTCACCTTTTTTGGAGTAATGCATTACTGATTACACTACTTTTTGAGTTACTTCCACCAAAATAACGACAGAAGTACAACTGGGAATAATACAATCGTAAAAGGGTAATGTTTCATAGCTTGTAATCAAAGCACAGAAGCTCAAGTTTATTGCAGTTTGTTATAAATCCAGTGGTGGGCGATGTTGTGTAGTGAGGGGTTTTGTTTCTGTGACAGCAAGATCTCAACAACTCATGATAGACTAGCACCTTTGCTTTTTAAAATCAATTTGAGCTATGATCTGTTTGTGTTACAATGTTTTCTCACCATGAAAACACGTTTTCTCACTCATGAAGAACCTGAGATGTCTTGTGATCCCTTCACGACAACAAAAAACAGAGTGCTGTTTCCTTAAACTTGCCAACAATGTATCTTCTCTGTTCTCAGTTGTCCTTGCAGGCTCCTGTATTTTTCTCCATGATGAGAAAAATAGCTGCGCCAAATGTTGTTTTCCTTGAGCACTGAAAGGTGCTGTGAACACACCGAGCACACTGACTTCCCATTTACCTCTGTGAAAAAATAAGAACTGGTCCAATTTTCTTGGAAAACACAACATTCTTTTTGTCCACTTTTACCCGCCTGGTGTTCCTGTGTGCTCTTTGGACTCTCGGCTTTTAAGTCTTTAGCGTAATTACAGTCTTTTCTTTGTATCTGCCCTTCTTATTCTGTATCTATGTTCTTCTTTTCTATACTGCTCCCTGCAACACAACATATTTGATCCGTCGCAGAAAACGATACAGTAAATAGCATTGCCTGGTCCAAGAATAAGATGGAGCCGAGTTCTAGGCCAATGCATGCATTTGCACGCAATGATAACCATTTTGTATTTAATTCACATTATAAGTTATTTTTCTGGTAGCTCACAGGTGGAAGTGGCGTGATGTCGATGAATGAAAATTACAACAATAAAATAATTTGACATAGTAAATGCAAATATATTACCAAAGTCCTATAACAGCTTATAATACATTGTTGCTGCTAAAAGTTGTATATTACTATAACAGTGCTTATATATATGGATATTTTCAGTATTATAACATTGACTCAATTTTTGGAAACCATGAATTTAAATTCACAACTGTTTTACTCTACGCTTAATGTTGACAGAAGAGACTGTCCTCCAAACAAGGATAGCCTCTGTTTATATCCAAGTGATCGCCCTCTAGTAGTCATAGTAACTGTGAAAGGAGGAAGTCAGGTGACGTTATTAGAGAGCTACTGAGTCCATGTAAGGCGGAGGTAGGACTACAACACTTCCTTAACCATGTGACTATTATTGTCACCATGACAATGAAGGCTTAGTAATAGTTTTAAGTTTGCACACATCCCATCACATATCAGATTTTTTTTCAATTGTAATTTGTAGGTTTTTTGTTGAAGAGAGGGCATGGATCAACAATTAACTTCTAATTTTGAGGATTTTTTGTGATAGACATATGCCGGCTGTAGTGAGCTAACATGACAAGTGGAAATCCAGGGAGCGCTGCCTGTGTGTTTTGTTTCTATGACAGCAATATCTTGACATGATATCACCAAACCGCTGTTGCAGTGACTTCCTAGCATTGCCCCTTTGCTTTTTATTATATTTTTGGGCTACTATCTATTGATTGACACTGTTTTTTCACCATGAGCACCAAATGAAAGGACATGCGATTGGCTGCCTGAAAAGGAGAGTCGGTGACACCAGTCTTGAAAGTTCAGAGATGTTACACTGCAAGTGCATGAAGTGGCCTCACAAAAAAGTCTGAAAAAAGATGGTGGGTGCAGCGTTTCTTGTCAAGGTGGACGCAAATGCTTTCTCCTCATTGGGATCAATTTAAAAAGAATTACATTTAAATTAAATTTGTTTTAATTATTTTTTTACCAAACTCCGCTAGTGACTCCTGCTGTTTTTAGAACAATGTGTTACCTTACACACAGGATCATGAGGGGAAACTAAAGATAATGCCACAAAACAACTCCTCATATTGACTTACTGTTTGCTTTCCTGTGTGTGCAACTGGAGCCCATATAGTGTTTAAGATGATGAGATTTCAAGATGGATTGACAGATCAGCAAGGCCAAAATTCAGCGCTGAGGTAAAGGAGAACAAGGACTAATAAATAAGCAACTGAAAGCAGTCTTGGGGTGAGTTTAAAAAATTGGCCTTTAATTGTTCAAAAGGTTTATTTTAATGTGGTATTTGTCCAAGAAAGAATTAACTGAGGCATTTACAAAGCAGGACTGAACCGCAGCTACCTGTTGCTAATGAGCTTTAATAATTTGAATTGACAGCGAGCGTCAGAGTCTTCTTTCTCAAAAGATTATACTGCTAAAAAAGAAAGGAATCTAATTCACAGGCCAATAGAATCTGCATAACATGCATAATAGTGGGTTCACGATATCCCTGCCAACAATCTTGTCTGTGTGCCTGCAGCAAAAACCCTTTTATTTACATTTGAAACGAAAAAATCTAATTGCCTCAATTGCCTTTCTGCATGCAAAAGGGAAAGTTATTTTCATGAATGGAGATGGTATCTGACCGTAGTTATTCATTATGCATGCAACAGTTGAGTGAATGCTGTGAAAGTGGAAACATTGAGCCGCCTGTCTGACAGGCCGGCGACCTCCAGGCCTCCTATAAATGCCAGGAAAACAAGTCCAATAATAACTGGTGACACTGAAACAGTGCAGCATGCCTATGGTTTGCCATGGGTGATCAAGGTAGACAGCACAGAACATCAGAGCTTTAACACTGGGTCTGCTTATCATCTACTGATTTTATTATTGTATTCAGTGTAGAAAATGAAGAAAACATCAATATTTCTTTTTCCAAGCTTTTTTTGGTATCAAAAATGGAAATTGATTGTGGAAGCAGGCAGAATCAAAAAATGTAATTAAAGAAAAACTCAAGTGATGGTTGTAGGACTCCGAGTGCTGCCAAAACACGGGTGATTTACACTCAATACTGTGTCTGAATGCATCCTGGTTAGTCACTGATTGAGGACTGAAGCTACTGCTGCTGCATTTGCCACATGGAATTTTTAGACATTGTGTTAGCCACGCCAGCAGCGCAGCTCTATGGATGGCAAGGTAGATCTGTGTTTAAACCCACTACTTTGATATGACCTTAAATGTCTTAAAACATACATTAACCCTGTAAAGCCATTTGTATCATATTTGTTACAACAGTTTCAGAGACCTTTATGTAATTAACATGAGCAATACTTTCCTGGAAAAACGTATTGTATACAATCCTATACATGTCTGCTGCCATCTGGTGGATTTTCCATGCACTGCAGGCAGTAGCAGGCATTTCAATTCCATTTCCAAAATGGCAGCCGTCATGACGTGACTCGTTCCGTTTTCGGCAGGGAAATCGTTGCTAATTTTGAAACAGTTACGGTAAGAATACAATTTATAGTGTTACTAATATTTCAATATCAATATTTACTGTATTGAAGCAACCTATAATTAATTAATGTTTCATTATTTTTTTACAGTAAAATCATGTTGAAAATACAGGTATCAAATATGAGATAGCAGGTATATAAAGTAATAATTCACCTGTAAATCCTTGTATTGTATTTCATCATGCAATCTGGATTATGCCATATCAAAATGCCAAATACACTGTTTTGATTATTTAATTAAACTAATTAAGGTAGAAATGTCATAGTAAGATATATTGAGTGGAAATTTATGTTTTATATATATATAATAACAAATCCTTGGCTATCAAAATCGTTTGTTATATTGCTTGTTTCAAAAAAAGAAACTCAGAGTAGACAATTTTTTAGTTTTTACTTTTAGATGGCAAAAAGGTAGTGTTGTGGGACATGTGTGACGACCCTCTCTGCCCTGTCTGCCTGTTTGTTTGGCTGCCTTCCTTGCAGGTGTGGCAGAGGGTCGTCAGGCAGAGTGGAAACACCTGAGGCCATTAGCAACACTGGCCCTGTGTGCCAGAGCACCCAATATAAAAACATTCTGGACTCTCAGTTGGCTTCTCAGTTGTTCCAAATGTTCAAAAAGCAATGAACATCATTTGTTATTGTTTGTAAAATAAAAATTGTTGTGATAAATAAATTGCCCTCTTATACCTGATGTAGCAAATGTGATACAAAAAAAATATCATATAGGTAAATAAAAATAAAAATATGTATATATATTTTTGGACTAAAGGTCCAATAAACAATTCAATATCAAAAATTCAGAATTTTCTGAATATTATTTGATGGTTCAGGCTTCACAGGGTTAAGTATGTTTTTCAACCTGGACCCTATTTTCCTATGTTTTGGTGTCTAGGTGATGAATGGGGATGCAATTGGTTGCTGGACCAATTTCATGAATTGTGTGAAAGGTACAGGGCTGTGTAATTATATGTAACTGTCCTGGTGATGTAAGAGTCACTTTGAAGCCAGTGGGAGTCCCGGGCATTGTTGATTAGCCTGACTGCGGATGGGAAGAAACTGTCCTTGTGGAGTGAGGTATTAGGCCTGATTACCAGAGGGAAGGCACTATAATAGTGTGTCCAGGATGAGAAGGCCAAAATCTTTCTTGCCCTCCTCAGGGTCCTGGAGGCGTACAAGGCGTGGAGGGACAGCAGATTGTAGCAATTACCTTCTCAGCAAAGCAAATGATGAGCAAATGTCTCCCCTTGTCCTTGGCAATGGCTGCAGCGTACCAGATGGGGATGGAGGAGGTGAGGATGGAGTCAATGAGGATGGGCTCATCTGCCATGACAAACAAATCCGGGCCAAAGTCGTTCAGTGTGAACCAGGCATCATTTGATGCATAGGGAGTGCGAATGTTTTGGCTCATCACATGCTCTAAAGCAAGGTTAATCTGAGAAAGGTCCAGCACAAGTGTGCCATGGCCCTTTGTTGTGTGAAATGGCCGAATGGCTGCTTATTTTCCTTGAATAAGTGAGTCAGTGATATCCACTTGACATTTGAGCATTTTAAAAGGTTCTGCTGCTACATGAATGATTAACCAGGGACTGCATGGTGGGTCGATTATTCTAAAGTAAGGATAGGTACTGCAGAGAGAGCCCCAGCTGAGATGCTGCTTTAGCAATCAGTCCAGCTCTGTGTGTGTTTGGAATACAGTGTTTCATATTGCCCTTGTGGTCCACAGGAAACACCCCGAGGTTGTGGGCTATTGATCCACGACTGCTGCGAAATTGGAAGAGAAAGACCAGCTATAAGGGTTCCAAGGAGCTTTATTTAGCATCTGAACATTGATATAGCAGCAAATAACTATTAGCTATGTAAATATATAGGAGCGTAATGTCTGACTGTTGTAATACGAGCTTCTCCTTGCTTTATTGACATAGCTGAGCCGGCCACTTGTGCATTTAGTGCATGTGAGTGTGCCCCACTATTAAGCTCACGGATGCCGCTCTTCACTGCACTCAAACGGCGGGTGCAGGTGAAGATGCCGTTGCGAGCAACAGCATCACCGTAGCAGCATAGCACCCCCATTGCGGTTCCCCCTCAGGTTAACATTGTTCACTCTATCAGCACTTTCGCCATTGTTTAGCTGTTAGCACCTTTAGCTGTGAGCCACCGGCTCGCATTCGCCATGTTGAGAGCTGTGGAGAGGCAATTGAAGTGTTCCCAACCTCGTATCTTGCACCTTCAAGGTTGGAGCTAATGCACAGGGGAAGGTTGGGGTCCATAATCAGATTTCTAAAAAATGTTTTGAAGTTAAAATGAATCATACCAGATGTGCCTGATGTGTGTAGAGGTGTCATTTTGCATGTGATTTAATCAAGGTCAGCATGGTGGACAGAGTTTGTAATGGCACTGCACTCTGCTGCGGTACTTCCTAAATCAAAGGCTGCTGATTTAATCATTTTTAGTAATTTCATTTTAGTTTCCCTCCAACAAATGTGTTGCATATGCTGACTTGACCGCAGATAACTTATAACTCATATGTGTACTTGTACTTCTGTCATATTGCCCATTCTGCTTGACTATAAGCTATTTCAGAGCTTCTGCCTTTTAATATGATTAAAATCTTAAGAAGGTAAGTAAGAGGACTCGAATGGTGTCATGCATATTTATTTATATTTGATTTATCTACTATATCATGTAACACTGACAAAAAGAAGGCTTAGACACCTGTGAAGTCTAAATGTCACAGGAAAAAATGACTTTGCAAGGATTATGCAATGTTAAGCACACACACACAAGCAAACAAACTCAAAATGCCATGTTGTGATGTTGACTCATGAAGAATAAATGAAACCATGGAAGAGATAATCGATTTAAAGTACAAGGTGTAGCAAAAAGAAGATGACCAACAGCAAGAAAAAAATCTGCTATAAACTCTGTTCTTGCCTCTTAGAGTTCCCTGACATACCCTGGAACACAACACACAAATATTCATTCAGAGTCTTCTTTTATATGAAAACAATCACAGCCTCATGTCTTTACAACTATGCTGGTGTGTACTGTGGTGCAGAAATATGAATCAGAGAATTATCAGTGCTGTCTGTGTACTAAATTCCAGATTACAGTTTAATGCCGAAATCCTCTGTGAACTCATTGACATTAATACTCATTTTAGAAAAAGCTAAAAAGACAGAGTCTACAGCTGTGCTAACAGCTCTGTGGGGATGTGATAGTTTTTGGCACAAGTGCACTTTGAGCTAAATTCGAATGTCAGCATGCTAACATGCTCACAACACTGAAATGCTGAGGAAGAGATACTGTTCACAGTTTTGAGCATCTTAGTTTGTGAGCACCTGTGCATGCTAACATTTGCTAATTAGCACTAAACAGAATGCACAGCTAACGCTGAGGGGAGTCTCATTAGCTTGGCAGCTATTTGGTCACCAAAGTATTCAAGTCGATTTTTGACCAGATGAGGGCACTAGATGTAAAGTATTTTTGGTGATTCCCTGCCTCACCATTCATCCTGTTGGGAACATGAATGTCATATTTCATTGATTAAATCAAAATGAATACCAGCTGGTGGTGCTACTTGAAATGTCAGATGTATCTTAAAGTATTTAAGATTCATCCTCTAGACACTATGAAAATCCATACAAATGTCATGGCAATCCGTCTCATATAGGTTGACCATTTTTCAGAGCCCTAAACCCGGACCCTAAAGTATGCACGCTTGCATGCATGAGGGTATGCACGCACAATATGCATTTTTATTAGAATGGGGGACAATTATTTCAGCGCTTAGCACATATACTGAGCATAACTTTCAAAACCATGGACAGTGCCTCAGCAGGCAAAAAAACAAAAGTTTATTTGAAAAGTTTATAACAATATTATTATTGACAAAACGATATGCATTGGTGAGTATAAGTATTGATTGTCAGATGCCTTTTTTAAACTTAAATAAAGATGAGAATCTCATCTGTGTTTAGAGTGTGGTCTTTCAATTTGATAGCAATGACCAATGATTTACAATTCAGATTGTGTAACGCTTTCCCTTAAAACCCTGTCCTTGCACTCAAATAGCCCCTGCTTGCACATGGATTTGCTCTGCTCCTATTCAAATTGTATGTTTGCACTCAGATATATTGTTGCTGTATATATGTGGCAGGCTACATGTCATCGTCAACAGACCACTCACTCCCTTGTATGTTATAGGGAAATAAATTTGATCTGGGTTACGTATATCAAGTTATACTTCTTTTTTTTTTTTTTAAGTAGTCAACGTAAAATGGATGCACGGTCACAGTTCTAAACACTAAGTTACCATAGTTAAACTAAATTACTTGGTTATGTTCACACAACAAAACCAATTGGTTAGGTTTATGAAAACATCATGGTTTTGGTTAAAATAGGAGTACGTAAGTTAAGTAGTCAACGTGAATAATTCTATGGTTGACTTCTGGTTTTACACGGGACACAAGCTGGGGTCTCCTGGGTGAAAGTACTGCATTTGTTTGATCCATCCATCCATATCTATTGAGTCATTACCACTATCTATCTTTATGGTCCTGGTGTCTCTTGGCTGAGCAGGAGGAGCTGTGAATCAATCTCAAACTTTTATATCATTATAACCATCCATGCATGCATCAATGCAGCTTATTTCCCCACAGTAAGTGTTAATGAGGTTGTTTGACTCAGTTGTTTGCTCAGTGCTCAAATTTGTCACACTATTCCCGAGAGGTGCATAATGACGTTAACCGGCTTGAGTCCAAACTCATATTTGAATGTGTGCCATGTAAGTAATTACATGAACCTTTCAGGTTATTTGAGTTTGTGTGTTGTGAAAGAGGTAGATAATTGTATCCATCAACATGCTCATTGAATTGCCACCTGAGTGTATTCTTGTGTAACACTGATAGGGTGGCAGTAGCTCAATCAGTAGGGACTCTGTATGAATCCCCTCTCACGGTTTGTCACGCATGTGAGCCGCGGAATAATTACAAAGTTTAACGGTAACCATCATCCTATGAAATAAAGTTTTACTGACAATTGTTATCCACCGATATTCAGTAAAATATGCGATCAGGACATCAGCATTTATGCTTTTCTCTGATAATGTTGCATTGTAAACAACAAAACCATGTTTCAATTGGCATCGCTGACGGCTAAAAAGTTCCGTTCAGTTACATTATGATGCGTTCAGACTGTTCAGTGAAAATGTGTAATAGACGAAGATATATGCTAACGTTATGATGTGTTCAAATGAAATCTCGTCAAATGTAGTGCTGGTGAGAAACTTAAATAAATACAGATGTTTGAAAGGGATGTTTTCACAAAACATGAATAGATATTAGAGATGAATGATGACTGTTTACACTAGCTCTGAACAGATTATGATATATCATTAAAACTACTAATGACAAGATTAGTTTAAATCAATAAAAATATAATCTTTTATTTCCTTATCATTTGAATTGTGTGCTTTTATGAAGAAAAAAACATAGAAATTACTATAACAAAGTAGAAGGATAACAATTGACTGACTTCAGAGCAGTTAAAATTATTTTTGGGACAGTGGGAAAAAAATGGTCCGCAGCCTTGTAGACCAGCTGCTGTAATCAAACGACGAAGGGATCTGTACCTGCCAATATAGATTATCAATGATCAGCAATTAGTATCTGCAGCAACAAAAACGTGATCAGGGACGTACTTGTAGACTACCTCGGTAGCTCTGGCACGTCAAAGAATACGCCCAACATGTCAAACTAAAGATCTGATTGGTTGAAGACTATGACAATTGGGCCTCTCTTCTTACCTAGAGACATAGATGTGAAATCTGATTGGATAAAAGCTCTACTTAAAACAAGCTGCACTGGAAGCAGAGCAACTGAGGAAGACAGGAGCTGTGAGAAAATAAGATAATGGGAAAAATAATTAGAATACATGCAGTGTAAATTTGTGAAAAATTAATCAAATATAAAATAGCTATAATTATGTGATTCTGTTTAGGCCAGCAGAGAAGGCTTTGCTGGCCCTGATGGCCCACCACTGATATCAACCAAATAGTCAAAGGTGAGAGAGGCTAAATTCTTTAAGTAGGAAATTAGAGGTGAAAAAAGAACCTTGCAGCGAGAACTTGATCTTCTTTAGGTCTGAGAAAGCCATCGTATGGTGCTCGTTGCTTCCGTAGGAGGAGAGTTGTCCTGCGAGCTATGAAGGAAGTAAATGATATCAAATGTGCTTGTTTCACCTAAACATACTTGCTTTCCTCAGAAATGACAATTTTTGGGGACATTTCAATCAATAGCTCTAATAACTCAGAGAAAACCACAAAATAAATTATTCCAACACCCAGGTGGTTTTGGGCACAACCAAAACACGTGAGCAAGGTTACAGGGTGATTGTAAGCATCTTTCGTAGGAATCGATAATATCACGGTACATCCTTGATAATCTGGATTTACTGTAATGTGCCCTGTGAAATATCTTAATCTGAATAACCTGGAGTTTTGCACAGGATAAACAAGAATTTATTTACTTCAGTGCCCACTCCCATGCCATCACTGTGAGAGTACGGACGTTTATTTTGAGAAGACACTATGCAAGCATCTCTATTTGACGAGTTGGGAGTGAGAATGTGTTGATGTGGCAGCTCCACTAATGCATGTCTACAGGTCCTGTTTGTGCATGCTCATGTTCATTGTTATTCATTACAAGCATGAGCTTGTAAAAATGTAATTTCCCCAATGAGAGATTAATAAAGTGCTTCTTCTAATGTCTGGGGCCTGTGATGTACCTCACATACAGAAATCCTTGAGAGGCGCAGAGAGGGACATCACTGTTAAGGTGATGCAGATAATCAAGACGCCGCTCACACTAGCAACAAACAAATTAAATATGGAAAATAAGCATTGCTCTATGGGTAATGATTTCTTCTTAATTAAGCGAGGTGCTGGAACTGTTGACATTCAAAAGGAGAACTTAATCATACACAGCCAAATTAAAATCATGATCCTCCAACGGTCTTTTTGTTTCACAGACATGGTGGAACACGACCACAAGTGATATTCATTCTTTAATAACATCCTTTATAAAGTGTTAGTAAATGATTAAGAACTTATTTAGATGTACATTATTCATGCATTTATGTATAATGATTTATATATGCACTAATGGTTAGGGACTGTTAATATATGCTTTATAAACACGTATTAATACTGCAATTCATGATTAATTAGGTAGTTACTAATCATTAGTAAAGTATTTTGTGTGACCATCTAAAGTGAGGACTATCTATGCCTGACAAAGCATTTATAAATGACATTGAAAGGCCATCAGTGCCTCAACAGAAAAGGCAAATAGACACAACACGTGTCCCTGCCTGCTTGGTAGTAATAAAGACAGCCCTGTATTAATGAGCCAATCAATATGCTATAACAACTGTATGTGCATGTTTAATTTGGCTCATACAGTAGCAGTGGACACCAGAATCTACAATGCTTCCCCAGAAAAGGTGTGAATGGGATATGAGGTGGCACAATTCAGCATGGTCTTCAGTGGTATGAAAGAAAGGCCATTTTTCTGACTTTGAAGTTTCACTTTCAGTTTGAAAAAAAAGAGGATGTTGTTTCCTGAAGCGTGTGTGTGTGTGTGTTTTCTCTGGCAGATCTCCTGAGGATGTAAATAGCTTGTTGTCTTCCATCCGGTCCTTAAGTCTGTCTGATGTTCTAAGAGGTCTGTGTATTAGCTAGACCCAGTGGCGGACCGTGCATTTTATACCTGGGCTGAAACACAACTACGGTTATTATTTGTTTTGTGTAAAAATGAAGCTCAATATCTATAAATACACTAACTGCAGAGTGCAGATACATGAATATGCCGAGAGTGCGTCTCCTCTCCTCTCCTCTGACTGCAGCTGGGACTGCTGCGCGAGGATGCTGTGAGAGTCCGCCTGTGAGTGCTTTGGGGCGGTGGAGGGGCTCACGGCAGCACCCGCTGCTCGTTCACGACAGTGCAGAACGGTACGTGCTTTCACGTCAGAGTCAAAAACACCAGAAAAGTCTCCAACAACACCAGAAAAAGTCGCTAGATTTGTCGCTAGTAGCTTTTGACAAAAGAAAGTTGCCAAGAGGGTTCGGAAAGTCGCCAGATTTAGTGAGAAATTCGCCAAGTTGCCAACACTGGCACTGGCTAAATATGTCCCCACTGCAACATTGGACGTAACAATAGTTCCTATCACGTATAAAACCAAACAAAAATCCATCTTCATAAAAACAAGTTGTACAAATAATAATATATAAACAAGCATATTAACGCTACTGCAGATGTAAAAACGAACACATTTAACTTACCAAAGCTGCTGTTCACTATTTAAAGACAAAGTCCATCCTCTTTACTTTGTTAACAAAGAGTTTAATCTCACAGTTGTTAAGTACATCCCTGCGCTTTATAGTTCCAGTAAGAAGTCCTTCTCGATTCATGGACGCCAGTGAAGACAGTCGAGCCTCCACAGTTGTATTTCTTGAATACGTTTTAAAGCGTTTGAGGGCTGAACATGTCCACTCCACAGAGGCAGCAGATATTGGGATTGTCACCGCCCAACATGTCCCGCTAGTCCACTGACCAATCACGTATGGCTAGGCCAGCTAGAAGGCTCTGGCATGTCAAAGAATATGCCCAACATGTCAAACTAAAGATCTGATTGGTTGAAGACTATGACAATCAAAAAAATCGTCCCCCATTCATAACTTTGTGATTCTGTCTCGGCAAGCAGAGAAGGCCTTGCTGGCCCTGATGGCCCACCACTGGCCAGAACACACTTTATTCATGAGAGGAAATCTGACAGCATCTTTCTTTTTCTCTTTTAGAGTTCTGATCTGTGATATTTTCATAATTTATTGGTTGGTAATTTTTGCCATTTTCTTTTGTTTTTTAAACACGGCAGCGAATCGCGCAACCTCAGGTTGGTCTCATCCAGCATTGTTAGCTATAACTACGAAAAATAATGCGCCGTAATTCGTCCTAAAAAATTATTTTGTATTTTATCGACATTCATGAACGAGGAAGACCGCAAACGCACACACAGGGCGGGTGGGAAGAGAGGTGAATGTGTCCAACAATCCGTGATCTTTCAGGAGACCGCTGATCGCACCCCGTTAATTAATTTGTCATGTAACTTGGGTATTTCAGTAACGTTACTTCCGTCATTTCAACCCAAACAATCTTTTGCTAAACTTAATTAAGTAGTTTCGTTGCCTAAACCCAAAGTGAGTTGTTTCCTACAAAGGACGGATGTTTATTTTGAAAAGACTGTATGCATCAGTGGCGGCTGGCCAATAGAGGGCCATGGGGCCCCTCCTTGAGCCACAAAAAAAAAATTATACAAATTGTCAATATTTGTGTTTTTGAAATATGGAATGTACCCAGTAATATTTGTAAAATATGATATCTGCGCAAAATATATGCTTTTCCTGCACGTCCTCTCCGCCTGTCTGCATGTCTCAGCAGCGCTGTGGCCATCGAGAAATGGTCCACAGGAGGCTGGTCTATGAAGCAGTTTAGCCAATTGCTGATTAAAGATATAAATGATTGACATTGAGTGACATACAATTTAACCAATCAGCGTCCTCAAATAGATTCAGCTCGGGGCCAAATTCGTTTGGCGAGCGGTTTTGTCTTCACATTCTCTTTCAAGTAATGTTGTGTGTTCTTGAACACAACAACACACGCACACGCAGATGTTTTCCATTTGTTTTCTTGTGGATTCATGTTTACCTTTTTTAATTTATACAAGTGAAGCAACAGTGGATTGGATTAACTGTGACCTTGCAGGGATGAAGTAGATTATCAGGAGAAAAGGGAAGATTCTGGCCTTGTGGTTGGGCCGCAAGGGCAGGGGTTGGTAAACACAGTAATTTATAAATAGATCAAGGAGGCCGATTTGTTGACCTTTTTGTCCTGTTTTTGACTGCTGACTGCTGTTCTGACTGCTGAAAGTATTGTGCGTTTGCCATTTATTCAACATTCACTTCCCACAGCAGCATTTTGCAGTAAAACAAATATTAATAGATAACACAATTAAACTTCCTCAGTTGATAACTTACAGTTTATATATAAAAAAAGATATTCTGTATTCTGTTTTTGTTGTATTTTGTTTTCTGAAATTGTATGTTTAAATATGCAAACGAGATATTATCTAATACCTATTTTTGGGGAATTTAAGAGAAGTCTACAGATGTGTAGTAATGTAAACACACTGAATGTTTTCATAGAACTAATTTGAAAGAAGACATGTTATGGAAGCTGATCCAAAATCTTGAAATTGATCAGTGAATGAAAAATGATGTTTGCCTATGCTTTAGCGCAACATGCCCATTTCCTCAGAGCTGTTTTCATTTAATTGCAGTTAAAAAAAATGGCGCTGAAAAAAGTTGAAAACTTTTCCTCCATGCTCTGCTCGTAATCCATCCTGTGAAAATAACCTGAATTATGAGTGTTTTAAAAGGGCTGATTAAGAATGATACAGCAGGCCAACTTTTTTTGCAGTGTTAGTGAAATATAATAGTTTGTTAAGGAGGCCTCATCAGCCCAAGGGCCTGCCGGGTTGTGACAAATCATCACACATCTTCTTCAACCATTTTCCTCTGTCCTACTGTTGAATTTAACAATTACCTCCCACTCTCTAACCATCTTAAATAGGAGGAAAGCAATGCTCCTTTGAGAGGCAGAATTATTTTTGATTTTTCCTGAACTCAGGTGCTCACATTGCCCTTTATCCTGGCCTTTCCGAAAGTCCTGCCAAGCCTCATAATGTTCTCTCGGAGAAGCCTACCCTGCTGCCACTCTCAGTAATTTCACCTGCTGCTGGTGAGAAATAAAAGCAACATTTTTTTTCTCCTGAGTCACGAAAGCTTGAAGAAGTCCAAAAGAAAAGTAAAATTGTGAGTCTGCAGGCCTCGGGCCTCTCTTCTTATCTAGAGACACAGAGGTGAAATCTGATTGGATAAAAGCTCTACTTAAAACAAGCTGCACTGGAAGCAGAGCAACTGAGGAAGACAGTAGCTGTGCAATGAGAAAATAAGATAATGGGAAAACAATGTAAATACATGTAGTGTATTTATGAAAAACTATTGAATTATAAAATAGCTATAACTTTGTGATTCTGTCTAGGCCAGCAGAGAAGGCCTTGCTGGCCCTGACGGCCCACCACTGGGCGATGGCCAAAATGCTGAACTCAAGGATTCAAAACTGTAGTCCACAAAGAGACAGCAAAGCACTTCTTATACCCTCAGAAACACTTTGTTTTTGTGGACGAGGTTATGTAAGTGGGCATAGTTAGTCTTGAGGGAGCTCAGTGACATAGAGTGGAGAGAGAATTTTAAAGGTCACAAGCTGCTGTGTCCAGTGGATTCTCAGATCCATAATCCAGGCTTCTGCACCCCTGATGACTTGTCATGGCCGGTCACTATGCTACACACAGTACATATGGTACATCACATACACTGACAAAGAGGGACTTTTATCTATTGAAGATTCTGAAAAGTGTAGCCTACACAAAACATTGAATCCAATATGAAAAGCTAGCGTATTTGTTTTACTGATGAGATGAAATTAAAAGAGCGAGATAGCCTGTTAACTCTGCCTGAATACATTCATTTTCTCTCATTTAAGTATCAAGTATTTATCATGTGTATTTGTTTTCAATAACACATGTATAAAACGAAGTTGTGATTTAACATATCTGAATCTCTTGTAAAAGAACGGTCATTTACGCGCATCTTCCCCGTTCTCACGATTTATCAATAAGACCTTTTGTGAATTGGGGTGCGATGGTGTGTCATTTTCAAAAAGTGGGGCCACAGAAAAAAAAGGTTGGGAAACACTGATCAAAGATAATCACCCTTGCATGTAGTAACCAAGTGGAGATTGATGGCCGGTGTGGCTCAGACCATACCATCGGGATGTAAGGTTTAAAAGAGTACCGCACCAATTTAGCATTGCACTTCTATTACATTGTTGTTGTTTTTTCGCATATATGTAAACAACTTGATAAATCTGAGCTTTTCACCTTCAAGGTATCCAGAATAATTCTTTATAGAGAGGAAACGATTCCTTAAGGTTCAGAAATATTTTGCACTTGTTTAACAATACATGCAAAATAGAGACAGAAATTATTTTGTCCTTTGTTCAATTTATAATTTGTTCCGTCAAAACCTTTTAGGCAGGTCCTTAGGTACCTTTCATTAAACAAGGGTGATCTGATTTGCTGAGTATTTGAGTGGTTAGTTGGTTGTCTGTGGTGAAGATTTCAAATCCCCCTTTTGCCAACCTGCACAAGGTCTGAATTCTTGCATTTGCCAGGATAAGTTGCAGGATTTGAGTATAAATTACTGGACATGGGATGCATTACAAATTTTGACTAAAATATAACTGGAATACAAATGTAAAACACTTCTTGCTGGAAGGTTATAAGCTACATCACATCATTCTAAAAGTAGATTGACATACCTCAACAGTGCATCCGCATATAGTAGTAACCAGGATGATTTTTTTTAGGGAAAAAACTGGAATTTTGCTTCTTGTCAATTAAATAAGAAATGAGCATCCGAAAGCTGGCAATCTGCCCTGACCCTGCCACTGCCGCTTGAGGCTATATTTTCTCATGAATTTACTTACCTATGTGGGTTCAGCTATGAGTTTTTTTCTTAAATTAAGCATTAGAAAGTATTTTCTCTGTCCTGCCGACATGGAGGATCCAGGATATTTTTTTCTAATGTGTTTCTGCAAGCTCTAGTGTGTCAGGCCAAGTCAGCCCATTTAAAGGAGGTGAGACAGGAGCACGTTTTTGTTCAGCTGCTGAACAAAAACGTTGTGAAACAAAACATTCTACTACTTATCAATTCACTTTAGGATGAGTGTATTACGGTGAAGAAAATAATTGAAAATCATCAATGGATTGTTTTTTTTAAATAGATATGATATGTGAGAATGGCAATACATGGAAGCAGCTCTCAAAGAAACCACCCGAGGACCATAGTGTCTGATGGAGCAAACATTTGATCTGAAGCAGAGCGCAACACTCATTTACCCTGTGTGTGTGTGTGTGTGTGTGTGTGTGTGTGTGTGTGTGTGTGTGTGTGTGTGTGTGTGTGTGTGTGTGTGTGTGTGTGTGTGTGTGTGTGTGTGTGTGTGTGTGTGTGTGTTGGAGTTAATGAAAGCAAACAACAAAGAAAGATGGACTGAGATAGATAGACATGTTGAAACTTGAAATGATTTTATTTGGGCTGCAACACGCATTACTTTCCAACAG
Organism: Pholis gunnellus; assembly: GCF_910591455.1. Taxonomy (NCBI): domain Eukaryota; kingdom Metazoa; phylum Chordata; class Actinopteri; order Perciformes; family Pholidae; genus Pholis; species Pholis gunnellus. The sequence continues at coordinate 22,141,911 of NC_136536.1, read as the reverse complement.
ATGATTTGTAAGTGTTTGATGGCAGTGACTGAGGTTAGGTCAACGGCCAAAAAATGTGATGAAAGGCAGCGAGGTCCAAAGAAATGCCAGAAAGGAGGATAAAAAGTAATGGAGCTTTCCTCTGATCGCAGTAAAACAGGAATTAAAGCGTCTTCGTGGACTGTGGTTACAGGATGCTTTTTGGGTTGGGTTTTTGTTGAGTCTGTTTCTTGTTTTATTTTGAAGTTCACTTGTGTTATGTTTGACTGCCTCTGTTGTGAGTTTTCCAGCCGATTGTCTGCCCTGATTAGTTTCACCTGTCCCTCATGAGTCCTGCACTCACCTCACCTCCTGCTCAGCTGCTCTCTCCTTCCTTGTTAGTCAGTCACTATTTATACAACCTAAGTTCCTTTGTCATTTTGTCAGCGAGTTCTCAGAGGCGGTAAATAAATGCTCATTTCATTCATCAACTGTGAAAGTGTAGTCACATCCTTGTTTTATAACAATATAATGTATGAATTACCCACTTACTCAAAGGTGCACAATACGGAATTCAGAGCATATCTATTGCCTGCTCACGGCCTTCAACAAAGAGTGGCTAGTAGCTAACATGCTCACAGCACGAACAGTGCAAAGAACAGTAGGAGTGCTGACTGAGCCAGCTGGGTTGGGCTGCACGGTGGTGTGGTGGCCCCTCTTGCCTCACAGCAAGAGGGGTTAGGGTTAGATACCCAGTCTGGCCGGGCCTTCTGTGTGGAAGCATGGGTTCTCTAAGGGTTCTCCGGCTTCCTCCCACAGTCCAAAGAACTGCAGCTATGGTAAACTGATGACTCTAAATTGCCCGTAGGTGTGTGTCTGTCTCTATGTGTCAGACCTGGCGACCTGTCCAGGATGTACCCTGCCTTCGCCCAGCTGTGATCGGCTCCAGCCCCCCTGTGGCCCTGAACAGGATAAGCGGTTAAAGATAATAATGGAATAATGCTAATCTTCCCTGACGACACCGTGAGCCTTGACATTGTTATCAGTTGAAACCAGTGGCGGGCCGTCAGGGCCTGCAAAACCTTCTCTGCTGGCCTAAACAGAATCACAAAGTTATAGCTATTTTATAATTTAATAATTGTTCTTAAATACACTATGTATCATAATTTATAAAAATATGTTTCCCATTATCTTATCTTCTCATTGCACAGCTACTGGCTTCCTCAGTTGCTCTGCTTCCAGTGCAGCTTGTTTTAAGTAGAGCTTTTATCCAATCAGATTTCACCTCTGTGTCTCTAGGTAAGAAGAGAGGCCCGAGGCCTGCAGGCTCACAAGTGAATCCCTTTGCAGTTTAAGTGAATGGGGACAATATTGTTGATTGTCATAGTGTTCAACCAATCAGATCTTTAGTTTGACATGTTGGGCGTCTTCTTTGACGTGCCAGAGCCTTCTAGCTGGCCTATAAGCACGTCAGCATTACGTGCAGCTCAGTTTGCAGGAGCAGCTCTGAGCACGTGACTATCGTGAAACGAAACTTACAGCAGAGGCTTAGTCGGAGTAGTAAGAGTTCAAATTGAAAGATATGGAAGAAATTATGATATTTTTTGCATTTTGCTTGGTGTAGATTATTTGTTTTTTTACCTAGCTTTGTTTTTTAACACTCAATGGCTGAAATTGTAAAAGACGTATGTAAGCCTGTAAGTAAGCCTGAAAGTAAGTAATTATGCAAGTAAGTAAGCCTGTAAGTAAGTAAGTAAGTACGCCTGGAAGTAAGTAAGCCTGGAAGTAAGTAAGTAAGCAAGTAAGAAAGCCTGTAAGTAAGTAAGCCTGTAAGTAAATAAGTAGGTGAGCCTGTAAGTATGTAAGCCTAGAAGTAAGTAAGTAAGCCAGTAAGTAAGCCTGTAAGTAAGTAAGCCTGTAAGTAAGTAGGTAAGTAAGCCTGTAAGTAAGTAAGTAAGTAAGTAAGTCAGCCTGTAAGCCTGTAAGTAAGTAACTTAGCAAGTAAGTAAGCCTGTAAGTAAATAAGCCTGTAAGTAAGTAAGTAAGTCAGCCTCTAAGTAAGTAAGCCCGTAAGTAAGTAAGTAAGCAAGTAAGTAAGCCTCTAAGTAAGCCTGTAAGTAAGCCTGTAAGTAAGCCTGTAAGTAAGTAAGTAAGCCTGTAAGTAAGTAAGTAGATAAGTAAGCCTGTACGTAAGCCTGTAAGTAAGTAAGTAAGTAAGCCTGTAAGTAAGTAAGTAGGTAAGCCTGTAAGTATGTAAGCCTGTAAGTAAGTAAGTAGGTAAGCCTGTAAGTATGTAAGCCTCAAAGTAAGTAAGTAAGCAAGTAAGTAAGTAAGTCTGTAAGTAAGCAAGTAGGTAAGCATGTAAGTAAGCCTGTAAGTAAGCAAGTAGGTAAGTATGTAAGTAAGCCTGTAAGTAAGTAAGTAGGTAAGCCTGTAAGTATGTAAGCCTGTAAGTAAGTAAGTAGGTAAGCCTGTAAGTATGTAAGCCTCAAAGTAAGTAAGTAAGCAAGTAAGTAAGTAAGTCTGTAAGTAAGCAAGTAGGTAAGCATGTAAGTAAGCCTGTAAGTAAGCAAGTAGGTAAGTATGTAAGTAAGCCTGTAAGTAAGTAGGTAAGTAAGCCTGTAAGTAAGTAAGTAAGTAAGCAAGCCTGTAAGTTAGTAACTTAGCAAGTAAGTCAGCCTGTAAGTAAGTAAGCCTGTAAAATGTACTTTAAGTGCAGAAAATAAAAGTACCCATGCAGTAAAATGTACATTATTTGCCCCTGACCTGTAGTGCAATCTGAAAATCTCCCCCTGACGTCTGTGTCAGTGATATCTGGTTTATCCAAAGACGAGGTTTGTAACCAATTAGATGTAGCGATACAAGGGAGACTGGGTCCGCCCACTTACTGTCAAAAATAAAATCTACTCGAGAGCGAGAAGAAAAAAGACTCAAGAGCGAGCAGAATAAAGTTTCGCGAGCGAGCAGTGTTAAGCTTCTCAAGCGACTTTTGCTCGCGCGAGAGTGAATTTTGGTCGCGGAGTGATATAAAAGCGCTCATCAAAGTAAAATTTGCACGCACATGGATCTCATTTGCTCTCTCGGATTTTGACAGTAATTTGCCTTCATAGAATGTCTTAAATGTGGCGGGACGTCTGTGGAATGTGTTAACAATTAGTGTAGAGGTTTGAAAACACTGTTATTTTGGTTTGAAGGCATCAAATCTTCTAAATTTAACATTGAAATTCCTAAAAATGCTGAAATATATGCTTAAGTTGTGCATTGTGGTACCCATACGGAACGCTTAGGAGCGAACGTCAGGATGTACGTAATCAAACCAGGGCACGATGCGACCGTGAGTTGGTTTGTTTTGACTTATTGTACAAACATCTGCTCCTTTTACTTTATAATATTACATAAACTGTTTCTTTAACATTTACCATTGAGATGCGCTTTGATCGTTGCTGTACGAAGCAACGTGGAAGACTCAACATCCAGGATTTCCTTGACGACAGAGAAGATGTGTTTACTTCGGACCAGATGAGAAGGATGGAGGACCACAGGACCAGATGAGAAGGATGGAGGACTACAGGACCAGATGAAAATGATGGAGGACTACAGGACCAGATGAGAAGGATGGAGGACTACAGGACCAGATGAGAAGGATGGAGGACTACAGGACCAGATGAAAATGATGGAGGACTACAGGACCAGATGAGAAGGATGGAGGACTACAGGACCAGATGAGAAGGATGGAGGACTACAGGACCAGATGAGAAGGATGGAGGACTACAGGACCAGATGAAAATGATGGAGGACTACAGGACCAGATGAGAAGGATGGAGGACTACAGGACCAGATGAAAATGATGGAGGACTACAGGATCAGATGAGAAGGATGGAGGACTACAGGACCAGATGAAGAGCGGCGGTCGCCTTTCTTTCAGTCGGCTGAGTAAGTAATCCCTCACGAAGACTACAGAAGTATCAGTAATAAGATTCCATCATTGGAGGCCAGATTCAACACAACAATGTAAAGATTGTATAGTTGAGTTCAAAGTACGGGTCTTGCTCGTTTTTCTGCTTCCCGGCTGTGTCGCTGGATAAAACACATCAGATAAAATAACGTTACATTTGTGCATGAATACAGTATAGCTAAGTTACCTGGCTAGCTAGCAAGCCAAGGTAACTGCTGTGCTGGTGACGTGCATTGTGCGAGACGAGAGGTGGAGTTCACTGATTGGTTTCACACCAAACTAAATGATACTAAAACAAATCTATGTCAAACTGACTTTCTATAGAAGTCTATGGGAAAACTGACCCAACTTCTCACTTGATTTATTACCTCAGTAAACATTGCTAACATGAGTTTATCATCTCAATCACTAGATTCAATTCTTCTTTAAAACACCATGATGTTCAGTTACTGAATTTTGTTTCGTGAAATAGACGAAAAAGCAGGGTATGCTTGAGGGCAGGGCTACTTTGTGATTGAAAGGTCACGGCATTGTCCAGTCTGAACGTTGTCCCTGATTTGATGTTAGAACTTTAACCCGTTGACAGAGTGTTTTTAGTTTATGAAAAGTCAATTGTAACATTTTGGTTGCTTAAAAATGTTTTTCATTAGGTTGTTCTTAGCCCCACTCCATCACTTCTGATTGCAGAAAAACAAGATGGTGCGCATTTACAATGTGCGCATGCACTGAAACAAGCACATCTGCATTTCTGCATTTATAAATGGTGCAACTAGAACATAATCCTGATTTGTGACAGAGTTTAGACACTTTCCACAAATAAAAAAAATGTTGCCACAGATTTGTAAACAGCTGTTCGCTAGTTTAGAGCTGAAACAATTATAATGACCACAGCCAAGGAGGGTATGTTTTTGGCTCAGTATGTGTGTGTCTGTTTGTCAGCGGAGTAACAGAAAAAAACACTGGCCCGATTCTCATGAAACTTGGTGGAAGGATGTAGCATGGGCCAAGGAGGAAGCCATTAAGTTTTAGACCGGATTAAAATCACAGGATATAGGCATTATTTTTATAATATAACGAATGTATCATGTTTAAAGGTTGATCTGTAAAGTTCCCTATTTATATTTTTGCATAACGTTTTAGTCTTTTTCTGGGTCGATAACAAATTACAGTCCCAGTGACAATTTGTGACTTTGATAAATTACATAAAAAATGTGTGTGTGTTTGTGCATCGAATGAATAAAATAATCTGTGTCAGTGTAAAATACATTGCATTACTTTGTTTAGTCCTTGCAAATTTGTAATCTATTATTGACATTTATTCATGCCATACTAGTATCCATTTATGCAATTACTGAGTTATTCGTTTTAGTTCTATTTCCAAAAATATATTAAAACAGGATTACAACAAAGTAAATTCTAAATATGAATTTCTTCGAGCTTTGATATATTTAATTATCTATTTAATATTTATCTATTTATGCACTTATTTCCGCATTGATTGATTTATTCATTTAATGTATTCAGCCATATTTAATTATCCATATATACTGTTAATTGTAAGACATAATGTATTGCTTGACTGAATGCACTGTTGTCTAAGGTGAACCCAATCTCCACCCTTACGGACTCATGGATTTTGAGGTGTCCATGAGGGTTTAGGGATGTCCCACTATCAAATCATCGAGTGTTTGAGGGCTCTCTTGCAGACATCTTGAGCCCTTTATGAACCCTTTCCGTACTTAGCCTAAGGAAATTACCCACAAATCATTGCAATGTGACGTTAAACACGGGGTAACCGGTGGACGCATGGAGACGTACAAAAAAAGGTAAACAAAGAGGACGGCTCACGTGTGTTCAGCCTGTCATATTACATTTACACAGAAACATTAAGGGTTAAAGGTGGAACAAAACATAAACATGAAATCAGAGGATATTTATTTATTTATTCATCAAATATTTGATTTTGTTATTGAAGCTGTTTTGACAAAAATGAGTAAATAGATGACATTAAATCACCTCTCATCTTGTGAGGAAAGGGCCTGGACGTTCAAATCAGGGAGTACAAATTATAAAATAAATACCCACAGTTATACATCATATTTGTTGTCGTTTTCATGGTAACGTGATATGTCGTTGATCGATTCGGCGCACGCCTGGTTTATGTCGAACGAGCATTATAATCCATTTCGTGTATGTATTTTAGCATGCGCGCATGCACTAATCGTGTGCGCGTGCTTGTGTGTTTTTTGCGTGCGTGCTTGCGTTTCTGTGTCTCGTGACTTGGCGCAAGCAACATTCTAGAACACCTGAGGTCATAAAGCCCTTTCGCAGCGTTCTCAGCGTCACAAAGCCCCCTGTAACGTTCTGAGCGTCACATAGCCCTGCAGTTGCATAAGACAGTGCACAGACCAGAGCAGATCTCAGAAGACCACAGGACAGCAAGGCAGGAGGACCGAACCGGACCCACTCTCAGACCGAACCGGACCCACTCTCTGGACCAACTCTGGACCAACTCTCGCTAAGTAGTATTTTAACTTCTTTGGAAGGGCTGGTGTACTTTTCACGGAGAGAAATTCTGAAGATATATTCTGTGTCGAATTCTCATGCTCTAAAGCTAGCTAATTGGTGGTCCGTGTTAGCTAGCTTTGTGTTGGTATATCGAAGCGGAGTACGTAGCTCGCCGACTCTTGGGGAAAAATACGTGATACTGTGATACATCTTCTAGTTGATGGTATTAGTTGTGTATAATTGTGTTTGGAGTGTGTAAAAAAATGACCTACATGATAGTGTTATGGTAGTGTATGGTACAAACAATGAAAAAGATACTGCCGTATTTACACCGAGATGACATTATGTTGAGTGTTGATGGAGCTGCTACAATTTTAGCATAACCTAGCACCGATCGATCTGAAATCCATTGAGAAAACTAGTTTTGTTTAGTCTAAAGGTCGGTAAGTAGTTTTGTTTTGTCAATGGTGCAGTAACGGTCACGCGATGTGCAGTAACGGTCACGCGATGTGCAGTAACGGTCACGCGATGTGCAGTAACGGTCACGCGATGTGCAGTAACGGTCACGCGATGTGCAGTAACGGTCACACGATGTGCAGTAACGGTCACACGATGTGCAGTAACAGTAACAGTCACGCGATGTGCAGTAACGGTCACGCGATGTGCAGTAACGGTCACGCGATGTGCAGTAACGGTCACGCGATGTGCAGTAACGGTCACGCGATGTGCAGTAACGGTCACACGATGTGCAGTAACGGTCACACGATGTGCAGTAACAGTAACAGTAACAGTCACGCGATGTGCAGTAACGGTCACGCGATGTGCAGTAACGGTCACGCGATGTGCAGTAACGGTCACGCGATGTGCAGTAACGGTCACGCGATGTGCAGTAACGGTCACGCGATGTGCAGTAACGGTCACGCGATGTGCAGTAACGGTCACGCGATGTGCAGTAACGGTCACGCGATGTGCAGTAACAGTCACGCGATGTGCAGTAACGGTGCATTGGAGCTCGTATCTGAGCTCCAATGAGAAAACAAGTTTTGTTAAGTCTTAAGGTCGGTAAGTAGTTTTGTTTTGTCAATGGTGCTCGAATCGATCGGTGCTAGGCTATGCTAATATGGTAGCAGCTCCATCAACACTCAACATAACGTCATCTCGGTGTAAATACGGCAGTATCTTTTTCATTGTTTGTACCATATGGTTTACACACACACATTATACACATAGTTTGGTCCGTTCTCTTTTGATATGAGGTATTGTAGAGCTCTGGGTGAACGCAGGGGGATACAGTATTTATTTCCTGATTCAACAACGGCAGGACGTCAGTGATGACAGGGGGAGTATCTCAACGCTGATAGGCTATCGTGCCGCAGCGCCAATTGCCAAGACTTCCCAATCGCGTGAGTTGAAAATGTTCAACTCACACGATGGGACTGGAGTGACGCAAATTTGCGATGGCGTGGCGCGTTTGGCGTGGCGACATGAGTTGAAATTGTTGAAACTTCAGCGATAAAATGGCGTGGCTCTGTGGTGTAATAGCCTATCAGCGTTGAGATGCTTCTTCTGTCATCACTGACGTCCTACCGTTGTTTAATCAGGAAATAAATAGCTGCTACAATTTTAGCATAGCCTATCACCGATCGATCTGAGCTCCAATGAGAAAACTAGTTTTGTTTAGTCTAAAGGTCGGTAAGTAGTTTTGTTTTGTCAATGGTGCTCGAATCGATCGGTGCTAGGCTGTGCTAACATTGTAGCAGCTCCATCAACACTCAACATAACGTCATCTCGGTGTAAATACGGCAGTATCTTTTTCATTGTTTGTACCATATGGTTTACACACACATATTATACACATAGTTTGGTCCGTTCTCTTTTGATATGAGGTATTGTAGAGCTCTGGGTGAACGCAGGGGGATACAGTATTTATTTCCTGATTCAACAACGGCAGGACATCAGTGATGACAGGGGGAGTATCTCAACGCTGATAGGCTATCGTGCCGCAGCGCCAATTGCCAAGACTTCCCAATCGCGTGAGTTGAAAACGTTCAACTCACACGATGGGACTGGAGTGACGCAAATTTGCGATGGCGTGGCGCGTTCGGCGTGGCGACATGAGTTGAAATTGTTGAAACTTCAGCGATAAAATGGCGTGGCTCTGTGGCGTAATAGCCTATCAGCGTTGAGATGCTTCTCCTGTCATCACTGACGTCCTACCGTTGTTTAATCAGGAAATAAATAGCTGCTACAATTTTAGCATAGCCTATCACCGATCGATCTGAGCTCCAATGAGAAAACTAGTTTTGTTTAGTCTAAAGGTCGGTAAGTAGTTTTGTTTTGTCAATGGTGCTCGAATCGATCGGTGCTAGGCTGTGCTAACATTGTAGCAGCTCCATCAACACTCAACATAACGTCATCTCGGTGTAAATACGGCAGTATCTTTTTCATTGTTTGTACCATATGGTTTACACACACATATTATACACATAGTTTGGTCCGTTCTCTTTTGATATGAGGTATTGTAGAGCTCTGGGTGAACGCAGGGGGATACAGTATTTATTTCCTGATTCAACAACGGCAGGACATCAGTGATGACAGGGGGAGTATCTCAACGCTGATAGGCTATCGTGCCGCAGCGCCAATTGCCAAGACTTCCCAATCGCGTGAGTTGAAAACGTTCAACTCACACGATGGGACTGGAGTGACGCAAATTTGCGATGGCGTGGCGCGTTTGGCGTGGCGACATGAGTTGAAATTGTTGAAACTTCAGCGATAAAATGGCGTGGCTCTGTGGCGTAATAGCCTATCAGCGTTGAGATGCTTCTTCTGTCATCACTGACGTCCTACCGTTGTTTAATCAGGAAATAAATAGCTGCTACAATGTTAGCATAGCCTAGCACCGATCGATCCGAGCTCCAATGAGAAAACAAGTTTTGGTAAGTCGTAAGGTCGGTAAGTAGTTTTGTTTTCTCAATGGAGTTCGGATCGATCGGTACTATGCTATGCTAACATTGTAGCAGCTCCATCAACACTCAACGTAACGTCATCTCGGTGTAAATACGGCAGCATCTTTTTCATTGTTTGTACCATATGGTTTACACACACATTTATACACATAGTTTGGTCTGTTCTCTATTGATAGGAGGTATCGTAGAGCTCTGGGTGAACGCAGAGGGATACAGTATTTATTTCCTGATTCAACAACGGCAGGACGTCAGTGATGACAGGGGTATTATCTCAACGCTGATAGGCTATCGTGCCACAGCGTCAATCGCCAAAACGCCCCAATGGGACTGGAGTGACGCAAATTTGCGATGGCGTGGCACGTTTGGCGTGACGACATGAGTTGAAATTGTTGAACTTCGGATAAAAAATGGCGTGACGCTGTGGCGTGATATCCTATCAGCGTTGAGATGTTTCTCCTGTCATCACTGACGTCCTGCCGTTGTTGAATCATGAAATAAATAGCTGCTACAATGTTAGCATAGCCTAGCACCGATCGATCAGAGCTCCAATGAGAAAACAAGTTTCGGTAAGTCTTAAGGTCGGTAAGTAGTTTTGTTTTCTCAATGGAGCTCGGATCGATCGGTACTATGCTATGCTAACATTGTAGCAGCTCCATCAACACTCAACATAACGTCATCTCGGTGTAAATACGGCAGCATCTTTTTCATTGTTTGTACCATATGGTTTACACACACATTTATACACATAGTTTGGTCCGTTCTCTATTGATAGGAGGTATGGTAGAGCTCTGGGTGAACGCAGAGGGATACAGTATTTATTTCCTGATTCAACAACGGCAGGACGTCAGTGATGACAGGGGTAGCATCTCAACGCTGATAGGCTATCGTGCTGCAGCGTCAATCGCCAAAACGCCCCAATGGGACTGGAGTGACGCAATTTTGCGATGGCGTGGCGCGTTTGGCGTGGCGACATGAGTTGAAATTGTTGAACTTCAGATAAAAAATGGCATGACGCTGTGGCGTGATAGCCTATCAGCGTTGAGATGTTTCTCCTGTCATCACTGACGTCCTGCCGTTGTTGAATCATGAAATAAATAGCTGCTACAATGTTAGCATAGCCTAGCACCGATCGATCCGAGCTCCAATGAGAAAACAAGTTTCGGTAAGTCTTAAGGTCGGTAAGTAGTTTTGTTTTCTCAATGGAGCTCGGATCGATCGGTACTATGCTATGCTAACAATGTAGCAGCTCCATCAACACTCAACATAACGTCATCTCGGTGTAAATACGGCAGCATCTTTTTCATTGTTTGTACCATATGGTTTACACACACATTTATACACATAGTTTGGTCCGTTCTCTATTGATAGGAGGTATCGTAGAGCTCTGGGTGAACGCAGAGGGATACAGTATTTATTTCCTGATTCAACAACGGCAGGACGTCAGTGATGACAGGGGTAGCATCTCAACGCTGATAGGCTATCGTGCTGAAGCGTCAATCGCCAAAACGCCCCAATGGGACTGAAGTGACACAATTTTGCGATGACGTGGCGCGTTTGGCGTGGCGACATGAGTTGAAATTGTTGAACTTCGGATAAAAAATGGCATGACGCTGTGGCGTGATAGCCTATCAGCGTTGAGATGTTTCTCCTGTCATCACTGACGTCCTGCCGTTGTTGAATCAGGAAATAAATAGCTGCTACAATGTTAGCATAGCCTAGCACCGATCGATCGAGCTCCAATGAGAAAACAAGTTTCGGTAAGTCTTAAGGTCGGTAAGTAGTTTTGTTTTCTCAATGGAGCTCGGATCGATCGGTACTATGCTATGCTAACAATGTAGCAGCTCCATCAACACTCAACATAACGTCATCTCGGTGTAAATACGGCAGCATCTTTTTCATTGTTTGTACCATATGGTTTACACACTCATTTATACACACAGTTTGGTCCGTTCTCTATTGATATGAGGTATCGTAGAGCTCTCGGTAAACGCAGGGGGATACAGTATTTATTTCCTGATCAGAAACGGATGTTGCTTCAGGATCAACGTATCCTCATACAACGTATCCTCATACAACGGTTTGTATGATGTCCTATGAAAAATATTTACCTACAAAATATCACTCAGAGAAACATACCAAACAGGAAGAGATTCGAAATGAACACAACAATTACAAAGTGATGCAATCCAGATGTGAAGACACACAAAGATACTTACAAGTCACAATGCCTATGAAAAGGGGCAAAATGACTACAAAGAGACGAAAAGTAACTAGAGACACAAAGCAAATACAAAAAGATTCAAATTGATTAAAAATAGACGCCACAGAAAATAAAAATGACTTAGTCAATTTAAATCCTTTTTGTACTTGCTTTGGACCCTACCAGCATACCTTTCTGCAATCAGCTCATCGCCTCTCCCGGCTCACCACACACCTGGCTACAATCATCTCATCAATCCACAGAATATTGATCCAGGCTTTGCTCCTACGCTTGGCCAGGTTGTTGTTCCAGTCACGTTGTTCAGGCCAAGCTGTAGAATCTCTGAGAAATAGTTTTTTGAACCGCAAGTCAATTTAACGTTAGGGGCCGCCACAATGTCATGCACTGTTAAGAGGTCTTGATCAATTTTCAAATATTTCTGTGACATCAAATTGCAGTAGTCAGCAGGTTCCTACGGATCTCAGATTGCTCACTGGTTGGTGAGGGTACAGCAGTTCAGATATATGTTCTGATAATGATCTCAGTTATATTTAAATATACTTTAAGAAAATTAACTGACACATATATATGTATATATCTACTAGAAAATATTTAGGCCTGTAGAGGTTTGCAGTCTTTGTAGGCCTTACTGGGAGCTAAAGTTGCTTTTCATCAGCGTAGCAGCGGAATCAAATTTTAGGTCTGTATAATGTAGCCAAGTTCAGGCAGCAAAAATAAAATTGGTTCTAGTATCGACCCCTGAGGGACTCCACAATGAACTAAAAAGTGAGGTAAGACAATAGAAATATTAAAGAATTCAGATTTTATTGATTTAAGAACATAACCACTTCAAAGCCGTACCAGATACCAACCAAGTGCTTGAGCTTTTCAATCAAAACTTTGTGGTAAAATGTATGAAAAGCTGATCTTAAATATTTAGTGTCAAAATTATTCATACCGGCAGTGAAGCAATTTGCATAACTTTTTCCATAAAAGATTCAAATAGATTCATGCAGGCAAAGGACCAACTACCGTGATTCTATAGAGCAGTGTCTAGCACTATATCTGAGGTAAATTGTTGTTTAGCTTAAGCTACTGTAAGATATTTAACTGAGTTTACGTTTAGCTTTCAGCAGTTATTAAATTATCCTTAGTAACTCTGATGAGCACATTCTCAGTACTTTGATACTGTCTAAAACCTGATTGAATACTTCTAGGAGTTGAATGAAGGCGGTCTTCTCAAGAGGTTTTGCAATAAAAGATCATTTTGAAATTTGTCTGTAGTCTCTGCATTCTGTTGGATCGAGGCAGCATGCTTAATGAATGGTTGCACATAGGCAATCTTCAAATATTCTGGGAATGAGCTAGAGGATAGAGAACTGTTAATTAATGAGTGTTACCAAGGGGCAGTCACATCCAGTACTTCAGAGAGAAATTTAGGAGACATTATATCTTCGGGGCTTACGAAGTGTTTGAGGTGCGCCACAGTAATCATGCACTCATTTCAAGAGACTGGCTTAAAACCTGATAAAATAGCACGGTTAGGGGCAGAGGACATCAATAAAAGAATCAGGATCCACAATTTGGTATTGCATCTCGCTGAGTTTCTCATGACAAAGAGGTTAAAATGGGTTTACACTGACTAAATTGAAAAGGATTTAAAAGACGTCCGCAGTGCTAAAAAGAGCTCTGGGGCTGTGCTTATTATTATGAATTTTAGAATTCTGGCTCACCACTGTAGGCATTTCTGGGAGAGAAGATGCACAAAGTGTACGCACTCATATACCGTACTGATAAGCAGCCCGCCAGAGTCCATTCATGTGTGCTTTATAATTTCACCCTCAGCGTGTCTTTTTTGCACTGATATCAATTAGTCCTAATCCCCCTTCCCTCTTTTTAGTTATGATCTGTGAGCTACAAAATTTCCCTTTCAACCTCAAAGAAAGGACGAACTTGCACCATTCACCAATTTAGAGCCCAAACAGGCAGCTCACAGGACCACATTACATGATTTAGGACACAATCAATGCATTAGTTACAATTATCCTTACTCCTCATCCACTACATTTTCACCTTGTTTCGTATTTTACCCAACAATTCTCTTCTGTCATGAATTATTTCTGACTTCGTCCTCATTCTCTTTTATGTAAATTCCTGTCAGCCTGTGTCTCCTGAAAACCTGACTTTTGTTAAACCATTTGTATAGAATAGTATGGCCAGACGCACCTCTGGCTGGCCCGGATGGTTCACTGTGCAGATCGGCGGCTAGATAACCAGTGTGATATGAATACCTTATTAGCCACAGAAGTGGGGTGTAGGGGCCCTAATGGGGAAGTAGAGGAAAAACCGGAATCACTTACCGTATTCCCTTTATTCGCCTCGTCCATGGAGGAAAGGGCAACGTCCTGTCCAACTTGGATGGGGCGTCTCTTGGCCATTGTTAATAGCTGACACAAGATGGCTAATAACACAAATAACTGAACAAACCTTTAAAACTGCATGTGTAGTGCTGGAAAAAACATTCTCTGAAGCCATGTACAATTTCAACCCTTTTACTGTAAGAATATGGTTGTTGCTGCAATTGCTGTCTCCTCCCAGAGGCAGCATCACGAACATGCCAGATTAGCAACGTGGGGGTGGTTGGGGGGGGGGGGGGGGGGGGGGGCTAAGCATGGCTCAGCGTTTGGTCTCTCGTCAGGTCCCCCAGCTCTGTTGTTGATACTGATGCGGATGGTGGCGAGGGGGAGGTTGCTGGGGTCAGAGATGGTCAGAGGCTTTCGTGAGTGGTCTCCAGCTTCTGTATCATAACCTGTACGTCCCACTGTTGCTGGCACCGGGCTATGGACAGAGTCAGCAGCCTGGGCAAAACGCAGCTGCTGCTTGTGCTCCTCCCGGGGGAACGCAAGATCATCGGTGCAGGACTTGGCCACAGTCTGATGCTGTCGACCTAGACACAAAGCTATTATTGGCACGATTAGCGAGTAGCTCGTCCAGTGGCATTATTAGGCCTACAAAACGGACATTTGAAGTCACGGTTTGAGGCTTTGAGGAGGGCAATGGACACAAAATGGAGGACTTTCCTTTCCTTATCAATGCTTATTTTGTTCTGCACATCTATTGTGAAGTTCACAGAAAAAATAAACCGAGAGGAAACGAATGTTGACCAAATGTATTGACCCATAATAGTAAAGCTTTGATTTGTAAGTGTTCATTTTAAAGTAAATGTGAGGTGTGTTTGTGAGAGAGAGAGAGCAAGATCTTTAGCCTTGTAAATAAGAAAAATGCGCTCGTTTGAGGTTATAGAGGAAGTTTTGAGAGGAAGATCTTAAGTATCAAGCCTGGCCTTCTATTATTAAAGAGTACAATAATACTAAGCAATCAATTTACTTCCTGTTTACACCGGCACCAGCATGCCCAGTTGACGTAAATAGTCATGTGATAGCATGTTAGTAGGGACGAAAATCTTTTCAAAAACGGTGCGGGAATGCCTGTGTGGACGGAGATTGTTTTCATTTTAAAACCCTGATTACTAAAGGTTTTCTAAAATTGAATCACGTTTTGACGACTAAAACTAGACTAACAAGCATGTTCAAGACTAAATCTAATATAGCTGCCAAAATAAAAACTGAAGTCTGCACGAGGATCAGCCTCATGCGGGAAAAGAGCCTGATAAATGGTTCTTTACGGTGAATCACGGCAACTACCGAGAGCAAGCCCAAGCAAAATATTTTTTGTAACAGAAATCGAGGTGCTTGTGGGTGAGGAGGTCCCTAAACACTCACATCCCCCTAATTCTTCCATTCACCATCCTCGCAGTGCCAGTGCATCCATCAGGCAGCATGTGTCACCTCCATATTTATGTTTACAGCTGTCAGACTGATGATTCTTTACAAAATAATAGTGACAATCTGTAGTATCTCCCAACCTGGGATATGGTAATTTGTGTAATGGTAAACTTGGCCTGCATTATGGTTAGGACTCATAATGAGGTTACGGAGTGTAACGATTGTGCAAGAGCTGTAACTGGCTTTATTTCCATCCGTCACAAGTTTACACAATTCATTTGGTGGGGAAGATGTGCTTGGTGAGGTCACTGTTCATTAGAAGGCAGAGTGTGTGTGTGTGTGTGTGTGTGTGTGTGTGTGTGTGTGTGTGTGTGTGTGTGTGTGTGTGTGTGTGTGTGTGTGTGTGTGTGTGTGTGTGTGTGTGTGTGTGTGTGTGGCAGCCACCGCGGTCTCATTAATCTGTGTTGCCAGTGCTGTCTTCGGCAAAACTACTAATGCTACTTGATGTTATATTTGATTTCTACAACGGATGATTTCATCAGTGAACCCAGTTAGTGTGGTTGAGGTGAAAAGGGCTCAGTAAAATCATCCTTAAAAAGCTCTCTACCTGGGGGGCTCTCGAGTTTATGGAGAAAGTTTAGAGTACAGCGTGTCGTACAATGCACTTCTCAGGAACGAATATAATGAATGTTACACACATGTTATATACTCAGTTAAAGAAAAAAGTAATATTACCTTTATTATAACATCAAAATTATTCAAATAAACCTCGTAGTTCCAGAAATACACTCTTTTTATTATGGATATGCAATTTTCGAGCAGAGGCCTAAAAATAGGGCTCGGGTCCAGAAGGTTTATCAGGGAAAGCACAAGCCAGACTTCCCTTAATCCTGACACCTGCCTATTCCTGGCATACATTTCACCTTGTAAAAGTGAGGCTCCCCTGAAAGCCATGGTATAGTTGTACATACAAAGCCATGGTATAGTTGTACATACAACTTGGATATTTGTAGTTTCATAAACCACAAACCACTCTTAATTCATCTCCAAAGGTGACAAATACCAGACCTGAATTCTACTTGAGTCACCTGTGTAGATGTGTTTGTAATGATTTCGATATTTTGCCCTCATGCTGTGTGTATACACATACTATATGCGTGAATTTATAATCATTTATAATTTAGCTAAGATTTTCATGCTTTGCACTATACTCTGCATACATCAAAGTGATCTCTTTTAAGGTTCAGCCTTTACAAGAAGTTGGATTTAGCTTAAGCTGCCCCCTCTAAGTTGTCATAGGTGAGGTTAGTCTCATTTTGTCAATTTGTGATGGTAATAAAAAGAAGATTGAAGGGAAGCATTACTGATAAGTCACAAAAAAAGATTACAAACTGTCCTGATATTTTTGTCTTCTCACCTATTCAATACGCAGTGTTAAACCATAGCTGCGGACCTGCACCGGCCGGTAATCATTTAAAGACTATATAAAGGTTATATAAATGTATGTATCAGCAGAGTATGGATTTACATTTGATATATAATATAATAATTAACAAACAGGATTCAGTCTCTCTCTCTTTCTACTCCTTGCTCCTTTTCTTTATTTGTCCCTTTTAAACAACACTATTGGTTTTCCACATGAATGGAGAACACCTCATTATACACCCACACACATAGACCCACACACATAGATCCATTATCTAACCCTCCAGTTTGTCTTGTTTACACTGACATGGTGTATTGCTCCTCTGTAGAAGGTTCACATTCACCTTGAAAGGTTTTTGTAATAAGCAACAAATGAAAAATCACTATCCTCATTACTACGGGACAGAATAACATGACTCTGTTGCTGTGTGTGTGTTGCACTTTGACTTTGTGAGTCTGTGTGTTGTGCTGCTATGTTGGCCATAATGTATACAAGCTCACATTGAATTTAAAGTGAGTGGGATGACTCATGAAAGGTCAAACACTATATGCCAGAGGAATGATGGAGTACTGAGAGTGTGTGAGACACATATAAGGGGAGTATTTACACTCCCAGATATTTGAGTGGCCATGACACTTGTCGTGGTTACTCGACAGTCTCTCTCATGAAGCTTATCGTAAGATCAATCAGGAGGAATGATGCTTACTCTATTTTGATTTACACTTTCTGTCTCTCTGTCTGTTGCCGCTTCCAACTCAATCAGTTGTCGCAGGCTTTCACTCTTTCAGTAAAACCAATCAGATTTTACCACGACCTCTGAGCCAGTCATCACGCTGCTGTCTGAGTCTGTTCCTTTCTCTCCTTCCGTCAGCCGTCGTTTCAGTGTCAGGTCGATGCAACCCTCCTCAGCCCCAATCCCTTCCGGTCTCCATCACATTCTTCCCTGCCGGTCCTTCCACTGAGCTCATCAGAGGTCCCGCTCCTCATCTTCAGCCGTTGCTCTACACCTCTTCACCACCAGGCTCTATTGGGGCAACCAATGGCATCACTTCCCTCCTCAAAAACGAACGTCACGATGGGGTCTGATTGCAAAAGACTCAACTTTCTTATTGTGTACTGTCAGTACATTTTTTATTATGCCCTATGCATCTTTCCAATTAAGTCCCTACTGATTGAAATGGGCGAGAGGGAAGTCAGGGTCAGCCTGCTTGGCCTGCTGCCACCGCGACCCGACCCCGGATAAGTGGAGGAAAATGGATGGATGGCTGATTGAAATGGGGATTGTGTGGCGATTGCTTTAGCCCGGTTTGAATCAGTAGGGAACAGCTAAATGCTGCGGGGAGAGTGTAGCGTGTGTGCTGCTGTTGTTTTCCTGCTAAGCTAGCTTAGCATAGTGTGCCTCCCAGAACACACATGCCTCACCAGGGTACAATGTTGTGGTTCCGGGGTGGGCGTGTCAGACAGCATGTTGCCAGGTTGATGGTAGTCCACCGAAAACATTATATTTCCCACAATTTAAGCTTCTGCATTAATGCACTAGTAATATTCAAACGTATTGTTCAGTTCGACAAAGACCAGGGATAGTTTGGATCAAAGCTTTATTTTCTTCGGCACACACACAACAGGTAGAACATTCACAGGAAAACAGCGGCAGGTTCTCGTGGTCGGGGACAGAAGGCTGAGTGAGTTACCGGGGCAGAGGCAAGGCGGGGTAGTCCAAAACAGGCAGGGTCGGTAAGGGGGAATCAGTCCAAGGGGGTACGCAGGAAAGTCTTGCATGGAAGCGGAGAACGATCTGGCAGTGAGTGTGTGTGTGTGTGTGTGTGTGTGTGTGTGTGTGAGGCAGGGGTTTAAATAGTGGAGGAAGCAGAGTGAGCAGGTGAGAGCAATGAGCTGATGAGGTGAGTGTGACTGGCAGGTGCACTGAATGAACTGATTAGGTGAGTGAGAGGTGGGAAAAAAACAGGATAGTAGTGGCAGAGCTGTGACAGCCTCGTACCGAACGGTTTAATACGAATACGTGTATTGTTACACCCCTAGAAATAAATAATAACCCATAGCTCTGGGGTCATAATGAGGTTATTAGGAGGTGGTTCAACTGTAGAAGGACAGCACTGAAGGCCCAGGTATAAAATGCACGGCCCGCCACTGCTATCAGGGGTTAGGGGCACTCTGTCAGTCATTTTGAGACACAGACAGATGCAGCAGACACAGATTTCACGTGTTTTGAAAGGAAATTAGAAAACATTTTGCCATGATGCTCGGAACACTCTCGATGATGGAGTTCCTCGATCAGCTTCCTGGTCACAAGCCAGGGTGGGAGGGGAGGAAGCATAATTACATGAATGGAAGACACCCATGGAAACAGAGGTAAATGTGTTGTTTGCTCGCATGAGATCTAACACTGACCACTGAGCTGTCCATAATGTCACATGCATTCATCTGTTTTATAATGCGACAGAGAGGAAGGCCACATCACTTATGTCTTACTCTAAAGCAGCCACTTACCCATGTCACTGCCTCACATGCTCACTTTGTTTGTATACCAGCATTAGGAGGGTAATCACAATATTGCCATGGTAACCGAGACCCTGCAAGGAAAGCGCACCATTGTTCTTCCATGTTTCCTGTGCTGTATACTTCCTGCGTATCTGTTTAGTATTTCTGATAATTAGGATAATGGTTCTACTGGTTCAAGTGGTTTGTAGTTTGTGTGCAGCCTGAATAAGAATTGTTTCCACAGCCGATAATATGACGTCCGTCATTAAACAGCCATGTCTCTGCATTTACACATTTCCCAGTGTACTGTAGAAGTTTTTGCATTTGCTTGAACAATTAAGCAAAAGTACATCTCACATAATGTTTTATTTAATTGAAGTCGGAGCAAACATGTTATAAAAGTATCCGCAGACATCAAATACGTGCTAGGATAGGGGCTGCTAAAACATTGTAAAGAACCACCGCCTAGTGGATTGGATAATAAAACCAACTGGACTGAATGGACATAAGGTAATAAGGCTTCTACTTTGATGCCTTTAGTTCATTTAGCTGTATTTTTACTTAAGCATCAGAGAGGATATGAGTACTTCTTCTGTCAGTACACTACGTTGTACTACACAGTCAATGTACCCAGACACCCAAATGTTGTGTTCAGAGGTACTAAATCACTTTCTCCAACTTCACATTCTGTGGTGGTTTGGCTCCATCTAAAGTATGAGGGTTGCCACTGAGAGAGAAATGACAGAAAAAGAGAGCGAGAGAGACGATTGATTCGATACACTTCAGGACCTTAATTCAATATTTATACACATTAAACTGTGCTGAGCTCTTTTAAAATCTGACTCCTCTGTCAGATTTTTTTATTTTATCTTTATCTCTTTCCTATAGTTCGAACCCTCAGGCCGACCATTAAATGAAATTGTGAAATTATTGCTGTAATTAATTTAAAAAAAAAATGTTTTGCCTTATTTGTAATTAGTTTTTCTTTACTTATAATACACCAATACAACCCTTCTTTATTTAAGATAGAAAGACATAATTTTATCGTCCCATAGCTTACAATGTACAGTATATTCTCCTGGATATATAGGAATATATTATATATATTAACCGTCAAATAAATGAAATGAGTTTGTAGTTACGAGACTATATATTTGTGTAAAAACACCAGAGTACAACTGACTATGAGCCTTTTTATCGTTCATCGGTCATGTCTCATCCGTTTGCACCGTGTTCAAGCCAAATATTTACTTTGTCAATTTCTAATGAGCCGCAGTTCAAGTGTGTGTGTGTGTGTGTGTGTGGGTTAGTGATGCCAGCCTGCTTGTGGTGTTCAGTGTTCTGTGTGTGTGTCGCAGGCAGGCTTCATAAAACATGTCAGCGAGGAACCCAGTGAGCAACGGTGGAACTTATCGTGTCGTGATTCGACAGTAGTCAGGGAAACGCACCAGTCTTCATATATTCGTATACGGTGCTGCTGGTGCACAAGGCAACAGGTTTGGAAATTAAGATGGGCAATAATCCAGGCAGCGGAACAAGGGAGGGGAACACTGATTTTGCCCAAATTGTATGTGGTTGAGCCTGTGGGGAGATAAAGTGTTAGCTCGTATGTGTATCTCTCTGTCTCGCATAGCGCTGGAACAATCAGCCTTATGTTGTCTGTGCTCATTTATGACTCTATGCTCAAGGACCTCTTGTGGTTTCAATGATTTTTTAGTTTTTAAAAACCCATTTTATTGGCTGTTTTATACCGTCATTGACACCTCACTCCTTTTGACCGGACAATATTTTAGGCTCCAAAAATGTTTTGGATTATTTTCATTCTGAACATGAGCATCTGGAGATTAATTTGCGACTGTGGCTCAGTGACAGAGCAGGTTGTCGGTCAATCAGAGGATGGAGGTTCGATCACCGGCTCGCCCAGTCCATGTCGATGTGTCTGTGGGCAAGACACTTAACCCCAATTTGCTCCTGTAGGCTGTGCCAACAGTTTGTGAATGTGTGTGAACGTTAGTCCTGATGGGCAGGTGGCACATTGCCATCAGGGTGTGAATGATGACATGTAGTGTTAAAGCTCTTTGAGGTGTCGAGAGAATAGAAAAGCACGATACAGGTACAGTCCATTTACCATTTAATTCCATATTTTATGAACCACTGAAGTTAATCTCGATACGATATGAATAAATCCCTTTTTTTTATCTTCACCACCATCTTCACCAGTGAGATTCAACTCTTCTCTGGCTTACTTCAGATACTTCTGTATCTGCTTGATAGGATGATTGATTTGAGATGGAAGGTAGGAAAGGATATACAAAAAACTGTATATACATTTTGTGGGTTTGAACAATACCTGGACACCGACATTTTATTCTGTGGTCTTTTCTTTCTTATATTATTTGTTGTTTGCCCTTCACTATGTTATGTCATATGGAGCTCAAGCGCAAGTTCAGTCAGGAAGACACTCACTCGTAATCTCTGTCTCTCCTCTCCTTGGAATTACTCTATCAGCTGATTGGGGGCGTGCGCTTTTAAGTAACCAACCAGATTCGGCACAGTTTCCTTAAGCAAATCATATCTGTGCAGTCAACTTTAAAAGTGTTCTCTCTGCTGCTGTCAGTTGTCATTTCAGCTAAGCAGACGTGACCCTCCTCCACCCCAGTCACCTCCAGTCAGCATCACAGTCATGCTCCTGATTCATCATCAGATTGCAGCAACTCTCTTCACCACCACCACCACCAGTGTCTGGACTCCAGAGGGGATTAGGCCTATTGGACCTCAGTATCCCTACCCTCGGTGATAGTACTTCATGATGGAGTCCAATCGCCAAAGGCTTTGCACTTTTCATATTTGCATGTGTAATAAATCATTGTTAAACTATAAAACAAGTCTCTCCTGATTGAAATGTTATTATTAGTATAGTATATGTTCTTTGTCCTTTTCTGTTCTCAGGAAGATCTCTGTCATATACACGCGCGCGCACACACACACACACACACACACACACACACACACACACACACACACACACACACACACACACACACACACACACACACACACACACACACACACACACACACACACACACACACACACACACACACACACACACACACACACACACACACACACACACACACACACTCATAACATGATAAATAACGATTTGACACACAAAAAGTAAAGCGCCGTTCAGCTATTGTATTTAGAAAACACTTGACATCTTTGAATCATTCCATAAAAAGATCATTGATTTCAAGTCCACTGCTTTTTTAAAAAAAAACATACAGTACCAAAAACAAAATAAAAAAGAATAGAAATCACTTTACAGAGTGGTTTGTCAAAGCTCGGGATTGATTGAAAAGCATAACTAGGAGTACTGCGTTTACACATTCACATGGATCAAACTCGTCAACATCAGCTGGAGGGTGTTGAGGTCAATTCTTACAGGGACAGGACATGACGACAACACAGGCAACATACAGAAGGTTGCGTTTCACTATCACATAAACAATAAAGACGAGGGGAGGAGTTTGTATGGACAAAAGAAAGGCAGGAGCAGAGCCTGGGCAGCATTCCTTTTATCATCCCACAGTGAATGCAAAAAAAAACATACAAGTGCAGAAACATTATGAATAAATTATTTGCATAAATAAGATCGATGGTAAAACAAAATAATACACAAGAGTTGTTAGGCAAGGCTGCTTTGGCACATTTGTGTACTTACAGTACTGTGATAATTAGGTCCAAATAACTGCTGATTTGTTATACTGCATGCCATGCCAATTGCGCGTTGCCCTTGGCAGCTCCAACTTACAAGCTATTTCCTATAATATCCTTCTCTAAAGCACGGTCGCATCAGCATTTAAAACGGTCACTAAGTCCCCATGGAATGGTTGGCGAGGTCAATCTTTCTTTTGTGGTGATTTTTAAAGCGTCAGTACTTCTGGAACAGAATCTGAACGTTTCGGTTTCATGTTGTCTCTCTGTGAAAGTTGAATTCAACACAACTTGTGTTTCCATTTTATTGTCGGGCGAAATTTTAATTAACTTTTGAAATATCGCAAAAAAAGAAATGCGAATTATCAACTGGGTTGGAGAGAATTAACTCAGCTATGCAAAGCATAGTTTCATCAGAAGTTGGCGCCACAGGCTACGCATGGCTGTAATCCACCAGGAAACAGAGTAGAAGAAGAAGAGCTTTAGACCAAAACAAGTCGCCTTGGCCAGCTAACCCATGTACGAACTAACAAAAAAATGATTGAGGTCTTCAGGAATTTGTTTCAATCGGTCAAGTTTTAATTGTTCTTTTATGTCCGCAAGTTTTAGTCATGTCTCATGCTGTCCGGCGATGAAGATGACTTAATGCAACAATTCTTGCTTCGAAAAAATCCCAACAAAGTGATTGCAACGATTCTATAGGCAATAAATCATTTTGTAGCAAACTTTTGCCACTTTAAAAGCTGATGTGACCAGGCCTTCATCGTGTCAACACATATTATCCAAGCTTCTCAGATCTTTTGTGAGGTTTTTTTTAAAGTGCAGCTATGCGTTTGCTATGGAAGAGAAGCAGCAAAGCTCTGTCTACTAAAGCATGTATGTATATATTCAGTTTTCAGTATTTCATTTCTTCTCTTTTCTACTATTGAATGCAAGCCAATTAGTGGTCATATATTGTACATGTACATCAAAAATACATGTGTGCTTTTCTAATTGAAAATAGATTTGTGCTGCTGTACTGTGACCAATAGACTATAGTGACATCATATTAATATAAGTGCCTTCAGATACTCTTGGCTTGAAATATGACATATGAAATGATTTGACTTCATTATTACTGGCCTGCAGATACAGTATATCATGGCTTCATCATGGGTGGAAAGTAAAGCAGTGTTACTATCTTCCAGTAATGAGAGAAGAACAGAAAAAAAAGATGGATATTAATACCTTTTTTTTTTTTTTTTTTCCTCCACATCATAAATGCTTCATACACATGGCACATCATATATACCACGTAGGTCTCAGCTGCTTCATTGTCTTTTGAAGGAAAATTACATAAAATATGAAACAAATAAATGCCATCAGACTTACATTCTAAAAAGTCATTTGAACTGATTCAACACAGTATTAAGATATCTGTAGAAATGCTTGTGAGAAACTAGTGTGGCACCGCCCCGTCAATCACACACTCAGATACGCACACGTGTGGTCACAGCAGGGTTGTCTTCCCAGAGAGCAGCATGTTAGAAGTCGTCGTGTACTATAGAAAGTCGTATGTGTTTGTGTGTGTGTGGTGTGCATGAAGGCATCCTGTTCTTGGTATGTGTGTCTGTATTAATCTTCTCCATTTGTCTATGTTATGTGTTGTCATGCACGCGTGTGTTTGTTGGGGGGTGGTGTCATTATGGCTGAGAGAAGGCTGTTGGTATAAAGGAAGCACCACCCAAACACACATTCACGCACTGTGCTAAGCAGCACACACACAGTCAAGACAGAGACTCAGCGGTCGGGGGGTCTTTGACGTCATAACCTGGCGTGCAGGTTGACGATGACGCCGTCTTCGGGAAGGTCTTTGACAGGTAGGTCGCTCATGTCCCCTCCTCCATGGTCGGTGCTCTCACAGCTACTTTGAGGCGACTCAGGAGGAGGCTGGTACAGGATGCTGGCCAACAGGAAAAAGATTGTCCCCATGACCTAAACAGATGATAGTGGTGAAGGAGTAGTTTAACAATTTAGGAAATACACGTGTTTATTTTCTTGCAGAGAGTTTCGACAAGTAGATCGATACCACTCTCGTGACTGTGCTTGAAGCCAGAGCCCTCAGGCCATTAGCTTAGCATAAAGCATAACGACTGTAGCAAGGAATAAAGTAAATAAATACACCTGCCAGCACCTCCAGTTGTATTTTGTGTGAAAGTTAACCCATTCAGTAGTGTAACACGTTGTGTACCATTTGTTTAATTTGTACACAAACTGAAGTGTTTACCCCCTGCTTCCAGTATTATGCTAAACTAAGCTAATTACATTTAAACATGCACATCAAATATGTCCATACAGTCCCTAAGGCAGAGTGTGTAAACTATGTTATTACATTTTTTAAGGGAAGCAGAGATATCTTTCGTTTTCAACAAAGAGATTGAAAGTGAGACGACAGTAAAAGGCCGGTTACTGAGTCTATTAGTATTACCTTATAGATGATACCAGCTACTAGTGTGTACTGGCTCATGGCTGAGTTATGATAGAGGTAGCAGGAGCCCTGCTCACCACACTTATCCTGCCACAGTAAGCAGGAGATGTCAATCACCGAGCCGAAAGCTATGGGCCCCGGAATACCACCTGTAACAAAGGTTGGACAACATCTACATTAAGCAAATGGGTCGTGATTCAGAGGTTAGAAGAAGAAAAAGAACTTGATGCAAGAATACAGTGGGCCTACCGAGTGTGCGCACCACAATCCACTGGATACCGAGTCCAAAGGACCTCTGGCTGTCTGGCACACACCTGCACGACACACAGTTGGTCAGGCATGAAGGCAAAATGGATCTCACACTTCATTACGATACAAGTTCATCCTTTTTTCAGCTCCTTTTGCGGCATTTGTTTTATCTGCAGTTTGCCCCGACAGTACTATAGTGATCTGTTCGGACCGCCATCTAGTGGGCCACGGAGGTACTGTCAAATGGTTCGATTTAGAAAATATATATTTGGGGCGAGTTATGCCCATTGGCAAGGCAGCTATGTATTTTTCAAGGCAGTTACCAGCTGTTTACTTGTAATCAAAACACAAGTAGTAAATGTGACATCATTTACCTGAGTGTGGCAGTGAGTGCTGGGATGCTACAGAGGAAGGTGAAGGAGATGATGATGAAGAGGAAGGAGAGGAAGGCTGGCATGTGGTGGCAGGTGCTGCCACACTTCCCTGTTAGAGCAAAGCCCTCCTCGCCCCCGGACACATTTCCCACCACACAGCTGCATCCAGAGTACACCTGAAAACACACATATTGTTCATTAGTTCACAAACAGAAACATGAACTCTTGTGCATAGGGGCCTTTTGGCTGTGTTTATGCACATGGCATACGTTTTGGCAATGGTGTAAGTTTACAACCGTAGCTCCCGTATTAAGTCTGTAATAATCTGTAAAGCAGACATGCTTAAATATGTCAACCATTGAAGACCATCATTATTATTTTATCATCAGGCTTTCAGTCTAGAGCCCTGGCTTCAAAATAGTAACTTTTACTATTTTCTACCAGATTTCCTCGTGTTTGGCCTTTAGGGGCCTAAGAGGATCATACTCTATCTTAAAATAATAACATTGTTGACTAAATGCAACAGCGATATTATACAAAGTACTAAAGGACATCATAAGAACATACATCAAATCATATTTGCTTAATTCAGAGCTATTCAACTGTCCACCTAAACTGCTTTACTAATTTTGCTGCTTCTAAATTAGTAAAAACGTTTCGGTGAGTAGGTTCAAGTGTGCATCGTAAACTGTGTGATGGTTAAGAGAATTAAAAGAAATACTGAAAGGAACAATGTTAAAATTCTTAAATATCACTAAATTATTTCATTATATTATCCTAAATGTTGTAGGTGTAACAAAATGTTATTGTCTTTACAATAATGTCGATTTATCATTTGGAAAAAAAGTTTTTGTTTGAAGAACATTTTATTCTTCATTGAAATGCTTCAGAGGAGGCCTGTAATGCAAACGAGTACCTCTGCAGCAGAATTTAGCATCCTCAGTTTATACTAACACTGAGAATGTAAATAACTATAACTGCAGTGAATTCATTTGAATGTATTGTTGCTTGTTAGCACCTTATGCTGGGAAGTTAAAAAATATCTTGAGGAGCAGAGGAAAGTCATTTTTTTATGCAGGAGGGGGAGGCTTCAGCATAAGGGAGGAAATACTGGGAGGCAATGCTGTCCCCTGTATTTACAGACTCACAGCTTTGTGCTCTCTAGGGCTGTCCTCAACCAAAGAAATTGTCAGAGGACTAACACTCATAAGATTTTGTTGTCTAATCCATTAGTTGATTTAATATACAGATCTGTAAAACAGAGTTTTTCCACAAAGAATCACACAAAATCTTTGAAAAAACTAGAGATGTGCACATAAGTTAGTTGGAAATAAGTCATTGAGCATGAAAAACGCATACAAAATGACTAATCGACGAATGAACAAGACCAAAACCACTGATCAGTCAATGAATCTACTAAGAGGGTTGCAGCATTAGAGCAGCACCTGTTTGCCCGTGGACTGCTCGGTGTGGTTGATGG
The DNA here is from genome assembly GCF_910591455.1 of Pholis gunnellus. Classification (NCBI taxonomy): domain Eukaryota; kingdom Metazoa; phylum Chordata; class Actinopteri; order Perciformes; family Pholidae; genus Pholis; species Pholis gunnellus. Next base: position 22,114,324 of record NC_136536.1, on the reverse strand, counting down.
CGCTGCAGCCAGCGTAGCAGGGGGAGTAATACATCACTCCGTCTGCCCCACACACCGGGTTGTACAGCTCTCTGACACAACTACAGCCTGCATTACAGCCCACTGTCAGGTCCTCCTCTAAAGAAGAGCTGCAGACACGAGGTGAAGGAGAGACAGAGAAATGAGAGGGAGGGAGGGACAGAGGGAGGGAGGGAGGGACAGAGGGAGGGGGGGACAGGTGTGTGGAGAAAGGACAAAGAAGGAGGTCATTAGATGCAAAAAATGTGCTACCTCATACTTTGTGATAACAAGTAGTTTCCTAAGTCACTACTGTACAAGTCATCATGATGGTAATACTCTGAAGTACATAAAGACAGTGCTGAATAAGCCAGGCTATACTCATACAATGTTCGACGCCATACCTACGAGAAGTAATGCACCGTAATTATGTTATGTCCCACAAAATCAATTTGTATGTAATCCCAGTTATCGTAAACCAGGAAGTATAAACCTTTAACAGTTTGTAAACAATGCTGACATACGTAAGTGTGGGCACACAAATAAGGTGAAGTGCAATAGCTTGTCAAGCTATGCAAGGGTTGTGAATGCAAGAATATATTAGCAAGTGACACAATAATTACCACAATGACACAATTAATATACATGTGATTGGCGGAGAAAACCCCAGCGTGTGATGTTACACCAGCGAGAAATTGTGTACAAGTCACCGGATGCAAAATTTAATCGTGTTCTTGAATATTCGGAAAATGCATAAAAAAAAATCAGGGATGACTTTTTGTAAAATATCATACTTATGAGGATACATTTGAAAAAGCACATGACAAAGCTGCACAAACTGCCCTGTATCTCAATAAATATTGTTAAATGACATCATCTACATCATTGGTCTAACTGAGTCGAAAAACCATTAAGTAAATACGTATGTTTTGTGCTTGCAATGGCTTCACCACGTTCTTTTCACTAGAAGATTATGATCCAAACAATCCTAAGAACATTTAAATGTTTAATGTGAAGTGAAATGTGTCTTTGTACAGCTAAGCACCTCCCATTAAGTTCTATTTAACTAGTAATCGTAAAGGAACTTCCTTTAAACTTCACATAAAATCAATCTAAAGTCAAGGAAAGAAATAAAATATTTATGGATTAAATTCATCTACAATCCCACTTAAAATTAGACAAGATGTGGCGAACAAATCAGCTGGGATGAATTGCTAAAATATGCTGCACATTAATAAAAATGACATTTACAAAATGGACTTATATAAAAGGTAAGCTACCGTTAATGCTAATGCTAACACAACATTGTAAAGGACTGTTAGTGTGACATTGACACAGATTGTTGGAATGACCACAAGAATAATTGCTACCTCAATTTCCCCCAAATATTAAAGTGATATTACTGCATCTTTTCGGAAAAAAAAGTCAAATGAACAATAACCGAAACTAATACACATTTTAGTCAAAATAAAATCATAAAAAGAACTCAACATTAGGAGCCAACATAAACACTGCCCACCTGTTCCTACGGCGCAGCTCGCTTGGCTTGTCATACAGGTCTTTGTACTGGTCCAGTTGCTGGTTCTCCATCAGACTGTACTGGTATGACGCTGTGACACCGGCCATGGGCACGTTGGGGCAGTGGATGAGGAAGATGAAGATGGCGAGCAGACTGACCATCGCACACATCATGCAGAAACGGATGATGCCTCGACAGCGCAGGTTCAATCTCTTCACGATGTAGCCGCCCAGGAAGGTGCCACCGCCGCCGGCTGGTACCACCATGTATCCTGAGGGGGGGGGGGGAACATACATAGGCATGCAATCAGGCTGCTGTTCTACTATTAGGCCAAAAATCTCTACTTGTAGACATGAAGTATCACAATCTTAGTTGTAACAAAATGTACTGAGTAGAGCCCATAGAGGATTAACTCTTTTCACTGTGGACACTGCATTGGCTTTTCTGCACCAGACTCCAGGAGACTGCCATGGTTTGGCCAGATAGAGATAAATTAATTGTTTAAGTGGAGATTTGGAAATGTTTCGATCATATGACTCTAAAACAACGCAGCCGCCACGCGACTTTTAAAAATCTATCCAAATCCTTCCACTTGCGCTTTTTCTGAGCCTAACCTCAAACTATTGCTGTCTAAACAAAACCAAGTAGTGTTTGTTGCGTAAGTAAACCTTCACTGGAAGTTTCATTTCAAAAGAGACCATATGCATGTAACCAGGTGTTGATTTTGTAAAGACGAATGCATGTAACGAGCAGAAACTGACACTCCATCCATGACATGTCCAAAACGGACACTAGGTTACCTAGAGTGTCATAGTTCAAAGTAGTAGGGCCTCTGATCAAGCCTCGATATTTGACAATTTCGGGGAGTGAGGAAGTGTTGTAAATTCAGTGAAAGTGCCTGTTACATAAGACACTTCTTCTCAACAGGAGAAAAAAGTCACTAGCTTGATCCTGCAAATATTTACTTCACCAAAAACTCACAGTTGAATGATGTATTTCAATGATAAAATGTGCCTATTTCTGGTGTAGTTAAATGATAAATGACAAAATATTCCTACTTCTGGTGTCAATTTATAAATGTATTGCAGAGGAGGTACTGGCAAATATAAGGTCAACGGGAATAAAGTGTTGAATTTTACATATTTAATGTCTCCAACATCTCCAAAGGAACAGGTCAGAGTCAAAAAAGTCTGTCTTGGCTTTTTTTTATTTCTCACTGGGTTGAGATGGCTTTAAAACAGATTTTGATCGCTCATTTGGGTTTGCTCTGGACTTTGCATCATGTGTTGTATGATTTAACCCCACTCACCAAACCATGTGGCAGCCTCTGAAGCACTGAGACTGAACTGTGACTCCAAGAACTTTGGACCGAAGGTGGACATGCCAGCGATGAGGGTGGCCTCCGTAGCCCCAGCCAAGCACAGGAACAGGAAGGGGGGATTCTTCAAGAGGAGCAGCACAGACCTGGAGGGAGAAAGACGGAGCAAAGAGTAAGTGTGCACAACTAAGTGAATAAAACGTAGCTTCCTTTTTAATTAAACCAGGCCGCTCGAATCCCACCAGCCTGGAGACGTTCCTAGTACAGATGAGCACTGCACAAGATCTAAAGACGCATCGTCATGTTACACAACATGATCCTCGCCTTACTGTGTGCACGTAATCCCCAGTGCTACAGTAACAGTGGGGACATCCTGTGGGTTGCTGCGTTCATAGTAAACACAGTAGTGAACTGAAAAGAGGCAGGACTGCCACTCATCTGTCAAAGTCCGTAACATGCCTGTCTAAATATAGAACTTGTCTGGAATGTGACGTTTATTTCCTCTATATTATAATCTCTTGATTAACCTCTTGATGGATTGATGTTTCAAAACAGTTGAGGATGTGTGCAGCGGGGGGGAGAAAACATACCAACACAATGTCATGATAACTAACATACGGACATTTTCTGAATTTACAAATAGAGCAACTTGCTGTAATCCAGTTACTCCTAAAAGGGTTACAGCGGTCAAAACGTTTTAATTAGTGACTTCGTATTCGGCACTCATTGTCATCATCGTCATCATTGTCATCGTCGTCATCATCATCATCATCATCATCATCATCATCATCATCATCATCATCATCATCAGCATCATCATCAGCATCATCATCATCATCATCATCTAACTGGCTAACATCACACGTGGAATTCCACTGAGAATTGTTAGCTACAAGCAGAGCGGCTGACTTTTCAATCTCGTTTTGGAGTGAGACAGTAAAATGACTGCAGGTTTGACATGTTCACAGTCGGGGCCATTGGGAACAGGTTTACATTGAAAATGTCAGTAAATCTCTGAGGGAAAACATTGATCAAATATAAGTTCAAGAATTCGGACATTTTGAATTCAACACTTTAATTTGAGGAATGACAGTGAGTTATTGGTCTCTCTCTGCATAAATGATCTATGGCTGTAGTTCCCAAACGTTTTCCGAAAGGGACCCTCTCTCTATCTCTGAGTAAACTCGCGTATCCTGAATGGCTGACATATTCGACAATATCGATTCAGAACAACTGATTAACTGTACAATCAACCCAAATAGTGAATGCCATAACTGCAGGAAGTAAAAGGTACAATTTGGATCAATTGTGATTTTTTTCCTGTGAATATTGCATCAGTGACGAGTTGTCCTGTTATTTTAGGAACTTTTGATACAAGTCTCTGTTTGTATAAATTAGTCTTTGTAATTGTTTTTTATAAATCCTACATACTTAATAGGCTTCTTTTTGATAATTTGTTTTCTTCTCCCTGGTGCTTGGCCATTGTTCTCGTAGCACTTTGATTGTTTCGGCGGCTGTTTAGCAGAGGCCCTGATGCTGAATGAATGAAATGCTGGGATATAGGCCAACTGTATGTTTTTGTCTTACCCCCCCTTAAAACAAGGAGGCCTCGTGACCCCCCCCCCCCCCCCGTGAAGCTTTTGCCGCTCTAAGTGGGGGTCCAAACTAACAGGCAGGTTTTCTTCTAGGAATTTTTTACATTCTCCATTTTCCGATTTATGGCACAAAAACAACTCCTCGTGTTAATGCGCTGAGAGTCATTCTGATGATGTCATGAAGGTGTCACGTCTCTCTTTGATGTCATCTGTGCTGTAATCTCTATAAAGATATCTGCCATCAGAATCTGTAGGCAGCGGGACAAGATTTTGGTATCAGAAGTGTTCTGCTTCCCATTTGTAGTCTATGTTGACCGATCACGTTTAAGCAGCGTTTGGTTGAATCCAGTTAAACATGCGTTGTGGAGAGAAAATCTGGGAACCCGCCAGATATCATCTGATGATCATTTAGCTTTTTATTGGTTTCAAATGAGCTTGTAAAACTGGCTACTTGTGAAGGAATGAATACAAAGTAATACACATTGTCTCTCAACTCCAACTCCAGTCTCACATGTTCCTCTTGTCCCATCTCATCTATCCTCAGAACGGTAGTCAACGTGTTCCCAGGTTGCCTGTACTGTATCCAGAACACTTTTCTATTATCCTCTTCAGTAGGTGCATTACCTTGGCATGTCTTTGACTGATTTGCCAAACTGAGGGTCTGCGGCTGTGGTCTGGCTTCCGTCCTTGAGCTGGTGGGCCTCAGACACCCGCATGGCCACGTACTCCTGAGAGCCTGCAGGAGGAGGCAGAGGATGTGAGACTGAGTGACATTTGCCACTCCCATAACCAATTTCTACCGTAAGCTAAAAATAACAACATATATGAATGAATGCACTTTTGCTTCTTTACTGCCTGCCTGTTGCAAGACAAAATAGTGTGTATGTGTATGTGTGCAGTGGACGGGAGTGGTACCCGGGAGCTGTCGTGGGTAGCCCAGGATGGGGAATGCTACCAGTAGAGCTGCTGCTCCTCCTGCCAGGAAGCCGATCCACCAAGCCCCGACCCACAGAGGGTTCTCTGGAGTCATCTCTGTACTGTGACAACACACACACACACACACACACACACACACACAAACACATTGTGTGAATGACTTGACATTCACCGATATCGACCTTTAAATGCTAGTCCACTTAGGGCTGGGTAATATGGCCAAAATCTTATATTACAATATAGGTCATTTCATATGTCGATAACAATACATTTTTTGGTAGTTCAATACATAAATAGGCTTTACTATGTGATTGTTTCATAGAGACTATTTTTGTATACTTAGTGCAAAATTAACTATGTTAATTATGTGCGAAAAAATGAATCAATATTTCCAGCTATACACTGTCTCTGTTAACATGCATCAAGTCTGCTCTATTATATGTTGTTCTATATATACTCTATTCATTCATGGGTGTTCTAGTCTATTGTTATTGATTCTGCCATCCACAGCAGACTCACGTCAGGTGGATCTCGGTGTAAATGTTGAGGAAGTATCCCCCCAGCAGGTAGCCTGCTGCTGGACCCACAATGGCCGCTGTGTAGAAGATCCCTGGAAAGAGAGAGAGAGAGACCACAGACTGAGAACCAGACCTTGGGTGTGTCAGTATACTGTCTACTTCCTGTTTCCTACAGGTTAAAAGGGCCCCATTGTTCTTTATTGGGCTCTGTGTCCCCAAAGATAGAGTTAGAGCTTGATGTCAAAGACTGTTTGTGTGTTTGTCCTTTAGTTTTGAGCACAGCGTTGAGTGGGTCACACTGTGCTCTGCTGCTATTTGAAATGGGCCTAGTGACGTTTAGTACCACTGGTGTCCTGAGTGGATGCTGAATGGTGAAGAAGGTGAAGAAAAGCCGGAAACAGTCTAAAATGACAGGGCTGGCACTTGATCTCTGTTAATGGCAACACAATAATGAATACCATGAACAATATGTTGTGACAGAGTGTGTGTGACTGCACAGAGGGCACATTTGGTTATTTCTATTTCTTCTGTATCCAATTCTCAGTGTTAAAAGTTCGTTCTGTGACTGTCCTCTGGATGGGTACTCCGAATTGGAATCATTATATAGTGTCATTAGAGCAACACGTAATTGTCTTATTTGATCCTAGAGGGAAAGTGTCACAGCAGTTGTGCCCATTTAACTAATTCACCACATTAAACACTTTGAATGAACAATAAAAACAAACAAGAGGGAAAGAGTGGGATGCAACCAGTGTTGTTACAGTTAGATTACAGGTCTATGTTTCAACTCGCACTTTGTGACAGATTTGTTGGCGTTTGTATGCTCATGGTCGAACAAATATGTACGTTTACATTCATGCAAACAACCGACGCCTGCAACGGACATGCAGTCATTATGAAAAGACGCCCTGCTTGATATGTGTTCTCATTATGCAATGCAATTGAAGCGCATTCAAAACAATTAACAATCAGAGACAGAAGTCGGTGCACTTCATAGTCCAGCTGCCAATATTAGCTGAGATTGCCTCAACCGGCAACTGGTCAAATTAGTCGGTTTATTAGAATGCATCGACAGAGTCGTATGATGAAATGCTTTAGTTGTGGTCCCTTTATGCTACTCACATAAAGAGTCACAATCAACCCAGGACACATCGCTGCATCCTGAAACTTCCCACCATCAAACTTTACTCCACTCAAGAATGTTTATCTAAAAGTGCAAAATTAATAGAGCAAAGATGACTTCATTCATTCTCTATAGGGGTACATTTTACTGGCACTTATAGGTATAAATGGCCTTTGTTTCTTTTTTTAAATAATTCTTAATAATTCCGTGTGCTACACAACACACTTTTAGGAAAAGTCACCGACTGGGGGACACTGGGACACTTGTTAAGGTACTATGGTCTAAACAAATCAATTTGTCAGTCACATTATGAGAAAGAAGGAAACGAACAAAGGGCCGAGCAAACAAACACACAACATGCAAATAAAAAATTGACCAATTGGGAAGAGATGATCATTTTTTTTAGTAACATGATTACATCATTAATATGATCACTGTTAGTGAGTGATCGCTACTTCAAACAATGCAAAACCAAACAGGAACATGCTGTACAAAATGAATTACTCACCAATATAAACAGGCGCATAGTTGGACTTGACATTCTCATCCAGGTACGTGACCCCTAACGTGTAGAGAGGCGTGGCACCCACGCCGTGGAGGAACTGGCCCAGCATGAACACAAAACGATAGCTGGACAATCCTCCACCCTCCTTGTCCTGGCACGGGGTGGTACGGTTGCCGGAGCACATAACCGTCCGCTCGGTCAGACTGACCTGGTAAGGGGGCGTGGTAAAGTGAGGCAGGGCAAACACCAGCGAACCAATAGCCATGATCAGCACCCCCCATCCCAGCCAGCGGGGCTTGTGTCCTGTGCCGCCGAAGTAGCTGACGAAAGCCAGGCAGACGCAGGCGGCAATGTCGTAGGAGCTGGCGATGAGGCCGGCCTGGTAGCTGCGCAGGTCGAAGCGCCTCTCAATTGAGGTGACCACTGTGTTAATGAAGCCGTTGATTATCATCCCCTGGAGGAAAGAGGCCACACAAAGGAAGAACAGCACCCATCGAGGGGTATTGAAAGCTTGGATAGCTTTGGGCGTCAGGGCCCCCCAGCCACACAGCTGATCCGAGTCAGTGGAGATCAGCTTTAACCCCATTGGGGTCCCTGGTTGTGTTTCCGCCCCGTACAGCTGCCCCGGGAGCGTGGAAGCCCCGGTGAAGATGTGGGGCCGAACGGGGCCATCAGCTCCGGGGCTGCCAGGGCTTCTGGGGCCTGAGCCTAGTGGGCTGCCTGTCTGGGAGTCTGGGGGGCTGGGGGTGTCCAGAGAGGGGCCCCCGCTGAGAGGGCAGTCCTGAAGGTCCAGGAGCTCCTGCTTGGAGCTGAAGGAGGCATCGGCATTTAGCAAGACGGGCATCTCCCCTCTGAGGGGCAGTATTCTGGGTCCTTATGGCGCAGGAGGGGGGGTCGACGTGGGAGGTCTTTGAACGGGGGAGGCAGAGAACGATGTTTAAAATGTAGGAACACAGCAATGTGAATCAACTGACGCTCAAGGTGAATGCTTTGTGTTCAGGATCTCTGTCAGGCCCTGAGATGATCTATTCTTGGCTTGTATCACTTGCTCCATGTGTCCACAGTGCTCTCCAGGTGCTCTGGTTTACCCATCTGTACAAGGTTGTGCAGGCTGTAAAGACTTCATACTGACGTTGAGTAATGGCATCCTATGAAGAGCAAAGACAGAGATAGGGAGAGAGATTGGATCAGTGAACCAATCGGTTTTAATAAGGCAGTAAAGTTTTTAATGTTTGCATGAATGGATGACACACAAATCTGACACAGCTGACCTATTTTTGTGTCCCTTCAAGAACAATGTGATCCTCACATCAAGATAAGAGTATAACAGTGTGATACAAATAAGTTTTCTTTTACTTTTTTTTGCCACATATGGATGCCAGGGCAAGCAGACACACATACGCACACTGACATGGGAATAAAATCATTCCTGCACAATGCAGCTGATTGAGTGAACTCTATAATAACACAATAAATAAATGATGATCAGAGGTCACAAACACCCACATGTTCACACACAACCTATAAAACCTCAAAAAAACACACACCGGTAATGAACCGTAAGATGCAACCTTTGCTCCAGCAAGCAGAAACACAGATCACAGCTTTCATTAACACCAACATAAAAAGAAAACAATGTACAGATGTACAGTTTCATTTGAGTAATTAGTGCAGCTTGAGACATAATATCCACATTGCTACTTAAACCACACTCTTATAACAATGCATATTTGACTCATCATTGCAGATTAAAGCATAAACACCGTCCAAGTGAAGTTACTTCATACCACCCAGGAGTCTGGGTGATATTGCGTAATGCTTATAACAACAGAATAGACCTTTATTATTTCGTATCGAGACAAAACAAGGTAGCTGGCAAAGCAGCCACTTTGTGTACCTTGAGAAGTTAACGCATTTATTTACTTTCGGTAATCTCAACAGTCTTTGTGAATGTTTGCAGAGAACCTGACCTTTACATTCCATTTGAGTTACCTACTGTGCACGACGCCCTCTAAGAATTTCGATAACTTAAAGGAGAAGTATAAAAAAGGAACTAACTCTGTTCCTCATTGAATTTATTACAAGTAAACATGTTTGTGACACCAAACACTAAAATAAAGCTGTACAGCATGTGAATATCTCCTTTTCAAACAAAAGGGAAATAATTTAAACTGTGACACTCTAATAACTCTTAAAACAGACATAGCACCTTTTCTGTACAATTAATCTAACTAATTACAAAAAGCACACACATCAACAGCAGCATCCATGCTTTAGAAATAAGTTTACATTAATTGGCAACCCCTTTAAATAGAATATAGTTGCCCACAAAAATTCAGATCCATCACAAACACAAAGCTCTAACTATATAGCAATGTATCAGGTTATAATATGCTCTATTTAGCGTCCTACCTCCATTCCAGCTCGTGATAATCAACCAGTCTGGTGACATAAAATGAAACAATAAGAAAAAGACGGAGTGGAAGAGACCGGGCAGCATAAATATGAGAAGACGTGAGAGTGGTATCCATGCTAGGTCCTAAGCCCGTCTCTCAAAGCCTCTTATAGTCCAGCGCTGTGGCAGCACATAAGTACATCCCCCCCCACACACACACACACACACACACACACACACACCTGACAGATAACTGCACTGTGCTTACTTGTGCTTCTGTCTTTCCAAAGCTAGTTAAAAAAAGAAAAAGAAAAGACCTGCATTGCCATTATCGCTTTCAAATGTGCAAATGTGGGGAAAATACATATTTGAGCTGTGGCCCATGCTGAGCACATAATATTGATACAGTACCGTCTGAGAAGTAATGTGTATAAGCATTTTGGATTCAACACTCATTGATGGAAAAATCTTTCTAGAAACTTAGTTCCTGGTACTTTCTATGCCAAAGGTTGAGATGCTAGTTTGCTTTCAATCTAACTAGATGTTTTTCTTAAAGTGACAGCGCTTGTATCAGTCCATATCTCCTGAAAGTTCGTATATAAAAGTAACAACATCCAAATATGTTTTTGATGATTGATTATTGATTATTAATAATGAATGTGTCCACCAGAAATATGTGAACATTTGTTGAATTTGTGGATTTTTTTTACATTTATGTACAATAACTATTGTTATGTGCATTGAACGATATTTTTGAGAAGTTATTAAAATATAAATCACAAAAAAAACAATTGTAAATCCTTCTGTGTGCATTCATTAACATTGGACTGATCTGTAGCAGCTTTAAGAAACAAACTACCACTGACAACATACGCTCAAGTGCACATACAACACGTTCTCCCTCCCAACTCGTCGCATACGGACGCTTGGTCAGTGGCCCCTTGCCGTCACTTTATAACACACCGGGTACCCCAATACTTTTACCCTGCGCCATCATTCAATGAGCAGGGTAGTCCCATAGATTGCAACATGTGGTTAACTTGGTTTGGGTTTAAAATCATGCTTCAGATTAATTAAGTTGTAATAACTCAAATATCTCACTGTGGACTTCCGGTTCCACACGGGACATAAACAGCGGTCTGCTGGGTGAAAGTCCTGTGATTGTTTGACCCATCCATCCACCCCGACCTCCTGCCGACGTGGACTTTGTCGCTCCTGATACTTTGTCGCTCTTCATACTTGTCACCTGACTTCCTACTTTACTCCCATCACAATTGCTACAGCCACCAGAGGCAGCAGCCCTACACGTCCAAAACTGATGCAAAAAGGGTCACATTGAGCATCACAGTTTGACGCCAAAGGGCCACTGACCAAGCTGCCGTACGTGACGAGTTGGGAGAGAGAACGCGTTGGCACATGTGCGAAATGCACTGACACAGCTTTTTGATTTCAACAAACAACTCCTATTTTGGCACCGAAACCAAAAAGCAGTCTGTAAAATTGTTGTTGGCAAGCTACCCCAGCTCATTATTCTGCACGGTTTTCACTGAGCACAGAATACCGGAGGGTCCTCACAAGCAAAGCTGTTTGCTGAACAATAGAAAAAGAATAGGACTTTCCAACCATGCTGCTGTGAGCTGCTGACTATTCAGCTGATCGCTCGTGATAAGTATGAATAAAAAGGTTTGGGACAGAAGCCAGAGCTGACAATCCAATTAAAATCGCATTACGGTTATCTGAGGTGGGGGGGTGGAGGTATAAAGGAATTTGTTTGGTGAGAGATTGTGAGAAGGTTTTATAAAGCATCATGAGAGGCAGGGGAGGGGAGAACGAGTGGATCAGTATCAGGTGATGATGATACGACCAGAGGTGGGAGTGTCTTAGAGCCGGGCCACTCTGTTAACAATGCACTATGGTGAGGTAATCCTCTCCCACTGTTTGTTTTTTCTGTCCCTGGCTGCTTATGAACCAAACAAAGCCAGAAATTGAAACGTTCTCACTGGGTTCTTTTTTTTCTCATTACAGTCCTATCTCATTTTCTATCTCGCCCTTTTCTTGCCTGTTTTCAAAGTGAGATCAGAGCGAGCAGTTGTAATATTAATAAGCGACGGGCTTTGCCCTACCTGGTCCTTTATCTTCACAGCAGAAACGTATTTGCTTTGGACTGGGGAGTCTTTCCTCCTCCGTGGTAAACAAAGGCTTTTGAAGTATCAAGGGGACGCCTCTCATGTGGTTATTACACAGCCACCAAACGACAGACTTAGACAAAGTCTCACACTGCCAATCACCCTCAAAGACACCGGTGTTCGCACACACTATATTACAAGGGAAGAGTTTTGTTACTGCAAAAGGAAGGAATATTTACTGTAGCAGAAAATTCGTTTGGGAAAAATGTAGTGAAGGAGAGATTCTGAGGCGAGCGGAGCTGTGATCCAGTGAGTCAACTGTGAGAACAAGTCACCCCGTTTGAACCGAGCGCTGATGTAATTCCAGGAACCAGCTCTTTGAAGCTTCAATTAGAAAAGCATACAGCCCTGAATTGAACTCCAGCAGCATTGCGTAGTGTGTTCTTGTTGACCTGCATGTTGTGAGACCAATATGGCATAAATCTGAGCGTTGTTTGTAAGAGAGAAGATAATCACATGGAAGGAATATGTGGTCAGCTTTATTCATCTCAGTCTTGGTTTGTTAAAGTGGAATTGTGACTAATTTAGTTCCATTTTCTGTGTTTGACTGCAGACTGTGACTGAGTGCGAGAGATGCGTGATTACAGGAAGAACGTCGTTGATTGATATAAGTTGGTTACCAGCTGTGGGACCACCATTGGAAATGGTGATATGATATCTTTCCAACTAATTTCTATGTTTAGCCTCACTGCACGTTTGGGTTTACCACGTCTGTGGACACACACACACACACACACACACACACACACACACACACACACACACACACACACACACACACACACACACACACACACACACACGGAGGGGGAAAGAGAGAGAGAGAGATACTGTCCATACATACAAAACACATACCTTTAATTACGCTTCTTTAAAAAACAATTTGCAGTGTTCACACAGTTTTCCATTCTTTGTATTTATATTCTTAACGGCAACGTCTAAATTGTTCTATTCTTATCTAAAGTTATCTTTATATATCTTTAAGATGTATGTATTTGTACTGTTTGTATTTTAAGTTAAACAGAAGCCTACTTATTTTCATTTATATATATATCTTACTACAATGTTGCAATGCTGCACAGCTCTGTTCACACATATCTGAATTCTAGTAGATCCTTACTTATTGTTTGTACATTTATTTCTTTTTTATTTCACCCTTTCCTCGGCAATGCAAACAAATGATTCCCATGCCAGTACAGCCTCTTCCGATCACGTCTGAACCTGGTCCCTTTCCTCTCCTGCCTGCACTGCAGCACATAACGGGTCTGAAGGGGATACAATGCAGAGCTATGACTTAATGCACAGCAGACATTAGGGACGCTAGATTCTTTCTTAAAATCGGATGACTTTATTCTCATTAAATTATGATTTTAATATTGTAATATTGTTTCTTTTTCACTCAAACTACTACGACTTCTCAGGGAACACAATGATGTGGGATATATTTTTAATGTGCAGAGTTTTGAAGATGGACAGAAATCGTGTTAAAGTCCAACTATTCAAGCCTTGGAAATGCATGAAGTACATATAGGCTGGATCCAAGCAGTCATGTGCATTTCACTTAATGCAGCACATGGCACCTAAACGTTTTCAGATTGGATGGCTTTAGAAAATGATCAAATTGTATTTTAATGAAATGGAGCTCAAGCGCAAGTTCAGTCAGGAAGACACTCACTCGTAATCTCTGTCTCTCCTCTCCTTGGAATTACTCTATCAGCTGATTGGGGGCGTGCACTTTTAACTATCCAACCAGATTCGGCACAGTTTCCTTAAGTCAATCATATCTGTGCGGTCAACTTTAAAAGTGTTCTCTCTGCTGCTGTCAGTTGTCATTTCAGCTAAGCAGACGTGACCCTCCTCCACCCCAGTCACCTCCAGTCAGCATCACAGTCATGCTCCTGATTCATCATCAGATTGCAGCAACTCTCTTCACCACCACCACCAGTGTCTGGACTCCAGAGGGGATTAGGCCTATTGGACCTCAGTATCCCTACCCTCGGTGATAGTACTTCATGATGGAGTCCCATCGCCAAAGGCTTTGCACTTTTCATATTTGCATGTGTAATAAATCATTGTTAAACTATAAAACAAGTCTCTCCTGATTGAAATGCCTCCTGAAAAGAAGAGTAAGGCTTAATGATTACAGCCAACAGTGTAAGGTCATCCTTGACTTTGTTCGGTACCTGTTGCATCTCCATTATGTATTATTTGATAAACTATATGATCTGCTGAAAACAAGCAGTCAAACATGGACAAGCACACTACAAAACCTGCTTAATCCACCATTGTATACCTCGAAGTTGAATTGACACAAACCAGCTTAATTCAGACAGAATAAAACAATGTAGTGTGGCTCTTTCACCACCTGCATTAAAGTGTTTTTATAATAAGGATAACAATATTACTAATGAAAACAAGTTGATTTAAATAGCACAACCAAGAAGAAGAAGCAGGTGAAAGAGGGACGTGAAATGCATACGTAAGTATATACATAAGTATATTAAGTCTCCTTTTGTCCTCAGCCTGGAGTGAGGAACAACTAACACACCTTGATAAGAGGGCCACTGAGACCTGCAGCTGATGAAGGGCACCAGTAGCTCTTTAATGTCCCTTTAATTGCTCTTTAACCACAAGAATATTGAACAAGATTCTAAATTTGATGGGAGGCCAGTGTTAAGAATTCAAATTGGGAATAACGTGGGTCCTTGGCAGCATGCAGCATTTTTTGACCACTTGTAGGTGATTTAGGGAAGTCTCGCATTGGCAGGAGAAAATAAAATTGCACAAGTTAAGTACGGGAGAAAATAATGAATGAATGAATGAATGAATGAGTAATTCATTATCACTTATAAAGTCAACGCATGTTGAGATATGTCATATTTCTAATGTCACACAACAAAAGTGTAGATTCACTATTAAGAGTTGAGTGAAGCAGGCAAACGTAGCAGCAGAAGGGAAATCATTTAGACAGACGGGCTGATCCTCAGTATGTGGGTGTCGGACTGGTACTGCGTGATGCTGGTCTCAGTCAGTGAGGCGCTCGACCTTACTCACACCACCCAAACATATTAAACCGAACTCAGGCTGTATATCTGTCTCCATCATGTCTAATGTCCGTCTGTTTCTCTGTAACTACCAGGCGGCAACCTCCGGTTCTGCCGAGTGAAGCCGATGCGGAAGTGTCTTAAACTTGCATTCTTATGGTCTATTTAGAGTCAAATAGACCATAAAGAGGCGTCTGCTTTAGGGCGGGCTTCCTGTGATTAACAGGTCGCTGCTGCTACCAGAGCAGCTACCATACGACGCCACTATGTCACTCCTCCGCATTCTAAATTTGGTCACTTCCGTTCATCGGTTGCTAAAAAGCCAAGATGGCGACGATGAAATCGCTGAACTCGAGGCTTCATAAGGGCAGTCCACAAACCAATGGGTGATTCAATGCCACATACCACAGCATTTATAGCCTAAGCTAGTTTGCAATGCTGGTCCCCTGTTGGGGGAATATTTTATTCCAAATGAGCTAGATGGCAGGACTATATCAAATCAAACGTTCTCAAATCAATCCCATGGTGCAACACAAGAGGTTGCCCTGTTGCCATCTCCACCTCATGTTCCCATATTTTTGACAGCATTGAACAATCTCTCATTTTCTTCATCCTTCATGCCCTCACAGTTCTCTAATAGGCACATGGGAGTTATTGCAATACGTGGCCAGTATGACAGTACCCAGGCCAGATCCTCTCTGTCGTTCTAGCAGCGTTCCAGTGCTCCCAGTCAAGTAGTCGCCGCGTCTTACAGTTAGGCAGGGTAATCCGACCCTCCGGGCCCCAATAGCACTGTGGGGAATTAATGGGATGGGACAAAGTAGGCACTGACCCAATAATGGTCTTCTGCTTGGCTGCAGATTAGAGAGCAAACATCAACTAGTCCCACAGGCCACAGACAGCACTGCTCATTTACCCCTCACCTCCATGGCAATGAAGCATCTCTATTGTCTGCTCGGATGTTCATTCTCTTCTCTCTGACCTCTTTTATGATTCGACAAAACATAATGAGAAGACAAGAACAAAGGGCTGTTAACTAACAGATATATCGACTTGAGGTGCATTTGAACAACATTAGAACACTGTACTGTTTTCCATGCATTAGAACATTTCCTGGTTTGTTGTGGGGAGGTTAGTCCGTGTAGCGTGGCTGTAGGTAGAAGTATCTACATCATCAGGTTCCTGTTTTCTTTTGACAGGTTGTGATACAGAGCAAAAAAGTCACAGCTATTATCAAAGAGAATTAGCACAGTGTAACTAAAGATTATTCTATTATTGATTAGTTGTTGATTATTTCACAATTGATCCATTATTGTACAATATATTTGAGGATAGTGAATGTAAATGTACATCACAGCTTCCCAGAGTCCACGGCGAGGACTTCAAATGTCCCATCACTTGTGGACTGTTGGAGATATGATAAATGTATTAAAACAGAGAAAAGCTGAAAATCTTCACAATTGACAAGTTGGAACAACAATTACCCTGATTTTACATCTTCCCATCCAGTGTATTTATTATAAATAGCCTAGTATCACTGCTGTTTGTGATTGGGTTGTGAGAAGTTTTAGTTGGTTGCAATCTGCAACCTCATCGCTAGATGTGCCAAATCCTACGTCATTACGTACTAATTCCACATATTTGTCAGTTGTGTCCAAACAGAGAGCGAGAGGCATGAGCCGACGTACACACACAAAGAGCAGAGGGACAGAAAGGCGTGTCGACCGTCAATGAGGAATAAACTCTGATTGGTGATCTGTGATCGGATTGGTCGATACGGCTTCCGGTGATTGGACCCAAAAATCCTGGTCGCAGCCCCTTTAGTCCAGCCCCCTCATAGCCTCTATGTCTGCAGACTCGTATTCTTGTTATATGATCGATGTGATGAAGCACCTTGATTTGTCATTAATTCATTTGCGGGATCAGCGAATGCGGACATCCCTTCCTGCTTATTTGTGGTTTGTTAATTCATTTTTTCTGAAAATCTATTACACCATGATATACTGAATATAGATCACAACATAAAGTCCTATTTGCAATGCAGGAATTTGTTTTATCTCCCACTACTACCATGTAATATACTTGCATAAGCTGGAGGACAGGGGGGGTTATCTTCAACGGCCCCTGAGTAACCGGGTGTAGACCTATTTTCTATTTTACTGTTTATAATTTTGTCCAAACATAATATGTAATCATATCACATTTTCTACAAATGATGCATTCGACAAAGTGGCCGCAGCTATTTGGATGTGGCAGGATGAATGGGCACACTCTGAACAGAGATCATATAATTCAGTGAAATCATATTTCCAGCTGTGCACATCGGGAAAATGATTGATGTTTTTCTTCAATAAAGGCCAAACTCTGACGTACCGGGTGTCACGCGCTCTTCGTTGGCTGAAGTAAAGCAACACACAGACACATGTCCAAAAGTATCTGACTACAAACATAGACACACACACACATGCAGATATGCATCAACCCCCTGACCTACATCTCACTCACATGTGGGAACATGTGACCTTGCTGCCTCCTGTTGGTGGTGAAACAAAGTGAAATAAATGACCTAGAGAGCCAGCCAATGGCTCATACTTCAGACATGTTGGAATGGTCTAAAAGGCAAAGTATTTTCAAGAAGGGACGTCTGTGTGCGTGTGAGATGAGACCTAGAAAGTATCCGGGTTAAGCGCGATTCCCTTCGGCTGTCTGCACCGCTTGAAGCTGCACTTAAGCCTCGTCAGCGCCTCTGCCTTTCAAGGAACGATGGAGGGTGAGATGGCGCAGGGAGGAAATAACTGTGTCACCGTGAGCACAGAGGGGAAAACAGTCAAGAGTAATTAAAAAGATTATAATTAATATGGACTGTAACACAAGTAGGGTGCAGTCAGACACTCTGATTTCAAAGGAGCATGGTTCATCCAGCTCTGTCTGAAGAGAGGATGTGGGGGAGTCGGCAAAGCACTCTTTCCAGGAACTCTTCTTTGCTCTCACACCGTTGTATCACACAACTAAACGACACCAGTGTCCTATTCCGTCTTGTTGAAACTATACTCTGCATCCTTCTTGCTATTCGTCTCATCCACATGCACACGCCTCGTACTTTTCCATACATTTGCTCTTCCTCTCTTTCTTTGGTCGTTGTGTTGCTGATGGTGTTCCAGATGAGCTGTAGTAAGGGATTGTGCAAAATATTATATATGGGGTTAGGGTCATGATAACAGTCAGAGGATCAGATCTCATACATATCAGGTTATACAGAGCCAAATTGAAACCGAAACTTCGCGGTTTTGTTCCAGAAGTAACAAAATCCCATTTTAAGTAAAGCAGAGGACTAAAAATCCAGCTCATGAACAGAACAGTACTCAACAGTACGCTGGAGGGTTCACTCCAAACTTATTTTAAAACCCTGTTTATGGTGTTGAGTATTTCGTATTTCTGTATTTAGTTGCGTTTCATAGAACCTAATTCCCATTCCCAAATGCAGGTTCAACTCCACCGGCTAAAGAATAAGAGGGCAGTCCAAAGGTAAAGGGGACTTGGTTAGTTCAGCCATGTCTACAACAGCAGGACAGAGAGGAGAGAAAGGTGTAGAAGTTCTTAATCAGCAGAGATTTCAGTTCAAAAGCTCAGGTTAAAGGGATGTTTTTTAATGGATGGATTAAACAAGATTAAGATCCACCCACACTGCCTCACCAGTACATTTTCATGGAGTGTTTAGCTTTCTGTATGCTAACAAATGAATCATTGTTTAACTTCAATCACCAACTCTGGTTTGAGAGACTGATATTAAAAAAAGAAAGGTAATCACTTAACATTATCACTGTCACTTGCTTCCTGGGGCCAGTCAGTGTCAGTGACATCGAACGTGACACACCAGTAAAAAATAAAAATAGAAAGACCAGCAACAGCATGACATCCTCGCAATGGGAAAGGAGTCTATAGCCTACTTTTAAACTTTCTTCTTTTTTTTAATTAGGGAGTGACTGAGATTGACTGACATTAAGCCCCACGTCTCCACCCCAATCATTTTCACACAGTCCCAAATTGGTTGGTAAAATAATATCAGCACCATTGAATGAGGCTGATGAAACTGATTTGAACCCAGCTGGTTGTACTGCAACGTGCATGGGCAGCTGACTAGAACAATGCAGAGACTACTGTGCCAGCAGACAGTTCAGCTGGTGTGGTGTTAACAAACCATAGAGATGTTATGGCTTAAAAAATGCATAACTCAATTGCCACTTAATTGCAACATTGTGTGTGTGTGGAGAATTTGCTAGTCCTTTATCACGCTCTTTTTGGCCCCATCTGCCATTGTGAACTGGGACGAACAATCTCCTCAAATTAGACGGCATTAGTTCCGCACAACGCTTATCGCCACAGTAACAGAGCTCCCTGGGAAATCACTGCACTGTCATTTAAAAACCTGATGTTCGTCATCAGGGGCACCATGAGATTTTAATGTGGCGCATCAAAGATTGAAATCAGTGAAACACATAATACTACTCTGTTGACAGCTTGTTGCAGCTGAGGTGAGGTGTAAGATACAGTGAAATGAAGGTTCAACCTTTGATGAGAGGACTGATAGGTCTCTTGTGGTTTGACAAGTAATCACACAACAGGAGAAGTCACCTATCTACAGAAGTTCAAGTTAACAATGACAACAGCAGGGCATGGAAGAAAGAAAAGAGGAGATATTTTGGCTTCACTACACTGAATGAAATGTTCAATATCATGTGATGACGAGAAAAAGATTACAACAGCTTTCCTTTAGTAAAACTATACTAAAATGGTTTTCTTTGACTAAGATACAACTTAATGCCCAGACTTTCAGTGCTTTATATTTGTTACACTGTGAGGCGATGAACTGTGTGATCATTTGCTTTGTTTGTTCTAATGCAACGAAACAAAAACAAAAACCTGAAGCCTTTGTCCAAGAATGGTTTCCACCAACAATCTCAGCAGACAAGTCTAAATCAGTCTGTGTTCCCACGGTTCAATCGTTTAAAGATCCTAGTTTCTCTTCGATGTGTTTATGTTCAGGAATGGAAGGAAAACCCAAACTCAAGGTCCACTTTCTCGCTTTTCATTTAATTTCATACACATCTCATGTTTGTCTGCAGTGGATGGAATCCAGAATTCACTTTTCACTTTTACGTTTTGAGAATTGTTTTCCATTCATCTTTCTGCTTATACTACTATCGCCACATTATCGCCACATTATCAGATAAGAGTTTGCAAAAAAAAAAAAAGGAAATGCATGGAACTCACGACTCACTCCGGTCTATTCATGGGACAACACAAAGGCCTGCTTGTGCACAGACTGTTGTGACAACTGTCGGTTACTAACACTTTCATTAATGATCTTCACGGCCACCCCGTGTTTAACCAGAGTGATAAAACATGAAGCATGAAGCAGTAGGAAATGTTCCGTTTGCATTGCAGTCACTTAATACACATCTGAAACGACGTAAGGAGAATGAACAATGAGAAAACAATGAACATGATGCATTGTTTCCTGTGAGACCTTCGTGCGTAGGTAAGTTATTTGACACCAGCATGGGGAAGGAGGACTCGGCCACAAACAATGAAAACTATAGGTTTCACTACAATAAAGAGGAACAAGGGTAGTATTCAAAACAGGGTTGGATTTCATGAAAATCTTCCCCTCTAGTCCAAATTGTGTCTTGCTTTCTGTGACTTCAGGTGGATGATTGAGCTTTGCGTAAGGAAATATAAAAAAATATCAAGTTCTGCAATGTTGTGTTTTGTGATACTGTATCGATTCTCAAAAACAGTCAATTTTGAATTAAAAGTTTACATTAAAAAATGAACCCGATAAACACTTTATTTCTTTTGCAGAGATATGCAACCTCCCAGTGTATGTGCCCTCTCAAAGTAGTGCCATGATGTTGGATGTGAGTGACTGTGACAAATGTAAATGCAGCTCTCACTGTTCTGATTGCACAAAAAACTAAAACCTATTATTTACTCAGATTGCACGCATATGGTGGTGTTCTTCATACTATGACCGTTTTTCGTAAAATTGGATACAAAAACAACAACAACAATATTTTGAGTCATAACCCGTCACACGATGGGCGTCGTACAGCCAGATTCTTGCCAATACACAGCCCTACTTCACCGAGCAGAACGATGAGTTTGACACTGGAAGGCTGTGTTCATATTCATCTGCTGAAGAGGGAGATTTCCCTCTGCGCTCAACTTCAACCACAGCTTAATATGTGGGCGTACCAGGGTCACTCTACAGAAAGGGTGGAGGTAGTACAGATCTGCTGAAATGTATTCCTCCTTACATACCAAAAACCTATTGTATAACATTAACTAACTTCTAAACCTAATGAATCCACAAAACTTTATTTTTATATATTTCATTAAAAAATGAATGTGCTTAAATGTTTGGAAAAATCTGTTTTTTTCATAACAACCTGACAATTTAGCTTAAGGCGGAGTGATTGATTGATGACACCAAGAAAACATATTTGATTATTTTCTTTGCTTTTCAGCAGCACTTCATTTCACCATGCCTGACAAAAGGAAAAGTACAAAAATCAATCATTTAAACTTTTTTCTTCTCCTCATGTCTTTTTAAAGCTTTTATGTTTATACAGGAATGTCTCTGGAGTAACACCAGTGACTGTAACTCCAATGACAATATAGAGAAAATCTACAATTTCAACAAAATGGCTGCCATGTGTCAGACCACTTGTTTTCAGGCAAATCTAAATCATTAAACTGTTCAATATATTCAGTTTTAATGTTCAGCTTTTAACCCCTGCGGCCAATAAATGAGTAACAACATATATCCTGATATTTGAAACAAAACATCTGACTTTGTCCACTGCACTTCCTCCAAGGACCTCTTGATCCAAGAAGAACCTCAAATGGTCAGTGTAGTATTTCAAAATAAAAGTGTTTTGTGTAGCATGAACACCAATGACATAATTCTGTGTGACTGGTATTTATTTAATATAGTTAATAATAATGAGCTATTAACGTTTGTTTTTAACTGTCAATGTTCTATTTAATATATTTAATGTTCAATGTCAATGTGAATTAGATTAAATTCATGAAAATACAATACAATTACATTTTAATAAATACATTGCCAAGTTGAACATTGAAAATTAGATGAATAAACTTAGTTGTATCATTGCAAGGACAGTCTTTAATTATTGAATATACGTAATTCATGTGATTATTAAGTTAACTTAAAGGATTTTGGTGTCTGCACAAGTAAGTGACAGCACTTCCACCGTTTTTGTAGAATGACCACCAGTTGGATTTTGTGACATCTCAACTAGTTTCCAATATGCAGAAACTGGAAGCCTCCAGTGCACATATACATAGCTTCACCTCAGAATATCTGTGGGCACTAATACATCTAAAATGAAAGTGAACAATAACTTCAAGCTCTCTAAAATAGTTGAAATCCTTTAAACCTATAAATCCAGGAGTATTATGGTTGTTCTCTTGGATCTAGCTCCTTTTAAAACGCATGTGACTCAGAGGTGCGCAGTTAGGGGATTCCCTGATAAACGTCCCTGTGATGCAAGTCCCCTCCATCACATGGAGGCCCAATGAAGCATGCTCAGTCTCTCCGGAGCGCAGGTGTGTGTGTGGGTGGGTGTCTGGCCTCAGCGGCGCACAGTCATTACAGGAGACAAAGCGCGCGACGCTTCAGAAACACACGTAGGATACCATAAATGTCGGTCTGCCTGCGCAGCAGTTTGCACGCGCTTTCGGGAAGCTGATGCAAGAGATAGACTAGTCTAAGGGCCGTTGCCCCCCAATACCCCGAGATATTTCGGCACTGAATGTAACTGTCTACTGACGTTTAGAATGATAACGCATGATGTGATATCGACATGGTTTCCCTTCACGTGGAAACCCAGCAGTGGTCCCTCCCTGTGGGAACCCTTTACTGATGCACAGGGAGAAATGCTGTAGCCCTCAGTAGCTCTGTGAGTGATCGATTTGAGTGATCAACAAATCAAAGGCACGTGGCAGGGACTGTATAATTAGAAATGATAAATGTGTTTTTCGTGGATTAGGCCACGAATATGGGCTGTTCTATTCTACCGTGTATTATAGTAGACCATTAGAAGTGCTAGGAAAGGAGGAGCCGTTTTAATATCTAACAATTCGAGACATATACGCCTTGTTTAAAATGATAGCCTACTGCGTACTGTTGTTGAAGGCTTCCGTAAATGACAGTATTTGCTTCGGCGCAGTGTGGTATTGGCAGAACATGCCCATGGATTACAGAAAGCGCCATGTGAAGGATTAATGCAACCAGATGCTGTTGGTGAACAAGCCTTTTTTTTTTTATTTGAGCCCATCAAGTGTTATATCTGGACATGGTGAAGAGAATCAGCGTCTCTGGCACCAAATATTCACCACTAAAGATGTTGCAGATCACTGAGTCAATTCCAGTGTTTTAGGCAAACCATTTCAGCATTGGACATGTGAATACATGGATGTCCACGCTGCTGATGCTGAGCAGCAGCCGCACCGCGCATACGGAGCGCACCCCTCACATCCCCATTAGTCTTACACGTGAAATAAAAGCACTTACCTTAAAATACACGAGCATTATTCCATTCTTCTCACATGTTCTGTCATCCGTGCAGTGTCTTGTACGGGAAAGGCTACAGCTGGGGTAGAATTAATTGCAACGCGACTGGTAAGCGCCCTTCTTTTATGGAGCGAGCGAGTTGTAACCGCTTTGTATGGAAGGTGATTGATGCCACAAAAACGGAAAAGCACCTAACATCAGACCAGTAAAAAAAAAACATGAATAAACAAATAAACACATCATTATTATTTCACAAAATAAAAAGTTGGAACATTGCAACATTTTAGCAGATTTATATTGGCTTTTTGGGTGTTTTAGGATTTATAAAAAAATGGTATTGCTAGTTTATAAGCTAACTATCTCCCTTTATAGGCTACTTAGCTGCTGCCTCGGGGTCATCAAACACTGCATCATTAAATACACCAACAGTTAAAGCAAAGTCATATTGAGAGGCTGCCTTTTCTTATTACGAACCAAAAGATGTGGCCTTCAATCTCTGCTATGCGATTTTTGTAAATTCTGTTCAAGTCCACCTGAAATGAAATTGCATTAACGTAATGTGATGGAATTGTCTTGTCTAGTACAGCATTCTTCCTCTGTAAACCCCGACCTGTTTTCCCCTGTGAGAAAGAAATCTGAAACCAAAAGGGGGAATTTTCATTTTATATTTTTGGTTTTCATGAATGTGTCTCCTACTTTTGCATTAATTCAACAGAAAACGGTCAGATGGTATGGGTCTAAATAGATGCAGAACATATTTTGATGGATTAACTTAAGTTGTAGATTTGCCTTCGTTTCACAAACCTCGAAACAGACTTAGAGCTGATTTAATGCTGAAAACATCAAATGCATCTTGTAAAAGTAACACATTCTCTTTTTTAAATCAAAGGAGAAGTGATGTTAATAACATGTTGTCTTCTTACGCAACTTATTTTGCTGCGTTTTGTTTAGGGCATTAATCACCCTCTATACATAGGAATCACTGAATTCAGAGGCCATCCTCTTGTCCAATGACGTTTCACCCCTGTGGTGCTATCAGCTCCGGACCAATAAGCTGAAGAGTCAAGCTGAAGCAGCAGTTGACAGACAAGTTACCACTAAGACTGATGAGTATCTTTGTGGCTTGGCCATGGCCTTAACAAAGTTCAAAATACTGGATCAACATATGTGTCACAGACAATGTAGTCTGTATTTACCATATTTACTTCATAGGGAAATTAAATAATGAAATATAATCATTTACTGTGGCGTATTTGTTTAGAGTTTGGTAATTAGTATTGAATGTAGAATGTCACATGTGTCTTCATTCACGTGTCAGAAGTGTGTGGATATGCATGCAGAGAGGTAGGGCATATATATTTACTTCAGTTTTCTGAAACAACACTTAACTGCCCATCTAATCAAACAATAAAACCTCCCTAACTTTTGTAGAGGCTCAGAACTTAGAAATAAATAAGTGACACAGCCACAAGGTCATTTTCACATGTGAGAAAGAGCTGCCTATAAACTGCAACATGTCAGTCACAAAAAACAATGAATTATTTACATTTTTAAAAAGAAATAGGACGTATCTGTAAAGTCATAAGTCCACTCACTGGATGAGTGAACATGTGCTGCATGGATGTTGTGCTGGCTTATATCCAAGGGGCACATCGGGCCCAGGATCCACCCCAAAATGTATTTGGTTCTTCCTTGGCCCCTGCTGCACCCTTCAACAAGGTTCATGACAATCGGGCGAGAAGTTTTTTGCAATCCTGCGGACAAACTGACAGACAAACCAAACCGAAAACATAATCTTCTTGGTGGAGCTCATTATTTCACAGGTTCATTTGCTTCCAAAACTGTGGGGGTACAGTACGTTTAGGAAGGGGCTTTGGGAAAATCTCTCAAATTATCTGTGATGGCCCCCTTGTCAGCGGCATGGGACACACCTGGATCTGGTGGGTCCATCTACAAAATATATGTTGAGGTATCCACCAAGAATGTCCGAGACACACTACACCCAAAACGTATCCCTCTATTTTTCTATAAAATAATTGATACACCAATTGATTAATTGATTTATTGAAATTGTGGATTAAACAAATACTTGCAACAAGGTGAAAGTGTGCTTTTGCTGTGTACTGCAGATTAACTTTGATACTATCTAGATTCTCACACCTCTATACCCGAGGAGCGAGAAGCGAGACCCTAAGCCTAACCGCAGCATCCTGTGGTTTGAGCATCTGGCTGACATATATGAAACATGGCTGCTGTGACCTATTGCCAAATAGGAAGTCCTATCTTGAGGTGTTACTGACCTATTTATGCATATATGGTTTACCCTCTTTTAACTTTCCGTTCTCTTTGAAGAGTTACGATTTAGCGTTCTAAGGACAGATGTAATAGGAGACAACGAAGGATCGGGGTCTCTTTGGAGAGGTCTCTTTGGGGAGCGTGGTTCTTTTAGAGCTTGGCTTTTAAGCGTTTGATGTTTTTGACATTTTGTATTTTCTTTTACTTATTTTTCATTATTCATTTTCATAAGCATTTATCTTCTTTTATTGTGAAAACCAAATAAAACTGGTTTGTATTTTGTGAATTCCAACCTCTGGTGGGGCCTTCGTCGTCTCCTAAAGGTATAGCTCTTCCCCTGGGATAGGCTGACTGTAGTAAATAAATTAGACATACATTTCAATGACATTCCTGTTACAAGCTAAGGTTAAGATGTTAAGATGGTGTTGTTCAGTATTATGTGATTTAGTAACTTGGTTGGCTCAGATTGTTTTTCATGCTCTGCTTATGTATCATATATGATGTTGCAGTGTGATTATAATGCTTAGACAGTATCTGTTGTGTTTTTAGTGAAGCAATAGCGGTCAGATTTGGCATCTAAATTGAGGGTGTTAGGGTCAGGGTCCTGAAGCTAACCGACTGAGATTACCAACCACGCAGGGTTCCTTCTCCAGCGGTGGCCTTTTAGAGGAGGTTCTTGGAGTACTTCCAGTCCTCCCACACCATGTGTCCGTCTGACAAAAAACGCTACAGAGGGAAAGTATAGTTATAGAGGAGAAACTAGCAGACAGACTTTTATGTCAGGTCACAAATTAACTACAATAAAGACCACAGACTACACATTTCACTCATCAACAAATGTTATAGCAATACAAAAAAGAAGCAATTTCTATATCTGCCATCAGCAGGAAAGCAACACCCACAATCCTTGGATGTATTATCATGTCTAAAGACTTCACTGTATGATTTGCAATAGGAACTGATGCTGACAAGCATTTTAAATTTGTAGGGTAAAAAAAACCTGTGGTCAAGCCGCACAGTTTCCAGCAGCCTTCAAAGACTGGGACAGGAAGTCACACAGATCTTTACACCCTGTTAGATCTAATTTGTAGGCCACTTGTAGTTTGCAGAACAAGTTCAGATGTATTTACATTTGTTTGTAAATGCATATATGTGGATTATGTGTGCATCTGGCACTATATTCTATGATGTTCTTTTCATGTCTGCCTTGTAAAACACGTTGCTACTCGTTTTGATGAGTGCCATATGAATGACCTTTATTATCAACCACACAAGATATGTTTGTCCACACATTCAACATTCTTCGCACAACATGAGACTACACGCCAACGATCTGGCGTTAAATATTACAATTACAGCAATCAGCTGTCCGATCGGGAGACAGCCAGCTGCTTCCCATCATGCCCCTGGGTCTTGCAGTCTGTGGAGCGCAACTGCGGCGCCTCGCTCGCTGCTGCTGCTTGGATCCCTCGAGGTTTTATCGTTGCCCACGTGCGCGGGGCGGGATCAAGTCTTACACAAATTTAACCAGCATGCATTGTGCGGAGATCGCCGGTGATCGATTGTGCGCAGGCAGGCATCATCATCGACCGAGCTCAATGTAAGTTGAAGATGTGCTTAACTTTGTTACACTTGCAACTGTAGATGCACTTCCAATCTCTCACCACTAGAGTGTGACATTGTATCTCTGTAATGTGCTTCGATAAACAATCATCCGTCAATTATATCTGTATTCATGCAGGTTTGAGACAGAAGAATGCACTGTATTCTTTTGGCAGCATTGCTTATTGTGAATGAATCAAAATGAATCAACAGAAGGGAAATATCCTCACATATATCATCACGTTTCAAAAAGTCTTGTTGAGAAAGCGAAAGAAGCTGAGGGATATTACAGTCTTGTAAACACTCTTATGTAGTAATAAATACAACATTGCTATTCTTTTATTACCATCAGGATTATTATTATCATACAAATCTTGCCATTGTTTCTGAAGCTGCAGCACGTTTTCAGGTTTAGACAGTTGCCCATACAACTTTAAAATAGTTGTTGTCCACGTCAGCCACCGTAGCTTTGCATCACTGCGCTAAAGTTGGCCCGATCCCAATGTCGTCGTCGTCCCGTGCCCCCCCCCCTAAGGCCTTGAGCCCTGCACCCTCAGGAACATAACTGATGTCACCCGGTAAATGGTGTGTTGAGTGTGAGCAGATGCAAGGACCTGAAATGGTAGAAATATGAATGTGATATCACGTTAACTTGACAACGTTGTAACATGTTATGTACAATTGTAGGTATTTATTTTATATTTCTTACTCCTGGATTTGAATGACTTCCAGAACGAAATGAAAATAAATGATTGGAGAGTAAAGCAGGTGTGTAATGTAGTCTCTGCCTGCATTCCTCTGATTTCATGTGTTTTTATGTCTTAATCCTTGATGTTTCGGTGTAAATGGAATATGCCAAGCTGAACACCCATGTGCCATCAACTTTGTTTACAGCTCCAATTTCCCCTAGCAAACCCATGTTTACCAACAACACTATGAATTGTGGGTAATTTCCTTGGGTAAATCTGCAGATTTACAGAAAGTGTTCATAAAAGACTCAAAATGTCTGCAAACGAGTCCTCAAACACTTGCTTTATATGCCGAGAGGACACAGAAGTTAAACCAATCAAAGCAGCAGCTGCATTTCTGAGGAAGGAAGTGAAGACATTTGTGCAACATGTTTCTGATGATATTCATGCTAAAGGCCAGCGGACACAGAGATTAGAAAAATCTTAGCAGCCGACAACCCAAATCCAGGATGCATCAGTTTCTGGGCTGCCAGATCCCTCATGTGGCTCTAGTCACAAATACAATCAATGTTTCCTATGGCTCTTATAATCTGCCCAATGCTTCATAAAGTGCCAACCAGTTTATCTCAGGGCAGCATTCAAAGGAAATAGATGTTGGAAAAGGGTAAGGCAAATTGGGATTTCCCTGAACTGTTCCTCTGAGGAGCACTTCTTCTATGACAAAGATTCCCACCCTGACGGCTTATTTTAATATTGATTACAATAATCCAGATTACACCCCTGTGAGAGTGTGCTGGCACTAAAGTGTGGAGTGATGGCACGGGCCACGCAGAGAGCGGTGTTCAGCAGCCGCCAGCCTGCCCGGCTCACCAAGTGCCCAAAGATATGACGCCAGCAGCGGTGGGCAATCGTGATGTTCCCCCGGATCGATTTCATCTGTCAGTCAGTGCTTTAAACATCTGGAGGAGAAATCACAGCTCAGCCATCATCTGCCGTTCGCTCACCCTCAGAGGAAAGCTGAGGCAAAGCGCAAGAACGCAAAAGTGAGAAGGTCCGAGGCAGCCATGCCCTCATAAAAAATATGTAACATAGTAGTCCATCAGAACCCAGTCCTATCCCTCCCTAGGGTTTTTGGCAGAGAGGGGATGCTCCATGACTGGGTCGCCTCCCCCAGGCACACAGGTAAAACCAGCAAAGGATTCCGTTTTGGGAAGCCTTTTCTCCTCACTGCGAGACGTACTCTCTGTGAGGACTTCAGGCCACGCGATACCCTGCTCTGCAGCCGCTCTACAGGCCTCGTGCGGGGTCATTCTGGCTTTCGGGTTTGAAGATCCTCTACACACACCGTCCCCGGCAACCAGCTTTGAAGCCTGAGGGAGGATACGGGACTCAACATCTTCCTTGCCGTCTTCAGAACCGAGGCTATTGGACTTGTCCTCTGAGCCAGAGTCCTCCTCAGCAATGTCTCCGTGCTCCGCCATCAGGCGAACTTCATGCTCGTCTGGGGTCTTTTAGCGGGGGACTGCATCGAGCTGGCTCCCTCTCAGATAACACCCATGGCAGGGGGATGGATACGTGTCCGTTTTCTGGAAACTTTAAACATTCTCTGTTGTCTTTGGACATGCAGTGTGTTTCTGTATTTGGTTGTGTTTCTGTATTTGTAGTTTGAGTTTTTTTCTTCTAAATGCCCTGCATACGATGTCAAATTGGCGTGTCGTCTATTTGCATTTTTGCAGTTGTTGAGCTCTCAGGGCCACCATATATGTATTGCCTCCTACACAAGTGTGTTTAGAGTTATGCAGGGCTACTGTACTACCCAGTTTTCAAAGCATTTCAGTTTTAAGAAGCATAGTCAATCATTACCTGCTGTCCTTGGGAACCCATTTATTCCATTCAGGACACATCATGCTTTTATACAAAAATATTCCAAATACTGTACACTGGTTCTCAACATTGTGCAAAATCTAAAAAACATATTTACAACTCAAGTTAAAAAGGGGAGAAAGTCAATGACGGAAGAATAAAATTAAAAAAAACTAATTTCTGTGTGTAAATGTTAATACTAATTTTGATTGATGAGATTTAACCTGGACACTTTGAAATGTTCTGATCAGAGTTAAACCTACTTGATCTGAAATGCAAAGAAATAAAAACATAGTAGACAAAAGGTTTGTGTACAGTTTGTGCTGAAGGGAATGCAACGTAGGAAATGGAATTACATTTAAATGTATAGAAACATGCATCAGGTTGGAACCGTACAGATCACTTTCAAGTGTAAAGTACTTACAAGATTGAAATTGAACATTTACGTGTCATTCACTGTAAAATGCACACATTGTGTAGAAGAGCTGAATCTACGTGGAAAAATGTTTCCAGTCAAAGAAAAAAAGAATAGTTACCACCACGCATGTTCAGGCTGATAACAGAGGTTAGGTTGCCGGAATGTTTTTTGTAGTTTTCCAAAGACACAGTGCCTCGTCCTCAAGGTTTCAAAAAACTATTCTCGAAGAGAAATAGCCTTTCCAGTTTCCGTCCGATTAAAAAGTGCGCTGCTCTCCGACATGCATACGTGGCTACAAGATAAACCCGGTCCTCTCGCACCAAAACTCTCCACTGTCCCATTCACGTCCAGAGACGAGACTCTCGTCCACATTCAACTCCTCAGCAAGTCCAGCAACCAACAAGTGTTCCGTTTGTAATTACAGTCTTTCATTTAACAGCCACGGTTGTTGGTCGGTTTTCATTTCATCTGTAGGAGCTTCATCTTGTTCCCTAAAAAGAAAAAAAGAAATCCAATTAGCTGTTGAAAGTGAACCTTTGAGAGCAAACATTTGATGATAGAGCAACGCTTACCCAGTCCTTTAAGAAATTTGTTCACACCACTCGGCTCCGGCTCAGGGTAAGAATCCAGATGCTCGGCCACTCTGGCCTCAAAGAGACCTGGGAGACAGTTGGGAGAGTTGAGCCACCAAGGCAGCGTGTGTACATTGTCATAGCAACTCAAATAGCTTTTGTTGTTGCCATACTAACTAAAAATACCTACGCTAATTGAATCCATGCTCTATTTTGTAACCACCGTGGTGTCAAAGCAAGTGACTAATATGCCAACTTGGAGAAGAATACCTCTTCCTAAGTGTTACGCTATGTTTTTGACCGTGAGTAACCCAGATGTGTGTGTGTGTGTGTGTGTGCATGCGTGTGTGTGTGTGTTATTCAGGGCCTCAGGCAAAAGCTGCTTCACTTTTCATTTCTCTTAACTGGGAATGTGGGCTTTGGCAGTGGTAGGAGAAGCACTCAAAAAACATTTCTTAAGTAGAAGTATTAACTATTAATACACTACAGTTAAAGTCCTGCATTCAAACGTTTACTTCAAGTAAAGAGAGAGAGAGGCATTATCAGCACATTCCCCCTAAATGTGATATTTTAATAGTTATATTTTGTGAGTCAAATCTGAATCTGCAACGTAACCAGTGACATATATCTCTGTCAGGTAAATGTAGTACTACAATGTTTTCCTCTGAGTACACAGTAAGTGACAGTTCGGTTGCATATTTTTGCTTTGGGGGGCTATTGCTACTTATTTTCTGGGTGCAATGAGTTAGAATAGTAACATATAAATATTTTGGAAAATATGATTGGCTGTTTTATAAAGTCATGTCAGAAAAAAAGTGTTCTTAATCCTTTGTTTTTGTTTTAAAGAATCAACCCCTCATCACTATTGGCACCGCTGCATCAACACAATTACCTCTCGCTCCTCCCTTGCGCAGCTCTTTGTCCTGAATGAAGCCGGCAAACATCTGAGTATCCATGAAGAGCTGCAGGAACTGGCGGACTCCGCGGGAGGGGTGAGATTTGCGGAAGCCATCGCGCTGGACCTCCCTGGTTCCGTTAGAGGACTCGACCATGTGGAGGGGATAGTGGCCCACCAACTCCACGAAGAACCGCACAAAACACTCCGACACCAGAGAGCTCAGGTCAGCCGGCTGACCTGGACGGGACACATTTTAGAGGAAGACAAGACGGTTAATAACAGACTCCAAAATAGATGAATTGTACCGTAGTTTTACAATCAGATTTAAGATTAAGATCAATTAACAGTATAAACTTAAGACTCTGCAGCACATCTGTTTACACCAACCTCCACATCTGTCTCCATCCTCCTGTCTCAGGATATCCTCCCTGTCCTCCAAGATCTGCTGCAGCGCTGCCTGCAGTTTACTGGGCAGGATGCAGTCTTCATCGCCCAGCTGTCACACATCACAGGAAAGGTCAGCAGCAGTCGCATGACGCCAGTTTCAAACATGCATCCCAACTGTCTCTCACACTATGTCACAACATACACAACTATGTCACAACTGCTGTGTTCGGCCTTAGTGGGGATCATTGCCAAGTACGGCCAATCTGCTCTGATGAAATAACAGCTGTACATTTTTGTTTAGGTGCGTGTCCTGCATGTCCCGTTAGCTTGTAGTTAACAGAGAACAAAGACGTGGTGAAGCTAAATGAAATGTCAAATAGGAACCCAGTCCTAAATTAAGACACGCATAAATATAAATCCAACTGAACAAAACAAACACATTCATCATTAATTGAATAGACTATTACTGTTGTATCAGCTGCAAAACAGCCGTCCTGTTTGGTTTGAGCTTACGTACCACATAGCTTCATCTCTGCAGAGCTTGTGGGCGTAACATAATTTTCTCTCTGTCACCCTCAAAACATTCTGCATACAAACAAGGGACAAGTGTAGGCAAAGCCATCTTCCCCCCCCCCACTGGCACCACACCCACCATTCCTATTATCCACCGCTATGTGTACACACCTGAATGACAAACTTGTCTGCACACAGATCCACTATGAGCACCTGGGAAGACAACGAGAGGAAAGAATGACAGTTACTGACTGCAAGAGTCCACTATTTCACAACATGAGTTACAAAAAAGGAGGGGTGAGCCGGAGCAACGGTCGCTTGAGGGCGTTTTCTCAGCCACTACTCACGCACAGTGGAAGCTACTTACTGCTTCTGTTTGGGATTCATTCACAATATGCAGGGAGGATACGGTTACTAGATGGCACTAACACCTCTATACAGACAGACCTGTCTTGATAAACAAGCAATTTTACAACGCGGGCGGTGATTTGAAGACATTTCGACAGAATTCTGACCGGACCGACCTCCTCGATGGGCAGCTCCAGCAGCTGTGGCAGGCAAGGGGCCAGCACCCCAATGAGGAATGGGGTGGGGGAGCAGCTGATGTCCAGCATGCTGGCCGGTAGCACAGGCACGAAGGTGTGCTGCCAGGTGAAGGGGTACAGCAGCGCCAGCACTGCATGGCTACACCGAGACAACACACTGCGGTGAACGGGGGGAGGAGAGAGGAGATTAAAACACGGCTCGGTTCTCACACGGATCACATGACACAAAGATATTAATCACAGCACACGAATGTAAATCTTTTACAGCACATTTTCAAAGTGACTGGAAGAGCTTTTAGCAAACAATTCTGGTGTATCAAAGAGCTCTCCCAAAATCCAACTGATCTATGCTAATACTCTCTCAGTGACACCATCTTCTACTCTTTCTGGTCATTTTCAAACTGATGTTATTATACTCCTCTGGAAAAACCCAGACAGCTTTTTTTAATAACTTTAAACCAATTCATCAATCAACATTTCCTCTCCAAAAATCTGTGTTATAATGTTATTTCTAATAATCCGTTTTAGACTGCTTTAACATGCTACTGACTCCATCACAACCATCTAATCCTCAATCTAAGCACAGTGTTCAACATTGCTGATACTGGCAGGTTATCAGTATCAGCGTGTATATGCTAAAAAGGAATTGCAGTACATATTATAGTTCTTGTAGCCTTCACTTTGAATGTATATATATATGGCAGTTTACTTAATCAAATAAATACTGAATTTTAAGTATCCTGTTTAACTGGGAAATGTCTTTCTAAATAATAAGCAGGTCGGGATGGGTCAGGACCTGTTGTTGTTGGCCCCGTAGAGCCCTCTGAGACACTGTAAGTGATATTGGGCTGTACAAAGAAAACCTGACGTGACTTGCCGCTGGGAAGCTTAGCATTGAGGCCAAGTTACACGCATATAAATAACACTGGCACTGGGCCTGTGTGATGTAATCAAGCATCAACACACATTAATGGGGATTTTTAAATTGCCGATCACATTCTTTTTGAATCGCTTCTGTATGTCATATATATATATATATATATATATATATACTGATGGTTAAGTGGCCCTGCAGTGTTTCGTGTTACCACGGCAGTACCTGAGTTTGTCAGCGATGAAGATGACCCGCCTCTCGAGCAGAAGGGAGGCAAACACCTGCAGGAGGTTCCCGACACTGAGACACTGCAGCAGACTGTCAAAGTCCACGTGCTCCAGCCTGGAGTCCACCGGTCGACACAAAGTCAGTACCTGGCAGAGCAACGAGAGCACAGGGAGCCAGGCTGAGTGTAACTACAGTGTATAACTTGTAGCTGTTCCACACTTGACTGTAGCTGCACTACTGTCAGGATGTAGCGACAGCTCGAGCAAAGATTATAATTTATGTTCTATAAAAGTTATCAACCGCAGCTTGAAGCTGTAACACAATGTTGCTAAAACAACACTAACACTAGCGTATGTTCATCATAGAGGACAATAGTCTGCATTCCAAAAAAATGCATTTTCATTTAAATTGTGTACATATTTTTGACTTTTTGACGTGTAATGCTTACTAAACACAACTCTGATCTGTAAGTTGTCTGAACTGACGTTTTAAAGTCATGATTTTGAGTTAACTATGCTAAGTTTACTGCTTTGACACGAGTTGTTAAACGCAGTTCTTTTCAGCTTTAACAACTTCACATGGGTTATTTACAGTGAATGTTAAGCAAAAACAGACTCTTCAGATACATTCAGGTGGAAGATGCCGTTTTGAACCACAGAAGTGGAAACTTAAGTCAGCATCTTCAGAGCCTCCTGACTGCTGAAAGAGAAGAAAGTAGTGATTCTGCAGCATTTCGTCTTGAGTTTTGGGAAGGATCATTACCTACTTATTTTGAGTCAGCAAACTATAATGACTAAATTGATTATGGTTGACGGTTATAATACATTTAGCTGTTCCGACATGAACCCTTCAGAGCTGAAATAGCTATCCCTGTTGTTTACACAGATAACCTCCCAGTCTGAGTCATTCTGAGTGTGCAGGAAGGAGTGGTACTAAACTACTAATTAACATTTCCTCTTTTTTGGTTTCAGGGTTACCTCATTCCCAGAGCCAGGGATGAAGCTCTTGATGGTGACTGTGCGTCCAGGGGCTGGAAAAGGGGCCTCCATCACGCTGCGCATAAAAGGGTAAACCAGCGCTGGGGAAATCTCCCTGCGCCTCTCAACCTCCTCCAAAATCTGGACAGACGGAGAGACACAAATCACTGTGTGCACTGAAAGAACTGGTGTTAAATTAAAGTCAGAGCGAAGCTGCAGCGCTGTCAATGAAGTCAATGAACTTTCCTCCACCTTCTGACCACATTCACACCATAGTCACACTTACCGTTTGCCAATTTCACTCGGCCAACTGGAAGATGGGTGTGACACGGCTACATGCGTTACAATTTCTTTTTTTTGAAAAACACGCCCAGGGATCGCTCTGGATTATATTCTGGAGTGGCCTCATTCCATTTTAAATCCAGGTCCTTTCATCTCCCTATAAAAGGCTTCTATCAGCAGATACAAGGGTGCAGATGCATTGTGTGGTTGCCTCACCTTTGCAAAGAGGTTGAAACAGCCCAGTTTGCTGACAATACAGTGCACCTCAGGAAGCCTCTTCCCTTTTCCAATGGGCTTAAAGAAACAAGACAGTTTCATATGACATAAAGCAGGGAACAACAGAGAGAACTATGCCAAAAAGCTCTTTAAGAATGAACATTTAACCAAACAGAGTACGACCATACGTTCTGTTTTATTGTGTCTAATAGTATTTTCAATGACATCTTGGTGGATTGGAAGGAAAACAAAAACAAATCAAGAGTCTAAAGTCCAAACTTTTAAGATAGTAGCGGTGAGGAAACTAAACATAAAACTGACTGTAAGGCTTGGCCTAACTGTCTGCACTAAAGATAGAATAGACACAACAACAACATAAAGAGAGCTCAACAAGACAACCACAGAATATTCACAAACATATATGATGGCATATATACACCGCATCATTTCTACCGAAAAACACGCGTTTATAAAAGTGTCTTAAAAAGATCTAAAAGCAGCTTTCTTTGTGAAGCGAAAGAAAGGAGAAACGGATGAAATTCTTCTTGCTCTCTGTCACCGATTTAGAAGTGGTTTACGGTCTGTTATTCACATATACTGATTCAAATCTCCTCAGAGATGTTGAGTAAGCATGTGGCGGTTTTCCATGTCGTCACACACACCCACACACACACAAACACACGCACAAACACACAGACGCTCGAGTCAATGATTCAGACGCTAATGTTCTACACTCACCAAGATCTTGCAGCAGTAACAGAACCAGCGGCTGCCGTCCTCTCCGGTCAGGACAAAGGAGAAGGTCTCACTGTGAACGGAACAACATGAAGACACAGTCAAATGATTTCATTTACATTTTTGTACCTTCAAAAAAAAATATTGTAAAAAAAAAAAAACTTATGTAATTGTTTGTCTAAAAGCTGTAAAAAGAGATAAATATCTGTAAAGGCAGAGCATTCAGAAACAATATAAATGGACAGGTGAGTCTTATTTATCTGCACTACAACAGATACGTGTTTAAAGACAGGGAGGTTGAGTAAATTGAGATCATAATCCACAACAATGAACCACACCCACGTGTTAAAAAAGTCTTAATTAGATCTGTTGAAATTGTAACGATGCCCGTGGGAATTTATGGGTTACAGCAGAGGATATAAATAAGAAAAGAGGAAATGGCAGTATTAAATATAACACAACTGATCATTACAGTGCAAGGACTAAAGCTAAACACTGCACAGGAAGGCAAAGTTAGACATCGTTTATCGGAGCACATGAAAGGTGTGTGTATAATGACAACAAAAGCAAATACAGACATGAAGGAGGAGATGAAAGATGAAATGTGTTGACATTGTGCCATTGGCATAGCCCGTGTGATGCATTTGCGAATGCTATAAACAGTATTACTGTAGTGCACGTGCTGACCTTGGCATGTGTCCGGAGGGCTTCCAGTCCTCTGC
Organism: Pholis gunnellus; assembly: GCF_910591455.1. Lineage (NCBI taxonomy): Eukaryota > Metazoa > Chordata > Actinopteri > Perciformes > Pholidae > Pholis > Pholis gunnellus. The sequence goes on along the minus strand of NC_136536.1, from coordinate 22,076,773 downwards.
GTCGGGGAAGCAGAACTTGGGGATGACCTTCAGCTGATCCTCTGCCTCTTTGGAGAGCCGGGATGACTTCTCAAACTGAAACGAGGGAATCCAGTTAAAGCAGTGCTCCTCCATGTGACGTCCTTGAATTGGTTAAAGGGGGGCCCCTCGTGAAATCAGTACTCATTTAATTGCATTAAAAGATCATTTAATAGAACATATTTTAATTAGGTACGGTATATTAAGAATGTCTTCTGCAGTGTGTACTTGTCTAGAGGATTTTTACATAAGCACTTGTTCTAAATCATCATCAAATAACAGTTAGTATGCTCCCATATAGGTGCCTGAGACAAAACCTTTAAAAATGGCCAAATTTAACATGACAATATTTTAATATATAATTAAAAATGAATATGGGAACACCACAAATAAACAACTTGCTTTCATGAGCGCTCTTGACTTCTGTAAAACTGAAAAATTCCCCTTGAAATGATTCCTCATTGCTCTAGATGTGAGTCAAGTTCCTTTAATTCTACCAAACAAGATTCTATCTTGGACATGATACTGCCCCAATTCTACAGAATACCAATCAATCAAAGCACTGTGATCAAACTACAGTTATGTCCTAGGGTTATGTTAAAAACTCGTTTCTAACCAGTTTGGGGAACTGCTGCGTGATTTCAGGGGCGTAGGTGTTTCCCGGGGAGCCTTTTCTCAGCGACACCACCACAAAGATCTGGAAAAGCTGCTGCTGCTGCAGCTGGATCAGGTCTCTCTCCAGGGTGCGGTAACCTGGCCGACGTTTCAGTGTAGACTGGATGTAAACTGATCTCTTGGAGCCTGCTGGACACCACACAGTGAGACTATAAGTTAAATGCTTGTCCTGGGACATATCACATCCAGCACACATGAGCAATATGAGGCTTTTTAAAACATCAATAAACATAAAGTACAATTGTGAAACGCTGATTACACAGTGTTCACAACAATGGTCATAGATAACATAGTCTGCGTCTTACAGCATTGGTATTATTTGAGTTTCTTAAAGTTAAAACAACATTTCGCACGAGCCTCCCTTGCAAAGAGGATGTTGCTTGGCTGGTCTTGGTTTTATTTGACTTTTCTGAGAAGGCTTAACAGAAGCAACAGTTGGCAGGCGTGGCTTTAAGGATGGCAACGCCCACCACTAAAGTCCACACTGATAAATCTGGACACGTATTGTTATATGGATTATCATATGGTTGATAGATAGATAGGATTCACATAACATCTGGTAGAGACAGATGTTCCCCAGAGGATGAAATGTAATCTAGAGCCCTCATCAGGTCAAAATTAAAGGATTATTACTCTCCAATGCTTTGGTTTATGGCCAAATACCTGAAAAACATGAAATATAATTACTTATTGCTAATTAGAAAATGTTATCATGCTAAGCTAAGATAGTGAACATGGTGAATATTTCCTAGTAAACACCAGCGTTTAGCTCAAAGCCCCCCTGAATGATACATGACGAGTTGTTTCTGCACTAGTCTCGATGTCCCTATCATGTACAATCAGCTGCATTATGGTCCCACTATGGTTGAATGTCACTTGATTGGACAGAGATATGTAACATGGCCTGCATTGACCGGAGCTAATACTCTTCAGAGTATTATACAATATTAGTTTTTTCGATGCAGCCCTATGTTTATACTTGGGAGGGTCGATACTAAACACTGACTGACAAAACTAGGATTTCATACTTCAAACAAAAAGATGCTCCTCTAAACTTTAACCTGAGAGTTACCGTAAAGAGACATTACAGACACAATAACTCCGCCGTGATACCTTTGGTGTTGTCCTCGGGGTCGCTCTCTGTCCCACTGGTCTCCTCTGTTGTGGATATGAATTAGAGGAAGGGCGGGGATTAGAGAGAAGCAGAGGAATGGAAAAGACTTGAGAAGCCATAATCAGATGCAGACAGTCAGCCTTTGTTTCATAATCAGCGGCTTTGCCAGCTGCAGCTGGCCTTGTGTGTACCATCAAAAGCTGGGTATTTCCACAAAGAGGCTCAACTTAATCTGACTGAAGTGTTGATGTGAGTGACATATGAGCATATGTGACAGTCTGTGTGTGTGTGTGTGTGTGTGTGTGTGTGTGTGTGTGTGTGTGTGTGTGTGTGTGTGTGTGTGTGTGTGTGTGTGTGTGTGTGTGTGTGTGTGTTACCTCGCACTGGGACTCCCTGGTTCTTTACCCTCTTCCTCCCTCGCTTGTCATCAAAGATGGTCTCGATCTTGTTGACATACTGTGTAGTAGAACACACACACACCCACACACACACTTGTCAGCCCCGTCATTTCACAGCCATTATAGAATCATGATTACAGAGAATCATGACATAACAAGCCACTAAGTACATAATTATATTATGGATTTTCTTCATACTTTTCTTCTTTTTTTTTTAACCGTACATTCTTCTGTTAATGTCCTGAAAGAACACAGTTGAGTAGTGGTCACAAGCCAACTAAGGCACATTAATACACAGAGTTGGGCTCTACACACAAACAAACACATACAGGAAGCCGAACCTTATCTTTAAGAGGACACACAGCGCACTGCCAGTAGAGGAAGCCAACGTGTGTGTCAGTGTAGGCAAAGAAAGTCAAATCCATAACTAAGACAATGGTACAGTTGTTGAGCAGAAAAATACATAATGAGGTGTTCTTATGCGCATTATCTTAATGTTAACACCTTTGTCAAAGAACTAAAAGAGTGAAAGGACAGCATAAGATAACTATAACAAATGTTTAGTTTTATAATCACTATCCAGGCTATTCATTCTAAACTATTTGTTATTTAAATGTAACATAATGGAAAACAATCAGGTCACCAAAGACATGTTCAAAAACCATCTAAAAATAACCTTGACTGGCATTTGTCAAACCTGCTGGTTCACACGTGTCACGTGGCTTTTGAAGCTATAATCATGTTCTAGTCATCACCTATACATATACAGTATGTATAGCAAGTTAATAACTCTGTTCTGTTTTTGTACCTGATCGTTTAAGTTCCCCCCTGTCCACGTTCTTCGCACTGCCATGAGTCCTTTGTTGGAATTAATGTGTTCTGTGTGAATTCTAATGAAGTACATGTTGCTCCACCACTATCTGCTTTCTCTCAGCATCCCTGTCCTTCCTGCTCAACAAGCCTGCTCAACTTGAATTACCAGCGCACGGATGTACGCCTCCGCAAACAAACCAAGTTGCAATTTACATCCACGTCTTCATAATTTAATCCTATTAGACATTTGTGTGAAATTCGTATTTAGTAGGTGAATTATTGAGCTACGGGAAGAAATATGTTTTGTGAGGTCACAGTGACCCTTGACCACCAAACTCCAATCAGTTGTCGCCGATGTAACGGCATCAACACAAAACATCTCGGTCAATCATCGTCTCCCAATACGAGCACTGATGCCATAATCCACCGATCATCTACCTGAGGCGTCCGCTGTGTTGTTTGCATGCTTGCGCGCCGCGGTGTAGCTGGTTTGGGAATATCTGCAAGTGTTGAGGATTTGGATGGCGTGGATGTTTGAAACCTCTTCCTCTCCACTTTGCTAGCGTAGCCTTGCAGCGTTTGGGGTTTAGGCGGCAGCTGGAAGACAAAAGGTTTCGGAGTCATCGCTTGGTTGTTGGTAATTACGTAGTATCAAACTACATTACTTCCTTCTTTAGGCTCATTTTATACACCAATTAACTAACAAAAAATGTTTCTGGAGTGTGAAAAGGAGGCATGAATGGCATATCTCCCAGTACCTTTGGCCTTCCAATAGGGAGACACATGGGAGATGGCTTGACATCCTCATAGGGGGTATCTCTGGTCACTTCACCTGGGGGACGACAGAGCGACGGGGAAAAGATAAGACAGGCTGACTGGATGTTTCATCAGTGAAAAGTTTCAGCACACCTTTACAATAAGATACTTAGTATAAAAGCAAATGAAAAGTCATTCCTAATCATGTCCATGGCCACAGAATTGACTACGACTGACCGTTATTTTCATTATCAATTAATTAGTCAATTCTTTTCTTGGGTAATCTTTTTGTCCTTAAAATGTGAAAATAATGAAAGCCTTGTATCATTCTGGACCAAGTCCTGTATTCAAATTGCTTGTTTTATTCCACCAACAGATATTAAACAACAAGTTGAATATCTTTCATAACAAAGAAAAGCACATGCTAGAAGCTGCAACCAGATATTTTTGGCCGTTTTTTGCTTGAAACAATTATCTAATTATCCAAGTAGTTTGGTAATGAGCTTCATTTTCTGTCAGCTGACTGAAAAATGAACTAATCTCTGCCCCTCTAGAGAGAGATACTTTTCATTTTACCGCAGTAACACCATGTGTCTAAATCCATCATTGGAGGCTGCTGAACTGCCACGGCAGACGCAGACACAGAAGTCTAAAAAGCTATGTTTTTTCACTACCTGTCCTGATTTATGACAAATCACTTTATTGTACAGTTGCGCTGTCTTTTGTTTTGGATTACAACTCTCAAAATGTCACAATATTAAGATCTGTTGGAAACTGGGAGTAGATCTTCAGGGATTTTTCCTGATTAGGTCACCGATCCCTGTACAGCATCACTCTTGAACAGGCTCCGTTATGATCATTTAAAAAAGTTCTAAATGGGGCATTCAACCAATGACAGGCACCCTGCAGTCTTTATGACTTCCTGTCTTTGTCTCTTTTTAAACAAAACCAAAGTGGTGTAAAATACACAACAGCTGCGATCAAAGTCAAACGACTCGGGGAGTTCAACTTACAAACGATGTCCTCGTAAATGTTGTCGTCGGAGTAGGCGTGGTAGAGGCTGTCCTCGCCTCTCAGCGTGCCTCGCTTCGCCGTCAGACGCGCCGCATCCTCGTACTCAAAGGACTTCCTGTGGCGTGGGGGGGGGGGAGAAAGGGAAGGCAGTGAAGGAGAGGGGCCTCGCTGCTGTCCTAAAGATAGCCGCCGTACTATTGTTCACTCTTTTGTATTATGCTCAGTCAGCGTCCCGCCACAACATTCCATATGTTGATATCAAACGCAGCAAGACAGAGAGAGTGTGACGAACTGTCATGAAAGGAAATGTCTGCTCATCTGGTCCAGACGTTGTTTGAAGAGAAAAACAAGGAAGAAGACTAGGACAGGATTGAAAACAGACATGGCAGTTGGCAGTATGACAGCTGTCATAATAACAATTGTGTCACAGTGCAACTTTCCTCTAATAAAAACTTCAAAGTGGAGATACAGATCTGTTTAGTCAGAGCGGATTTGCTATCATCTAGGTCTGGTTACAAGCTCAGTGGAGGTTGTATGCGCTTGGTTTAGGTTGCTTTAGTAATGCACACGAGTGCTGAAACAGAGACTTTTACATGAGTCGAGGTTCAGCGGGACGTAGTGCCGAGCGCCATGGAGGAACGTCATAATGCACATGAATGAATGACAGCTAATGGCTTCCTCTGAAGTCGGTGAACAAGGAGCTCTGTAGGACGGTGTGCGGCAGGAAGACTGGCGGTGAGGGAAAAGTTACTGGCAGGAACACAACAATAAAAATGTGTAGGTTTCTTTTTCATCACTAGGTGCACTGTTGCCAGACTGGGCTGCTTTTTATTTAGTTTGATTGAAAGTTGCTTTGGGCATCTTAATGACCATAATTTGGTCAACTTTTTCTACCATTTGGGCAGTTTTCCCCCCCAAGTAAAAGTGAGGTTGTATTCCAATGAACGAGCCACTACTCTCCATGAGTATTATGATCGAGACTGACAGGGCACTGAGCTCAGTGACAAATGAAAAAACGATAACGGATGACCAACGAAAACCAGGTCATGTCACTTCCTTACATCTAGGCGTCCTATTCAGATTACTATTCAGTCACAGCTCTGTGATAAAGGCTTTCATCTCTTCAAGTAAGTGAAGACAAGATCATTTTGTTATTGTAACTGTGGTTTTGGGTTTGCCTGAACAGACTAATAAAATGTTTTTTTATTTATACGGTGTCTTCTTGCACTTACATTCAGACACACAACACAAGGTCCATTCCAGGTGAATTTGGAAGCAGTCCTCATAAATTGACCCAGTTTATTAGGTACACTAGCTAAAGCTAATGCAGTCCAATACAACAGTGCTGCTAGAAATATCACCTTGTGAAGATTATGATATTAATTCAACGGTATTGTAATTTTGGAGGATGTAGTCTGTGGTGCTATTTAACGGTATACCATGATCATGACAGATTATTTTTGCCCTTTATATCAATGAGGGTCGGCTAAATAACACCTCTTAAAAATCTTAAATAATATGAGGCTTTATATGTTTTTGTTCTTTCAATTTCATATAAAAAATGTGAATACCTTTGCATTGTATTATCATAATCTGTTAACTCCTGGACAGTGTTTAGATGATAACGACAGACATAACAGCTTACAGAGAGCTGCATTATTAGGAGTCAGGCCAGCTAATAAGTCCTGATCTCAATGTGTGCATGGGTTACAAGTTATGTTTCGCTTCTCCTTTAGTGAATAGAGAGAGAGAGAGTGAGAGTGTGTGTGTGTGTGAGTGTGTGTGTGTGCGTGTAGATAATGACCCTGGACCCGTGGCTGCAGAGGAACTAGGCCACATCCACATAATAGAGAACAATGCTGCCAGATATCATATGACATCACACCAGGACGTCGGCCAACAGTTTAGACTCGGTTTCCTCCACAGAACCGCCCCAAAAAACACTGCTGAGAGACGAACTCTGAAGCAGGATGTTTAATGTGCATTTGTCAATTTCCTTATTCTGTCAGATCGAAAAAAAGCATTGGGAGAAATCCCATCCATTTAAAGTGCTCAGCATGGACTCACCTGTTCTTTTTATGCCTTGAAAGCCCATTCGTCTTCGCTACAGGACAGGGAGGAGGTGGGAAGCTAGGTGGGTGGGCTACCCTCCTACTCCTCGTGTTGGAGTGGCTGTTATGAGGGGATCCGCTGTCCCGCCCCGCGTTGTTGCTGTTGGCTCCCAGATACTGGAATGTCCGCAGAGGCTTGGGAGGAGGCTGAGCTTCACCTGAGGACCCCCTGCCTTTCTCCCAGAGCAGTCGGTCCCCCTCCAGTTTACGCCAGAAACCCCGTGAAGTGTAGAAGTTCCCAGCAGGCATGTTGTCTTCTTGGTCATCGGTCGACAGAGGTAGAGGTTTAGAAACTACTTCAACATCCAAGATGCGATCCGTTTTTTGGTCGCTGTTGGCGGTGAAGATCCGTTTACCCGCGGGGTTAGCAGCGATGGTCTCCCCTTTGGGAGACGCAAACGTTTGCGCTGCAAGTGGTTTAATTCCTGGGGATGTGGTGGGAAATTCACTGGAACATTTCTGCAGAGGTTCTGACTTCCTACCAACCACACCATGTCCAGCCTGTGCTGGGGATGCTCGAAAATCTACGCCCAAGGTCATAGATTTGGCGAGGTAAGGCCCCCCTCTTGATCCCTCGTTGGGACATCCGTTGCCCAGGAGTTCTCCAGACAGAGATCTGGATACGTTCGGAGGATGTGCTCTCGCCCCGGCATCCTGGCTGCTGCCCTGCTGACTGCGACCTTCCCACTGGGAGATCTTGTCCCTGATGTTGCTGCCCTGCTCGCGAGAAGGGGGCCTCCCTGACTGGCGGCCCTGCCGATCCACAGCGTCCCCTTTCTGCAGGCGATCGACTTCACCACCCCCTCGCCTGCCCTGCTCCAGCCTCAGAGCCAGCATGTTGAGAGGGGGCAAGAGAATGCATCAGGGATTTCCTCGAAAAGACACGACAGGTCGAAAGCCAAGTGATCTGTTCCCAATTAAATCCAGAAACGATAAGTAAAAGCAGGAGCGCCACAAGGTGTATGGATGTAACTGATCCTTTATGCTTCTTATTGTCCTAGCAGAGTGTCACTTCCCCCCTTGTCTCCTCTTGTAAACAACCTAAAAAGAAGACAAGACACAAAGAATTACCCATCAATCACTGCACTTAAAAACAAGCCCAGGCAGCACATCGCAGGGTCAGAGGGACACTGAGGCACCACAGGAGGACACAGAGACCTTTAAAGCAGCACATATCTGAAGCAGTCTACAGCTTGTAGGAAGGGACAGAGAGGAGGCCAGGAAGGACAGGCTCCTGTCGGGGTCGGTGTCCAAAAATAAATCCCGTAAGAATAAGGGAAGACAGCAGATTTCTGCTGCTGTGTGTCTGTGTCCTGAACCGCCCCAACACCCTCCTCTAGCCTCAGGGGAATTCTTCCTTCTCTGTCACTGTCGCTCTTAACCGCATAGCTGGCCAAATACAACAATGCCAACGATCAAGCAAAGCGTTGAATCAAAATGCAGTGTTCTTGCAAAGCTGTCTGGGGGAAGAATGCGCATTTTAGGTGATTTTAAAGCGCTTTAGAGGGAAGACAAACACATGATTCTCAAGGCATACATGAGGAGCCAGTGACAATTAGGTTAATGACGGAGAACACTTTCACCACACCTTTCTACGCAGTGGAATAAAAGCTTCTTCAATGGCTTAGCTATTTATCAGACGCTAGATAAAAACATACAGGACCCTGATTAACTGACGCCTTTGTGCAAGGATAATAATCAGTATGGTGTGGAGCTATGATCTATGGTCTTGCGCCCCTCTTACAAAATGCTATCAAACACTGAGACCTGGTGTACAGATCTGCAGCGTCAGCCACCCTGACTGATATTCCCTGAGTCGACATCAATGCGGTCACTGTACACTCTGGTACTGCAGCTCCTGGCTGGCTGGAACCAAACCATTTGGACACGTTGCACATTAGGACCGAGGCTGGGAGAACGTGGAGACACGGTAAAATTCCACTGCACAGCTCACGATCATAATAACTCTATGAGCCGCATTCCTGCAGAGCCGTACAAGAGGGGGGGGGGGGAATAAATTTAACTGGAGACAGTCAGTCAGTCATTTTTGCGAGTGACGCCTTTGTTTGGGTTTGACCTAAATCAAACGTATGCACTGGAATGCTGTGCTCGATCATTGCCAGACCACGCAGTGACAATGCGTCTCCCAAACTGACCTACTTGCGTTACTCGTCTGTGTGCGGTATGTTGTACAGGAAAGCATGAGTTGAGCTTCCTGAGCCGCAGGATGAAGGATCAGCCGACTGTCCATAATTACGGTGCGGAGAGATTTGCACCCAGTCGAAGCCACTGATCTGAGCTACGTGTGGATCGTCTCTACTCGAACCCTGTGATGGTCATCGAACACTGTCTCTGGAACGCAGGAAATGCAGAAGTAAACCAGCTACTACTCAGTTACAGTAACATTTTTGCACACATGTCTCAAGTTTTCAGCTTCCCCTTTCTCACGGGTGACAGTTGAAAATCAAGCTTTGTTATCGTCGGCGAGGCCCGCCATGAGGCGCCGTGGTATCAAGCAACAAAGCCGGAGGGTCAAAGTGAAGTTCACTGGCATTTATTGGGCCGTCAACTACGCAGAACGGTATCCTTGTGTTTTCAAGTGAAACTCACTGAGTCATCGACAAGGAAACAGGAGCACCATGAAGCTGGAGAACCCAGTCGTCACCCGACAGCTAAATCAAACCTAATTGCGCCTACAAAACTGCCACAAAACGCCCGGAGAAGTGCGGCGTGTCAGAACATGTTGTAGGTGAGGTATTGTGGTACAACCCTCAGCAGTGACAGTTACAGCTATAATAAAAGAGAGAAAAAAGCGTGGGCCAGCGTAGAAGGACACACCAAAGATGAAGAGTCTGGAAATGACTGATCCATCAGCAGCCACCAGATCAGTGTGTGTGCAACTAAACATTCATTTTGAGAGATCTGGTGAAAGACTGATGGACCACTTGACAGCATGACGAGGCCCTTCATTTGTTGTGGACACCACTGTGAACAAAGTGAAGATCTTTAGCACTAAGTGAATGCAGATCTAGTATTCAGCGGTGTTCCTGGAGTTAATTGGAGCCTTTTCTCTGACGGGATTAGAGGAATACACATCTCAGATGCTTATTCATTAACTGAACTGCTTTTCCTAAACTTTACAACAGCTGCGGAATATTTCCATATAGAAGCTATAGTGTCTGCTGTAAGGTTCAATGACCACAGCTAACTGTGTGACCCGAAGTAGTTGCTTAGTTTCTGGTAGAAAATGTGCTGGAGGGGAAAACTTATATGAAGAAAAACAAACTCCCTTCAAAACCATACACATTTAGAATATTCTTCCATATTGCAAAGTCTCATTTTATAGAAATGAAACTCAATCGCTCCCCTGACTCTTTGGGATATATAGTCTGTAATTCGGCCATAACAAAAATGTCAAAAACCTTAAGTGGCTCACTGGTTTACACGGATAGTCTCCTGCCATCAAGTTAAAGTTGTTCACTCGTCTGTTGGAGGAGGGAGCGATATCATGAACAACATCACTTATTGATACAGATATACATGTTCGATACTTCAATTAAGCGTTAAAAAGAACTACGACGTCTCACTGTATGGAGAAAACCACACGTAACTTAAAAATGTAACGTTAGCCGAGCTAACTCTACACAGTTATACGGATAGCATGTAACGCTCATTGGGTTACTGGATGTAGCAGAATACTCTAACGTTAACGTAACGTCCGAGGAGTAGTGTGAGAAGACATATCGGAACAATACTACCACCACAACATCACATGGGAAGATGCATAAACTAACGTTACCTGTCTCGTAACTTACCCCTCATAGTTTAAAATTGTGAGCAGAACTCATGTTCTTCCCTCATGTTCCTTTCGATAAAATGAAAAACTAATTAAATCCGACTGTGTTCGCTAGCAGCGCTCAGACCGGAGAGCGGTCTGAATAAAGTCCAGGCGTTGGAGTCCACATCCAGTTATTTGTAACTTCTTGGAAAATAAACTTGTTTGAGCCACAGACCGTGTCCGCTGTACTAATAACTACACACAGCAACAAAGAGAGAGTCCATTGAGTAGAGAGAAGTACAGCAGAGCACTCCTCGTCCTCTTTCTCGGGACAGTTAGCGTCAAGTCAGCCAGAAAACATATGACTTCCGGTTAAAACTTTCAAAATAACAACCTTGTCAATCGCAAAACATGTTAAAAAGTTAAATTATTCAATTAATTTTTTGTCTTCACGTTTAAGAGCTACATTTTTGTGTTCCTTCCATTTTTATATAATGTCAGTGCTAGTTATGGGTTTAAAGGTAAATGTCTTTTCATTAAAAACTGCAGAAAAAGTTTTTTCTGGTTTAGTGTCTCAATATGGCATTATTAAAACACTAACAATGGCGTAGAAAGACGTGTGAATTACTATCTGCTGCTTCACGATCAATACAGGATAAGGCCTTTCATAGTACCTGCCACAGACTATGTACCAATTCAAGGTGAATCCACACTGTTGGAGGTGGTCGACATCAGTTGTTGGAAAAGTATTTTTTCTATTTTTTTTGTCAAAGGCATGATCAGGTAACACTTACTTTGCCCACTTGTTCCCTACAAGTACATGTCTATTTTCTTTAGATTTTTTCACAGATTCACAATTCATCATGGACTCATTTAACATATCTGTGTAAATGTACAACTCGTACACTCATTTTCTAGGAAAGGCATTTGACTTCCGGTTTTACGCTGGGTGTTTCTGTTAAGCTTGACGCGACTGTGACCGCGAGAAAGTTTGGTTGAATCCTCCCGATCCAAGAGGGAAGACGTCATCACATCAACCGCTGCAGCTGTCAACGATGAATAAATGCTGTTGTCTTCAGGTGTCCTGGGAAATATGGACGCTTGGCTATGAGCTGCACATGCACGACTCAAGTTAATAACTGACTGGGATATATGACTGGGACTTTGCTTTCATTTATTAAGCAACCAGATGTGATGTGTCGGTGCGGTGTGCTTATAAGTGCCATATAAGTGTCAAAGTCTAGTAATTGTCCATTTTGCAGCAGATGCTATTTATAGCCAGACTTTCCAAACTCACTTCATGAATTTATACAGTGGAGCAGACTCAGAACATATGTTACATGTTTGTTTAGTTGGATCAGACAAACGGAGGACCACAAAAATGTGAGCTAAAGGAAACGTTAGTCTTGATCTCCCCTGTGTTTTCTTTTTGCTTTTAAAGAAATCTCAGACTTCATCCAACAAGGTATATTGTGAACTCAATCCAGCTAAGATAAATGGCAGACATCAAGGAGGCTCTGTTAATAACTAATGATAAAGGGATGCATTATGCAACATCTCAAACTAACATCTCCGTGGCTGACGTGCATTTTTCCCAGATTCATTCTGCAGAGACAGCTAAAATGTTAATGCAGCTACACTTCGAAAGGAAACAACAGCCATCAGAAAAATACTTTTGGTGCCCAGTGTAGAAAGAAACGCAGAATAAGAGTGCAATTCATGTCTCATTTGCAGCTCACAGGTCAGAGCTCATGAGCAACGTCTGAAGGCGGCAGTAGCTCTGCCAAGTCACAAAATCAACACGAGACAAGATCCGGCTGTCAAGTAAATAATGCTGCAATGTAACACTGATTGAATGATGAAATGCATCACCGGGGCAACTACCACACAAATACACTTGTTATTTCACATTTTATTGTCTTGCATTAAGATTCAATTGTTTAAGATTTGCTGTGAAAAAAACGAATGTGGAAACTTTTTCCGAGTGGAAGTCGTATTTGAGAGAGTTTAATCGGACTTCACGCCCTCCTTGATGCGGTTGAGCTCGTAGCACAGGGTCTCGTGGCGGTATGCCATGCGGATCTGGGCCACATTGGTCTTACGGATGTCGTTGCCCGCTGGGCCCTCCTTGAGGTAGTCGTCACCCAGGTAGTGGCTCTTCTCCTGGAACACAGAAAAAAACCCACAAGCATGTTTTGGTGCGAGCATAAAATCGCCTATATGTGGAACATGATGCTTAAATCTCTTTGATTTAAAAACAGCTTGTGCGGTGAAAAGATAGAGGATTTGACATGAAGATTTTGAGTGCAGAAACACGTCTTCAAGCACTATTTTGCACCGACAATGTTTGCCAAAGTAAAAAAGAAAGACGCGTCTTACAAGCCATTTGTTCAATGTCTTGAAAAAACAAAAAGTCAACAAAGCATCACCACATTTAATGGATCACCAATGCAGTGTGTGTTACCTCATGAGACATGGCGCTCTGCAGAACACTGCTCCTGGAGATCTCACACATGTCGCAGGTACTGAGCTTGAAGACCTGGGCTGCGATGGCGTACTCTTCCATCAGGGGTTCCTGTGGACATAAAGGCCAAGATTTACACTTTGATATTTGGATCACATAGACACAGCTATAGCTCATCCCGTGAACTGTGGAAGGCAGCAATTACCAGAGGTAACTGCGTACATGCCATTCACATTGTTAAACCACTATCTGCGTGTTCTATATGGCACAATGCTCACAATGCATGTCCATTTGATTGTTCTACTTCATTTCCGTTTGTGTGTGCAGCACATTACTTTTTGTGTACAATCAGAATGCAAAAACTGAAACGCATTCATCTGTAGACCTAATACAATGCTCATTATACGCAGCACAGCATGCGACATTGTCTGCGCCCTCCTTGTGCTCGGACCTTAGTGTAGTGGAACTGCATGGGGTCGTCGGTGGACAGAGAGACCACCAGGCCTTTCTGGTGGAACTCCAGCAGCGGGTTCTTGGCGTATTCCAGGAACAGGCTGTTGTTGCTGAGAGGGGACATGGCGATGGGGATCTGGGTCAGGAAGTACAGGTACTGCAGCACAGGACTCTGTGGGGGGGGGGGATATGATCAGGTTTTTAGAAGATAAAGCAAGCAGAATGATCATAAATGAATGCAGATATCCCCTTTCAAACTTGCTCTTTTAAGAAGACTTGAAATCAGACAGTTAAAGGTTGTTGCCGTAACAGCAATTAATACAGATAAGGCATGGAGGGCAGTGCAGCGTATCAAAGGTCTCAGGATAACACACACTTAGATCCAGATTTCAAACATTGAGCCCTAAAAGGGTATTTCTTTCCTCTGGGACCAGTGTGAGAGTGGGGTCTTTTTGCCCTTTAATCAGACAGGAATAAACTACACATCTAGAAAGGACATCTTTTGGTACTTTCAGATAAAAGATTATATCAAGAAAAAATTATGTTTTTTTTAATTGGAGTTATAATGCCTCCGGTGTACTATTTTGCATGCAGGAAATGGGCCAGAAATTGAAGAGGGAACTGGGGTGCAGAAGTGTTAGAAGATTATTGGAACAATACAATAAAGTCACGAGTAAGTCTGATAATGCTCTGTGTAAAATCTAGAACATGTTGGGAACTGAGCTCAAATTCAATCCAGTGTCCTCCTTCCTAGCATGCACATCACCAACGTACAGCACAGAAGACATTCTGTGGAAGGAAAAATGTATAACATCAATGGATCTCCTGTCTCTGCTTGGTATGACGACACTAATAATGGAACACAATCGACTTCCTGACTTGTCTGATGCTTTTTTTGATAAATGAGAAACACCCTTTCTAGAATATATTGTTGTGAATGTATCTGCCATTTTACAAGGTTTTTTAGTTTGAAGTAAGTTGCCACTGCATCACCAGGTGTGCTTGTGCAGTAGCTCTCCTGTAGGCTATAGTATAGCGCAATACCTAGAACCCTTGTGGTTCCTTTGCAGAGCTGAAGTCTAGAACTGGTGCCCGATCATTGTGTGAGTGATGTATGAGTGCTGCTGAATTTAAGTGCTGATTCACGGCCGTTGAAGAGAGCACTGACCTTCTTGAGGTTGAGGCCGTGAGAGATGTTGTCAGCCGTCATGAAGGCAGCCAGCAGATGGGTGATGGCACCGGCCTCGCCGCAGTGAGGCCTGAACGTGAACGTGTTCATGCCTCTCTCTCTGGAAAGCAGACAGTAAACAAAGATTAAACTATGGACACGTGTTCTCAGAGGAACTTGTTTTCCTGTTATCGTCAAGCACTGAGGAGAAGATGAGACATATAAAACAATGAGGGGAAAGTCCAAGAGATATGAACACAAAATGGCAGGAATCTGTCATTAAAAAAAACTGAAAGCATTAAATAGTTCTTAGTGCGCTACTGGCTCACACTAAAAAAGACAAAACTGTGTCAACGGAGACAAAGCTACTGACCTGCGGAGCTGGTTGAGCACAGTGATGTTGGCATACATGTAGTAGATGTAGTAGGTGTAGGAGGGGTTTTTGACGATGTCCCACTCCTCTGGTTTGGGGCTCTTGATGGAGAACATGTGACCACTGTGCTTGGACTCATCGTCCACGCTGTCGAAACCTGTCACCTACACACCAGGTGGCAAAAAGGTTGATTACACAGGTAACAGATAGGATTTTGTTATCTCGTTGTGTCTGAGCCGTTATGATCATCCCAGAGTTATGAACGCAATCATGCAATGTGTGAGTGAGTGCGGACCCCCGTGTCGGTCCACGGTTGATCTCGCATTCTGCTGCAGCAAACTGCTTAATATTTTGGGTGTCCAGTTGTGGCTGCATGCTCAAGGACCTTTCTCAAAACTCCTTTTATTACCCGTTTTACACTTGCCATTGCTCTTAACCAGCCCAAGGCCAGTAGGGGGGCCACCGGTGATGACACAGCAGAGTGGCTATCCAACCCCCAATCCGCTACTCTGCGCCCACAGTGAGGGGATAACAGTGTGCGGTGTGTTTGGCTAACAGCTAACAGAACAACGAGTTCACACACTGATATACCTCTCCGCAACCAAACGGCTGCTAAGCAGGCAGAGAGCTTGGCGAGTTTCATTTGTTTGTTTGTGAGGATTGTGCGACGTGCCTTATCTGCACTCTACTGAGGGCACCTTTGCAGTTGTGACTTTTTCTGACTCACGTGCTGGAGGAAGATGCTGAGGTCTGGGTTGGACTTTGGGTCGATGGTGGCCTGGAACACTGGAAGGAAAATGTTCTCCAGCATCTTGCCAAAGTGGGGCACAAAGTCCCTGGCTCTGAAGATGTCACTAAGATAGAAGAGGGGGGAAAAACCATTTAAATATGAATTCTGGCCATCTTTCAAACCCTTTGAGCCTTTTTTTTCAAGCTCACATGGTATTAAAAATTAATGTCATATCCTAGGCAAATTAGAATCCACGATTTATCCACAAGGATACATTATTCTCACAGTTTGCATAAAGAAAGAATCAAGATATGAAAACCTACTAGATCCTGGGTATTTGAATCATCCATTTGAGGTTTGGGGAGAAGACTCTGTGCTTGACGAACCAGCTGGAGAGCTTGCTCCACTCGGCGGGGTTGCAGCCGTAGATTGACAGACGAGGCTCAGCGTACTGGTACTTGGCGTCCTCCAGGTCAGTGGCTACTTCCTGGTTTACACAAAGGTCAAACGGACAGAAATATGGATTATTTCATAATTAAAACCTATTTTTTTAAAGAACTGTTCTTCTGTGATGTTTCTTATCCCTTCTTTGCACACAGAAACTGACCTTGATGATGGTGGCAAAGTACTCTCCCCCGATGTGGTTCTCCGTCTTCATGTACAGGTCACGCAGCTCACTGGCTCCTACAGGGTTGTACTTGGCGTTGAACTTATCGAAACGCTGGAAGGTTTGTCTTCCCTTCAGAGAAACAACAAAGAGACAAGAAAACAGATTTAGATCACGGAAGGTTGACTAAAGGGATGGGAACAATAGATTGATCTATTCATAATGCAAATTTTGCAATAGTAGCAGTTTTTGAAAAAGAACATTTGGATGTTTACTTTAAGTAGTTATCCAAATAGAGTGAATAAGGAAATACAATTCTTAGTGTGTGTTTAGTTTAGTGTAATGTTTAAATTGTGCCTTTTTGAAGCAATACATGTATTATATTGTCTCCCACTATGTATACAATCCTTTCATTTGAACAAATTGCAACAAAATAACTGTGATTCTTAAAAATGAAACCATGTTCTCAGCTAATTTTCGATATCTTAAAAACTTCTCATTAGGTTTACTCAAGAAGAAAATCAATACTGTTAAATACTTAGATGCTTTCTAACACATGCAGTCAGAGAACTGCAATAAAAAAAGACAATTCCTCATGTTTCCTTAACATGGTCATTCCATTTTTTAGCTTTTCACATCTAAAGCCACCAATGTTCCAACAAGTGTGTGACGTACAGCGTGGACATCCAGGGAGTCCACAGTGAGGTCATAAGGATGCAGGTGAAGGGACTGGAAGAGCTCCTTCATGGTGACATCCCTCCCTTGGATTTTGTGCACGATGCGGTCAGCGTCCACGCGGTAAGACCTCTTGATGAAGCGCAGCAGGTGCTTCTGGTTCATGCAGGCGGCGGCGTGGATGTGAGTGTCCACCTGGAGAGGCAGGGAGATGATAAGGGTGTGGATCACTGAGGTTTGGGGTTTCATGTGGTGTGTAATTACTCTGCTTGGTAACAAGAGGGAGCTAAAGACACACACACACTCACACGAGGTGAATGGCAGACGTAAAGCGGGGACGACAACAAATTAAGTGGGATTTTAATCAAAATATAAAGAATCTCCTCATTTATGTAAACTTGAATACATTTGAAATGATACAGATGACAACCCCAATTTTTAGACACTTGAATTATTGATTTCAATGCTTTCTGTATGAACGTAAAGTGTGTTTTGTGTGTCACAAATAAACACAAGTCAATTTAAAGATGTTGAGATCAGTCAGTGGGGGAAGAATGCAATGATTCCACCTCATTTTACAGTCTCCCCTCATATAAAACCCAGACTTTGTGGGCACTTCACAAAGTACAGGTATATTTGTTCCACGTTATTTGTCCTGCTTTTATGTTTTAAAGCTAAATTAGAAGAAGTGTGCACGCTAAAGGCTTTTCAGGGCTACCTTCCTGCAGTTGTAGAAGTCCCTGTGGGGGTTCAGCTTCAGCTCCTTCATCTCCTCCATCTCATTCAGCATCTCATGCACATTGAACTTGGACGTGAGGAACTTCAGACGACGGTGAGTGTACGTCTTCCTGCGAAACAAAAGAGAAGCAGTTTAACTCATGAACTGCACTGTTAGGGGTTGCCAAACAGCAGATTGACGGATTTCATGTTTAATTCAAGTGTGAAAAATGAAAATGTTGATTTGAAGCTTATTGTTATTGTATGTTATTTTGTTGGGAACCTGTCTTGCGCCCTGTGCGGATCCCCACAACCACACACTGAGAACTTGTGATGAATTACAGTCGCTAAACCCTGGGGGTCATCTACAACATGACATCACTTTTAAAGACCTGAGGAAGCCATAGAGAAAACCGAGATTTTTTTATTCTAAAGTTCAAACCACAGCAATCAACATCATTTCAAAGGACTCACGTCGGGCCCTGTGCAATGAGAGCAATGAGGAAGTTCATGTCGTCGATGAAGGTGGGGTAGTCGGGGCAGGGCAGGTCTTTGGGCTGATGTTGGTCTGCGGCTGCGGCGTCGTTGTACACATAGATGACGCCGTCCTTCATGCGAGCAACATATCCCAGATCCTTTTTCAGGTTCTTGGTGTCAAAGGGGTCTTCCCCTTCCTTTGGAGGCGCTGTGAAGACTGATGGACGGACGTAAATGCAATTCAATCGACTGGTACAGAAAACGTCTCACACGAGCTGCCTCCACTCCTTCTCTCTCCTCACCTGGCTGCACCTGATCTTCGATTTTGAAGGTCTCCCCCTCGATGTCCCGCAGGTACTCGGAGGTCGTCCGTGGGTAGCGCTGGTAGGCCAGCCTCATGTACTTCTCCCTGATGGTCAAGGCGCGGTATAGACCCTTGCAGGACACTTCAAAGTCGTCCATGGTCACCTGATTGGCAGATGCAAGAGACGTTACAGATTTTACAGTTACTAATAAAATAAATATAATTGTAGCCTTTATAATGACATGTGGCTATGTCAACATCTGAAGCATTCCTTTAGAAAACAAGATGAACCGTTAGCTATCCACTCATGCTAAAACTAAATGTCACTAAAGATTTTATATTTGTTTGATGGGAGGCGAGGACTTGATTGATAAATTGATTTGAAAATATGCTTTAAGCTGCTAAAGTCAACAGTTTCCTTTGCAAAACATTGTCCCTATTTGGCAGGGTTTTTTTTCTGACATGCTGCATTTGCTCTTTGTGATATTACGCAATATGTTCTACAGTCAGCGTATATACTTTATACTTCACGACCATGAGGTTTTGAGTAGGCTTAAGCAGAAATATCAATGAGTTCCAAAGTGTTTCAATCCCTGTAAATGTTAAACCCACAGTCGTGAGAGCTGCTCTCAGCTGAGCTCCATTCATGGGCCTCTGCTGGTGAAGCCACTGACCCACAGACACATATAGTCAGTGAAATCAAAGTCTGCACCCATGTCAACTTGACCCAAGTCTAGTTTAGCTTCCTTTTGCAGCATGCAGTAAATAAAGGGGTAGAGACTTCAACTACTACTGCTATTACACTGTAAAAGATCATACGGGACTTCACTGAAATCAATTAATATTTTAAGTGAACGTGTAATCAACCATTTAATACATGTATTTCAAAAAAAGAATTCCTTTAAGTCAAATTTTTTGTTAGATTTGAAATTATTATGGAATGAATGTTTGCCTGACTGTTCACTAAACTGACCGAATTAAGTTTCTAAAGGTAGTGGTTAGCATATTAGCAAACAAAGGTTTATACATGTAAAGTCGCATTCACTGGTAATAATGAAATGCATCCCACACATTTAATAACGTTTTTCCCCTTCAGTCAAGGGAATGTAATAAGGAGAATAATAAAAACAAATACTGAAGTTTACTTTTTTAGGCAAAAATGGAGGGAACTTTTTTTAAGTTGAACCAGCTCATTTTTGGACTTCCGAGTCTCGAGGTCAATGGCTTTTTGTTAGATGCCTGAAATAAGGTCTGTAGTTAACGCAAGCTTTATTTTTAATAGTATTTTATAGGAACACAGCAACTGTTCGCTTAATGATCCATGTTCCATTTTTTCCCCCATTTTTTTCTCGTTGTCACCCCTTGAACATAACACAACAGTAAGGACTAACCTCTGGGTTGTTCCTAACAAAACCCCTCACGTTACCTCATCCCTGCATCACTCTATGAGTTTGATGCTACTTACTAGTGAATTTACATCAAGGATTATTCTTCCCGAGTTAAGGAAGGTGGGTGTTCTAAAAATATGAAGGCAAACAAAAGTACTTCACCCGTGAATTTGAAAGGGATCAAATTAAAATAAACAGTACCCCAGAGGCGTAGTCTCCGATGATGGCCACTCTCTGGAAGTGCGGCACTTCCAGGTAGGTGGGCGTGTCCACCTCCGCTGACACTACAGAGGCAGCAGCAGCCGCGTGGGAAGCGACCACAGGCATGGCGATGGTGCAGGAGCGCTGGTGTCTCTTGCTGTGGATAAGGAGAGGTGAGGTTAAGTGGTTTGCCATTAAGACTAAATGCAAATGTGAAACCTCCAAATATTGTATTTCCTCACCGTGTATTGACATGATTTTGCTGCGCCACAAGCACAAACTGACAACACGTAATCTCCCGCCTCACCGTTTCTCAGCATCGTCCTCAGTGTGCAGATGGTGGGCCATCTCTTGGTGCATGATGGGACAGTCCTCAGCCACATCAAACATAGAGATCTCATCGCGGACGTCCTCGGCTTTGGTCTCCGACGCAAAGACCTGCTCCGCAAAGGCCCGCATTTTGTCATCGGTCTCTGTCGGGCACAGCAATGGTTCGTTGTGTTAATAACAGAGCTCGGCATTCTGCTCCCGTCACACCATGCAGCCACAAACACAACTTCTTGACCGCTAATCTATGCGGCGTGAACATGACTTGCAGATGAATGTAGATTCATGATGAATGAATGGTGCACACAACATCTTACATCTATGACGTAAAAGGGCACGTACATTATCCAGCCAGATGTTTGCAGACTCATGCGTTGTGCACATGACCAGAGACTGACTCATTCAAAGTCTGACCTCCAGTTTGGTCCCATGCACATAGAGGAGCACTGGCACACGCTGTCGGCTCGACTCGCACGGACACAAGATGGTTCAGCCTTTTTAAATGTACGTTTCTAACTCCAGATCATCTCTCACTGCATATGTAGATTGTTGTTATTTTGTCAAATAACAACAAGTTCTCCAACAAGCGTTCAAGTCTCAAAAGCAACGCAATGACAATACACAGCATGAGTGGCATTACCTGATGCCCATCAGTCTGTAGATCAAACTATACTTCTTACATGCACTTTCTAGCCAAGAGACAAGAGCCAAGGCGTTACATCTCCGGTATGGCACATATGACGAAAGGAACTTGGGGTTCCACGTCTCACTCTCCATACTTACTATGTTGACCTGGTTGTGCCCAGCAAGAAAGTAGAGCCGCCCGAAGTAAAACCCAAAAAAGATAGTGTTAGAAAAGAGTTGGTTAGAAAGGTGATGTGCA
The DNA here is from genome assembly GCF_910591455.1 of Pholis gunnellus. NCBI lineage: Eukaryota > Metazoa > Chordata > Actinopteri > Perciformes > Pholidae > Pholis > Pholis gunnellus. The sequence continues at coordinate 22,055,329 of NC_136536.1, read as the reverse complement.
AACCAAAACAATGACTGTGTTAAAGTATATCAGTAACAAAAAGTTTGCCGTAGTTACGAATACATAACATTTTAGGCAGAGAGACCTAATATATATCGGTTATAACCAAAATATAGAGATAATATATATATTAAGACACATGCAAGAGCAAATGCTGAGGATATGAGCAATGGAATGAGACATTGGGACACTTTATGGTAAATGGAGAAGTGGGATTAGGGTAACATACAGTTTGAGGAGGACACATGACTGTTAAATTCAGTTACTTTTGAAGGAACAGCAGCTGTACACAGCAGTGGGAACTGCATCTTCAGGACACATGCAGAGAGGATTCGGCGGTCTCCGCGCTCCCGGGGGAGCGACACCTTTTGATACCAATGTGCAGGATTCCATTCCTGCACCGCTATCATTTCTGAACATCTCGTCATGCACGTGAAGATGCGGTTTTACGTTGGTTCAAGCAAGTCCGAAGGTCAATTAAGTCTCGTTTGTGCGCTGCTTTGTGAACCGATAAGCATTCCCGTGGTGGAAGGAGTCGCTGAGCTACCTGGGAAAAGTAATTTATTGATATAGCTGTTCACATTCACTTAGGTCTTCATTGGTGCTGCTCTGTTTGCAAAGCCTCAAATTCAAATGCATTATAATGAACCAGATATGGAATGTGAACAATAGATTAATAAATGGTGTCCATTTCCACCGTACGGCATTGTTTTCCATTTCGTATAGAATAGACATTCATTTACCAAGATCCGCGCTTTGGAGAAAGAATCGTTGGTGATGTGACCGTCTCACATCCGTAAGGTAAACCATGCATTCTGAAATGCTTCTCATCTTCCCTGAACTCCATATGAAGTTTCTTAGCTCCATACTCGCTTCCTCCCTCTGCTGAATAAGCAAAAAGTCTCAGGCAGGGTGGGACGGTCCAGGTTAGAGGGAAACAAAACCAAGTGTGATTATGAAGTCAGTGAGCTACAGAAAAACAAACTTGTTGTATGTTTTCTTTGGGACGATACCTTTAATAGAAAATAGTCCACAGTGAGTTATGTTGATTATCTATGTTGCTGAGTTTTGTGTGATTTTGGTAAACTGGCCCTTTAAGACTCATCGTTGACCGTTCATTTGCTGTCCGGCAGATCGTAAAAAACGGTGTGAAATCCCAGCCGTCACGTCAGATTATGCTTTCAAATCGAGCACAGTCTGCACCAACACCTGCCAAATCATTACAACCACCAAGCTCTTCAAACAGTCGATGGTTCGAACATTTGGTGGTGGTTCTAACGGCATAATGTGTCATTATACTTGCCAGATGCCCAGAGCCTGGTGGAGGTTAGCCTATATTTAGCAGCTATTACAACAGCATTTAAAATAGTAGTAATGTAGTAATGAAAGAGATTTTCATACTGGCGATGAACTAAAAGAAGGGACACTAAAAACTGAAACACAAATTAAGAATGACCTGATCTCCTGTCACACTTGAAGTCAGAGAATCAGCTGGCAAATCACATCCATAAGACACCCTCTCTTGTAATTTTAACATCTGATAATCACTTACTCCCTATACACTCTGCTCTGATATACAACCGGATTTCATGATATGAATTTAAATTGTTTGCAATTGAGCTCAAGAAATGTATTTTGACGTTGGAATCACACAAATCACAAAGATAAAACACATTTAAAAGAATAATCACCTTGTGATCACTGTTTACTATCCAATATGGACTTCATGTTGGAACTATATGCATTTTAACCCCAATGAGCCCGTCATTAAAGCTGTCAGTGCCATCAATTAAAGAGACAATGTAACACTGGCAAACATTTGGGAATGTACTGCCTAAACAGCTGTTGATATTAGACAGTAAGAGGTGTGAACCCTGTAATATGCATTCAAGGCATATTTGCGAAGTCTTTGGCGTTCTCGCTTCCATTCTTTCCATACATCTCAACGATTGTGTTGCGTTGTGACAGAAAGGTCAAGTTCTTTGTTTCATGTGTTGTCCAAAAACGTTCCATGGAAAAGCGTAACAAAAATGAAAATGATTACACTTTAAGTGAAGGCTTCCACAGTTCGTTTTTATAGTCATGTGTCAACGTGAAATATTGAAAACACTATAGATGAGAGTGCATGTTCAACCCCAGAGTCCTTCTGCCCATACCTACCTGGCACTAAGACTTTCGGCATGGTGACGCTGTCCTGGTGAGACGCTCCCTGAGGACTGGTAAAGGGTGGGCAGCTACTGGACCACTGTAGAAGGGAAGTGTGAAGCCCTGTGCTTGGTCTGTGGAATATTAAGCTCTTTCTGCCCCTCACGTGGAACCTGCTATGGCCACACGGGACACGCCAGGACGTAACGGAGGGGGAACTCATATGTGTTTCTATTTTTAAAGTTGTGTATGTGCAGACGGGACTCCCTGACGGACACAGTGTGGAGACAAAGAGACGGGTACGGTGGGGGACATGTATTATATAACACCCTGCGTGGGGCACAAGTGGCTCTGCACATGTCGGGTGTTTTTTTTAGACGGGTGCTCATGTGTTGACACACCTTTCAATCCACTGAAAATGCAAAAGGTTGACCAAATTGTTACTGTGGGTTGAAAACTTCCAAGTTTTCAGGAAATAAGGGGAAAAAAACTATTGTTTTGAAAAGTTTTGAAATTATTGACAGGTCATTTTTAATACTCTGTTGATTTAGCAACAATTAGCATTTGAGCACAAGGGAAATGGGCTCTCACCCCATGGTGACTTTGGTCCATTTGAAAACATGCAAATCCCTTAACATGTGATCCTTGCACCTCACATTAGTGATTTAATAAGGTCCGAGTCGCGTTATATTGTTGTTACTTTCCATTAAACCTCTAAATAAGAAGGGGATTAGATCCTTTAGAATAGTATTGAGTTAGTCTTTTGACATATTTCTTGACCAGTGAGGAAAATCAAGGCTTGTTCTAACAATTTTACTTGAAGTGCATTTTTTATAGCAACGATAAGATTGGAAGATTTGTAGAATTCATGCATGGTAGGTCTAATTCTTTTCAGCCTTACAGACCAGAGACTATTTTACTATCTAGTTCCCATATGCCATAGCTGCTCTGTGCTTTGAGCTACATGCTAACGTCAGCATGCTAACATGCTGGTGGTAATCAGGTAATAATGCTTACCTTTTTAACCATCTTAGTTTAGCCTGTTAGCATGCTAACGTCAGGTTTGCGGGTATTCGGTCATCCATCCAGAACATGTTTGACCAGTTGATAACACCAGAGGAAAAGTTAGGGATCACCAATGTCAGTAGGATTTATCTTCATGGGACGACACATTTCATTTTCCATGGCAATCCATCCAATAGTTAATGAGATATTTCAGTCCGGAGCAAAGTGGTAGACCAACCGAAATTGCCACCCCATGTTGTTAGCATGACTAGTGGTAATTGTGGTGTGGTAATATCCACCAGGCCTTGTAGACAGATGGAGGTGACGCCCTTACAAATAAACTTAGTATCAATCTCTTATTGTAATCACTGCTGAAAGCAACTTTTCTATAATTTGAAAAAATATACAAATCAAATTACTCGATTTTCCAACTGATAACAAGGCTGAGCCAACGTTAACAAACTCAAATATTCAGTGTTGGTTGGTCTATATCATATCTAGCCATGTAGAAGGTTTTAGCTTTATTTGTCATGGTTTTTATATGGCTTTGTTCTCTTCAGAGCATTGGAAATTTACATTTGAAAAATTTTAGGGAATATTCTTTCAATTTCAATTGCTGTCAAACTTTTAAAAAGTATTTTGTACTGCTTCAAGCACTTTGCCATTCACTTGTGTCACAGCTCTGCTTCTGTGTGCAGCTTGAAGACACTTAACAAGCCATCTATTTTTAGGGAATGCGATCCTAAATGTCAAGGTTCCTCTCAGAGTGCAACTAGTGAAAGAGATCAAGTTAGACATTGACAGTCAGTTGAGCCATTATAAATAAAAATAGAAGACAGGAGCTTAGGACATTTTGTAAATCATGTTTATCAGTAAAATACATTTCATAAGCATCATTTTAAATAACTTTAACATTCCAGCTAAAACTACGGTTTATGGTTTACTGGTGATTAGAACTAAACTGGTGACACAAGCATCAAGAGTTCTGAAAAATTATCTTGAATGCTTTAATCCTCATGTTTTAGCTGATGTGCTTTTCGTACAGCATGGCCTCAATAATAACAAAGAAATGGAATGAATTTCCTTTCAACAAATTGTGTTTTTTGACCATTCTTAAACTCTTTGATGGTACTCTTCCTCAGCCTTCGCCAAGTTGTCACATGAATGTGAACTTGAAGGACAAACCATCGAAGGCAAGTGCCAACAAATGCACAGGCTGCCATGAATGAACTGTTCTCAGAGGAATTTCTTTTCCGTGGTCTAGAGAGATCTGAACCTGAGAGATTATCAGCAGCTGGACGAGTGGTTGGCATGGGCAAGAGGGAGCGGGGAGTCCAAATTTCCCCGTCTCATATTACTCCTATCATCATCACCCGGGCTGTCAGACTCTACCAAATTACAACAGGTGCTCCGCTGTCCAGCTCATAGGTCCGGTTGGCCATGCACAGAGATGGGCAGTATTTCTATTACTTGTATTTGAAATACGTATTTCAAATACTTTTGAGTATTTTGTAATTTGTATTTGATAGGGTCGATTAAAAGTCGAACGTAATTTGTAACAAAATACTTCAGAGTGGAGTAATTTTGTATTTAAAATACTCAAAATACTTTCTCCACGAATCAAAAAACAGTTCACGAGTTCAGTCTTCAGATCTTCAAGTTCAACGGATTGTCTGTCAAGTTAAATATTGTATCCGAGTGTGACAGATGTCAACTAGCTTGATGTATAACTTATGTCTTTGTCTGGCTACATAGCCTATTGTATATGCATGGTGATGGTTATAATATCAAGCTAGCGATCGATGCTAACATGCTAATGACGCTAGCATGTGGTCTAGGCTAGTGCATAGCCAGTGTTTAGCAAGTTAGCTTATCAGTCGAGTAGCTAGCTATAGGAAGAGGGAGATTGGGAGCTTGTGTGTCATATGTGATAAATATGTTCTTGTTGATACAAAGCCAAAGTTTCTGGGCTGTTAAGTCCCATTAATAAAAATATATATATACATAATCAAGTTGTTGTCTTTCAATAGCTTTGCTAAGTTACACTGACATTCTGTGACTGTTCTTCCTGTTTGTGGGGTTCACCAGAGCTTTGTGTACATTGTATAAACCTGAATGCTCTGCTATACCAAATTGTGAGAAAACAGAAAATCCAGAAAAAAGTATTTCCTATATTTTAAATACAAAATACATGTATTTTGTTACATTTTATGGCACCAGTATTTTGTATTTTGTATTTTGTTGTAATCATTTATTTGGGGGTATTTTGTATTTTGTATCAAAATACATTTTGATGTATTTTTGCCCATCTCTGGCCATGCAGACAATTTCCTGTAGTTTTCACTTCTCTAATTGATTTAAAACGTCATATGATGAGCTAGGAGAAGCCGCAAAACATGCTGTGGACACCAGAAAGTAATAAATGCAAAATAACCACCTCTATTTATACATCTCCAATATGTAGTTCAAGTTGGTGTCATATGACAATGTTTTGTTTGGTATGAAATATTACTGCTGTCAGGTTAAGTGGTGACTACAGATCCTCTCTGCATGTGGGAAGACATCTGAAACCTGTTGCTCCTCCAACAGCCACACAGAGACTTCTGACATAAGAGGACGATCGCTGCAGCATTATAGACGTCTGCAAGTGTGACCTGCAGAGTTTATTCCATCTAACATCTTTTATTACATTTACATTACATTTGATTATGTGGTCAGTGAAAAGCAAAAAAAAATAAAACGGACAAAACTAGATGGGTGCACTCGCAGGTCTCCGCCAGGTGTGTTTGCAATTCCACTGCTATAATGGGGGATTGAAGGAATACAGCCCACAATTGGCTAACCCCACGTCTGGACACCAACGGGCTGTAAACCCAGTGAAGTGGTAAAACACACTACATTTCATTTAAAAAAACAAGCTGCGATGTATGCAAGCAATCTGCTCAAAGTTGTTGTACAAGAGACGTCATACAATCTTGCCAAAAACAAAAAAACTACAGCTGTCTGCTTGTGTAGCAGCGGCTGAGTTGCGAAGAGGAACTGCAGTGTGTGTATTGATAATTCTGTCAGCGGTTAGCCAATCAGATCGCACTGAACAATAAAAGCTAACGACCAGTGATGTACTCAACCAACGGGCTGTAAGGAGTTGTAGAACACACAGCAGAGATGTATACAAGCAATCAACTTGAAGTTGGTGTATAATACACTTCATACAATCTTGCCCAAAACAAAATTAAAGGTGAGGCACAGCAGCGCGTTTAGTGGTAGTTCCATTAGCGGTTAACCAAACACACCGTCCAAAACAATAAAAGTGAGCCACAGACCAGCGGCCGAGAGGCACGCAGCAGAAGTCCATACTGGTACTTCTATTAGCCAAAACCTTTTGTCCCCTCAATGTGGCCGCATGGTAGCAGATTGGGAGGCGGCGTTGCACTCAGATATGTCATCACTAGTGGCCCCTACAGGCCCCTGCCGGTTAACAGTAGTGAGTGATGAGTCAGCAGACAGTCAATGGAAGTATAAAACAGGTAATAAAAGGTGTTTTGAGAAAGTGTCAGTCACCGCAATCGCGAGAGGTTCTTGAGCATTCAACCATACTGGACACGCAAAAATATGATGCAGTTTGCTGCAGCAGAATGCGAGATTAGCCGTGGACAGACACGGAGGAGCACACTCACTACTCACGCACAAACACATGCTATCGATTGCACGCTCCTCCTGGTGGAGATAAAAAGATAAATCTCCAAAAGCGTCCGCTTTAAGTAAAATAGTCTGATATGAAATAGCCCTGATTTGAATAAATATAGTAGTACAGGGATGACGTATTTTTGTAGGCCAACCCTAGAAGTTAGCATCGCACTGGGGCCCTCCACCAAATTGCCAATGGGACGTCTCCGTTGGATTTGGATTATTGCTGAAAATCAATTCTGTGGCAAATAAAGTTTATGATACTTACATGTTTTCTTCAGCAAGATAATCTTCACAAATGAGCATCGCTTGCATGATTTTTTTAAAGTCTAACGTTGGGCTATAAACAAACTAAACCATGTGTGAGCATACCCAAACAAAAGCTGTAAAGGCGGACTTGTCAGCGCCATTTTGTTGGCGTGATGTCAATCTAGCTTGGTAACCGCCTTTTTAATGTAAAAGCTTCAAAAACCACGAGTGGGATATTTAATGACGTATTTTATATTGTAGGAAAAAAAAAAACTATTTTAAGCCTGTGTTAACCAGATCCTATTTCAGGCTTCCAACCAAAGATCCATTAATAAAACTCATCAACTTGGAGAAGAGGGAACCCGAAGTCCAAAAATGATAACTTATTCATGGTGTTTTAGGACTCATTCCTGCAGTACTTTATCACAGTTAGGAATGTGCATATGCTTGATAGTGATGGTCACTGGAGCACAGTTTACAAGTTCAGCGTGTTTACATGTTCGGTTTGGATTGTAATCACCCTTCCTGTTTGAAAGATAGAGGAACTCCCAAAGCTAAAAGCGGCAGAACACTGGAGAATGCACGTATACAGGACCTGTTCGTTTCCTTCAACGCGTTTGTTTTCTCCAACTGAACTGCACATTAAAGCGTTACAGCAGCAATCTCATTATAATAGTTTATGAAAAATAGTTTGTCCATTGGGCTTAAGTTACCTGTAAATGGTGGAGGTAGTGGTGGTGAGTTAGTGTGTGTGCGCGCGCGCGCGCGAGAATCACACAGAACACTGTCTGATCAATTATAGCTGGTTTACAGCAAAACTGAAACTTTTAAATTAAAATAAAAAATGTAATATTAATTCTCATTGGAAATTAAACACACAGTACACTTTGCAGCTACAGCTTCACGTGGTCTGGTGTGCTCATGGTGGATAATGTTAGCTTGTGTTAGCAAATATTAGATACCTGTTGCTGTACAACTGACAGCATTGAGTGAGTTTGCTGACTTTATGACTTTTCTCTATTTGTACAGCCATCAAGTCCTGAAGGAACACAAAGCTAATTTTAGAAGTCACTGGAGAGACCACACACACACACACACACACACACACACACACACACACACAGTGAAATTGCCTGAATGACACGACAATGAAGATTTACTTCATACAGCGTCACACTATGTCATGAGAATAAAAAAAGGTTTTTTTCTGTCACACAATTGTATACAAACAGTGTAATTCAATTTTGCTGTGTTTTTTCAAGCAAAATAAAAACGATGCTAGATGGGTGGGATCATAAGCCGTCCTCCAGTGGTAGGTGACTTCAGGAATTCTAATTGCTCTTAATTGCTCGAGAGTTCCTCCCGACCAGACCGTTCCCCCAGAGCAGAGAGGTCCAAGCATCTGTACTACACACAGGACAAAAATAAATAAAAAGGTAGGTGCTTTTAATATTTCCTTTTAAAGCCATTATTAAAAGTTTATTTTCTGTTCATTTAGTGTCAGTATTATGGGGACACCGTCACTGTAGTCAGCCAGAACAATGCTTTAAACTGCCCTCAAGCTCGACCAACGCATGATGGCCAGACCGATAACGGTGAATGTTTACGGGGGTTGTATCGCTGTCTCCACCACTTAACATAGAACAAGTGCCCCGCACAATGTGCCACACGTCGACTAAACTTCAATGTCCTTGTTCAAATAACAGATTGGGCTCAATGGAAGTGAAGGTGTTGGTGGACGGCCTCCCACGCGTGGTGTGTGGCGTTACAGAGGAAACCACATGTCAAGACGTGGTCATAGCGTTGGCTCAAGCCCTGGGTATGTATATCCGTGGCTCTACGTAGTAAAACCATTCATGTTCTGGCATACTGACAACCACAGTATCGTCGTTCTTCCCTGCAGGTCAACCCGGGCGCTACACGTTACAGGAGAAATTTAAAGACTTTGAGCGGTGCATGGCCCCCAACGAATGCCTTCTGGAGACTCTCGAGAAATACGGCGAGCAGGCCAGGGAGGTCCGGCTCACACTGCTCCACAACGGGCCCTCGGCCTGGGACGATATGAGCAGGGCAAAAGTCGGCCGGTACCAGCCCTGCCCGCCATTGAGAAGAAAAGACGCGGGCACCAGAATGCGGCGGTGTAGCGGCTCACTAGGATTGCATCGTCAAAGCTTGCCACCGCTGTCCTGTTCAAGGCAAGAGGCCGAGCAGCGAAAAAAAGAGGACCCGAAAAGGCCTAAAAGAAAGTCTCTGACGTTCATGGAGGAGGCTTGGGATTGGCTGGAGAGTCTGGGCAAAGGGAAGGTCTATAGTACCGCCCGTGACAAGGACAGCAGTAAGAGGACAGATAAAAGGGATCGTGGCTCTTTGGGCGTTTCTTTCACTGTTGACGAAGGTAACTCAGGTCGAAGTAGTAAAAGCAAAGTCAGGGGTCAGAAAAGTCTAAAGTCAGACTTTGATCGTCAAACATCCTGCTGCATGGGAAGTCAGACGAGGGGGAAAGAAAGCAAACGCTTCGAGGCTAAATCAAACGTTTTGTCCAGTTCAAACGACGAGACGACGAAAGACGGTCTAAGAGAAACCATAATACATCAACTCAGCCGTCTGCAGGACTTGCAGGTCCAGATAGCAAACACGGACAGACTGATTTTGGAGCTCGAGGAAAAGCAGGGGGTCGAAAAAGCCCAGCAGGAAGCCCAGCAGAGGACGGTTGAGGAGGAGACAGAGCAGATCAAGTTCTGGGAGAACGAGTTAAAGGCAGAGGAAGGCTACGAGAAAGACTTGCAACGCCAGTTCCTCGAGATGAGGGAAAACGCTGCGGGGTGCAAGGCTAAACTGGAGGATTACAAGCGCAAAATGCAGGGGCTCGATTTCTTCGCCGCTCAAGAAGATACGAAAGCCGGTGCAAACGCTGCCACGGAGGTTTCCACTATCCCAACTGAGGACCTAAATCGGCAGCAATCTGATGTAGATGTCAGCAGGAAGTTCCCGCCCAGAGAGGACTTGAACCCTCCTCACGCTCGAGTTCCTCCCAGCCAGATAAAGGAGCGACGGCCCACGGGGCCCACGGAGCTGAGGGAGTGGTGGACGCGCTGGGCTCAAGCCCAAATCCCTCAATCGCAGACTAAAAAGGCGGCGATTCACCGCTCTGAGCTCACCATCTATCTGGGCGGTACCAAGGCCTAGAATCACATAAACAGAGGTCACAAACATGAAGGCAGTAAATATTAGGGATGCTTCACTGCACACCAATTGTATGCGGTAGCATTTGTATGCAGTTGGCAATGTAATGTTAAACGTATGTTAGAAGTGCTTCCATAAAAGAAAAAGAAATACATTAATGAAAAAAAAGGTTTTAAAAAGGTTTGAGTCTTTTTTGTTGTTGTGTACAGCACTTTTTATATAAACAGAAAACGAAAGATTCACAAACATTACATTTAAATTACATCTGCAGGTATAGGATTCCTCGTCACCGAGTTACCAACCCCTGCACCTCGAGTTCTGAATTATGGAATATATTGTAGCCTACATGCTGCACTCAGAGAGGGAAATCCAAAGCTTCAAGAAGACCGCTTCATCTGTGCATTTTGGAGATTCTGACCAAAATGAGGGAAAACTAACTTTTTATAGTTCACTGTCCCTTGGCCTTAAAAACAGCATCACAATCCCATTAAAAAAATATGGATTGGACGATGCATTTTACGGTTCTCTGTAACTCAAATAACTGCACGTCTCAAGAGAGCTGGTGCAAGTTTAGAGGGGCGGGACTGGACAGAAAGCTTCCATTGAGCTACGTCTCTGGTGAATTTGTAAATTGTGTCATCTGCTGAGAGACCCTAAATGTCTGCAAATGTATTTATTTATGAGGTTATCTCTTGCATGTAAGTGGAGTGTATTGGTCAACATAATAAAATGGTTTTCAGAGCTACTTAGTGCTTGAAGTTCTTTTTTTTTTTAATTCAGTGAAATAAGACAATTACAAAACAGCATGTGATTTTCATAAAACTTTAATTCAATTGTTTCATTCAAGACCATTAACAAAAGTACATGAGAACCTCTGTTCGTGGTTCAAAAGAAACCCCGTGATCTCCAAAATTGAAATAATTTTTTTTTGACAGTAACTTAATGTGCAGAGGCACAAGAGCTCACCCACCATGTCTCCAGCGCTCGACAACTTGTAACCTGATTCTTAATGCTTTTTTTCCCCCTTATTTTCTCTTTTTTCTACTGAATTTCTAATACTTTACCTTTCTCATTCTTTAAGTTAAATTTGTTTTGTTATATCTGAAGTTTCAATGAACTTTCATTAAGCGCAAGAAAAAAAAGAAAAAGAAAAAGAAAAGAGCACACATTACATACAGTATAGTTCAACCCACAGGTTTGGGATGCATATCAGTATTATTTCTACTAGAAAATAAAGCCACCCTTAGATTGTTCTGAATGTTTTGGCGGTTGGCTGAGAACAGAAGATACATCTAATTTTTTGTTTATTCTTTTTTTTAAATTTATTTTGCTTGTAGTTTTTAGGCACCTTATTCTTAATTCAATATTAGCAGATTGAGTTTGAATGGAAAAAAAAAGAAAAAATATGTGCAAGAAAAGAAAAAAGAAAAAAAACAGTATAAAATAACTGCAGAGATAAGATGCCACAAGGAATTCTGCACCTGGGAAAAATTGCTTAGGTGGAGCATGTGAACACCAAAAAGGTTTCTAAAGGCTCCAGTTTGTAAAGTAAATCCCATCAGATCAACTACATTGACGTTCACACACATCACACACACACACACACACACACACACACACCATGCTTTCACTTCAGCTCTTCAATAAAGCGTTTTAAAAACTGCTCAAAAAAACGAGCAGAGAAGAATCTTCAGTTTAAGCTCGCACATGAGAAATATGATCCTCCTTATGGAGGGAACTTTTGCTTTGCTTTATGCGTCTTGTAGGAAAGCATACAATAGTGGAAACTTGACAATAAAACCATTTTAAGTTTCCATGGGTAAAGGAGAAAAAATATGAGAGAGAGAGACAGAAAACAAAAAAACCCGGAGCAGATGCATAAAGACATGAGACACCACCAGGCAAAGTACTGGACAGATAACAGGTGCAGAATTCCAGAAAAAAAACAAAAACAAAAGCAGATTCAAAAGATCGAGACATAGACAGTCACTCTGATTTAGAGGGACGAGACCCTCAGAAACAAATACCTCCGGTACACACTATAATTACTTCTAGGATACATTACACACACACACACGCACGCACACACACACACTCAAAGACCCCATGTACACTGCAGCATGGAACTCTGTATCAAGTACATCATACATGGGAGACAGGGAACTGTGGAATGAGAAAAAGTTCCCTTGCAGGTATCGATGGGGACAAAGATTACACATGCCGATTACCGTGTGTGTGTGTGTGTGTGTGTGTGTGTGTGTGTGTGTGTGTGTGTGTGTGTGTGTGTGTGTGTGTGTGTGTGTGTGTGTGTGTGTGTGTGTGTGTGTGCAAGCATGTGTCAAATCAAATTTCCCTTATCCCCTGCCGTCACACGTTGGGACAGCATCCCACCAATGGCAAACGGGGCGGGGCTGTGTATTGCTCAGTCAATGACGCCGGGCTGGCGAGTCTTGCGCTCCACATTGAAGCCCTGTGAAGAAGAGGAAGGGTGCGCATTAACGTTGCAGTTTGCATAAACGCATTTACGGAATTTTCTCAACAACTTTGCATTTACATTGTTTGATACAAAAATGAGTTCAAGTGGTTTTTGAAATCGGGGCCGGGGCTTGCGGCGCAGACATAAATGCGGCGATAGCGCAGACGCGGTGGTGTACCTTTGAATTGTCGGGACCACGGGGCTGTCTCACGATCACCAGGCGAGGGGCGCTGGCGTCATCCAGGGTGATGCTCTTCAACCGGTTCACCAGTCGATCCGGACGCGGAGTCGCCACCAGTTTAGGCCCCTCGCTGTAACGTCAATCGATGAAGGTTGTATTTATATAACCACATTTAAAAAAAAATAAAAAATCAAAGGCCAATTATAATGAATTGAACCAAATCCAGGTCGTGCAGCGCTCACCTGACTCGGCGCACGTTGCAGGCACTACATTTTCCTGTGCGTTGATTGAGGACGACGGAGAACTCCACCTCATCCCCGGTCTGGAGCTCTAGGCCGTCTTGCACCTCTTTTACATGGAAGAACAGCTTCTTGCTCTCACCCACTTCATATGTGATGAAGCCAAACTACGGGGAGGGGGGGGGGGGGGGGTCAACAAGTCATTTACCAGAGCATAACCTGTGCTGTAGTCACGGTTACTTAAACACTGGAGGTTTGTGATACACGTGATGTGATGAGCTCCACTGAAACCTACCTGGTCTTTGACACACTCCACCATCGCTCTGCGCTGAGGGACCACGTTACAGGCCATCTTCTGTCCAGTTTGGGCTACTGTGCAAACATGGAACTTCACAAGTTCTCCTTTCTGCAGGCAATCGGCTTTGTTTGACATACCCATGATTCCAAAGGGAAAATTCTGGCCTTTAGGTGCACCTTAAAACAATCCAGAAGGGAGGAGGGATGACATCTTATTCCAACCAAAGAAAACACGGTGCTTTAAAAAGGTCTACAAGTGACACCAACCTTCCTCTGTGACTTCAATCAGCCCTTGGTATTCCGTCTGGGAGGGGTCCACACTGCGCAAGGGACGAATGACCTTCCCCATCGTTACCGTCGCACCAACATCCTCGCTAATGCCATTCACTAAAAGTGGAGAACAGTGGACTTTACATACCTTATATATATTTATTTGTAGACACTCCCACCAACAAATGAGACCTATTCAAATCAAACCCCCTTCATACCTGCAGCCACTTTGGTAACCTTCTCAGCACTGACTTTGTTTCCTTTTCCCTTAGAGAGCGTGTACTCCACTGTGTCGCCCAGTTCCAAGTTCTCCAAGTCCCCACACATTTCACTGCAGGGAGAAAAAAACAAAACGTTTACACACCAGGACTCGAATCGGCAGGTCTTTGGATGCCGTTCAGTAAAATGGCGACCAACTCATCCGAAGCCTCTACCTGTAGTGAAAGAAAATCTCCTGGTCGTGATTTGCCGTCTCAATGAAGCCAAAGTTGTCCTTCAGCGTGGCGACAAATCCGAGCAGTCTCTTGGCGTTGGAGGCATTGCGGTTGAGGACCCTAATGGACACTGCGCTCTGCAGGCCAGTGCGCTTCACTTCGTTGATGGAGAACTCCACCTAGAGGACAAACATGTTAATAAGTAACAAACGGGGGAGTTTGAAGAATCTAAAGCACCACTGGCAAACGCAGCCTCAAAAGTTGGGCAATATTAGGAGTTCTACATTGTATTTTTACTCTTCGTACGGCCTCCGTTGGATCTCAAACTAAGTAACTGAGTGCCGTGTCACTGTATACCTTGTCTCCGACCTGTGGGTATCCTCCTCCCTCTAGGTCCTTGTTATGGTACGGCACCGTGAGCTTCACTCCGCAGTCTTCATATGCAATCACTCCTTCCTCGGCCTCCTACAGAGAGGGGCAACAAATTGCATAATGAGCATCACAAAAACACCGCATCCAGCTGGCCCAAAGGCTCACCAACGCTACACCCGCTTCCGTGTCTCAGGTGATTCAGTCGGATGATTTAAAGGTGTGTAGTGTATTAGAAGATGGTGTGCAGACAGCCCACACAAGCTTGTGAGATTCTGGAGCAGCCGAGTTGGTTAGCGCTGGCCGAGTCTACTGAGACAGCTCAGAGTTACGGCCCGCTATGCAGGGCCGCATGATCACCCGTCAGTATTGCAGTTTCACTGGGAACACTTCTGCAGTCTTCGTGTAATATATTCTCCCCTCGGTTATTCGCAGTAATTGCCTGAACCAATCGCGGCATGCAATTTACCGGCATCATCACCGAGAGTACAAATTAAGCTTGCCAGGCTGATTGATCGCGGAAAATTGAGCAAACCATTTTATGGTTCTTAATCTGTTGTTTTGATCATGCTGCAACCAATAATTGTTTTGAGTGCAAACATAAAAAAAAAAAGAAAAGGACCAAGGAGTGAGACGGGAGAAGAAGTTCATTAAATAATGCCGCTTATCATTTAGAAAGGGAAAATTACCGTTGCTTAATAACTGACTGATATATAGATATATATCTATATATAACTAAAAGACAAGCAACAGACGTACTAGAGATTGGGACCACCGTTTCATCTTTAATTGTGCAGCCATACAACTCACTGAAGCAGTGAATCAAAGTTTGAGTGCATGTTTCTACGGGTTAATTGGGGATCAAATACCATGCTGTCAACTAAAGGAGGCAATCGGCGTGCCAGAAGCCTGCAAAGACCAACCTTTTCTACAACTTTAGCCTTGAGAAATAAGAGAAACAGACACTCGTTAGACAACAAGGCAACATTACACTTGCTGCATTATTTGTCAACTGTTCCAAGTCTAGGAATTAAGTAATAATTTCTTAGACTAAATGTTAGTGAAATGCACAGACTGTTGGTGTAAGTCTGACTACATTTGCTTAGAGACTTGAGACTTTAATCATGTGGCTTCATGCACAACATCTCAGTCCTACCTTGTCTTTTTTCTAAACCAACAAGGAGCATGAAGGACCATTGGACGAGAAGAAAAGAGGAAAATTAGAACTAAAACAGAAATTGGAAAGAGGGATGACGTGAAGGACTATGAGGCTATTGTTTTCTTTAAATGCACTGGGTTTGTTTTCACATACCATAATGATTGTCTGAAATTGTGCATTATGGTACCTTTTCCTTGGTCTTGGTGGGGCTGGCGTTCTTGGTGTTGGCTCCCACAACCTCCTTCTCCACGACACCCATGAAGCGCTGCTCAGACTGGGTATGGAAGGACACGGAGCCCTTGGGCAGCTTCTTGATGCGCACCGCGTGGTTCCTCTGAGCCGACAGCATGTCCTGGGGACATCGGGACATTTGACTTAGCTCGCAATTAACAACCCAAATAGTGCCCGATTAAGTAATGAGACAGAATACATACTTTTGTGAAAAGCTTATAAACAGGACCTACGGGCACAACAGTGAACTCCACTTCATCTGAGATGTGCAGCTGGCTTTCCTCCAGGACTTCACTGAAGTGGAAGAACATCCTGGCGTCCCGATCGACGCACTTGATGAAGCCAAAGCCGTCGCGTATAGCCGCGATCACGCCCTGGAAGAAGATAGGCATTCGCTTCAGTTCAAAGAATGTGGACGCCCCCTTCTAATTACATCAGCCATTTTTTACATCTTGACACTACATTATATAAATTGACCTCTATACATTTGTTTCTCTCTAATCCCCACCATTTCACGAGTCTCCTTGGTGAAGTCGAAGGTGTCCGGAAAGATGTCGATGTTGGTGGCCCTCTCCAGTTTGTCCCTGCGGTCGGTGGAGATGTTGAACTGTATGTGGTCTCCCTCCAGAAGGGTCACCTTGGACTTTGTGTCCTTCTCGCCGAACGGCAGCTCCTTGTCATTGAAGCCGATGCGGGAACTGATGCGGCCCGGTAGGGGGTCGTTCTGTGGAGGAAGCATCAAGGACAGATTTTACATTCCTGGTTGGCGGCTCACGGGTTTCCATGCTCGCTTTTACAGCTAAAGACTTCTTGAACGCATCATTCCACTAGCCAGACTTGTGATCTCCTTGCCTGGTTTTTGGTGGGGACCTTGGGGATGACTTTGACGACGGTGCCCTCGAACTGCTCGATGCTGATGTCCTCGAAGATCACCGTCCCCTGGGGGAGCAGCCTCACTTCGGTGGCCACCTCTTTACCCTACGGCCAAGAGAACATGAAACGTGAACAACTGTACTTATACACACACACTCAGCCAGGTCATCAGAGAGTAAGGGGGTATTTCCCGGATGGTGGAGGCCAAAAGCTCGACAACGCCTACGTTTCTGTCCTTGATGGTGAACTCAACATCGTCTCCAGCCTGCAGAGCCTCAAGATCACCCTTGAACTCGCTGTAGTGGAAGAAGATCTCCTTCACCACGTCGGCCCGCTCAATGAACCCAAAGGCCTCCTGAAAAACAATGTGTGGTTCAACATAACGGGTACATCGACCCGAAAACTTGAAATGGGAGAACCTGTCCTCAACAGCACAGAGGGTTACTTCATGGGACCAAAACCAAGGATTGGCAAATGTTGAGGCCAAAGTTACTCCATTTATTTAATTTGAGTCAATATATTATATTTATCTGTGAGGTGGAACTAATAGAATGGAACCAGACATAATAATTTAGCATTTACATATGATGCTGGGCTACCCAACATAAATCTAAAGCAGATCTGTGTGTCTAGGTTGGTAAATCCTCTGTTCAACTGCTTCTCTCAACTGTTTTGGATAGGTTCAGTTGTGTGATTTTACAAAGTCACTAATCCCAAAGATGTAGCCGCACTATGTCTAATCTGCACAACAGGACAGGTCTGTGTAATGATTAGCGGCCCTTACCTTTGTAGCACACACCACACCCTGGCACCTCATTTGCTTTTTCTTCACAAGTTGAATATTACGAGCGCTGACTGCACCGGTGCTGAAATGCGAGAAAGGTTAAATGTAAAAATGGAGTGTAAGCGGGGAATTATTGAGGCGATACCGACGCAGCGTGAGGACTTACTGCTTGTTGGTATCCATGTAAAAGCTGACTTTGTCGCCTGTGTCCAGGTGGAGGTTTCCCTCCACGTCATCAGAGGAGTAGGTAAGGTAGAACACTTCCTGTGGAACGTCACAGCGGTGTTAAAAAGGGTTTGGGACGTAACTTAAATCAGAAAACTTTCACGTTTAAGGAGTTCAAAAGAAACATTTTATCTCTGATCGAATTTGTTCAAATGTTAAGATGCCGTCGATATCGTCTGCCCGCGGAATTCAGTAATGTTTCTGATTACGTTCAGCCTGATGTCAAAAGGTGCGCTTTTGTTTCTCTTGTGTAGCATAAAGCACCAGGCCTGCAACCGCATTACGTTTCTGGAGCACGTCAATCATGCGTTTCAGCACGTAAACACCACTTCCCCGTTTACGAGCAACCCTAATACGCTAGCTGGAGTACTCCTAAAGAAAGCAAGAGTTACTGTTGCATGTATACCGTAGTTGTATACGCGGCTTAGTCGTGTCCATGTAGACACTTCATAGCAACATGGAAGCATGTGCAAGAAGGCATTCAGAAAGAAACCAAGCAAAGCGTGGAGCAAGTCATTCATGTTCTTCAAATCCTCAAGAGGGAAAGGATGACTTTTGACTTACATTAACATTCCATTGACCAAGCACGCTGCTGCATAGAGCTGCCAGTAACGCTTCATTTTCTGCACATTCATCGGTCAACTTTTTCACAGATTAGTCATTCAATCGAAACAATACATTTGAACAGCTTATTTAATTTAAGTTCATGTTATTTTTGACAAACCGGAGGCCATGTCATTGTGTAATGCAGCACAAAACTAAACACGTTGACCCTGAATTCTTCAAGACATAATAAGAGTATCTAGAATATGCTCCCTATATTCTTACAGTACACTTAACCTTGAAGGTAATACAAATTGATAGACTAACATGTCTCTACAAGGCAGCAAAACCGCTCCCTAGTTTGTTTTTTTAGGGGGGGGAGGAGTTCAACTATAGTGCCGCTATAAAAGATCTACGCCAAAAACGTCATCGATAGCGCCGACTAATCGCGGCAGCCCCACTGCGGTAGCCCCATGCCACTTACCCCGTTTCTTTCATAACACACGCTGCCATTGGGCAACTGGCCGGGCGCCGACTTTCCGTCCAAGTGCACCGGGATCGACGAGACAACCTGCGGAGGAGGAGGAGGAAATGACACACGGAGGCCGTTAGCGCACTGCTTTGCCAGCTGTAGGTTGGATATCCATTGAATTTGCAAAGCCCGACTAAAAATAGTTGTGATGGATGAAATGGCTGAATTTCAAAGTAACAGGTAGACAGATTATGTGTGTGCATTTCTAATCTTTAAAAGACCTGTACATGTAAGATCTGTTTGAGAGTTATACTAGTTGTTGTGAGTGTTAACATCTCAAATTAAAAACGCCCACTGGGCAGTTACATTGATTGCTATACTATAACTGTTCTATAGATACTCAGCACCTCCTGCAAACATGCATATCAGCACAACAAGCCAATTTGCAATCAAAATGTTTTCTCAATCTTGATGGGATAGGTTGTTTAAGTTTAAATGCAGCAATAGGAGGCGGGGGATCTAATTTAACAACATCCCCGAGCCGGAGAAAACAAAACACAACACAATGGGCCATATAAAATGTTCAATTGACAGACAACGACAGAACCAAAAATAAAATGGTGTTTCTTAACTGGATGAATATAACCATGCAGCACAGTAAAGGGATAGGCGTGCACGTCTGGCCCCACCTGGCCCGAGATGCGCTCCTCTGGCAGCACCTCTGGCTTTATCTTTAGCAGCTTCACTGCTATGGGCTTGCCAGTGCGCCTGTCAGAGGATACCTCAAACTCTACATCATCTGGGGACAGAGAAGCAGGAGAAAAACCAAACACTTTAGCACATTTCTGTTTCAAGTTAGGCATTTATTATTGTGTCACAAGTCCAAGGCCTCTCACCTCCTATTTTAAGCTCCTGCAGGTTGCCATTGTACTGGGAGCAGTGGAAGAAGAGACGGGCCTGACGTTCGGAGCACTGGATGAACCCGTACGACGTCAGGAGCTTCTCCACCACGCCAGTCTCTCGGATGCCGGGCCCCGTGCCGTTGGCATACGCAGTGTGCCCATTGCTGTGGAGCATGCCTGGGTCAAAACTCATCTGGGCGGGGAGAGGAGAAGCAAGTGTTAGATCAACATGAAGCAGACATAAAAAAAAAAAAAAAGGAGTTTGCAGTTTAATGCAGTGTTTGATGCCAACCTTAAAAAATAAGATAAAAAATAAACACTTCAGACATGCAGGTACAGCAAACTTCAAGAGGAAGTGTGGGGGGGGGGGGGGGGGGGAGCAATAGGAAAGCGACATCTGAGTCTATCTGGCCATCAACAGAGGGGAGCACACATTCTTAACGCCTAGATTGAATTTCAGAATCATTTATACCATTCACTGGAAAAAAACAAACAGCAACAGGGCGTGGCACTTCCTGGTTCTGTTACAAGTGCCATGCACTTAAAATTCACTCAATACGTCATGTGATTTTTAGGGCCTAATCACCAACGAAGCATTTCATGCAATTCTGGTTAGACAGACAAGACGTTCAAAAACTGCTCACCTGTCCTCTACCAACCAACCAACCAGAGATCATACCGGAGCGTCAATTAAAAAGCTGCCAAAACACCCTGGTTAACCTCTCCACGCAACTACAAACCATGCTGTTAGCGAAAGTCACACGACACAACGGCAGCTCACGGAGCCGTTAAAAGTCAGCGCGGGCACCGCCGGACATGCCCTCTTACTGATCTCTGATACAAGGGGGTCCGCTTGTGTTTTTTACTTCCTGGGTGGGGGCGGCAAGAGACAGAGGAGGAACGGGGGATGGGCACGGGACCAGCAGAAGTAGACTGGGTAGAGTCGGTGTTGCGAGCCACCGGGGGTTCGGAGGAGCCCCTCTCCATTTCTGTCACTGGGGATAGGACTTGGATATGCTGTTGGGAGGAGGCAACAGCTTTCACAAGGAGCATCGTCACACGCTTCCCCAGATATCACAAGTGGTTTAGTTAGTACGCCGTTATCCAGCATCATGTTATGAAATACTTCTGCTTGAGCTCGCTGATCTGATGTTATTTCAGACATACCACCAGTACCCAATGTACCAACTATTTGAGGCCCGACGTGTATACATTTCGCAATATACTACACGACGATTTCTCAGATGCCATTTTAGTATATACAAGCTCATCACAACCACCAATACTCTAATCCTGACATCAAAATACCAAGCCGTAAGAAAACCGCACAGCCTCTACGCAACAATGGATCTGCAACCGAGACCGTCTCACATTTACGGCACCCATCGATGGCACTAACCAGTAGTTGAAAATGCTAGCGTATCCAGACAGGAGGACTCGACAGAGAAGGCAGACTAAACTAAAAAAAACAAAAAGAAGATCTTTGCACAGCCAGTTAAGGTGAAGTGGTTCGAGTGGAGTGCAATGAATGGAACTAAAAGGTCGAGTGAAGTAAAACTACTGAAAGATGGAGGACCGGAAAATGCAAATGTGGGGTCAAACAGTCTACAGTGGATAGAGTTGGTGATGGGTTATGAGGGGGGGGGGGGGGTCCCAGAGCAGCCTCTTCTGTCAGGCCCTGTACTGCCCTACTCTTAACAGAAGGCATCAAATAATATGGAGGTCTTTCACGCTTCAATGCCCTTAAAAACAGGACATTAAAAAGACCGGAGTACACGGGCCGCATGCCTGAGCATTTGGTTTTGGATGCCCGTGCAGAGATTACTCTCAATCGAAATTTTAAAAACCCCAGAGTTCAATTCTGATGGGTAAGTGCCCATTTCATTTATTTGTCTTTAACTAGCCAGACTAACCTTTTACCATTGTGACGCAAAAATCAAAAAAGGCTCTTCAGGCCTTGTGAAAAGGACCACATTTCTAGGGTCTGAACCAGCAGATCACCCCTCACCCTGCAACAATACAGCTGACAAGAGGCTAGTCTCTGGAGCCCGGAAAAGGATGGAGGAGGTTAGGCCATTCACAGCAGAGAGATGCAGGGCAAGGTGGGTGGATGGGTGCTCGATGGGGGTGGGGCACGTAGAAAAGGAGGTGGGAAGGTGGAACTTACGGATCGGCCATATGGCGACAGGCTGAGTCCGACGGGGGAGGTGCTGCTCAGGTCAGCGCTAACGAACGCGGTGGGTGGCGACGCAGGCAAGGTAAACTCAACAAAGCCTTTCCAGGGGCTGCCCATATTTTCCCATAAACTCGGACCGAACTTGCTTGAGCACTTGCTGAACTTGATTTCTTGTTTGAATGTTTGTTTGTTTTTGCTTTGCTGTTAAGCACTATTTTTTTTTTTTTATGTAACCACCCAATGATACACCGCTGGATGTCTGCAAGGGTGAAGAGAGGAACAAACATAACGGGTAAGGCAGATAAGTCAGCCAGTTTGCCAAGTGTCACAAACAAAAACAAAAAAAAATAGCTGTGGGCTTTTATCCCCAAGGGAGGAGTTGGAAAAAATATATGAAAATTCAGAGAAGGATAGGACTTTAAAACGACAATAGGAGGGGGAAAAGAAAAAAGGTGCGGGCTGGGTGTGGGGAGGCAATCAAATAATTGTCACACTAAATAAAAAAATAAATGACAGTTCAACTGTTTGGAGGTGGAGGTTCAGTCCAGCTGGGTAAAGTTTTAACAGCCATCTCGAGCAAATAGCAATGTGGAGGTCACTGACTTATCAAACTTTCAACTCGGTATTACAAATCACAGTGAACGATAAATCCGTCTCTGTGGTTGACGGTGTGCCAACCAGTGTATCCATTTGAACATTGAGAACCCCAAACTATAATTGTTGAGGCCACAAATCCAGATACAGTTTAGATCAAAAGCAATTTAGCGGCACGCGTGTTTGTTTGCTACAACAACGTCCAACTTTGACAAAAGAAGACAAGCGCGCTGTTATTCGGTTCAGTGACAAAAAACAGAATACAAGCTCTGCATTGCTGCCGAAAATGAGCACAGCTGGCCAAACTAAAATCAGAATTGAGAGTGGTTCCCAATCTGTATATTACGGTAATACGCACAAAGTGGGAATTTACCAATTCCACCCAACAAGCGCTTTTAATTTTGTGTGCGTGTGTGTGTGGGGGGGGGGGGGATCATTCAAAACATGACAAATGAAATCATAAGTTGACTAAACAATTTAAAAAGTATTATTGTTGTTAACATAATAGGTCTCATGTTATGAAGGGAACACCAAACTGAGACCCACCTTTATTCGTCGTCTTGATTCTTGTAATTCTCAGGATCTCGTTGACTAGGCAGTTCCGGCAGATCTCCTCACGCACACAGTTGAACGAACACACACACACAACACACACACACACGCACGCACACACACTTGTTACAGGTTTCTGGCACAAGTTCTAGATGGTTGCATAAAGCGAAAGAAAGGGGGAGAAATCTAGCGCCAAAAAAACAAAAACAAAAAGGCAAAGGCAGGTGCAATAACACTGCTTAGAAAAAAAATGACAGTGAAAACAGTGAGAGGAGTAAAGAAAAGGGGAGAGATAGGAGAGGAAACTATGGGGGGAAAATAAAACTAGCAGATAGCAGCCCACTCCACACCCCGGTGGTGAGTCGGTGGTGTGGTGAGGATGAGGAGGGCTAGGAGCAGCGTTGGGACGTGTGCTTTGTCAAAGCTGTTGAGTAGGCACAAACTTCTGGTTTCAGATCAGTTAAGTCTTCTCAGAATATGCTTGGGCGCAGGATTGCTTCTCTTCGAGGTTTCAATTGGGCTGACGTGCGTCTTCTTTGGTCGTTTCAGGATTTGGTTGCTTCTTCGTGTGTTTTTTTTTTTTTTTTAAACCCTTGAAGTGATCCGTTGTTTTTCTATGCGTCTTCTGTGTTGCAACTTTTGCTTGTTTTCGGGACGGTTTGTCTTCGGTTTCCTTGTGGTGATCTGAACTTGAAGCAGTTGCGGATGGTACAAAAATTCAGTTCCGTTTCACTTCATACTGTTGGGGGGGGGTAAAAGAAGATTTGGTTAGCCGAGCAGAATTTCCACGTCACTTTGTTGATTAACAACAACTTTACAGATCAAACTGTTAGGGTTAACGCAAAAGACTAAAGTCCAGAGGGCGCCAAGTGTCCAACTAATAAAAAAACAATGAGGACCAGTGGCTTGAAGATATTTTTGAGAATACTAGAGTCTTTGCCCCCAGACTCATAAGAATAAAAAAGTCCCACAATGCCGGCTAGCTGACTGGCAAGCGGGAGCTGTGGATCAACAAGTCAGTTTGTGCATACCTTTCAGTTCAGGCCATGACATTTATGGCACCATTTCTGACCAGGGCCCTCCGTTGAAAACCAACCAAGATGAATTCAATTTGTGCGTGTGTACCGTGTTGTATGAATTTTGTTCGACACGCAGCAAGTTAGAGCAGAGTGTTGTTGACCTAAATACACAGCTTTGAAAACAAGCTGGGTGAGCCAAGCGAGGACACATGATATATATATATTCTGCCGTGACTGTGTCGCAATGGCTCCCATCTCACAAACTTCCCAAAAAGTACAAGTATAATGTTGTAAAACTGCGTAAATGGGACTCCCAACAGGAGAAAAGGGGCCTTTTCTATTGTTAAATAGGTGCCTCCTTGATATTTATATCCAAATGTCATATCGGGACTAACAAGCAAAGCACCATTTGTGTTGTGTTGCATTGTTTACACGGCTTGGGTGAAAAGTAGACCCAGTGGGACTACAGCCATACAATACAGTGATAGCACAAATAAAGAAGTCAGTTATCACATGATGGATTGGTTAAGTGGGTTAAAGGTTATGAGCAGCGAATATGAACGACTGTTCAGTGAAAACAACCTTGGGGGAGATGGTTCCTCTGCTTGCTTTTGGTGACGCAGTAACAGAAGAAAAGAAAAAAAACAGTCCACCCACTAAACAACCAGTACCGATTGGCCGGCAGCACCTTCTAATGAGCACGAGGAATACGGATACGGTTGATTTCGGTAATCATTAAACAACAAAGAGTGGGGCCCGTACAGGCTGCCACAGTCACGACGAAGGGGCTAATAAACCCACGACAACGTCTCCGGTCTCGCTCACTTTAAC
The DNA here is from genome assembly GCF_910591455.1 of Pholis gunnellus. Taxonomy (NCBI): domain Eukaryota; kingdom Metazoa; phylum Chordata; class Actinopteri; order Perciformes; family Pholidae; genus Pholis; species Pholis gunnellus. Next base: position 22,030,433 of record NC_136536.1, on the reverse strand, counting down.
AGCTCTGGGCCCGAACAACAACCGCCCTGACGGTACCAGCCATGTGACTTCCGAGTACTCCGCCATACTCAGCTGGAGCTGCAAACATGGCCGTGTCCAACACGTTGCAGCACGAAACGCTATCGAGAAACGTCACATCTAAGCTAGCTTTATGTCCAACTCTAAACGATGTGCCTGAACAATCGAAGACGGACCGCGTCTCGCCATTTTACCGCTTGCTAGTCAAACTAACGCACACGGTGACAGTCGAGTAAGTCAAATAAAACAAAGATCACATCATCTTAATGACCTTGCGTGGTCAAACACAACCAGACAGAGTAGCACCCCCGCTGATGCTAACGTTGTAAACAGCCATTATACTCCGGGCGTTTCCGACTTTTACACGTAAATGAATTAACTGCGACATTGTCATTACGCCACAAGTTAGCTCAAATAGTTAGCATATCTGATGTTTTTCTGGCATTTTGGGGGGGGGGGGGGGGTATAATCACGAGTACGTGGCATAGCTTGGAGTCTCAGCATAAAGTTAGCGGAAAGTAAAATAACACAATTGTGTTGTTATTGTGCCCCGAGACAAGCATACCAAACTCCACCAAAAATAACAACGTGTTCAACGGTTTGCCGTTTATTCTGAAATGCGTACACTTAGTAGAAACATATGAGGCTTGCAAAAACAATTCAACACCCGTGTTTTACACGTAATTCGTGTTTTTAAATAAAAATATATTCTGTAGATATGGGTAACGCGGTGCTTTCCCCCCCGACAACGGGTATTTTGATAGAAATGTGATTTAACAGACAATTTATAGTTGAGAACGGTCGATACTGAAGTGACGCCGAAGCACAGACGGGACCTTAACCAATTATGTTAGTCATCACAAGGGCCATGTAAACTTATAACTAGCTCACCACGGTATAAATACATTGTCCGTAGTGTTAATTAACGTTAACAGAGTGTATTCTGTACATACACCGAGATAACGGCAAGCTTACGGCACGAGGATGGAACAACAAAGAAACTATGGCGAAGGATCGCACTCGATTCTGCTCGATTACCGCGTCTGTCACCGATGTTTAACACATCCACTTCACTAAGGCGGTGCCTCTTTTGTAATGTTACAAGATTTTAGATACATATAGTGGTTTATGTGTCTCGTGAACAATGTCGCGAGGCCGTTCACAATGCTAGGTGGCTAACAGCGGTTAGCTAGCTCGGTCCTTGTGTGTGGTGATTTATGGGGAGGAGAAACACGGCTGCCCCCACCCAGGCCCGAGTCTGCGTATGACTAAAAGCTGGATAACCCGTTCAATTTGGAAGACCCACTGGATAAAAAATATAAATGTCTTACTGACACAACTTAAACGAATGTTTGAAATGTTCAATAAAACAGAATAATGAATAAAAACTCACCCCAACAGCTTTCAGCACTGTCACCAGCGCCGCTAGAAGCAGCACGGCACATTACGTAGTGATTAGGGACGCAGTTATCGCGATATTTGACAACGTGAGGGCGCTCAAAGAGCCTGAGAAGAGAGAGGGGCCACTGCCGCGGAGCTGCTGATAAATAACCCCGATTGCGGTTCCGAAATGTCCAGGACTAGGCATTTTATCAAACTGGGCTAGAAAGAAGATATATACGAGCCGTGTCACTGGAAATAGAGTTTCTGAGGCCACACGTTGCAGGTTGGGGGAGTGTTCAAGAATCAAATCGATTGGGAAATGTTACAGTGTACCATCGGGCACTTTTTATGTCACTCAAATGTTATTTGAGGCCGCGATACTTCTCATTTCAATTATTTACTCCTTTGATGATGACTTTAAACTCTTAAATAGCTGAAATCAAATATATTTGAATAATATTCAAATCTCCAACAACATAAGAAACATTGGAAAGTTTTATAAAACACCAAGTAGAACAAAACACTCATGGAAGTTCTCTGTGGCGAGAACGTATAGATGATCCAATAATAACAGACCATATTAGTTTGTTAGATATGCCTGGGCGATTTCAAAAGGAATATTTGAAACACAATCTATTTTTATGATTTGAAAGGCTCAGTTTCCTTTCATTTCCTTTCCTTTAAGTCCTCTCCAGATAGGACTCTCACCATTTCACCTTTTGCCCCCTCCTGTACAGCTGTGTTGTTTTGAGAATCAGAAGCATACTTGGGATATGCATAACTATCAAATCAGTCTCACAATTGCTGCTGTCAAACGCTCCTCTAATCGCTCCAGTAGATGGCGGTATATACCTTCAAGTTAATGTGCGCTTCGCGTTAACGACATAGGCGAAGAAGAGGAAGTGACGTTAGCGTCAAGTCTCACACGGAAACGGAACACTTGGCAACAAAACAGAGGGACAAATTGAGTATTAGTATGTACTGTACTTATTCTGTGGACCTACAAATATTTCCGAAGACCCGCAATATTAGACACGTGGCTATAAAGGCATTGCAGCTGCCTCGGCTAACTGAGGCTGCATAGCCAACGTTAGCTAGCGCTGCTCGGTATTTCACTCTAGAAGTGTGAAGTGGCTTGTTTACGGTAGCGCGCGGACAAGAGTTGACAGGTTCCAGTATGACCTGCACTTTGGAAAAAGTGTTGGGCGATGCCCGGACCCTCCTCGAGAGGCTGAAAGAGCACGACACGGCCGCCGAGGGACTGATCGAGCAGTCCGGGGCCCTCAATCAGAGAGTGCAGAGCATGAAGGAGGTGGGGAATGCCCTTCCAGACAAGGTAAGGACAAACAAGGAAAGCCCATGTCACCTCAACGCAGGCTACAGAGAGACCTCGCTCAAGTGCTGCACTGCTAGCCCATCACTTTAGAATACATCAAGTAAAGTAGAATTTCACAGATGTTTCTCCTGATGTTCCCACAATACTCTCCCGTCAAAACACAGGGAGAAGTCATGATGAGATGCTGCTTGTTGGATCACTTCTGTGCCCAGTTTACCCGAAGCATCCTTCAAAATGATCAAAATGATTCGCTCACATGTGTTTGACATGTACATGTACATGTGCATGTTTGAGATAACCACGACGATGTTAAATTCCTTTGGAGTTTGGCGTGACATTCACTTGATATATTACATGACACCTTAGTTTTTGTCGTAATGCTTTGCTTGTTTATTTGCCACTTTTGTAGTATGGTATATAAGTTCATATATTTCCCTTCATTCTTCTTCTTCTTTATATTCCCCTGATTTAATATTAAAACAGAGCCACACATCTTTCTGTTCCTCTCTCCCCTCGCTCCATAATGCTCTCTCCTCTCAGCACACAGAAGACAATTCAGAAATTCAGGAGCTGACAAAATACAAGCCCCATGTCCTTCTGACGCAGGAAAACACTCAAATCAAGGATCTACAGCAGGAGAACAAGGGTACAAAAAAAACCTATATTCTGCTAATCGTATGGCTGCTGTTTTTACATCTTTGCTAACCCTCTTCATGACTGTCTCGGCAGAACTGTGGTTATCTCTTGAAGAGCACCAGTACGCGCTAGAGTTGATCATGGGACGGTACCGCAAGCAGATGCTCCAGCTGATGATGGCGAAGAAGGAGCTGGACACCAAACCCGTGCTCCACCTTCACGAGAACCACGCCAAAGTACGCTCGCCGTGTTGACATTTTAAAATTCTTGGTCGTTTCGTAGGTCAGGATTTACTTTGAGGATGTGTTTTTTTGAACGGTAAAAAAAGAAATGCGTTGAGTTTGTGAAACTTCCTTGTTTTTTTCTGACCGTTCTCCAGGAGGTGCAGAGCCAGGTGGAGCGGATATGTGAGATGGGCCAGGTGATGAGAAGAGCAGTGCATGTGGACGACCAGCACTACTGCTCTGTTGCAGAGAGACTCGCTCAGCTGGAGGTAAGCACAGCACCTCAGCAGAATCAGGAATATATGTATATATATAATTATTCTTTTATTTTTTGTGAATCCATATGTCTGGGAAGCTATTTCTCTTACTTTCCTAAGTAAGGTGAAGAGATGCATAGTAATACATGCATACAAACCTGCATTTTTGGGGCATAATTGAATAATACGTGTATATACAATACAATGTACATGTTTGTACGATTTTGGATGAACTTTATATACTCTCAAAACTTCATCTGGACATTTTCCGGGGGGGAAAAAAATGGTAATTCTGTTATGTTCAGATTGAGAACAAAGAGCTGCGAGACCTCCTGGTCATCAGCAAGAGCTCTGTGAAGACAGCGAGAGAGGAAAGCAGCAGCAGCCAGCCGGCACCAGCACGAGAACCGTCCCCTCAGACGGGACCCTACGAGTGATAAGCTTCAGTGTGAACTGTGGTCGGGGCAACAAGTCGTTTAGGACCAGGAGACGGGATTTCATGATCTCTTGATGATCTACTGCATTTACCACATTGTTTTTTGTTTTTTTACAGAAGATGTAATACAGTCAAATCAATTTGTATTTCTTTTTGTAGCAAAGCCCACTCAAACACACCATTCTGGCTATCCGATGCATTTACCTGCAGGTATATCTGGATGATAGCTATAGTTTTCATATGTTCAGTATGTGTATTATCACTGCAGTTGTTTATTCCACATGAACCGTGACTTTTAAGGAGGTGAGGTGTCTCGGTTATCGCTGACAAGAATTCCGTGGTAGCTAAGACACGCACGTACTGGAGTAAAGGAAGTAAAAAGCAACGGGGAGTTCTTTTTCTTTGTGGCCAAAGACACATTAACTCTTCAAGGACGCAGTTTCTACCTCTTTGGTGCCCCTTTGCTGTTAACACTCACAACATGTAGAATACTCGTAACCACCCCTACTATGGGTTCACTTGAACACCATTGAGAAGCCAACTTGTAGTCTGCACCATTTGAAGAGGCCGTGCTCGATAATAACTCTGTCAACGAGATGACTTTTGGCTGTTTCACACAGTTTGCCTGCTGAGGAGTGACAGTGGATCATTTCTACGTGATTGTTTATCATTTAATGAATTTGATACGTTTGTCAGTCTGTTTTGTAAAATTCATATACAAGGTGTCCCAGCTGATGGCACAACTTTATTTAATGGTAACACTTTCAAAACATGCCAAGTTTTTGTGTAAAGATTATCAAATGTTTGCGCACTGTATGTGTCCGAAATTATATATTGTCATCTCAGGAAATCAGTGTTAATAAGGTGAACATGCTGTAATGACCTCATGACTCTGTACTGATTTGTGTCAAACGAAATTTCATTCAGAAACTTTAAAATACATTTGCAATAAAAATGGGTCTATGTGGATTTTTTCTCCTGCCATAACGTAGACGTATAGACAGTAAATACTGGAGATTAATTACTGTATTTTATTTTACCGCAAGATGGCGACGTTAAGCCGCTTGGAGTTTAACGCATCGCGAGGCTTGCAAGAGAGGCGTAATGCTGCGTTCATGTAAACCGGTATAAAGGAGTATTTACCTTTTTAGGAGGTTTTTTTCCAACATCTATTTGATTAACAGCATTGAGCCTATACAGTTAAATTTTCTTTACTGTTGGTAGCCTAAATCCACTGCAGTTGTTCACGTTCCTCTGCGTTCAAATCGTAAGTATATTACATTTCCGACAGCACGTGAACGCAGCACCCACCGGAGCTACGTTTGACGCGTCCAGCTCGACAGAGAAGCTAACGTTCAGCATGTCTGAGAAGGAGCTGGGGAGAAAGTGGGACCGATGCTTGGCAGACGGTGCCATTAAAATCGGTAAATATCTCAGAGTATGCCGCGTGTAACGACAATTTAATGTCCTGGAATGAGAACAAAATAAACAGCAGCTTTTTGACTGTAGTCCACAGCTGTCATGTAAGGTTACTGGACGAGAGGCTAACTAGCTAACAGTTAGCTGTAAAGGGCTCCTAAAGGACAACTGAATGACCAGTCAGATAATTATGACTTATTTATTTTGATTAACAAAACTACCGTTAATTCTGTAGTTTCATTAAGGTTTTCACGAACGGTACTCGTAAATATTTGCATTTCTCTTGGATATCGCTTTTCGAAAAAAAAGAACCCGAAGTATGAATGCCCTTCAAAAATGACAATTAGATGCTGTCTTATCGACGAAGTACACGTTATGCTAATACGTTAAATAAGACGTCTAACGAGACAATAGTGCGCACTCTTGAATTCGGCATACACACACACATCGTTTATTTTAATACCATGTAAACCTTCCATTGCCTCAGCTTGTATCGCCACAACGAACATAGCTAAATACGTCTTCAGTTATGTACCCACTGCTGATGGGAGTTTGGCGCGTGCACAGTACTGGAGTGAGGTACCGCTTCGTTTTTAAGGAGGCTGCGTTATGAAGACTACAGAGAGAAATGACACCACGTTATTGACCGGTTTCAGAGGGAACTATGGGAACAATACTCCTCCCTACTGTATGAGAGTACACGTTCAAATCTAGAGTTTCATATCCATGTGTACCAGAAAGTAGTGGTGTACAAAGCAACAGAGCCCTTCAAGAACAATACACATAATGTTATTGCAGACAGTGTGAGACAGAATATTCACATAATGGGTTCATTTTAGCAGTGTACATTTTACAGTTAAGTAAAGTTGCATTGTCATCCATGTCATGATGTAGCTGTGTGTGTGTGGTTTTTTTAATTGTCCCTTCTGTTCACAGGCACTGGGCTGGGGCTAGGAGTCGTGTTGTCTGTTCTGTTCTTCAAGCGTAAGTAGCTTCAATGGACGGCTGGTGTGCTGCATCGTGAACCTTTGATTTAGCTCAGAGGAGCAGAGCTGTAGGAGCGATGCTCCGACATGTCTAGTCTAACTGAACACATTATTCAATGTGGGTTCATCATTTAGAGAGTGTAGTGCTTTTATTGATCGACGAGCATCAACAACATCCATCCTCAAAAGCATAAAAATAAAACAGCATGTGAATATTCAAGTTAATTGGGGGGGGGGGGGGGGAAGTAGTGTCAGAACAGGAGTGTGAAAATAATTTCACACGCCATCTCTGCTGTGTTTTAATAAAGCTGTGACGGGCTTGAGGAGATATAAAGTACCTGCTTCGTTTTGTAGGGCACACTTGGCCGATATCATTGGGCTCGGGAGCAGGACTTGGGATGGCGTACGCCAACTGTCAGAATGACCTGAGGGCCTCGTATCTGCTGCACAGGAGCGAAAAGGTTTGTTCGTGCAACAAAACACATTTGAACTTACAACTTAGAGGAATCTCTACCCCCTCCGTGTTTGTTTATTCAAATCCAGGTTTATGCAACTGAATTCTGTTTTTTTTCTTCCACAGGAGCAGTAGCTGCAAGACATCAAGGGATTGCCGTTTTTTTGTTCTTTTGACTTTTTGTTTTGCCTGTGGGAGAGTCTCCATTTGCACTATTCTACAGCTAGATCCCTGTTGAACGATCCATCCTAGTATGACTCTGTATGATTGTATGTGCCTGATCAGGACAGTCTGTGTATATATAATAAAATAATCACAACCACAAAAAAGTGATGCCGCGGCGTTTCATTTTTGCTTCACGATGGAGGGAAACCATTTCAAATCATATTGAACTAAATAGTGCAAAAATGAAAAAAAGTCATGTAATGCATTATAACAGCTAGGTTTTACTCTTGTGTTAATGCAGCTTTGAAAAGGTGGGTTTTCTGTAAAGCGAAACGCTGTCCCAGAAGGGCTCGGTGTGGGTGAGCCAGGAGTCAGAGGGTTGGCAGCAGCTGATCTGAAGTCAGGGGCAGAGTGATGGAGGAGATCAGTCAGTCCCGAGGGGGAGCTTTACACATCATGCTTCCTATTTGACAAGGCTATTGAAACGCTGGAGTGGTTTTACTCCATGAAGGCCTTTGTTTTATGTTATTTTAGTAGTCAAGCGCTCCAGTTGGTAAGTGAATAATTATCTGGATTTAAAATAATGTAAGAACAAGTTGAAGTGACTCTATTGTTTTCTGGGTTGTTAAGAGCAAAAGTACTTCATGAGCTTTAATCTAAATCTACTATTGATGGACTTGTGCTCCACATGGATCTGTGGGTTTTAATGAACATTTCGCATGTTTCAACGTTTCACTGAACAATGAGTCACAGCGAAAGCAATTAGACTTTCTGACACTGACAAAAAAAGAAAAGAAAAATGAAGGCAACGCTTTATAAATTTGTCTAAATTAAGTGCAATTATAAAATGCGAAATAATTGATTGCGTATGCAGATGAGGCGGCACAATCATCATGACTGGTGCAGCCAGTTGTCGCGCAGGTTTGCATGGAGATCAAGAAGCTCCACGAAGGATTTGAAGTGAAATATAACTGGATCTGAAAGGGGGCCAGCATTGGTCAACAACGACATCATTAAGTCCAAAAAGGATTAAACAAATCAAGAAAGATAAAGAACATTTCCATGACATGTAGTGTATGTATAGTAGAAATGCTTAAAGGTGCAATGTGTAGGATTTGGCCAGATTCTTTGTTTAAAACGTAAAAAAACCAGAACATGATGTGGTATCAATAACTAACCAACCATCAAATTGTTAATGATAAATAATTGATGATATATTATAAATTCAGGAGCGCTATCAGTGGTCAGGAGGACTGGACTTTTATACCGGTACTTGTTACTTTGTTCTTCAATGTGACAATTTGTGACAGTTAGTAACATTTGAGATTGTAGCTGCCAAAGTGAGCAAAGAGTTTCTCTTTAAAAATACATTTTAATTTCTAATGCAAATGTTGTAATGTAAATGTAAAAAAGCACTTTAATTGTGTATTTGGGGTCTTTTTTATGGTCTTTGTACTACCTTGTCGGTTGCAAGTGACTTCATAATTTCAAGTGCTGATTGTAAAATGAAGTGTTATTTTAGTGCAAATCAGTTTAGCTAACGTTAGCCAGCTAAATCTATTTAGATATCCTAAATTCAATTGGAGATAAAACCTTTAGCATTAGTGAGAAATGATCCTCAAGAAGGTGTAAAAGAAACAGACAGGAAGCTGCATTGTGGGTGAGTGATAGCGAATGTTACAGTCTCTTTAGCTTAACGGCTGTCATGCATTATGTGTGTGCTAGCTAATAATACAGGCTAAATGAAAAGTATGAATGTAAATCACTGAGGCAAACTGCAGGCATTGTGCGGTCAAGTCGTATATAACCTCATTGAGTCCAACCAGTTATAATCAGAGCCATTAATAAATGGATGTTGTTGGGATGGCAGTCTGGTCAGCCATAATACTTTAGTTATCTTTCATGATCTCTATGAGCTATATGCAGCTGCAGACAGAGCCATGACTTGTTTGGCCTGTAGACCAATCACAAGGAAAACAAACGTGCACATTTAGATTAAAAAATATATATATATATCAGTCAACATCTCATAATGGCTTTGTTTTTTTATTCTGTGGAAGCACTTTTCAGTTAAAGGTGAAACAACAGACATATGACGGGTTATAGTGGGACTTGCCCGCCCCATTACCTTCAATAAAGTGGCACCAATGCAGAATTAGAACGCGGTCGCAATGACCCTTCCTTGTTTTATAGGTGTCCTGGTTGCAGCGTACGGGAACGTCATCGGGAAGAACAGGAAGCACTGGACCCAAGCTGTTGCCTAGTAACGCAATCCTGTTGAATGGCGCTAAAACGGAGCATTTCAGACAGAGAACACAGGTGTGTGTGTTAGACAGCATGAGAAAAATAAATAATAATTAAAGCATGTAAACTTGTGCCAGTAGAAACACAAAATACAAGTATGAACCTGGAAATTAGCAAAATATGTCTCCTTTAAATTCAGAAAAATGACTTGTATTTTCATGTCATTGTCCCTGAAACCAGAAGACTGCTCCGCTGGGAGGAGAGCATGCTGCAGCTTCAGTTAGCAGTTAGCTGTAGCGTTAGCAACTCGCATCTGTTGCGCTGGCATTTACGCTGGTTGAATGCCAGTTGGCACCGCTAAACGCCAACTGAAGGTGCAACTCTTTATTTTTATTTTTTATAAACGATGACGTTTGTATGGACACAGTAGAAGAGGTGACATGCAGCTCGGTATTTGTTCAGAGCATGTGGCCAGATCGTACACGTTGCACCTTTAATCGTATCCAGTGTGTCTTGTAAATGACTAAAACATGAAAAAGTCAGAGAGGGGGACTTCTGTTTATAGATAAAGGACCTGCTACTACTACTTTAAAAAAGAAAAAAAAACATGATCGACCACTCCTTTAATAGATCTGACACTCACTGTGTCTATAAATTGTACACATAAAGAACACGTTGGAGAAAATGCAGTCACATCTAATCTTTCTAATGCCTAGAAAACAATGCCATAATAGTACCTCAGTGAAAGCACCATGACCAAACATGGAAAAAGACCACCCACACCAATTCCCATGCTGAAGAATTAGCATATCTTGGCCGTGATTTGTGGCATGGTTATGCATTAGCAGCTCAATGCTTTGACACGCTCCTTCTCAGAAGCTGTGCGCTCTGGCTGGGAGGCGCGCTGGAGTGGCCGACACAGGGATTAACAGGAGCGGGGGGATGTAAAGGCAGCGTCGCAAGGATCATGATACCTGTAGAGCACTTGTGAGCGGTGCCCCGCTTACAAGCGACTGCTTCGCACTTTTGTGTCGGTTTCTGCTCGCCTTTTGCTGTTTCCCCGGAATGAAAAGGACTTGTGAAAGAAAGGCAGCAGAGCCCCGGCTCCGCAAAGGAAGCTGTGCAATTCCACTTCTGAGAGGTGAGGTACAATTCTGAAAACTAGTCCTTGCTCTCTTCGTCTTCTGTAGTTCCGAATGCCTGGTCGGACTTATCTCTCTGTGTGCCCTCCTCCACCGACTGTCATCACTGTGACATGCTGCTTCCGAAAGCCTCTGTCAGCCGTCGAATGGCTCATTCTGGCTCTTAGCTGTGGATGAGGTGGGGACATGCTGGCCAGCATGGAGAGATGAGTGAAACTGTGTTGGTGATTTTGATCACTGTGCCGGCGGCAGTGGAAGTAAGCCCAGGGCACCTGGATGCATTCCTGCCAGAAGGGAGATGGAGATATTTACCCATGGAGAAGAGTCTGGTTAAGCTTGACAGGAACATGGTTGGATGGCTTCTCAACACCTCAGTGGCTTCTTTTTAATTCAACAATGTCCCAAAAGTGAGAGCTTTGGCTGCAAAGGAGAACTGGCTAAGATGTGTAAAATCTAGTGGCGCCTGAAGAGGAACCCTCGGGAGCTGGTTTCGTTGATCGTCGCCAACCAGCACCATGGCCGACTCTCACTTGTCTGGCTCCATGGGAAGCTACAACATCAGCTCTCCCGCCGCCAGTGCTTGGAACATCACTGGCAGCGGCCCGTGGTTGCTTGCCTTCATGCTGACCGCCATCATCCTCATGACCGTCTGTGGCAACATGTTGCTCATCGCTGTGGTGTTCGCCCATCGCTCTTTGCGTTGCACCTCAAACTGTTTCCTGGTGTCCCTGTTCCTATCTGACCTGATGGTGGCAGTGGTGGTCATGCCGCCGGCCATGCTCAACGTCCTGTGCGGGGCCTGGGTGCTGTGGCCGGCCTTTTGCCCCATTTGGCTCTGCTTCGACGTCATGTGCTGCAGCGCGTCCATCCTCAACCTGTGCGTGATCAGCCTGGACCGCTACCTCTTCATTATCTCGCCGCTGCGCTACAAGCAGAGGATGACCCCGCCCCGGGCATTGCTCCTGGTGGGAGCTGCTTGGGGCTTGGCGGCGTTGGCCTCCTTCCTGCCCATCAAGATGAAGTGGCACAGCTTGGGACACGGGAGTGGACACGCGACGGCCCCGGGGGTCAGCGGTGGCAACATCAGCTCTTACTCTGACACGCTGTACCCAGCATCCTACTTTCAGCTGTCACCATCGGGGGGGCTTTCCTTCCAGTGCCGCCTGCAGGTCACCCTGCCCTTTGCCCTGTTGGCGTCCGTGGTCACATTCTTTCTGCCCTCCAGTGCCATTTGCTTCACTTACTGTCGGATCCTCCTGGCGGCACGGAGGCAGGCTAAGAGGGTCGCGGCAATGAGCAACCCGCCACACCCGCACCCCTCTTTAGGCGAGCCTTCCAGGCCTCCTTCACCTGGGGTCGCAGCGGGGCAAGTTCACCAGGAAGGAGATGACTGCAGTCACCAGGAACCTCCCGTGTCACAGAATGTACCGGTAAGCAAAAGAGACCAAGCAGTAAAGCAAACCAGGCAGGGTAGATATATACTTAAAGGTTGAGTGCTGACTGGTGAGGTAACAGCAATTTCTAAGCGAAAGCCAAACATAAAAAAAGTCAGCAGTGGTGCTAAAATAGTAGACTGGCCTTTAAGTGGAGCGGACCGTAATGAGAGTAGGAGTTGAAAAGGTTGATTCTGTGAGTGGAGCAGGTGGCACAAAGATAATAACCAAATTGCAGTTGTCCATCCATTACGAGAGTTCTCAAGCGTGTCTTTTCTTTGACATTTTGAAGATTTTTACCCAATGCTGTTCACACCTACGTCTCACGCCGCCCCTTAAAATGACAATTATGCTGTTGAAATCCACTCCTTATATTTTAATATCATCTAAGTGCAGCTATTATAAACCTTGATATGGTTATTTTATGATTATGCATTCTTCAAAATTTGCATTTTTTCTTTTACCTCTCCTAGACCTACATTATTGAGTGTCCTGGTGCGCTCAATTATAAACGTACCTTGGAGTTGACCTATTTTGGAAGTATATCTGAAAGTATGCAAACTACTTAGTGTTCAACATATAGTGAAGGTTTACAGCCCATCCAGAGAGGCTATTTAGTTATGACTTTTTTTTGTCATGGCAAATAACTTGAATCCTTATCAGGCTGTAAAAAGAATCAGAAGAGATACAATCCATAACAACACTGCAGCTAGTGCATGACGGAGAGCTGAAAAAATGTTTGGCTCTTCATTTATGAACGAAAAGGAGAGATCCAGTGAAAGTGAGGAGGAGGAAAACCTGCCCCGAAATCTTGTAGATGAAAGTACAGTCAGTGTGTCAGATGTGCTGCCCCCATTTGTTAGGATCACAGCCTCATAGTCTGTCACATTTGTCTGCAGTAAAACCACGCTTACACACACACACACACACACACACACACACACACACACACACACACACACACACACACACACACACACACACACACACACACACCAGACCAGCCAGTTCAAAATTAATTTTCAAAAGTTCTGGTGAATTTGAAATGCCTTTAATATTTAGTTTTCAGATGTGTTTCTCTATTATGTAGCTTTAAAATCATCTCATTATTTTCTTCAGCAAAACTTTTCTGTATAAGCTTGTTCCATTCTCCATCTTTGCGAATTTTACAACCTCCACTCAACGTTTTTATTAAATGATGTGGGTTTCAACAATGTTTGAACTGTTGGTTTTGACTGGCCCACTGAAGTTTAAAATTAGCTATGGGGCTACAGCCAGCAGGTGATTAGCTAAGCTTAGCATACAGACTGCAGGGAGGTTGAAATAGCTAGCTTGGCACTGGCATTAAAGAAATTGTTCTAGTGGTTTTTACACTTTAGTTGTTTTGAAGATTATACAAATAAGATGTGACGTCAGTTTCAGCTTTAGAGGTAGCTGGTTTTAGTGGGCAGCTGTTCTTCCAGTCTTTTTGCTAAGCTAAGCTAACTGGCCGCTTGCTAGCTTTATATTTAGTATACCGACACGAGAGTGTTATCAATCTTTACATCTAACTCGCAGCAAGAAAGCTAAATAAGCGTATTTCCCGAATTACTGACAATTCCCCTAATTTAATTTATTAACTTGAGAAAAATATGACAGCTTCAAGCAAACTTAAACAATTAAATTAATGTAATTAGCTTGTCAAAGAGACCATAAAGGGGTACAGGGAAGCTTTTTCAAAATACTAATGTAGGGAAGGGAGATTTACAGTGTATATTTCTATGTAATTCTAGGATTAACCCTTTCTTTTGTTCTCTACTATCCACAGCCGTCAGTGAACAGTGAGCGTCGTCTGGCTCACAGGCAGGGTCGGAGGGCACTGAAGGCCAGTCTGACCTTGGGAGTCCTCTTGGGACTCTTCTTCAGCGCTTGGCTGCCCTTTTTCATCACCAACATGGCCCAGGTCAGTATAGAGGGACCAGACACGGACTCTACCGCAGATATGGCACAGAAATGTAATGTAAGAAATATGGCACCGGTAATGCAACATATTAGCGTCCATTTGATGAGTCAAACAAATCTAGAATGCTCAATCTTTCCATGTTGCATTTTTAGTCTGAGGTTGCTTGTTTTTTCTTCTTCCTATGCAATAGCTCTCAGTCCAATTCCATACATCTGAGTCACCCTGCGTTTTTTTTTTTGGTCAGTTTTCTCACAAATGTATATTTGCGGTGGGCCCCAAAACAGTGTGAAATAAATGCAAAAGAAAAAAGAAAAGGAAAGAAAATAAACACACTTGGATACCGGTCTATTTTTGTATCGGCCAGCCTTGGCGTCACAGCCCTGCCAAGTTATCCAACGAGTAAATAGATTGGCATTTCAGCTTCGTGCGGCTGACTCACTCCAAAACCCAGAACACAACGCACCACAGCACCATTTATAATCGGCAATCTTTTCTTTTTTTCCCCCCAAGTTGTTGATTTTTTGATTTGATTGGACTGAGTACCCATTAGTCAGCGGGCAGACATTGGTGGCCATGAGAAACCTCGGCGAGCCTAAATGAATGTGGAAAAACAGCTTAATCTAAATTGGTAATGACACTTGTCCTGTTTTTCAAGCTTTCAATGATCCAGTCATTTTGATTTCCCATCTGTGCCCTCTCGCTTCTCCCCTGCATAACATAGAGCACAGAGACTCGACTGTGTCTGCGCTCTCCTTCCTTTTCACACCCAATGTGGTGTGTGAAACGCAACCCCCCCCATTTCTGTCTTATTCCCACCGCCTCCCCGTCTCATCTTGATAGTATTGGAAGCTCTCCTCTAACAGCTGTCTCCTCCTTCACTGTCCTTCTCTAAACCTATAGTGGTTGTGCTCAAGATCAGGGTTTTAAAACAGCCAAACGCAAATGTATTTTCAAGTTCTACTCAGGAAAATTTAGATGTTCAATATAGGAAAAAGAGCGATGGAAAGCTCATGTGAGTAGTCAGAGAGAAGATCTGGCTTCTTCTTTTTTCATGATGATTTCAGAATTCATAGGGGCCCAATATGCACAAGGAAAGTAAATAAATAAATACATGTTGAAGTAATGGGAAATAAATAAAGATTAAATTAGATGTTAAATATATATATATATATATATATATATATATTGTATTTGAGTCTTTATCTCTTTATTTTGGAATTAATTTATTTGTTTTTTACGATTATAAAATGTTGAATACATTTTGAATAATTCAACTGTGCAATTAGCTAAAAAAAATGAATATGCACAATTAGCTAAAAAATAAATGTTTTGATGAAAGTAAATAAATAAATGTGCACTGCAAATGTTGAATAAATAAATATACATTTAAACGGCTAAATAATGGACAGTAAATTAATACATGTACTGTATTTATTTCTCTATTTAATTCTCGCTAGACGTTCTTTCATTATAATTAAAAGGTGTGTCATTGAGGTCTTACATTTCACTTAATTTGAGTAATTTTCACATTTCTAACCATACATTCGTCTAACCTCTGCATTGCTCTCCCTCGTCCTCATCCAGGCGGTGTGCGAGTGCGTCCCCCTGGCGCTCTTCGACGCCATCACCTGGCTGGGCTACTGCAACAGCACCATGAACCCCATCATCTACCCGCTGTTCATGCGGGACTTCAAGCGGGCGCTGGGGAGGCTCCTGCCCTGCTGCTCCTCGCAGTCGCCCAGGAGACCTTCGCCGGCGCTCTCGCTCTCCCTCCGCAACTCCGGGGAGCCGAACGCCGCCAGCAGCCCCGCCTCCCCGCTGGCCTCTGACCCCACGCACCCCCCGGCCACCGCCACCGACGCGGTCAACCTGCTGGACGCCGAGCAAGCTGGTGTCGAGCTGCCTCTGCTTCTGCCCAATCAGGTCGACACCCTGGATTGAGAAGCAATTATGGAAACGCTCCATGTGTTTTTGTTCCGGGTTTTGTGGTGTGGAAGTGATTGAAGACAATGTAGGCTATACACAGAAAAAAAAACAATGTCTATGGACACAAATTCAGGAAGCTGCACCCTTGTTCTACCTTGGATTGTGTGTTTCTCTCCAATCATGAATAATTATGAGTTATTGATAAAGGTGCATTACCAAAACCAAACAAAAGCCAGGGACTCTTCAAGGTATCATCACTGCCAGTATTCAATGAAATGACAACTTTGAAACTATGTGGTAAGCAGCGCTTTACATTGGCATGGGTGGCACAGAGAGAAAGACACATTCACTGAATAACCCCCCCCCCCCCCATGGAGATTAAATTGCAGTAATAATATCCATAGCAACCAGGCCAACGGATGAAGATGAGAAGGACCAGAGGAACAGAGATTATCACCTGCAAAACACCAGTAATATGTACAGGTATTTGATCTCAAGGTGACTTTTAAAAAAATGACACTATTCACAGTTTGTAAAAAAAAAAAAAAAGTACTTCATTTAAAAAATTTCTATTAAATTAATACATTCGTCGAAAAACATTTTGTGGTTCGTCAAAGCAGTTCATTCTCGGCTGCCATATGCGTGCACCGGCTCTTCAGCCGTCTCCGCCGTGTCAGTGTGTTGAGAAGAAAACGGAAATGTTCTCCAACAAAAGCTTTGATGCTGGAAAAAAAAAAACTTGAGAAGACAAGCTTTTTTTTTAGAGGGAAGCAGCCGGTCCCAGTGACATGCTCTTTACAAGTCTGGCTGCCTTTGTTTGCGTGTGTGTTCTGTAGTCCAGTGTGTATCGTCCCAGCTCCATGATGCGTGTTCACGATCAGGCTCGCCGTCCTCCACGCCGCCGAGCGGGGCGTCGGGAGCAGACGCTGTGTCGTCATTGCTTGCCTTCTCCTCGGAAGTCCGTGGCGAAGTGTTCCTGTCCGACTCCGCATCATTTAACGAGTCCAGCAGGTGCGAAATATCAGGGATGTCCCAGCCGTCACCCGCCTCCTCTGTCTCCGCCGACTCTCTCACGTCTCCACTTTCCCCCGCCTCAGCCTCCTCCGCTCGCCGTCGTGTCTCAGTCGTTTCTTGCTCGCTGGGCGTCTTGTCGGCCACGTCCAGCGTCCCTGGAAGCACAAAGGAGGCTCCTGGGACTTCCTTGGTGGGAACTCCTACTGCCACCAAGATGGTGTCCATCTGGCGCATGTAGTCCAAGTGACCTTTCACCTGGGAGGCAGAAACATGGGACACACGTTGCTTTGTAAGTGACGGCGTGTGATTTCAGTTTTCTTATTCCCTCACATCACATGGCCTGTTATATAGCGTACGGTGCTTCTGGCATGTCTCGTATCTTTTTACCTCTCTTTTTAAAAATGTTCCCCTTAAACCTCTCAAATACTTCACCTAGTTTTGTAAAGCACCAAATAGTTTTGATGAGCCAGATGTCAGATGTGGAAATCATCGTTTTGATTTACAGGGTGGCAGAACGGCACTGAAACAGACCAGCGGGGGCCTTATTATTATTCTTCTTATATTCTAATTTTATTGAAGCAACACCACTGTCTCTTGTAAATAAAATGATGTATTTCATAATTATGCATCAATTAGTCAAGGACCACCTTGTATCATACTTGTGTATCTGAGGCGACTGCTGCAGGTGCTCTTTCTTCTCGAGAGGTGAAAACCTTGAGCTGTTGAATGAGCTTCAGCTCTCATGCACTTGGGAAAACTATTCATTAAGGGGACTTTAGCGGGGGCATGACGTAAATGTGAGCTCTGACTCACCACGGAGGAGAGATCCACATTGATTAGACGCCGATCCTGGATGTTGATAGGCTGTAGCCCGGCGACAGACAGTTGTGCAGCTGAACTTCGGTACAAGAACCCCAGGAGCCAGTCCCCTCTGATCAGCGGACAGTTGGAGAGAGTCATTCACTCGTGAGATGCTTAAATCACAATTCCTGCTGTCCAGGCGGTAGTATCAATGGCTAAACCACGAGTACACCGAAACTATGAAAGTCACTGCAAGCTTTTACTGTAAAAAAATTCAATAAAACGTGGCCGTTTCAGATTACCTGCAGTAGCCGTTGACTATTTTTCCAGCCACTACCCTGGTGATTCTCTCCCAGGCCTTCTCAGAGCCGTCCACAGGAGCCCCCAAGAGGACTACATCCTCTACTACTCCTTCACTTCCTGGGGAATCACAACAACACAGGACTCAATTGGTTTGTCAGAACCATGTAAAAAGATTCATTGTCGTCAAAACAATTCTACTTAGCAGATGAGCGCGACTCCTCACAAAGACCATGGACAGTCGGTCATAAAACTATAAAAGGTCTTCGTACCTTGGTCGTTGGCGAGCTCCTGTAGACAGTAGTAGATCACTCTGGCCCCGAGACTGAACCCTATGAGGCTGACAGGACGCTTCCCCTTCAAACACACGCAGAAAGAGAAGAGATGCACCATTCTGGAGCCGAACGTAGGATAACGATTCTGTCTGAGCGAGAGCTCATAGTTCAGCTCAAGACATGCAGCATTTCATTCAAAGTTTCGTTCTAAATCGACAAATCGAACAGAAACATCACGGTTCAAGTCGAGCTGCTGCAGTTAATAATGTGTTTTTATAGAATGTATAGAACAAACCCTGACACAACGCTGTGGTACACTACAGTAAGCGAGGGTGAATAGAGTCAACTATTTTTTACTAACAGATGTCAAAATGGAACTTCCCCTGATGATTTCTTACATTAAGACAATTGTTTTGTACAATACGTTTACTGAAATTGTATGTTTAAATATGCTAAATATGGCATTATCTGTGCTAATTAAAAAAAATAGATATATATAGATATATATTTTAATTATTGAATATTTAACTCGAGGGTTTTTACTGAGGGAATTTGGATTTCTCTTTTCATCAGTCAGAAAATGAGCCATAAAAATATAGATAGGAAGGTAACCGGAACGTTTTGTGTAAGTAAGTGCTACTGAAGTGGAAGATTTATGAGAGTATGAGAACAAAAACTAATTTAGAAACAACAGCCGTTCAAGACATGTATTGTAAATTGACATACATTTTGAAGACACTACATGTGAATAGTTTCAGGTTTTCTGAAATTTCATATTTAAATATGCAAATGAGGCGTTATCTAACGGTAATTTTTGGTGAATTTAGTAGAAATCTACAGACTCAAACAGACAAAGTAGTAAAATAAACATCTAAATGTGTACTTTGGACGTTTCCTCTCCACTATTCTGAAGGAAGATGTTACGGAAGATAAATAGCCCGGCATGAAAAAGCATGAAAAGAACGATTGTTTTTCCTTCAGTGCCTTAACAGAGGTTAAGAGGTCACACGATACCTGCTGTCTGCTTCTCAAAACCTGCGCCAGCTGCTTCCCCACTTCCGCCGAGCGGTTCAGACAAACGCTCCAGGGGTTGTCGATGACGCTGGCCGCCGCCAGCAACGACGCGGGCCACGTCAGGGCCGCCACGATGCCTGTGACAGTGTGGTGGTGCAAAAAGACATCAACGTGAGCCAGGTGAGGGTCAATACGACAAATAAGAACAGGCTGGATAGCATAGTCAGGGATTGTTCGACCGAAATCAACCAAGTGTGTAGTTCAGAACCAAACCTGAGAGCACGGTGTACTTGAGCGCCTCCTGGGCCACCATGCTGACCAGCCCGTCCAACAGGGAGGCCATGGCTGAGCCCAGATCCCTGAGGAAACGCGACTCCCACACCAGGCAGTACTGCTCGCCCCACTCTCCCAGGCTGCACCACGGGGCCTGGAACGAACCTGGAAGACAGCGGTTGTGTTTCTTACGTAATGAGGCGACTAAGCGCCACTTGCGTGTGAAGTGTTTAAAGCCATTGTATGTGAAGGGGGCGTTGAGGTTTAAAGGGAGTTTTTTTGTAGAGGGGGAAGAGAGCTGCATGGTTTTATGCAAAAGCAAAAAAACGTAAGTGGTTTGTTTGCATAATCTCCCGTGGACTCTGGTATAGGTTCAGAACATTAAGTGCACAACTGTTGCCCAGCAATCCCGTCTATGTTCCACTCTCTGTCTCGTTAATATTCACCCCTCGTTTCTTTTTGCTGCCAGCTCACCACTTTAACACCGTTCAACTGAGAGAGAAGTGTGTGTATCTTCCATACATTAAAAAAAAAAAAAATTATATTCTATTCTAACTTAACTTAAAAGGTCAATATTTCAACCTCAACCTACTTTCCTGTTTTTTTTCGTGTCTAACATACTGATATGGACAACTATTTCTGAATTCGGTCCTGAACAGGCGGCCGCGAAGCTCTGATAGACTGGCGGTGTTTCTCTGGTTGCTGTGACAACGAGCACCACAGAGGAAGAACACTGTAATGAGTGCCGATACCCGAAATTCAGATTTCACAACGGGTCTTGGGCCCAATAACAAAAGAGACCGGATCAAGCGAAACGTTTAATTTCTCTGTCGGGTCCTTTCCATAACGCTGTCAGACATAATTACAATCTGAGCAAAAACAAGCTCATTTAGTGAAGCTGTTACTAAGACGCTGCTTAATTGCCCTTGCGGGTCGTTTCACAGCTTCCGGTTACAGCGCTATCCCTCACAACTGGACGCATTAAAAATAATTGTAGTCCCCATCATTCACGTAAGACACAAAAACATGTGAAAATGTGGTTTGAAAAATACAGAAGTAACCATTTCAAAGGCTTAACTTTCACAGTAAAGACCGCTATGGGGGGATAGAAGGATTTGCACCCATTGAACATGTCCAGTGTACTTGTCGCTGTGCAATAGTGAGACAGTGGAAGCTGCACTTACTGTATTTACCGCTGCAGAGCCAGCCCGTCACCGCGATGGTCAGGTGAAGATGCTTCCCGGAGCTCAGCGGCAGGAACTCAAACTCCTCTATCGCCCCGACACACTTGTTCATCTTGTAGCCTGGAGAAACGACGCGCGGAGACGAAACACAGGTGGAGAAGATGAGGAAACACGGGAACACCACGACAAGTGTTTCCTTTATAAAGTTCCGTGAACGTTCTAACGATGACTTCTCGTCGTCATCTCTCACCGGTCAGTCCAGCTCCCGCTGCTCCAAACAGGGAGGCCATGATTGCGATGCCGGTGGCTGAGCCCAGAGCAGCGGCCCCTGTGGCCCCCAGCACAGCACCGGCTCCCGCTGCCACCAAGGGGGCGGCCAGCCCGCCGGTCACGCCTGGCAACGGCACAAAGATGCACAGTCAGCAGAGAAAACAATGAAAAGACAGTGAACTGCACGGTGTCTTCATGCATTATTCTGAAAGTCTTAACACTGTACGGTGGTTTAATTATCCGTGGATGAGCGTAACAAGTCTCCACATAAGATACTATTTATTGCATTTAATGTTTTTCAAAAACACATGAAGCAGGGATAATCACCGATCACGGTTCCCCCGCCAACAGTGGCCAGTCCAATGAGGAGGTAGCGCCGCAGCCTTCGCCCTCTTTCTCTCCTCAGCCGCCGAGACGACTCCTCTCTAATGGAAGCAGACAGATCGTCAGCGTGAGTTGAAATATTCGCGGGCTCTAAAAATATAAAAACCTCAAGTGACTCTACTCGTGCGTGTCAGATGACATCTTATAAAACAAGAAGCTCCTTGTTTACGCCACGCAGCTTATCTTCCCGCTATCGTTTTGGATGCGAGTGTGACTGCGAGTGCGTTGTTTAAAACAGTCGGACACACGCCTGTTTAAAGCTGAGACGGATCACATCATCATCAAGTATTTCAAACGAACGGCACCGTGTCCATCGTCCATGCTTCCGGTCCAAACTTAACTTACTCGCTCTCCTCCGCTCCCTCCCTCAGCCTCTCTCCCAGCGTTTCCTCGAACTCCTCCAGATGCTGCGGAAAGACTCGTAGCAGACAGCTGACGTGACGGATGAGAACCCTCGACCTGGCGTCATATTGGCCTGAGTACATGACGGACCACCAAAGTTATAAAGTAAACAGGCTGATGTGAATTTGCAACAACATGAAGTAGATCAGTAATTAATATATCAAAGGATTCTTACCGTCCTTGACAGAAAAGGTCACCAGATCCTGTAATACAAAGTGACAGCTGGTTATAATTTTGACGCAAAAGGAGTAAAATAACATTAAATTAATGTTATTACAAATAAAGTGAAAAGCCTCATTTCTCTGTCAGCATGATCAGTTGTTCCATCTAACCATAGATGAGCGATTAGAGTGACCAACACCTGTATGATGGGGGTGGCCCCCGCAGACAGCAGTGGCTCGGCCTGTAAGATGGAGAGGAAGGTGTCGGAGCCTTCGAAGCCCAGGCCGGACAGGAAAGCCGCCATCACCGGCATCACCGAGTCATCCAGGTTCAGCCAGCAGACCAAGCCCTGCAGATACTTCTCCCTGAACACGCTGAGAAACACGGTTCACGGTTAAAGCGTTAATGTTCACTGTTTGGATTTTTTTTAAGTTACGAATGCACATGGATATCCACAAGCGACAGACATGTTTCATTTGCGCAGAAAAATAAATACATCCAATAAAATATCAGTGCTCAGGATTTCTTGGAGGTTGCAAATGGATTGATCTATAGATATACATATGCACTATACATGGGATTCAAGTCTTTCTTCAATACATCTTTTGATTTGATGATATATATATATATATTAAAATAAATAAAATATATACAATAAATAAAATATATTATATATATTACAATAAATAAAATATATTATATATATTACAATAAATAAAATATATTATATACATATATATAATAAATAAAATAAAATATATTATATATATATTACAATAAATAAAATATATTATATATATTACAATAAATAAAATATATTATTTACATATATATATATATATAATAAATAAAATATATTATATACATATATATATATAATAAATAAAATATATTATATACATATATATATATAATAAATAAAATATATTATATATATATTACAATAAATAAAATATATTATATACATATATATAATAAATAAAATATATATATATATACATTACAATAAATACAAAATATTATATATATTACAATAAATAAAATATATTATATATATAATCAAATCAAACATTTATTGAAGAAAGACTGGAATCCACTTTATAATGTGTGCGTGTGTGTGTTTAAATACTGATAGATGTGACACTTACCAGACACTCATAAATATCAGTCGCTTATCCTTTATGTCAGTACAAATAGAGGAAGGTGGGTGGTAAGTGTTTATCTTACCAGAAACAAAACAACAACCCTGAAGCGCTCACTCTGCAAACACAATGACGTAACAGTGACACACACAGAATGGACATTCTCCTTCACGGCTCCGTTACCTGCTTTCAGGGCCGGTAAACAAGTGGCCCAGAGAGACTCCACACAGGGCAGCGAAAGCAAACCGGCCCTGCTCACTCAGCTGCCTGCTGACCAATGCCTCTGGGCTGGGGTCACGTGGGGCATCTTGCGTCGTCGTTCCTGCCCCTCCTGGGTCTAAAGTGAAACACGGACAAAGCTTAATTATTAACTCTAAAGTAACACTTTGATTGTTTGGTGGATCACCTGCATGCCGAATTCATCAGAAGACCCCAATGATTGATATGAAGTCCGATGACATACAGTGCATGTTAATGTCACATGTGAAAAATGTAGCCTCCTCGACTTTTGAGCGTAGTTTAGATTTACGTTTCGTTTTTGTCTGGCGAACAGCTACACGGAACTACATGGAGTCTGACTTTGTGCTTCTCATCATGTCTCTGATGAACTGACCGGAAACTAAATGCAGAGGCTGCTAGAGTGAGACCTACATGTGTTTTCATTACTTATAGCCATGACTTAATATAAAGCCGGCGTAATTTCAACTAGTGAGTTTCAACAACACTTGCGTTGGCTTGTAGAAAACAGCTGGCTGACAGTGCGCGTGCTGCCTCAGCCAGTTTACCAGCTAACGGTTCCCTGGTAACTTTTAATAACTTTTAATAATGTCGTCAATTTAATAACTTACTCTAATACCGTACCGGGAAATAATAAGCGAATTATGTGTGGTACCTGGAGCAAAATTGGCGTCCGTACTTCTCCGATTTTCCTCCATGGCCCCAGATATCTCAACTCTGTACACTAAACTTGTGTTGCCTTCACGTGATCCTCTGACATCTGAACATTACACGTGTATACGGCATTGACTCGCTCAAACCATTTCGGTGGTAAATAGTCAATAGCAATAGCATTTCTTGAGCATATTTTACTCTTTGATATATCTCTCACGGAATTAATTTCTGCTGTTAAATAGATGAAGTGAAGGGGAGAAATGCTTATTGGAAACACATTTTATTATATCATTATTACTTTATTACTTTGGTTTTGCATATCGTTACCACCCAGTTATAGCACGGCAAACATACATATTTCTGTTTCACAAAAACAACTTTACTGGGTCATTCACATGGCTGTTCTCATATGAATATTAATATTTTCGAGTGTACTTGAAGCCATCATTTGTTTGCAGCCTTTGAGTGACGTAACGTCCACGTACTCGTAGAACTGGGCAGGGGTCTGTTCACGACTGACACGTTGTGGAATGTTTTTATCAGAGGAATTTTATATTAAGTCACTGAATTGCACATCTGTAGTTCAGGAATATGAAGTTGTGTGCCAGGAGCGGCTGGTTTAAACCGTTTACACTGCTTTACAGAGCGAGAGAGAGAGAGAGAGCGAGAGAGAGAGAGAGAGAGAGAGAGAGAGAGAGAGAGAGAGAGAGAGAGAGAGAGAGAGAGAGAGAGAGGCGGGAAACCAGTGAAACCAGTGAAACCCTCTTGGTGACACAAACATCCAAAGACTGAACTACAACTGATGGCCAGTAGGTGTGAGTGTAGGATTTATTTTCCCTTTTCTGCAGTTCAGTCTCCACCACACACTCTTATTATACCAATAATTATTGATGATGACACTTCGGTTAGCTGAATGCTTGCTCCTTTCATAATGTAAATGGTCCTGAAATGTGGCAGAATTCCCAATGTATATTCCACGAATACCAAAGCAATGGGCTAAATAGCCTTTGCCTCCTTTTTCCATTTGTTCGCCCTTTATTCACGCATATTTCAATTTATTCCGAGTTTTTCCAAGGCCATGAATGACTCTCTGTCTGTCTTTCTGACTGCCATCCATAAAAACGCTTTTTCTTTGGGATGCTCCTGGCAGTACATCAACTGGGACGGTTGCCCGCCAACCAGCTTCACTCAAGGACATGCCATGGTCACGGAAGCACACTGGAATAATTTGATAAGATGTTGCCAATGGCTGACAGTGCAACAGAAAAACGCTATTGTTCAATGGTGTGTGTTGTTGATGTGCGGATTTCAAAAGCGGCAGGCTCACAAGCGAGACGAGAGAAGAGCATATTGCAATAGACCGAGGCCAATGCATTTGGAATGAACGTTTATGTAGAAGGGATATGCCCTACGAGTCATACTGTAGCCTACCATGCTGTAGTCTGTGTAGTATAGTATAGTTGACCTATAGTATAACATACTGCAGTATATATGATACAGGCTAAGTATAGCATTGCATCATATACAGTAATATAGTATGTGCAATTTGATAAAATAGTATAATATAGTGTTGTTAAAGTATAGTAAAGTACGTATAGTATGGTACATGTGTAGTATAATATGTATGGTATAGTAAAATAGTACAGAAAAATGAAATATGTTAAAACTAAAATATGTCGATGTTTTTACGCAAGAGTGAGGGTTAAGTGTATTCTTTTTTTAACATAGTGGGATTCACCTTTTCGTACCCGCTCTCTCATCACAGGTCTGTCGACTTCAGCTGTCTTTCTCTCGGGTATTTCGTGCGGCTCCCACTCCCTTCCCATTTGCTTCATCAGCTCCAATTTACCGTACGCACTTGGCAACGCTCTCGTGTCCCCTTCATTTTTGTTCCCAGTCTGAACTCAATGTGCAATGACAAGAGATCAAGGCGAAACACCGGAAAAGTGCGCGAGGGCGGATGAAACTTCCGCCAGGTCTTCGTGTGGAGGAGCTGTTAGTACAACGTGGGGTACTTTGTCAAAATAATATCCTGGCCTTGTCACAGAGGAATCTCAGACCTACGTGTGCTGTGTTTTTCTGTCTCCGAGAGGTATCCTGTTTATACAGCCCACCGAACTCTCTAGTGTCTCATAAACAAGACTTTATATGTAGCAAAGCCACGGCTTGATTGCAAGTGGTACACAATAGCTCGTCTTTATTTAGATTGTCTGTCGTGCGTCGTATAAAAATGATTTCTAGATTAAACACAGCAAGTGCAACATACACAACCAACCGCTATATGGCATACAGGTAAGACACATTGTGAGGGAAGAATTGTTGAATAGGACCCATATGAGTTCTCATTTCACAGACGTGCCTAGACTTGTAATCAGGGAAAAAATAAAAGCCTCGAGTGTGACTTTGAAAACCTTGAGCGTTGAAAAGCAGCGATAGAAAAGATAATATGAAGTGAACTCTGCTGGGGAACTCCTGCCCGGGCCTCGCGTACAGTTCAGGCTGGAGCTGTGCCTGGTATCCCTGGTAAACTGCTTACACTTCTGTTGTTTGCGGTGCATTGGCTTTACTTCATGTGGTGACATTAAACTTAACAGTTTTTACAATCCAAAATGTATTGAAATGCATGATTAAACTCCACCAGCATCACTAAACAATTAAACAAAAAAAACATTTCGTTGACGCAATGATGAATCAATAATGAAAACTATCATTAGTTGCAGCCCTACTTGTGTTTGTCATAAACGTTTTGATATTGACAAACATACATTTCTTGCCATGCTGATACTGTTTTCAATTTAAAGCCACCACGTGTGGAAGTCAAAGTAATTCTGCATTTGGCGCCCTGGTGGAAATATAAAACATTGCAGATGTGTTTCGACAAAAACGTATTGCAGACAGAATCATTTTAAAGCGGATCTAATCGCATAATACTCCACACATAGTGGCTTTTACTCATCAATTCACACTTTGAGCACTCACCAACTACTTTCGTCCTCCCAGATATTGAATTGCTTCTCATCATCTGGACGATGGATCTGAAAACTGGAACACTCCTGATTGTTTTCTTCTGTTACGGTGACATTTGTATCAGGCTTGGCTTTCAAATTTACCACCATGACAATATCTCACTCCATTAGTTTACTGAGAAAATACACATTGCCGATGCCATCTTTCAACTGTCTGTTTTTCTGCAGTTAAGAACAGATTTAATAAGAAGGATCTACGTTCATTTTGACACAGTGGTGCCTTGAGCTAAGCGCTAACGTCAGCGTGCTAACATGCTCACAAATCACAATGCTAACAAGTGGACGACTAGCAGGGTTAATGTTTAACGATAACACTTGGCAAAGTTATTGGACAACTTAAATAGTGGACGAAAAGTCAGGGGGCAGGAATGTCTGAACTAAATGTCGCGGCAATCCGATTGCTGTTAAGATGTTTCAGTCTGGACAGATGGACACCGTCATGGAGCTACGCTGCTAGCGTGGCTAACAGCAAGAAACTGGGGTAAGACATTGTTAAACAAGAGATGACTTTAGGAACAGGCTAGGCATGCCTCTGACACTGTTTTCCAGCCACTGAAGCACATTTTCCACACGAAGAAGACAAACTAACCAGCAGACTCCACGTCTCTCACATCACCCATCGATCTCCCTTAGGCTAAACCTCCTCTTACCGCTTGTACTTAAGCTATGTGTGTGTGCTCACTCTTACAATGGATTACTCATTGAATATCAGACAAGGCAGACAGGCAGGGCTCAAGCCAGACAAGTTCAAACACGGCAACCCCCCACAGTCCCCCCCCCTAGCTATACCCTATCACTACCAGACAATGTCATGTTTCTTCTCCTATCCGTCACCTTGACACCCGACAGGAGGGGAGCTGAGTGAAACCAAGACGGAATTGGACCGCGTGACCCCATGGGGCACTTTGGAGGGGACGTGCTGCGTGCACGCGTATACAGTATCATGAACGAGCAGGAATTGGGAAACATAGGCCTAAACTTTGATCACGTGTGCCTGGAAGTGAAAGGCGCAAACGTAAGTGGGCAGGCAGCGGATGTGGATGACAGGTGATTGTCATAACAAGCAGGATGGGCCCGGACAGCGGGGGTTGTCATCTTTCTGTCATTAGAGGGCGGTGGGGCGTTCGCCTCACCTGTAGGAAGGAGTTCCAACCGCTCAGATACGTCTGCCGCGCAAGTGGCCAGACTCTAATAGCAACTTTTGAACCATATATGTTTTATTATTTAAAAAATCAAAAAATTGTGCTCTCCTTTTAGAAAGAGGAGATACAAGTGAGGCGGTGGTTCGCCTCACCAATAGCTTTGATATGTTGCCAGGTCCTCCCCCAACTCAACCTGCCCTAACAGATTCCGCCGCGGATGCACTTGTAATTACAACACATCCTCAACTCTTTAAACTTTCATACATACCATGACAGTGACTTCAGCTGCCTTTTGTGTGTGTGTGTGTGTGTGTGTGTGTGTGTGTGTGTGTGTGTGTGTGTGTGTGTGCGCGCGTGCACACGCACATTTATGCAGCACACCACCGTTGATGTACATGTGAGGGCTTGTGTGTTTGTGTGTTTGTTTAGTGTATAGGAGTGTTACTAAGGGTGGAAGGCAGCTGGGACTGCTGAGGAGGGCGTATGCGGGCCGAGGAGCAATGCGAGAGTCGAGGAATCACAAAGGGAGGAGAGAATGGAGCATCCAGCTGCCGTCCGGTGCGGCCAAAACGCTCCGCAGGAAGAGGGCGAAAAAGACAAAGGACACTGATGTGTTAAAAACACAAATAGATTAGACATATGATCAGAGAGCACGAGGCATTAAAAGAGAGGAAAGGATTTATTAGAGTCCTTGTGATGTGAATACAGACAGAAACACACTTCAGCACAGTAATGGATTGTGGTTGTCTGTGTGTGTGTTTGTGTGTTTGTGTGAGAAACGCCAGTTACAGCCAGCGATTGTAGAACTCTGACATCGATGAGTCACCGCCACTGACCTTTCTCATGTGGTTTTCTGAATCAGTGGGACTTCAGTATTTCTCGGATTGTGGCGAGCGTAAGAGGTTCTTTGAGTCGTTTGCGTTTTGGATGGGAGACCTTCATTTCACAAAGTACAAGAGAGCACTCGGGGGCACATTTGAGGATGTGAACGGAATGTCCTCGTTATATTGCTGAACTACAGTCAACAAAAGACAAATTCTTAGTCTATTGGGAGATTTTGGAAACAGAGGACTTCAGGCTCATCAGGGGTAAAGCTTCACACATGCCACCGGAGTCAGACTGTTAAAATCCCCCGTAAAATGTCCTTCCTCATAAATCACAAGACTCTTTTCACCCGAGGTGGTAACGATGTCATTGCATCCTTGAACCTGCCATCTTTTCAACATCTTTCCCCCGATTAGTTTGTATTCATACCGCGCCAAAAAAGACGACTCCATTGATCCTCTCCCTGTAAATGTAGCCCTCCTCAACACAATAAGGCCATTGTCTGAGCAGAGAGAACCTCCATCGACCCAAATTGGCACAACCAGAGGCAGCCTGTGACTTTTTTCTGTGGAAACTTGCAGTGGGTGTTGGCCTTCGCCAGCGCAGAGGCTCGCTGACTGGCGACTGTTGCAAAACAGATATTCTAACGAGATGGTTCTAGCTGTGCGCGCAGTTTTATCCCCCGAGACAGTGAGCAGATGCGGGTGCTTCTGTCCAAACTTAGATAATACCCTCTAATTTATTCCATGAAAACCTGGTCCTGCCTCGAACCCAACCGTTGCTCCTGTTTAACGTTACTTGTCATATTTGTTTAGGGAAAAGTAAAGATTGAGCGTCTCCCTGGAAAGGTCTTGAGTTCTTGGAACACGGGGGGGGGATATCAACACGTTCGTCCAGACGCAGCATCTTGTAGCGAACTTCTGGAACGTCTGGAGCGAAAACAAAATGTCCCAGAAGCTAAACGCTGAGGGAATTGTCTTTATAGACACCGCTTAGAAAAGACAAAAGGCCCGCTGTGGACAAACAGGATGCTGATCAGCGGAGGCAGGAAAGTACCACAGACGCAGGAGCGGAGGTGTCGATGTTGTTCAGGAAGGCAGTGGGCACTTGGCGCATTTCTGGTCATCACATCCCAGTGATGGGAAGTCCCTCCGACTTGTCTGTCTGTGTTTTAGTTTAATGGCTTTTATTCGTGTGTCACGTTAGAATCCAGTGTGGCAGGAGGCAGAGATCGTTCTGCATGGGATGTATCTTCCTTTCCTATCACTCTCATACCCGCATCGCCCCTTGTTCCTCTCTCTAATCTCTCTTTCCTTGTCTTTGTGATGCAGTTTTTCTTTGCAGAGAGACAAAGCTGCTTTTCTTCCTCAAATCCCCACAAAAAAAACACGGTTTGCTATAAACCAAACCTCAAATACCATAGGC
This sequence comes from Pholis gunnellus, assembly GCF_910591455.1. Taxonomy (NCBI): domain Eukaryota; kingdom Metazoa; phylum Chordata; class Actinopteri; order Perciformes; family Pholidae; genus Pholis; species Pholis gunnellus. The sequence continues at coordinate 21,999,902 of NC_136536.1, read as the reverse complement.
TGGCAGAAAGTAGGAAAAAAGCTGGCAAATATAGATCCGTGGAATTCACTTAACTACCGACAGTGGCATTCCGAAAACCTCGGCAGCCAACGTTTTAATGGGTAATTACAACGTTAGGCTGCTGTTATGGGCCAAAGTTACAAGAAGAAGTAACTCTGGCTTCAACCCTCTCGCCAAAGGATGGGCTGCTCTTCTTTATTCCCATGTTATCGCACCCTGTATGTCGTAAACTCTTCCAGTGATGACATCTCGCTGTTTTCGCCTCTCCTCCCTTTACTCCTCTTCCTTCTGCCGCAGGCCCCAGTTTAAAGGTCAAGTTTGCTGTTGCTGTTTTCAACTTTTACCCTCTTGCAGGAGTTTTAGTCGTCATCCCTCCCGGGCCTGTGACGGTTTGTGAGCGAGGCAGCGAACCTGACACGAGACCGCTTTGAGAGAGCCGCCGATGTCGGTGGATCGTCGGCGTGGCGTCGAACGCCGACTCGAGCTGCAGTTTCGCGTGCTTGACACCTGTTGCATGTAATCCTTCATTGCACAACTCACCCATAGCTTTACACGGTGAAATACATGGAGAAATGTGCGCACATGCTCACGTAGAGAACAGAGCATGCTCTGTGCAAGATATGCATGTTCAGCTATTTACTGCTTCTCACGCGCATCGGTGCCAAGTAGTTCCAGGTGGGGGTGTACTGTGTGTATCTGACTGATATACAGCTTGCTGTAAAAAAAAAAAGAAAAGAAAAAAGCATTGGAAGAGGACTCCCATCTGTAGTGATATCCAAACAACAGTGTCGTTGACCACGGGCTTCGGGGGGGGCGCAGATGTGCGTGTGACAACTTGTTCAGGCCTGGAGGGGAGGTACTGGAAAAAACGCAGAGAAATGAATGTTGCATGTCCGTTGTGCAGCAGCAGCAGGGTGTAAACGGATCGTGATGCAGCAGGGAACTTGACTTCCCAGACATTTGGAGTTCAATTTTAGCAACGGAGCATAAAACAAGAATTTTCAGACACCGGACACGGACTTCAATTGTAATGGCTGCCAAAGTCGTCAATGCAAACAAAATGAATTACTCCTCAGTCACGATCATAACTGTATATTATATAATTGCACAAAGCATAACAAAGTGCTTGTATTGTATTTATTTTTACAAATGTGTTTCATATAGACTAGTGCAGTGAAATAGGTCAGACAAAGCTATCATAATGTGTCTCAATCACTGAGTGCACTGTAGCCGTATGTGTTTAGTTACTAAGTGTGTGTATTGGGAAGGGTGTGTTCAATGTCAATGTCTCACTGGAACAATAGAAGTGTTTGGACACGGTACGTCACAGAGGAATCCAGACCTTTGAATTCTTGCATCCTCTGCCGTCCATTTATTCCCTCCTACCCCCATTGTTTCTTTCTTTTTTTGTCTCACAAACACACAAACACACACACACAAACACACACACACACACACACACACACACACACAAACACACACACACACACACACACACACACACGCAAACACGCACAGACAGGAAGACAAACAGTATCAATAATCTCCATGCTGAATCACACTCTCAGAAATAAGATCCTCAAGGGCAAAGGTTCCTCACAAAACAATTTTCAGAAAGAAAGGGTTTTCTCAAGGGTTCTTCGTAAGACTAAGGGTTCCATTGAGAACCTTTTTCATCCAAAGAACTCTTTTTGGGACAAAGAGTTTGTCATGGATTATTAAACGCATGGATGTTAAAGGATCCTCCTAGCTCACACTCCCAAAAACTGTGATTGTGAACCATGTCTGTTGTGGGTTGTGCTGCAGGAGCGAATTTATAAGGGTTCTCAATAGAACCCTCTTGGTGGGTTCTAGATGCAACCCTTGGAATATGAAAGGATTCTCGCTGAACCCCCGTGGTAGTGTTCTAGATGAAACCCTTCAAATATGAGATGGTTATCAATAGAACCCCCTGGATCTAGATGCGATCCTTTGAATACAGCAGGGTTCCAGATGAAACCCTTGGAATATAAAATGACTTTCGGAAGAACGCCCGGGTGGGTTCTTGTTAACACCCTTGGAAGGTGGAAAGGTTTTGGATAGGACCTCCTGACGGGGTACTCGGTGGAACCAGAAGGGTTTTCCTTAGTACCTCTCCAAAGGGCTTCTGGGTGGAACCTTTCACACATGGCTCTAGGAGTTTATGTTGGGTTCTAGGAGGAAACGCATCAGAACCCCTTGTGGTTCTAGTTAGCACCTTTATTTCTATGAGCAAACAGCGGGTCCTGTGTGAGTCCGTGCTGCCCACTCACTATCTGTCTACATGGAAATGTAACTTTATTTTAAAAGGCAGAGTGGTTGACCTCAGTGAACAGCCTGCATGCAAAGCTGCTGACACTTTTTCCACTCCAGGACGCTGTGCTGTATAATTTCAAAGATGCACTCCCATTGGTTTGAATACTGCAAGAATTTGTGGCCGCTCTCAGTGAACCAGAGGTTCCTTACAGTCGCTCGGATAGCTGACATTCTTGGTTGTCTTCACCAGACAATTATTGAGAAAATAAGTTAAGTCTAAAGGTAAACAGTACTGGTAGTCTGTAGAATATCAGCAAATATATACATTTTACAGATGTATTAATGCATGCTCTTATTACTCCGTAAATCCCAATAGCTAATACCTTCTGTGGTGTATATGACGCACTCTAAAATGTATCAGCAAAACATGTAAAGTGAGCTTTTAGTGGCTTCCCCATTTATATCCCTGCTAATAAGGTTAGGGGAAGACTTACATGTGATAGTGGCTCAGATCCAAGGTGTTGACGCCTGTATGGTGAACACAGCCCTATTTACTATTCTGAGTAACTGGGGAGACTGGAGACAGAAGGGAGGAGTAAGGTAAACTACACGAGAAAGTGAGATGTGTCAAGCCAGACAGTGGTAGCCAGAAGGAAGTCAAAGCAGCTTGAACCTCAAAATAAAGGCATCCTTTTGTCAGTAGCGGTTTGTCTGTGTGGTACAGCTGTGTCAACCGTTTCTATACACTTATTTGTGTTAAAGTCACTGAATATAAACATGTAAAACTAGAACTCAAGTCTGTTTGAATCTACTGAACACATTGGGGGTTTACTTACTAAATACAATCTGAGGTACCTATACTGGGGTATTTATATTTTATGATACTTTATTACATTTCTCATTTAAATATTGTATTTATTTACTTCTCTATATGTATCTGATAGCTAGAGTTAGTTTGCAGATTATTTCTTTTGGGTGAGGATGCACATGCACACTTAAAAAGCTAAATCCACACACAATGCTGCCAGTGGTTTCAAACTATTCCACTGATCTACAGGTGGAGGAACAGTTAAGAAACGTAGCACCGTGCCAGGAAAGGCCAGGAAGAAAAAGGTTGTCAGCAAATAAACAGGGATGTAAATAATGCAGGTTTGAAAAGGACATTTTTTTTTTATCAGCTTTGCAAATGTTATACAAAGAAGGAAATGCATTCAACGCTTTTGTTATACACACAACACACACAATGCCTTTTGGTGAACAACACTGTCTAGACATAACCTCTGCTTACAAGAAAACGCCACGAAGGGCCTTTAACATTTTTTATTTAATTTTTTTAACATAATATAACCTACTTAATATAAATAATTGTCATCACTATTAAACCAGACAACACTATATAAATCAATTAAAGTCAATAATAATTATCAAATGGCGTAGCATATTTGGTAGGCTAATATTACTCTGAAAGGGACCATTCGGCATTAGGAATACTTTACTTTGTGAGAATACTTTTGCATTTTATTTTAGTAAAATTTGAAAAGTGGAATAAACTTGGGATTTTGTATGCCTTAAATGCTTTATTTCACAACAGGCAACAGCTTTGGGTTGACCAAAATGTCAGGTTTATAATTAAATCCCTAAAACACTAAATCTATAACTGTATTTTGGCCAACAGGCCTATTGGCATTGCGTTTCTTTTTAAGAAAATACATTTGCCTAAAAGCGAACGAAAGTTTTATTTTGAAAGTTTCAGCCCGGAAAACTTGCATTTACTTCTCGCGTGCTTGATATTCGTTGTCCCGAGCGCGAGCGAGGCGCATTCGCCTTGACGGGGAGCGTCCAGACGCAGCGCGCACAGTTTAGTTAAAGTTTAACTTCCAGCGTCTCCAGTCACTGAGTGGGTCGACCATGCTCACCGAGGGAGAGAGAGAAGAAGCGAAATAAAAACAAAAAAAGCCGGACTGGACGTGACTCAATTATGCTCCTGACTAAGTAAAGTAATTCACTGACTGGGAATGCGCTCCTCCGCGCTGTGGTGGACATACGGTTGACTCAGGAACCCATTTGTGTCGTAATTTGCTTCGCGGGGAACTAACTCGTAACTGTTGTGATGGAGAGCCGCGTGCTGGCGACATGGGCGCTGCTGTGTGTGCTCCTGCGGCCGTCGGCTACGCAGAACACTGCACCTGAAGGAGGTAAGACCCCCTCAGACATGCACCCCATTGATCCAGTTATATATATATATATATAAAACTGTGTGTGTATTTTATATTTTATTTTTTATTTATTCATATATTTATATGTATTATATATATATTTATTTATTTATACATATATTTTTTTCTTTTATTTATTTATATAAATATATATATATATATATGTAGGCTATATATATTTATAGATATATTTATATAATAAGAAGTGATTATACATAACCAGAGATGACATATTTCCATGAGAAACTGCTGCTGCAGGAGGTGGAGTGACTGGAGCTCCGGGTGGATCAGGGTGGGGTTGATATTACACCAGTGTTCTCAGCAAAGTGGCACGACTCCAGGTCTGGAATTGTCAGTTGACGAAATCCCACAGCCTGAGGTAGTGCTTCCTCAAAACAGGGGGGGGGGGGCGCAGATGCCAATCAGGGCGGCCTGGGGAAGGCTTCAGATGCTCCCCATATATAACACACACACACACACACACACACACACACACACACACACACACACACACACACACACACACACACACACAAGAAAAGGGGTTGAATTCCCAGATTATTGTAAGCTGATGACATCTCTTGGCGTTACAGCAGTGGCTTCCAAAGTAGCGGCAAATCAGTTTCCTGATAGAGTGAGAAATAGTAACATCTTAATCATTATGGCATCCATTAAAGTAACAATCTACTGAGAAAAGAAAACTGAGCACGAGAATGACTGATCTGCAGTTTTAGATTCCCGCATCTTTGACGTAGGCCACTAAGATGCAATAAAATCTCTTTTCTTTCTCTTACACTGACTGGTGTGGAGCTGAGACAGTCCTTGGTGAGTTTACAGGCTGGTTTTGATGCCAACACGCGCCTCTATTTGTCACCAGTTTCCCGATCAGTGACGACACACACTGACAGAAGATTCAAAACAAAACGTCACCAGCCGTTGACACCCATGCGGTAAGAACTCAGGACATGTCTTGAGAGGCTAAACTTGGCGGCGGCGACACCGAGCGAATCTCTGTGACCTCGTTAGCATAGTAGCCTGGTGAGTGAGTGGTCGCTTTGGCTATTTCCATTAATAGGGACCTGATGACACTCAACCCACATAGCTCACGGTAATTGGGCTTTTTATAAGCGCTAGCTTAGCTTTTATAAGACCTACCATCCCCATGACCCGCAGGCCACAGAAAAAGAAGGATGTTGCCCAATGTACCAACGTGATTATGAGACATTTAAAGGGAATTAAGGATCAGGACTGTCTGTCCTTTGTTGTCCTCATAGTCATGCTATACATCCCCGCACATCCAGCCCTCAAATCTATATTGTTCAGGCTTGTGTCAGTGTCAGACCCATATACCGTGATGTCCATGTGTTGCGGGTCCTGTTGTGTTTCAAGTCTTCTCTCTACAAACAGTGAAGCGGCTATCTCCAGACGCCAACATGTGGTTTCATAGATAAAGACATACCTGCACACATAGGTAGAGGTGGGGGGCGGTGGCGGGGTGGTGGGCTCCAAAGTCCAAAAGATCTAAGGAATTCTTCCGGCTGATGGAGAGAAAGGCAGCGAGTGTGAGTGTGTGTGTGTGTGTGTGTGTGTGTGTGTGTGTGCGTGCAGGCCTTGCTGTATTCTCAGCTTTTCAACGCCTCACCTCATGCGTTACATTCAAATATTGGAGAAAAAGAAAGAAAGAAGAGGCATCCAAAGTTTCCAAAGGTGTCTGAGTCCATGCAGTAATTGCAGTCTTATTAAATCACAGTAACCTCGGGGCAATGGAAGGTCTTGGGTCTCTCACGCATTTTGTTGCGCTTCTCCCTTAAACCACTTTTAACAGAAGGCGTTTCTTCGCGATTGACTGCACAATCTGCAACTTAATATTGCTCTTTAGATTCGACCTTCATCTGTCTGCTTCTCTCTCTCGGCTCTGTAGAATGGCCATCCAACATTCCTCCTCGTCTCTCACATGGAACCTGCCGGCGAGCACCCCCCCATCTCAGCCTCACTCCTTTTATTTCCCCGTGTCCCACCTCTCTTCTCTCCACTCCCTCTACACTTCTAAGCCCAACAGCTACTGTCCCCCCCCCCCCCCCACCTTCTGTCTTCCACTCTTGGCATCCACTTTTCACTTTGCTTCTGTTACGAAATATGGAAAATTGTGGGAGAAAAAAAAAAAAAAAGAGTCCACTCCCTGTCCCTGTGCTCAAATGCCTTTTATCAATCTCCCACTCCTTCTGAAGTCATTACGCTGCCGCTTCCTGTTTGTTTGGGTTTCTTCTTATCCACGCTGTCATTACTCGCTTGCTGACTCTTTGCTGCCTTCATCTCGACAATATCCCCTATAAAAGTTGTTGTTCCAGGAAGCTGGACGCAGAATGGGAGATTCCAAGTAAGTGTGTGTGTGTGTGTGTGTGTGTGTGTGTGTGTGTGTGTGTGTGTGTGTGTGTGTGTGTGTGTGTGTGTGTGTGTGTGTGTGTGTGTGCGCGTGTGTGTTTGTGTCAGTGAAACAAGAGGGGACCTGTGGAAAAAGTTGTGGGAGTAGAAAGGAACCATAGAGGGAGTCCAGCATCAGAAGGCGGTCGACCATCGTATTCATTTTGATTGCCTGATTTGCATTTAAATGTCTGCATTGATTGTAATTTTCTTTTCTCCACAGTGCTGAACTGCTGCGAGGGAGACGTCCTCTTCTTGCTGGACTCCTCGGGGAGCGTGTCGTCCTACGAGCACTCCCGCATGCTCACCTTCCTGTCGGAGCTCCTCCTCCCCTTCTCGCTGGGGGAGGACCAGGTGAGGGTGGGACTTCTGCAGGTGGGCACCCGGCCACGCCTCGAGTTCGGCTTCGACGCCCACGGCGCCCAGAGCGGCCTCCAGGGGGCTCTGAGGAACGTCAAGCCTCTGAGGGGGGACACCAACACGGTGGAGGCGCTGAGGATGGCCAAGGAGAGGGCGCTGAGGCCCGGGGCGCCAGGCGGGGCCCGGGAGGGGCTCCCGAGAGTGCTGGTGTGGCTGACGGACGGGGTGAAGCCCGGCGATGTGATCGGGCCGATGGCCCAGCTGCGGGAGGAGGGCGTGGCGGTGCTGGTGGTCTCCACCGGGCACGGCAACTACCAGGTGTTGAGGCAGGTGGTGAGTCCGCCGGTGGAGAGCAACCTGTACTTTGTGGACATCGATGACATGAGCATCATCACAGAGGACCTGCGGGACGCCATCATCGGTGAGTCGGAATGGGATAGCGGGGGATGTTTGAGGCTGAATTGTGCCACCAAAAATGATTATTGTTTTTTCAGAGTTTAATAATAATCATTTTAATGAATTCATGTTTCACAATTTGTGAAATGGAGTCACAAAACAGATTCTTTAGATGTCACCGTGTTGGACTCTGGTAGAACAGGAGACAAATGAGCAGTGAGATGGAATATGATCGATAGCGTATCATAACGCAATCCTCAAAAACTATTTTTTTAAATGGAATTATTGTTGGAAAATGTGATGATTTGTGAAAATGTTCTCAATTCAGAATTGTTCCATTCAATTTACCGATTCATTAAAGTTTTTCCATAATAATAGTAATGGATCAACTGACTGAAATCGCTCCCGCCCTCTTTATCACATGCAATAGTGCTGAAGGAACGAGTCCTAAAACCTGTAAATGAGTTCCCTCGTCACGAGGTCAGTGGGTTCAAAGCCGCCGCGTCGGGTACATCATGTTTTTTGGTCGGACAATTCTCGTGAGCGCGATAAATGGAGAAAATGGAGAAAATGTCTTCAAATTTGGCACAAACTTGGACTCGAGGATGAACTGATTTGAATCTGGTGGTCAAAGATCACATCGACCTCACTAATGCGTTTTCAGCCACAACTCAAGAATTCATAAGCTAGTTATGACAGTTTCACACAAATGTCTGACAGGATGAGCTGATGACATTTTGGACAGACACGGATGTAAACTGTGTCGTGACTGGTTGGTGGAGGCGTACAACCAGGAAGCTTTCATTCTAATGGCTTTTAGGTTCCGAGTCTGAAATAAGTTCTGTGGTTTAAAGATTTTAATATTTTGTTTGACGACATAAAAAAATGGCAGTTAATCCCTTTTCGTGAATTTTGAAGCTTTTAAGTGTGAGAAAGAATCCGATTGTCTTTTGGTCGAGTGAACCAGTGCGACGCTAACTTTTCCGATGTTGGCCGACAAAAACACGCCTCTCTGTGCATTTCGTAATCCACCACTCATTCACGGATCATAAATATCTCTGTGCTCCTCCTCCCTGATTCCACACATGCTCCTGAAGACAGAGAGTCTAAATAGGAAGCCGGGACATTGAGAGCGTCCATGTGCCTGTGTGAGACTTACTGTAATGAGATAGGACGATCTATTATTGGATTAATGATTCAAAGTCCCTTGCTGCATCCACCAACACTATGCCAGACATGACACATACATACATACATGATATATATATATATATGTATATGTATGTATGTATGTATGTATGTATGTATGTTTGTATGTATGTATATATGTATGTATATATATATATATATATATATATATATATATATATATATATATATATATATATATATATATATATATATATATATAGAGAGAGAAAGAGAAGAAAGCTCACAAGGGACACCTCAGCTATTACACAGTATATACTGCAGAAATGCACCAGTCCTTGCTTGGTGCCTTCGGGTCTGATCACAGATATCAATGCCTCTGTGGCATTAGTTATTTTGTTGCAGGGCCTCACTGGGTTGGCTATTTCAAGTTGTCTTAATTCAAGCGCTACGAATGCATCCAGAAACCTAAGTCTGGCTCTCCACGTGGGTGGCCGTCTGAATCCCATTTTTAGCACCGCCTTGTTCTCTTCGTCATGCCGTCCTTTTTTCCCCCCTCTGTGCAGAATTTATGAGCAAACTTCATTCATCTTTTTCTCCTTCACCCTGCAGAGATCATCCGAGCCGAGCGTATCACCGTCCGCGACGTTGCCACCGACTCGGCCACGCTCCAGTGGCGCCCCGTCCTGTCCGGTTTGACGGGCTACTACGAGATCCGCTTCAGCTCGCTGCCGCCGGGAGAAGCGGGAGGCGGCGGAGGAGGAGGAGGCGGGACCAGTCCGAGCACCAGTGGTAGTCAGTACCAGAGGCTGACCCAGTCTGCAGACTCCAGCACTGCCAGGCTAACGGGCCTGAAGCCCGACACCATGTACACCGCCACGCTGACCCCGGAGTCCAACGACCAGGCGTTCAACACACTCTCCATCAACTTCAGAACAAAGCCAGGTTGAAAAGCCACATTTTTGCAAGACTTGAAATGCTTCTTATTAACAGGAATTCATTCATTAGAAGTGTGCCATCTCTATCTTCTTGTTTTTATTCTATTCTAGTTAGTATGAAATCATCAAAGAGGTTATTCTCCTCATGTGATCTCATACTGACTCACTGTCTCACTGCCCCCCAGAGGTGCTGAGCCCCGCCGTGGTGACGGTCTCTGAGTCGGGGCAAACCAGCGTCCGGGTGAGCTGGGGTCCCTCTCAGCCGGAGACGGTCACAAGTTACTACGTGGAGTACTCCGCCCTGCCCAGGGGCAAGCTCCACGCTGTCACCGTGGGCCGGACGCAGAACTCCACGCTCCTCCGGGACCTCCAACCAGACACCACGTACCTGGTCACGGTCAGTGCCCGGCACGCCTCGGGCACGGAGAGGGCCATGTCCGTCAAAGTGTGCACCCAGGAAGGTGAGCGAAGACGATGCAGTCGGACTCTGTGATCACAGATCCAATTCTCCTAATCCCACGCAGCCTAGCCCTTTCTGTGTCTTACATTTCAGATAATTACTAGCAGGTTCCATTCAGGTTTGAAGACGCCAAGAGCAGTTGTGAGCAGCTAGAGGAGCAGGAGCCGATCAAACTGTCACATGTTTCTTCCCTTTATAGCTTGTTCTTTAGTTTTTTAAGTCCTCTTCATTCATAACCTCTGCTCTAAAATTCCCTTCCTTTTAGAAATGTACGCTAACGACCGGTGTGGTCTTCATTTGCAGTGACTCCGGGCCTGGCAGACCTGCAGCTGACCACGGTGGGCAGCGACGCGGTGCAGGTCGACTGGAGGAGCAGCCCGGGCTCTCTGAGGGGCTACTGGCTCACCTGGGAGGGACAGGAGAGCTCGGCCCCCGACCAGCGCTCCTCCTTCTATTTGCCCCCCGACTCCTTGTCGACGCGCCTCACACACCTCCCCCCAGCTACCAGAGTGTGTGTGTCGCCCATTTACCGGACGGCGCGAGGGGAGGGGCTGTGTTGCACCGCACAGTTCAATTCAAGTGAGTGGTGACAGACAGCGCGGCCGTTTTCACGTCCATATTTTGTAGGAATAGTGTGGGAAATGGACATGTTTGCTTTCTTTGAGAGAGTTTAGCTTGGCAATTAGCCTAGCTTCGCATTAAAAACTGAATAAACAGCTCACCAATGACCACGTAACTCCATCTTAAACCACATATTTTTCATTTACATTTCTGTTTCGGTAAGGATTAAAAATGTTTTACTTTGGAGGCAAAAGGCTAGCTGTTTCCACTATTTAAAGCAACAAAAGTCTGACATTTTGGACCTTATGCTTCAGTTACTGATGAGAAGATTGATACCCCTCTCACACAAGTTGCCAAGCAACCAGCAGAGGCTCCAGGAAGTTACTGGAATCGTTTTTCTGGACACATATCCCTCCATCAAACTAGAGATGTGTTGCTTTTACACAAAGACTTTTGTACTGGTTAGTCAAACGAGTAACAACGTGTTAATCAGCGAGCCTTTAGAGGTGCTTGTAGGGGGATTTAGTCACGTATGGACAGAGCCAGGCCCGCTGTTTCCCCCTGTTTCCATCTTTTGTGCTAAGCTAAGTTAGCGGGCTACTGGCGGTAGCGTTATATTAACCATACAGCCATAAGACTGGTATCAGCCTTCTCATCCAACTTTACTGGATACATCACAGTAAACAGTTTTTTGTTCTTGTATCTTTTTTCTACCGGAGTAATAATCCCTAAAATTACATTTTTTTTTAATGTAATTCTTCATTACTGTGAGCAGCACAAATTACATCACATTCAGCTCTCATCTCATCAGTGTGGACGTAGAACTCATAGACACATGTCATACAGTTTGTTTCTGTAATTGGAGTGAACAGCCCCTCTAAACAGAAACATGTTTATGTCGGACTGAATAAATAGCTCCAGATCAGTTCCATTTGGCTGAGTGAAGAAGATTCATAACACTTTGACTTTTGCCCAAATGTTTCAATGTACGAATGTCAACGTCTCAACTTGTCCCCCCTCTCTGTCCTTTAGATGCATTACCATACGGCTACCAATCCTAGCGCCCCTTTCAGCTGCAAGTGCTCCCACCAAACATGGAGACACGATGAAGGCAGGAAGAATGCTGACTTTTCCTCCATAATTCTTTTCCGTTGCCTCTCCCCTCTGTGGATGTCATCCAGGACAGCCGTGCGGTTTGGCTCACTGAGCACTCATGTGGAAGCCATAGACACTTGAGAGTGGTCCGGGACAATGTGGCCACATGTTGACTGCTACAATGTGCAACACAGAGGACTATTTGCTTTTCCTTTTTCTCGTCTCATCTGGTTTACACCTGTAGTAAATGTATAGTGTTACAGATTAGAGTAGCAAGCATAAGCTGAATTTTTTTTTTTTTCCAGAAACAGAGCAGGGCGTGCTGGGAATGTTGGATATTTTTACGTGGCTTGTTTCCGGAGAAGGGCTTTGCACCATGTGTGGGCCTCATGCCCAAATCCTGCTAACACACAGAGAACATCTGATTTACATTTATAATGAATGCTTACCAGTTGTACTTAAATAACTTCTCTTTCAGCACATGCTTGACACTAGTATGTGCGGCAAGCGAACGTCAACGCGAGCTCCCTAATAACAGGGTCTTCAGGATTGCTTTGAACAGAGCGTCCACACAGATGCTGGGTTTGACACAAATCCGCATGACGGAGAGTAGCGTCTGTCCGTGGACACGGATCCATTATTCATATTTATTAATCAAGAATCATGTAAGTATGATAATTAATAGCGCACAGTATTTACAGACATGCTGTTTAGTATTAAGACTGTTACCTTCTTTTTAAGCGAGTCTCTGCTGCCCCCTACTGAAAGCATCCTAACAGGCTGACAGCTGATCTTTTACTGGTATTCTCTCAGAGCAAATGTATTGTTTGATGTTGGTTGACCACTATTGAAATTTAACATATGTAATAGAAAAAATGCAATAAAGTCCTTTAATAATGTTGTTTGTACTATGTGTATTTAAAAAATGTATTATTATAGTACAATGTAGCATTGTGGACAGAGATAAGGACTAACTCCACTGAGTTTATGAGTCGCGAGGTGTACTCAGCCAGTGAAAACAGTTGTATGTCTTTGTTGCTTTACAGGCGCTTTGAATGATTTAGCAGGCAGAGTGGGTCTAAGGAAATACTTTGGGAAGTGTAGGATCCAGCATTTTGGGAGTTTGACTCATTCTAGGGACTAAAATTCTGGATATTTTGGCCTCTGCTGCTTCGATTGAGACCATTATTTTTATATCTGTCTCCAGCAAGTCCCCTAACTATTTGCAAATGCAATACTTAATCAATAAAGCCCCCCTTTAAATCACTTAATAATGAAATTGCACCTCATAGGGACTACATTTATCAAGAAAAGTAACATTCATAATAACACTATGGAACTATAGTGTTGGTCTTAATAATGTTTTCCACATCTTGGGAAATGCAACAATTCCAAACTAGATCAGGGTACCCAGATATTAGTCTAATCTATATTATAATTGATCAGAGCATATATCTTTTTTGAAAAGTTTTTGTAAAACTAAACTGGCCAATATGAAGAAAAATATTGATTTTTCATTGTTTTTCCGAAAGTACCTGAATAGGCGTAAAGGATGATTTCGGGCGGATGGTAGGTTTCGGGAGACCAGGAGCACTTGAAGGCAGCATCGGGTCTGATGCAGTTGCTGTAGCAGTCCAGTAGGGAGCGACAATCCACGCATCCTGTTTCCCGTTAGTTCATCAAGCTGCAATAGCCAAGCCTTGACATTGCGAAGATGGACGCTGTTATGGTGTAGACCTGGATACATAGAAAGCAAAAACGGCGAGTTTCAGAGGTCTGTTATGACAACATTTCCAGTTCGTACAGGTAAATAAAAAAACCTGGTTACTTAGCTAGCGAGCAAACGTTTGCGTCTTTGCAAAGTTAGGTAGCTAGCAAAATGACAGCCAGCTCAGCTACTTAATGTCAACGAACGAGCTAGCGAATATGAGCTAAACTAGCTAGCAACGTCGGTCCAACTAGTTACAGCGTACCGAGAGATATCTAACCGATACGTTAGTGCAGCCTCTAGTCTAACCCAGAGAGACAGACGTGTTACACAGAAGCCAGCCAACACTTAACGACAGCTAATGTCATCGGCAAGGCGAGGAAGATGTTTTGATGTCAATGCTAGCTAACGTTAGCAAGCTAATCATTTTGAGAACCGTTTCCTGGTTGTGATTCCTCGGCTTGTGACCAACCCGAGGTTTAGGACACAAGTGGACCTTGACTTCGTTTCAGCTTACAGTATGCTAAATGCAGCAGGTATTTAAATGATGCTATGTAATGTCAGTCTTAATACCATATTGATATATCTAGAAGGAGAGAACGTAACGTTAACGGAAGCAATAGCATTAAAAACAAGCTGGACTGTTGGATGGGTCCTGTTTCCTGTCAAACTAACGTCATAGCCAACGTTAATGTTACACGAAGTGCACGTCTTCCGACTCTTTACACGGTTTTATCTTTCGCTATTCATCTCGCTATGCTTGTATTGCGCAAAATGACAATTTACTATTTTTGTCGTATTAAGCTACGCGTTGATGCAAACGAAGTACGTTTTAATCCTGCACCAAAATACACTAGCTAGCTAAGTAAGATGAGAGTGAATCCGTTAGCGATCACCAAGTTAAGACCTTTTGATAGTCGTCAAGATCAAAACGATTATCAAAACAATATAGCACTGTCAGACAGGGTTACACATTGACAGCTTTGGAGAAGTGTTCTCACAACAGAGGCTACAGCTGTGTTGGTGCTAGACATTAGCTAAGTAACGTTAGCCTGTACCTAGTTTCCGGTTTTCTCAACCCCCCCCCCCTACGTTGACTGAAATGATTTGTGTGTGTGCAGGTGGAGGCAGGAGGTGTGAGTAGAGTGCAGTAGACATCGGCAGCATGTATTCTGAGTGGCGCTCGCTGCAGCTGGTGGTGCAGAGTGACCAGGGCCACCTCAGCGTTCTGCACTCCTACCCCACGAGCGTGGGCACGGAGGTGGCCAATGCTGTGGTCAAGCCTCTGGGCACGGCGGTGAGCCCCGTCGCCACGGAGAACATCCTCAAGACGGACAAGGAGGTGAGAAAACACTGTTGTACCAGCAGCTCCGTGGACACCACACGACGTGTATATGTCATGTTGACATTGGTGGTTCACTATGGGGGGATGATAGTACGTGTGTAGACCCCGATTTTGCCCAGATGCTTGACAATCAAACGAAAGAGTTCATTTTTCTATCTCGTAAGATCAGAGTCCTTTTCCCCGCTCCTCATGCTGTTAAAGTCTATTTAAATGCCATTAAGCAAGGCCCAGTCGGGCTGTTATATGTCTGTGGTGGAGCTACTCCAGCATGTAAAGGAGTGACTGTTGGAGCGCTGCAGAGATAGCTTCTGTTTTCTCTGCGGGAGGTGTAGGCCTGAAACACAACAGACACTTCCCCTTCACATTCCATGTTAATGGAAGTGAGCACAGCTTGGTTTGCGATATTTATTTTCTTTACGTGTTGTGTGTGGATTATGCAAAAGAATACTTTGAAAATGGCTAGTGTCATATCTTAGAGCCTCTGAGGCACTCGGTGATAAAACTATGTTAGTGTGTTTTAATAGGGATGTCCTGAGCCCTTCCGTATACTGGTTATGATAAAAAGAAGAAGCGATGAAGCAGCTGTCTCCCTCGTGCTCTGATAAAACACTGGATCGTCTGCCAATACACAACGCTGTGAGCAGGTGAACCGCACAGCTCGCAGCAAGCCAGACATCCCCTGCCTTTGCTGTCGTCTTTGATGCATTTACACCAGTGTTCAAATGTAACATTGACTGGAGGATGATGAGCTGGTTTGTCATGCAGCGCTTGTCTTTTGAATAGCCGCTCTGTTTTGGATTTGGCAAGAAATGGCATACCATGATTTGGAGAGTGTCGTTATTGCCGTCATCATCTTGCTCTAAACCTTTGGCCTTCCTTGTTATGAGACAGTAAATCAAGATGTGCTCAACACCTCGTGCTTTACTCGCTTGACATAGAGCAGACGGAGATAAGGCAAAAGAATGGCAGAGTATGACACTGTTGAAATAGGTCTTGGGAGCTGCTGTTGTCGCCCTCGTGTGTCATAAACCAATAACTTATTGAAATTCACACAAATAGATTAAAACGGTCTGGGTTCCTAGGTGAAATGGACCATGGAGGTGCTGTGCTATGGCCTCACCCTCCCCCTGGAGGGGGACACCGTCAAGCTGTGTGTGGACGTGTACACAGACTGGATGATGGCCCTGGTGTCGCCCAGGGACTCCATGCCTCAGCCCGTGGTCAAGGAGCCCAATATGTACGTCCAGACCATCCTCAAGCATCTCTACAACGTCTTTGTGCCGAGGTACGTCAGAGAGAGACACCAATGTCACTTGTGTTGCCTGCTGTTTTCTTTACTCTTTCTCTCTCCCTGGTTTCCTCTGTAACCCTCTCATTTTCAACTCTCTGTCTCCCCCTCCAGGCCTGAACAACACAGTCTAAACCACATCAGGCTTTGCCAGCAGGTTCTGACGGCGGTCCAGAAACTGGCCCGAGAGTCCGTTTCCATGGTGAGGGAAACCTGGGAGGTGCTGTTGCTCTTCCTGCTTCGCATCAACGACACATTACTGGCCCCGCCCACGGTCGGAGGTAAGACCCGCCCCTGTACTTACACAGCCCCCCTCTTGCGGTATTTACTTAGCTATCAACGCTGATTACTAAAAATCAATAATCCCGTAATATCTTTCAGTCGGGGTGGCTGAGAAACTGGCGGAGAAATTGATGGCCGTGCTGTTCGAGGTGTGGCTGCTGGCATGCGCCCGCTGCTTTCCCACGCCGCCTTATTGGAAGACGTCAAGGGAGATGCTGGCCAACTGGAGACACCACCCTCCTGTCGTGGAGCAGTGGAGCAGAGTGGCCTGCGCCCTGACCTCCAGGTGAGAAAGGCAGCCGCTCAGCTTAACCTCGGATCTTGTGCCGGGAAAGCGTGTTGAGTAGTTTGATTAGCGTTGGTAGTTTGTTTGTCCAATCTGTTTCACTCTTGTGGAGAAGCAAAACTTAAGAGTAGTAGCCTCTGAACTGGGAGATGTATTAGTGGTTGTAATAATGACAATAGGAAAAATGTCCGTGTTCTCTACTGAGTGTGATCTGTACATTCCTGTCTCGCTCCTTTAATCCAGGCTCCTGCGCTTTACCCACGGACCATCCTTCCCGCCTTTTAAAGTCCCCGATGAAGACGCCAGCCTGATCCCTTTAGAGATGGATTACGACTGTGTGGCACAGACGTGGTACCGCTTTCTCCACATGCTCAGGTGCACAAACCCTCATTTTTCTGGGTTCTAACCTGAAAAAGAGATGTTCTCTCCCCAATCAAACTAACTTGAATGGACACAGATGATTTTTGACGTGTTTGGTCAGAGAAGCTGGAGCACAGAAGTCCCTCATACCTCCCTCTCACCGTAAACTTTTTTTCTTAATCTGTGAATTTGCTTGTTTCTCCGTTTGTCTCCAGCAACCCGGTGGACCTGAGCAACCCTACGATAGTGAGCACCACTCCCAAATTCCAAGAGCAGTTTCTGAACTCCAGCGGCTTGCCTCATGAAGTGGTGCTGCATCCCTGTTTGAAACAGCTGCCCCAGATTTTCTTCAGGGCCATGAGGGGCATCAGCTGCTTAGTGGACGCCTTCTTAGGTAAGAATGAAAAAGAATCGCTCAGCTGCCTGCTTCAGTTCGGTAACCCATCACATTCAACATGCTTCTGCTGTCGTTGTGATTGTAGGACGGACTGACTTTCCAAGCCTGTCCTGCAGAACATGCAACAGAGATGTTACTCTGACAAAAATAAAGTGTTAATTATGATCTCAATACATACAAATGCATTTTCTTACTGTAGTGAAATCAATGGGTCTTGGAGGGGAGTAAAAAATATATAAAAAAATCAAAAATGCCCACATTGTTTAAAAAAAGGTTACACAGAAGTGTGAGATATAGTAATTATTAAATATAGTAATCTAGTAGTGGAAATGGTAATTCCAAGCATCCGTTTCTTATTACCAGCTGTTATTCTGGGCAGTACTCCTCTCTTAACATCAGGATGGAAGATGTCAAGTCAATAACATTTGTTGAAACGTTTGAATAGAAAGATGTCGGTGTGATTTTTCTCTCTTTACACTGTAGGTGTCTCTGTTGAAAAGAGAGATGTACGGGAGAGGGTGTTCTCTTTTTGTCCAGTGCTGCTCTCTCATGGTACACACATCAGCTGATGCATGGTCTAATGCAATGGGCCTAGTATGGAGTGCTGTGTCCATTTGGTGGTGATGATATTATCAACTGGGCTCAGTCTTTCTGTAGCAAAATGATACACTTCCAGACATTCAGATTAACCAACAAGATCATCGAGGAGGGGTCTCTTGTGGGCGCCAAAAGTCAATCACTATGGAGGGATGTCAATTACTGCTGATTCGTGTCTAACCATTGTCTTGCATGTCTACGAATGACTACCGTTTATGATCACAGACTCTGAAGCTACTTCATCTTCTCTTCTAACATTAACATGAAATACGGGGAAAATTGCTTCAAATGATTCAATTTAACCATAACAAGTTCTGTCCTCTGGAGAAGTTGGGCGGTGGAGATTTGTTTGTTCTTGTTTGCTAATCAGAAATCTCTTGACGCCAACTAACTCTAGCCCCCCAGCTCATCCTACCTTCCTGTCGACAGGTATCTCCCGTCCCAGAGCGGACAGTGCTCCGCCCACCCCAGTCAACAGGATGAGCATGTCTCCGCCCCCCTCCATCACCAACACCACGCCCCCTCACAGCCGCAAGCAGCGGCACGCAGTGGTCAACAAAACCACCAGCAAGAGCTCCATTGTAAGTTCAAGCGTTGCATCAAGCCGTAACAAATAGTAAGTGCAGAGTTAGAAAAGGCCTAGATCTATACTTTAATTACCTTATGGCAGGAGGCGTTATGTTTTTAGGTTGTAAGTCTATGTGGTCCATTCTGTGAAAGAGATTTCTCAGGAAAGGCACTACAGGAGTTCTTCACATTTGGCTCAAATATCCACCTGCACTCCAGAATGAACTTGAACAGATATTTTTTTTAATTAAAAGAAATCTTCTTTTCATCTAATCTTTTCTGCGTGTCATCTGTTAGTGCCATTCGTCATATTGTCGGCAGCCTAATCAGATATCTCCCCCCCCACCCCCACCCTGCAGGGCGGTAGTAGTCAGCCAACCAAAGCATCCCAGCAGCAGCAGCAGCAGCAGCAGCAGACTTCATCCTCCCCGACCCTGCTGTCCAGTCCCAATCAGAGCAGTTGGGAGACTCGGCCCTTGCCGGCCCCGGCGCGGCCGAAGGTCAACAGCATCCTCAATCTGTTCGGCCAGTGGCTGTTCGACGCTGCGCTGGTCCACTGTAAGCTCCACAGCGGCCTCAGCCGAGACCCCAGCATGACCGGTAAGACGTGAGGCGGGGGTTTACAGCGTTTCTTTCATTTGTGCATGGGCAGGTGGGTGTTTCGTTGCCGTTGATCAGTATGTCGTTTTTGTGGAGTTCCCTGTGTTTTTGGTGTTATTTTATTACTGTATGTCTTTGGGATATCCTTTCCTTTTTTTTTTCTCCACCATTTTCTCTAAAACTTCTTTGTGCCTTTTTGTGTGGGTGGAGGGCTTGGTTAGAAGTGGCCTGGTATGAGATTTCCATCTGATTCTAATTCATTTACATCTACAAACTAGAGCTAGAACTACATATAGACTGTAATCATACGCTAAGGACTTCATACAGCCATTCACAGCACACACAGTACTTAGTGCTTGGAAAGTGATTTGGCTCCTCATTAGCTCTCAATTAATTTGTCTCTCTTTGGTGTAGTGTCCTGCATGTGTCTGCCATGTCTTATTAATGTTAAAGAGTTGTAATGGGTCAAAAGTCAGAATGTATTGAGGAGAACGAGAAACAATAAGAACACAATTCATGCTTAATATGAATTGATCCCAAAATATTGGCTCTGCTTTGATTTTGTGTCTCTCCACTATTTCTGTTATCTTGCAGCCTCTTTTATCCAAATTCTCCTTTCTTACAAATCTTGTAAGTAGGAACGGCAGCTTGTTTTGCCTCACTTGATTTGCGTTTCTTGACAAATCTTACCCGCTTTTTAGTTGAGTTTCCTCATGATCATCGCCATTATCGCCATTGTTTTCTGTTCCCACTGCCTGTCATACATCAAAGTCCACCAGCGTTCTCTCAGCGTTCCTCCAAAGGTGATGGAATGGGTTTCACCAAACTGACCACTTGTCTCGACCATAACGTTGCCAGTTTGTGACGACGCCAACCCCCGTTTTTTCAGTTCTCATTTTCTTTTTCCTTTTGGGTCACACTAATCCTTATTATTATTTCAGACCCCTCAACTTCAGCATTAATGTTTGGTTTCCTATGATTTCCTTTTTGTATTGTCAGTTCACTTGAGTTTTGGTTTTATTGGTTTGGTGCCTCAATGCATGAACTGGATGTTCTGTACCTTGGGTGACTGTCATATAAGTGCAACAGAGAGGGAGCTGACACAGGGATTTTGCTTTGTGATCTTGCGGCTGAAAACATTTTATTACCAGCGCACTAAACTCGGTCTGATGTGCCAGCAATAGGAAACTCTTTGTGTCAGAGTTCCCTTTTGGATGATGTGAGTGTGTGTTTACTGTCATTTAAGTCTTTTTTTTCTCTTGTGATAGCGATTAAGTGTCTGCTTTATGCTGCTTTTTCCATCTAATTTAAACTATGTTTCCTTTATTTTTTTTATTGTGGTGTGCTTCTAGTAGCTACATGTCTTTGTCTGCCTGTTGCTCATACATGCATGTTTACTGGTGACCATATTACAATTCAGGGTCCCTTTCATTCTCTGTCTCTTCGCGCTCTCTACACAGCGATAGCCACTCAAGTGGGTCTGGAGCTGAGACGGAAGGGTTCCCAAATGTCCACCGACTCCATGGTGTCCAACCCCATGTTCGACGCCAACGAGTTCCCGGAGAGCTACGAGGCGGGACGAGCCGAGGCCTGCGGGACTCTCTGCCGCATCTTCTGTAGCAAGAAAACCGGAGAGGATATTCTGCCTGTTTACCTGTCCAGGTAAGTCTCAGTCCCAGGTAAGAGGATTTAGTGTCGTTAAACTGCAACAGTTTGAGTATTCCTCTCTCTCTCTCTCTCTCTCTCTCTGCAGGTTCTACATGGTCCTGATTCAGGGTCTCCAGATCTCTGACTTTATCTGTAGACCAGTTCTGGCTTCGATCATTCTCAACTCTTCCTCTCTCTTCTGCACCGACCTGAAGGGCATCAATGTGGTGGTGCCCTACTTCATAGCTGCGCTGGAGACTATTGTACCAGACAGGTGAGACTGCTTTTGGATTGGTTGATTTGATTGATATGATTTTTTTTGTGAAATTACTCTTCAGAGGTTTTGAGAATATCTCCTTCAGTTCCTTGAAGTCCATGTGTTTGGCTCTCAACAGGGAGCTGTCCAAATTCAAGATGTATGTAAATCCCACCGACCTGAGGCGAGCCTCCATCAACATCCTGCTCTCCATGCTGCCGTTGCCGCACCATTTTGGCAACATCAAATCAGAGGTTTCATTTTTATTTATTTAACATCTTCCACGTAAGTGCAGCTTTTCTGGGTTTGCAGTGTAATTTCAACCCTTTTTTTTTTTTTTGTCACTGCAGCTTTTTTCCTTAGCTTATGTAAAAGCCAGTTGAAGTTGAAAACGTTTGGTTGTTTAGCATGTTGATGTTGCGCTTTAGGTTCTGTTGGAAGGGAAGTTCAATGAGGAGGATGGGTGGCCCCATGACCAGCCCGTGTCCTTCCTGTCCCTGAGGCTACGTCTCGTCAACGTCCTCATTGGAGCACTTCAGACGGAGACCGACCCCACCAACACACAGCTCATTCTGGGTATCTACTGACTTCTTTACTTTGCCTCTCCATATTGTTTACGCAGTATTTTGCCGCTTTAAACCATTTTTGGACTGTTTTGAATCTCTATTGTTCTATGTGTTGTATAATTATTGGCCACCCCTCCCCTCTCAGGTGCGATGCTAAACATTGTTCAAGACTCGGCGCTGTTGGAGTCCATAGGTGCACAGACTGAAACGGTAAGGCTCCGATGACTGCTGCTGTCTACTTATGAACGGTTAACACGTTACAAGGCTGGAAGCAGTGTGACAGACCGGACATCAAGACCGCTGTGTGTGTGTTTTTTGTGTGTGGTGGTAGGGGAGCATAGACGGGAGCAACGTGACCGTGAGGAGTCAGAGTCACAGCCGCACCAACAGCGGCATTAGTTTCACCAGCGGGGGCAGCACGGAGGCCACCAGCCCGGACTCTGAGCGCCCCGTCCAGGCCCTGCTCCGGGACTACGGTAAGACGCACGGCTGCTCCACATGAACCGCTGTCCTCCTGCTGGCTGAATGAACACGAACGTTCCTTCATGGGATCAGTGCCTACTTGCTTGGTCGACGCACAAAACGTGTAACTTGCTGAATTAACACATGTGTTCTTCATAGCTTACGTGGTTAAAGTGGTACGCAGAGTTAAGAAGCGTTGGGTGAAATGCCTTTGTAGGTGATGCCGACGTTATTTGCTGTGATGCTGTGCTGTTGTATAGTGTGGAGTGCCTGCTAATTGCCTTTTCTATTGCCTCATCAAAAGCATTTTAAAAGAGTCTTTTCCTCAGTAGGGCTGAGCGATGTTTGGCTAAATTAATGTTTTGGACATTTTTTTTTTTTTTGAATAACTGATAATGGCCACACGTTTCTAGCTACTTCCACTTAACACTGTGCTGCTTATGGGTGACTTTGTCCAGCAGGACATGGCAGTGTTCCTGGTTACATTGTGTTGTGAGGCTCAGTACTGGAAAGCAAAAAGCAGACATGAGAGTGAGGCAATTTGTAGGTAATCTGAGGAAGTGCACGGTGCTGCGTCCACCATTGAATGAGAACGCTGCAGCTGGCAGCAGCTAACATCGGGGCTGCAATGTAATCATGTTGAGCAACTCCTCACCGTCAGTGTACATCCACTAAATGTTTAAGAATTAAAGTTGTATTTCTATGTACGGTCCTTTCCATAATGTTATCAGACAAATATAATAACCATCTGAGCTCGTCCGTGTCAATAACAAGCACGTACATTGACGTGAGGAGCTGCCCGATATGATTACATTGCTGCCCGTTTAGCGGCTGCCGGCTGCAGCAAAGATTGTCGTCACTTCAACACAAAAAAACAAACCAAAGTTACCCGTAAAGTATTTTTTTTAACTTTTATCAGATTGGCCTAGTTATTAATATATTCAGTCAGTTTGCTGACTATATCAGACATCAAGTTTTATTTTCTTTCAAAGTCAGAACGTGATCGCTCGGCCCTTTTCCCCAGCAGTGTGTCCACTATCTATATTTCAGTCTACATTGTGTGCTGAACTGATTTCAAACTCTTACTTCAATGCATGTTTTCAATATCTAATAACGGGGGCATTTCCCTCGGCATTTGAGCTGCTCTGCCTGAATCCTGCTTTGCTCTACTCTCTGCGGTGTTTGGTATTTTGGGGTGTTATATGGTCTAGCTCTTCCAGATACGGCAGCGGGCCTGCTGGTGCGCAGCATCCACCTGGTCACCCAGAGACTCAACTCCCAGTGGAGGCAAGACATGAGCATTTCACTGGCCGCCCTGGAGCTGCTGGCTGGGCTTGCCACGGTAAAGGTACAACGTCCGAACGAACACCACAGAGGGTTACTCCGTGTCTGCAATCATCGCTAGTCTGGTCCCTGTTAACTAGTGCAATTTGTAAAACAGACAGTATTTTGCTATAAAATGTAAATATCTGGGACTTGATGTGAC
The DNA here is from genome assembly GCF_910591455.1 of Pholis gunnellus. Lineage (NCBI taxonomy): Eukaryota > Metazoa > Chordata > Actinopteri > Perciformes > Pholidae > Pholis > Pholis gunnellus. The sequence goes on along the minus strand of NC_136536.1, from coordinate 21,976,185 downwards.
ATAAATGAAGAGTGCTGAGGGGAGAGGCCAGGGGAACATTGATGTTGTTTACATTGACATGAATACTAGCTCTAACAATACTCTAACTTCTATTTCAAATCAAATGTGCCGTATTTGAGTAAACCAATTAAACACGCACCAAAGCGCACAAACTGTTCACAAGTGCATGAAATGAAGAAGTTTGAAGCTTAACATTTGTGTGTGTGTGTGTATGTCTGAACCAGGTAAAGGCGGGAGTGGACTCTGCGGACCGTAAACGTGCCGTCAGCTCTATATGTGGGTACATTGTGTACCAGTGTAGCCGGCCAGCTCCCCTTCAGTCCCGAGACCTCCACTCCATGATTGTAGCTGCCTTCCAGTTTCTGTGCGTGTGGCTCACCGAGCACCCTGACATGCTGGATGAGAAGGTACGTTCAAAAGACAAATTCAAGTTTACCTTCCCAAACTTCTACCACACATACAACTGCAAACCGTGCCACTTGCTCTGAGATTCGGTCCTCTTTTCCTTTCTGGATCAGGACTGTTTGGTGGAGGTGTTGGAGATCGTGGAGCTGGGAATCTCGGGCAGCAAGTCCCGACAGGAGCTGGAGGTGCGACATAAAGGGGAGAAGGAGCACAACCCGGCTTCAATGAGGGTGAAGGACGCTGCAGAGGCGACTTTGTCCTGGTGAGATTCCTCAAAGCTTCTACAGCACGGATCTAAATCTACAGTTTGTTAATATGGTTAGGGAACACTTTAAACATGATAATCTGCACATACAGGTAAAGCATATATTGTTCCAAAGTGGTCTTTTATTTCTCTCTGCTCTGTCTTTACGGGTATTTCATATTTGTCTGTGTCTCGTCTGTGAATATACAAGGAATACATTTGTCATGCGACAGGATATCTATTCCACCAGTTCAAGCTTTTTGATACTTCCAGCACCTTATTTATGATAAATGCCGAGTGGAGCGGTGGTTATCCTGCATTTGCAATACGTTTTCATAAAACAGTAACCATCACCATGCCATCGTCGGTGTCATGGTTACATCCAGCCCTACGGCACAAATGAGCTATCCGAACACTAGCTTTCTAGCCGTGACGGCTCCTCCTTATCTGCGAGCGGAGACACTTATGTTGATCTGCACAATGGCTGTTGACAAGCTAGCAAACAAATGTCCATTGTGGAAGAAGTGCAACAGTACTGCTCATGTGGCTTTGCATGCTAAATACCCTGCAAACTGACACGAGGTCAGTTGGCTAGTCGGCTGTAGCAGTCAGAATTCAGAACCGCTGGCCATGACCCAGATAGCCAGGCACACAATAAACATTGTATCTAAAAAGATCCTGTGTGACTTTTGTCTAACTCGCACCTCAGACAAGAACTAAAGGAAAACTTGGTACAATCAAATCATCGCAATCTTAAAATCATAGCTGCAAGTTTAATTTCTGGATATCTCCCCAAATGTTTTTTTTTGTTATGATGTTGTGATTAATACATTTGAACATCACTTTTACATCATTTATGACTTGTTTCAGTCGTTGTTCTAAATTATGTATTTGTTCTATATTTTCCTGCTGACACGGTGACCTAGTTTCCCCGGCTTTTCCTGCTGGACCTCCACACAGCACACAAGTATAGCGTGCTGTGCCTATTGACCCAGTTTGCTTTGGTGTTCCCCAGTATCATGCAGGTGTTGGGGGCCTTCCCTTCCCCGAGCGGACCCGCCTCCACCTGCAGCCTGCTGAACGAAGACACCCTGATTCGCTACGCCCGACTCAGCGCCACAGGAGCCAGCAACTTCCGCTACTTCGTCCTGGACAACTCGGTCATCCTCGCCATGCTGGAGCAACCTCTCGGCAACGAGCAGAGTCAGTAGCTTATCATCCCATAATACCAGTTCATTGAATGTAGGAGTAGGCACTGTATCGCCTGTCAATGTATCAATTACCAACATGCCCTCCATGTCTATCCATAAAGACCCCAGTCCATCAGTGACGGTTCTGATCCGAGGGACGGCGGGCAGACATGCCTGGACCATGCAGCTCTTCCACCAACCCAGAGGAGCTCGGGCCAATCAGAGGGTGAGATCACACCGTGGTTCGGTGCGTCACGAAAGACAACGGCGCTAAACCTGACTTTTTTTTTGCTTTTGTCAAAACCTCCACATCCGTTTGGCTGATGACGCCTCTCTGCTCCTCGTCTGTGCTCTTCTCTCCTTCTGCAGCAGGTGTTTGTTCCAGAGGGCCGCCCCACACCCAACAACGGCGTGGGCATCAAGTACAACGTCAAGCAGAGGCCCTTCCCCGAGGAGGTGGACAAGATACCTCTTGTCAAAGCTGATGTCAGCATTCCTGACTTGGATGACATCGTCAGTAAAGAGGTGAGAGTCGCATCCTGTCGTTGATCTTGTATCCACGTTATGACTAATAATTGATATATTCTACTTCGGGCACAAGCTGAAACTAGATTGTTGTCGTGGCTAAACTAGAGCCTGCAGTACATTAATCACTCCTATTGTTCGTTATCATACAAACTCAGGTGGGTTGTATGGGCTGGCAGGATGATTCCAGAGCTGCAAGTACACTGATGAGTTATTTCCCACACGTGAGTTGTTGGAGAGGTGAAATTCCACTTGGGTGTCTCCTGGAATAGAGGGTCAAATCATCGTTCGTTTGGTGGAAAGCATATCAGGATCACGGATGGTGTGCAGTTTCTCAATCCACTACAATACCCTTGCAATCAGTTTGAGCTTTTTACTCCAAAAAACATGTTCTGAAAAATGACCAGAGTTGAATCAGCACCTCTCTGACACAGTGTTAAGAAAGAAGATTAAAAACTTCAGACAGGCTGAATTTTTGGAGCTGGGTTACTGGATTGGATTGAACAGGTTTAGCTAATGCAATGGTCACCGGCAATCAGCTTTGGGAGGTGACACCTCAGCATTTGGACTGTGGGACTTTGTGGGTTCATGCTGAATTTATACAATCAAGTGCCATCTGTTAGCCACCTAAAATTGTCTTCTTCTTCATTTCAGTTGGAAGTTCAGCATGACAGGCTTCGTCTTCTGATGACTAAGCAGATAGAGTATGAGAGCGCCTTGGAGCGGCACAGCGAGGAAATCTGGAAGTCCAAGCCTTACCCCGACCCACAGACGGACTGCAAACCCCCTCCCCCCTCGCAGGAGTTCCAGACAGCGCGCCTCTTCCTCTCCCACTTCGGCTTTCTGTCTCTGGAGGCGCTCAAGGTTGGTCAGCATCATTTGTGCGACCATGAGTGCTGAGAAATTCTCTTGAATTGAAGCTGAAAAAAAAAACACATTTTCTGCCAACATCAAATCCTCCAGCTACTCCCACTTAACTTTAATTGGCACTTTTACATTGTGATTCTATTAAAGTCTGTGGAATTAGGATATGAATATATTATAGTGGTAATGATGCTGTAATGTATGACGTTTCTGGTCATTTATACATTCATAGTATTGTTATTTTTAATATGCTTAATTACTATTAATAGGAGCCCAACAACAGTCGTCTACCTCCTCATCTGATTGGCCTGGAGTCATCGTTGCCGGGGTTTTTTGATGACATCAGCTACCTGGACCTGCTTCCCTGCCGACCGTTCGACACCGTCTTCATTTTCTATGTGAGGGCTGGACAGAAAAGCAGCCCCGAGGTGAGAGAGTTCACAACAGATCCTGTCTAGAATGGCAGCCTACTGTATAATTCCCCTTGTATTTCATTACAATTGGAATGAAATGGCTTGAATTTAGCTTGAAAACGTACAGATGTTGGACCTCAGTATGTGTATAAATAAGAAGGAATGTGTCGTTGTGCTCGCCGCGGTCAGATCCTGAGGAACGTGGAGTCATCGTCCAGCGTCCAGCCCCACTTTTTGGAGTTCCTGCTGTCCTTGGGCTGGCCTGTGGACGTGGGACGCCACCCAGGGTGGACGGGACACCTGGACACCAGCTGGTCCCTCAACTCCTGCTCCGACAGCAACGAAATACAGCAAACAGGTAAGATCTAAGCTAACTACTGCATCAGCTGTGAGGAAGACTTCGGAAGAATGCACATCATGGCATCTGTTATACATCTGCATGTTGGATATGCGAGGAAATAACATGAAGAAGAAAGATCAAACCTGATAGCACTCTATCAAATGTAAATAGACCAAGTACTGGTAAATAAAAACAGCAACTATTCCATTAATAGAAAAACACGAGCTGTTAAAGATTTATTTATTTGATTGTATAATTTCTGTTAATTATATTTTATTATATTGTTATTTAGTTTTTTCTTTGTCTTGAGTATGTTTATAGACTGATTTTGTAAATTTTATAAATACATTTTAAAAAGTCGATGTTGAACCTTTTCTTCCACTGTAGAGGACGCAGCTACTCCCGAGGACACGGGAGGCTCAGCGTTCAACGGGGAGAAGAAGGTTTTGTACTACGCCGATGCTCTGACGGAGATCGCCTTCGTGGTTCCGTCTTTAACAGAAAACTCTGGTCAGTGTTCTCTAAGTCGAGCACGAGTCGATAGATGCTGTATATGATGAAAACCCAGTGAGGGATTCAGGGTTGACAGAGTGGTTGTTTGTCCCTCTTTGCTTCCCCAGAGGAGTCCTCGGTGCACAGTGACTCCACAGTGGAGGCAGACACCAACGCTGACCTCGTGCCTGGTTCACTCAAACAACCCAACCTCACCCTGGAGCTGTTCCCCAACCATTCTGAAAACCTGGAGTCTGCCAAGAAGGTAACGTTTGGCTCACGTCAGTGTGTGCTGACAGCACGGATTAGGATTTCTAATGGTTTGATTTGCTTAAACTCACCGTGTGTTGTGCTGTTTCTGCAGCTGAGTCCTTTGGTGAAGACAAAGAGGTCGTCCACTGGGAAATCTTTCCCACCACTGGGTCCTGAGACGAAGGTGTTTGTGGTCTGGGTGGAGCGCTTTGACGATATCGGTATGCACATACTTCATTCTACCTCTTCTTCTCTTGTGCTGTCATTAAGTTACTCTCCACAAAACAGTTTATTAAAAGCTACTCTGTAGCCTTTGAAAGGTAGCTGTAAAAATGTGTGTGACCAGTGAAATTGAGGTACATGAATGTCACTGTTTTTTGTTTTTAGAGCACTTCCCTTTGTCTGATCTCTTGGCGGAAACCAGCACGGGCTTGGAAGCCAGCATGAGCAACAGCACTTCCTGCAGGTATTCAGACGTTTACACTCAAAGCACTCTTGTTTGCTGCCAGTAAGGAGAACATACGGTTCGTGAATTGGTTTTGGTCAGGTGCAAAAATGAAGGGAAAACTGCTAAACATCATGTGCGCTCACATGCAGGATAACAAACACACACACACACACACACACACACACACACACAATGCAAAACAGGAAGTACAACATGCAGCGTGTGCAAAAGACAGGCAGAGAAAGGGAACCGTGGCAGAGCTGTGACCACGGTTACAGACTGCTTCGTCGTGAGGACTGTGGATGGATGGAGGCTTGTGGTCAGTGGCCTCAAATGTCAAACTGATTTAAATGGCCTGTGATTAACCAAATTAACTATGCCTTGTTGTCTGGAGGCGTGTGATCTGATCCGATAACATCAACAGTTCATTTAATTAGTGAGTCGTTTTCTGAGCAGACGGCGAATCCTCGAAAGATAATGGACGCTTGGCATTTGTGAAGATTGAGGAATTATGTTTTTCCTGTTTCCAAAGCAAACTAAGAAGCTATTTTGTGCAAATAAAGAGGTGAAAATGGCATCGGAGGACAAGTCCAGTCAGGCTTCAACATGTTTCATGTGGAGGGGAAAATCTGTTTATATTTACACTTCAGTCAGTCAAGTTTCACACGATTACAGTCTGATCGATCAAGATACACGTTACTGAATGAGTTCTTTTTGTATAACTGTGGTGTTTTGTGTTGTATCGTGCCTCCGTTTGTCAAAAAGGCTTCTATTACATGTTGCAGCTCACCTACATCATCGTCCTCTGTGTTTTTGTGAACTGTTCCCGCTGCAGGTCAGGGTTACTAGAGAAGGATGTTCCTCTGATCTTCATCCACCCCCTGAAGACGGGGCTCTTCAGGATCCGGCTGCATGGGGCCATGGGTAAATTTGGCATGGTGATTCCCCTGGTGGACGGCATGGTGGTCAGCCGCAGAGCACTAGGTAACGACTCATATGGCTCTCTCTTTCTTTCTTCATCCCTCTCTAGCATACATTTCATTTTTGTTCCTCATCAGAAAGAAACAGAGGCAACATGTCTCAATGCATAACAGGGTTTTCCTATGGGACTCATTTAGGATCATTGATGAGCTTACTTAAATGAGAATAATATGCACACATAGATATGTTGTGGTTTAAATACATTGAAAACGAGCTGCATTTCATTTGTTTTCCAATGCAGAAGTTATGGTTTGTAGCACAAAGAAGGCTGCAGCACAGGTGTTGTATTCACAAGTTGAACTTGTGTCAACGTGCACGTAGGTCACACGAGCTACAGTCAGTTAAAATACAGAGAGAAAGTCTGTGGAAATGTCCTTGTTTAGCTGTACCATCAAAGAAATACATGCAAGTATTTATCTCTCCTTTGCTGACAGAGAACTTTACCTTGAAAAACATATCTAACCTCATTCTGCTCTCAATGCACGTAATGCCACTCTTGGCCAGCAGGTGGCAGAGTTGCAAGCCATGTTTTTTGACTTTTTAAATCATAAATGCACAAGAGTAAATAAAAAACATAAATGTATATATGTTTAACTTTGTCCCTTTAGTCAAAGCAGTTAGTCAAATGTTTCCCTCCCTTATTCGGTGCTGTGACTCGTCAGTTGTGAAAGGATTCATTCACATCACCTTTGTACAGTTTCACAAAAACCTTCCCATTGATTGCTTTGGCCTGACGAGCTCCTGTGTCTGCCCCCCCCCCTCCTCCAGGGTTTCTCGTGCGGCAAACGGTCATCAACGTGTGCCGACGGAAGCGTCTGGAAAGTGACTTGTACAACCCGCCTCACGTGCGGCGGAAGCAGAAAATAACGGAGATCGTCCAGCGTTACCGCAACAAGCAACTGGAGCCCGAGTTCTACACCTCGCTCTTCCACGAGGTGGGGGAGGGGAAGCCTCACCTTTAACCCCCCCGCCCCCGCCCTGTCCTAACACTGGCGCACACAACAACACACACACACTCTTGTCCTATACTCACACACCATTTACAGCTGTGCGTGCATACACAAACACACACACACACACACACAGAATCTTTATATTTATACTGTACTGTTTTGTTATTTATATGAATACATATATCAACACTGTCTGCCTTTGACTCCGAGAGCAAAGTGTCAAAAAACATGCCACGGTGGGACGCGCCTCATTTCTATGTCGCAGCCACTCGCTGAAGACTCGGACGGCTGGAGCTCAGCAGCGACTGTCTCTCTTCATTTAGTGTTCACGCTTCGTGGCAAAAGAGTTCCTGCTTGTCATTAACTGCAATACAATAGTTACACTGTTGGCCTTTCTGAACTTGTAAAGAGCTTGTCCTTTTTAAACCCTGTGTGTTCATGACGGTTTGCTAATACAGAGGTCGTGTCCTTAATCCAGATCTGCATATCTGTTTTTGTTTTAACCAGATTTCGGGGTTGGATTTTTGCCAAGGAGATAAACACGCAAGCGTTATTAAAAGAAAAGGAAAACAGTTTTGTAGTACACACAGCTGCTGCTGCTGCTGCCATGAGGCAAGCAGCTGGAAGTGATGGAGAGCATTAACCCCTGATCTGATTTTACAGAAAACAAATTGTCATCCACTGCTAAAGTCTTCCTCCTCGTGCGAAAACAAACGCATTCGGCCATCGCAGCAGCTGACTGAGCACGCCGATTTTTTGCCGTTTCTATATTTTTTTATTGTCCAGATGATTTCTAGGACTCCTGCGTTGTATTACTGCACGCGGGTGTCATTTTTGACACCTGCGCCGGTCTGAAAGTAGTCCCATCTCACAACAGCCACTGCACTGTTTGTGTGTGTGTGTGTGTGTGTGTGTGTGCGCGCGCTTGCGTGGCCACATTTATGCTTATTCAGCCAGTCAAATCATTTACACTACAAGGAGTCATGGTGACTCGAACCCATACACTGCATTTAGAGATCTGGGAATAACCCTGAAACTGGTTTACTCTTAGCTTGGTATATTTTAATTGACTGATGATGAGCAGTCACAGAGCTCCTGGAGTTTGCACTTGACGTTTGCAGGGCTGATATGAAATGACCGCAAAATACATTTTAGGTATGAAAGACAATATTTAACTTGTCTGAAATATTCCGTTTTGGATAACAGAAATGTGCAGTTTTGACTTTTTTTTTGCTTCACAATTGGTCTCACTTTTGTTTACTCACTGTACTTCTGGTTTTGATTCGAGCCTGTAACAATGTGAACTTATTTATCACAGCGACGAAAGCAGGGCCAACACCTCTAGTTTCTTTGTTCTATTTGAGAAGTCTTAATGCACTGAGCACGTTTTATGTTTATTTTCTATTCCCTTTGGTTACCGTACATGTCTTTTTGTACTTTGGTGCGTTTTTGGAAGCAACCCCCTGCTGAAGGAAGAGTTTTATCTTGCGATATATAAGGAAGAAGAGGCGCCGGAGTTTTTTTTTTAACCTATCATGTCTAATAGTGCGACTCACTTTTTATGACAGTGCTTTGTGCACGTGCCTTTTTTTTTTTTTTTTTAGAAGGAAAAAGTACATTGAATATGCTTCAAAAACTACATACAATCAGTCATACATTGTATCCTATGTTACTCCTCTGATGTTTGATCATATTTAAAGATTTGCCATGTACAGAAGCGGAGGATGGTATGTAAATATATGATAGTGTAAGGCATTTACAAGTTGTCTGTTGCATTCCTCATCCAGCGAGAGAAGTTGTGTATGTATGCAATTACGCGTGGGAGCATCACAATGGGTATTGAATGTAACATGCATCAATTAAAACTATTATTGACATTTTAATTTGTTTCTCCCACTCCTGATGTTTGACCTTTTCTTAACTGGATGGATCTCTGTTACTATTATTGGTTAGAGACAAAATTACACCTGAATAAAACGTTAACGTTTTCAGTTATATGAATATTTGCAGCACGTGCGGAGTGTGACTTTTGGCGTAAAACGGTGGTCGGGTGTGTGCGCGAGCGCAGTGAAACAAAGCCGGATATTAACTTGATAAAACCGTCAGCAGGTCTGGGTCCAGACCCGTGACAGTGTGCCTCCATGCCCCGAAGCTGTGATGACATATTAACGTACTCTGTTTACCGTAACTACACGTATTTAATATAGCCGAAGTATAACAGTCATAGCTGTTCGCATTATACCCTGTTTGTATACTGTATACACCAACGACAGTTGTTCACAAAACTGGTTTGAATTAAAAAAGTACCGTTTGAATTCATTAATACTGCACCAAAAAACCCCACATAATATTCGGATTTCCGAGGGACATAAAATCGACTCGACATCCAGCTGTAGCGCGAGACCAGAAGCCCTGAAACATATAGGCACGAGACTCAAATGAGCCCGCGTTCAAAGTGGACATATTAGAGTGGAAATGGGCAAGTCGGTGTTGCTATAACTAATTACAAATGAAGGCGGTTTGTTTTTCTTAGACCTGACCTCGTGCCGGAGCGTGTTACCCGTTAGAAAGAGAGTTGTTTATCACATGAGCTGCGCTTGTTGCGCCGGTATACACCAGAGGGCGCTATACTCTCAAATTACGAGCTAACGTTCGCTACAGGTGCCGCTGTGACAGGTAGGGCCCCTAAATATGTAGCTAACTTATTCAATAAACGTGATTTTAAAATGGTTAATAGCGTTATAGGCCGTGACCCTCAATTCAAAGACGAGCTTTAAAAAAACTAAAACAAATAGTTGAAGCTTTTAATTAAGACGTTTATTTCTGTCTTTACTTGCTAGCATATATTTGCATTTGGCTAAGAAGGAGTAACGTTAGCTATTTACACTTAGCCTCACAGTAGTGGTCACCTCACATTACATTTCGTTGTGGAATTAAAAAAGTAGAACAATACAGTGACTCTGGGTCTTTATGATGTGAATTACAGTATTAGTTGTTTTACGTCATGTTTTTAAATATTTAGAACCTGCTAAGGCATATTAGACATTCTCTAGTAAACAGGCTGAATTAATTCAGTGTAGCTGCCGTTTTATTCTCTAGTTAGTTAATGGCTTTACTTCATTATTTATTGCGATTTTTAATATTCTGTAAAAAGGCTAAACCACAGTAGGGAAATCAATGTAGCGTTAAGCCTCAATGACCACCGTTACAGATGTTTCTGTGTTTGTTTTTGTGTGCTCACTGCAGAAGTGAGCTGCTCCCCGGTGTGTGTGTGCGCGCGTGTGTCTCCTCCTCCCCTCTGCCGTCTCTCCAATCTGAACGGATCTACTGTCGCCTCGCTCGCGCTCAGCTGGTGCTGCGACCACACAGCCAGAGGCTCTCCGCTCGTCGCTTCGGTACTTCTGCTGTGAAACTTTTATCTCCTGTGTGTTTCTTGTGTGCGGTGCGTAACGTTTGCGCGTGGCACCTCGCGAGGGTTTTTTGGGAAACTTGCTGCCGCGAGATGGACTGAAGCAAACAAACTCGGCAAAGTGTGGATACTCGGAACGAGGAGAGCATTTGTGTAGAGAGCAGCCTCTCTGCGGGTTGAATTAGCACCATGGACGAGGACGACGGGCATCACGAGAACGGCGTCCACGCCACCAAGGACTCGGACCGACAGCAGCGGCTCAGGCTTTGTGTTTTAAACGAAATACTGAACACGGAGAGGGATTATGTGCGGACGCTGCTTTTCCTTCAGTCGGTAAGTTTTGACATTACCTCTTCACGCTGCTCGTGCTCACGTTCCGCTTTCTCAGACGCGGACAGAACGCTGCGCCAAACCCCAACCGCGAGTCCTTCAATTCACGTTTGTCTTTCATTTTGAACAAACATGCACGTTGTGTCAAGACCACTGGTGACATTTTACGAAACTACAGGCTGCACTCTTCCATTCGGCATATACACAGTGCGTTGTGAGATCAAAATAAACTTGAATATTTCCCCTCGCTCTAGGGTAGGACGATACACCAGCAGAAAGAAGTCCTGGGTTTGGCGTGACGTTCTGTACACGCGCATAGCTCCTGTTTACATCCTAACTTTTGAACCCCACGTTATTGTTATATACATATATAAGCATGCGACAGAGTTGGACACGCCTCGCATTTGTGATTTACAGCTTTTGATTGACTTTTATTGACCGCTTTATTCTGAGGTTGCAGCCTGCGGGAGATGTTATAGGCGTAGACGTGTCGAACTTACCGCGATCTTAGCTTCACGCTCTATGAAAATGTGAATGTGAGGAACACATTCCTGGGAAGATTTGTTAAGATTCGCGTGTGTATGGGGGGGCATTGTGTGTTAAACCTCAGGTTCAAGAGAATCAAAGAAACCCTCAATTCACATTGGCTTTGCAAATAAATAGATATTCATGAGCATTCAACACCACCGCACCTCGCTTGTCCTGAAGAGATGGGAAACCATCTCACACACTCATTGCACATCAGCTGCCTTTGATGAATGAACGTCCTGGTCATTTTACCCCCGTGTAGACGGCTCCCACCTGCAGGAAGCCATTCGCCACGTTTATCACTTCTTGTCATTTGTTGTTGTCTCTCTCCTCCTCGCCTTGTCATCTGGTGCTTGCACAGAGCAGGTGACTTCTGCGTCCAGCTGTTGCAAAGTCGGTGTGGTTTTGCTGACTTTATTATTATGCTTTATTACTGCCTGTAAGGAAATCCCCTATTTTGTCGCAACAGTGTCAAAGGTCAGGGTCGGCTCCAAAACACAACCCTCCAGCTGGTCGGGATTCTGGCTCCTCTCGCTCACTTTGCCAACCCCCAGGCTGACTCTGAGGATTGCCGTCATGTTTTACTTGCTGTTTCTTCATGAACATGCCACTGATTCTGGTCATTCTCCAATTTCAACATCTGGCAAGCGTTTTGTCAAACATAGCTGTGGTTCCCTCTTTGTCTTGTGCTGTCACGCGTTAAGGAACTTCCTCAAAGTTCTTGAAATAGTTCTGTTCGTCTGCACAGGCGGTTCACGGTAGCCCGGGGGTCGCGGATATATTAGATTATCATACAGAGTTCAAGTCAGTGATTCATTGCTTTCTCCAGATTATACCCCCACACAATGAGATGATTTCTACAACATTTTGAGGGCCAGTCTCTGTGACGCTGCTTCCTTTCTCAGTTCCGCAAGAAGCAGCCGAGGCTTATCTTCTGTTACAAGACAGACCAGGCAGCAGAGGGAAATGCTTTAACCCCACACACCCCCACAGCCAGTACCGACATAATGATAAAGACAAAGCCCCAATGATTTATCAGAGAAGTCTGGAAGCCCCCCCCCCTCTGAACATCTGAAAGCTGTCGGTGCCCTCCACCCGCTCCTCCCCATCTCACATCAATTGGGATGTCTTGATTTAAGCCATACGGTGTGCAGCCAGAGGGGAGTCGGGCTAGAGAGAAAGTCTGTTATCACCTGGGTCTTTGCATAGAATTCTCTTTTAGACACACACACACACACACACACACACACACACACACACACACACACACACACACACACACACACACACACACTGCAGTCACATGCGAGTGTCAAAACTAGGCTAGTCCTCATTTTTCCTTGTTAAGATAAGGCCATAGGTTTTATTTTGATTCATGACATTCGCAGTTTGATTCTTTCTGTAACTAAATACAATAAATCCTTTGATTTGGTAGAAAAAATTAGTTGATTTTTTTTATTTCTATGGTTAACAAGTGTCTTTGAAGGCTGCACAAGATTGCCCCCATTACAAGTCATCTTCACATATGGGCACATACTGTGCAACCAAGCCCCGACGCCAAAGCATGCTGCTCCATATCAATGGACCCTATATGCGATAGTATATGCTGTGCGTGCACTGAGATCATTCCAAAACCCACTGAATCTCCATATGGAGGACTCTCCGTTGGGGCTCTGCAGCTTAGATTGCTTCAGGAGTACACGGATCCGCTGCAAATCCCTCCCATGCTCTCCCCGTCCAGCCAGGGTCCAGCTGAGCCAGCTCCCATCCCTCCACGGGAGGCCAGGCTCTGTCACCATGCAGCCTACTGTTGGTGTTGATAAGGGAAGTCTGTCTGTGGGAGCTCAGAACATATGGTTTCAATAGAGATATGTGAGTGGTTCAGAGGGGGGGGGGGGGATGTATAGTCCCTCAGTGTGAAGAGGCTAGAGCAGTGAATGAAAAGTGAGAGCGGTCATTTGTGTTTTCCAACACTTATTTTGTGATCACGGGTGACTTTTTTTTGCGTGCCTCGAATTCGGTTAGATAGCATCCTACATTTCCCACAATGCCGTTTCACAGTGCACTGACAATGATTGATATTCTGATGCTTCTTCTGTGAGTTTCACATGTACAACATCTGTCGTTGTATGTTGAACGTCATGACATCACGGCGCAGATCACTGAAACATTTTCTGCTGTCACACCGGAGTTACCTGGATGTGTTTATATTTGCCTCTTTAAGTCCTAAAAACATCACCATAGCGGTGTTCTTCTGTATATAGATGCTTTTATGTCGACACCCCCCCCCCCAAGCTTCTTTTCTTATCTGTTTCCACCTGACAGTTTGGTTTCCCTCAGTTTCTTTGGGGGTTTCCCCCACATGTCCTCCATAGAAATTGATCAGTGGCAGACTGAATGGCAGCTTACACTCGCCCACATCACTCTCCGTTGCGTTTCTTTTTCCTACCTTTGTACTTAGGCCCCCCCCCCCCCCCTGTACAGAATCACTTCCCAATCGCAATGATTGCAAACGACACACAAGAGAGAAGGTTATCCGGCTCTGGCGTCCCAGACGTTTCTGCATGTCACTCATCCGCCGGCAATTACCAGAGCCAACGAGCTCATCCAATGTGCTGGGAGGCAAGGATGTAGGGGCGGTGGGAAGGGAAGAGGTGAGAAGGGGGTTTGGGGGGTGTGAAAAGAGGGATTAGAGGATTCGTTTTGCTCGGAGCTATCGAACCGAATCTCCAAATCTATCGCTTCTTTGAGGCAGCGAGCCGATTCCTTTTCAATTCCAGGTTTTATTGTGATAACTGCTCGTTTCATGTTTTTGTCTGTGTCTTAATCGATCATGTCTTAGTGCCAAAGATTAGAGGGGATTTTCTTCAAGGCCTCGCTTTGTTGATTTAATCCAGGCAACTGGATTTTCCCCGGTCACGATCCACCAAAATGTAGGCGATACCTAGGACAGGAATACGGTCAGTGGCGTCATACCCGGTAGACGAGAGGGATTTTCCTTCAAAACCATAAAATTGGGGGTTTGCCTTTTTGAAAGCAGCTGTCTGATGTTTTTTTTTCTCACCACGCTGACCCATGTCTTAGTGAATCCTGTCCAGTTAAGACAACAGCGGAATCGCGTGGCCAATAAGTCAGTCAGCGTTTGGCCTTCCCTCTTGGTTCTGAGAAGTGTGAGACTGAGAGTAGGAAGGTCTCATCAGATAATAGGAAACATCTGGAAATCCTGCCCCGTTTGACCCTTGCTTCAGGGCCACACACAAGCCAGTTTACGCATCGTCTAACACTGCCGCCTGTTAGGTGTTCTGCTGTGTGGCTGCACGCACACTGTTAAAGCTGCACACCTCTTTCTCTCCTCTTTCGCTGCCTGTTGACTTTTCAGTATGTCCACCTCGCCGTTGACGAGGATTGCTGAGCAAACAGGACGGACGCAAACACATGGTCCGACCGGTGCCCAAACAGACAGACATGCAGGAAGCCGGCCGTGAGCTTCCTCCCCAAACTTGAGCCTGCGTCTACCTCTTTTCCTTTTTTTGTTGTTTTTGTTTTTCCTCCGCTCCATCTCTCCAGCCCTCCCCATTCGGTGGGAAAGACCAGCCTGAAGTTTCTCTGGGTATAAATAGCTTCAGATTGTAACTCTCATCTTTGCCACAACGCCAGCGGTTTCAGTTCGCTGCAACCTCAGCCCAACTGAAGTCATACAAACACACATCACATATATATATAGCAGGGGTGAAGCCTGTGCAGTCCTAACAGCAGGTAGTTACTGTGGCAGACTGCTGGGGGTCTGTGAGGGTTTGTTCTGTTAATACTGGGCTTTAATCTCTAGTCTCATCGTGTATCTTAAACTCACAGATCAATCAAACCTTTTTTAATGCACAAAGCGGTATTAGAGTGGGACAGATATGCAAAAGAGAGAGAACTAAACATTTTTGTGCCCTCCAGTTTGATTAATAATGCTATATGTTATCTACTGGCTTTGGATTTTTGGTTCGGTAGAGTTCAAAACAACGTACTCGCTCTCCAGGCCGTCTGTTTCCAAGACGTTCGCACACTAGCACTGCCTTAAGCTGAGGTCGATGCATACGCCACCGCTCTAACTTGCCACTGTGCATCCCTCCCTCTCACTCCGCATAATCGGTACCTTGCAGTGCCGCCTTTGCCAGACTAACTCATTACAATGCAGCGTGTTACATAAACGGGGGGGGGGGGGTAAATGCCAGTTTCCAACTTAATCTGTGCGTTTTATTTAGTCATGTGCGCTGATAAGCCATTTCTTTGAGGCATAAGACTGCATCAGGAATTTTAAGAATTCAACTTAACAAGTCTAAACCACTGTAACACCCGGAGGCGTGATGTCAAAAAAAAAAGCGCCCCCCTCATTCTCTCCAAAAGAGATGTTTTCAGAGTCTTATAGATGCGGATTAGCATTAGAGAAAAGTCACTCCACATGTTGTGAATGTTGACACGGCCATCCTTTTGGGATGTGTAGGTATCTAATGGATTAAGTGTTTCCCTTTTTAAGTAGTTCTCTGTCAATGGTTACGCAACTAAGGGTGAATCTATTCAGCAGTGGAATCTGAGTTGTGTGGAGGTGAGAACATGTCAAAAAACCAGAAGTCGCCAGTGTTGCATCAGGTTAGCATTCTTTTTTTAATGACCGGAGCAAACGCCAACTACGAGCTGCCCCCACTGTGTATGTGAACAGCTCTGTGAAGCGCTTGTCAACAGGCTGATATGCGATACAGCGGGTGACCCGGCCTGGCTTGTAAAAGCGCGGCAACGCGAGATCTCTGGTGTCCCTTCGGAGACCATGACTCGGACAAAATTGTGACACGCACTTTCTCAGGGTGGGTACTGGGTCCAGTAGCTGTGCAGCATGTTTTTTGTAGAAAACTAGGGAGAATGAATAGGATGGAGGGATACCTACAGAGTGACTTGGCATAGACTCCCTCCCCCCTCTGGGAGCTTCCTATGTGGTTTAGGAGCCGTGGCAGCGGGCTTACAATGTTTGTTTGCTTTCTCAAATGCAACCAGATGCGTGGTTCCTTTCAGGGTTAGAGGTCATTTGCCTCTCAGAGAAAAATGGCGAACAACAAAACAGCCACAGAGCGACTAGACGCGGAGCTTCTTAAATGTCGAGAAGGAGACGTTTGATATAGTCTGGGTTAGATCACAGAGCTGCTGAAGTGTTGCCCGATCAGGGCGGGTCGGGGTAAATGCCTGTATGCTGTCCAGCCAGGAAGCTGCTCACACGGCACAATGGGACAAAGAAGGAGCGTTACACACACACACACACACACACACACACACACACACACACACACACACACACACACACACACACACACACACACACACACACACACACACATCACACATCACACACTACCAAGACAATCTGAAGTAGGTGTCTTTTGTCTCTCATCACATGACACAGAAGCAGATTCACTGATGGATTTTGATGTGGACTGATCCAGTCTATCTCATTAGTGTTTTCCTACAAATAAAACCATGGGCGGTTTCTGAAGCACCGTAGCGATGCTCAAAGTGGCCGGCTCTGGCCGTCGCCATTTTGGCATTGACGAGACAGCCCGACTCTAAAGAAAGGCAAAGAGGTGGATCGTAGGTGGAGATGACTCAGCAGAGCAGACCGTATAGACGGTATCAATTAGCGTACGGTACCCACCTCTCACTCAAAGTGTCCACACCCTTAACCCTTAGCATAAAAGAATTCACCACCTGTACAGTTTTCATGAATATTAGCCATAGAGTGCCTTAGACTTGCATTCTCTCTAATGGCCATCAGGGGGCGACTCCTCCGATATCAAAAGAAGTCTGATTGTGTAGAAGTCTATGAGAAAATGACTCTACTAGTGTCAAGTCTTCTTCAATACAGCATGATGTTCACTTAGTAAATTATGATCCATTTAGAGTCAAATACACCATAAAGCAGGGTATGCTTTAGGGCGGGGCTACCTTGTGATTGACAGGTTGCTACCATGGCGCTGTCCGGTGTGGGAGTTGTTTGCGTTCTCGTCTTACAACTTTAACCTTTTCACTGTTTCTTAGTTCATGAAAGTTCATTGTAAACGGCTTGATCGTCTAAAAATGTCTCCGTCAGCGTCCGCTTGTACTCAGCTCCGCCCTCTGGTATCACTTCTGGTTGCAAAGAACAATAAGATGGGGACAGATTACATTACAGTCATTTAGCAGACGCTTTTATCCAAAGCGACTTACAAGAAGTGTATTCAACATCGGTATTCAAGAGAACTACTAGTCACCAGAAGTCATAAGTGCATCTCCCTTGCTAAACAAGTATCTAAGAGCATAAACCAGGGCAAACGTACAGTGCAGAAACAAACATACAATAAGTGCAACGAGCAAACCCGCAATACAATAAGTGCAACGAACTAATACGATTACAATAAGTGCAATAAGCTAATACGAATAAAATAAGTGCTAAGTGATTAAATGCCGAACTTCTTACATACAGTCTTGTGTTTCAGAGCCGGCCTCAAGTTGCCATTCGTAGAACTGCCGCTTTTGGCACTTCATGCATTGGCTTCATTTCTTATCACTCGAGGTTCCTTTTCCGGTTCATTCTCGTCTCTTTGGAGCATTGCTTTGTTCTCCAGGCTCAGGTCTGCTCTTAATGTAACATTCTCACTTCCTCTTGACACGCTGCTGGTGTACGCCGTGGGACAAAAATGTGAATGAAAAGTGTGTCTAATGGCGGCGTGTTCAGCCAGTAGAGCGTGCGACAGCCTGAGTGAGTGGGGGAACGATGTGACGGTGGTGGGAAGATGCGCGGAAGACGGGACGCTCCTGGATTCACTTTTCTAGCTCGTTCGAGGAAGTTTTATGCTTCGATTTTCTTGTCACTTTGTTGAACATCACTTTGAAGATAAACCATTTCACTTCACCAATTAGTGGGGATCTTCGCCTATTTACGTTATTTAACCCCACGGGTTAAAGAGGCTGCAGACTCTGTTGTTCTAACTGTTCGCGACAGCTGCTGACAAATTCTTGGGGCCTGGTTCGCTGGAGGGCCTTTTTTTGGGGGGTGGGGGGGGGCATCTGTTGGATGCGATGACATTTTTCTTTTGCCGACTTACGTGGCATGACTAAAGGCCTGAGTCATACGTGCCGGGGCTACTGCGATGATTTTGTTCTCACGGGCCGACAGGAAAGCTTTCAGAAAATGGCACGACGTTTCTGACATGATGAATTGCTACAGCCATTTTCTTTTTTTTTTTAGCTCCGATTTGTTTTCTGCCCTGATTTACATGACCCGTTACATGTTACAGGATGGATACGTGATGCCATCCTGTTAGTGAATGGAGCCCTTGTTTTGATGGGGATTTCACCAGGACTGCGCTCTCTTGTCGTCATGTGATCACACGTGATTCAGTCTCACAATTTACATTCCACGCGGTTATCTCTCAGCTGTGCTGTTTTCTTGCACCGAGTCGGAATGTTGTGAATGAAAACGACCCCAAAGGCATCACCCTTTGAAGCGGAAACTAACACCGTAGTGGCTGACAAAAGCAGCAGTTGAGATGTAATGTTGGTCAGTTGATCAGTGTTTTCAGAGGTAAAATGAGACCTTTTTTCAGACAGAGAGGGCTTTAACTATCTGCCGCCTGTCTGCCCATTAAATACTGTTCTCTGTCTGCTTGGTAAATACATAGTCACATCTAGTGGGTGCCCTCTATGATCTTCCTCCCTGCTTGGCCAAATGACCATTATTGTGTGGCGTGGGACACTAATTTGGTTCTTTCCCACCTTTCTCTCTCCGTCTGTGACCATGACAGTGTTTATGTCTGGCCTGCTGAACGCCACATGTGGCACTCTTGGTTTTGGTTTTGCAAACTAAGAGTAAGTATGAAAGAAACCGGCTCTGAAACACGCGTGTCCAGGTATTATGGGAAAATGTTGGGGAAAGCGCTTCTGTAGATAAAAGCTTAAATGATCAGCCGCGCCGCATACTTTTTTTTCCGTTGAGTCTGTCGGAAGCTTCCCATGTCTCTGATGGCTCACTCAACGCCACACTCGCCACACTCTGATCCAGTCCTTCGGCACCGGAAAACTCCCGTCCAGATGGCTTCTGCAATCTGGTCCGCTGTGTTATCTCCCTATTGCCACATGTCACCCCTCGACAGGAAAGACACTTAGAAAAAGGACGCATAGACAAACCTGTGTCAAGCACCGGTAGAGATGAAATTCAGTCTGTTGATTGGCCGAGATGGAAGCTGAACGAGCCCTGTGAAGAGAAACTTCAGCAGTGGTTGTATATAATAAGCATGTCATTCTAACAGATGTACAGGTTGAAGCGGTTGTCTGAATGGCTTGCTGCAAACATTCTGTGTACAAATTGGGGAAGAGAATATGTCGACATGTCTTCCAGCACATTAATGCATCACAAGCCATTTGCATTATCACACGAGTGTCTTTTGTTGTTATAGATGTGTGATGAGAGCGAGTCTGTAATTGTGTGAAAGAAGCTGCCTAACCACCTGGAAAAGTGGAGATATCGTAGAGGATATTTATAACATTAATTACGTGCAGCCACTGTGAAAGCGTGAGCATCTAGCTAAACCCCCCCCCCCTGCCCCCTCCCCGCCCGCTCAGTGCCAACTTGTCCAATAAAAACTAGACATGCTCAGAAGATTTAAATGTCTGAGGCCGTGAAACTCCATGAAAACACAATCCAGCCGTCCAGAGTGATTTTTTTTCTTCTTTTTTTTCCATCACAAGTGTTTTTGAAAGTCTGGATTTTGCATATTCATCATGTGCATCACACCTCCATTAATGCAACTCGTCTCGTCTCGCCTCGTCTTGAACAGGAAGTCTCTGGTCCTCTGTGGTGGAGACACTGTCTCATACCCCTGTAGTGTTCGGTTTCCGCCCATGTGAGCGACTTAAAGAGCCTTGAAGTTTAAAGTCCTTCAAAGCGGAAGTGAGTGAGAGTGGGAGGAGAAGAAAAAAAACTGGACAAGACTCAAAGAAGACTTTGTGTTTTGGTGATTGGCTCTGCCAAAAAGGGTTTCTCTTGGACGACAGCGAGTGTACGGTTGGGCGGGTGAGGGGGAACTGAGGGAGTTTTTTGGATGGTTGGGGAAAGATGTGAATTACGGCTTCAGGGAGAAAGTAGTCCACTAAGGTTTGCCGGGGTCCCCTCATTGTGGCAGTGCCGCGGGCCCGCTCTCTGGCTCCGCTGCGCACGGCCCACAAAGAGGGGACTTCTTTATTTATTTATTCAATTTCATGCCACGTCGACCCCTAAACGGCCCCCGTCCCCTCTCCAAAACTACCCTGTCCCCCTTTGTGGCCGGTCAGTCCAATCCTCTTCCCCCCCCTCAAAAGGAGAGCCCCTTAATGGACGCATTGTTTGTTAGCTTGTTGTTGTTTTTCTCTCGCATAAGGAGGGGTAGAGAGTTTTTCGGGGCTGTTGACCTGAGAACACGCATAGAAAAAGTCCTGAATCTGTGGATCTGGGATTGTGTTTGAGGCTTGTTTCAGTAGGTGTGGGAACCGCAGAGCATTGAAAGGGGGCTCTCAGGGTCTTCTGGAGAGAAGAAAAAAACAAAAAAACCCTGACAAGTGTTAGAGCTTGTGCTTGATATACGGGGGCTCTTGTGAGATATCTGAATTGAGTGAGATGGCCCAGCATTGTTGCTGAATGCTGATGTAGCCACGGGCAATCGGGGAAACGTCCCAGTTCTGTCCCCATTAACGCCATCTTTAGTCCCGGTATGGAGAAGCTGCTCGAGCGAGAGAAGCAGGCCCAGTATACTGATACTGAATCAGTATATATGAGCTGCTCATGACATGACTTGTAGAAAACGTGGTATATGCATACATACATATATTAACATGGTTTTACAGTAAACGATGCTGATACAGGGCGCACTGGCACATATGTCAATTTGTTTCTAAATCTAGTCGACATGTGTTTGTTCATATGCTAGGCTGTGGATGTGAGAAACACTCATTATTTATTTATGTCATGTGCAATATAACTTCTATTTCAGTTTCTATTAGGCACTGGTGTTAGTGTTACTTCTTAAATCCTTTTACTACTGTATTTTGTTTCTTACACTGCTTTTTAGTGTTTTAATGAATGTTAATTGTTTTTAAATCTCCTTTTCTTTTGCCTTATGTTTTGATGCTTTTAATGGTTTTATGTGAAGCATTTTGATGCTTTTAATGGTTTTATGTGAAGCACTTTGAATTACCTTGTTGTTGAAATGTGCAAATAAACTTGCCTTGCCTTAAACACTTCATATTTTTGCTCTTATGGTAATTTACTTTTTAGTTTATTTTAGTTTTACTACATTTACCTTACTCCTTTTTTTTCGCACTGCTATCAGTATTACTTCTTATACACTAAATACTTAATACTTTTATTCTGTTTTTTTCTTATACTTAAATCTCTGGCACAAGAATTTCCCTCAGGATAAATAAAGTTCTATCGTATCGTATCTGATCTCTTAAGTTATTCTTGTGATTCAGGACACTACTACAGGTTCAGGTTCAGGTTCAGGTTCAGGTTCAGGTTCAGGTTACTTTTATTGGTACCCGTAGGTAGACTTGGTTAGCAATAGAGAGCGAGTCATCCATCTCAACAGGCATTACAATCAACACAGAGACAACAAGACAAACATGATAAAACTACACAAGGCTACAAATCAGTCTATCAATAAATAACAGATATGTTTTGTCACGTCCCTCCCTGTTTTTCTGTACAACATACTCTAAACACCTCTCAGTATAATGTAATCCAGTGCGAAGCCACCACGGCTTCCACAATGTCCACTGCGTGACCGCGTTCTCACAGGGATCCATTAATCCCCATGTCATGTGGAGGACCTTCTCTGAATGTGAACATCCAAATTAACAGGGTCCTGACTGTGAGTGACCCCTGAGGCCACACATCCCCTTTCAGCAGCCGAAATGTTCCCTGACTGGTCGCCGGACTTACTCTCATGTCGCAACTGGTTTAACGATTACTTCTCCCTCTCGTTATTTCCCTTCTGTTATTGTGACCGCGTGAAGTTTCTTGCCTTAAGAAATTATGTTCGTTTGCTAAGATCTGACACTTGTTAAGCAAGTGTAGTTTCGTGTTTAGTGGCGTGTATTTTTGTGAGCCAGCCCAATTTGCCTTGACTCAAAGATGTGAAGCGTGTTGTAGTGTTGGCTGCAGGTAGAAAGCTCTGCTCAGAGGCAGACGAGGCAGACGCTAAGGCAGCAGGCCTCCTGCTCCCTGTCCAGTGGAGCGAACGCTGAACCCGCACCAGCATATGGTCCATCTGTATCCTCACACCTTTCTGTCTGGCCCCCCCCCCACCCCCTCAACACAGATCTGACCCTTTGGCAGTTGGTCATATGACACAAAATCGTCCTAAACAGTGATCCCACCGTCTGGGGTGGCGGACAATGCTGGATGTTGGGTTAGACATGTTTTTTTTTTTTTGGGGGGGGGGGGGGGGGTTTCAGCCTGCCAAGTGCTACGATGGGCGGCAACGACATCATGTGTAAATAATCAAAACCGAGGCTTTGTGTTTCCATCCGTTCCTTTCAATCCATAGCATAATAAATAGCACGATCCCCCTCTAGTCATTGAGTCTTAAAAACATAGACGGCATTCTCATTACAGTGTGGCTGCTGCGCCACAAAGTTCAGGGTGAAGTCCATAATTTAAATCCCTTTTCAAGCCCATAATGTGATTTATTTGTTTGTCACGATTTGGTTGCATGCTAGCGCGAATCCGTGAGACCTAACTTTAGGAAAACACAGTCGAGTTAGCGGCCAGTCAAACATGTCACATACTTCCTTCACACAAAAGCCACACTTCCTTTTTTTCGAGGCAACATCTGCCGCTTTTGTGTCGAGAGGCGCTGCTTCGTTTGTTTTCCCTCCCCGCTGAGTCCAATCGCCGTCTATCTGCCTGAAAAGGAAAAACAAACTTGTCAATGATTTGGTTGTCTTCAAAAAAAAAAGTGTCGGCTTTTGTTCGGTGTGATTGCTCTGTTTTCACTTCCTGTTTGCTTGCCACACACACACACACCAACAAAGGCATCCATGGGCACTTCTTCTGTTGCAGTTTGGGCTTTTTTAAATTGTCTTCACTTCTTCTCGCGCACAAGTTGCTGCAATAAAACGGACAGTGACTCAGCTTTGCGGCACGTGGCCATTCAGCAAGTAGCACTTTTGACAGCTTTCAGTAGAACTGATGCAAGGGACACCAAAATGTGACCTGTTCTTCACACTCAATAGCAGAAGTGCAAAAGTAATGCACTCCTTGCATAGTGGGATCAGTCATGTCCTGTCATAATGCAGCATGTGCAACAAGCAGCTGTGACTTATGAGGTAGAGGAAGAGATCGGCAGTTCAATTCCCGGCTTCTCCTTTGTGTGGACAGAAGACCAGAAAGTCCATTAGCAGTGCAGTGCAGGCTTCTACCAGACGCTCATTTTGTTGTGGAGTCTGAGAGGGCTTTTTCCGAACTGCCTCTGACTTCGACGGAAGGTTTCACTCTTGAGTTAACTTACCGAACTCTTGGGCCAAACGGCATCAAGGACAGAAAGTTCACAAGTGTGAAAAACACCCGAGTGCAACTGTCTTTCAAAATGAGGGCAGAGGAAGAGGTGTGTGCCTGTGAAGATGCTAACAAAAAGCTAATACGCTATTTCTGTGAACTTGGAGTGATGTAGGTTTGCACTTTGCTGTTTAAGTGAGATCAGGCAACCTTTTGAATGTCTCGCCTCTTATTGTTGTTGTTACGAATGGATCTGAAGTGCTTGTACACACTTTTGAGGGTGAGTGAGGAGGAAATAATGTAGAACAATTATTGAGCCACAGAGAGAACTTGAAGACAGTCCTGGCAATGATGTCAGTGCTGTAATGCTTTCACAACTGCAGCGCAGAATATTAAAGGCCTGACAACTAAGAAGAAGAAGAGTGTTCAGGGAGGAAGATAAGCAGGTCTGTTTATGAAGACTGTTATTGGTTCCTCTTCAATAACTAGAGTAAGATTAATCTGTACATTGTTTCCATGAAAAAGTGCGAAAACTGCATTCTGTCTCCTGAAACTGCCAAATATTATTATGACTGATAAGTGAAATATTTCGCAAAATGCTCAAGATTACGATGCTTTCCATAATGAGATAACTTTAAAGTTTTATATTTCAGAAGAAAAGCCACCACATGAATAATGTATAAATGTCTCCAAGAAGCCGTTTTAACCATTACAGCATTCTGTTATTCTGGAACACGTCACCGTGACTTCCCTGGCTGCTTTCGCACTCTGAAATATTAGTGGTGTAATTCTGCATTAGTGTCGTGCTTGGCAGCCACTTTGTGGTCTATGAAGAAGCTCCATCACGGTTGCGTTGCCGGCCTCCCGTGGGATTGCATCACGAGCAGTCCCCCCCCCCTCAACAGCTCATCACCCCCTGTGGCAAGAGACGACCGCGGGCAGCAGCTGAGCCCCCCCCCCCCCCCCCCGGTGCAGCCACTCTGACTCACTATTACGAGCACGGGGTATCAAAAAGCGAATTTGGTGTCCCATCTGACCGACTATTATTAACACATTGATTGATGTCATCGCTATTTTTAGGAGTCGGAAAAGGCAACTGGGCATCTCATGCACAAGATAAAACAAGCCAAGTGTGGGTCACCTGTGGCTCAGTCAGATCTCAGTAACAGACGAGACAGAGTTGTTGTTGTTGAGTGATTGTCGCCCCGTCATACATGTCCATATCTCCACTCAACGTGATTACGATGTGCCGATGTCAGGAAAAAGAGGCAGCCGGGTCACCTGAGACGGGAGATTAGAAAGCAAACATCCAGCCGCCGCTCAGCATGTTCATTAAGAAGCAATGAGCCTAACGAGCGTGCCCAGTGGGTAGCGGATTACAGTGCTCCTCATGACTACTGTTTGTTTTTCATGATTGATTTATTTTGTTCTCCTTTTCCAATAACAACTGGCTTAGCTGCGTACTGTGGAAAGGATGGCTCTTTTCAATATTCATCTCATATTGAAATGTCAGTGTGTGTGTGTGGGGGGGTGGTATTGTCCTCTCCTTGCAAATGATGCATGACTCGCAGTACGCTGAGGGTTATCTGAGGGCGCGCTCACATCTGCATGTTTCCGTGCGAGTTGGAAATATCACCTCTGTTTTATTTTTTTTGGTGTCGAATCGTGAAGTCGATCTGGACTCAACAGACGCCGTGTGGAGTCACGCGTTACTCGTCCGTGAGTATCGGTAACTTGTCATTTTGGCCGAGTTACAGATTCAGGCCGTGGATGTCAAAACTTCTGCCACGTATGACTGACTTGTCTGTTCTCTCACCGGTGGTCATTACGGTTAAGAACTGCAGAAGTAGCTGAATACGAAAGTCCAGACTGCAGATTGCCCAATTATGATTCTTGGCTTTCAATGTACAATGAACTGCCGTCCATCAAACGTCAAAATCCTTCCAATTATACCCATAATGCTTTTGTTTTTCGGGGCAAATTCCCGTTGTTGATTCTGATCACGCTCACCAAATATTACAATCCAGACTGTAAAAAGTTTGCGCCATGCTTGGAGTGCATGCCTGGTTTATGCTCTGCTCTGTTGTCATGCTGGTGGACAGAGGGAGCTCCATGTTTTTTTTCTTCTCCCTCAAATAAACCTGTGTGCTTTGTGACGGAACAATGAAGACAGCCAACACAACCCTGGGTGAGAATGGCCATGTCAGGGGGCGAGACCTGAGCTGAAAGGATCCCTTTGTTGCTCCTTCCCTCCATCCTCCCCGCTGATGGCCACATCTGTGTGGCACATTTAGTTTCAAACAGCGAATCCCATCCTGGATGGTAGGTGTCCACAGAGAATGACTCCAAAGTCTGGATGCTTTAGTTCCCGCCCACTGTCCTAACATTGTCCCTTTTGCCTTTTTTTTTTGTTTTCCCTCTCTGCTCTCCACTGAGGAAGAGCCTTGTTTCCTGCCTCTCCTCGTCCTCTCGGCCAGTGAGCAATCTCTCAAACGAGTGACTCCTCCAGTGTGGACACGGTACAAGTTGCCATATGGGAGATTTAATTAGTGCACGCCTTCGAGCACAATCAGCGCCCTCCCAAAACCAGTCAAGAACACGACAACTGCCGCTTCCCTTTAATACTGATCTTAATTAGCGAGGCCGCAGCTCGCTGCTGAGGACCTTTGCTTTCTATTTTGGTGCAACCGACGCAAAAGCCAGTTTAAAAAAAACAACCAAAATACTGGAGACAGTCCTCCCAACGTGTTCGGCCTCTGAGGAAATGATATGATTGCAGCCTGCTACTCGGCTGGCTGCGTTCTATCTTTAGAGCAAATGTGTGATTACAAGTGTGAGTCTTTCATTACAGGCAAGGGACTTACTGTAAGTAATACATGCAGTTGGCTGATGTTTTGTGTGACTGCAGAGCATTCAAGGGTTTTTCTTTATGTTGTCTGTTTAACCAAATGGCAAAAAAAACAGATTTCCTTACTCGTCGACATTCTGGGTTGCTCTTGATAATCCACAGAACACAGAGCCAACCGCTTTCATACGGACTATTTATTTCCTAATTAAGTATATTTGGCCTGGATAATGAATCTTAATATGTTTTTAGGACCCACTTAAAACGTAGCGTCAACTAAAATGACCAAGAATCGGGTTGATTGATCGGATATTGCCTGATCTCATGTGGGAAAATGTTCCGTCTTTAATCTGTTCATCATTTATTTAACACTGATGCACCGAGGAGTAAAAAGGGGTTGAACTTGAAACATGTTGATTGTTAAAACAATATCCTGAAACATGTTTAATCTCATTGTAGTGAGGCAGGAAATCTACAAAGATGATCTCAAAAACCTGAACAAAAGAATCTAGAAAGATGCCACTAGAACCACTGACCCTTTCATCTGGCACTATAGATCATTGCGCTGCTTCTTTCAGTGTAGCTTTAAAGTGCCAGGTGTGAATCAGCTGCAAGGTTTTAGGAACAACAGCAGTATTCTCCAGTGACACTTACATTTCAGATGTACATTCATCATTGAACCCAGCGCCCCCCCCCCCTCCTTCATCCGTGTGGCACACTATCACTTTTCACACTTGAGGCTCTGACATGCAGGCAGACACAACAGCAGGAAGGAGCCTGCCAGATGAAGGAGGCTGCAGGAGTAGAGTTTTATTTGGTTTGGGGATTCATATCTCTCTCCACTTTCATTTGGCAGACGGTTATCGGTGTCTGGAGATGAGAGGCTGCCAGTCAGATGGAGGCAGGTTGTGTCTGACAGACAGAGAATTGGAGAAGAGAGAATAAAAGAAACAGTTTGCACATTCACTTCCCCCTCTCTGCACCCTTCTTTCAAAGTCGGGATTGGCAGGCGCGTGCACACACGGACAAAACCGCACACGCAAGCAAAGCCCAACTTGACGTGAGCCTGTTGCTGTCGTCTCCGGTGAAGCGGTGTGTGTGTGCAGATGCTGCAACAATTAAGCAGTTATGTTTTCTCTTTCTTCCTGCTGGATGCCCAGGTGCATTAGCTTCCTCTACAGCGGAGCCATGCAGTGAGCTTTAAGTGTCACAAGACAAACACGCAACACCTAAGGGATAGTGAAGTAACTGTGACGCGTCTTTGTGGAGCGCCATAAAAGGCGCTTTTCTCTTAAGTATGTGAGTGTGCATGTGGCTGTCTGTCGCTCAAGGGCTTGTGTGTTTTATGCTCATATATGTATGTTTCCTCAAAGCAAAGAGCTCATACGCACTCATGTAAAAAAAAAAATGAGTAGAGGGAAGCTGGACTTCCACTTCCAGGCAACGCTTGTGTTGTGTACACACAGTTTTTTTTTTTTAAAAGCCCCCTATTGTTATCTTGTTTATAATAGCGAACTCACCACGCTTATGTTCTCATAGATGGTCGTCAACAAAAAAAGACTTTTTCTTAAACCTGCTCTGTTTCTGTTTCCCCTTCAGGCGTTTTTACAGAGAATCCGACAAACTGCAGATGACCAACAGTGCCTCTCACCCGAACATGTCAAGGTATGGCCGGCCTTTAAATACTACAAAATCTTTCTAAAATGATTGTTTTTTTTAATATTATGAATCTCAGACATGGTATTTGCCTTCTTTCCCCCACGTCTCCGTCCATCTGTTGGTCACTTCCTTGCCCTTTTCCCTCGCTTCCTTCCACCCTGCCTCTTTATCTCTTCCTTCCTCTGCATCCCCTCCCCTTACATCACCCTCTCCCCCCCTCCCCTCCCTGTTTTTAGATTCTGTTTTCAAATATTGAGGACATCCTGGAGTTGCACAAAGAGGTGCTGTCTGCAGTGGAGGCCGGTCTGCTGCCCGATCCCCATCCCCAGCATGCACTGGGACACGTGTTCCTGCAGTTTGTAAGTACCACATGACACACACACACACAGACGGACAGCAGACGGTCACACGGATCACGCATGTGGGAGTGCGTGCATGCATGCAATTCCTCCTCCTTGCGAGAAAAAACACACACACACACACACACACACACACACACACACACACACACACACACACACACACACACACACACACACACACACACACACACACACACACACACACACACACACACACACACACACACACACACACACACACACAAACACTTTTCATGGGCTACGCGTAACCACAGATGCAGGGAAAGCGTGCAAAGCCTGCTGTGAAAATGCCCCTTAATTCTCTCTTTCTCCCCCCCCCCCACACACACACACACACACTACATCCCTCCCTTTGCCTTTCCTCCCTTTCCAAACAGGCTGCATCCTGTCAGCCAAAAAGAGTCTCTCTTCATCAGTCTCTGTCTCCTGCCATCTCCTTCTCTTGCCCCTCCATCCCTCCATCCAAAGATTCCTCTCCGCTCTGCACCCCCCCCCCCCCGCGCTCCCCTCTGTTTGAACTCGTTTGGCCCCAGGGAACAAACAAAGAAGGGTCTGTGTCCAGGGAGGAAGAGATGGTGTGTCACTCGGCGAGGGGACAATGCTTCTGCCGGTTGCACTCAATCGCAAGCTCCCTCTCTTGCTCTCCCTGTTTGTCTCTCTCTGATAAACCATCTTCAATTCACTTTCACTGAGGCACAGAACGCCTCCGCTAGGTATTCCACTGTCAGTCTGCTCCATCAGCCTATTGGTCAGTGTTGCAGGACGCCATTAGATTCTCAAAAACAGAAAAAAAGGTAGGTTTTTTTTTTGTCTTTTGAGAAATGTCCATATAGCCAAAAGTCCAACCTGCATGCCATTTCATGAAGCACACCACCATCAATAATAATCCACCCACTACCTGCTTGTGGCAAGGATGCCATTTAATCACATCTGTGGAGAGCCGTTTAATCGGCTCATCAAAATGTACCTTCACACGTTATGGCTGTCAGGTCAAGTGTCGGGGCGGAGAATTGATTAAAGGAACCCAGTCTGTTTTTTTCCCAACACTCTGGGAGATATAGAGGTCAGGCTGGATGGGTGCTTACATTCCCCACGGCCTCTTCATAATGTCAGTGTCTTTAAGTCAGTGCCACAACAGGAAAGAAACCTGTGTGACTCAAACCAGCACTGGATATCAATTCCAGGTATGATGATGAGTCATAGTAAGAAAGCGAAACTCAATATGCTTAATATAATGAATTTAAATGCTATTTCAGTACAGTTCTGTTCAACAGATTCAGACGTCAAACATGTACATGAAAACTGAGTATAGTTTTTAAAATATACATACATACATTAAATTACATGGAATGTTTATGCACTTTTTAATGTTGACTTAAAGTAGAAGGTTGTCAATAATCTACTTTTTATCTTATTGTCAACTAATTACCATGAAAATACCAAAACCAACACAAAAATAATAGATTCTGTCCCGTATCTACGTCGTTTTTATTGAAGTGTCAACATGCTGTGTTGTGTTTGTACAAGGGTTAGCGTGTGTTTTGTAATTTAACTCTCAGCAAAAAGCGTATAAGCATATCTCCCAACATGTTTAACTATTCTTTTAAATTCATTTTAATCACAATTTTTGGCGAACTTCCAACTAATTTAGCACTAATATGTTTAATTTGCAAACGGGAAGTATACGCAGTTTATATTTTATAATCAGTATATAAACATGCAATAAATGGTTTATAACACACTGTAATGCACTTGTAAGCAGATTTTGAAAGTTTGTTAATGACTTTATCAACTCCTCCTGTGAGTTTAGTAAGTGGAGGCTGCTGTGTCAACAGATAGTGAATGGCAATAAAACACAGTTGTAATGATGTAAAATATGCCTCCATAAGAGAAGTTATAATTGTTGACAAATACCATGTAACTAACACTTGAACATGTCCTCTTGTTTGCTTACAACTGCATTATGGTGTGTTTGTTAAATGCGTATGCGCTGCTTATAAATAGGGGGGAGGGGGGGGGGGGGGGGGGGGTGTTACCCTGCATATCCATTACACTTCCCTCTCCAGCCCATGACCTTTGTCTCCTCCGACACCGACACGTCTCAGCCAATCGGTTTGCCCCGTCTGGCGCCCTCCAGCCGTAGCCCTTGACCTCGACCGGAGGTCACCACCATGACTGGGATTTGATTAACCTCCCGCATTGTTCCGCAAGACTGTCTGCCACTCACAGTGAGGGAAGACAAATGGGAAGATTCATTGCTATTCAAAGTCAGATGTCGCCAAGATGGCTTGGGAGGCTGCAGATGTAAAGAAAAAAGAAAGTGCACCAGTCTTTTATTTTGAAGGCAAAGCAAGTTTGTTTGTCTAGCACATTTCAGTAGCAAGGTAATTCAAAGTGCATTACATATAACATCAAAAGCATGAACACAGTGTACAGATGCTTCTTTGTCACTGTTAATGAATAGAGGACATTTAATAAAAATTGACCACACACACACACACACACACACACACACACACACACACACACACACACACACACACACACACACACACACACACACACACACACACACACACACACACACACAGATTCTTAGCCCTCGCTTCAAGACCACAGCATACATGAGATTATTGGAACCCTGCGAAAGGTGCAAAAGTGACTCACGCCAGAGGAGAAATCAGAGACATCAATATTTGCTCTATTTCTGGGAGTGTATACACGAGCACTGTGCAAGAGGCAACAGTCACGTCATTATGCACTTTCTGAACTACGGCCATTATGCTTTGACTCTGTGTGTCTGTGTGTGTGTGTGATGCTACCCCTCTCATCTAGCCTCCAGAATAACATTCCAATGACGAGGGATTCAAATAAAGACGTATGTTTATCAAAGGGACAGCCCTCGTCTTTGAGCTATTCTGGATACAACCGATGTCTTTCAGAGTAGTCTCGATGCTTAAAACTGACTCTGTGGTTCACCTTTTGGCCCCTGGTAAGACATTTAGCTGGGCCTGAAGACTATGTAGTTGTTGTCACCGGAGAAAATGAAATACCTCTGAGGGGGCTTTGGTTGTAAACATAGCTGCAAAAAAAGGGTCGCTGTTTTTTATTTATTTATTTTTTTGGAGCAGGGGGGCTCAACAGCCAGTTGGTGACTGAGAGCTGAAAGGTTTTTTTTCAGGTTGAGCTACTGCAGTGCCACCATATCCAGGAGCACGTAGGAGTAAACTGATATACGGTGGCTACGTTTACATGTCCCGAAATATTCAGCCTGCTCAAGTACTGTGTTGTGTTTGTTTATTCAGCTTAATTCAGGTACAAGAAAGTTTTTCACACATGGAAACATCCTGTTCAGCGTCTCCAGCCCGTCATGGTTTAACAATTGAGTAGAGCAGACAGCCAGAAGACATATTCTGGTTACTGGTTCCACGAATAGCAAGCTATCAGGGTTTTTTTATTTTTTAAGTTGCTTAGTTGCTACTTAAAAAAGTAATCCTTGAAAGGAGTGTGTGGTTTTTCCATGTTTTCACTTCACAAACTGTGCAATTTACATTAAAA
Source organism: Pholis gunnellus (assembly GCF_910591455.1). Classification (NCBI taxonomy): domain Eukaryota; kingdom Metazoa; phylum Chordata; class Actinopteri; order Perciformes; family Pholidae; genus Pholis; species Pholis gunnellus. The sequence goes on along the minus strand of NC_136536.1, from coordinate 21,943,825 downwards.
TGTTGTGCTACATAGATGTTGTGCTGTGGACAAAGTAGAGCCAGAATCAACTTTATTGGCACTAAACTTTGCATTTGTTTTTGCTCGATAGCTTCGGGACTGCTGAGCTAACGGAGTGGTCTCAGTGAAATGAATTATGATTCATGGAAAAGTGCTAATTTGAGAGATAAAGTCCCCCCGAGCCTGTAAATACCACCTTACTCATTTTTAAATGTGCACCGAAAAGAACGGAAACCAATGACACAATGACAGTCTGTGAAATAGGGATGATGAACTTTGTTAAATATCTGAGATGTTGTCATCTTTAATCATCACTCCATCATAATGAGACTATTACAAATATGCATTTTACACATGTCCATGCCTTGCCCCCCCCCCCCCAAAACGTGGCCTCGGGTGTGTTTGGGTTCCTGACTGCCTGTGTGGCTAAAAAAAACCCAACTGTTTATATTGTGCTGCTGCTCACCACTGTTACACATCTCAGCTCCTTCTGGTCAAGAGACAACGAGTTCTATAAAAAGAGCTGTTAGCTTTGTTTGGCTGCTTCTGTCACCACTGCTGGGTTACCATGTAAAAACAGATTGTGTGTGTGTGTGTGTGTGTGTGTGTGTGGATATTGTTGTGTGTGTGGTACAAGTTGCTGGCTTGGTAACCACCTTCATTAGTACAACTTGTTAAAACATTCAAATATGCTATCAAAACTTTTCAGGCTGACTGGTCTCAATGACTGAATATTGATTATTCCTTTGTAGTCGTTATGGCCACGCCAGCGTTAACTGCAAAGCCTCGGGGCGGCGGTAGTTAACGTTCAGAGCGGTGTCCGAGCACCTGCGGTTTTGGATTTCACTTACTAAGCTGCTTCAGATGACAGTTTCAGTTTCTAGACCCGGAGCTTCGGCCCCACCGTGCACGTGGTTTCACATCCCAGTTGCTGTCGCATAGTTAAGAACACACAATAGGCCTCAATGAGCTTCGGGTGTACACATTGTTGTAGCACGCTGCATGAATAACGCATGCAGAGCTACGGTGTGTTCACTCGGCCCGCGTGTCACGTTACGTTTTTGTAAAGAAAACTAAATGACAGCCCGACAAATGCGTCCGTATCAGCGCTGAGGTTGTTCTGCCTTGTTGCACCTATAGGAAAAGGGAAGTGTGGTTTGTTGGCATGCTATTCTCCCCCCCCCCAATGATGTGGACTTCTTCGAAAAAGAGAAGTGTGATGGACAATGTGAACGAACACTGCGGTCATAGAAATACATAGAAATTCGATGAGGCTCTTTATTCTTTCGGTGGTTTCGTCCCTGTTGCACTTGATAGCCTGGAATCGCTAAAGGCTGGCGTTGCTGCTACTAATAATGATGAGCAGTGGCAGCTGTGGAAGTGCAGCTATCCCAAACTTTCATTGCAATAATAAAACTGAATCTCACTGATCTTCAAGAAACTGGAGCTTTTCTCCCCAGTTTCTGCTCCGCTCAGTGAATCTTCCTCCTGTCGGCCGTCTCAGTGGATTCCTCAACGCGGCCAGCTCGCTGCAACCCTGACATGTGTTTTGTCCCCCCTTGATCTTGCAGAGGAGGAGTTTCTCGGTGTACGGCGAGTACTGCAGTAACCACGAGAAGGCTCTGCGACTCCTCGTGGAGCTAAACAAAGTCCCCAACATCAGGACCTTCCTGCTGGTAAGTCGACACATCTGCCCTCTCCTCTCGCCTTTTTCTGCATCCTTCCTCTTCCGCACTATGACTTCGACTTCGACAAATCTCAAATGTTTTCATTATTTCATTTCACAGGAGTCTTATGTATCCTTTCCTCTAGTGGTGGTCCATATAACACCTTATCTTCTTTCCTTGTGGCTTACACTCATGTCTACCTTTGCCCCACATTTCTCCCCTCCTGTGAGTCTCCTCTCGCCCTTTCCTCATTTTTTCCTTCCATCATATCTACCTCCATTTCCATGTCAGCGCTTCAATAAAGGGAAGAAAAACCCCAGCGAGGTCAGAGGGTTCTTCCTGCGCGGACAGGATGCAACCGCCATCGAGGTCACCTTTGTGTCGCTCTTGTAGTGTTTCCGCTGCCAGCTGTTTTCTGTGTTTTGACACCCTAACACTCGGGCCCTAAGACAATGAACTTAAAATGCCGACGGGGCCTTTTGAGCTGGGGGGGGGGCGGGGGGGCCGAGCCGATGAAATCATCTGCACATTCTGGGCCAGCCAGCTGTGGAGCGTTGGCAGCCGGTTTGGGATTGGCCGAGAGATCTGAGGCAGCGTGTTTGTCGCTGCCTGACGGTTGGCTTCCACGACAATATTGTGACCCACAGGACGGGATCAGAGTGTTCGCTGTGTGCTTTGGCTCTTCGCTCCTCCTGGCCCGGTCATGCGGCGGCTAATTGGTTAGGTCTTGAGCTGCATTGACGCCTCCAAAATAGAATGACGGCACAAACATCTGGTTATGTATGAAAACAGTTGTCTGACCTGCTCAGTGTAAGCTCACATATTGGAACCGCTCTTGTGCTTTGAGTAGCAACGGCGAGCAAAACAGAAACAAGATCGATTCACCGTCATTTAGAAACAAACCAAAATAATCTTTCAGAAGTTGACAGAGAAAATGTGTGATTCTTCTGTAGAGGATGCAGAATGAAAGTTTTTTTTTTCGACAATCATTGTCATCGCAATTAATGTCAGAGTAACGTGTATCCCCGCTGGCGTCTTTCCAGCTTTGCATTTTTTTTTTCTCTCTTCTGGATGAAACTATTTTCATGCTAATTGAATCGCACGACGACGGGAGCTTCTGCAATTGTACGTCGAAATGAAGTGCTAATTGCGTTTGGAGGAGAGGAGAGAAGTGAAGCGAAAGCAAAAGGAGGTCGGAGTGAAGAGCGGAGGGAGTTCTGGCTTTAGGCTGGCAGATTACAAGTAAGCAGAGGATGAGAGAAGGGAAGATTTGAGATAGAAATTTGGTTTTGTTGGAGAGAAACACATTATTACATTAGGAATCTGTGTGAATACCAAAGTCTTCTGCGGTCGCGATAAGTTGTTCCTGTTTTTGCACCCCCCCCCCTGCAGAGTCATAATGCTCTAAACTGATTTTCCCACAGGAGGAACACTCAAGTGGTTTATCTGCGTGGCTGCTTTTGATCTTTCATCCCTTCCCATGAGCTCATACCATACTGACAGGCTGCGTTCCTACAAAATACAAGGCGCACAGAAACCATGACTGTAACTGTAACCCCCCCACACACACACACACACACTTCTGAAGAAAACCCTTCCTTTAAACTGGTTCTGGGGGGGGTCGCTTACAGACCGAATCTACCGGGGAATGAGAACCCATTTTAGAGCTTTCTCAGTGATCCTTTGGTTGGCTTTGAGGTGGCACAGTAGAAGGAATGTAGAGAAGTTCCAACTATAGAGTTGTGTGTATAAATACGCCATCTTAAAAATGAAGTCTTTTTTTTGGTTCTTTTTTAAACCCCCTGACTGCTGCTTTCCTGTAAGAGAAGCAGAAAGCGAAGGAACTGGGTTTAAAATAAGTGCTCCCAACACGCAACAAAGTGTGGCTGAAACAGACCATAAAGTGCTATTGGTAATAATGAAACCCCATAGACATGCCGAAATACAGTTTTGGTGACGGGATGTGGTCATCGGCAGTAAAGCTTAAACAGCATAAACAGCTATCGTGGTTTGGACCCACCGAAATATAGGATGTGCAGAGCTGTCACAGAAGTCAAGTAGCACTGTCATTAAATGAATCCCTATACTGCAATATGATAGAAATATGTATAAACAGACTAAGAAATAAATAATCATGCATTTCTGAAACCAAAGACGTGACTATTATTGTCACCATATTTATTCTTTTTTGAGAGACCACATAGACAAAGGCCACTTCAGTGGCAGCAAAGCATTAGCTCCATAATTGCGCATGCCTTTTTTTTTTTTTTTTTATAGCATGTGCATACAGGTTTAATAACGCGTTTATAAATGGGGAAAAAAATGTAGCCACACCTAAGGCTTTACTCCCAAACACACAGACGGATCATTCTTCTGCACCTGGACCTGTTGTAGAGCCTGTGACTGAATGGAAAGGACAACAATGGTCAATTAGAGTCTATTTATGTGATGCAAACAGCTGCAAATGCACTGAAATAGACAGGTGCTGTGTGAGACGATAAACATTTTCTTTTGAAGTATAAAACTTATTTTACTCCTTTTTGAATCCTGATTAATCTTCTATTCATTCACTGGTAACTTGACACAGTGAGCTCACCAGCACATTTTCTTCTCTTAACTTTTTCATCTTTTGTACACAAGCAGTTTTTAACTCACTCTGTTGGTAAATAGAAGTGTGAACACTGGTAACGGTGTTTGTTTGCGCTTCTTCTCCAGCACTGCATGCTACTCGGAGGGAAGAAAAGCACAGATGTTCCCCTGGAGGGCTACCTTCTCTCCCCCATTCAGAGGATCTGCAAGTACCCTCTGCTGCTCAGGGTACCGTACAACTGCTCATCAAGAGATAACACCACCATCACAGCCTGCTCAGACAATCTAAAAAACACTCTGCTAACATCAGAAACCTCATTACATGGACACAGCGCTAATGTGTTGATCAATACCACACATTCATTTTATATTGTTAGCAAGAACTCTAAATACCTGCGGGCATTTCAAGGCTTCCCCACACACTTTTCCTTCTGCATGGGTGGCGGGAAGATTTTGTTGTTACTAAAGGTCACAGAATACTTTATGCTCTAAGACTTATGTGTTTTTATTTATGTGCCCACTTCTGGAAAGTCTACAGTTTCTTTAAAACTCCCCCTTCCCCCCCCCCCCCCCAATCCAGGAGCTGCTGAAGCGGACCCCGAAGAAGCACGCCGACTACCCGGCAGTGGAAGAGGCTCTGCAGGCCATGAAGGCCGTCTGCTCCAACATCAACGAGACCAAGAGGCAGATGGAGAAACTGGAGGCTCTGGAGCAGCTGCAGTCGCACATCGAGGGCTGGGAGGTGAGAGCGAGACGGACGGAGCGCGGGCGAACGAGAAAGCCTCAGACAGTAGTCGTTAGGAGGCAGGACGGGCGGCCAGTTGAAAAGGAAAATAGCTGTTGCGTGCTTGAGAAGAGGGGAACCCTGAGAGCTGAAAGATGGTGGCAAAATTGCAAGGGGTGGTGCTGTGACATTCTTAGGGTAGAAATTGGAGGATAGAACGACGCTTTTTTTAGAGCAACACAATTATGATTTGAAAAAAGGCCTTTGTAAAAGAAAGAGAGGAAAGTCCTGTAACATAACCACGGCAAACACAGCCGAGCTCATTTGAGAAAGACCTCAACCGCAACGGTCGCCATCCACCTTAAGAGTTAAGCGCTGCTGCAGCCAGAATCACTGCTCTGAGCACGGGGGCCACGGACAGGGCTTGGGAGCCGAGCGAAGGGTCCAGTGCATTTTTCACGCCTCCCTCACCCACCACAACAGAGGCCTTGTCCTAGCAGGCACCAATGGGACAATCCACCCACACAGGGTGCCAAGGGGGATGCCAGCCGGCACACTGCCCAATCAGAAGAGACCAAGGAAGCAGGACTCTAGTCCCACATAAACTGGGAGGGTTATATGAGGGGACTATTTGAAGGGAGGAAGAAAATTGAAGGATGGAACTAGAGAGTGGGCCCCATTGGGATATCGCACTTTGCTTGCCAAAACAGAGCCCTCTCCTGCCTTTGCCTCTGAAAAATGTCACAATTTGAGCCTGATGATTGGTTCTTTAGCTTGGGTGCATTGACGGTAAAGGACCGTACAGGATGTTTTCTGCTTTAGCCACCATGACGTCCCCCATCTTTTATTTGATGTCTTATGTCATGTATGACCCAAGACCACAGCGAGTAGGGCGGAAGACGTTATTCAATGGTTTTGATAATTGATTAATATTATTATTATTAATCGAATTCCACATTTTCCGCCTCTGCTTCTTTGATTATAATTTTTCTTCTTAAAATGAAAAAAACAATGGCATTTTTTTCGAGCTAAACTATCAAAGATTATTAGTGTTTTGTACAATTTTAAATATATTTGAGTTTTGGACTGATATTCAAACAATGAATTTGAAGACATCACTTCAGGCTTATGGTGATATGGTGGCAGTTTTTTCCAAATTATTTGCCATTTTATACTCAATACAATGAATCGTTTTATTGGAAACAAAAATCAATCATGAAAATGATAGTTGGATACAATCCTAACAGCAAGTCGTATCGATGTGAGTCACTTTCACATCAGTGATGGAGTCAATGTTGAGATTTACCTCAATAACCTGAATGTGAATGATTATTGAACACAAATTAGCCTTTTAAACGGATCACATTCAATAGGCCACCGCCAACATCCAGCGTTTACCTCTAAAAATGGACGCATGTCCGATTCAGTCATTCTTTTGTGGTCCAAGACAGTCACTGTCTGTGCTCTCCCTCTGAACAACTCGGTAGAAGCTCAGAGAGGCGCTTCACCCGACCCTCCCCCTCCCCCCACAGAGCCTCCAACCTTACAGCATTAGTCTCACTCTTCTTTCCTCCTCCCCAGCCGCTCTCCGGGCTAATCACCTCCAGCTCTAATGGCAGAGGCCGCTAGTAGTGCCGAATCAGACCCCGACCCATTACCGCTGCTCAGATACACTGCGCGCACACACACACACACACACACACACACACACACACACACACACACACACACACACACACACACACACACACACACACACACACACACACACACACACACACCCCGTCTCTGCTTATTTGTACGTTTTCATATAGATTATGGATGCATGAAAACTTGCTTGTGAACGCACATTACAAACGCTCAAAAAAGCTCATGCACACGGTCATGCCAGCCCCCCACCTCAGGTTAGTGCCGTTAAGACGAGGTTGAATCGATGGTCTGAAACACAATCCCCTCCTCAAGACCCTGTCAGTGTGCGCCTTAAGAAAAAGCTCCTAGAGTCATTTTTTTCTCTCTAACGAACTCTGGAGCGGTGAACATCCATCATAAATACATACTCGTGGGACTCAATTATGGACGCTTGAGAGCGGGTGTGGCCGGCGGGGGGTTTCCAAAGGTCTCCGGTGGACTCATGTCTGAAACATCAAAGACGACATCGAAGTCCAGATCTGATGTATGCGCGTGGGCATGCGGTGAGGGGTGGTGGGTGCTCTTCAAGCCACAAAGGAGGGGGAGGCTGTCCGAAAGTCGGCACATGGGTGTATTTAGTTCCGGGTGATTTGGAGGGGAGTGATCCGTTTAACAATGAGTAATAAGACGTCTTTGTTGTCTGTCGTTTCATTTTATGTTCTGGCGGGCAGCCACCCCGGCTCACAGACCCGAGGAAGTCATCCAAATAAAATTCTTCAATATTCTTGTTTGATAGTAGGAAACGTCTTCGTCCGTCATGCACAAAACGGGAAGGAAAGCGCGAGCGCTTGGTTGCTCATGTGCGTCTGTGAAAGCGGTTTCTGTTCCTGCTCGATGGAAATGTGAAAATAATTTTCTAAAATGAACGACATCCTATTAATGTCAGCAGTTGGTCCTGAAGTCCAGCCACTTTGTGAGAAGGTTAATTAGACAACATGCTGTGGTCAATCAACACGGCATTCATCTCAACAGTTCCCGACTGACGTCAACGACCTCATTAACAAACACTGAAAAGGTCCATGGATCACTTTTCTAAATATTTATTCTCTAAATTTCAGTAAATACAGTCCGACTGAGGCAGGAAGCCTTCAGACATGTGATGCACACATCTCAATACAGAGAATGAGATTATGTGTTGAACAGAGAAACGTGTACTTTCTCGTGGTTTGCGTCCTGCTGCTTCTTAAAGAGAAAAGGTTATTTCGGTCTTCAAGTCGGGGCGTAGTTGATAGCCGTCGAGAAACGGCTTTTAAGAACGACTTAATCACATCCTGTGAGGGTGGCAGGCTGCAGAGTAGCATAATGCACCTTCATATCACACTGGCCCTACAGAGGTACACAGCGTTTCATCAGGTTTCACTGCAGGGATCACGATAATACTGAAGCACTTCTACCTACAGTCTGCACCACGCAATGCATTTCCTTCCTCTATGCACTTACAGCTATATTATTTTATGTGCACGGGTGCAGGCATTTTCTCTGTAGCTTGCGCGTACATGTGTTTGCATCCTGAGAAGACAATAAAAAGTTGTTTGTTTCAGAGCCCCACAGGAAGCTCTATGTAGGCCAGGGTGACAGTCTTGACTGGGCTGCCACGTTAAAGTTGAATGCTTCCATTGAACGTACACCTTATGGATTTGTTTGAGACAACCCTGCAACCCCTTTGTGTGAGCAACACTCTAGCGAGAAGCTAACTGTCCTGGCAGTGAACAGTGTGTTTACTCTTTCTTATCAGTGAAGATGGAATGAAAACAAATCGTCCTCAATGTTAAAGTTCAATTTCATATTGTTTCGCCAAGGCTGTGAACTCTGCAAATTCTATACAGGCGACAATGTTTTCCTTATAACTCTCCTATTTAGACTAAAAGTGCTGTCAGAGTTACCATGCTCTGCTCTAATAGAACCAACATGAACCTTGAGTTACAGTAACAATTCCAGAAGCTAATCGCCTTTTTCAATCTTTTTTTCTTTTTCTTCAGGGAACCAACCTGACAGATATCTGCACGGAGTTGCTGCTTCATGGAAATCTTCTGAAAATCTCTGCGGGCAATATCCAGGAGCGCGTCTTCTTCCTGTTCGACAACCTTTTGGTTTACTGTAAGAGGAAGTCCAGGTGAGAAGGGGCAAACCTCCCTCCAGCTACACGGCAGCTTCCACTAACAGCATGTCAAAGGGAGGAGGAACAGGAAAGCATTCAAAAATATTTCAATTGACAGACTACCGGGAACAAGTCAGACGTGGAAAACTGGAACGATTGTGCATGTTCCTGTTTGTGCGGACTGGTTTTTAGTATGCAAGCAAAAACATCTACACGTGCCTGCTGCTCCCATAGCCGTGTCTGCGTGAATGTACGCGTGTTATTTTCTTACAGCGGATGTTTTTTCCCCCCCGCCGAGTGTAACCGCAGTGTTGTCTCATTATGCAGGGTTTCTGGAAAGAAGTCCACCAAGAGGACCAAGTCCATCAACGGGCCCCTCTATGTGTTCAGAGGCCGAATCAACACCGAGGTGATGGAGGTGGAAAATGTGGAGGATGGAACAGGTTTGTGTTTGCCCTGCGGCTTTGCAGAATGTCTGTACGTCCATTCATGCAGCCCATGCTCTTTTTTGATTGGTTCACTATGACATCCCAGGTAATATAGGAAAATAAGGTTGTGCATCTACTACCTTCAATTTGCCTACAGGGCTCATTTCTTTTCTTCACCTTTAAGGTCATAAAACGTTGCTGTTTAGAAACTGGGGGTTGGATAGGAATCCGGTACTTGTTGACAGTTTGGGTGGAGTGTCGATCTTGCACCTAGTTTCAAACAGGATGCAGCTCGAAACCTCGCGTACCACCTTTTGATGTCGGCTATTCAGTAATGGGTTGAGGTGCAGATACCAATCTGAGGTGCAAAAAGCACTCACCCGAGCCAGGTGATAAACGCGACACACTCTCGCATCGGGTTCGAGATGTTGTGCCAGAGATAGACGAGTCCTCTGCGATCCGGTTGTCAGCCATCTTTTCTTGCTGTTGTGGTTTGTAGCGAGGCATCGCCCCGGGCTTGGTAGAAACACTTTGTCTTCCTCTCTCTCTCTCACATGTTTCCTCTTTTTTTTTTTTTTTTTTAGTCTCTTCTGTGCTGGCAGAATATTTTGCAAGCTCACATGACATTTTTTCTTTTCTTCTTTTGTTCTGCATGTTGGCTGCTGGCTGTCACATTTAGGCTGCTAAAGAGGAAACCGCAAAGAACAACATGCCGTATTCTCAGAACCAAGGGGTCTTGCATCGAGAATACATACATGTGTGAACTCCATCAACGCAGATTATCTGATTACTACGGGTGTAAGATATGAAATGTGGGACCGTCCAGGGTTATCTGCTGAAAGCTTGAATGGAACCATCCTGTTTCTATTTGAAAAGATAACTGCATAAACTCTACATGATATGCCTTAGGTCACACCTGTGAGGAATCTGACTCAAAAGGCCACCTGTTCAACATTCAAAATATCCTCACTTTCACAGACTCGTGCACCTCTCCGCCTTGATTAGTGCCACCATGTACTTACATTAAAGTGTAAGAGAATCCATCTTTTCCATCCCAGCGGCTACAAAGAGAGCGGACACAGTAGAATCTCCCAGATCAGCAGGAGCTGGTCCCCGTGGGGCCTGAAGTATCACATCTATATATATGACCTTTGAGCGCGGGACTAATGCACCCCCATTACCAGCGGCCATTCATTATTCAGTAGCGGCTCACCTGCAGCTAAATGGATGATAAGATTAGAAAGGGGAACGAGGAGGGATTTTGCTGAGTCAGTGGAAAGGTGGTCTGCTACCGCTCTCGTGGTGCATCGTGTTTATCTCTTTAATTGGCTTGTAAATCATTGTTCGAGTAGTAAATCCTTTTAAGAGTGATGTTATTACACTCATTACTACTTTCTTTACTTACCACTGAGGTCAATGTTGACTTGAAAAACAAGCTCGACAAAAAACTGCAAACCACAGAGATAATTTACAATTTTCTTTAAATTAGATGATTTGTTTTAAGTGTAACCCTAAAGGCCATGCCAATATAGGCCAGAAATTCAAACGCTTGCCCTACTCTTTAATAGATGATTTTAATGTTTTGATTACTTTCTTTTTGCCTCGCAGCGGACTACCACAGCAACAACTACACGGTGACGAACGGCTGGAAGATCCACAACACGGCTAAAAACAAGTGGTTTGTCTGCATGGCCAAACATGCAGAGGACAAGCAGAAGTGGCTGGACGCCATCTTGAGGGAACGGGAGCAGAGAGAATGTGAGTTAGGCCTTTTGAAAAAGGCAATTTATGGCACTTCTGGTTTATGGGCCTGAGAGTGCAAAACCAGAAATGATCTTGTTTAGAAAGACTTGACACGACCGACTATGTTTTACAAGGGAGCCATTATTGGTTTATGTTATACTCAGTCTTTCAATGTATTACATACACTTTCCACAGGTAGGATGTATTGCGCGGCTGTTTTAACTAGGTGTACCTAATAAACTGGCAACTGCAGTGCCTCCCGCTCCCCCTCCCCCCTCTGCTTTTCTAGCCCTCTCTATGTGCCCTACATGCCGGTGTCACCTTGGATTCACAAGCTATCACGACCCCCCTCAGCTGGCACACAGTAATGCCAGTGGATGTGCGCCTGATCTGGATGCAGTGTTTGTGTCCCCCGGTTACGTCCCACCTTGAACGAGCTGCCCGCCTTCGTTTTCGCAAACAGAGGCTCAGGTGACATGGCGTCTACAGTTGGCCCGGCTGGCCTGTGCGCCGAGCAGAGGCTGCCACAGCAATCTATTCTTCACATTCAAAAAACCAAAACAAATCAATGCAGCGGAGGTATTTGACTAATCAAGGCCGCCGGTGTGAAGGGACCGATGAGACAAGCGTCTCATTCACAAACAACAGATATGCTAAAAACAGCATCTTGGTCAAACGCTTCAAATAGAAACGCATTGTCAAAGAAAGCGAAGCTCAATGACGTCATGCACAAGCACTTTAATTCATCTGGATCTATTTATACTGTAATAAAAGTGTTTGTGTCTTGCATGGGCTAGAATACCCAGTTGTATCCATTTCAGTTTGTGCAGTCATAGAATGAGTTGACATGAGGATTTAGCTTTGGATTAGTGTGCAGAAAATCTAACTGTATTCAGTCTGGCCCAAAAGAAATAAACCTCATTCACTGGTGGTAAAAAATAAGCCCTATACAGCACCACATCCGCTGATGTGAGATTAGTAATGCAAACTGATATTCTTGTCGCTCCTTCAGACTTCCCTTTTTTGCCTTTTAAAATGGTCTCCCACCTGTTCAGCACTGGCCATCTGTCTTCGTTACGTTGTGTGCGTTACACAGTGTGAAAGGCTTTAACCAGATTTTGAGCCGGTACACATCAGGTCACCTGATAGCATTGATGGCTAAAAAAAATCAAAATTGGATCCCTAAAGCTAAGTGTTGGGCTGAAAATGACAGAAGGTTAGCTGCACGTGCACGTTTGGCCGAGCGCAACCGTCAACACAAACATTTGCATTCTTGTGAATTACTCTTTTGTGATCTTACATCAAATAAGCATCCGCAGCGGAGTTCGACGTCATCGGCATCTAATCCTGTGATGAAAGGGTTGCAGAATAACAATAAGTACGAGGGAGTGTGCTGCAGCTTGTGGTGTTTGGTTTCAAGCCCGGCGGAACTCGACCTGAGGCTAACAGATGCCAGATCAGTCACAGTGCCCAGTTTCCCCACAATCTCCTTTTCTATTACCCCCCCCCCCCACACTATACTCTGCTCTCACTGTGTGCTTACCTTTCCCTCAAACTCTTTACGAACAGTCTAGACAGCTACTTGATAAAGGTTTTACTGCGATAAATCCTGTCCGTTTTTTTTCTTCTCTTCTTCCCCTTCATGCGTTATTGCTTTTCCTAACACGCCTCGTTAACGTGACCTTTTCCATGTATCGCTGTGGTCCTCCCCTGTGTTGGACATCCTGAACCCTCCTAGAAGACTTTCATTGTTCATCAACTGCTAGGTGGAGGTGGTTTGTCTCCTCACTGGGAAAATGCCGCGGTCAGATAACGCGCCGGGGTACGAGCTCGTGCCAGTGAGCGCAGGAAGACGAGGAGCAGCCCAAGACAAACTCTGACAGCTGGAACAGAAGCTGAGGGGCCCTCTGCTGCTGGACAGGCCCCGTCTGTTGTTCAATGACACTCATTGTTTAAGTCTGCTCCAGCTGCTGTCAAACGTAATATAACCCCACCTCCATCACGGGGGCTGCCAGTGCAGAACCCCAAAGACTCTGTGGGAAAACTGGAGTCAGGAGTTAACCGTTCGTCTCACCCCTCTCACTCCCTTTCAGTTGGTCAGACTTTCACCACAACACTTCTACCTTTTTATATAAGTTGCATAAAGAAGCACCAAGTGTATAGAGTGGGAAAATACTAAGGACCTTGGCACTCCAAGCCGACCGCAAAGGAAAAGTGACCTAGGCCAGGTGATCACATGCCTCGCGTTGCCTCACATTTCGCATACAGCCAAATGTCAGCTGATCGCCTGCATGCACAAATGTTCTGCGACTGCATGAGAGGAAATAACTAGTCAGCTGTTTGTATTTGTAGTCCAAGGAACATCTGAGCAAGACAAAGCATAGTCACCTGCCATATTCAAGCCACAACGATGAGAGGAAGCAGCACTTAAAGGGTGAATTCACTGATTCGCTAGGCTAAGCAGCCAATCAGCAATGCTCACTGGTACAACGGTGAAATGGACAGTTCTCAGTTCACACCTGGCATTAGAACTAAAGGGACCACTTGTGATCGGATCTCTATCGCAGATTGCAATGCGCCTTGGTGTTCGTTAACACTTTAGCGCTGTCCACTTGTCATTCGGTCGTCGTAGACGCATGTTTATACGAGGTGTAAACAAGGTCAAAGATCCCAAGTTAGATCAGTTTCCTGCTTTCACAAATATAATATTTTGTCTTTCAAGCGCATTGCGACCCGCTCACAATAGAGTTCGGTAGCTTGAAGTGCCTCTCAGCAGAGTTAAGCAGCTTAGGGGGGCGCGCAGTGTAACACAGTTGAGTTGCCTGAGTCAGAAAGCCTCACATCGTGGTTCAGAAGTTCATCGAATCCCAAGATGAGGTTAAGCAGCTAGAACTGTGAACACACTGGAGGGGTTTTAGAGGGGCAGCAGGCCTCACAATGGGCCCCTCACATGTTACAATAGTGGAATAACAGTTGACGAACCAACACGGAAACAAGATCAAGATCACACTGCCCTCCTGAACTCGACTTACTCCCAGAACAACTTTTCAAGGAGAGATAAACATCTGGATTTGTTGCAGAAAGTTGTGGCAGACCCGAGCCGCCGTGCTCTGTTCCAGGCTTCATTCCATCTGCACAATACCAGAACACAACCGGGCCGTCAAGCTAAAGGCTCGCTTGTCTCTTCTAAGCACCATGACGGCCTTTGCCTTTTGGCTTTGACACGCGTAGAAAGCACGTCGACATTTGTGTCCAGTAATTGGTCTGCTGCGTTTTTATCGCAAATGTGATCCAGTGAATGTAGTTACTGAAATGTTCCCTCTCTTTCCAGTGATGGGACGAGGGGGGGACGGGGGGGACAAATCCTCTTGGATCTGACGTGTTCTTCTCTTTTGTTTGTAGGTCTCAAACTCGGGATGGAGCGGGATGCCTATGTGATGATTGCAGAGAAGGGGGAGAAGCTCTACCACATGATGATGACCAAGAGTCGGCACCTGATCAAGGATCGACGCAGGAAGCTCAGCATTGTGCCCAAGTGCTTCATGGGAAAGTGAGTTTCTTTGCCTCCTCGGTGCCTGGTCTCTTCAGGTTCCCAGAATGCGACTGCAATGCGGCGCCGTTCACAAGGGGACCCTTACAAATCGCTGTTACGTAAGATCAGCAGGCTTTCAAAAGAGCTGGTATACAGTCTCCCCAAGTCCTGGCAAGGTGCCTAAACTGTTTTATCCCTACATCCTCTTGTCTGTAATGAGCCGCCCCCCCCACCGCGCGCCTCATAGTCTCCTCTCACGGTTCATAGAAAGGCCCCAGTTGCTCCCCACACACTCCTATCACTCACACACCCAGACTTTCACTAGCAAAGGAGCTTTAACTGAGGCCCTGCAACAAGCCATCCCCCTTTCTGTCCCCTTGATGTTTCACTACAATGAATAGACAACGAGAGGCTTGCTTAAGTTTCCCTCACGCCAGCGATCGTGAGATCGCGAGCAGCAATTAAAGTTCTTACGGTCACCATTTTGGGGAAAAATAGAACGAGGCAATACTGCGATGACTACGACCGGTCTTGTAAAGGGAAACCAGGGGAGCAACACCGCCAACGGTATTTTACAAATCATTAAGTGCATCCCACATCTGAAATTGTTTTTTTTGGGGGGAGGGGCAATAACACAGTGACTACTATCACATCAGCCACTAACAAGAAGCAAATTTAATGGGCTGCTCAAAAATGTAATGGTGTTTCTGGGAGGCATGTTCCCTCTTGGTGGCCTCATGTGAAGTTTAGTCTTTCAGAGTGTACTGTATTTGGAGCAGTGCTTTATTAGTATCCTCAAAGAAGTAATGTTTCATCTCGCGCCCATTCACTGGTAGGACAGAGCTGTTCAGTGCCAGAGCAGTGGCTGTTAAGCTGGTTCAAATCCCAATGTTTGCCAACATGGATCGTTTCTCAGACAATCCTTTGTTTTCAGTCACTCGCTTCCTCCTCTTGGCTCGTCCATGTGGTACAGTATAAGCTAGTCTGCCTCTTCCTCTCACACGGTGCTCCCTTTCCATCATCTCCCACTTTCCTCACTTTATCACTCAGTCATTTCCTCCCGATGAGTGCAACCAGCATTAGCTCTGCATTTGTCTCTCTGATGAAATTATCAGCAGGCGTAGTTTGACTGCTTATTGCATTAAACAGAGATGCCGACTGCCGGTTTTTGATAGCACCGCGTTGTCTTGATGGCATCATTCTGCTATCTGTATTGGATGATGGTGTTAACAGGCTTTACATTTTCTTATTGTTGCTATTTCCGTCATGCCAGTGCTCGCCTAGCTATCGTTTTGTGGTGATATAGCATATCCTTATGATCTTGTATTGTTTGTTCCTACCTTTTCGTATGAGGAGATGGAATTAGATCTCCCGGCTCGCTTTCTGGGTTAGCTTGTGTTCCTCTATTTTCTGGTTCTCAATGTATTTTCTCACCCTCTGAGAGAAAATACATTCGCCGTGTCCCAATTCCATACTTCACTTTTTCTTTTCTTTTTCTGGAGTGGGTTTTTGAGCATGTAGTGTTTTCACACTTTAAACATGACAAAACTAAGTACACTATAAATAGGCAGTACGCATACTTTCATAGACTTGCACACTATTGTCCCACCGTGCGATGCACAAAGGAAGTGGAGCTGGAACAAATTAAGATAAAAGGGGCGCGTGGTGGTGAGATGGTTCCAGAAAGATCTTAGAAAACAATCACACGATGTTTGGGAAAGCATACCATGGAGACTAGTGTGTCGTACACGCTGAACACGGTCAGAACGTGGAATTGGAACACGGCCGTTGTCGATCCAAGCCCAGGGGCCTACTCGAAAAGCCCCGCTAATGTTGCTGAACTTCACACGCAGATTCACAATCATCAGCAGATATTCCCACAAATCCGTTATCCTTGTCCTCTACTCCTCCGTGTGTGGCTGAAGGCTCTCTGTCTTTCTTCCTCGCTCACGCACACGCACACGCACTACTCCTGCTCATCATATTAATTTCCATAACAGCTCTGTGTCCAAAATTAACCTGACTCTTACGTAACATCCACACACATATATACACACACACACACACACACACACACACACACACACACACACACACACACACACACACACACACACACACACACACACACACACACACACACACACACACACACAGACACACACTCACTCACTCAATATCCCCTCACATTCAGTCCCCTGTCAATGCCAATTTACAACCACCGGCTTTGACATGAACATACAGAGAGACAATAAACACACACAAACACTAATAATGCAGGCATGACAAATACATTCTTTGTTTACCAATTATGGTAAAATATTCCTTTTGTGCATCAGGCAGACATGAATGACCAGTGGCAGGTGGTTCAAGGTTTCCGCAGTTCTGCGTGATCGCACGCACACACACACACCAACACACACACACACACACACAGCAATCATATGCTTGTGATTGGACTTTATATGCACGCACACCTTGTATGCTTTTCATTATTGCATTTCAAGCAATCCGACTAACACTCATACGTCTGTCGCACCACTGCCGGAAAGCAAATCCACACATGAGCACAAATTTCTCATAACACATGCTTCACAATTGTTCCCATGCTGGAATGTTCATGAACACACACACACACACACACACACACACACACTGCTAGCTCTCGCCAATTCACTTTTCATCATTATCTGGGGATGTGATTTCACTCAGCAGCATGAAAGACGAAGAAGGGGAGAATGTAATTTTCCCCTTCAAACATTTGTTCAGCGCAAACTGGGCGTGAAGAGAAGGGAGCGGAGCTGAAGCGCTTATATTTGGACGGTTAATGCTTGTGCAGTGTCGAAGCTCCAGGGATATTTTTGTTGCAAAGAAGAGAAAAAGGAGAAACTCATCCTCAAGTTTTCTACTTGAATATGCACTTGTACTGTAGATGCTGTGCTGTGCTTGTGGTGGAAGTAGTTCCATTTTTTAAATGTCCTTCGGTCAGATTAAACGGCACAAAGGGCCTCGCACAGTGTCGAGATGTTGCACAAGGCACTCAGTAGTGATCGTCCAGGGCCAGCTCCGCCTCAGAATGTCCTACATCTAGTAATCAGAGCCACAGTCAGTAGTGTATGACAGTGGTTGTCATACACAAACTAAGCATTGGCTCATAACTCATTTACTCAATCATCACCTGCACTCTTGTTCTTTAGTGGTTCCTCACAGTTAACACGTGAAGGAATTCTTCTGCTTTGTCTTGGGCAACAGAATCCAACAAAAACTAAAAAAGAGCAGTTCAGCCCCGTGCATCGACTTCCTTTCTGTTGGCGTTTCTGGAGGGAAAGTGGCGCACGAAGTCTTCACCGCGTTGGCTAGCGGTGAAGCTGTCTTTCCCAAAGCATTAACCTGAGCTCCACATTGTTACTTTTCCCCAGTGGTGGACTCTGGCACGTGCACGTAAACTTTGACAACTTTGTATCCTCATTAACCTCTGCTCAAATACAAGGAAGTCGCTTTGGCTAATCAAAATACCAAGATGCTGTTTTCAACTGAGCTGCAGTGAAATCCCCATATCCAAACATCTATACACAAAACGTTTCTCAATGTGTCGTCGCATTTCATTTTTAAATTTGACGTCTACATTTTGTGTTCAAGAGCTTATCCCTCAGAACAAGGGAAACGTTGCAAGTTTATACAAGCGTGGTATTGGCCTTGTTTAGTGTAAGCCTCGAGCATGAGAGGCTTTATGAATGAACATGAAAGAAACACTTTAAATCCAATACAAAATGTAGTGGCAAAAACAGCACAGCAAGGAGCCCCGTGCCAAAGACGGTGACAATATCAAAAAAACAAAAAAAACATCAGCGAGCAGATTACCACTTAGAGAAAGCGGGCCTCATCGTATCTGCTACTTTGTCTTTGTGTTCGCAGTGAGTTTGTGTCGTGGATGATCGAGAGCGGAGAGATCAGTAAACCTGACGAAGGGGTCAACCTGGGACAAGCCTTGCTGGAAAATGGCATCATTCACCACGGTGAGACGAAACCCTTTATTTCTCTCTCTGTCTGTTTGGTCAACCTCAAACATCATCTTGAGGCTCTTTGCAGCTCCCTTGTCACGTTCTTAACTTTGTTTAGTCATCTCGTCCTCTGGTTGTTTTGGTTTGTTTTCCTGCTTCTCTCTTTCTCTGATTCACATTCTCCTTCTGTAATTGTTTGACTCATACGTGTTATGAATTTGTCCCCCACTTCCTATTGGAGCAGACAATGATGGGGTTGAAAACCACCATGATCCAAGGGCATTCTCTGGCAGTAATACTTCTGGAAATGTGTCTCACTTTATCTCCCCTCTTCTCTGGTTTTGTCTCGAGTGTGACATTCACCGGTCCACCGTCCTGAATAATGCATTGAGGAATGAAAGACACAGACACACACAAACCTATACATAACATGTTCCTGAATGGGCTCTTGTACATCGTAAAAGCAAGCAGCACGGTTTATACACACCACCCTCTTAGGGACGTTTGCTGAGACACAACCTCCACATTCCTTAATACCTGTGGAAAATCCCCTGAAATCCTCCCTCGCGGTAGCGTCCGACCACAGAGAGGTGCAACGATGACATGCAGGGCTCTGTGGGACGGCAGTGAGGCTTTGTGGGCAAACCGTAGAATGCTCAGGCCCGGCAGGCAAAGTGTAGGTGTCACCATTTAGTCAGGGAAAAGAAACCAGACAGAGAGAGGGTCATGTGACAGAGTAGCAGGTCGAAGCTGTCCACCTACCCTCACATTTGTAATGCCAAGAGACGCATATAAAGAGAGACGGTCAACCGCGTGCATTTTATAGTCCGGCTGTACACGTTTGATCCGCCAGTTCGTACTTGAATTTATACAATTTTGACATCTCCGTTGCTCCCCCAAAAAATAATTCCGCTATCATCTAATGTGTTTAAATTCCATGGTTGACACTTTTCAATGTGTGCTGCCTTTGGGTTTTATGAGGACATTTGAAGTCTAGACTGAGAAAACCCAGCAGCTTGTTTGAGCCCATGCCAACTTGTTGTGGTGGAACCAAACTGCCTCCGTTTGTCAGATTTCACTGTTAGCTTCTCCAACAGGCATCTGTTTGTGTACGCGTTAGTCTTTTTCCATTCTCTGTTAGATTGATTGTAGATAAAAGGTTGTTTTGTCATTTGTTAATATGATTATGGAGATTTTATGGGAATTGGCAGCTGTTGGCTACGTTAAATATTCAAATCTCATGGCTTACCCGACACAGACAGAATTCACAGCAGCAGTGAACCACAAACTTCTTGCCTCTTGTCTGTACTCACCCCTCAATGTGTAAGAAAGTTAGGAACACAATACAGTGACAAGCTAATGCTTCGCTGTACTCCCAGCTGATGTGACATTCTCTCCTCCTGGTGTTGTTTCAGTGTCCGACAAGCACCAGTTCAAGAACGAGCAGGTGTTGTACCGATTCCGCTACGACGATGGCACCTACAAGGCCCGCAGTGAGATGGAGGACATCATGTCTAAGGTAACTATAAGTAAGCGTCTGGAGATCTTCCGGTGTTTGATAGAAAAATGTGAAAAACAAAGATGAGGAACAAGAGATCTGAGCTGTGAACACGCGCCAGATTTAAAGTAAATTAGTGTTTGAAAATTGCACATATGCGTCTAGTCATATAAATGATTCTACAAAGTGTTGATTGTAGAATATTTCAAAAATGTAACTTCAAATACAAAGGAAAAAAGAATAAATGCAACATCATCATTGACTGCACCTTTGCTAAAATCATACTCTGTATAAGAAGTGGGCGTAGTTTCACTGTGATGTCACCCATTGGTTTATGAACTACAATTTTAAAGCTGTGAGTTTGTCATTTGGCCGTCCCCATCCTGTTTTTTTTGCTGTCGCCATCTCTTTTTTTGCAACCAGAAGTAACACATCAAAACGATTACAATTATCTGTCATGAACTGAAAACACGCTGTGAAAGGGTTAAAGTTATATGACGAAAACACAGACAACTCCCAGACCGGACAACGCCATGGTAGTGGCCTGTCAATCACAAGGTAGCCCCGCCCTAAAGCATACCCCGCTTTATCATTTTCTCTATGCTAAATGGACCATAATTTACTAAATGAACATCATGTTGTATTGAAGAAGACTTGAAACTAGAGATTGAGACCATAAACTTCTCATAGACTTCTATACAATCAGACTTCTTTTTGAAACCAGCTTTAAGGCACTTCCTAAGTGGCTTCACTTTTCACACCCGGAGGTTGCCGCCTGACTAAAATGTGCCAATTGTATCGTCTTTCTAAAGATACGTTATTGAATACATTTGTTCAACATCATTTTTTGTACATTCATACAAGCGTAAACCTTTGTGACTGGTTTATGCAAATGTTCCTACTCTGGAGTCACTAATCCCTTCCCATAGAAAACTGAATCTAAATATTAGAGACAAAAGACAAAGGTTGGTTATGTTGGCCTACCTCTGCTCTCCGATCCCTCTATGGTTTTAAAATGTCTATCCTAAAACAATAACCCTGCGGCAACTCTTGTCACAGTCAACGGTTAAAATCTCTTGTCCTGAGGCCATGCTTGTACTTGTTTACCCAAGGTGTGTGCGTTCTGTGAGTCAGCGCCTCCGTTTTTCTTCTCTCTTAGGGCGTCAGGCTGTACTGCCGTCTTCAGAGCCTCCACATGCCCGTCATCAAGTAAGTACCTGCCCTACAACCCCCCCCCCCCCCCCCCCCGTATGCTAATGTTCCCGCTCTCCAGGTGCAACGGATGCATATTCATGAAGGGTTCATGTACGGCCCACGTCAACCTTTCTGAACTAACAGTAGCACAGCCAGGAATGAGAGCCCTTCAAACCCCCCCCCCCCCCCCCCCCATGCGTACCATGATCCAGTTCAGGTGGAGGATGCCAGGCCTTCGTGCCTGGAGGTTTATATGAGGTAGCTCTTGAAGGATTAAGGAGAGCCGCATATTATGAACATTTGTCTCTTAATCCTCACAGTGTTGTGGGTGAGCTGAATTTATGTTGGTGAATTTTTAAGTTTAGTGGGATGCCGAACAGCTTCATGCTCTCTCCCTCCTTCTCTCACACACACACACACACACACACTTACTCACCTTCTTACCTACATATGCACTACACATACTCGTAAATATAAACAGCACAGTGTATATAAACACGCTCCATCCTCTGAATGCTATACGTCTTCTATCAATATACAGTTCTCCATTAGTCCTTAATTGTTCTTTTAAACTAAATCTTATTACTTCTATTATTACTAATACTCTATAGCTTGACACAAGTCCTGAAACTATGGCTAACGTTAGAGTTAACTGTACTTTACAAAAACGTTTCAAAGAGTCGGAACAGAAGTACAAATTTATACCGAAACAGAAGAAAGACACATCGTCTCCCTCTGACGCCCCCCTCAAACACACACACGCACACATTCTCTGTCCGCCGCAGCCCCTCCCTTCCTACTCTTACCCCCCACACCCCTCTATCTCTCCCCACATCACTCACCCGCTGATTGAAGTGCCCGGGGTTGCCATTGCCGCAAACAAAGAGCTTTCGGTGCGGAGGGACAAATCCTATTAACATACAAAGGCAATCCCTCTGCCCTGCCAGCCAGATATGATGTAAAAGAGCCATGCTTTTTTAAATCCATCACTAAATTGGCATTGTAAGTAGCAACCATTAATTATAATGTTGGCGTGATGGATGTATTGCCTTTAATGAAGCATAAATGATTACAAACTGGGCCTCTGCTTTTATTAAACTCTGTGGAGAGACAAAGCGTCACCGGTTTCGTAACTCAGCGAACAACGATAATGATGATAAAATGGATATAAACCTTATAAAATCAATCTTGGGAATGTCACCGACATCTTATGCTGTAGATGACGATGCCCTCTGATGTTGAAATTCATAGATCAGCAAACGACGTCCGTTTTAAGACACCGTCCACCACATCAGTCAGTGCACTTCTCGTCCAAATCTGCACATCTGAATGCGTCAGTTTACAATATGGGCGTTCCACTCCAGACACACCCAGTGTCTTACTCACACCACAGATGATTAAGACATGGGGTTATCAAACATACCGTACATTTGACAGGCCCATGATACACCCGTCGAGTCACGCTGCCAACCACAGGTCCGCTGCAGCGCTTCCTGTTTCACGTGTTTACACGTCGAGCGGATTGGTCCACAGCGGCTGCTTGTGTAATCTCACAGAGGCTCAGAGATTCAGAAAATGAAAGGGCAGTGACTAAGTCCTCGTTCTTCTGGCAGGATGAACAACAGACGGCCTGCAGCAGATGTACAATATGTAGTGCTATACCTGCAAATGCACCTCGTGATATGGATGGTTTTTTTTGTGACTTTCTCTGACTTGACTCTTAAATACTTCTTGAGTGACGTTCTCTCTGTCACTCAAGAAGTGCAACATTACAGAAACACGAAAGACACTGTTGATTGTTGATTGCTGTTGACCACAAACAGGCCACAGGCTGCTTTTACCTTGCAACAATTGTACTGTGAAAACACATTTTGTGAATGTTTTTTTTGTTGTTTGGCTCCTTTAGGGACAGAGACCACCATCTGAAAACCTTCAAATCTGTGGTGCCTGCCAGCAAACTGGTCGACTGGCTACTCCTGCAGGTGAAATCAACGTGTACTTAATCTTAACGCACATTACACTAAACAAGGCAGCAAGGGTGCGTAAACGACAATAACTTTCACTTTCAACTGTCATTGTACTGTTTGACTATATACTACATGTCAGTATTTTATTTTTGCTGAATTGCATTTTTCACTATTTCTCAGTTTTTCCATTGCAAATGAAACTAGCCACCCAAAAAACATGTATTATTTGCAACGAAATGCACTTTGGACATTTGCCACCGCTCAGTGACCTTGAAGAGCACAATCAAGGACGTGCAGAATCAGTCTCCCGATCTCTCATTGTCTTTATCACACACACACACATTTATTAATCATCACCCTCACTCCAGCAAACGCACAGAGAGAAGCTCAGGCCAGCGAGGCTGCAGCCCGCTGCACATGAGCAGCTGTAAACAGGACCTGTAGCTGACCGACTGTGTGCGTCACTCACTCTGTTTCCCAGGGAGACTGCTCCACCCGAGAGGACGCGGTGACGCTGGGCGTGGGGCTCTGCAACAATGGCTTCATGCACCACGGTCAGTTCCATTCTCTTATCACACACATGCACTAAGACAAACTGACCATTTAAAAAAAAAACTTTATTTCAGTCTGATTACTCAGCATGAGATTAAAGGAGGTCAATGAAACTCTGACATGACACGTGTATGGTGTGTCTTTTGTCTGTATTTTGCAACAGCTCACCCCCCCCACCCCCCCACCCCCCTTTCCCCTGTCAGTCCTTCTCTCTCTACGCACAAAAATGTGATACCAGCCTCTTCTTTGTCATGAAAATAAGAAAAGTAAACATACCCGGTCCAGCCAGGTCTCGGTAACCTCACTGACCACGTTGTAGCGGAGCGGCTTTGGCTCCGTCCCCGCGTGTTGAACGTAAACAGCATTAGCAGTGTACCCTAACCAGAGCTGTTTGGCTTAGCTACATGGCTGTCTGGGTCAGTCCACTGAACCGTGAGCGCTGGTGGAGGCCTTGAATTGAATCAGCCAGCTTCATCGGCATAGAAATGTATTAAGTGCAAAGCGAGACCCACTTAAAAGCAGCACTTATGGTGGAATACTGAAGAAGTAACATGACGACAGCACTTCCTGATGCTTATAGTGACGCATGTGAGACTGAAATCTAAGATGAAGGTGAATTGTTTCTTTTAATTGGAGTGGTTTGAAGTCTCCTGAAGGTGTAGTGAATATTGTTATTATTACAGGTCACACAAGCACACGGGTACCATTTCACTGGCTGCTTATTGACATGTCTGGTAGCTCTCGGTACAAGTGATGCATCAGATCAGAATGTAAACAGTACCAAGGCTTAAATGTGCACACGATGTACATTTAAACACACGGAACCGCTCCCATGAAGTTCTACAGTGACTTTATCCTCACTTTTAGATCTCCCACGCCTTCCTCCCTCTACCATCTGTTTGAAGGTGTCACCTGTTCTCCCTCCTCTCTACGACCTTTCTCCTCTCAGCCTGTCTGCACTCCTCACCTCTCCTCCGGTCACTCTCTGTAGTCCTTAGTCAGCACATCTGCTCTCTCTTCACCTGGTTCCTCGTGACCTCCGCTTCTTTTTTCTGTCTTTTTTTAATTCTGCCCATGTCTTCCTTGACTCTGTCTTTCTATGTCTGTCTGTGTGTCTGGACGTATTTGTTATGAGGCTGCTGTTGGGAGGATCCCTGACGATAGATAACACCGTTAATGTGCCTATCATCTGTCCTTACCTGCTTACATCATTCATCTACACGTCCGTCGCTAACACATGTTGCGTTTTACCCATCAGTCAACGTAACATACGGGATACAATTTCCATGTATCCTCCACTTGTCCTGTTATACGACAGGGTTGAATGGCTCCTAAGCCAAACTGTCGTTTACAAGTAGTTATCCATTTGACCGTTTTAAATACAGAATACCAGTAATGAAAGGAACAGTGAGTAATAGTTTTTTTTTTAACCACAGATTTCCCTTCTACCGCAATGTACTTATCTACAGCATTCACAGTTATGCAATTCAAAACTAAACATAATGAATTCATGTGTAAGTATTCATTTAATGTTAATTAGTCACATGTGACTAAATAGAACAGAATGAGCCTTAACACTGTTTTCTTGACCCTCGCACATTGTCAGCTGTTCTCAACACGTACATAATGATTTAGCATGTCTTTGCGTAACTGTGTGTGTGTGGGTGTTTGTGTTATTAGGGTATGCCAGCTTCCGGAGTAGCACTCCCTCTAGTTGAATAGGTAGTGTTCAGGTATTGTGTGACCACAGCCTCCGTGACTCAGAGGAAATAAATCACGTTCGGGGTGTGTGTGTGTGTGTGTGTGTGTGTGTGTGTGTGTGTGTGTGTGTGTGTGTGTGTGTGTGTGTGTGTGTGTGTGTGTGTGTGTGTGTGTGTGTGTGTGTGTGTGTGTGTGTGTGTGTGTGTGTGTGTGTGTGTGTGTGTGTGTGTGTGTGTGTGTGTGTGTGTGTGTGTGTAATCAGTTTGCTTTTGTTCACCTGAGGGTGCCAGATGCTCGCCAAATCTCTGAACAGCTGGGTACCTTCAGCTCTCAAGCCCCATGTTACAGATTCATGCACCTAAGGTTAGGAGATTTGGGCTCGTATGACACAAACAAGATACATATTTTCTCAGTTCTGTCCAACACAATAAAACCTGCCTCCCACATCATGGCTTTGGTCCAAATGTGACCACTCACTGTCATTATAGGCCCGCTTGCACCTGTTGCAGCAGTGTCCAGCAAATGAAAACTGACGGGGGAGAATTATTCGGTCGGTGTTCTAATGAAAGTAACCAAATTGAGGTTGAAATTCTAAAAAAGGCATCTTTTATGCAAGAAAACTGTTCTTGAGCACAATAAATTCTCACCTAGTGTAACTGTGGGCCTCATTTCAGTGGCGAGAAAGATTTTAAGGAAGCTACAGTAGGTTTAATGCAGAGTGTTTTGGTTCAAGCGTCCACGCTAGATGAGCCCCATGTGTTGGAGTGGTGCTCGGCCCAACAGTGGGACTTCTAAACCCACTCAGACACACGCGGCACACTGTTCCTCGTGTCCTCCGGAGGGATCCTTCCGAGGCCCGGCCTGAGCTGGCTACGACCCAGATGTGGCTTCTCTCCAGATGTTCCTGCTAGCATCATTAGCTAATGAGCTAATTAACCGCTGTGCTAGTCTGTCTGAAGATTACCGCACAATGAAGTGGCGGTTTTATGGGCCTTTGAAGTTTCAAATGACCTGCAGACAGCGTTAGTGCCATCATGTAACACACTTGACATTTACAAGTCCATTTTAGCAACAAGACCATCAATTTAGTCAGTTTGAGCGGACATGCTTTAATGGATGGCTAAAGCTTATGCTAAATGCATTTTTTTTGGCCTTTCATTAGTATCGCTTTACTTCCTTTTTCCTGCAACTTTGAACTGAGATGTAACCCATTGCTTATTCAGAATTTCAGTCAGTGGCTTTCTGATCACACGCTGTGTGTTTTCCCCTCCTCAGTCTTGGAGAAGAGCGAGTTCAAAGACGAGTCCCAGTTCTTCCGTTTCTATGCGGACGAGGAGATGGAGGGAACCAGCACCAAGAGCAAGCAGCTCCAGCGCAATGACTTCAAACTCATCGAAAACATCTTGGCCAAGTCCCTGGTGGTGAGCTGGAACACGGACACACACGCACACACGTACACACGCACACGCATCTACGTCTTTGTTACCTTTTGGAAAAAAAAGAAAAAGAAATCACTGTTCGGAATGGGAAACAATCGATCAATGCAGATGGATTCAAAAACAAAAGATTGTATCCACATTCATCTGGATACGCGTCACTCTTTCATGCAGATTCACGTGCAGGGTACTGTATGTGTACATACACAGAAGATATAACAGGACCGCATTGTACTGTATAGCTAATTGAACTGACATACTAGCATCTGCTTTAGGCTTCACTCTAGTTTGCTTGGAGCCGTGCGCGTGTGCGCTCTTCTCTCCAATCTCCACATCTAGCCCCCGTCCCCTTGTCCCCACGGGAACGGGGGCTGCTTTGATGACAATAAACACCTTTTGAATTTGCTCTGATCCACATGCATCCTAATGAGTGTTGTCCTGTGGAAATCAACTGTGCTGCCTGGGACGAGGTCCCTTTTGTGTTGCTGCGGAGGCAAGAGATTAAACTATCGAGACTACTAACGAGAGGCGACAGCAGCTGATTCCTGCTGTCAGAATCACCGAACACTCGTCTTCCTTTGAAGATTTCATTTTAGTGCACGGACGTGAAACACGGCGTAGGAAGTGCTAGTGAGCCCAGGATTTAACCCCTCTTTATTTATTATTCTGATTAAAATAAGACATTTCAAATGGCTTGCTAGTCAGGGCTTGTGACCTTTCATGTCATTCCAGTCTGTGATACCAATATATATCTTTTACCAACAGGCTGCTCAGTGCCTTTATCTAACAAAGCAGAGCCTAATTATAATTTAAATGCAACAGATACAAAAGCACTTAACAACCCCCACTCATGACATGACACAACAGGTGCTGGGAGAATAGAGTGAAGAGGAAAACCCCCCAAAGCAACAAAAATCCGACGTGAGATGTTTCAGCACCGTTTACTTTGGCATGAAAAAGACAACTCAAATTAGTACGGAGTGGAAAACATCTGTCCTGCTGCCCTGTTAGGTAGAGAAGATATTCTTTTGTGAGACAAACACAAAGCAGTGCAACATGTAGAAGCTTCTACTACAATACGTTTTTGCCAATAAAACAGCATAATTGTGGGAACCTTTTTGAAGTTTCTGAAAGTGAAGTTCCATGCATGATGAGACATAAAACATGCTGATGATGATCCAAACATGATGCATGGAGCAAAGGTGCAGAAAGGTTACATGGACATCCTTAGGCCAGGTTCAACGTAATAGATTCAGTGAAGGAAAAAGTAGAACGTGTCTGCTCACTGTATTAAAGCTCCTGGAACTTAAGGTGCAGCACACGTAGTCATGGGCTGGGTAAGGATTTTTATTGGTATTAACCTTTCTACAGTAAAAGCACAAAAGCTGAATGTCCTTTTGTCAATATCATTTGTGCAATAGGACACACAGCATATAGCGGAATATAACTGATGTGTATTTATGACACGTAGAATAAGGTCAGTGTACACTGTTTTGGGTCCAGCGGACAGAAAGTGAAGTGTTTACTGAAGTCCATTATCATTGGGGAAACCTAGAAGCATCACTAGCATCCCTTTTCATATCACATTGGGAAGTAGGCTCGCTATCTGTTCTTCCACAAGAAGTGGAAGAGGCTTCCCCCCCCCCCCCCGTTGATTAGCAGAGCTAATCCTCCCCTCCCGGCTATTATTGCAGTGAAGTGCAGGAACTCTTTATTTATCGCAGCCATCTCCTCTGATGTAACTGCAGAGATCCTCATCTTATCAGGGCCGTGCAGCAGGAAGATGGCCCCGGCAGCTTACCTAATGGAAGCGGGCTAATGTGTTCGGTGATGACAGCGTACAACTAAGCCTCGCCCCACTGGGGAATAGAATGTGAGAGGCAAGCAGAGAACACCATCAGGAGCAAGACCACCTGACACGCAACACAAATCACAGATTGGAAACCTGCAAGATTCCCAAACTGTGATAATGTCCGGATAGTTTGTGTATCGGAGGTGTCACCTTATTTTTTAGCACGAAGCTTCAGTGAGTCCTCAGAAGAAATTGGGTCATTTCAGCAACAGATGTCAGATGTACGAGGAGTGCGAACGACAAGACGGGATGTGACAAATAGCAGCAAATCACAGAGAAGCAATGAATATGAATATATACTGTGTGTCATGACAATTATTTTGCCACTTGCTCACTCGTGATGCTGAACCAGTGAAAGACGTTTTAAGTCCAACAACCAGTCACCCGTGTAAATGTGGCAGTAATTAGGTGATTTTCTCTGCACTAGATTCACCCCGAGGAAGAAGACTACGGCTTTGAGATCGAGGAGAAAAACAAAGCCATTGTGGTGAAATCTGTCACCAGGGGCTCACATGCTGAGGTAATGGCCAACACACACACACACACACACACACACACACACACACACACACACACACACACACACACAGCATCTCCTTCCTGCCCCGGGGCATTAGTTCTAGTAGGTAATGGCTGTCTACTGTTTTGACGGCTGCTGTCAGTCTTCCTCTGTTTCGCTTTGGAAGGAGTTCATTCTGATTGGCTGTAGAGCCATTAGATATGCTCACCCACATCCCCTCCACAAAAACACACACACACTTTATCCATCTGTAGTGATTTTTAAAATGCAGATGAAGCATTTAAAACTGGCATGATTATCGAGTTTCTCTTTAACAAGCGATGTTTTAGTATTATTGTTATGTTCAGGGGCAGCCTGTAAAAATGGGATTTGTCATATCTGTGGCTACTCTGTCAGCAGCGACAGACTTTTATTTATTTTCCTGTGATTTCACCTTCTGAAAAAGGAGCAAATCCGACCAGCAACCAAACCTTTGTACCGTTTACACAATCTTTCCGGCATCTTCCTACTTGAAAATGCAGGACGATGCCCTGGCTGTTTGTGGAATCTTCCTTTCCCACAGGTCCAGGGATGTGGAAACCCTTTACTTTACTTGCCCTGCACTATTTTAATTTACCAGAATTCCTCTTTTGTCCCTGGTCTTGCGGTTCAAGTTTCCTCATCCCTTTCTGTTATTTTACTCATTGCAGTTCTTTCCCACATTGCTCCTCCTCTTAAGTCATTCTCTGGACAATCATTCTCCTCTGCCTCTTCCACCCTCCTCTCCACTTCTCTCTCTCTCTGTCCCCACTCTTACTCTGTTATTCATCCCCAGTCTCCCTCGTTCCCCCACAATAACAGGATTGCTAGTTGTGACACGGCCCCGTGTGCCAGCACCGTGAATGAAGCTCAGCTGATTCCCATGGGGGCTCTGAAAAGGGCTGACAGACACATACAGAGCTCTTTCACTATATGATGCTGTTCCAGCAAATCACGTGCAGACAGGCACCCATGCTGTATACTCGCGCACACGCATGCACACACACACACACACACACACACACACACACACACACACACACACACACACACACACACACGCACACCTACACACACACACCATTACACATTCTGTGGCTCCTCCCAGTTGTTCCTACAGCCATCCTGGGCCCATAGTCAGGGGGGTGGGGTGCCCGGCTCAGCCAAGGCCACCCCACCGGATCTGTGCTCAGGACACTGGACTCACAGCACGAACACACAGAGGCAGCATTCTTCTCCCAACGTGACTGAAGATGTGCAAGATGACTGCATGTGATGACGTGCAGCAGGCTGTGTCTGTCCTTTAAAAATAGGGGTTTCAGAAGCTGCAATTGCGTGCAAATCCAACTGGCAGCAGGCAGGAGACTAAGGTGTAAATATCATGCACTTTAATCATATCTAGTAGCCAATCTGTAAATGCACTCCCTCCATATAAAAAAGCCTGTTCATATGCTGGAAAATACACGACAAGACTGAACAGGCTGTGGACATATTGAGCGGTGCACGCTGATTTTCTCTCTTATGTTTTGGTTCGTGTCCTGCCGTGCTCCTTGGAGGCACATGTACCGAACTTGGACTTGTTTCTGGGTTCAGTGAGGTAAAAACTTGGATGATACTCTATCTGAGCTTAATGCTGCACATGGTTTTAGTGTCACTGTGACACTGGAGAGAATTGTTGCCCACCTGAAGCCCTTGCTGTGCAAAAGGGGGGGGGGGGGGGGCTTTAGAGGGAGCTGGAAACAAGCTGCAGCCTAAAAATAACCACCATTGTGTGTCCTTTCTGTGCGTCTGTCCACCCAGATGGCTGGCCTGCAGGTGGGCAGGAAGATCTTCACCATCAACGAGGACCTGCTGTTCCTCAGGCCCATCTCCGAGGTGGAGACCATGATCAGCCAGGCCTTCTGCATACGACGCTCCCTGCGGCTGCTGGTCGCCACCAAGGCCAAGGAGTGAGGAAGCGCACACTCGCTCAAAAGACACACACACACACACACACACACACACACACACACACACACTCACACAGGGCTCACTGGTCTGACTGGTCTTTTCTCACCCAGGATTGTGAAGATCCCTGACAACCCAGACAGCCTGTCCTTCAGACTCTGTGGCTCTGCCCCTCCTCATGTCCACGCTGTCAGGAAAGGTGAGTGACTTCATTTGACAAATGAGAATAACAAGCAGGATAAGGACATACTACTTAACATTTAATAATAAAATAATAAAGCTACCAATAAAGAAGATGCTCCTTTCTTATCTCCCAAAATAATGTCCTCATTATTAGTCATGGTCCTCGTTTACTCAGCTCACAAGAAAGGACAGGATAAACACTATACCGTGAACAGATATGTAGGAGCTTGACCTTGTTATTGCAGACCTTTGGTGTCAGAAAGACAAGTAGTTCTGGGTGAATTTGAGGGGAAAGATGAGGTAACTCTAGCCTCCAACCACCTGTTACTTTCTGCTTTTAGTGAGCCTCCATTAGGTTTTTATGGCCACCTGTTAGTCAGACGGGCTGCTGACAGGATTCAAACCCCTAATAGACTCTACTTTTAAGACACACACACACACTCTATAATCAGAGCTAAAAGAGTAATGGGTAACTGAAGAGCTACCCCACACGTTTGTTCTCCCTTCTCATTCCTCCCGCTTTGTTGGTAGGTGGTGAAAACCAGATGTTTTCACCACCTACTCGTAATAGAAACATGAGTGATTCATGACAAGTTGAATGAATTAATCCAGATGTGTAAACCAGACAGGAGCAAGAGAGGACACACACACACACAAACACAGCGAGGAGAGGAGCCGCTCGGCGCATCCATGGAATGCGACCTCATGGCTTTACTTTGCTTTATTATGGCAAAGGGACTTCTCTGCTTCCTCTCGCCCTCAGTTCTCCCCCATTTCTCCCCTCTCCCCTCCCTCCCCACACTGTTTCTCCTCTCTTTCCCAGTGTTTTGTATGCCTTGTGGCCTCTCTGCTAAATCAGTTCCTAAATCAGTCCCCCTGTGTGATATCCATGCATGGGGTCAAGTAGCCCCAGAGTTGGGTAATTGTTGGCGCGCTGGGTGGGCGTGATGCCAGCGCGGGTATTTTTAGATCGGAGTGGAAGACGATGGAGGTGTTGATTGGACTTCCAGGCTGCTGAGCCATTAGCAGCTTGGGACAGCGTATTACGGCATTGAACTGAGTAATTTTCTATTTTCCCAGAGGAACAAAACATGCAAGCTCATGTGGGAATTGAGGCGAAAACCAGATTCCATATAAAGTGACCACGATTTAATATTTTGCAGAAGATATTTTTTTCCTAGATACGGGAAACACACGCACGGCACATTAAACTCCTGCTTTTTACTGACTTACGTTACATGTTTTCACAATAGCCCGATGTGTTGTGTACAGTTCCACTGTGCTTACACCACCTTGTGACCTTCGACCTCTGATCCTGTTTTGACACTGCAGGCTGGGAGGCAGCGGGATCGGGTCTTCAGCCCGGCCAGGTCGTCCTGAAGGTCAACGGCAACAACGTCAACCACAGCGACTACCAAGAGGCCCTGGAGCACTTCGCCGCGCAGCACACGCACCAGGAGCCTCCCCAAGCGGTGAGGACACACATGAAAACAAAGCGTGACAGACAATCTTTTCTTCATCGGAGCAGGGTTTGAAAAGAAATACAATCTTGTCAGTTGTGGGCTTGAAAGTTAATTAACCAGGTCATTCAACAACGCGGGACAAGCACACTAAATTCCCGTTTGACGAGCTAACAGACTGGAAAGCAGCAGTGACCCAGACATTCCTGCTCTGAGACGGTACATAAAACAGCATTAGCTTTAGTTAGAGCTACAATGTGTGTTTGTAAGAAAAGAAGAAAGAACTGTATAGTACTTCAAGGATTCATTTCTAATCTTCATCTCTGTGTGATACCAAAGTGACGCTACACTATATGTTCATTTATTTCATCAGCGTTCCAGCAGTGGGTGGTCTAGCGATCTCAAGCATAAATCACTGGCTGACACGTTCTCGCTGTAGGCCACTTGTAGTGAGGGTTGAACATTTTTCAGCTCGAGATACAATGCCCGGAGAGAAAAGGTAGCCCAGAGCAACAAACAAACCACCTATTTCCACTGAACCTTCATCCACTCCTGCTAACGAGATTCTTTTGGATGAATTCTGTTTTTCAGTTTTTTTTCTTTTTTAGAGCCACCAGTGGTTTACAGCTAACTGTCAAACAGCAAACCCCGTGTCTGGGTGTTAGTACATTCCTACAGCAGCACTCTGTGGCTCCAGGCGGGTATTTCACAGGGCTGCCGTCCGTATAGGATGTCCTCCTCTCTGTATAAAGCACATAGTTTTGTTTTCTTTAGTCTGGCCCACAGGCTCTGCTGAGCAGCCTTGTTTGGGGCTTGTAACTGTTGGTTCATTGAACAGCAGGATACATTAGATGTAGTTGTAGATGTGGTTAACTGCACCGCTGGTTTTTTGGCGGTGCAGTCAACCCTGATTACCTTGTCAGCTGAAAAGTGTCTTCAGATTCTTGCCTTCAAATTCTGTGTATAAAATACACCCACATCTACAGCTTTATATTAAAAAAATGCACATACTGGTACTTGAGCATTGCCAAATACAACCTCATTATTTTTATTTCATGCTCTCTCTCTTTATCGCACTTATACGTCAGTTTCTTTTTGCTCATTATAGTAATACCATGTAATATCATGTTCCCCCCCAGTGTCAGTGGGTGTATCGTGCATTCGAGGATGTGGAGGAGCTGCAAAGAGAAAGGGGTGCAGACGAGAAGGAGGAGAGTCATTTCAGTTCTTATCCAGCGGAGAACGGTTCGGACCACGAGGAGGAGAACGGCACCAACGGAGCAGGTGAAACACAATGTTCTGTTTTTATTTTAAATATCTGATGAAGGAGTCGATGCTGAATCATTCAAGTATCACAATCCTGTTAATTGTATATATTTTTTACCCATAGCAGTGATGTCAACAATTATGAGCAGCAAGTTTTATTTTCAGGCTGCAAAATTGATTGGAACAGTGTTACTTGGGAATGTGCTTTGATATAAACTGGCTGCTTTGTGTGTCTGTGTAGATTGATTGCAGACTTGATCAATCAGAACATTATGTTCCACCTAAAATGCTATTTTCAGACGACCTCTGAATTCGATCACTGTCAGTAGAAAGTGGCTCCAGCGGTAGTTACACACGCTACTTACAGCCAGTAGTTACAGTTGTAGGACATCATCTGGTCACACTGTGTCAGTGTATATACAATAAGTGACCAATTTTTCTTCCAGTGCTGGCAGAGTAAGTACATTGACAGATGTGCGCCACATCGTGTACCTTTTTACATGCGTCATTACTAAATGGATTTAAAACATAATATGTTGGTCTTTCCAAAGCTTTGGAGGTTTTGTTACACAAGCATGTTTTGTTTTGCATGACCATGACTTCACCTCTTTTTTTTAATTCACAATGCTAGTCTTTTATTTATTTTGTAACGGCAAATACATTTTTCACTTTGTATATAAGTGCTTTTCCTAAATAACTTGAATCCCTTCTGAATGCATGCAGAGTTTACATACTGACAGCAAGTGAAAATGTGCTGCTCCACAGACCACCGGCTGGCCAGACTCTCCCTCTCTGGCGAGCTGCCGCTGGTCAGCATGACGGTAGATAACGTCCACCTGGAGCACGGCGTCGTCTATGAATACGTCAGCCCTGCCGGCATCAAGAGCCACGTCCTGGAGAAGATGGTGCAGCCCAAGGGCTGCTTCAGCCTCACTGCCAAGGTAGTTATGTGGTGAAGTTTGATTATCTGAAGCTGATGAGTGAGTTGAAAATCTGATTCTGAGGAGAGAAAGCTGTCATTCATTTGTAGCTAAATGTTGATTGATGCCACTTTTAAGTTGTTGTAACAGTTGTTAAAACAACTTGCGTGTTCTCGGCTAGCAAAATATCAGATCTCGTGTATCATAGAAGATCCCAACATGGCCGCTCACCAGTTTGCGGGTCACTGATATTTGTTCAACTTGCAAGACAATGAGCAACAAAAAGGCCTTTTTGGCCTCACTGGTGGTTTCGGTTGTTTGTAATGGAAAGCTGAATGTTTAGTTAGATGAAAACCACACTTGCTGCTGCTGCAAGGAATGTTATTTTGGACTCTAGATATAAACTGTTACTGTAGGAGTGAGCCATCCTTACCAATGTCTCTTGTCTCCACAGATCCTGGAGGCATTCTCTGGCGATGACAGCCTCTTTGTTCGTAACTGCAGCCAGCTCATCTCCCAGAGTGACCGAGTCGTTACCATGCCTCAGTACGAGTTCAGGCAAATCTGTGACACCAAGCTGGAGAGTATCCGGCGGCGGATCAGCAGCTATAAGCAGGTACGAACACATAGACGTCAGGCCGTTCAGATCCAGCTGTTACACACAGAAACGTCCCCTACTCGTTGATATTAACTTAAAAACACAAAGATCCTTTATTCACAGCTCTTCTATATACACTTGTAAAACATGACAAAAAGGATAATAGTGAGACACAAGCTTTTTTTCTTCATTACTGAAAACACCAAGAACTCAATGAGTAGTCCATGTAGTGACCATGTTTTACCTTGGTGGTAAAAGTTAAAATCATTTCATCATAAACACAAATATTAGAGCTGCCAGTCATGTGCGTTGTTCTTTCTCTAAACTAAGCCCGTGTTCCCCTTTTCCACCCAGTTCGCCCTGGAGCTGAGGAACAAGGCGTGGCCCTCCTTCAGGCAGGCCGGCGTGCGCCCTCACCCGCTGGGCTGCATGGACTTTGTTCCCACCAACTGCCACGTCAACTTCATGCAGGTCTCCTACCCCAAGAGCACGACCTCGGCTGGCAGGACTTTCAGCATGCGCTTTGGGCGCAAGAACTCCCTGTTTGGCCTGGATCCTGACCAAGGTAGAGGGGGGAGGGGCACACACACTCACACACCTCTATCCAATATGTTGTGAATATTAGCGCAATCTCTGTCACAAAACCACTGCTTAAACCAAGCTTCACTCAGATCCATCCTCTCCCTGACAACACTGCTTAACCCACTTAACACCAGTGATCGTTTTGACTAATTACCCTCCATGACCACTTAAAGCCCTCAGCATTGAGAAAGTAATGTGGACCCCAGCCTCCCACAGTAGCCATGAGGGCTCCACAAGAATTCCCACAGTAAATTAGATGAGTGGTTGGCCGTTAAGACTCCATTAGCCCCAGGCCGTACCCCTGTTATTGACATGAGAAGTGAATGAGTGATGTCAGAAAAGATGGTGCCTCGAGGCGGCGTAGGAATTTGTGCCATTCACTCAATGCTGCTGCTGCTGCTGCTGCTGCTGCTGCTGCTGCAGGGGTCAAAGGCGGAGAGTAAAAGAGAGCGAGGGATTTAAGTGGAAATGGAATGGAATGTCGGCAAAGAATAATTTCAAGAAGAGGGCAAAATGTTAAGAAATCCTCCATCCATAGATAAAAAGAAGGAAGTAGCCTGTCTTCTGTCTATGTGGCCCGACTTTATGATATTAATTAAGAGTCTTTAGCTTCTGAACTCTACTCTCAGCAAAGATGAGAAGGCAGGAGAGTTAGCATCGCTGTCGGCGTTCCAGGAATGCCTCGTCGTCATCCTTCCTCTCAGCACCAGCTGCAAGTCAGACGTCTGACTAGCAGTTGTGCCAGCGAGGTGTTCCCCTCTGTGCCGGCTCACCCAGCCAAAAGTAAAGGAGACGATGCTTTCTCTCGTGACAGGCAGGAGATAGTCTTCAACGTTGCAATCACAAATTTAATGAATTTACAAGGCTTATTACCTGAGGCGGTGCACTTTCTTTTCTTCGAGCACCGCACCCTGGATTTTAAAGGAATGTGTAGAATGTAGTGCACACCCCGGGTTCACTGAAAGAACTTGATCTGTCTGCTGTTTTGGGATGTCTCAAGTTATTGCAGCACAGTTTGGCATTCAACCCAAGTAAACAAGTTTGTGTCCTGTGTATATCAGTCGCACGGGTGCCCTTTAAGAAGTTGTTTTCCATCAAAGACAGGAGTGTTGCCTCATATGGTTTTTGAACATCTTGGGTAACGTGATGTGATGTAATTGTCAGAGAGTGAAGTCTGTTTCTTTCACCCACTGCAAACATGCTCTTTACACCCCCCTCTGTCCTGTCCCGCAGCACAATTGAACCCCATGTCCCACACCCAGCACTGTGTGACCAGCATGGGCGCTCCCTCCTGGAGCTGCTCCGGCCTGGACGGGGACGAGGCGGACGGCAGCGCGGAGGTGAGCTCGGATGGAGGCGACGGGTCGACGGACAATCGGCGGAGCGGCGTCCACGGGGAAGGCGGGTTGAGCTTCCTGCTCAAACAGGAAGACACGGAGACCCAGGACGCCTACATTCACTTGTACAGCCGCCTGGACGTCGCTGTACGGGAGATGAGGCAGTATGTCGCTCAGATAGATGTGTAAGTGTTACAGTTTCCTATGAATTCTGTGCAACTGAACTATTTGTTCCTCACTTTAATATTGTAAAACCAAGTGTCATCTATTAAATTAAAAGAAAGGTGTTCACTCATATCCATTCAGACAATATTTTCAGCTCTGCTGGTGCTATTATCAAATATTGGCATCCCACTGGTGTTTATTATTTTCGTAGCCTTCACGGTGACATTTTGAGATCTCTGCATTAAAAGCAAGGAGCTGTTATCCCAACGCCAGCCTCCCGAGGCTGTTCGTCTGCCTCTCTTTGTCTGCCTGCCCTTTTGGCTTGTTTAAAGCTGAGGATTTACAAAAGGAACATTCTTCAGGCCCAAAATATTTATGCGCCCGGGCCCAGTACAGGAACAGGGAGTGAGGCCAGGATAACATCAATAGAAAGAGACACATATTGTGTGTCTGTGCCGAGGAAGGGGTGTGACAATGTGGCTGAATATTGTTGGATTGTGCCCAGTGTATTATATTTCGAACGATTTCATTTCAATATACTTTATATTTCTTGAGCTATTAATACATTTTAAACTATTTAAAAATGCAAAAAATATACTACAAAAAAAGATAAATAAATAAATAAATAAATAAATAAAAGATGTGGTGTGAGTAACACATCATCGTTTTTTTTAATAAAACTTTTTTGAATAAGGTCTCTTTTTTCCTCTCTTTAGCCTCTTGTCGTCTATCACCGAGCCCACGCAACCCCAGGGGGAGGGTGGGGAGCCTCCGGCCTACGAGCCCAGCCAGCCACCCTCTCTGGCCCCCTGCGAGGACGGCTGCGACCAGGACAAAGTGGAGCAAGGCGGCATTAAAAGGGTCTGCTTCAAGGTGAACGAGGAGGACCAGGAGGACTCGGGCCACGACACGATGAGCTACAGGGACTCCTACAGGTAACGACTAAAGACCGCGTCATAATGAAATCAAACACATCTTTCTGAATATTAGAATGTAACCTGGCTGTCAAGCTTAGGAAGTACATTTGTTTATCCTCAAATGTCTTCTGGTAAGCCTGGCTGCCTGGTAAGAAGCACACAATCTATATTTAGCTTTTATAGGAGCATGGTTGTAAAACACAAGAAAGGAAACATCGAACACCCTCGTGTCACACCTGGATTTGTAACTGTGGACTCTAAAAAGCATGAACAACATTGAAACTCCCTCTTTACCCTATAAACCCATAATGCTCCCCCCCCCCCCCCCTCGTTCGGAGGCCGAAAGTCATTCCAGATGTTGCCCTTTTTTAACTGCGATCGAGGGCTAAAAATAACTTCAAAATGTTTTGGTCAGATCTGGTTATGTCATTTGCTCGTTGTGAGTTCATTCAGATGTTTCTGTGTGTGTGTGTGTGTGTGTGTGTGTGTGTGTGTGTGTGTGTGTGTGTGTGTGTGTGTGTACATGGTTCACTAGGCAGTGCTCCACTGAGCCCCACCCTCCACCACCCACTAAGATGTAGTTATTGGTTGTTGGTGTGGTGGGCTGGTGTATAATAGAGCCAAATGTTTGGG
Source organism: Pholis gunnellus (assembly GCF_910591455.1). NCBI lineage: Eukaryota > Metazoa > Chordata > Actinopteri > Perciformes > Pholidae > Pholis > Pholis gunnellus. The sequence goes on along the minus strand of NC_136536.1, from coordinate 21,904,608 downwards.
GCGCGGCCTCCTCACCCACTCTGTCATTAAGGCCCCGGCCACGCCATGTGAAACGTGAGCTCATTGCAATAAAATGCATAGGAGAAATGTAGACTGTTGTTTGTGTGGTACACACACACGCACGCATGCGCACACACACACACACACACACACACACACACACACACACACACACACACACACACACACACACACACACACACACACCGTGAGGTGTTTATTCAGGGTTTGGACGCCCAGTGGAAAACCTCAGTTCAAGGTAATAGTGCAGGGCTGCACAGTGAATGTGGATGAATCTGCCCACTTGTGATGAAAGATGTTTCTGTGTCTCAGAAGGCGGGCAGTGAAAGCTTTTCTTTTTTTGTTGAGTCTTGTTGAAAGAATCGGACATGAAAGCCCGAGGTGGTGACAGATCGCGGCAGAGCTCAACAGTCAGAGGTCACTGCCTGAGTACAGTTTGTGAGGAACATAATGTGAAAACGGGAACAGAAGAGAGAGACACTTGCAGACACGGGGGGGTCAAAGACATAAAAATGGAAATGAGGGGGGAAGAAAGAAATGGTGATCAGGTAGTGCTTGTTCTAAACTCTGGTACGTTGTCGTAAATCTCTGGCTCCTGTATCTGCGTATGACCCTGCGAGGACCTTTTGTCTCGAATTAAGACGACTGTGTCCGGACCCAGCTGAAACGGATCACAGTCCCCTCCAAGCATCAGAATGCATCTCGAGTGATTGATCGTCCTTCGTCGCCTAACATTTCAAACGGTCCTATTTGTCTCTTCCGTTTCCTGAAACAGCAGCATCCCCAGAATTGATCCGCTACTATTGATTCGCTTCCTCAGGTAAACCAGCTTGCTCAAGACATTACACTTCCTGACAGCAGATGAACCTTCATTTCCAGACTTAAAACACTCCAGCTTGAACACATTGTGCAAGTAAAATTTGTGTTTTTATTGTCCGGGATGTCCCTGAAGCTGTCGCAGCAACATCCAAATTGCGTTCAACCTTTTTAGTAGCTGAGTAGTTCCTCGGTTCCTACTGTGCATTGCATTGTGGGACAATATGTCCATTAATGCCACACTAAAAATTCAAGTGGTTTCAGTCTGCACATTGGCATTTTTTTGTGTCCTTAATTTGGGCCGTTTTTCCACTGTGAATGCTACATCTACACCGTTTGCAAATGGGACATGGCTACAATTAACGAAGCAAGCTCTCTCTAATATTCTCGCGCGTGTGTGTGTGTGTGTGTGTGTGTGTGTGTGTGTGTGTGTGTGTGTGTGTGTGTGTGTGTGTGTGTGTGTGTGTGTGTGTGTGTGTGTGTGTGTGTGTGTGTGTGTGTGTGTGTGTGTGGTTTAGGTTTAAGCCAGATCCGCTACTACAAGCGGGATAATTGTCACAGTGGTGCTCACACTTTTGGCAGGAGGCGTGTGGTTAAATTTAGACAACACCTCTTTGTGTGTGTGTTTGCCTCTGAATTCAGCCAGAAAACACACCTACTTGTGCAGAAGCAGATATCCAGAAGGGGAGTAATGCAGGACACATAGGGAGAAGGGGAATTGTGTGTATATTAGGCAACAAATAAACAGAAAAGCAATGGGAGGCCTGGAGTATGATTAGACAGAGTGGAGGGAAAGAGTACAAAGACAAAAAAAACAACTTGGATTTACGAGTGCATCCACACATATTAGCATTAGAGTGTAACACAGTGTGCATGTTTGAGTGTGTGTGAATAAAAGCCAGCCAAGAATTCAAGCCAAACGACTAAAAGACGGCCGTATTAACTCTCTCCCCATAATTGGAGCAGCTCTGACGTAGCCAAGCCCCCACAACCACCACAATCACACTCACATACACACACACACATTAGGGACCACGGAATAACCCAGCAGGTGATATCCACTCCCTACTCCCCCACATTGTCATCCCTCTTAGCTGGCCACCAGCAAAAGAAAGACAAAGTCCTCCATTGTCGCTCCATAGCTCGTAGGCCATTTGTCATACTAGCTCAGCCTGTGAATCATTCAGAGCTCCTCCGAAGGCTATCGCGAGCGTGCTGACTTGGAGCGACGTATAATTTGAGCCACATAAATCTTCCACGTGCTCCCGGTAATCATGTTGAATCACGTAGATGCATGACTATAAATACCAGACCATGCCGTTTTTTCTTTGCAAAACTGTCTCAGGCAAGACTGTAAGTGCCAGCACGAAGGAACCCACCAAGCTACAGAGAGCTTGTGTTTGTAAACGTATCGGGGCAGATAGGCGAGCTCCATTTCAGTGTTCAAGGCTAGTGCATTTGTTAATCTGTGAAATGTGTGGGACTCTGAGTGTAAACCAGTGGCGGTTGGTTGCTGTGTGAAACATTTAATTACCTTTCAGTCTTTCATACTGTAAATCAGAAAGAGGCATTTACAATCAGAAGGATTACTTGGCAGCATAATTACAAGACGCAGCTCTCCAAATCCTCTCTGTGGTTTGAGAACGGAATGAACCCTTTGCTTTATTATGCATTTTAAAACTGTGTGTGTGTGTGTGTGTATGTGTATGCTTTATTACAGCGAATGCAACAGCAACAGAGACTCGGTCCTGTCCTACACCAGTGTGCGAAGTAACAGCTCATACCTGGGGAGCGACGAGATGGGATCAGGTAAAGGAAATGTCGAATATCTGACCTTTTCATGTGAAACAATGATCGCTTCACAAACCAGCGTCAAGCAAAGAGCCGACACGACAATACAAACGTGTCGCTCTCCAAACAGAAGAACGTGTAAAGTGAATTTAACGTAAACAACATGAGCGAGGCCGAAGCAAAAGCATGCTTCCCGAGTGTCAAACAAAGACAAGAAGTAATGGATGTTTGCATCAAAAAAAAGTGCTACTCCTCTTTTAGTTTGTGATAATGTTGATCGTATGTCACACTTCCAGAGCGCCAAAACAGAGAAATACTGGAGATGTTCGTTGGCGGTGACCGTGGTCAGATATTTCAGACACAACATTTCGTAACCCCGCAGCCACATTTTTGCTCCGTGAGCCAAGTATGTGTCCAACGCTGTTTATCGCCTCGTTATTTTGTCCACAATGAGGCATTCAATTGAAATGATTTAGCAGCCTTCATCCCCTCCAATCTTTTTCATCCGAATTTAAATTAAAACAGATGGATAGAAACGTGTTTGATAAGTGCAGATGGTCAAATAAAAATGAGCGCTGGCGTACAAAAATGTGTGATCTCTCCTCAAACTGTTATGTTTGGTGTTTTTATTTTCCCGCTGCTAGGGGACGAGCTGCCGTGTGACATGAGGATTCCCTCGGACAAGCAGGACAAGCTGCACGGCTGCCTCGAGCACCTTTTCAACCAGGTTAGTTCTGGGGTTCGGCCTGGACTACTCGATCCATTCATTTTGGGACTTCCAAACTTCCATCTAATTCGAACAGGACGTGGCGGCAATCTATTCCCAAACTCACACTTTGGAAGACAAACTGAGATGACTTAACTTTAAACTCAGCCAAAAGATTTAAGCACCACCACCACCACCGGCAAACGATTTGGATCAGATGATTGTGATAGTAATCAGTCGACATCTGGGCTGAGTTACCTCGAGGAACTCTCTGTCCTCTGGTCAGGATCCTGGTTTTCTCTCTCATCTTTTACTTGACCTCCTTTTCTTTCTCTCCCTTCCTTCATTCTCACTTTCTCCTCTCACACACACACACACAAACACACAAACACGCTGTCTTTTCATCTCCTCTTGCCGGCACTCCATGTTCCTTGGCTGCTCTGTGGGCTACTCTCACTGCTATAGCTCTTTGCACATGTAAACAGCAGCTCAGGGAGGCCTACAATCACAAACGCTGTTGTTGTTAATGCTGGAAGACTCTGCCAGAAGCTAGAGTTGTGTTTATATGCGTGTGTTTGTGTGAGCATGTGTGTTTGTTTGAATGACATGGATAGAAAGAAAGAAAGAAAGAAAGAAAGAAAGAAAGAAAGAAGATGAGAGGCGAAGATCAGCTGACAATATATACTTTGTGTGCTTTAATTTCTGCACACAGGTCGACTCCATCAACAGCCTACTCAAAGGAGCAGTCATGACCAAGGCCTGTGAGGAGACCAAGCACTTTTACTCAGACCACAGCCAACCAGGTATTCATAAATGTGTGTGTGTACCGCCAGAAAGGTGAGAGGGTGTGTTGTCATGTTGATACTGTTACACGACAGATACGCACGCTCACACATTCCTGGATTTTCTTTTACTTTTTGTGAACAGAGTTCCGACAAACAGAAGATTGGACGATTCGCTGTCGCTACATCATCCACAAGAACATCCAGGAGGACCCTTGGAACCTTCCCAACTCTATCAAAACCCTGGTGGAGAGCCTGCAGCGATTCGTGGACGGTTAGCGGAACACACGCACACACACGTGCATGTGATTCGTCTACGGTTACAATCAAAGTCAACTTGTTTTCCTTCTGTCCCCACAGATGGAAAGAACCAGCTTCTCCTGGCTCTGCTGAAGTGCACAGGTAGAGGAACATGTCAGCGTTGTAGATAGAGACCAGTTAACAGTCGGAGCAAGGCGCCGCTGACTAATCGAACTAGATAAGACATGCTGTGCAATCACTCGGCAGAATTCAGGCTCAAGCAGCAGGAAACGTCTCATAACTGGAGTATTTTAAATGATTCCAACAATTTAGAGCACTTAGCAAATGAGATCATCCATCATATGAAAATACAGCCAGTTCTACATCAGGGCATCTGCAGGTCCTTAAGACATCTTCAAAGGTTATTCAATTGTAACTGAAATATTTATTTATGATGTCAAGAATACAGTTTCATGGGATTTAATGTTTATATTGTCTTTGTTTCTGTCAGTTTGTCACATTAGTTCTAAAACAATGCACGCCTGCTTTTGTATTAATAATGAACAGCCTAGTAATATAGCCATATGTAAGTATGTTTTGATTTAATCACATCTGCTTTATTGCAGAAGATAAAGCGGATGTTTAAATGTATTTAGTTTCCAGTCTAATTTTCAGCGCTGTTTTTATTTTCCATATCGGGCACATTTCCATCTCCAGGTTGTTTTGTGTGTTTGTACAAGGATGAGGGCTTGGTGTCAGAGCACATGATGCTCCAGTCACTTTGAACTGTGCGCAGTGGCATGTGGTGCTAGTTAGTGGGAGATATCCTCTCAGGGGATCCAGGCTAATGGAATAAAGTATTTGTACCGGAGCAACTCCGGGACACGTGTAACGAGGAAGGTTACCGTGGGAAGTCGGGATGCCTTAACCCTCTTCTGCCCACTGATCTTCCCCATAATCTCCCCCTTTGTTCACAACAGACACGTCTCTGCAGCTGCGACGGGATGTGATCTTCTGCCAGGCGGCGACGGGCGCCCTGTGCACACTGGCGGAGCAGCTGTTGGCGGCGCTGCGGTCGCGGTTCAACAACGCCGGCGAGTACCAAGAGGACGGCAAGGAGACCAGCCGCAAGTGGCTGGAGCAAATATCTGTCATCGGCGTGCTGCTGCACTTCCAGTCTACGCTGGCACCACACCTGGTGAGCACAGATGTTTTATTTTGGCAAACTGATTTGTGATGTAGCTTCTCATAAGTTGGATGCATTACTTAAAAAAGTCTTACCTGATGCAGTTTTAAGCAAACATCAAGATGTAGTGGCTGTCCTTTTGCATCCGTGTGTCTTGGGTCTTTTGGGGTTTCTAGCAATGCAGGTGTCTTCTGACTATCGCAACTCTTTTCCCCGCTACGACTGAGCTCTCTTTTTTTCTCCCCCCGGCAGAAAGAGGAGCGGACCATGCTGGAGGACACCAAGGCGGCCCTGTTGGACTTGGACAAAGTCACTGTGTTCTTCAGGCAACTGGAGGATGAGTGTCTAGTCGCAAGTAAGAGACTCCAACAAGAAAGACTGACTCTGCCCATTCAAACCACACCGCTGCTAATGAGCAGCTGTATGATTCGACCAACTCTGAATAAAGTTCCATTGTGTGGATGTATGGAAGCCATTGAGGGCGAAATTGACATTTTATCATTGCAGATTCCGTTTTCTTTTCAGTGGAACGCGACTGAATAGGGAGCTAAAACAACACCATAATGGCTCCATAAATCATCTCAAACAAGGGCACAGCATGCCGTCTCTTAGAGTCCTCGTTGCCCTTGTATTAAAGATAAGACGGCCCCTTCTTGACAGGCTCTAAGAGGGAATCATTCAAACTAGAGTGCTGCTCTGAAACGCATGAAATACTGACACATATGGAGGCACCGATAGATATACACAAACAGTACTGTAAACTCATGTGTAATACTCCGCTGCATGAAAAGGGCAAAACTGATTTTGTGGTTTGCATCGCTTCCGTCCCGCCAAACCACTCACGGTCAGAGCATTAATTTCAGAGTACGCATTTGAATAGAAGAGTGCACTGCAGTAGCTTCAACTGAGAATGCACCGCAGGTTGTTCATAGTGGGCATTGTGAGCATCCTGACGTGACCGGGGCACATTTGTGCCTTTTAATAACCTCAGTATCTGTATTCACTGAAGGTGCTCACCGGCCACCAGGAGCCTTAAAGCCAGCAGATACAAAAGGACGGCCGCATCCTGAATCAGTTCTCCTTTCAGCCTCCTCAATGTGGCCGGCAGAGATTTGCCGTTCAAAGGAAAAGCACAACATGCACTTCCCATTTTGGGAAGCAGGGCTGTGGATGAAGCAGGGGATTTGTTATTCTAGGATCACGCTCTGCAGCAGAAAGTATTTAGTGTGCACATGGCATGCGTATATTTTGCACGAACATGCAAACCAATGCCTGCACATACTGACTTGGTCATTCATACTGCACTTTATGTAAGACCGGCATGTAGAGATATACACAGTGTGCAGACCTAAACTCCTACACTTTGATGTAAAAAAAAAAAAGCAACAAACAGTTTTTAACCAAACGGCTTCGCTGAAGTTGCGTTTCATGCTCAGAATGCTGCAGTGCAGGCAGATGGTTTGTGGCGGCAGCCTCCATTGGACAGTATTGATTTGCTAATAGCATCTTCAGCAGGCCGGGAGCTATTGGTGGGGCACAATCGTGTGAGCACCACAGAGTCTGAGGCATCACGGCCAATTCCACAGGATTACGTCGTGATGGGTTCTCTCGCAAAGAGCGCTGACCCTAGAGGTCGCTCAGTAAAGGTCATCTTTTCCATTTTCTAAGAACAGCTCATGTGCCACAGTCAGAAACCGCTGCAAGGTATTCATTATCACTAGTCATGTATTGTTTGTAGAATTAGAAAAGGTTACTGCTCTGCTTAAGTAATTCAGTTATGACAAATTAGTTTGAACTACAAAGGGAGCAGAAATACGCCAGACAACCATCTAAATTGTACATGTGTCGTTGTCCTCCATGATGGGGATCAACCTCTGTCCATTTAAAAACATCTCATCCCACCGGTGTGTGTTTGCCAGAAGCTGTTACATTAAAAACAGACATAACAGCATATGTCGTGCAGATTTCCCCAAAATGACCATCGGTAATTACCGATGTTATATTTAAATGGTCTTGTGTCTTTTTTTTCCATTACCGTGCGCTCTGTGGCAGTGTCAAAGCCAAAGTAAGGCCATGCTGGAGACACAGGGAGTTTTCCACATTTCATTTAGTTGACATTTTTCTGAAATCCTGCTTAGTAAAAATACAAATAACTCAAAATGATTGCTGACGCTCAATAATGCAGCAGTACGTCTGTGCTGTCTTTAACGGCATCGGAAACCTGGACTTCTGACAAATGTAAACGTTAATACACGTTTAGAGTGACGGGCCTGTAAAACTTCACTGCTCTATCATTAATGCTGAATTGCATATGTGTTGCATATGTGAAATGAAGTGTTTTTGTTCACTCTAAAGACTATTACATAGTCTAAAACAAAACATCTGAGGGTCGCTGACTTCATAGCCCCTCACCGTTTGTTCACTCAACACATTTTCACGTGTTGAGTGAACGGCCAGAATGATGATAGTGCGGTCTTGTTAACGTTCTCCCCTGTCTGCGTCTATGTATTGCAGACACACCGGTGTGTTACCAGGTGGAGGGCAGCCGGCAGGCCCTGAGGGTCACTCTGTACCTGGACAGCTGTCACTTCAGCGAGCTGCCCACCCGGCTGCAAAATGGAGGCAGCCTCAAGCTGCAGACCGTCCTCTTCACCAGGGGTAAGGCTGGGACAGAGGAACAAAGGGTGTGGAGAAAGAAGTGTAACACCACACAACAGTGGCGAGTGTTGTTCCTGTTAGAATACAACATCTGTTTACCAATAGTTTTATACAGGATTTTTGTTTAAGCAAGAACATAAACTACAATTCTGCATTAAAAGGTAGTTTAATTTAAGCATTATGAAATAAAAAACAAAACTAGAGTCTCACCATGACGTCCAATGCTCAGCACACTGTTTGGGTCAATGGGGCCAAATTCAGAGAGGGTTATATTGAACACAGAGGAAACACTTCTGCACGCTACACATTGAGTTGTATAATTTAAAAACACTCTCAGAGCATTATGCAGCCTCTCACACACGCACATTTCCTGAAAGCTCGAGCTTTTATTAAGTTAGATTGAAGCCTTTTACTCGGCCATTGACGACACTCCGCCTTTGCGTTCTCCTCTGCTGCCGTGCGCCTTCTAGTTCTCCATCAGTCTCTGCTGGCCTAGTGTGAACGGATAGAGTCATGCATCAGGCCTGTCTGCCAAATGGCCATTATACGTACTTCCATAGACGAGCGCCAGTTGGAACACTAACCCGATGACAGAGCTCACATCGTTCTCATGTCGTTCAACTGGAACTAAGTGCTGCATCGCAGCTTCAGAGCCAATCAGCAGTACAGGTCTGTGGTTGAACATTGCCACCTACTGGAAAATAGTCTTTGCTGCAGGTTGGGGGGGTTGTTACGGTATTGCAGGTGCTGAAGTTTGTGTGAGTGCGTGGCCATATCTGTGAGCACCTTATATATTATATTAAGTAAGGAGATTTAAGGCATTAAATGTTATTTCACACTGGAGGTTAGGATTACGCCTGAGGCTGGTTGGATCGGATGGATTTTCAGAATCAACATTAAAATGATGTTTGTGTTAGTTTAGGGTTGGAGGGCATGAAAACGTGCGATCATGTAAAAGCGTAACCCATGTGTGTTGACCTAAATGCCTCCTGCCCGTTCCATCCAGCACTGGAGCGTCCAGAGGGAGTGTCCCAGCAGGACTACGCAGCCATGGAGGAGTTCCAGCAGCGCACCAACGCTGTCTCACTGGAGAAGGTCAAGGCCTACTACCGCAGGCTCAGGTACGCCATGCTACACTGCGTCGCTGCCCTCACTAGCGCTCAGGGATATATTTCACCTTAAAGGGAGAGTCGACCCTGTGATGTTGCATAAGCAAGCAGAAACGCTGCTTCGACTGCTGTTTGAACTAGTTTCAAGGTCCTGAATTGTTCAAGGTGAGAACTGACTCCTTTAGCTGGACCAGTGGCTCATGTAGTGACATCAGTGATATCTATGCAACATTAAACAGCCTTTGATATGAACTTGGTTAGCAGTGAATGTTGTACATTTTTGATAATCTCTGTCTGCATCATATTGTTTTTAGATGTCACGTGTGCAAGATACAATGTTTACAAAATGTTTACAGTAAAAATGTGTATTTAAATAACTGTAAAATATTATATTCAGCAATTTCAGTTCATGAAGTTCAGATCTACAGAGCTGCATATATGACCGAGTTTTTCTTTTCTTTGAGTTATTATTTATTGCCCTGTGTAGTGTGATGTCTTGTGTGTGCGTTAATCCCCGATAAATTACTCATGCAACATCAATAAATGATGAAATATGTACTGTAACGGACACATATTCTCTAAAGCGAAGTACTTGAGATGCTAGATGACTCAGCTTTCACACAGAGTGAGTCAGAGGAGAAAAATGTGTCGATCTCCGAACAAGATGGAACTAGATATGTTCTTTTCCCCATACAGGGCTTTCTATTTGGAGAAGTCCAATCTCCCTACGGACTCAAACACCACAGCGATGAAGATAGACCAGGTAAATATACACTTATTCTGTTACATTTCCCATTTATTGCCTTTGCTGTCTACTTTACAGTCTCGTAACTTATATCCTGTTCTTGTAACATGAGTCCATTTTTTATATAACGTTGTGACTGGATATAAATGCAAGCACAGATACTGGGCCTTGAAGTTAGAGACCTGCAACCAAGCATTTCAAAAGTAAGATGTACTGGAGTCCTGTTCCCTCCACTGGAACCCGCACCCTCCCCTCCAACTAGTTTGCCAAGACTCCCCCTATTAACTCCAACTAACCTCAACACGTCAACATTATACAACTGCATCCATTTGAACCTCAGAGATGATTAGATTAGAAAGCGAATCCTAGTTTCCCAAACTGACTGTAGCTGAACTAGATTCCAGTGAATAAACCCGAATAGAACATAGTTTCAATATCTAGAGCCTCATTCTCAGGTTTTCATCGTCTTTTACAAGAAAGGCTACAAAGAGTTGAACCTCTTTGTGTTATTCTGAAGGGTTGTCCTCTTATTTCTGCTGGTGCACCATCTTAACAAGTCACTTACTCTTACTTAGTCTAGTATCAAATAATACAGATCAACTTTTTCACTGTTTAAAAAAAAAATCTTAATTTGCTCTCATTTTAAAGGGACAGTTAACCACACAATCCAAAATATATATTAACATAATCCGCAGGCCTTGTTTTCAGAAGTTTCATGTTGCAACATATGGTTGAAAGAAAATAGTCCCTTCATGAAACTGCTCACAACAAGGCCTTTGGATTATCTTAAGTACCATGTCATGATTTCTGGAAAGTGATGTTGCGTTTTTTGGGCATCAATGAGAGTGTCATGTTGTCCTGTTATACTGGAGAGAAGGCAGACGGCTCTACAGACGATACCTACAAAACTAGGCAACTCACACCAAAACAATCAAGACTCTCAAATAGCACTTCTGGGAATATGTCTATTTCTTGATTTTGCTGTGAACTGTCCCTTTAATTGATATTCCTGTGTTATTCGTCAGTATTAATATTTGAATATAAACAAGTTGGTTTTATAGTTTTGCTGAAATACAGATTTTAAAACTTAATAGTAGTGTAAATGACTTGGTAAGATGGCCACCTTTGCCACTGTAACTTCTTGTTTGCAGTCCATTAAACCACTGACCTGTCTCCTCCCCACAGCTGCTGCGACCCCTCAACACACTGGACGATCTCTGTCGACTGATGCAGTCCTACGTCAACGTGCGCCCCAGCGCCCAAGGCCACCCGTCGGGTGTCAGCGTGCTGTGTGTGTCCTCCGAGCTGTGTAACCGCCTGGGAGCGTGCCACATCACCATGTGCGGCACAGGCATGCAGAGGTCAGCCCGGCGCCACGCTGACATTTTTGTACCGCTTGTGTAGCACCACTAGACTGTCAGCTGCGATCAAGATTAACACAGCGCGGCCTCGCCTCGCTGTTTTGAATACGTTTCTACTTCGAGGTGTCCCGCAGCGGGTGCACATACCTGTGTGGACAACCCCATTCGTGTGTTTTGTTCCAGAGGTGCACGCCGAGCTGACCCTCTCAACCCGTTTGGTTCTTTGCAGATGTACCCTGAATGTGACCCTGGAGCAGGCGATGATCTTAGCCAGGAACCACGGCCTCATGCCGCGCTGCATCATGCAGACCATGGATATCATGCGCAAACAGGTAAAGCTCAGGGGCCGTGGATGCCTCGTATGGCCTCCCCACTAAAGTGTGGTGTCTTTGCACCTACATTTTGTTCATTACAAATTATTTTACTATGACTGATAATACATCTATTTTACAATAAGAGAAAGTGTGTTTTTTTGGATATTGATGTGTATTTAATAATACAAAAATCTTATCCAATTTTGAAGTTTGATGTCTGATGCCATGAGCCCAAGTGTTGCACTTGAATGCGTCACAGTACAATTTGCTTGGAATTACAACTTAATTAATCATATTTAATCTCCCAGCCTGATTCCATGTACAGTTAGAGGAACAATTGTGATCAAACATTTTTCTCAGCTACTTTAGCACCAAGTCTTACCGTATGGATGCCTTTGTCAAAATCATATCAAATAATAATCTGAGTTGCATGAAATGCCATCAAATCCCCTGAGTTCCAGCAGGTATTTCTAGACATTGTGGGCTTTTTAATGCTAAGTGATTCAGTGTAATGTGGTCATTGTAGAGCATATAGCATAATGTTTCCTTTTTTTTTTTTTTATTACCAGGGAGCAAGAGTTGAGCTCTCTGCTAAAAATCTCAAGGTAATGGACCAGATGCCTCCATCATTCCCAAGGTACTGTATAAAACCTCTTCCAATGCCATCAGTACGTGATATGGCCTTGAGACGAGGTGGATTCTCCTCATTTCCTGCTTTTCTTTTACAACAGGCTCTTCAAGCTGTGTTTGCCACCGTCAGATGGAGATTTCTAAGAAAACCGTCACTTCAGAGAAGGCATCAGAGAAGAGGGTGAATGTGAAATAGGAAGATATGATGAGAGGTGGCAATAACAGAGGTCTCACCGCTTTCTTTTCCAAGAGACGCTCCCACTGGAAACCCCCCCCCCCCCCCCCCCCCCCCCCCCCCCAACTGCCCCAGTTACACAGGGATCATTCCACCATGGATACCACTAAAGTCCTCAGTGCAAAGTACAGGTTAAACAAGACTGTACAAACGACTAATGACAGCTACTAGGGAGCACCTAGATTGAGACTGATGCAGCCTGAAGCTCCAGACTAGTCATGTACTGTTATACTGGGAAGCCACCCAGATAGAAGTAGCATTGCTCTGTCTGTCTGTCTGTCTGTCTGTCTGTCTGTCTGTCTGTCTGTCTGTCTGTCTGTCTGTCTGTCTGTCTGTCTACACAAGGCTGACAACTGGTGCAAAATGTTCACAACATCAGTGAAAGGGAGAGGCCAGCTTGAGGCCTCATACAGAAGACACCAACAGTGATTACGCTCCTAACCGAGCTGGATTAACTGGATTAACCAAACTACCTATAGCTGGCTGTCATACTAAATGCAGATGCTATCCGTTCTGCCTTGGACTGCAACTCCAGAGAGCTGCCTCTCTGTTTGGACCCCAAGTGAAGTAGAATACTTGAATCCCCTTGTGTTCACGTCTGTAGCTGGCTGAATAGATGCAGGAAGACTAGACAGAGGGATGGAAGTAGGGATCGAGGGACAGATGAAAAGAGGGATGATAAAGAGGGGGGGGGGGGTCTTTCTTCAGCCCTTTGCATGTGGTTACTGTGCAATTACTGTAGGTTTAGTGTGAGTACTGTATTACTGCACTATATGAAGGATAGTTATTTATTGTGTCCAGAAGGAGCATTTTTACCCCTTACTTCTACTATATCAGGTATTAAAGAATCTAAAAGCATTCCAGCCTACGTATTGAACAGTATTTAAAGGACCAATGGCATGCCATTCTTTTCTTTTTTTAGACGTAACTGCTTGAGTATTTTATTTATATGTTTGGACATCAGGAAGTGTTACTTGGATCTTCAGGGAGAGCAAGGGAGGGAAGATGAACAGAAGCTAGCTAATCAGAATCAGGACAAAGGAAGCTAAAACAAACCATCCCGGGCTGCTTGTCAATGAGCAGCCAAGTCAAGAGGTTTTTAAATTATTAATATATTAATTCAAATGTACTAGTTGAAGGATTGCCTTCTGTTAACTAAGACATTATTTAGAGTTTTTTTAACTGTTTTTTACGTTGTCTTGGAACTGTTGTATTCACTGTGGGTAATAAAACAAGCACAATAATTGGTCCATTCAAGTTGCAGTGTTAGCAAAACGTACTGTAAGCAGTTCTTTAATGACGCAAACAAAGGGATCGTTTCAGGACTGAAACACAGATTTTAATTTCTTGTACATACAAACTGTAACGATGTCAGAGGAAAAAAAGAGATAGGATATGTCCGAGTGATGCTATAACTTAAATTGGATTATTTTTATGAAGATAGTATATAAAACATTTTGTATTCATGCCCGTGCATTGGAGAAGTGTAACCTCACTGACAACTTTTTTCTTTTTCTTTTTTTTTACTGTTAAATAGATTCGAGGAGCATTTCATGAATCTGTCTCGACATGCTGCACTCATTAGGCAGATTACTTAGTCCTTTTTAATTTATTTAAAAGCACTCTGCCTCCAAATGTGCATGTTGGAATAGTCTCTCCACATCCGTCGGCACTAGCATGGCCACCGTAAATCTACACCCCCCCTTCTGGCACATAGGACTCAGCGGATATTTGCATCATCATCTCCTTTATTAAATTCACTCTTAATCTGAGCAGTGTGCATTGTACAAAGGCAGCATTAGTTACCGTAATCTGGTTTTAAGCACCCGCCACCAGTAAAAATGATCTAATGACTGCAGCATGTTGGTGTAGCCGGACAAACAAATATGTCACTGATTACACATTTATTTACATTATTCTAATGTTTTTTTTTTTTGTATATACCTTATTTGCAATTTTATGTTGCTTGAAAATAACTGTACAAAGGATCTTTGTTGAATCTTTCTAAGATTATCACTGTAAATGCAATCTTAACAAGCTAGTAAATAAAATGTTCACAGTGTGATGGATGTTTTTTCAGTGAAGCAGCAAAGTGGCCAACTCAACAGAGAGGACATGGTGTCCAGCATGAAGTGTTTGTCTCTCATAACTGTCCTGCTCTACAGTGTGTCCTGGCTGAGATGTTCCATTTATTTGTTTTACGTCTCACCGCATGTTGACCGATACTATCAGATTTTTGGCAAGTACATATTTGTCTTTTGCCTTTGCTCAACCACAGAATGCAAACCTTTAAAACAACATATCGTCATAGTTGTATGTGTCCATTACACTGACCGAAGTCAAAACCACACATGAATATTGCATGAACATGCATCATCTTCTTTCCAGCTTTTTTTTTTTTTTTTTGAATATAGAAACAAGACACCTTAATTTTCCCCAAATAAAGTAATCAACTGTGAGTGTTTTGCCGACACACCTGGCCAGATGTCGCAGCGTTAGAAGAAGGCTGGTTGCATGTGTCAGTTTAACTTTGCATTCCTGGGCCGTTACATGATTGCAGATAGCTTCTGAATTGCTGATGACCAACGTGATCAGATTGTGGAGTGAACAATCCTGTGCATTTCCCCTCCTTGCTGTGTCTGTCAAATGACCGGAAGGGGCTACTGTAAAAGCAGATGCCGTGCAGTTTCGCGTGGTTATCGCAATTGGTTTTCCAGGGGTGGGGTGGGAACCGACACCGACTGCATTCGCCACACCAGCACACGCACCACTCAGCACCGGTGATGCATCCCCGCGGCGGCAAGGACACGGACAACTCCTCGTTAGAGTCGTCTCGACTTTAGGATGGTGCAGAAGTCTCTCAACGGCGGGGTCTACCCAACTCAAGCCGAGGAGAAGAAGCACAGGGTCGGCTTTGTCGGACTGGACCCCGGCGCTCCCGAATCTGGCAGGGATGGGGCGCTGCTCATTGCGGGCGCGGAGAGCACCAAGCGGAGCGGCATCCTCTGCAGACCGAGGTCCAGCATCTCCGCCGGGAGACCCAGGCCGTCGAAGAAAAGCGCCAGCTATCGGAAACTGCAGAATTTCCTCTATAACGCACTGGAAAGACCGCGGGGATGGGCGTTCATCTACCACGCTTATGTGTAAGTGACGGACGGGCTCCGACCAAACATGTTGATCCGGTCACCGTGGCGTTTTGGGCTGGGAATTTAATTATGTATTTGTTTTGGGGGGGGGGGGGGGGGCTGCTGTGGAGTTTTGCGGGTTTTGTGCCACGTTTTGCGCTGATGATGCTCAGAAGGCGCATCGTAAAGGGTTAAGCGTTGTCATGTTGCTATAGCCCGATTAAAGGAAGGGGGGGGGGGGGGGTCACTTCACCTGCAGAACTCCTGCTTTAACTCTTAACGTCTTGAAACTTCTGTTTGTGTTTTTCTGATTGAGCCGTTAGACTGCATGCGATGGTGCCCGTGTTCGACATGTTACACGCTACATGGTTTGTTTCGTTGATAAAGAGTTCTCGTGTGTTGCGGCAGCAGCACGGGGTTTCAGCACCGCGGCCTGTGGACAGCTCCGCGCCGCGTCACTGTACTTCCACTAATTAACGTCGCAGCCCGGCTCTGGCCGGTGGGAGGGAGCGTGCTGGATGCCACAGCCAGAAAACGGCCTGCGAGCTGCTTGGAGTTGGAACATGATCGCTATCACTCCAGCGATGCTGTCATGAATAATGGAGGGTGGTGACCTCTGGTGAGAGGGCATCCCCCCAGCAACAACTACAATCTTTTGCGGAAAAAAACCATCCCTTGATTTTTTCAATTTAAAGGGGTACTGCAGCAATTTAGTGATGCACTTCCATAAAGTTTGGGAAGGGGCTAACAAAAGAGACAGGAGAAAAAGAGTGGTCAGAATCAGTGCAGCATGGGCCATGATATCCACACTTGGATCCGACATTTCCCATAATCCCTCTTAATCGCCCGCATCTTTCAAATGCCATGTCTGTGATGCAGATTTTCTGTTAAAAAGAATGTTGTCATCCATTATTTTTTACTTTTCTCAGAGTTGATAAGGCTTCTCCTGAGCCACAGAAGACATTAACTGTTTGTCAGAGCTGAGCACTGCTCCAAACTATAAGTACGTTTTCTTCTAACACGCGTTACTTGCAGTTTTGTAAGGTGAAAGATGTGTTGGCCTCCAAATGTCCGCTCTCTATTGCTGGTATTTGCCCTCCAGCCATGCCCGAATCCTCAGTAGTGCATGCTTGTTAGTGAGAGGCTGAAACGCCACGGCATTAAGGAATTCACTGTGCACAGCATATCGACTCCCCAGAGACGGCTGGATGCCCAGAAGTAAGCCTGTGCTTTAATGTGAAACCACACACACACACACACACACACACACACACACACACACACACACACACACACACACACACACACACACACACACACACACACACACACACACACACACACACACACACCACAGAGGCTACTTTTGAAATATTAACTGAATACTATAACAGCCAGATAAATCGCCTTCTTTACCATTAGTCTGTTGATGTTCATTGACCAATGTGGCTCTAAGGAGGTAGTGCTAACTTCATGGCTGAATCTCGTGCAGGCAGCAGTGATGTTTTTTCTTGGTTAACACAGCATTTAGAGCCAAACTACACCAAGAAAACTAATTAGAACAGGGTCAGCATGTGTGCTGCTTAAATTAGAATCTGGTGGAAAGCATGTTGTGTTAGTGTACAACTCTACCCTCCATACAGGGTTCACTCTGTGCCATCCAGCTCGCAGAACAGCATCCGCCTCCTTTCCATTTGTCTGTTCTATACATTATTCATAGCCACCACACTTCATTTAATCTCGCGACTCTTTTTTACTTCCAGCCAGCTGATTTATAAAACTATCATGTGCTGACTTCCGTCGGATCTCTCCCCTCCTCATTTATTCTCCGGCTTATCTCTGCTCCAAAAAAAAAACAGAAACAAAATGACACCACTGCCTTGAGCTGACAGCGAGCATTGCGAAACGTACTCGCACTCCGACGGCAGCTATTTCTATTTCGATACGTGTCCTCCTGAAATGTTAGGCAGGTGTTTTGTCCCTCGGCCTCGTTTGTAGTGCACGTGAATGATCAATATGTGGAACATGAGCACCAACATCCAAAATGCTCCCTGTCACGCTGCCTCTTGTCTGTCTATTTCTCCATCTATGTACAGTAGCTGTCTGAGCGCAAGGCCTCCCTCCCCCCTTGTGTTCCGTCGCTGCTACAACATCAGTTAAAGGGGGGAGACACAGTGGTCCACGCTCAATGATATTCCTCTGGATCTAACACTTGTAAAATGCAGCATGCTGGGTTTGAACATTTAGAATTATTACAAGTGAAAGGGAAAAGCTGTGAAAAAACCTTTAAATCCAAAGGCTTCATCCAACATCCTGCTGTTGGAACAGTTGCAGCGTGTCTCTGGTCTTTGTTCACACACATTCTGTGAGGGGGACAATTTGACAGCTTGCAAAAAAAGACTTTTAATTTGTCGGGTTCCTGTCTACATCTCGGCCTCCTGTCGGGATCCATCCAAGAGACTGATACAGAGATCAGGGCTCTGATTATCTTCTCTTATTTGACTTCAATAGGAGCCTCGTGGTACTGTGTGTCCTCTTGCAGGAAGCACCAGAGGAAATTGAAAGGCCTCTGCAGCTGTGAGATGACAAAATGTGTCAGTTCTGCACCAAAGTGGAACACGGGACTACCACTGTAGAAGACGGCAAAGAGACTCGGGGCAAACAAAGAGTTAAGAAAACGATCGATCAGTGAAAACTATATGAATGTTCTGTTAAACTTTCCTAAAGTCATTCAGAGGGACAGAATGAGGACACGTTCCAGTTATTCACTATTCTGCTGAGCTGGCTATAGCTGAAGACAAACTGGCGAAGGAAAAAAGAAAAAGGCGAGAGGACAGTTAGCAGACAGATGCTGGCTGCCAAGATCGAGTGGTCTCTTTTCCAGAGAAGAGGTGTCTGATGGGAGGTGGAAGTAGAAGTTTGCATGCGGAGTCCTGTAGTTGGATTATGGCTAGGAATGAATTGTGTTCCCAGTTATTTTTAATGAAAAGGTTGACCCTCTTGATGTTGACACGAGAATGCACCCTCGCTCAATTTGACACACTAAGGGCTTTTGCTGCTCCAGCCTCACATGGCCTGCCGTCGAATAGTGTTTTTGTTTTAGTCCCGAACTGAATGAAATGACCCGGAAGCATAGAAATAGAATAGGAGTAGAACAGACATTTTTCAGAGGTCATCTGACTAGTACAAAAGAAAATGGCAATTGTAGCGGTGAGGGAGGTGGAGGGACCGGTAGAACCAACGCTTCGTCTTAGCACCAGCCGTCCACCGTTCAGCTCATTTTCTGTAACCAGTGTAGCATTAAAGCATGGTGGAGTTAGCAAGCTAGCTAATTAGCGAGCTGTCAGCTAGCGGTAGCAATGTGCTTTCCGACGAGTGTGTGGACGAAGCATCGGGTTGTTAAATTTCAGTTATTTTCTATGGCACTCTACGCTTCGTAACGTTGCCACTTCACTGCTCGTTTTAGTTGTTATACTGCAAGACCTCACTTCTTACGGTCACATTGGCAACGGTACATTTAAAAATGGCCCCCACTCTGACCACCCTGCTACATAGATTTGAGTGGGATTGTCCGTTTGAATCCCATTTCATGCCCGAAGCGTCTAAGTGGCAGCTGTGATAAGAACTGGTTGAACTCTGTAAATGCTCAGCAAAGATGCTTTAATGCTTCCTTTTCTTATCTCCTTTATCATATAGACTGTTTCAAAGGAATTGCATATCAAGCCAAGTGCTTAGATCCATGCTTACATCCTGTCAGCTGATGTCATTCACACACACCGCAACAGGAAATAAACTGGGACACATTTGGAATGTTTATGTTTACAACTGTAAAATGGTCTACAGGTTACATTGGACCATCCTTTACGAAAGGAAAGGAGATAATGCCAACCCTCAATTCCTTCATCGGTTCCACATTACTGAGTCTCTGTGGTCTACTGGTACACCATGTTGCATTTATCATCGTCCTGTTGATCTCATTTGTGGCCACAGCTGCTGTTCAGCAGGCGGCTATTTTTTAATGGAAAGGCTCTGTACCTTCCCAGACAAAGTGAGCGACTAGCTGGTAAACATAGTGGAGCATGTAGCAGTTACAGAGACGCATGCTTCCCTCAGGGGCTGGAGGAGAAAACCCAGAAAATGAGTGTGACTTGGACCTACAATCATCAGATGGACACAGTGCTAATGTTGCTCCAAAACTGCTGAATGTGCAAATAAGCCACAGTTTAAGTTCACCTTTTAAAATATTGATTGTGGCGGATGCCTTGTATTTGCACTCTATTTCTGGTGTCCAAAGTGGCCTAAAAAATTGCTTTAAGCATGGAAAAGGTATCCCTCCTCTTGCTTTCCTTTTTTCCCATTAAAGTTTTTTTTAACATACTTTTCCCTTCTCTGAATCTTAACTAAACATGACGACACGAGGTACCCCGTGGCTCATAACGGAACACGATGGTGGCAGAGAGCAGGGTCACTATACAGTGCATGTATCAAGACGAGTGCCCCAGAAAGTCATCGGCACCCTCAATCATTCCTTGAGGAGCCCACAGAGTGGACGCCGCAGTGCTAGCACATGGCACGATATGTGCTCAGTGAAAGAGCCCTCCTTCCTTATTTGCTCTCCTCTAGTTCGTTGCAGTCTAAATTTAGCGTGATGAGTGTGTCTGGGTAGGCAATGCTGTGCTGAGGGGGGCAAATCGATGTTTCTTTATCTGCAGCTCAGGAAGAAATGCAGGCTTTTCTGCTTCCAACAACAGCCCCCTCATCTTGATTGATCACATTCTCAGTGATGTCGTCTGGACCTTTCTGGCAACAAGTGGATATGTGTGTGCGTTTGTGTGTGTGTTTGTGTATTGCTGCCCGTGGCTGGTTGTCAACCGCAAGAGTGAATGAGATTTTCTCGCTTGAGAGGGTTTTTATTGGGGAGAGACGTGACAATCCCGATGATATTGCGTAAAAATAGAGCTGTTTAGCAGTGTTGTAGCACTCGAGATCGGTCTCGTTTCATCTCGCAATCAACCGCATTTCTACTGGATTCATTTCGATTCATTGTCTGATCTATTTGTTAACATCATTAGAAAACAAAGTACAAAAGTCACAAAATACAATTCCAACTCGTACAATGCACCTCTGCAATGCTTGTTGATTATTTCATTAAGACATTTCTCAAGGTACACATATACATACACACATATACCGTGTGTGTATATATATATATATATATATATATATATATATATAAGGCAATAAATGACGTGAATGAAAAGGACACCTTCATTTGTTTCTTCTTGAGTGTTTTTATGGGAATTTGGATCAACCAGGTCAGTTTGAGGAGTGCATGTGGTTTGCATGTTCTACATTTTATTGTAGGTGTGTCATGCAGTTTGGGACTCACACTAGTGTTGGTCTTGATTGGGCCTTGCCTTCGTCTTGGTCTTGACTTGGCCTCAACCCCTCAAAGTCTTGGTCTTGTCTCGGTCTCGATACACTTTTGGTCATGACTTAAACTCTGTTTTGTGGGTCGTTGCTACACCGCTGAGGGGGGGTGTGGAGTGGTATAAGGGTTATCTGAATGTTACCTTATTAGTAGCTGAAGTGTCCATCCATCAAATCAGAAAAACAGTATTCTTCTGTTATTGGGTCAATAGAATGAAAACTTTTGGTCCCGTTATTGTAGAAAGTCTGGAATTATAACAGCATTAGTTTATTTGAAGTCGCTGTCACAGTTTCTTTGCGATTGCTAACAAACTTGTTGTGGAATTTGGCACCTTGGAGATTAACATCTCATTTATATGTCAAGATGAAACTCCGCAATCAAAACCTCACAAATCCTTTTTCAAGACGGCATTTTTGCAACAAAACTATACGTACACGCACCATTTGAACTAGTCTTTCAAAGCATTAAATCACTGGTGTATTTTAATGTGCAATGTTCTCCTTATTTGTCCTCCTCCTCCTCCTCTTTCTTGCACGGCCTCCATGTGTGCAGAGTTCTCACAAAAAAAGCTGAGCTTACCTCTTTTAGTGCTAAGGCTCAGGCTGATTGGTGTTCAATTGGTGTAATTGTCCTCTTTGTACTGTCCTGACAAGACCTCGTGCATATTTGTCCTATCGTTCTCAGAACTTTGAGCTGCTTTGTGTATCCAGAGAGAGGCATAAACTCTGCACAGCTGTAGAAGCTAATCGTTTGCTCCAGGTTCTGCCCCGCTCCTTCATCAGTAAGTGTCCTCATCAGGAGGTACTGATGAGCTTGGCATGGTCGGGTCTGGAAAGTTGCATAAACCGATGTCCAATTAGACTTGCAGCGAGCCATCACATTTTTGCGGCGACATGTATTTAAGGGATAAAAGAGATCTGCTTTAATTTAGGAGTCCTTTATCAACAATTACAATAGAAAACGTAAAGAAGAACTGATGTTTTGCAGCAGGCGGACTACAAGTGATATCAATCACTGTAGACTCGTGAATTCGAACCAAGAAGTCCTATTAATGGATGTGTTTCAAGCAGAGCTAAATAAAACAATGTTGGTCTCCAGATGGTGAAATGACAAGTTCCATGTGGCAAGTCAAAGGGGCTGTTAATGAGAAGATGTGAAGACTGTGCACACGCCACTTTCCACCGTCACTCTTGCAGAAGGAGCTGAATGGAGTTGATCATCAAACGGGTGCTAATGAGAAGCAGAAAATAATTTGTGTTTCACGCCAATCCTGGTAAATCTAGAGGATATATGCAAACCGCTGGTACAAGAGCAACCCGTCAGAAAACGACTGCATCACTGAGTGACCTTGACGGAAGAAAACTAAACCTTGCTTTGAATAATACATTATTGTTAATTTAATCTGACAAAATCTATACTGACTGAAATGCCAATATAACAGAGACGACTTTCAACAGTTTACATAGATTAAATCTGCAGACTTGGGGCAGAATGTCATGTTCAAAAGCTTTGAAGAGCTCCCTTTTACCAAGCAAGCACTGACTGCTGTGGCCACCAGAGATGTATGAGATGCCAAAAACACACTCTCTCTCTCTCTCTCTCTCTCTCACACACACACACACACACACACACACACACACACACACACACACACACACACACACACACACACACACACACACACACACACACACACACACACACACCTGGATCGAACCTATAAAATGTAGAGAACTGGAGCAGCTGTGGCTGAATGTGCTCACTTGGCTTTTTGTTGTCTTTCTGATGAAGAATGATGAGACTATCATAAAGAATAAGCTCGTCCGTTGACTTGCCACACATTCCATTGGTCTCTGTCGCTTCACTCTGATTGGCCAGCGGCTGCTGCCAAGAGTTTGATGACAGAAACTGCGGAAACTGCAGGAAAAGGGAAATGAGGTGAGCTGCAGTTCTGGTTAAAAAAAAAAGACTAAAATATGTTTTTCAGCAGGGGAATGAGGAGGATGGGTGAGGGCTTGATGAAGCATGAAGAAACGTAAAAGCTTTCGATGAACTTGTGTATCACGGTAGATCAGGAAGGTCCAGAGGGATTAAGAATAAGACAGGAAAGAAATGTATCTGGTGTCATTCTCAGAGCAAAACATGTCTGCTGACCATATCAAGCCCAATTCATTTAAACTAAATCACACTCCAGATTTTTACCATCTGGAAAGGGTTTAAGTCAGAAGTGTCAACCATTAGGATCTTGTTAAGATTTGTAATGATTTGATGAAATGGGCTAAATGTAATCCTTGCTTTGAACCTGTTGACAATACCAGATTCAGTCCAAGGCTCAGAGAATAATTGTTCTTGGACTGTATAGTTCAGGGCTGGTGTTGGAATCTTGCCACGGTGCTTTTGAAGCTGCACCAATCAATATGTCTTATATTAATAATGTATGAAATGACGAAGTAAATGGAAAGGTGTCACTGGGATTGACTGCTCTAGTGCAGGGTGCTTTAATGTGCTTTAACACCTCATCGTGTGCTCAGAAAGATACTTGCTGACCGTATCTGTACTATGATTCATGTTAAATGCGCCTTCTAACATCCTGCATTGTCCCAGCATTGGGTTTCACCAGGCGCTCTCTATTGGCTCTGCCCTTGGATTCCTTCCAGTACATCTATACATCTTTTCTGAAGAAAGTCCCTCAGGTTCACATGTTATGTTCCATCCAATAGAGCTCACCTGATGCTGTCAGCCAGTCTTCTGGAGGTCTGGCTGCAGATTAGATTTGTCTTCATAATCGTATCAGTCTACTTTAAACCATCCACCATCCCTTTTCTATTTCATCTTTAAGAAAAAGTCACTGTTTTATTGATCTTTGAACATGTTTCTTTTTTTTTTGGCGATGTTTGGTCTATTGTTCAAGTCTTAACAGTTTAACGACCTCTTACGTTAACTCCCATCCTGTGCTGAAAAGGCTGAACATCAACGACTTGTTCAGACTGTAAGGACTCACAGTGAATTGGATTTACCGCAATCAATAACAACCGAATTAGCTTTGTTAAAGTTGTTCAAGTAAAATCAGAGTCAAGGTGAACATGTACCTCATGCTCCCCTGCCTTCATTTCTTCTTTCAGGATTCTTTTTCTTTTTACTCATCCAACTGAGCTGCAGCTGTTTCTGCAGTTTGGCGTACTTTCACTAATGGAGGCGCCGCCCAGGTTCTGCGGCTCCCAATTACTCATTCAGTCCCCAGCCGTACCCTCTTAAGCTAGAAATTGATTAGCAGATGGCAATCGGCCTTCATGGTGTATTACCGCATGCTATCACCACATCTGGATATTAAATCCAATGTAGAAGTACCGTAAAGGGTTGGTTCAGCTCTGATGGCATCTAGTAATGCAGATAGAGTTTTACAACTACTTTTTTTTTAAACCAAAGAAATAGTCCCCATGATAGCTGTTGGCGGAGGTCTGTCGTTTATCCAGATGGACTGGAGCATTGTTTATGAAAGTTTGTCCCATTCATAGAATATTGAGGCTTAAGTTTGGTTGCGTTTGCTCAACTGCTTCACACACCGAATGCACACGATTGTGTGGCTTATACCTGACAGAGCGTGGCAATTTCCCAGCTGTTCTATCCATACGCTTCTCCAGTCTGCTTCACTGTTGAGCTTCCCGTATCTAAAACTGGATCAGACAAATGGAGCAGTGACATACTTTGGAATAAAAATAAATAACTAACCCAAACTGTTTTTGTCTCCTATCTCGTCCAGCTTCCTCCTGGTCTTCTCCTGCCTCATACTTTCAGTCTTTGCCACCATCAGAGAGTTCAAAAATAGCTCAGAGAGTGCCTTGTACATCCTGGTAGGTAAAATTGCATTTGCTGTAAACCGACACTGCACATATATACATGATCACATCACAGGGTTAACTCCACTGTTTCGGCTTTGTCCCTCAGGAAATTGTGACTATCGTGGTGTTTGGGGTGGAGTACATTGTGAGGATATGGGCCGCTGGCTGCTGCTGTCGGTACAGAGGATCGAGAGGGAGGCTAAAATTCGCCGCAAAGCCTTTCTGTGTCATAGGTGAGAAAAACAGGGTGGGGGCTTGAGTCATTTCTCTCGCCTTGCTCTCTCTAAAGAACATAACACTGTGTTTCCATTTTTTTCTAAATCAAATCCTGGAGGGTTTAAGAATGTGACAACCATCTTTATCGTGCTTTCTTGTGATTTTCAGCGTTACATTGAGGTTACGCTAAAGATGAGGTGAAAAGAAGTTTGGGAAACTCAATTGAAATTTGAATTTGGAACATCTTTAGTACTCAGTAAAGTGTAGTTAATTCAGTCTGATTTAATCAACCATGTATGGCTTTTGCCAGCTCCTCAGCACGTGTGGAGCTTTGTGATTATGTGTTGCTCTCTTCCTCTCTCCAGACATCATGGTGCTGATCGCCTCAGTGTCCGTGCTGGCAGCTGGATCCAAGGGCAATGTTTTTGCTACCTCGGCCATCAGGAGTCTGAGATTCCTGCAGATCCTGCGCATGCTGCGCATGGATCGCCGCGGAGGCACCTGGAAGTTGCTGGGATCTGTAGTGTATGCCCACAGCAAGGTGACATCATTTGCTTTATGTTGTTGTGAAGCGGTTCAGGAGGAGTTGAGCGCTCCTTCGCTGAAACATCTTTTGATGAGAGAGTTGGTTTTAGTAGCCAGCCGTCTGCGGGGTTTAAAACCATGGCTGATGTGCACTGCAGCTAAATCTAAAATCTAATTTGAGTTATCATGCTTTACATAATAATAGTAGCATAACAGAAATACCTAAAATAATGAATAATGTTGTAACTACAATCTGTACTATAAAGAGTACTACCCTTTACTGTCTTCTATTTGATTTATGTCCACTTCCAGCATCGTGTTAGGAGAATAATTAACACATTTTTTTTACCCAGAAAACATGCAGAGGAGGTGAAAGTATACTTTTCCTACCTTGAGTAATGTCTGTAGTCTTCCTCTCAGATTGTGTCCAGCCTCATCCATCTTAATAAGCTATTGCAGCCTGTATGCTGAGAGGCAAACACAGGACCTTTGTAAAGTGAGGGGGACATGTCCCTGCCCCCCCCCCCCCCCCCCCCCCCCAGTGGAAATGATGTCCTTGGGTGGCAAAAAAAAAGAAGGATGGCCTGCCATGTGAATACACATGGGTGTTAAACTAAAAGTGCTTCATTGTCCACTGAGTTACTTCAGTGACAAACTGTTTCCAGTATCTCTTCGAAGTTACTCCGTCATGCAGACATATTTCTTTGCAGTTTTATTGTAATGAGCTTTGAATTTGAATTATTAGCATGCACTAATAAACTGTGGGAAATGTACAACTGTACGTGTGTGTGTGTGTGTGTGTGTGTGTGTGTGTGTGTGTGTGTGTGTGTGTGTGTGTGTTTTGTGTGTGATGTGGTGAGAGGGAGAGAGGTCGGGTGTGCAGCGTGTGTTGAGGGAAATAAAGACATTCATAAAGTGCTTGGTTTGCCACAGAGGGCATGCGCCTCACATAGCCGTGTCCGATATTATTACAGAAATGCCATTTCTTTTTAAAACCAATTTAAAGTGGTTACATCACCATTTTGCAAGGCATCCTAGGTGACACGTTATTACTTTGGATTCCCTGATGCTCATTGTATTGATTTTCCCTGCAGGAGCTCATCACGGCGTGGTACATAGGCTTTCTGTGTCTCATCTTGGCTTCATTCCTGGTGTACTCGGTGGAAAAGGAGTCAAATAAGGAGTTTGAGACCTATGCTGATGCTCTTTGGTGGGGACTGGTAAGATTTACCCGAAATCAAAACAAAAGACTTCAGTATCCACATTATCGTTAAAGAGAAAACATTCTGAAATGTTATGTTACTGATTTTATTTCCAGTATGCTTCCGCTTTTATTTAAAAAAAATCTGCAACCTTTACCACACCACTTGAATAAAGTCGTGACTTTACTTTGAACAGATCACTCTCACCACCATTGGTTATGGTGATAAGGTTCCCAAGACCTGGAATGGACGCTTGCTGGCAGCAACATTCAGCATGATCGGGGTGGCCTTCTTTGCTCTTCCCGCTGTAAGTACGAGGGATCATCAGGGGTACTTTCAATCTCGTTTTGTTGGCATGATGGTAAGCTTATAATGCTGATTGTGCCTTGTTTGTGTTCATTTAGTCTCTATTAATCATAGTGTAAAGCGCTCATTGATGTGGTCTTAATGGCACTCCACCTGAAAGAGTGTGTCCAGTCCTATCACATTAATCCATTTTCTCCATCAAAGACCCACCGAATGATTATGTAGTGTAGTAAAGTGCTGTAATGTATGGCAAAGTGGGTGTGTTGTGTAGGTGTGTTGTGTAGTATAGTAAGTGAGTCGTGTAGTGTAGTAGGTGTGTAGTATAGTAGGTGTGTAGTATAGAAAGTGAGTCGTGTAGTGTAGTAGGCGAGTCGTGTAGTTGTGTAGTGTAGTTGGTGTGTAGTGTAGTAGGCGAGTCGTGTAGTTGTGTAGTGTAGTTGGTGTGTCGTGTAGTAGGCTTGTTGTGTAGTGTAGTAGGCTTGTAGTGTAGTAGGTGTGTTGTGTAGTTGTGTCGTGTAGTGGATAGGTCTTGTACTGGTTGTGTTGTGTAATGCAATGGGTGGGCTGTGAAGTGAAGTGAAGAGTGTCTGCTGTGTAGGGAAGTGTATTTGTGTAGTCAAATGGTTGTGTGCATCCAGACCCTTCTCCATGTGTATATAGTGTGTCCACAGCCAAAAACTAAACCATGAATGCTGCTTTAAAATGTAAGGCAAGTGTTATTATTTGTAACAGTAAGCAGTGAAGAAGGACAATTAAGTTATTACGTTCATGTGTGTTGTAGTTCCTAATATATATATATATATATATATATATATATATTATGAATAAAAGACAACTGCTCAAGAAAGATGTAGCAGACCTTTCTCACATCAGACATTTTGAGTTGTACTTGCAGTGAAAACACAGGTTGAACCACTATCACAGTCATGGCGTGGTTACATATACGTGTCTCAGTGAACCAGCATAACAGGGCCATGGATCTGGAGCACCTGAACAGAATGTTTGTGTTATCAATTACACCTTTGCTCTTCTTGCTGTGATATGTCTGCTGTGATATATATTGGAAAAAGATGTGCAGCACTTTATATGATAATGTGCATCCAAACCACCTAATAACTTTTCAGTCTTTTATGATTCCACTCTAGTCACTCAGAAAAAGAAAGCACTCTAAGTGAGCCGGTATGTTACATTCCATTTCTCCTTTGTGGTACTTCGACTGTAGAAATAAGCTAAAAGCTTCCTCTGAATCCACAAAAACTCTGCTCATTCAGTTGATCACACACACAGAAAAAAAGTGGATTGCTGTATCAGCGCTCTGAAACAGGAAAGAGTTTTCGCCACTCTCGCCAGCATTTGCTGTCACATTTCTATTACCCTGAGGCTTTGCCGACGTGTGTAAATCAATGATATTACGTAGATCCTTTCGTTGGATTTGCTCACTGAGCTCTGCTCTGAAAGGGTTCTACAAGGGTTGCAATCCCAACTCCTGGCCGTCAGAGGTCAATACAGGTAACTAATCGTGTTGTGTGTAACACTGAATCTGCACAGGGCATCCTGGGTTCTGGCTTTGCACTCAAAGTCCAAGAGCAACACAGGCAGAAACATTTTGAGAAGAGGCGTACCCCTGCAGCAGGCCTCATCCAGGTATACAGATGTTTTCTCTTTTCAGATTTAAGAAACTATCAAAACATCTCTGTTTGTTCACAAAAAGTCAAACGTGTCTTATTATTTTGTATTCCTCCATCCAGGCTGCGTGGAGGTTTTATGCTACCAACCTTTCCCGCACAGATCTGCTGTACACTTGGGATTTCTACGAGCAGACTGTAGCTGTCCCAATGTACAGGTACGTGATGAAACTGTCTGAATAGTGCTGTGCATTATTTAACTATTCGAAAAATGCAATTGTTTTCCCCATATCGCATTCTGCCATCTCTCTTAAAACTGGGAAGCCGAGTGGAAAGCCTGCAGGGCATCCTCGTCTTATTGTGTCGCAAACTCCTCTGTTGAATCAGATACGTCCGTTGTGAAGAATCACACACTGGTGTTGCTTTTCACTTCCTGTGATTTTACAGTGGATGAGGCTGGTGTATTGGCAGGGCCACCGGCGCCTCTTTGAAATGCTGCTCAAAAGACAAATTCCCAGCGGCTACTTTGTAAAATCAACAACACGTATTCATCAGTCCAACTGTTTGAATCAGCAAAATAAGCTGCCGTGCTTGACTTTCACGGAGCCAATTTCTGCCTTTTGTTGCAACTAAAACTAGAGGGTCGCTGCTTGTCTCTGTCTGGAAATGACTTCATGTTCGGTTTCATTCCACTTGTAATTTGAGGTGAAAAGGTGATGACGAGCAGAATAGATGACTGCCAAACTAAATGGAATTAGCTTTCAAGTGCCCGGCGGCGAGCTTTAACCTTCCAACACTGACTTAGTGAAAGTGACTCAACAGAAATGCTCTTTGTCTTTTCCCAGACTTATTCCGCCTCTGAATCAGCTGGACCTGCTGAGGAATCTGAAGGGCAAGTCATTCAGGTACTAACATGACAGAGACAACACTGATGATGACGATGATGATGATGAGTTTGGGATGCTGGTAATGGGGATAATGAATATTATTGCTGAAGCAATTATCTCGGAATAGAAAGAAGAAAATACTTTGAAATCCATATTAAAGCTACACTAATCAATATGAGAAGAGGTAATGATAACAGCAACGATAGTGAGCATGACACTGCTGAACAGAGTGCAGCATTTAGCAAATTGAAGACCCGATTAAATTTGGTGAAGACCAAAATATCTAAAAGCTAATTAACAGCTTGTTTCTACTGCCCCCAAATGGCCCAAACAAGTTATTGCAGGTTTAAATAAGTTCTTATTCACGTACACATCCATACCTATTGACTTAAGTGCCAGCTTTGGATTACATCATTGCTTTGTCTCCTCCTATGTATTATTTGAATTTCACTGCTTTTACCATCTAGCAGCATGACTCAATATTGAGCATCTTAACAGCTCGACCCTGACAACATGTCGATTATGACACACGGTGCAACACATGAGCGACTTGCACCGTGTCACAGCTGGTGTCCTTTCTCCTCACAGGAAGGAGTCTCAAACGGAAACCTTTCCCAGGTCTGTGATCCGATCGCTTCTCATCTCTCTTCACCTCCCCCGTTGGCTTCTCTTCAAATCTGCTCTTAGCTGCTGCTGAGGCACTCTTCTTGGGGGAGTGTGTGTGTGTGTGTGTGTGTGTGTGTGTGTGTGTGTGTGTGTTAAGCACCTCCTTCAAGAACGGTCATGCTGCATTTGCTGCATTTGGGGGGGGGGGGGGGGGGGGGGAGATTTGGAACACTTTACGAGCATTGCTTGATTTTGATCACATTGTTTTCGAGCCAAAGAAACAAGTGTAATTATTATACGATGTGGTAACACTTTATCATGACTTCGTAAGCCATTTGCATATCTTAATTTTAACTGTTTAAAAAACAAAAACAAAGAAAAATACTACGGGGCATTTCAAATCTCTCCACATCCTTTCTGATATGCGACTGGTTGCAAATGTATTGAAGTGTTACTTGCATCACAGTATGGCGCACACTGCTGTTTTTGTGACTGTATCCACTGCTACTTGATCTTTTTGTGTCTCCTCTACTGCCCGCCACTCCAGTAATGAAAATGTACACAAAGACAGACTTTGCGGGTGCTGTCCGAGAACTCTTAGGTATAGTTTGCACTGCAAGTCTGTGTGTGTGTCTTCTTCCTTTCCCACCTCTGTTCCTCTCCCTCTTTAATTAAACACAAAGAAAGGTTGAGGAATCACAGTATAAGGAGGTGTTTTTCAATGAGTAAAAAAATAGATTCTGACTTGACTTTAGTTCTTTCAATGATGTGTACATGAGAGAGCTAATCCACCCACAGCTTTTACGTTTCTCTCTGAAAAAACACAGTTATACATCCTTGTTTATCGCCCTGTCACAGTTGATTTATGGTTTCTGTTTAGTAATGACTTTATGCCGTTGATTTGCTTGCTGCCTTTTTTTTTTTTTGGCCTAATCAGCACTTCTGTTCAGCAGGCAAGCAAGGTGCATATTGCCTAATGACATATTCCTTTGACCGATTCCCGTGTATCAGTTGGAGTGCACAGTACGATGGTGAATTATTTTGCACGATTTGTGTTCACTTTTTGCATACAGTCTCTTCCTTTTTGAGGCGTGCGCTGTCACTCTGCTTCCCGTGCATGCTTGCTCGTAGCTCCCTGCTGCTTGCCCGACCTGCCGAATGCTCCACTATGTTGGTATGTGGCCATGGCTCCTTCTGCAGTAGGACATTGCCCTTTTTGCGTTTCTGCTGAGGTAAGATTTACCATCACATCAGTGTTGAATTTGACAAATTCACAAGATTACACTTAGAGCAACACAGCAGTAGGATGAAGGCATTTAGTTACAGATAGTTGTGTGCCTATATTTAATGATGATGTTAAAAAAAAAAAAAAAAATTGGTCACATTTCCCTCCTCAAGCCGGAAGGCCAGCCTGAAGGACAAGGTGTTCCCCAGTCCCTCCAAGGCTCCCATGGCCAAGGGCAAATCCCAGTCTCCGGGGCCAGAGGACGGGGCCGAGGCGAGTCCCGGCAAAGTCGCCAACAGCTGGAGCTTCACCGAGAAGAACCGAGGGCACTCCTTCAGGTCTAGGGGCAGCGCCTCGCGGCAAAACTCCGAGGGTGAGGGAGCTCCACACAGTGCAGCAGAATGAGTATTAAAGGGACAGTACCGCTACAAATACCCCTGTTTTAGAAATAGCAATATGCCAATCGTTCGCAGTAGAATAAGTGATCAATTTGCTGTATAATTGCATTCACGTTGAGGTGGAAAGTCTCTGAAACTGCATTCAAACCTTCACAAAACACTTTAAACAGTTTGCAGCTGTTTAAAGGAATACCTCTGCATTTTCTGGGGGAATACGCTTAATCGCTTTCTTCCTGAAACGGATAGTTTCAGGAAGGAGGAGTTGTTGCACTTAATTGATTTACAATTAAGCCAATCTTATCTCATTGTGCAGACTGTTGCTACATACTGTGATTCCTCCCCCATGCATTCAAACATACGAGGAAGACACCCTGAAACCAACGTTTCAACATTGTCCCGGGTCGACAGAGGTCCGTTGGTCACCGGACACCAACATCTAAACGTTGGTGTCCCGCCATCACCCGTTGCTCGTCAGCCCAACCGCATCCACATGTCATCCAGGCCACTGTGTCAGCAAATACACTTCTCTACGTTGCCGTTTCTTCGCCTTTTTTGTCAAACTATTTGAGTACCCAGTCTCATTGGTTGTTTTTTCTTCCTCCGCTTCATGGCATGTTAAAGTGCTGATTGAAATGCAGGATGAAGACTTTGGACTGAAGAGTTCTCCAGGTCAGACAAGTCACCATGACATGTCTTCACTTTAGACTGTGATGCACTCTGTGATGCCTAGCAGTATATTCTGCCACATAAGTTACATAAACTTTATAATTGTGGCGAAGTGGATAGCAGGGCTGTCTTTCAATCAGAAGATCGGTGGTTCGATCCCGGTCAGGCTCCACTAGTCGCATATCGATGTGTCCTTGAGCAAGACACTTAACCCCAAAATTGCTCCTGTAGCTGTGCCTACAGTGTAGAATTGTGATATAATCTGAATTGTAAGTCGCTTTGGATAAAAGCGTCTGCTAAATGACTGTAATGTAATGTAATAATATATGCAGTTTGGTACGTGTTAATGTAAGGGCAGAGAGACCAGCCTTTTCAAACATGAACCAGAAATCATTCCGTGTCCTCCACTTGTTCCATGTTCGGAATCGATTTGTCTGCCATTGTCATCCTGTTACACTCCATAACAAGTCTTTCCCCATGTCTCTCCTCTCTCTCTCTCTCTCTCTCTCTCTCCCTCTCTTTGCAGCAATTGAAGGTTTAATAAGTAAGACATTGGGATATTGTGTTGGTTGGCTTTTATGGGGGAAATATTCAAAAGAAAAGTCAGCTACACCGGTCTGAGAAACCTGCATGTTGAACTCTGCTGGGATTTTGTTCACTTGACATGAACCCTTTTTTTATTTCTATTTTCTTCTTATGAGTTTTCCTACTCAACGATGACTGACGACTGAAGCATGATACTAGCTGAGAACAAGCATGTATTAATATTAGCATTCTCAATAAAGGTGACTATAGTGTTTATCTACATTAGTGTCAGGCCGAGTCGATTGTCGGTTCAAGTCGAGCGGTGCCAAGATAATCCAAAAAATTATCCAGAGACAAAATGCCCAAAAGCCCCGCTTTATGTTGCATGAAGAGACCTCTCACTTTCCCTACCAGAACCTCCTCCAATTTCTGTTGGACCACGATTAGGCCTTGACTCCTTTGCCTGTATGCAATACGTTTCAAAATCCATAGATTACAACGCTAATCTAGACTATTATTGGTGGTGGGAAGAGAGTACTTGTCATTAAAGGGTTCAGTAAAGCTTTATCCCATCAGCACTATCCTTCAATTCTGCACCAAGTTCTGTTTTTTTTTCTCCGTTGTTCCGCAAAGCCTGCTCACCACACTCTCAAACTAACTGGCTAACTGGCTTGAAACCAACTTGGTAATTTCATTTTGCACCTCTTTAAAGCTGAAAGCAACAGCCCCTGCTTTGCCTCTGCTGTGGAAGCAGATTCAATATGCTATATGAGTTCTCTTGTCTTTGCTCTGTAGAGGCGAGCCTCCCCGGAGAGGAAATTGGCGACGACAAGAGCTGCCACTGTGAGTTTCTCACTCAAGAATTACCACCAGGCCTGAGGGTGACAATAAGGGCAATCTGGTAAGGATTCGCTTTATTACCCAATTTCAATGGTTCTGCAATGTTTACTTCGGCAATTATGTTTTGTGTTCACAACTAATCATCAATGGTGTGTAGACTGTATTAGTTGTGATGGTGTTTAAGGATAACTTAGCTTTTCTTGTTTCGGCCATCATTCATCCGTAATAATAACATTGTGCTTAAGTTTATTGGCGAGATCTGGCAACGTGGTGACATCACTCAAAAGAAGTCTGATGGGGCAATAAGTCAGACAGCTTTATGACTAATGTTCTGGTCAGGTAAACTTACCCGGAAGAGAAAATGAAAGTAATTTCATGAACCAGACCAAATTTCTGGTTCAACTTTGACCTTGTAGCATTTGGGATCTCTCATTTTTGGTTTTCCCTCCAAATGAAGTTGGACTTTGTTGTAGTGTCCCAAGATCTCAGACATTACTTTGTCTAGTTCAATGTTCAATTTTAACCAACAGTAAGGATGGCCAAAATTATGACGACAAGTCCGAGCATGACGGTTCATGCTTGACCTTTGACATAGTAGTTTGGCAAAATAATCTCCACTCAGGTTTTTTCCTGAACACTCAATCATATCTAACATTCTTAGTGGGTGGAGTTTGCTCAGTTGCTGTGGAGTTGCTTGTATATGACCACCTGTTATCGCCCGACAAAATACTAAGGTCATGTGATGACAAGTGAGTAGTCTGCCGATGAAGACCGTGAGATGTGTTGGAAAGCTCTGGAAGAAGCTCTGGGCCTTAGGTTGAGATTATTTTGTCAAACTATGAAAGTAACTCCCAAGTTACAACGAATTATCTCAAAAGAAAGAACCGTTTTCCACATCGACTGTTTCAAATTGTTATGAAAGGCCTTTTTAACGAAAGATATTTTGACATGTCACAGTAGGAAACGGTGCATGCTGGTCATGGCTTATTGGGACACTTCGTCATTAATGTCATCAACTGTCCTTTTCTGACAAGTCAAAATGTCCATTGTGCAAAAAGGCCCACTCGTGCTTAAAAAAACGATGTGTCCTACCTCAGCGTCATGAAGTTTCTGGTGTCAAAGCGGAGGTTCAAAGAGAGCTTGCGGCCTTACGATGTCATGGATGTGATCGAGCAGTACTCGGCAGGTCACCTGGACATGCTGTCTCGCATCAAGAACCTGCAGTCCAGGCAAGTGAGCGTTCGCTATACAGTGCATTGCAGTTTAAATCTGACCTATGCTCATTTCCAGGTCGTCTCAGAGTGATCGACCGTCACTTTCACTGTGAGTCTAAATGTCGGGGTGGATTCGGAGGATGCATCTTCGGTTTATTTATTTTGGTTCAATAATCAGTTTGAGCTCAGTGTAACAGCAGAGATGTGATTCAGTAATTCAGTGTTGGTGGTTTCGCTGGATACAAACATGTCGTGACACACAAGTCATTGATTCGCCTGTTCCATTTTGTCCGGCGACATGTGTTGTATTCAGATCCCAGTGTTGTGTGTGTGTGTGTGTAACATTTCTTTATCAAACTACGATTCACTCCGTTTGTCACAAAATCATTTTAGATCCAACATTGATGTATAATCATATTGTTTTACCTCCCGCGAGTTAGCTCCTCCCATTTTAATCCCTCTAAAGGTCTAGAATGAATATATTCCAACAGTTGCACTCCTCATCCAACGAAGCAAGTCAGACTCACCGTATGTCTTGTGTGTGTGGAATATATGGACACGTGTTCTCCATAGCTGATGTGATTCCAGACGTCGCTTCATTTCTCATTGCGCTCATATCGTCTCTGTGTGCCTTGCCAGGATAGATATGATTGTGGGGCCCCCTCCCCCATCAACACCTCGCCATAAGAAGTCCACTGAAGACCCTAGGTTAGGTTAATAGACTGCACCCCTACAATGAACCATTTTACCAGCATTACGCTCTTTACACCACAGCCCAAATATTGAAGCAGTTACATGCTACCTTATTATTTTGAATCGACAGAACCCCTTTTGAGTTTAAGCCACTGGACCTGTCTTATTTAGCCAGATGACACATGCTAAGATACATTTTTTAAATGTTTAATCAAATAGGATCAAGACAAGAGTTAGATAAACAGCGTCACGTGCGACATTCGGAGAATGTTGTGCGGCCTCTTTGGCTCTTATGTCACATTATATCAGCTGCTGTCAAGAAAAAGGCAGGAAAAAAAGCGAGACATCCTGCCGAATTTCTCACAGAATGTTGATGAGCCGTGTCACGTGGCCCCCACTCAACAGGGATTTGACAGTGCTAGATGCTTGCTCTCACATTGGAGAGAGAGAAGGAGAGCTCCCCCAGCAGGATGCAATGGAAATGAAGCATGAAGCACAACAAAAGCATGCCAAGTGATGCATTTTGGCCCCTAGACAGAATCTCCCGCCTCCACTCACTCTTTGCCTCAGTAAAGACCGCCTGATCTCATCATGCATGCATCCACACCGTCAACCTGAAATCCATGCTTTTTCAGGAAACGTAGGCCGCCATTCATTCATTCCAAACATACTTGTGGCTTGATGAGTATTGTCGACATTGAACGCTTTCTTTACCGAATTTTCATGTGACGGTAGTTCACTATCATTTTGGCATCATGAACTTCTTAAGGTGAAACCCATGTGGCAGAACAGAGTGTTTTAATCTCAGATATTACTTTTGTCTAAATGCTAGAGTTGACCAGATAGTTGGTAAAGGTCCTAAAGCTGAGGGAGAAGCTGGAGATGACCAGAGCATGATGGGACGTCTGGTCAAAGTGGAAAAGCAGGTATGAATGTTTCCTCCAGGTTTGCTAACGTCGCACGGGTGGGTTCACGTTTTGGGAACACCTTTTCTACATTGTGTGTGTGTGTGTGTGTGTGTGTGTTCTTCTTTCTCCCTGCAGATGAACTGCATGGACAGGAAACTGGATTTCCTGGTCAACGTGTATGTGCAGCGCATGGGCATCCCTCGTTCGGAAACCGATGCCTTTTTCAACTCCAAGGAGCCTTATCCAGCCCCGCCTTACCACAGCCCGGAGGAGAGCAAGCCGGAGGAGGAGGAGGGCGAGGAGGAGGTGAAGGAGGAGAAGGAGTTGCAGACGTGCTCGGCGGCAGCTGTTCCCTGCTCGGATGGGTCTTTGGAAAAGAAAGATCCTTTGTTGGGTGTCTGTGAGGCCAGATCAGTGGGCACCCCCTCTGGAAGCCACAGCCGCCCCTCTACCTCCTGGCAGCACCAGCTACAGCACCCCCTCAGCCAGCCCGCCTGGAACAGCAGCGTGGCCAACACCCCCTCACCGGTCGGCGGCAGCGGCGATCACTCGCCCTCCCTGTTCCGCCTCCCGCCTCCGCCTGCTCCGGTCCACGACCGATCCTCCTCCGGCCCTGGCGGCAGAGAGAGCGGCTCTCGAAGCAGGAGGCGCCATCGGAGACGCCAGAAGGACGCTGCCGTAGTGGAGAGCGACACGTCCCTGTCCATCCCGTCCGTCGACCACGAGGAGCTGGAGCGCTCCTTCAGCGGCTTCAGCATCTCCCAGGCCAAGGAGGACTTCTTTGGGCCCTCTTTCTTCACAGGCTCAGGAGCCGGAGCAGGGACTGAAGCTGCAGCCGGACCTTCACTCTGTGCCAGGGTCAGACCCTTCATAGCAGAGGGGGAATCAGACACAGACTCTGACCTCTACGCTCCCTCACCTCTGTCCTTCACTGGAGAGGTGTCATGTGGAGACAGGGCATGGCCAGGACTAAAGTAGGCCATCGGGAGACCTATCAGGAGCCAACTGACTGTTGCTGTTGATGCTATTACAGGCTATTTTAGGTGAAGTGAATGGTTATGATTAGCATTTTATTTGTGAGGATGGTAGAAATATGTACTTATAAAAACAAAAGAGTCGTCCTTTATAAACTTTTGGTTTTGTTTGTGATCCAACACTTTACATGCAATGCTTAATCACAGTTGCATTGTATCCATCGAGATCATGGTTAATAGAAAAATAGCTGTTTAGGGACATCTCTTTCTTACTTGGGTACATTTATGTTTATTTATTAGTGATGAAAGGTACGCAAGAGAACAGATGTGTGAGTGTCATTTAGGAAACTTTTTCATTTCGCACTGAACTTGTACGTGACAGGGATTTGAATGAAACATAAGAGAGAAAATCACCTTCTTTTATGAATAGTGAGTGCATTTCAGCACTTCTTCTGTTACACTGACCACTTAAACTTTGACAACATAGTGGAAGTTAGTGATGCAAGAACGTTTCAGTCTCACCACACGGTTAGCATAGTGTCTTGATAACACTTCTATACCTTTGAATGACTTGAGGTGTTTCGATGCCAAAACCTTAGCTATGATAATCCATTAGATTCTTGCAGAGAAAAAAAGAAAAGAAATGTGCTTGCTTTTTAGAATCGTTAATTCAGCCCGGTGTTCACTAAGTACTGCAGAAGAACTCCCCTCAAAGTATTGCAGATACTTCCCCGTTGATAAACCAGTGAACCTGCTGCATGGCATGTTAAATGGTTGATTTAAGGACCGCGTTTAAGCTGGCTACAAAACCAGAAGAAAAGTAAGCGGACAAATTCCACGAGTGTCTCACTTCTATAAAAACAAACCGAGAGGTGAACAAGACATGAAAATGTGCGTGCATGACCAGTTTCAAGCTAAAATACGTTCGCTTTTTTTATGTGGTTTTAATTGAGTTACAATCATCTAAAGGCAGCCCAAGCTTGCTAATTAAAAAGACAATTTCAGTTTTTTGTCCACATTAAATACAAAGGCAGATGTTTAATGCCACATATGGAAACTAAAATGCACATTAACTCATATATTTTGTATTGTTATTACACAATATGCGGTTGAACTAAGTAAATCATATGAGACACTTGTTTCTCAGACATGACGGTATTGAGCCCGCGATCGGTCCTTTAAACTCTCTGGTGCTGTGTCAGTCCTGCACTAAATGAGGAAAACGCAATAAAAAGCAAGCCAGGCAATCGAGAACCAACATCAACATGGCCTTATTTTTCACACCAATATCCATTATTTTGTAAGTTGATAAATTCAGAACATTTTCATAAAAGTAGTGCAAGTGCATTTTCAAGTGTTATATAGGAGGCTCTGTGGCTTGAGAGCGGTTGTTCTGTTACAGTTTCAGCCACTGATAATGTTAAAAGCATGGGATTGGAACATCTGAAGCATGAACAGTTCTTGTGACCTTAAAACTAACCCGAGTTGTAGCAAATTGGACATTCTTAAACATTTTAACATTTGCACTGAAAATATCATTTAGTAGAGACTGTTTCACACAAGATACACAATC
Organism: Pholis gunnellus; assembly: GCF_910591455.1. Lineage (NCBI taxonomy): Eukaryota > Metazoa > Chordata > Actinopteri > Perciformes > Pholidae > Pholis > Pholis gunnellus. Next base: position 21,865,236 of record NC_136536.1, on the reverse strand, counting down.
CATGTATTTTATTATTTTCAGAAAAGAAGAAACAAACCTGCTGGCATGTTTTTTACAACCCAAAGAAAGGACCCGTCGGGTTTTTCCACAATACAGTAGCTCTTAGTTCAACACCATCATGCAACTGCATCGTATTCTTCTTCAATAATAAAACTTTGTACATCACTGAAAATCATCTCTTTGGTCTCTGTCAATGCAGCAACACAGTGGCATGTTCTGCTGTGAGAAGTGTATCAGTGTATCATGGTGTAACGGTGGCAACGTATCAGTAGATGGCAATCAAGAGCTTCAGCTGAGTGGGTTCCTGTCACAGTAAAACATGTGGGAGAAAAGCTGAAGAAAAAGATGGGTGGATAGATAGACGGATGGGTGGATTTATGGACGGATGGACAGAGAGAGATAGATAGATGGATGGATTGATATATGGATAGACGGACGGATGGATGGACGGATGACAGAGATAGATGGATGGATAGATAGATAGACGGACAGACAGAGATAGAGAGACAGACAGACACCCTCCAACCCAAATGCTGTATATATGAATGACCTATAACAAATCTACAGTGTAACTGATCTATAAAACATGAATAAAGGATTCATTAACCATTGATAACACCATTACAACTTGTTATCCCTTTATAAAGGATGATTTATCAGAAAGTGGTACCTTGAATAACCTACACACAAGGTTTTGTAACCCGACAGCAGAGATTTGCTCCCTCAGCCACAAGAGTGTCAGTGAGGTCAGACACTGTCAAGTGGGCAATAAGGCCTTGCTCACAGTTCATCCCGAAGGGGTTGCATGGGTTTGATGTCAGGGCTCTGCAGGCCAGTCATGTTCTTGACAACGAAATTTGGAAAACGATTTATTTTCTTTTTGAAGTGGCCAGCCCCAAAATGTTAGGTCCACAAATGCATGTGGTATGTCTACATGCATTTGGTCATATAGAGTAGATAAAGCCACTGCAACTCTCTACTATTGCGTGTACGTCACCTGAAAAAAAGGTTGATTTATTCATTGCTATCGCCTGACCGATCGTATTTAACAACCTATTTAACAACAATTGGCTAATGCCAGTGAAACGGCGAAGGAGCCATTCCACGCCACACGCTTAGCCCTTTGTCAGCCAATTTGTTAAGTGTTGTGAGGCCAGGATTTTAGTTTGAAAGGGTGATACAAATAGGAATTGATTGGCTCATTAATAAAAGTCAGATGGTGGCGACACAGCACCCAAGCCGTGTTTACTCTCTGCAGCACCTGGGGAATTGCAGATATCTTGACCAGCCAGAGCACAAACCAGAGGACAAACAACCAGCAGGGGCAAGCATTCGAAATCTATACGGCAGAGAATATGTGAATACTCATTATACAACAACAACGTACCGAGGATGGACACAGAGTTTTGACCCAAAATGAATTGCTAAGAATTTAAATTCCTCAGTGATAATGCCAATCCATTTGTTGGAGCCCATCTGCATGTGACATTAAAGATGAGAGATTTAGGTTTAAATAATGTACCGTTAGATAGAAGTGGGACATTGACCCTTCGCTGATGAATGACAAGACCCAACAATCAATGAAACCATTAGAGACCCGGCTCTACAGGGGACCTATCGAGCGAGAGGCCAAAAACAGATGGACTGTTTGCATTTTGGTAATGGCGCCGCGTGTTTCACCACCGAGTGCACCGACAGGAACGCAATAAGAACGCAGCTCCTCCGGCAGCCTCGTTGTTGGACTTAAAACTACCTTTCCTTTCCAGCTTTTCACAATAAACTAACGACACTGAATTGATCGTGCCACAAATATAAAAAATAAATGAACTCACACGCCGTTTCTTTAAATGAGCCTAACTGTAAAGTCACAATTTGCCACAGATGACTCTCGACATTTACAGCCGAGAGGCACGAACCACTCTGTGTCCTTGACACCAGCTGTGTTTGTGTATAGGTCTGGTGGCCTCCATGTAAACATTTTATTCGTGTCAGTTAACATCAGCGAAATGGCATCACTGTCTACCAAGGGCAGACGCAGGTGACCTTCCTTTGTCCCTCTGTAACACACACACACAGAAATACATGCGGGTCCATAATGAGGGCTGGGGTTGGGATCAACGGTTGTATGAATGATATTGGCGAACATGTATCACAATTTAGGTACATTAACTTTGGCTGTGTCACAGACTAAAGGCGTTGGAAGATGACAAGGACGGTCTGTGTTGCTTTAACCGCTAATGGTCGTCATTGTGATAACCCAGTGGAAAAGTGTGGCTCATATATTATATTATGTCATGATATAAATGTGTGATCACATTTAGGACAGAAATGTAAAGAAAGAGGGATTTATAACTACTACTCTCGTCATGTGTGGAGATGTAACTTAAATGTGGTATGATTCCGTGCAGACAGTTCTTTTTTAAAATTACAATATTTCAGTTCTGGGTCAACAACGTAAAAAAAGGGGAAAAAAAAGTAGAGAATCCATGTATTGGTTCCTGTACCTCGGACTAAACCTAATTGAGTGCTGTGAGCATATCACTAATCAGCAGACAATTACAGAATGGGATTGATCTTAATTCCTTGAAGGCTTCTGCCAGAAGCAAGTCTAGTCATCGTCTATCAGATCGGAGGAAGGACATGGCAATTGTGTCAATATAGATATCCTGACTTGACTAATTAGCTTGATATTCTAGTTATTAGACGGAAAAGAAATCACAAATAGGTCACTTGCCTGTGAACACATTTAGAGAGGATAATCAGAGAGTAATGGAATACGTGAAATATATTACAGATTACATTTAAAATCCTGGAAGTAGAATAATCAGTGAAATATCTTTGCTAGATTTAGCCATGGTTTGAAACTCATCTTCAAAATCTTCACTGTCACAATGCAAGTGATGATGATGATCAACCGAAAAAATATATTTTTTAATGGTCATGATATACAGTAATTGTTGTGTAATTATTCATCAGACATCACGCCACGTCGTTGTGACACCTGTCCTCCCTTTCACCACTCTCCAACGTCAAGCCTCAGGCCCAATCCCAGCGTCCCCCCTAAAGCCTCAAACCCTGAACCCTCAGGGACTCACTGACGTCACCTGGTGAGTGGGTGAGTGTGAGAGACTGTGAGGGCTTGAAATGGTGGAAATACAAAGGGGACAGCACTTTGCTGCAACATATCAGGTTACTATGACAACGTCCACAAATATGATGTACAACTGTGTGTATTTATTTTATACTTTGTACTCCCTGATTTGAACGTCTTCCAGGCTCTTTCCTCACAAGATGAGGTAACTTCAGATCATCTATTTACTCGTTTTTTGTCAAAACAGCTTCAATGACAAAATCAAATATTTGATGAATAAATAAATAAATATCCTCTGTTCCATCTTTACTCCTTAATGTTTCTGAGTACATTTAATACTCCAGGCTGAACACACGTGAGCCGTCCTCTTTGTTTACCTTTTTTTTACTGCTCCATGCATCCACTGGTTACCCCGTATTTAACGTCACATTGCAATGATTTGTGGGTAATTCCCTTTGGCAAAGTCAGCATCCCATGCTGATTTACGGAAAGGGTTCATAAAGGGCTCAAAATGTCTGCGAGGGAGCCCTCAAACACTCGATGATTTGACAGTGGGAAAGCCCTAAACGCTCACGGACTTCACGGGAGCGCGCCTCATAGTCCGTGAGTCCGTACGGGGGGACATTGGGATTGGGCCTCTGTCTTTATTATGGAACCCTCCAGATCCCCACCTGTCCACCAGATGCCCTCAGCCTTTCCCTCCAATTTGCCAGTCACCTGGTCCAGCTCCACCCAGCACACTTTTCAAATAGCACCACGGTATAACTAGCAGCCACTTCCCACTCCTGCTTGTTAACTTCCTGTTTGTGATCTGCCTTCCTGAATTCCCCCCCATTGGATTAGTTTGCTGTATTTGGATATCTCCATGTTGCTGAGTCAGCATTTTAAACGGGTTCCTTTGATTGTAAGTGCATTTGGGTCCCTCCCCTGTTGCTCATAGCTGAACTGACCGTGACTGATCAGTTTAAACCTTTAAACCAGCAATGAGCGAGCTGTAAAAACAACTCTAACTTGGTAGGTATAGCAGTGAGTTTACTAAAGCATTCACACTGAAAACAGCTGCCTGCTGGTGCAGGAAATGATGATGGTGAGCTTCTTTCAAATTGTACATATAGTTATTTGACACATATCAAAATATTTCAAAATCCTTTTATATTCCAAAGGGGGAAAGATCGGAAATGCAATTTTATGAACGCTCTCAAAGTGCTGAGCTTGTGTTGTATTGTTGTCTCTGTGATTATTATTATTTTCTCTGAGCAATTGCTTCAGTTTGGATTCCAAATTGTTCCAATCATGATTTGCATGCCATGGATGAATGTCTACAAAACTGAACCTAGCGTGTCTTCGCATGTCGGTTGGAGGAGAGCTAGTTAGCTGTTAGCAGCTGGTGGGAGTCCTATGGTGTGTTTGGCTGACGGAGCTAACGAGGCTGAACCCAAACCAGGACTAACAGTCAACAAGCGTTACACTGTGAACTGCAGTTTAGCTTCATACAGTGACACAAGATTAAAATGAGAGTGGAAAAACTCTGTTCTAAGTGCACTTTTCTAATACTTGCAAACTGTCATGTATACTGTATGTGCGTATGTGCATGAGCCCTCAAAAAAGTACAGTTATGTCAATAAATAAATACCGAAAACTGTAGTGAGAAAGTATACTTTTGGGGTTTGCACATTGTTAAATACAGTTTCAGCTTTATGTGTCTGCAATGGTATTCATAACACCGGGGCGGCTTCTGTAATAGATCAATGTTACTGGAGGGACACAAAGTAAAGGAAGTTGGTGGAAATTGAAGTCGACTCTGTGAAGAAGTAGTCCCTGACCTGCCGACAGTATATTTCTTTTGAAGGCAGGAAATTAAAAGGACCGTTTTAACTTACAGCAGAGACGTGATGCAGCTTTACAGGAAAGCAAACCTCACCTATGATCAATGGTGGCGCGACACCATCCAGGCAATGTTTTGTTTGTGGTAATAGTCTTACTTTTGAATGGGTGAAAAGTGTTAATATGATTCAAAAATAGTTGAAGAACTGCCTCACTGAAATCTCTTTTAAGATGTAAGAGAAGCCACAAATATTTGAGATGGTAATAAAGCTATCAATTCTTATTAACATGTGGTTATAATGGTCACAATCTATCTATTTATCTTCCCTTTTAAACAGGTTTGAAGTGGAATGTCAGTTGTGTTAGTCCACACTCAAAAAGGGCAGATACATGCTTGGTCTCGATCCACTCTGGTCTTGGTCTACACTTGGTCTCGGTTTAGCTGGTCACTACAACTCTGGCTTAAAGTTATAGTTAATATCTCTACTTCTAAGGTCATGTTATACAAGGTACATTTGACTAAACTATTCATTACCTTTTTTAAGATTGAAAAATCCAAATTGAAGTTGACAGATCTTCATTTCATAGATTTAGACTGATCATGTTTGATGCCAATCATGATTACCTTGCAATTTCAAGAACGCTCCACATAAATTAGAGATTAGTCAAGGATATTGAATCGGATAATGGATAACACACCGATACTGTGTCTCATCAACTGGTCTTCTTACTGCTCTGTGGTGTTGAAGATGTTTTCAAGCCAGCTGACTGCTGGGTAATAATTTGAATTTGTTTGTAGGGCCCATAATTCTTTGACAATCCAAGATTTACTTGAACACGACTTAAAATAATATGTCGTTGACAAGAAATTAGAAATACCTTTTGGTTATGTATTAGGTTTGAACATTGAGTACTACCACAATATGACTACTGCTAAAATAACTTGCAATACAACAGTACTCGTACTACCAATTTGACTGCCATATAAGAATCCCACTCTCTTGTTTTAGTTTAAATGAATGGAGATATAACAGAAGTTAGAGAAACAATGGCAAGAGTGCTGTTGCTGAGTCCATTAAGGTCGCACAATGTAGCTCAAAAAGTCCTTCTCAGCAAAATGGACAAAACATAATTGATCTCTAAGCAAACAAACATAATTAAACTCCTCGCAGACAGAGAAACAATTAAGCACAATAAAAGAGAAAAGTTCTCAGCTTATTCCATGTCAATACGAGGAGCTTAAATTATAATAGTTCAAGTTAAACTTCAGTTCACATTGTCAGGCTGCAGATGGAGGAAAGAAGCCACAAGAGTGGATTGGGCATACACTGCATACTGGAGCCAAAACGACTATCCTGACCTTACTGAAAATAGACTTGGGAGAAGGATGACCTCAACAGGTAGATATAGATCTTTCAGTGACTCCCTTTATGGCCGATACAGCAAATTACCATTATGTAAATATTTCCAGAACCTAGAAACTAACACTTTCGGTGCTGCTGAATACGTTGCTGTAAGCGTAGCTGCTTTTCCACGCATTAGTATTCAGTGGGAGTGGCAGGGCCGATCTCACAGAGCCTTGAAGAGAACATCTTAGTGTTATTAACCATGAAAGGCATCAGAAAATGCTTCAATAATTACAATTGTTGATTCTTGAACCAAGAAAGCAGCGTCGCCCTCTGCATGGAGCTTTGGTGTCAGGGATGCCGGGAAAGCAGGGAGACGGCACTCGTCATAAGGCCCTTTTGTCTGGCCTTCGGAGTCTGACCTTGTGGAAAGAGAAAGAGACAAGACAGGAAAACAAGGGTGTGAAAAACTGAGCAACATAAATATGTCAGTCTGATGGCTGCACGGTTAATGACTTGAATGCAAATGATTGGTCTCGTTCCTTCCCATGTTCGAATGGGAAATAATTTTGATAATTTATTAAATCCTTGGGTATTACTTTGGCGATATGCCAGCTCTAATTAGCAACTTGGCAGAAGTGTGTGTGTGTGTGTGTGTGTGTGTGGTGATCTGGCCCGATGATTAGAAAGGGATGCTGGAGAGACGCAGAATTGGCGTATCTTGAGTTGCTGTAGTTTCACAGAAGTTAAAACAAGCTCACAAAGCTCACAAAGCCCCCCCAAAAAAGATGGACTCTGAGTAGGATTTGTGGTTGCAGACAGTGTTTGAATGGAGCCAGTGAGGTCTGAAGTAAGAAATGGAAGTTCTTAGGAGGAAGTGAAGGTTCTTTGTCATTGTATAGAAATTGGGCAAGTTGATGGTCGGAGAGAACCAGTCAGCAGAAGACAATTGTGCCGCTGAGATAAATGTGAGTGAATGAAGCTCAATAATAGGTCTGGGCATGTGAGCGGAAGCTCACGACAGAATAATGTGAAGAAATGAAAAAAGTTAAATTGAAACTCTTTGAACAATTCTGTCAATTTTCCAGTAGGAATAAAGTGTGAATAGTACAGCTGTGGAGGTCTGCACCCATGAAGGTTTCAAAGATGCTCGGTGATAAGGTGCGTTCACACAGAATTGAATGGCCGGCTGGCTAGCTAGCGAACCCCGTTAGCGCTAGCTCACTGTTATGCCAGTTTGTGAAGCTTCTCAACTCTTGGAAGTGTTGAAGCAAATTGTTCTTTAAACCGCCAATATTTAAAATTACGGGGTTGATCTCTTGCTTAAAAAACTTCAAAGAAGTGAATTGAGAGATTAAATTGTAAAAAAAAACGTTCGGCTGCTCGGCTCTCAAGTATCTTCGGACTGGGTTCCCTACCTTCTGATTACAGGAACAGAAACCTGAGGTGCCATCACTGACTCGCTCTCCTCCAAGCCCGTCTAGTTCGTAGCTCCATATAGCATCATAGCCAATGCCAGTGTTTAGCAGATGCCTGGAACACCTGGAAGCGTATAGCCAATCAGAGGCAGAGTAGGGGTGGGGTCTTCTTGCAAGACATGTTCATTCACCAATCAGAGGCTTTTACCCGACCCCTGACTTTTGATGGATGAAGTTGACAGATGTGTTTATTTAGCTGCAGAGAGTAACAATATGGATAGATTAGAGTAAATAAATAATTACAATTATAAAGAGAAATACATTGACCAGGCATATAAATAGTTAGATTAATGTGTAAATAAATATACAAATTTGGATGCATGTCTGAATGTATAAAATACACTTCATTAAAACTCCAAAACAAGTATTGATGTATGCAATCTGGTCGTATAGGATGCGTCCTACAATCTTGCCAAAAACAAAATTTAATTCCCCAAGCTGTCTGCCCCCTGAATGGCGGCAATGTGAGCGAGTGAGGAGTTGGCAGACAATGACTTTGTGTCCAACAGGCAATAAAGGTGTTTTGAGAAAGTGAGTCAGTCAAACCACGAGACGTCCTTGAGCATGCGGCCAAAACTGGACACCCAAAATATTATGCAGTTTGCTGCTTCAGAATGCGAGATTAGCCGGGGACAGACACAGAGGTGCACACTCACTCACAGGCGCATGTACGCAGTGTTTAGCACTGCGTACAACGATTGCTTGATTCTCCCAGTGGAGATATTTCATTTTTGTAGTCATGCTGTTTAAGTGTATGGAAGTAATGGAACCCCTTTAGTATTTGTGTAAAGGAAGGCACTGATGATAGAGGTGAAGAAGATGAGTGTTGTATGTTTTTAAGGGAAGCAAATTAATGCGGCCATGTGAAGGAGACCCATCTGTCCTGCTTGTTCTTCACATCTGACAGACGGTGCTGTTCAGTGAAGAACTGAATGCCAGCTGAGTGAGCAACTTGTAATAAATAAACGCAGATGGCGTTGCGGCTTTTAGTCACGGAGAGTTGTCCGGTGCAATGTTGTCATCGAGGGGAACGAATGGAATTTACCGTCATCACCAATAAGCATGTCTGTGATTTGAGCTGAGAGTTCAAGGGTCGAAGTGGTCATTTCAGCTGAATGGATGGGAGGCAAAGGTGTGAGCTCATTACGTAACCTGTGTTAATGCCTGGAGACCTCGATCCTAAACTTGAGGGCCGAGATGCAATCATCATCTTATTTGGATATGAATGTGAAAATGGTGGGCCTTGATGTGTGTCTACTGTAGTCTGACATGACCTTAAACCAGGCACTTTATACAAATAGAATCTGTCTACAACCCAGTGTGAAGCTGTGTCTTTTGTGCACATCATAATTATAATTTGTTCAACTGCGTGGTTACTTTTTTTAAAAGTGAACAGTTCATACTCCACTAACAAGCATTTTCAAAGGCTTTCAGCTGCATCTCGCTGCCTCCATCAGCAAATGTAGTTTGCTCATGTGGCATAGGTCTGGAACCTTGATCCGCTAATAACGGGGTTGTATATGGGGGAGGATTGTAACCTGTGTTTATTTTCAAGGATGGTGTCTAGTATAGTATGTGGATGGCTTCCCGGATCCCTCTCTCTGGTCGTCATCGCACAATGTCTTTGACCAGTTTTGGTGTGGTGTTCACAGACCGCTGGTGTTGTCTGCTTTTTGTATTCATAAGATCTCTTGTCCAGGGTGTTTCACACATGTACTCACAGGTAGGTGTTTGGTTTTTCCTGTTTAATATTCGTGGTGTAGAGTTTTAAAGGGCTACTCCAGCGATTTAGTATTACATTTTTGTCATAAAGTTTGGGTCTTAAGATCTTTTTCTTACTGTGCTCGACCTCTGTGGGAGTCGACAGACCTCTGGGCTAATGAGGCCCAGGCTGGTGTGAGCTCCTATATGCACTTCATAATTATCAAAATATTAATTCTGCCCTGCTACGTTGTTAATGATTGACTTAAAGCTACCATTAAGTATTTTACCATTTGTCTTTTACCACTAAGTCTTGGCCCTTAAGTTCTAAGTAATGAGTAACTTCTCCGTGTAATTTCTGACCTGCGACCAGTGTTTCAAACAGTTCTAGCTTTAAAGGGAACCTTCCTGTCACAAACTCAGCCAGCAGTGTTAATAAAGTGGACACGGAATGCCAATAGTCCTGTGAGTTGTCAACCCCTCTGTGTTTAGAGCAGGCTTGTCATGCGGAGGCTATATTCTGCCACTTGTCATGATGATTTCAGCAGTGATTGAGTGGTATCTTTTAGGAATCCTACACTGTTGGATTTATAAATATATATATATATATATATATATATATATATATATATATATATATATATATATATTACTGTCTAAAGGGTAAACTAGTTTTTTGGCATCAATTTTCAATACCCAATTAAATGGAACTACACAACAGTGTTTGTTTACATGATCTGAAAAGTAATAGCCAATGGAGCTGTTTCAAACTTTTGGCTCACAATCCAAACGGAGAGGAATACTTTGCCACGTTTGGTAGAATTAGGTAGCATTAAAAGGCTGTGGATGGATGGTGGAGGAAGGATATCTTTAAAGTTAAACTTTCAAATGTCATGATGACGTGTGGAATGCTTGGAAATCTTTAAATCGGCAAATTCATTTTTTTTAGCCTCTTTGCAATTTCACCTAGACGTTAGTCATCCTTTTAGATTGGAAATGATTGATGACACTCTTAGAAAACAAGCGAGATGTACTCTGACCTCTGATGCATTAGAGTTATTAGGGAGAGCTGTGAGTTACAGTGTCATTTAAAATCTTGAGGTTTAAGGTAGGGCGAGATGCACTACTGTATATTCATGGCAATTCGTCTCCCTGGAAAGGCTGTATACAGTACTTAAAAAGCACTAATGTGTTCAAATTACTCCTAAGAAATTGCTGTGTCGCTGAAACGTCTTCTCGCTAGTCCGTCGGGATATTCCCAAGTGGACCGTCGACTCATAAATGAACCAAATCAAGGGTGTGCACAGCAAATGGCACAAATGACTTCCAGTGAAAGCACAAAATGAGCCCAAAAATATAACTTCACAGCCATTTTTAAAGTCAAATAAAAAGCTAAATTGTATATTGTTCAAATAATATACACATCTCATCATATCAGTTCTTAATTATAATCTAAAACAAATATGCATCCTACAACTTAATGACCTATACCACATTGTACCAGGCCAATTATTATATTATAAGTGTGCCTCAAACCACAGTGGCTGGTCCGCGACTACACGATGGGGAACTCCAGGAAGTCTTGTCAAGCTCTGCAACACAATTATCGCTCATCCATCTTTAATATCTCATCCATCTTCTCCATCTCCACTGACAGAGCCGTACTCACCTCGCAATTATTATCACAGCTGGTGTTCAAAAGGTGGAATTGGATCTTCGGCCCTCTAAAAAAGAATACTGATACGTACAAAAAACAAAAATGTGTGATCATTTTTTGAACTCCATAGGCAATAAAGGTTGAAATGAGTAGCGCCCGATTCTTAAACCAGTCTATAAAGTTCAACATGTTGTAGCTTAAGTGCGTTTTTAGAGAACACACTTCACCTCACCTGACTTTTGAGGACCCCTCTCAGTGATTTCCTACATTACCCAGAATGTTTTATTTATTTTCATTTAGCTATAAGCCAAACAATTCATCAACGCTGGGCTGTATCAGACATGAAGAGAAGTCTTCAGGAATTTGTTTCAAATTGGGCAAGTTTTAATTGTTCTCTCATGTCAGCTAGTACTAGCCATGTTTCATGTTGTCCAACAAAAAAAGACAACCATTCACACGAGAAGATGCCAACAGCCGAAAGAGCTGATCAGTCATATGAGCTTGAAGTTCACTACGTTAGAATTTATTCGACAAAGTTTCCATAATCCATTTGTCACATTAACTCTTTTTTTGACAAAGGCAAAAACCTCCTCAAAGGAGCAATTAGATTTTATCGAATTGCACATAAATGCTCAAATCATATCCAAATTCCACAATAGAAACGGGGCTAATGTGGCCCAGGACACATTCCTGGCATACTGCTAAAGAAATGTTGCCATATGCGATGCAGTGGTCTGAGCTATTGGATCTCATTGCGTCTTGGATTCACACCTGTACTTGGAGCTGTCCACTTGTGATCGGATCACCCAAGACGCCTGTCAATGCCAGGTCTGAACAGGGCCTCAGTTTGCCCTATTGCTCTTGTGACGGCCTCTGGATTCCAGCAGGGCCTGTGGGCGTTCCTTTGTGTCCTTTGTGTCTTGTCTTGCAGGTCCCTTGTAGGCGGAGCCTCTCGGCCCAATTGGGAGCACCTGGCCAGTCTCCCAGGGATATATAGGGGACCTGCCTGTTGCAGTGGGATCTCTCTCTGTTCCTGCAGCACCATGACTTCCTTGTGTTGAGCAATAAATGCAACCATTTTGTATAACAACCTGTTTGTCTCCCTTCTTTCATGGCTCAAGAGCCGGGTCGTGACACTCTTTAATGCATTTTTAATTGTTTTAGGATGGGGCACATTAGTTGCCGACTTATTTGTGGAGCTTCCTCACAAGGCTCTGTTTACCGTCATGTTTCAAAACAATTAGTTTTTTACTTAGCATACCAAAGATTCAACTTTTGTTATAAGCTTTTGAACCAGAATGTAAGATTGGTTAGTCGTGCCCTATGGGAGTAAGACGAGCGTAAAACACTCCTGTCTGTATGCGCTCCGTTGAAACAACTTTCATTAATTGAAAAGTGTCGCTGGATAAGAGCCTGAAGGCATGAGTGCCCAAGACTCAACAAATGAATTAACAAGTGCATATAAAGACCGAGAGCTTTGGTTAAACAGCACTTTAAACTGACTGCATCACAAAGTGACTTTGCATGACCGACAGATTGGCCAAAGCTAATTGTCTTCAAACATTTATCTTTCACAGACAAAGAAACCAGGATTGGTCGAAATTGTTGAATGCACTTGGCATGTCATGCATTTGTCAGAAAAAACTAGCACACTACTGAGAATATGTTGAGGTATTGACAAGAGCCCACCCCCACTGGACATTAGATGGTGACCTGAACAGCATTAGCCACTCAGGCTGCACTTAAGTATTTTTCATTTAATTAAAGCTATCACAATGGGGCTCTCTTGAAACAATCTGTATGCATTAGTGAAAGACTCTTTCAGTTCAAAGGCAACTGACAGAATTACTAAGGGTACCAATAACAGTTTGGTTAAGGTAAGGTTGTTTTATGCGGAAAATGATATTAATTAAACGATATTAAACCTATTTGTCATCATGTTTCCTTTTCATTATTTTATTAAAAAGAAATATATTAAAAAGAGAAAATCTGCAATATAATAGCCATGATGCCAATTACAAGAAAAACAATTTTCTTTTCTATTTTCATCTGTTAATCTGCCGATTCAAAGATCTGCAGGAAAACCTGACCAAAGCAAAAGAATCATTCACGCTGTGGTGCCAAAAGTAATTTATCTAGAGTCAGATGTTGATTTCAAAATGATGTGTAGAGATGGTATTTAATGTGTCTTTTCTAAGTGGTTCGATATTGCAGCCATTTGTAACTGCGATGTGCTGTATCTATTCCTTGTAACATTCTGATGATACCTGCGTACTGTATGTGTGCCTGAACCTGAAAATGAGTGCAGCAAGACCACTAACATACACACCAAGCAGCAGCATCCTCTTAACTCACCTTGGTTTGGCACTACACCAGGGATTTACAGTACTGAGGTCATATTCAGAAGCTGGACACGTTGCCTTTAAAAAAAAAAAAAAATGTTTATTCATCTTTTTATGCCAAGTGTTTCAATGGACTGGAGCAGTGTTTTTCCAAAGGGATTTATTCTTATAAATAAAAGATCACCATGATACAAACACAAAAATATCCTCCTTGCACAGCTAGTGAGTGTCTCCAGCCTTTCAGTTGTTCGTCACTGTGACATTGGAAATGAGGAAGGTTTCACCGAATTTGCAACATGCAAACTGGAATTTGCAACATAACATAATGTCTTCTCACTCATTTCGACACGTTTTACTAATCAAAACACCATACTTGCGGTCAGCCCTGTAGGACTTGCAAATATATCCGTAATATTCAATCGGCCAGCAGTGTCAAAATGTGATAATACCACCATTTGCTTGTAAGTTAAAAACAGTTGGCTGGAACATGTGCAACTCAACAAAATGAACCACAAGTGGACTGAAGCTGTGAAGTCGAAGACATTTAGTTTGCTTGATAAATACTGTACGTGTTTGGGGCAGAATGTGTCACATCTGAAGCCTTCGTTAATCTGGAGTTCTTGAAAAGACCTGATGGAGGCAGTGGAATGAAGCTATGACACTGGAGTGCGGCTATTTGGAACGGATATAAATACTTCTGCCTTAAGACAAGGTCGGACAATACATTGTAGTGCTGAACCCTTACCTGTAACTGTAAGCTCGTCCTGGTGTGAGTCTGGCCAGAGACCATTGTTAAAGGGACAGTGTGTAGCATTTGGTGACATCTAGCGTGGTTGCAGATTGCAACCAGCTGACTACCCCTCCGCTAAACTCCTCCCCTTCTAAGACTGCGGTAACGTGGGCTGCTGAGTGCAAAACCATGGTAATGACGTTCTCCATGCCGTACCATAACAACACTACTTGAGGAGCAACTGAAGTCAGGCGGCGGCTGACGGTGCAGACATGGATCACGATGTTGCTAAAGCTAGTGGTGGTGTGTGCATGGGTCCCTCATTCTCTCTAAGTGATGCTAGTGAAGCTAACGTTGTGGGTAATGGAGTAGGTTTTGTGACTCATATAGAGAAACTCTTTCATAAGAGACTGCCTACATTTCCCAGAGGGCCTTGACATCTCCCTAAGAATGGGTGTTAGCTTGTGTCCAGCAATTTGTCATATGTGTGGATAGATGAATCAATGGCAAACAGCAATAGCGGCTTCAGTGGATCAAAAGACTGAGCTGCAAAACATACCCAGAACGTGTCTTGTGACTGCAAAGCATTCTAGTCTCTTGAGGATGTTTTTAGTTTTACACGTATCATTTCAAATTTCTCCTTTTGTGAATGTTGCGAGTGATTTAAAAAAAAGAAAGAAAAAGCCCCTTCTTCTTCAACTAATATTTACTTAGTGTTAAGTAATAGTTTTAAGCAAGGCCCAAAAGGTGGTGGTGAAGGACGATAGACTGTACATAAGAAGTGGACATAGACACGTGACGTTTTTTAAAGCTTTGAGTTCGGTATTTTGGCTGTCTTGGTTTTCTGCAACCAGAAGTGATACGAGAGGGTGGAGTTTAGAACAACTGAACGCTGAAAATTAATTTTTAGGCAACCAAAATGTATGAATTAACTTTCATGAATTTACAACTTTTAACTGTTTACGTATTTTTCAGAGGGAAAACACGATCATTTCTCAGACTGGACAACACCTCTCACTACTCTGAATAAGCCTCTGCATAAGTTTTGTTTTCCAATAGTCACATGCTCGCCCACTGACCAATCACAGCACACACATCACTGCAGAGCTGCACCTGAAAACTGAGCTGTGTGCTGACGTAGCTGTAGGCCAGCTAGCAGGCTCTGGCACGTCAAAGAATACATCCAACATGTCAAACAAATCCCCATTCACTTAAACTGCAAAGGGATTCACTGGTGAGTCTGCAGGCCTCGGGCCTCTCTTCTTACCTCGAGACACAGAGGTGAAATCTGATTGGATAAAAGCTCTACTTAAAACAAGCTGCACTGGAAGCAGAGCAACTGAGGAAGACAGTAGCTGTGCAAATAAGAATAGAAATTACAATACATGTAGTGTATTTAAGAAAAAATATAAAATTATAAAATAGCTATAACTTTGTGGTTCTGTTTAGGCCAGCAGAGAAGGCTTTGCAGGCCCTGACGGCCCACCACTGGATATAACTATATACAAAACTTTATAAGCTGTGATATCAAATAGCTTTTGCGACTCCAGACACATTTTATTTGGTGAAATATAAGGCAAAATGGCTCTTTGGATGGTAAAGGTTGCCGACCCCTGGGTTACATGGATAAAAATAAATAAAATATACCTCCAACACCCCGCCACTCTCGGCTCATTCCTCGCCAGCAACGAGGCACATCACCCGGCCACAATACCTCCAGAACGTCCCCCGGGTGAAATCCGGGACTTGGTTTTATGGTACAGGCCGCGGGGCAACAACTCGTGGGTGGCCGGGGTAGAGGCGAGGCAGATCACAGAAAAATAATAAAGACTAGAGTACGGCAAAGATATGTTGATTAGAAACGTATTTGTAATACGTCAAACACAAATGTAATCGGGGAGTAAATACGTTTCTAGTCAAATTTAGTTGAGAATGCAATAATACTTTTTAGGAGACAGGGCTGAACAAGTGGTTTTAATAACCACAGACGAAGTCCCTGAACACAAATTTATCTTATTAAAAGATGAGAAAAATATAATATCCTGGCTTTTTTTGTATGACATCACTTCACACCTGAATTAACTGAATTTAAAGCTGCAGGGCAATTCAGTGGAATTCATTTATCTAAAATGAAGTACTTTTTTTTTTTTTAAGATGCACATTTTTCAAAACCGTTCTGTTATGTAATGTATTCTTTAATCCAGTCCTTATTTTACTTGAAGTGAGAGAATAACTTTTATTTGTTATTAGATTATGTATTATTTATAATTCATCCAGTTTAATTTGAAATCTGACAATAAATATTGTTGATTATTCAATTGAACTTTCTTTATTTGATTTGACAGTCAGTTGTTGACTACATACAGACGTTAATACAACTGTTGGCTAATTCAATATATATAGGACTAAATCATAGCGCCAGTTAGACATTATTGTGATGTTCCAGACCTTTGCATGAGGAAATTTTTTCTAAATGGATCTTGTTGAACTTTAATTGAATACCCCTGCCCTAAAGCATACCCCACCTTATGGTCTATTTGGCTCTAAATGGGACCATAATTTACCAAATGAACATCATGCTGTATTGAGGAATACTTGAAACTAGCAAATGGGCCTATAGTCTCATTTAAAATGTTTATTGAGTTAATAAATCAAGTGAGAAGTATAGCTTCATAGACTTCCACATAATCTGACCTCTTTTTTTTTCAACCAGAGTCGTCGCCCCCTACTCTCCCTTAGATCCTGATTAGAAAGAATGCAAGTTTAAGGCACTTCTGCACTGGCTTCACTTTTCAGACCCGGAGGTTGCTGCCTGTGAAAGACAAAAAGGCTTCGTGAATGTGCAGTAGCTGCAATGAAAATAGTTTTTTTTATGATGAGTTGACTCAGCCTGTCTCCCAAATGCAGGTATGTGTCGTCATATACCCAAGTGAAAATGATTGCTACAGAGTCTTCCAAAATCTCAACCACATGTTTTACACTACATTGTCATACTTCAAGATATCAACTCCCTGAAGTATGCTGAAACATTTTTAAGCATGCTTTGAATGTGATTTTATTTTATTTTTTTGTGGTTGTTTGTTTTTGATGTAAAAAGTTTTACCTTAGTTTGCTTTCCAACACAGTAATCGCAGTGGGTGTTGTCAGCTGTCGGGAACATCAATACAGGACACACACACACACACACACACACACACACACACACACACACACACACACACACACACACACACACACACACGTATGCACACAAACTCCCTTGACCCTCCTTATACTGAAGAGAAGACAGCAGGTGGATTTGGGGAGACAGATTAAGATGGATAGTGACCCAAAGAGGGACATGTTTTGGAAGGAAAAGAGAGACAGAGAGAGTGGGGAGCAAGGAGCTGGGGAAAACATTGGGACAAAAGTGGGAGCCAAAAGTTAGAGACAGAAAAGGGCAACAGTGAGTCACCCTCCTACTGTTACTTTTAAACACATTGTTTATATAGACTTTGAGTATCTAGCTTTAGTTGTGGAAGTTGTCTATATGGGAGTTAGAGAGTCAAGAGATGTTGAAGCATTTCTAAATGGCTTACCAGTACAGTCAGTAATCAGTGTTCAAGGTCTCTCTGTTGGAAGTATTTCATTCAGTCTATTGACCCGGATGGATGAGTAACCGCTCGTATGCACAATGCAGGGGGAAACACATCCTAATGCTAATACCTGTTCAGCAGCTTCTCAAGAGCACAAAGATGCCTCAAATGATGACGAGGCTGTGTCCGCGCTTTCCCTGAACTTCCAACGCCGTCTTCTACCATTGAATAAAGTGGATATGGAAACTGCTGACAACAAGCCCTCCGGCTGTTCCGGCTGCCCCAAAAAAAGCTCAGCAGCGCAAAATGACTTCCTTGTCAATCTCTGAGGATCCTTGCTGCCTGGAGTCAAACAGCCTTACCCTCCATTATTACAGGGAAGGAGAAAATGAGATAGGCTCCATTATGCTTATTGTTGCTCCAGCTGGTGGGCACCTACTTGAGCTACATGTCTGGTAATAGGAGCACTGCTGAATATTCTTATGTTTGGGAGGGTGTGATGGGGCGACAATGTAATATTACCATTGTACTAAGGGGCCCCAGGCTGTCATAATATTAGATTTTTACCACACAAGTAAAAAGTCTGAAAACAAATGATAGTAATGCTGTCAGTGAAATTCATCTTTAACTTTGCTTAGTGTGCGTTTTGTCTCTTTTGTGGTAAATCAATTGCAAAATAGGAGTATAGGGAGGTGGAGGGAGAGTCTGTAACCATAACTAAAATGTTTTAAGAGGCGCTGGTTTATTTACATATTATAATGTGTATTCAAACGTAATATCAAAATGTCCTTTTGAAATGTCACGGTTATCGTCAATACTAGTGTACTGCGACACTCAAACCCCTACCCCAATAACATATGATAAATACAATAGGTCACACATTATTTTTAAAACTGTTCACAAAAATGTAGAAAGTGTATGTCTGATTGTTGATTTGCTCATTTATTTGGTTCACTGAAAAGACCAATGATACCCACACGCAGAACTTTTTCACAGCACCGGTGTTACTAATTATATTAATGACGGCTCCATTCTTTTCAAGCGGCCAAGTAAAGTCTGGGTTGTACGGAGGCATGCACAGATGGCTGCGGACACCACGGACGTGTTTTCTGTTTGCTAATGCCAAGCATATAGCTAGTTAATAAACAATAAATATAAATCTGATAATATCCCAGCACACAAGGGGTTAGCACAACTGTTTGAATTGGTGCAGCTGTGGCTCAGGAGGTCGGAAGATCCTGATGAGCAGGTTGGCACCTCAGTGAATGTTGACATGTGGTGTGAAACCCTGTGAGCGGTGGGGAGACTACAAACGACGCCACATAAATGCATGTCCATAGAGAGGTCCGCGCAACAAAAGGTGCCAGCATGGTGAAATGTTACCTCTACTAATGATGTCATTGATGGATCACCATTTGGAACAAAAATCTTGCTTGGCTTGCTTGGAAACACAGCGGGATGGGCAATGAGGGATCAGAGGCTAATGGTCATGGAAGTCAGGCAGGCACGTTGTGTGCCGTCAAGTTGACTCGTGATGGATGATGGAGCCATATTGCAACATGCCTGGGATGTTCAGGATCGCGGCGGCGCCACGTGAGCCGCTCACTTCGGCCGAGATAAATTACTCTTAATATGCATTGGAGATTTCCCTCTAATTCACTTGACATTTTGGAGACGTCTCGTTAATTCCACCCCGTCTCCTATGAATTACATTCACATGCAACAGTCCTGCGGTACCAATTTCCGCTCGGGAGAAAAGTTCAGTGCAAATGCAGAAGGCTGTGAGATTTTCATATAGTGAAGTTTAAAGTAAGGATATCTCTGTATGCATAATGATATGAAAATAAAATCCTCACATTCATCATTTTAGACTGCAATCACCACAGTGTGATCTCTTTATCTGCAGTAGCTTCTTATTTACTTCTTATGCTGCTTGATAATCTATGACATTGTCCTATAATATTCCCTGAGGGCATTAGGCCTATTGTTGTTGAGATCCGACTCTCTTGAACCGTGAAGAGGTAAAACGCTGAATATGTTGCCTTGCTTGTTATTATAATTAAACATAGAACAATATATTCACCGTCTTTCGAAATCAACCGGCTCAACTCTTTTCATAGACATTAAAAAAAAGCAATAAATGTTTAGCATGCAACCATGCTATATCAATATATCATGTGTGATAATGCAACATTGATGTAAATATTGGCAGATGGAGCTGCTGTATGATCCAGACTCTCACCGGGTTGTTTCTGTGGGAGCATTCTGTTTCCTACCCGCCGTCTCATACTAGTAGTCAATGTTGGCATTTGACATCATTTGTACGAGATATCTTTGTTCAATTAGTGTATTCATCAGTTTAATGAATACGCTCTCGTAAGGAAATCACAGTACAGAATAAGGGGACGTCATTGTGCAGTCTGCCTGAAATTAGTTGAATTCAAATCTTGAAGGCAAATGTTAGTTGTAAATAAAAGTTTACCATGTAAATTCTAATAGGATTTTTTTCCTCTTCTTAATTATTACAAGGCATTTGCATACATAAACCAATGGGCCAAATACAGTTAAATAATTGAATTTCCTACCGTTTTTGTGCCCCTGCACCGTCTCCCAGAGGAGCCTCCTCAGCTGTTTTTACTGATATGCTGCTGACACACCGGGGACTTCACACCGTACTCCCCCACACACAACACTATCCTAACACACATCCTCCAGATATATCACATTCTGCCACCACGCCATTGAGATGATGCATGGATATCCATCATTACTATTTACTGTGTGACCATCATTGGAAGTTAATTTATGGCCATATGGTTGGCTAATGTTAGTTTTTATTGCATTATAAGGCAATAAAGACACATGGGAGAAACGTGTGCAAGCTTAACCCACATAGTATTCTTTTTTTTTTGGGGGGGGGATTCAAATTTGTTTTAATTTTCAAGATATGCATTAAAGATCAACAAGTTACAGTGAAAAACAGGACAACGATTTTAAAGGAGAGAGGGACATTTTTTTTCTATATATAATAAAGACACTAACACCCCCCCCCAGTACAGTCTACATAATTCACAACATTTGTCAAAAAGGAGCATACCATTTATCCAAAAGAGAGTTACATCTTTACAAAACCAACACTTGTGCATAAAAGAGCCAACAAGTCCTTCTGTACAAAAAGTACATATTGGTTATTTTCATTAAAAAACTTTTCCTAGGTGTGAGATGGATTCGATAAAAGAAACCACTGTCTTGTGCTGGTAGATGACAGATAGCCTTTGTTACAGCTCATGTTTTTTGCCTTATATTGAAGAAACACACTGTTTCATGTCGGTGTAGCCTTTGTTTCAAATGTGTATATTTCCACAGACAATGCTTCTGGAAAAGTACGGACCTGTGTAAACTTCTTCGCACCATTAATACTATTGTAGCTTTTACTCAAGTGTCACTGTATGTCTCCATGTGGTTAATAAACAGAACGAGGCGCAGCACCCGCTATGATTCAAAGCCTTGCAGAAACTCAATAACATCAAGTGTACTGTAAGACAAGATCTTTATCAGGCTTTTCAGACAATTACTTTTCAAATGGGCTTTTATTCTGAAATTTCTGGCCAATCAGTTTCTGTGGCTATTAAAATCCAGGTGGCAATATTCTTTAATACTTTTTATGTTGAGGCAGCACACTGCAAACAGACACAGAGGTTAGTGAGTTAAGGATGAAGACACTGGGTTAAGAGTTAAAGGCAAATCAACTCTAGTGTGCGGATGAGACTGCAGCCCACCTTTGGGATAACATCAATGGTGGCACGCTTATAGTTGCCTCTTATTTCCCATTTGTAATTATGCCATGCCCCAAGCGCTCATTATGATGCAAACGTGTGTCATATAAAGCAATATTGCATTATTGACAGATTATCCCCCCTCCAGGGCCATGCTTATACATTAGAGAGCAACCCTGTCTCCTACAAAATGAAGTTCCCCATATAACTAAACTGCATTCTCAATTGTGCTTCAAGGGAAATGTAGTTTCCTCCCATATAACACTCGCAGTTTTAAACGTGTAATTATCGACGTAAATTAAAACAAAACAAAAAAACACACAGCTTCTTGGTTAGGTTTAGTGAAAAAATTATGGTTTGCCTTAAAATAAAAATGTAATTTTACAATAGATGTCAAAACTTAACCAACAATGTTACTGAATTAGTCTCCAAACTGTGTAACTTTGTCTTTTACCCTCTGTGTGCAGTCCACCAGACGTTAATGGCACATACATGCCCTTGCATGGAGAATACTGAGTCAGCAGTGGCAACAGAGGATTAAGGCTTGTATCTGTTGTGTGTAGTAATTAAACTGTAATTGAATTTTTCTGCGCCCGCTGTGTACTAAGAGATTTTACTGTATTAGCTTAAACCTCAGGTGGCCTTTGTGTTAATCAAGTCCAATGTGGATATTTCATAATCTCAACAAAACCAGCGAAAGCCCTAGTTCCAATTACAATGCTATGAGGCAGCACAACAACTTTGTCAATAATTGTGGTTGATATGATTCCCACCCCACATTTATTAAAGCCTATGGCATCAGCCGTCAGTAGAGATGTGCTCCACTGATTAGCTCTGCTGTTATTGTGGTTATGTTTTGAATAACAATGTAGTTGTTAGCAGGGATACTGTACAGGAGATATATCGAGCTCTATTGTATTCACCATTGAAAGGAGTCACTGTGGGGAAATGTTGTTCATAGATCCTGGGTGTTTTAGTAACATCTAAAACAAATCGATTTTTAAATTGATTTAAAGCAACAACAAAAGGCTTCTCTCTCAGCCAGTGGCGCTGTATTTGAGACGGTTTGATTCTGAAGATGTAACAATGAAGATCTGATTTGAAGATCTGCAGTGAAGCAGTTTCAGGGAAAACTAAAGACAAATAACAAGGTTAGATCCATTTAATTTATCAAGCAATTTGAATGTAATAAGTCCGACCCATGTCTCTTAAAAGTTCAAACTGCCTTTAGCAGGGACAGACGGACAGGGAAAGGAAAGACTAGTTGGGGACCATGCAGAGTATTAACTTGAGGAGTGTTGGAGGCTTTATCTCCAGTATGGAGAACAACAAGGACATCTTCCTTCTGTTAGGCATGTTTGAATATGCTCTTCGAGAATAAATGATTCTGTGTTTAATGGAAGCACAAGGCCATTTAAAGCTTTGGAAGCACTGCATATTTCTAAGAGTTGATAAGAATCTGTTTCCGTAGAAAAACAAATGGTATTCCAGCATTCATGATATGAAACAAGCCAGGGGAGAGCTGAGTCATGTACATTCAGGAAATGAAAATAACATGTTATACTTTGTGTACCCTGCTGCTGAAACAATGGCAGAAACATTATGTAGAATGAGATGAAAAATGAACATGCTGATTCAAACATTGCAGGAGAGCTGCCATTATATATGATGAATATTTCCCACTGTATATAAATAATATATATTTAGTATTATTGGCGTCGATTATGTTCGTGAGAAAAACAAATGAGATCGTGAAATGTCAAGATCTGCCCTTAGCCTTGGCTAACCCCAACGCTGTTACGTGCTTTTTCAAAAGGTGCAGTCGTGATGTTTTGTGGAAATGGTGAAGGCAGCGTTAAGGCGGTTTAGTTTCTGTTTTTTTTCTATTTGGCCATCACCTTTTCGCAACTGACGAGGAACTACTGTTTTTTTCATGTGATAATGAAATGTATTTATTTTCCCTGTGAAAACATCAAATGTCTTCTTCCCCCAGTAATACACTCTAATGTATGGTTCTCAACATTGACGTTACAATATTCTGCTATAAGTGTATCATTACTTTTACTAACTTGTGACCGCCATGAACACCATGATAAAGTAGCTCTAATGGGTCTGTAATATCATGTCGATGATCAATCTATTAACGACCAACTGTCAATGGACACATAAAGCCAGGGACTCCTATTGTCCTGGACATAGTATCATTTGGTTTAATGGTGTTTGTGCCGATTGATTTTCACTGCAATCAAAATGATATTGATCTCAAACAGCAGTGATACCAACATATGGCATCAGCCAGTGTAAAAAGACGCCATTGAGTTGTCCTTGACATCTTTCAAGAAATAAGGAAGTTGCATTACTGTCACCCTTTTGGATGAAATCAACGGTGATGGTGATATTTTGTTGTGGTCGTGTGTGTGTGTATGTGGCTCACAGATGCCGCAGGTGCCCCATCTTTGCTGGTGCCCGTTCACCGGCCATCTCGGCTTACCCCCTGGGGTGTTGCAGGTGGGTTCAAGGTTGGAATCCGAAAATGTCGAGATTCTATTTCATTAGATTGCCCACAGCATTCAGGATGGCTTCGACATCCATCCACCGTTTAAGGGGGCTTGTTTCATTCAATTTGTCTCCATCCCACGAGCAAAGTTGATCAAAATTAGACTATGTGACAGCAAAGGCCTTGACAGCAAACACTTTTATTATTCAAGCCTGAACGATCTAGATTCATATCCCCACAAGGCATTCACAGAGAAGCAAATGTGAAACACCTTCATTTTACAGAGACAATCCAGGAAAAGTGTTGCCTCTCCTTCTAAAGAAGTGGAAGCCATGATTGACAGGTGATCTTCGCAACCCAAGTAGGCTGCTGATGCATGCATGGGATGAATCCCTGCATCTGTGTGGGTTTTTTTTTTGTGTGGATGCATGTTAGTGTGAGTGTAACAAAGAGAGCTGTGTGAATCACTCGGGCAAATCCTGCACTGGTAAGCGCTATACCTGACCCGGTGATCTCAGATCCTGGGGCTGTTCCAGGGAGGGAGCTCTCCTAGCAGAGGCTTCAAAAGGGAACACTGATCTGTGATCTGTTAATACTACAGATGCTTCACTGGATTTTGGTAGCCCATCAATAGTGCTACTATTCTCATGTATGATTCAATCCCCTCGTGGCTACCTGCAACTGTCTGATTAACATTAAATCTATAGCGCACCCTCCCACTATCCTTGTTGTCATGTATCCTTGCTATGGGCTATGTCGACATCGATCTTGTTATTGGTAATGACCACTGAGAAGTGTAGTGTACTGAATATTTTTCTCAAGGACAATCATTTGGGGCTGGAGCTACTGTAGAAATGGGCACAAAACTCCTCTTGCTAAATTGTTAGTATGAATAATGAGAAACTGCACTGAATCCTGGTTCATTCATTAAAAGTCAAAGGTTCAAGTCTTTGTACATTAAAATCATAAGATTAAAGTCAAATACAAGCAGCATTGTGTTACAAAATATTTGATCACTATGCTTAAAATTGTACACAAAACCTGTAGTTTTTTGGTTTGGTTACTCATGTTAACAAATTATTTTGGACTGTCTCAGACCAAAGGGATAATGTATGAATTTTGAAAATAGGTATAGTTCTCCTTTAAGGGGGCAGTATACTCCATCAGAAGGTCATGTCGGATGGTCCAATAGTTCGGAAACCACGCCTTCTGATCTTGGATTTGGGGGGACGTGTCAGACCATTTCTGTATATTCCCAAACGATTTACACCCACTTGGCCAGCTGTGTGAAGGTGAGAAAGGAGCCAGAGTTTCAACTTCTCTCTCTGGCTCTCTTTTTTTCATTCTTGACACAACCGTTTCTGTCACTTTTCTTGTGAACAACCAAGTGCGACACTATGAATGTCTATTAGACAAAAATGTGAGCTGTTATCCCCATATTTAACCGTTCAGATAGATTATACCCCAGGCCTCACTGTTCTGCTACAAGGATGCATTACACAACTGCTTACATGATAGTTCCTCTTGAATTCTGAACCAAGATCATTTATTCACTGTGCAAACTTGTGTCTGGCTCCTCAGGTCTACCACACTGAGTCTGGTGGAGATTAGCAGTGGATCAGCAATGATACCTTTTATTTGATCACACCTAGTGAAAAGTATATAAGTTGTCGTTTTTGCAGGTAATCCCCTGTGCAGGGAACCACTGCTCTGTGGTAGAAATATGTATTATAGTAATATCATTTATTCAGTGAAGCTTAATACTTTAGATAGAAACTTTAGCTCTGCCAAGCTGTTTGTCAGCAGGATTACAGAAAAACTGCCGGCCAGATTCTTATGAAACTTGGTGGAAGGGTGTAAGATGGGCCAAGGAAAATCATGTTAAATTGTGTATATGTGTATTATTTTTCACCTATGGAAATAGCCTTGGCGGAGGTCTGCGCTTTCTGAGTGCCCTTATGGTTGTCATTGTTTTGTTTTGATTTGTCCTGGTATAAAAGTATGGCTCTTTTTAGGTTTAGCAGCAAACAATTTGAGCCAGGGAATAAAATTACAAAATATAATGTTTCAGCGAAGGCAGGAAGTGTAGGCTACTGTTATGCTTGCTTCAATCTGATTTGGGCAAGTTGCCACTTCAAGACTGTGATTCTTCTTGACTGCGCTGTTTAACTTGAAGAAACATCACCTGAAGCTGCACCAATAAAGCTCAGGAGAGACAATGTCACTGTCAAGTCTCAAGTCATTGAAGCGTTGAAGGGCCAAAACCTGATTGTTGAGTCTTCAATTATTCAAATATCATAATCTGCTCTTCACCAAATAGTTTGAATGATACAATTTGCTGAGTAATTCATTTCCCCTCTGTTTATTACAGCCCAGCAGAGACTCCAAACAGACAGGAAGACCATGCTTGAATTGTACCAGTAAACCTTAGTCCTTCATCAGTTTTCGGATATAAAATAACATGCAGAGACTGACGCAGCATCTGCACTTTATTTCAGAGCATAGTATTTCTTGTGTGGGTACATTGTGTTCCCCCCCCCCCTCTCATCTATCACAACTCTCTGTCTCTCTCCTGCCCTTTCTCCCCATCAGTTGAACAGGCTTGTCTGAGAATGACAAGCAGTACATTATCACGATTATTAATCTAGGTTTGGCAGGGTGTCAACTCATTTCAAGCCCAAGTGGAGTTTTGAGTCGTTAGCGTTTGAGTTTAATAAGAAGAGTTCTGAGATTTTGTATAATTGATTTGGCAAGTCAAATGTGACTCAGCTCTGAATAACCTTTGAGACCCCAAACTAAAGTCTACAGCTACATATAGTACTGCAATGCAAGGTTGCTATATGAGGGTGTTTTTAGATTGCAGTATAGTCAACTACATTTCACTAACAAGGACCACGCACATAACTGTATGAGTTTCGAGAGGTTTATTGCATAACGGAATGATTGTTGGATGAGGAAGCGGAAGAGGTAGAGGGTTGAAGGGATGAAGGGATGCGGGGTAGGGATCAAGGTAGAGGGATGAAAAGATGTAGGTTAGGGATAGAGGTAGAGGGATGAAGGGACGTGACGAGGGACCGTTGGTGTCCGGCGGCTGGTGGGAACGGAGACTGTTGGAATGGGGGGGCCGTCTCTTAGGAAGCTCTGGAGGTGCAGAGTCCCCAGTCGTTCCTGTAATCCTGCGAGAGAGAGAAAAAGGAAAACAAAAAATGGGGTCGGGGGGAGGGATGAGAGAACAGATCCAAAGAGGAAGTGAACGGGTTAGTAGAGCTTAAATACTTGTCCGGTGGAAATGAGCCGTGTTCTGGGCGTGGTCCCGTTCCTGAACAAAGTTTATAAAACTACATTTAAAGTAACAGTGTGTAGCATTTGGGGAAATCTATTAGCTGAAATAGAATAATAATAATAATGAGTATGTTTTCTTCAGTGTATAACACCTGGAAATAAGAATCTTGTTTGCATTACCTTAGAATGAGTGGTTTATATCTACATATGGAGCCATAGACTGAATATAAGAAGTCGATGTAGTCATTGGGACGTCACCCATTGGTTTGTGGTCTGCACAAACAGTCAAACTAGTTGCATTTGAAGGGCTATCAAATGCCAAGACACTGCTCAGCTCACATTTTGTTTTGGTCCAGATTGTTCAACCCTGAAAGCTCATCAATTTGTAAGTAACAGCGACCCAACTCAGGGTTCTGAAGCAAAGGTCAAAGTGCTTGTTTGGGGATCACAAAATCCTCCTCCATATCTGGACAAGTTGAATTATTAAGGAGGCTTCTGCAAGAGGTGAATATTGCCACTCCTTTACGGGGGCGGCTGTGGCTCTGGAGATACAGTTATTGTCCACTAATCAGAAGGTGGGTGGCTCGATCCCTGGATGTCATGGGATGTGGTGCAGAGGTAGAGCAAAGACTCAAGCGCAGACACTGGAGACGAGGTGGAAGGCAAGGTTAATTTACTGGCACAAAAGTGGACTAAAACAGGAACCAAAAACAACTCCAACAGGGAGCGCGAAAAATACAATCTGAAATGAAAGGCAAAGTCCAAAAGGCAAAGTCCAAAAAGACCAAGTCCAAACCCTGGGACATGGCGGGAACAAACTTGGAACACAGAGCACACACAGGGAAGCAACTAAACGATCCGACAAAACAACAGGGAAGCAGCGGAGTTTATATAAGAGCGGTTGACAGAGGGAAAACCCAGGGGCAGGTGATTGGGCACAGGTCTAGTGAATGAGGACAATCAGGAAACACATTCAGACACAGAGACACAGGAGGGAGCTGGGAGGAGACCAGGGGCGGAGCTACAGAGATAGAGACACAGAGACACAAAGGGGGCAAAGCCTAAACCGTGACACTGGGGTCAACATGTCGGGAGTGTCCTTCGGAGGGAAGGTACTGAACCCCAATTTGCTCCCGGTGGCTTATGCCATCGGTGTGTGAGAGTGCCTGTGAATGTTTATTGCTCCTGATGATGATCTTGTGTGGAAGCCTCTACTGCCAGTGTATGACTGTGTTTGAATGGTTAAAAGCTGGCATGTGTTGATGACTAGACTATAAAAGGGCTGTTTATACAGCGCTGAGCAATGTGCCCCAAATTTTCTATCACAATATAGGTAATTTCATATCTCTATATCAATATATATCACCTTTTCTACTAACTTAATAAATAAATATTCTTTATGAAAATACCAAATAGTAATGCTTTATTTTGTATACTCCTGAGTAAATTAAATAACTGACGAATAAATAAAAATAATTTAATTAAGAACGTGTGTGTATATACAGTATATACTTGCACAGAAATATAGAGCAATCGGATTAAGAGAATAGTTTGATGTACCTACATTGGGGTATTACAATGAGCAGAATTCTTATCAATTCCGATTTTCAGAGTTGGCATGCGCTTGTTAGTATCAATTTAGAAGACATAATTGTGTATCATGATATCTCCGTATTATTTCATCACAGTAGGATTCCATTGAAAGATGATACATTCTCATATATAATATATATAACATGCGCCCAGCACTACATATAAATGCAGTCCATTTACCACACCATTGGTAAGGTGCAGATGGTCCGTCTCATCGGCTTAGGTGGCCACAGAAGGAGCTTATATGTATCTATATGTGGGTGTGAGATAAACTGATGCATGTGTCAGCCACCAGGCTTTAATTGGCCTATTTGTACACCCTGCACCTTTACTGCCTGTGAAATTTCCTCTTCCGGTGGCCCCCCTCCCCCTGCATTGTCCCACTTATAAATTCCTGCCGGACTCTTGACAGCAATCCAACTAAATAATCAGCTCTCAAATCTCTGATGGTAAGAGTGTGCATCTGTGCTGGCACACCGCTGAGAGGAATCTCTTCATCTGTCAAGTCACCGTTAGTCATCGTCGGATCAAGAGAGCCGCGTCTTTGATTAGAAAAAATCAATGTGCACACTGCGGGGGCTTTCTCTCTGTGGGCTCATAGCGTATTGAACAAAGATATCTACAGCGGCAAAATATATCTCCACCCGGACCTCTTTTGTTGCACTCTGATCACGTAACACAGTCAAAAGCCGAGCTTCTTCATCTCAAGTAAACATGACTCTTGAGTCAAGGTTTTATTTGAGTGTCTCCAGTTAATCACTCTCGCTTTTATGTTATCAAAGCACGACATGCTGTCATGACATTGCTGGGGAAAAAAAGTAAAAAGAAAGTGCGGTAATGGTAAACACTCCTAAAGCAAGTGCAAGTGTTTCAGAGGATGGCATGGTACCGAGCTCCGCTGACGTAGAAACGCTGTGATGCAGACGGGCAGGGAAGCACAGAGAGAGAGAGAGAGCGATACAATCTCTGTGTGACAGCAGATGAGGGTCAGGGGTGTTTAAAAGAGAAAGGATAAGATAAAAGGAGAGGTTGGGTTGAGATTATATGCTCCTGGGAAACGGGGCAGAGAGGAGACCATAGAGTATCCAGAGTTCCTATGACTCACCGGCACTTTTACTAGACTGGTCTTTGACAGACATCCACACACCACAAACGCACGCACACTGTAACACAGCTCACATACATATCTGGTCCGCACAAACACACACACACACACACACACACACACACACACACACACACACACACACACACACACACACACACACACAGCTCTGCTTATGGATACTGTATAGACTGGTAAGGAAAATCTCAACAGATATATATTCTCTTTTTTCCCTTACACACACACACCTACACGCACACACACAAAAGTTCACTGTTTTTCATGGGGAAAAAAGTGAAGGAGAGACAGAAAAGTGTAACTGTGAGGAAAGCAAATAAGTGGGAGGGAAAGAGAATGCAAAGAGAGAAATGAGGTGAGTGTGACTGTGTGTGAGAGAGAGAGAGAGAGGGAGATGAGGTGAGGAGGCGGAGAGATGAGAGGCGAGGGAGGGAGTAATGGAGACAGGGAGGGTGGAGAAGAGAGGGATAAGGCACACTTGGATGAAGGATTCCAGCGGAGTGAGGAGGGACGTTCAAGTGCTGGATCAAGGAGACTGAACTACAGGTCTGGGGGTCCTTCAGACTAGACAGAAGACCAACTGACGAGATGGACGGATGGAGGAACGCCAGGCCCATGGCTGACACAGACCGACATGACCTCTCCATCTGGCTGTTTCACCTAATCTGAACCCTCCTGACGACCGCCACAGGACACATGACTGACCATCAGGACTGAGATCCAGCAGAAGTTCGGAGGGAGTTCGCAATGGATGTATACAAATGTCTGAGCGTACTTTTCTTCACTCTTCCTCCACAAGGTAAATATTTTCCCTTACTGTCAGTGACAGTTGCTTCACCTGCCATTTTCTTTATAATTGTAAGGGATTGTGTGAAAATGATTGGGGGGCATGTATGTATTTTGAATATATGGGGAAGCTGGTCTATATTTATTGGGAGAGCAGGAGTGTGTCAACTTTTACTCATCACAATTGTTTTAATGTTTCATTCATTTGATCAAAGTTGATGCCTTAACCATTCATCAGCTCTTTATTCAAAAGTAGAGGCTGTATTTTCTCTATTTTGTTGTTGAGTTTTGTTCATGCCATGACATTTTGATGTAATGAAGGGAGGGTATTGCAATTTTTGAAAAAAGTGAAGGGTCGAAAGAAAACATTTAAAAAAGGCAGCAAATCTATTTATTAATTTTTTTTTATAAAATATAAGATTCAGCCCCCCTTCCCTCCCCAATAACTTTTATATATTCCCGAATGAAGCCGCAGCCCCAGTATGCATTAGAAAGGCAAGGAGTTTTTTTCTGGCGGTGAAACTGACAAGATGATGAACAATCACCGACAAAAACGCACAACCTTCAAGACACAAAAACTTAGGTGCTTGCCATAGTTTTTATTGGACGAGGAGGTAGAAACTGCCTCCGTTGCTTAGTGACCTGGCAACAAAGCTTTGTCTGAGCAGGACTCACTTGTATAGAAAGTGATATTTGCTGCTCATGCATTATTGGCCTGCGAGAGTTCATTGATCAAATGAGGACAGAACTGGATCTAGTGGCTCAGACACAAGATAACTAAGCTAAGCTAAGATAGAAATCGTTCGTAAAACTGTAAATATCAGTGGACAAACAATGCTAAAATGGAGATTTGCTTTTTTGATTTTAAGATTGTATTTACTTTTCTGGATAGTTTACATAATTCATTTTGATTGTCTTCATGAGCACATAAAAGACCAGATGCCATCAATGAGAAGTAGCAAGGGGAATGGTATGATAATAGAAGAGAGAAATCTGAGTAAGTATATGCCAGGCAGCCGGGGTGAAAAGGTTCAGGTTTCTCCATTCTGATTAACTGGTAACATCACGGTCTGTGCCGGTGCTATTCACAGTTTCCTGTAAAGCCCATTGTACGGAAGCAAGCTCATTCAGCAGTTACCTATACTTTCTCCTACACACATTACTGCTCTGACCCACACATTGTCAAAGTCATGGCACCCTGCGAGCTCCCCCATCTAAACCCATTAGTTGGGAGGCTGCTTTAGAGTTTACCGGAGCGTCCCTATTTATTTAATACCATCTGCATTCAACAGATATCGCTCCGAGGTGACGTGATGAAACAAAGGGCACCTGTGTCGTTTCTTTTTCATCTGCAAAAATGCAGAGACATTTCAAGGTTGTTGAGCATCCGGACATGTCCACCACATTAGAAAGGGAAATAAAAGCACGGTGGGAAAAATAAACTATATCCATTTAATAAGATATTGATCCAAAGCCTTTTACAAACTGAGGATGCCAGTTTTCAGGCAACTGAAGGACAGCCCTTCAGCTTTGATTGAGTGGGTGGGAGAACCCGAGAGGAAGGCCGGCAGCATGACAACAACATCTGTGTCCTTGTTTCAAAAATACAAATTGGACCAGCATCTTTCTTCAAGGTAGATAGATTGATAGACAGATAGGTAGATACGAATTCCCCCCAGTTCCGGTACAATTTAATATTTTGTACAATAAGCAGTAAACAATATTTACAATACAATGCACCACACGATAGAAAGACATTGAAATGTGCAGAAGTGCCAGGAATAATGATATATCAGTGAGGCTGGTGAAACAAAATCCCAGCCGATGATGAATTGCTGTGCCATTGAATTACCTGCACAGACTCGCTATGTCCATAATAGGAAAATGCCTAATTCAATAGGGGAAAAAAAAAGGTTTGAAACACAAAGGACATTATACTGTACGACTCTCGGGACGATCTCCGTTCCTTTTAATTGTTCTGAGACCTTGTTAGGTCATCCTCAGCGCGGGGTTGGGTGGAGGCGGCGGGGGTTGAGTTGCTCCATCAGAGCAGCCGTGGCAGAGAGACACCGTGGCAGAGAGGGTGAGAGGGGGTGAGGGAGGGATGAGACGTCTCGACAGACTGCTCCATCAGCACGTCTGTTCAGAGACGCAGCGGATGCCCTCAGACTCAGATTCATGCTTCCGCTTTTACCTTCTCTCATCTCCACCCCCCTCAACCCCCCCCCCCCCATCACTCAGATACAGTCCCTTGTAACCAAACGCCACCTGTATAATAGAGGTCACCCTCCTTTTAGATTACACTCTGTACAGTGAATCCTTCATGGCGGCATGGATCAGTTAAATCCATTAAAGATGAATGTATTGTAGAAAATATATTCAGTATTAATATTATGCATTTGAAATTGTGGCTTTTATTTTAAGTATAAAAGAGCAAAAGAGAAACAAATCACGGCCACTGTCATAAATGAGCACAAAGGAGCAGCAATGACATGCAGTCTCTAGCAAACGTATTGTTTTGAAGTTCTAAAAATACTTTTATTGGCACATATGGGCTAAAAAAGGGTCAATGTAATTAATCCAAGCTTAACTTGTGTGTCTAATCTCTTCTTCTATCCCCTAGTTTGTTTCCAAGTTCGACCTCGTGCCCACGCTGAAGAAAGGCTGCTCCAGGATCTGTTCGCACATTACAATAAGCTCTCCCGGCCTGTGGAAAACACTTCAGACACAGTGCTGGTCCACTTTGGATTATCTATTGCCCAGCTCATTGATGTGGTGAGTAAAACCTCACAGCATTGTTGCGTTTCACCAATAGCCAACCCTGGATATCAATATTGAAGTCCAACTGAAATAAATTGTTTTTGTTTTTCTACTGCTACAGCATACATATCTGCTCTGTCTAGCACTTGCCCCGTGGTCTCTTCTGATGAAAAAATTAAGAAACAAAAGGAAAAAGAAAACATTTTTTTATGGTGGCATCCATAATACTTTGTATCTCGACGTTTCTGAACCAAAAATATGTTTCATGAATAAACGTTTATATCGGTGGCGTATAACGCTTGCAGAAACGCACAGTGCAACGCCACGTGGTTGACATTTTGAACAAATGGTTATGTTTCGGCAACTAAACTACTTGGTTAAGACTGGAAAAAAGATCCTATTCTGTCACAATAATAACAGTAAATGTAACGTAACTAGCGTAAATAAACAACAACCGCCATTAACAGACTTACTTACATAATGTTACGTAACAAAGCAACATAAAAGTAGTCCATAAGTCAATGTTTAGTTTTGGTTTCACATGGGACATGAGCAGTGGTCTCCTGGGTGAAAGTCCTGTGTTTGTTGTGTGTTTGCTTGACCCATTCCCTACTACCCTTCGTGGACTTTCTTGCTAGTTTTACTTGTTATTATTATTACGAAACTTTCAATAACAGTCGCTTGATATACTACGTCCCTTCCTCTGTTGCACTACCTCACTTGTTCTGACTGAATGCAAAAAAACGTTGACATGGTTTGCAGAAACGTGCAATGCTAACATTTTGCCGATTGGGCTCATAGGCATCATAGGCACACACACACAACACAAGAGCCAAAGACCACAACTTTGCTGCTTTCTTCTTCTCTAACTTACAAACATACATGACCACCCGTCCTGCACCGTAGCTCGTTGAACAAGCCACCAAACGTTCACTGTGGAAAAGTGCACTGTTAATGCCAGTTTGCAGGCTGAATAGCTAACATGCTGGTCAGCTGCGGCACATTAAACTGCAACTTAAATGCAAATATCACTTCGCCCAGTAGGTGTGAGCCTTGAAAATTTGATTTATTATTATGAATGTTGGTCCAATGCAGTTGTGTATCGTTTCAATTGTGCTCTCTATGTCTTATGTATCATATTCATCATGATCACACTAGCAACCAGCTCAAAGCTACACCAGGAAAAAGAGAGATAAATCTAAATATACAGATCGCTTATCAGCGGAAATTAAACCACAACAGAAGAGACTGAATTATTTTCACAAATTAAATTCAGTTGTCAAGTATGGCAGTAACTATCCAAATCCAGACACAGCTGGTCTCAACAAAAAACATCTCTATTCTCTCTTGCCTCTTGTCTTATCTTTACATTACAGACACAAATTATGTTGCAGGGTTTCTGTTGACTAAGGTAAACCCGTTTTTTACAAGGCCTTTAACTGCCATTTGGAACCATGCAAAGTTCCCTGGTGCAGCTTCAGTATCTAATACATGCAGCCTGCATCTGGGGGATGATTCTCCGGGTTTTTGACACACAATTAGGTGGCAGGGCTTGCTTCACATGCGCGGCAGTGAGAGTCAGCTCCTGGTGAAGTTGTTCTCTCCTACAGTGCCTTTTCACTGACTGCTGTGTCTCAGATGTTGCTGGGAGAGAGCTGGAGACAGCAGCTTGCCAGCACTGGCAGCAAAGCATGTAGCATTACCTAATGTTTTTTTTTTTATTATTGACGTATTACACAACTAATCTGTCTTTTTAAATAGAGGGTATGTTGATTTATTTTGAAAGCAGCTTTGAAAAAATGAATATTTATGAATATAAAATTAATTAATGAAACCCATGCGATGATGAAGTCCAGGCTGACATATAATTAATTTCCCTCTCCTGTTTACATGAAATAAGGATGAGAAGAACCAGATGATGACCACAAACGTTTGGGTCAAGCAAGTATGTAATAATATAGATAGAGATCAAACACATGCTAATTATATAGTCCAATATAAAGCTACAGTATATACATTTGATTCATGTTTTCCTACAGGAATGGAACGATTACAAACTCCGCTGGAAACCGGAGGAATACGAAAATGTCACCTCCATCCGTATTCCCTCAGAGATCATCTGGAGGCCCGACATAGTCCTCTACAACAAGTGAGGATCTGTGTCAATAGCTTGTTTTCATGTGAAGAAACTGTAAGAGACCCTGGGATCTCAAATGTTGCCACATTCAAGGCAAAACTAATCGCATAGCAGCCAATGTTCACATGGGAATGATTTCATTCCAACAGACGGTATGACTGGAGGGAACACTTGAAGATTTAGCTGTTGTGCCTAACATCTCGTCCTGTGCCAATGTCGTAAAGTAATTTAGCTAAAATAAATGGGAACAAGGTCAGCCTTAATGGATGTGGTTACACACAGCTCGGTACATTGTACAAAGCAATACATTAGCCTGGGAATTATAAGATGGAACGTAATTGGATGTGTTTCAAGGGGCCTCGGATAAAATGCATCCAGTGTGAAAGCCCCAAGTAGACCTGTATTTATTTCACTCTAAATTAGGGAAATCAGCTAAAACTGGATCACAAAACCGGCATGACAGCTAAATAAAAATGTCAATTTTGTGTTGTGATAGAAACATGATTTAGCTTTCTCGTGATGAAATATCTGAGGCTAAGTCATTTATTTGTAGGAACTAATAGGGAAAGGCAGGGCAACTTTTTTTTTTAAATCCTATTTTGTGCACAGGGTATTTCATAAGACACTGACTACAACGAAACAAAAATGACACAAAATGAACACAATTGCATTGAAAGAAAAAAGAAAAGATCAGGGAGGTTGTTCAGCTTTTGTAAAGACGTGAGCGGCAGAGCTCAGAATGATAGAGATTTCAACATAAATGATCTAATAATTGCTATATTGTTGCGTTGGAAAAGGCTGTCGTTGGTCTTGTCTTGTCTATGGTCTTGAATCTATGACTACACTAAAATATCTGACTTAGGTTACCTTTTATTGTATTGCTGGATCAGACTAAAGGGCAACATAGTAGGAATCCAGAGGGCTATGACGGGCAGATGTTCAGAGCATCTACAGGGTTCTTTAACAAATACATCTGTTGTAACACGTTTCCACTGACACTAAACCAATGTTTGTTCTACAGGCAGAACAGAGTAAAAGCAACATAGACGGTCCAGCACGAAGTGACTGATAGCTTACCTCAATATGTACTAAATTGTACTAATTGCAACAAGATGGACAGATGACTATGTCAGAAGATGAGCTGCAGCAGGAAGTAATGGGAGGGGAGTTTAGGTGTGTACTGGCAGGGCTGGAATTATGGAAGGATTTCAACAACGATTGATCAGATTATAGAGGCAGGAGATGAGACAGGGGAAGATGGGGCAGCTGTCCGTATTCAGAGATTGGATCACTGTCTTCCTGTAGCTCTTCTCTGGCACCACAAACAGCTCATTGTGCCAAATTTCACATGTGATAGAGACATGTAAATGTGAATTTAATCAGAATACATATATTAACAAATGTTGTGTCTCTGCTAATCAGAGCATGTCGAGGGTGATTAAAAGAATGGAAAACAAACTTTGAATTAAGAAGACTTAGAAGATTTGAATTATGGTAAATAGTTCTCTGATGATTTTCTCCCATTGCTTTTTATTTTTTTATTCTTTTTAAAGAACATTAGCAATGTAAATGTTTAGCAGTTTGTATGCTTTGCACTTGTCACACTGTATAAAAGAGTCATTTGTTCTTCAAGTTACAAGTTCGCTTTAGTCAGTGGTTAAAAATGGCAACTTACCAGCATTTTCCAACCGCAAACAAATGACCAAACTCAATCCACTGAAGGCGACGGTAAGATGAGGTTGAAAACAATAAAATGTGGAATTAATGGTATCGCTTGAAGCACTTGGCCAGAACAAAAGTATTGTAATGCAACCCTTGGTGAAGGTAAAAATGTTAAGTACATTTTTTCCCCCCACTTCTCTCCCCTGTCATACCCCGTTCTTTTGTGTGCAGTGCTGATGGCGACTTTGCGGTGACTCACCTCACGAAGGCACATCTGTTCCACGATGGTCGGATAAAGTGGATGCCACCGGCCATCTACAAGTCTTCGTGCAGCATAGATGTCACCTTCTTCCCATTTGACCAGCAGAGCTGCAAGATGAAGTTTGGCTCGTGGACCTATGACCGCGCCAAGATCGATCTCATCAGCATGGCCAGCGACGTGGACCAGATGGACTACTGGGAGAGTGGCGAATGGGTCATCGTCAATGCAGTGGGCAAGTACAACACCAAAAAGTACGAGTGCTGCACGGAGATCTACTCAGACATCACCTACTACTTCATTATCCGGAGGCTTCCGTTGTTCTACACCATCAACCTCATCATCCCCTGTCTTCTTATCTCCTGTTTGACCGTGCTGGTGTTTTATTTGCCATCGCAATGTGGAGAGAAGATCACCTTGTGCATCTCAGTGCTACTGTCCCTAACAGTGTTCCTCCTGCTGATCACAGAGATCATACCGTCTACATCGCTGGTGATTCCGCTGATTGGTGAATATCTGCTGTTCACCATGGTTTTTGTCACTCTCTCCATCGTAATTACCGTCTTTGTTTTGAACGTACATCACCGGTCGCCACAGACCCACAGCATGCCTCACTGGGTGCGGAGAGTATTCTTGGACATGGTGCCGCGAGTCCTCTTCATGAAGCGTCCGCCGGGCACAGCCAAGCAGCACTGCAAGAAGCTTATCGAGATGATGCACCGTCCGACCACCATATCTGCAACAGGCAACTCGCTGGCCTATTGGACAGGGTTGGAGACGGGGCTGAGACAGATGTGCCAGATGGAGAATGCGCTCCCAAAGACTCCATCCGACAGTCCAAGCATCCACGTCTGCTCGCCCTCTCCACCCTCATCCCCTCTTGAGGACAAGGAAGAGGATCACCCACTGAAGGCCAACATCTTCTGCCGGACCACATCCGGTCAGTATTCAGTTCTCTCTGAGAAACAACCCCCACGGGGAAACAACTCCGCGGTCTCGTCTTCTTCGCAACTATCCTTGCCCCCAGTGTTGCCAATGGGTCCACTCCACAGCCTTTCCAAAGAAGAATCAAATACACTGGCCCCAAATGGCCGCTCTCTCAGCGCAGAGCAAATGTGTGACCCTCAGAGAGCCAGACACCGGTGTCGCTCCCGCAGCTTCCAGTACTGCTGTCTGCACGATGAAGGCCCTGGGCTTATGGCGATCGCAGGGTGGGTGAAGAAACAAGCCTGTACAGATCACCCAGCAGGAACCATCACAGCTGAGTCAACTAAAGACGCGAGTACCCAGCAGGACACCGTAATTCCAACTATATCCCCAGCTGTGCGACGGGCCATAGAGGGAGTTCAGTACGTCGCTGATCATCTCAGGGCAGAGGATGCAGATTTCTCAGTAAGTTGAAACATTACCTTCGTTTAAATAATTGGTAAAGCCGTGGTAAATGACATAATAGTTTCTAAATATCCATGTAGTGCTCATATTTGGAAAAAGAAAGTCCAACAGAGCTTCTTATAACTCAATATTGCTTCAATGAGTTTGTCAGATTCAATTTTGTTGGATACAAGTACAATCCCACATGCAGCACATGCAATAGGACTGTCTAGATAGAACTGAAATTTGAGCTGCTATTTTAATGAAGGGAAATATCAATAGCCAATCTGTAATCATCTGTGCAAGTCAAAGTTCTCAGTGTATAAGCATGCCGTGCCTTGTAATCCAACCGTGGGTGTTCCTACTACAACCTGTGTTTGCGGAATTACTTACATTGCATAACTGAGAGCTTCCCAGAGCAAATGACCATCAGACAAGTGACAGTTTAATGAGACTTTACCTACGTCGCACCATGTGTCAAACTGCCGGCCTCTAGTTTTAATGGTTTAAAAAAAGTTACCTTGAAATAAATCAGTGAAAATGCACTTTGATAAGGAAAGCAAGAACCTTTTTCCAGCATACAGTACAACACTGATTCAGTGTTAATTGCCGAGTCACTTGCAAAAGAATGAAAGCTGTCTCTGTGGAGTGGGATCAGAAGTTCGAAAATGTGTACAATTATTCTAAAATAATAGAAAGAAAAAAAAGTTATTGCATTCATTGACGCCAGTCATTGTCAGGACTACAATGTACTTTCTTTCTCTCGCCAGAAAAGCCCCGTGTTTGGGACAATGGGACCTCCGTAATTCGCCCTTGAATATTTCATAAGAGAGATGAGCAAGAATTGACTGACATTTGGGCGATAGCCGCCTTATAATGAAAAAAACCAGCCATTCGAGGGAAATCAATGAAGGGTGAAAACTGACAGCTGGTAAAAAGAAAGGTGTGGTGAAATTCTGAAATGTCCCTCTCTGCTGTGTCTCTTCTCTGCTAGGTGAAAGAGGACTGGAAGTATGTGGCCATGGTCATTGACAGGATATTCCTCTGGATGTTTGTAATGGTGTGTATACTGGGATCTGTGGGACTCTTTCTTCCTCCTTGGCTGGCTGGAATGATCTAGAATCGCGCCATTAAAGGACAGGGAGTCTACGAACACTTACAGGAAACGAACTGTCTTATCTCTTTAAAAAAAAGAAAATATATATATCATTTTTTTTATTTTTCAAAGGAACTACAAGTCCCACGCCTTGGTCTTTCTCCAGGTTATCAAAAGGCTACTCACGGAGAAACAAGATGAAATATGTCTCATTGATTCCATTGAGCATATAAATTCTTTATGAGGGCAAAAGGCCAACAGCGAAGAAGTCCTTCTTCACCACTCAATTTTGACATTGAGTTGTATAGCTCATGTTTTCACCTTGTATAACAAAAAAAACAGAGAAGAATAGAGTTTGACCAATATATATAACTGCAGAAAATCCCACAGAGAACATAAGATGTTAATAAGACTGTAAAAGGTTTGGTTTAAATCTCAATTTTCACATTCCTGCTACAATGTCGATGTAAAATATTCAAGTTTCAGTGCGACCTGATTGAATTTCTGGGAGGGAGTTGTGCGTGTTTGTTCATGTGTGACCAGTTTTTTTTTTTTTTTTCCAGTGGTCACTCATGGGTAGGATTTTCTAAACGTAGCAGTTAAATAAACACATCATTCAATATTTCTTTTGTTGCTACCACAGCACTTTGGCGTTAACAGGGAGAGAGTCTCTCTCTCCGCTCATGCAAAGCCCTTCCTCCCCCTCAACCCCTGCCAATTCTTTCTATTGCTTGATAAATGAGTAGAATAGGAGTGGAATGAGCGGCCTGATTTTATTCATTTCTTCTTCTTTTTTTTTGTCAAGCATGACTTTCAAGACCATAATAATTAGGTACTGATATTTAAAGTTTAAGGTGAATATCAATAAATAACTTTGGAGACATTTTTACTTTTATCTGGAATAAAGAAAACCAGCCTCCACACTGCATTTTACACTGTGCAATACAATCATGACAGGGCAGGAAATCAAATTGCTTTCAAAGTGCTGAACAATAAAAAGCTGTTCTTGATGAGTTGAAGGTTTCAGGCAGTGGAAGGAGTGAAAGGCTGATGGTGAAATCGCTTCTGAATATTAATGACAAAAGAGAAACACACCTGGAGCGACGCCAACGAGCAGAGAAGTGTTGATGGTACATTTTAAATCATTACACCATTAAGGTAAGACACAGGTCATGCACCTATATTGACAGTAAAAATGTGGTCCATCCTTTACCATACAAAAAGAGTATTATTGTTTGTATTATTATTATTTGTATTAATATTATTATATAAGTATATGAGGCTGACTTTATTATGGAAAGACTCCAAACTTTCCTTAATAACATCACATTTTGTTAATTTAGATAGTGCATGACTTTTGCGGCTTTGCTTAATTAATCTTTTCAATATCTGCAGAAGCTAAATGAACAGATGATTAGGCCATTGGTTCTGTACAAACAGTTAAAACTTTTAGGGAAAGGTTAATTGTGCTGCAGTATGACACAAATTATCAGATGGCAGTGAGCTGCATATAGTGTTTGTATTAGGTGCAGGGGTGGAAGTAACAAATTAAATTGACTTAAATTACTGTAACAAAGTTGTCTTTTTTGGGGGGGAGATAGTAGGTTGACAGTAAATGCCACATAGAATATGTCGTCTGAAAGCTGAGAACCCAAAGATCATTTTTGAGCTGCGGCTCAGGGTGTTAAATTGTTCTCGTCATATAGAGAGTAAAGGGGCTTATACAATGATGATGGGATTATATGATGGCGATTGCCATGCTATTTTATGTCTTACAAGCTGTTTTTTGGGATTGATACCAATTCTGACACATATTTGGAGCTAAATTAATAAAAAAAAGAATGTACTACTCGGGAATTGATCAACATGATTTATAATCCCTCCAAAATACCACATATTGATACCAAGACCTTCAGGAACACCACAGAAAATTCCATGCTGTGATGTGGTATTAAAAAAACGTTTGACATTTGGAGATTTCTGTAAGAATTGCATTTTTTGCAGATTGAATGTCAAGTGCTTCTGTCTTCTTCTGTGAAACCCCCTTATTGTCAATATACCTAGATAAGTCATACGTTCTCTAAATGCCACAGGTCTCTAGTTTGTGGATGCAAAGTTTCCTGAGGCTGTGATCGTCCTAGAGGTCACAACATGTCATTTCATAGTGACGTCAACTTTCAAAAAATGGTCTCACAATGTGACATGGCTACAATGGGGACTCACATCATCACACAAGAATACAATTAAGCTCATTGGATCCAGTAGAGTTTCAGCTTTCCAGTCATACCTAATGTATGCAATTCCGAGACTAATTTGGGATGCAGAAATAATAAAATACATCCTTTTTAGAACAGGCAAAAATACCACATTTATACTGAATTCTAACAACCGCATGGTTTTTGCCCCAAACTGCACGGGATTATTGTAAAGTGGGCATGTCTGTAAAGGGGAAGCTCAAAATGGCAAAACCAGTTTTCCCTTGCCAAAATATGGCCTAAAATTTCAGCATCCTTTACCGGCAAGCTAGCATGACATGGTACCAATCGGTCGTGTAGTTTCATATGATGACAGCACCTTCACTCTAGCTTCAAAACTGAGGCAGCTACGGCCTTCGGATTATTTAAGTTTCTAACTTGTTAATATGTGCACCAAAAACCAAAAAGCATTACATTCCTGTTTACAGCAAGTCATCAACTCTTGTCCACTTTAATCCTGTTCCCATCTGCATCCTGCTGCTCCACCTTGGTAAAATCCCCGATTTGATTAGATTTAAAAGCATGTAACGTTACACCTGAATGCCCAAAGTGATGACCTTCATCTTGAACTCAACAAACTATTGTACTTCCACTGGCTCAGCAGAGGACCAACCATTGATCATTATGTAAAAAACACACAGGAGAAAATTGCAATTAAGCACAATATGGAAAGACGGCACTTTAAACAAGGCGATGTACCTGCAGCGCTGTGTATTTATTCATTGAATCCAGCACATCATTTGCAGAAGAAAGGCTGCATGATGGTCTGAAATACATTGCAGCTTTGTTGCAACTTTAAATGACTTAAAAGCACAGCTTTATAAAAAAGAAATTAGCTTAAGTAATTCTTTTGTCTGTATGCAAAGATAATGTACGAGCGGATATTCATTTCCATTTGTCCTTCCAGTTATCCCTGGAAACACAAGAAACGAGGATGGTCTTTATTAAACTACAACATTTCCATTATATGATAAGACGTGCCGTTTCAGCAGGGATTTATGTAAAACTCTGGTATTAATAAAATCATACAAATTACAAATGGTCACGTCACGTGGTCAAGCTCCATAAAGGTCCTCTGTATCCGCGGCCTCAAGAAAGCAATGCAAATGCCACGCAAGTAAGGAGAAGCTATTATTTACAACCAAATGTCATTTTGTGACACTTACCTTGATGAAAAATGGACCTTCAATGCTGGTTTCAATTAAGGGATCGTCTTTGCAGATACATATGCTAGGACTAAGATAATGAACTTAGACAAGGAGACTTGCTTAAATGAATAGATGCATGGCACACGATGAACCGGATAGTAATACAGCTTCCTGATAAACTGTTAGTTATGGATGTAAGCACTGTATGTATGTTAGTATGTGCTGCAGTCCCCCGCTGGCTTCTTGATGTTTCCAGACGATTCATTTTAAAAGGAGAACCCTGTAGGGGTGAATATGTACATGATGATGAATATTGGCTACATATGATACAATGTTAAAAGTCTGGGGCTAAAAATAACAAAAAGTCAGCATTCTCACGAGTTGATGAACCATGTAGAAATTGAAATAAAGGAGCAGCATGTTTTGTGTATGCTAGGATAGAGTCATAATCCGACATAATCCCACAAAACCTAGTTTGTTTGCAATTTCTGGACAGTTGTCAGCAACTGGTCATGACTGTTCTCAGGCCTGGATCTTAGGTTTCAGAAGGATTGAACCACATCGCATAATTATCATCAGCGTGAGGAGTTTGCTCGGCTGTTGTGGAGATGAATTTCTAGGCATGCGATACAGACGCCTGGTGCGGCTGACAGGCTTAGAAAAAGCTAGAAAGTGGACCTAGTTAGGGTTGTTTTATCAAACTATTTCAAGGTCTGTAGCCTACTTTGAGCTAACATGCTGATGTTAAGCAGGTAGACTATTTACCATATCGTGGCAGTGGCTCCCAAACCTTTTACACGGGCCCCCCCTTTTGCAGATACAAATATTTTCTTTGTGCCAATCCATATGGTTGATGAGATATTTCACAGGATAACGGGACATGTTGAACTGCTGACACCAAAGGAAAAGTCACGAGATCACCAAAGTCATCAGGCTTCATTCTCTGGGGAACACAAATGTTCCTGCAAAATGTCACACCAATTCATTTAGCAGTGGTTGA
This sequence comes from Pholis gunnellus, assembly GCF_910591455.1. Classification (NCBI taxonomy): domain Eukaryota; kingdom Metazoa; phylum Chordata; class Actinopteri; order Perciformes; family Pholidae; genus Pholis; species Pholis gunnellus. Next base: position 21,820,747 of record NC_136536.1, on the reverse strand, counting down.
GGTATTCCAGTGTGAAGCGGTGTACCGACTGACCGACTGACATTGCCAATCAGTAGTCGTGCTGCCGGCGAGGCTAAAAATGGATGAAATCAGAGCGGCTACTGAGATTGCATGTCAACGGATTCATCTCCATGACAACTGAGCAAACTCCAACCGTTCCATCCTAGAAACACTGCGTGATGCGGTTTGTAAGCTGTAAAAAAAGAAAAAAACACTATTCCAGCAACTGGATCGTCGGCTGAGGTTGTTTTGTCAAATCTCGATTCGTCTGCAAAAGAGCAAAAAACATGATTTGTGAAACCGCTGCAGACTAAACGACTGTGACCGAACTTCTGTCCACAGGAACCACAATTACTCACGGTGGCTGTCACACAGAGACAAAAATGCTGAATAGTTCAAAGACGTACAACTTAGTTAGTTATTAGAAAATGCGATCTAAATTGGAAGCACAGAGAATGCCGGTAGAATAACACTAAAGCCCGACCGACTCTACTTCACAGGTCGTCCCCCCTGTAGCCTGGCAACCCTCACGGCTGAACCGCCTAAAGTCAACTCCTGAGTAAAACATCTGTCAAGGTGGCCTTCCAATCAAGTTCCCCATCACATCTCCTTAACCACATAATCCAGGTCCTGATAAATGCAGATTAGCAGAGAAAACTCCCCTAATAGGCCAGTCTGAATCCACACACGAGACAGACGTGTGCAGGAGTGTGCAGTGCATACAGACGACCAAGGATGGAGACAACACTTAGACCTGAGCACGCGCACACACACACACACACTCTCTGAGTAAATCTGCTGTTGGCTGTGGGGTGATACCGCCAGGGACCCGTAAATGGGGTAAAGCGTGAAGCACAGACCCTCGAGGGATCCCATTAAATCAACACACGCGCTGCATTTTTGCCTTCTTTTTTTTTCAACAACGATCAGCAATTTCAGTGTGATCCCTCCAGTCACCGGCAATCTAAAAGTGCTGCCACTCATCAGAACGGAGCGGGAGCGGGAGCTTCCCTCAGGACACCGAGGGGTGTGTGCGGCTGCCCTCTGCTGCGCCCGAGAGTCCATCCAGAGACTTCATAGGAGGGCTTACAGAGCGACTGCATCTCCCAGCTGATTGCTTTAACATGAGGTATTTACTATCTCCTCCTCCTTCGGGGACAACGCGACTTGCTGATGGTCACCAGATCTCCAGCTGTCTTTTATGGACTCAGGGTCACACTAAACTTTACATTTCTAAGCCCTACTGATTCTTTCGGAACGCCTTTTATTAAAAAAAGAAAAAGTTGAACATATGCGGCAAATACAATAGTTTTGTGTTTCATGCTGTACCACATAAAGATTATAAATTGCTCATAAGAAGGACCTCACCTAGAGCTGCCTAACATCTTAACTTAAACCATTACTTGAGAAGGTGGAAGTGCAGCGAGGCGGACGCAGTCACTACTCAACCCACCCACCGCCTACGGACAATGTGTGTCGGATCAACGAGCAGACGAGGTGCGCTCCAAATTCATTATTTAATAGAGGGGTTATGGTCGTGGCTTCAAAGATGCTGTGTGTGAGGCGTGGGCGAATGGAGGGGCTCCACTTCAGAACTGTGGAAAGGTCTCCCAACTCCCGAGGTTGTAATTTAAAAGTCTGCCAGACATCCGAGTACAGGTATACTGCACTTACCACTGGAGCAGCCTCTGGCTGGAATTATTGAAACCTCTCTCCGAAAAGTAAAACAAAAGAACACATTAATAATTTGGTGGCAGAGAAATCACTACAGAGGCGTATGGTTAAAAAAAAAAAAAAAGAATGAAAATTGAACATTAGGTTCTGCAAACACAGTGTTTTAGTGTGGATGAAGAAAAATACACAAAATGTTCATCACAAATAAAATTTAGTTTTGAACATTATTGTGAAGGGTTCGATTAGGAAGCAAACAACTGTTCGCACAAAATAAAACTGCTTAGTCCTCGAAAATTATAATGAGAAGCAGAAATGCTGCATTCTGCATAAAATAGGCATCGCAGCCGAGTCGAATCCATGATGCCGGTGAGAAATAATGCTAAACAATATATAGCAAAAAAACTGACGACAGGCAACGGATAAAAGTTCATTTCAGGCAGTGCTTCCCTTTATCCTCAGAGTCTTTCGAGAGAACTGATCTTAAAACTCAGTCATCTTCTTGTGCGTGTCGGCCTTCCGGTGCTCTCCCTGGATGGACAGCTCCTGGGTTTTCTGCTGGGCCAGCAGCCGGCGGGCTGCTGACAGCTTCTCCTCCAGCTGCTTCACTCTGGAGGCGTCCCTTTGCACACACAAAATAACAAACGGATTAGGACGTGGGGAGACAAGCTGGGTTTAGATGCACTTTGCAGAATAAGCCGCGGAAACAAGTGTCTAACCTCCAATTTCTGCACCTTATTTACAGTTTAACTCCCCCAAGCCATCTCAAAATAGCAACTAAAGTGCTGTGTATGTGTGTGTGTGTGTATGGGATTGCTAATGTGTCTGTACTCTCCTAATAAACGAGCAAAACACGGGAGTGAGTACTGACCTGCCCGTCTGTCTGCTGAGTGTCTCAGTCAGTTTCTGGATCTCCCTCTCGGTCTGGGACACCCTCTCAGCAGCCTGGAACAGCTTCACATTCAGAGTCCTCTTGGTGCTCTTGCCCCCCCTGTAAGCCTCCACCCCTGTCGCCGCCGCGGCCGCCGCAGCAGCAGCAGCAGCAGCAGCGCCCTCCTCGGCGGTACCGGTGCTCTTGCCTTCTAGCTTCTGGTTGAGAAAGTCAAAGACGGTACGGCGCCCTCCGGTGGCGGCGCGGGGCTTCCTGCGTCTCTTTGGGCGGCCCGTCGGTGTGCCGTCTTGGGCGACCTTGCTCTGGGTGCGTCTCTGGGTGAGCTCGGCACACTGGTCCAGAGACCTGCGTTTGGGTAGAACCACGGCCAGGACTGGCTCTACTCGACCCTCCTGCATCTTTCCCAAGCCTGAGAAAACAAAAAGCGATTGAGCGAGGAAGAGGAACACGTGTACCCAACGGGGGGAAAGCGTATGCAAAACAAACACCTGGCAACACAATGCACAATAGATTTAAACATACATTTTAAAAAGGTACAGTTAGGTTATACTTTTATGAACATTTAACACGTGAAATATGCTTTTTAATGACTCTTGTTGGCCTCTAATGTCTTGTCAACCGATGGCACCCAGCTCATTAGATTTAACTGTTAGATATCTGTATCGCATCTTTGGTGACCCATGGTTGGAACTTGTATGTCCATCAACACGAGTGTTCTTTTGATCATTTGCCTCGTCGGGACGATGTATGAACGTGATAAGATGATTTTAATGTCACTCAGCGTAAGGGAGCTGTGATTCCGGTGTGCGGGTACTCCTTGTATTGCATTATAGATTTTTTTCCTTCTATTTAGGTGCAGCTGGCAGCCACAGTGCAGAGCCCGGGGACCAACTCAGGTTCTGAGGCTAAATGCTTTGGTCAAGGGCAGAGGCGAAAGGATTTTGTAACTCGAGCATGAATGTGTTTGGGGTAGGAGGAAACCCTGGGGAACCGTGAACACGGGCAGAACATGCAAAACATGCCCCGGTCGGCCTTGGGGGGGGGGGGGGGGGGTTCTCGACCTTCTTGCTAGGGGATGACAATACAACGGAGGCACTATGCTGGTTGTAAAGCTTTAGCTTGCATGTGACGTGTTATTAGGGCCCGAGCACCCGGATGAAAACGTGCCTTTTCGCCATGAAAACAAGAAGTTATTGTATCTTACATTAAATTACAGTCATTTAGCAGACGCTTTTATCCAAAGCGACTTACAATAAGTGTATTCAACATAGGTATTCAAGAGAACTACTAGTCACCAGAAGTCATAAGTGCATCTCCTTCTTCAGCCTATAATGTCCAATCTGCCCCAAATCTTGTGGGAGCAATCGCTAGCAGAGTTCCTTGTTCATTAGAGACTGTTTGCTCCCCCCCCCCCCTTCATAGCCCCTGAAGCGTTTGTCGTACACTCGGTATAACTGCACTCAGTAGAGTTGTTTTGTTGTGTCGGGTCGAGTAGTCGTCCCACCAGTTCCCCCGACACGTGGGAAGGTGTGAGGTCTCGTTCATCGCTTGCAGCTTTAATATATGTATATGTATGTGTATGTGTATGTGTGTGTGTCAAAAGCTGTTGAAACATTTGTATTGAATGTATCGCAGCGGATGACTGAGCTTGTGTTGATTTGTTCACAACAGAACGTTATGACTTCAGAACCTAAAATGTGGTTATTGTTGTGCACTTGCACTTACCTTTCCCATATTCATAGCCCATTTTGAGCATCAGCTTGGATCCGATGCCTCTGGTATGAGCCTCCCAGCCACCAAAGTTTGCACTGTTCACCGCGTCTGTGGATTCCACAGCAGTGTCCATAACTGTTGGGTAGCAAGTGGAAGTCAAAGTGGAAACAGTCAGTTACTTTGTCAAACAACTTTCAAACTAATTCAAATATTAAAACCTTTACTGGCAAGTAGAATGGAATACTAGGCTTATAATTCGCCTCCACAATTCTATGAAAATAAACCCAAATCACATTTCATCTTTTGCAAGATTTGTAAGACGAGCTCCTGTTTTGATTTACAGAGGTATGGCAACACATAATCCATAGACACCTTTTGCAAAAGCCATATCAAGTCCATCTCCAGTGTCGTCCAGGTCAGAGTCAGAGGAGAGCGGGTCGTCTTCTCTCAAAGGCGGGATAATGCAGTCGGCCTCGAGCGCAACATCTTTCAGCAGCACCGAGTCAAACTTCACAGTGTAGAAACCACTGTCTACGTCTAAATTGAGAGAACACATTTTAGTGAGCAAAACATTCAGCTGATTCTTACCGTAAAATACATTGTCAAAAAACTGGCCCTCTCAGCGGAATACCTTTGATTTTGGCGGGGTACCAGATGCCGTCCTCGTGTCGAGCCAAGCAGGAAGAGCCTTCTTCAAGATTACTGAGGTCGAACTCAAGGAACTCTCTGAGCTCCGACACATACACCGCCTCGCCGTGGGAAAACCTTCAAAAAAAAAGGGAAAGGGAAACATAACTGAGAACAAGTGGAGTGTTCACTAGTAATTGAGGGATTCAACCAATATGGCCCATTGGAGCTCATACTGGGCTAGAAAACTGTTTCTTTCTGCCTCAGAGCTGGCCTTTAGACGGCTATGGGTCACCAAAAAAATGTGCAGATCAATACGGAGACAATGATATTATTAAAATAAAAAAGTGCAAAGAAAACAACATTTCACAGCACTGTTTATGTTTTCTGTTGCTATGGTCCGCCTGCATCATGTGGACAATGGGTGACACTTGCTGGATGGTATTTGCTACTACAAAGAAGGCAGAAATAAGCAAGTTTTAACATGCAGCAATCTTTTGCATGTGCAAGGGTAAAAAACAAAACAGCGGTACTCTACCTGCAATTCTCCAGGAAGCGGCATTTGTCCTCGAGGTAGTAAGGACAGGGCTTCATAGACTTCTGGGTGGGGTAGACGTACAGCACTCTTACTTGTGCCTCCTCTCCATCTGACGGTTCTGCCCCCATCACCATGGCATTGTGATACTCCAGTGTCCCCCATGTTGTCCGGTAGGGTGCTCTTACTTTGGTACCACTGAGTGCATCTTCTTCTTCTGCCTCCTCTTCGTCATACTCTACCCCACCTTCCTCCCCATTGTCCCCATCTCTAGGATCAGAGCTACTACCCGATGACTCCCCGAGTTTAGAGTAGAAAGCAGCCATCTCACCGTCCAATCCGCCGTTCGGAACGCTTGTGTCAGCTGCTGCCTCTGAGGTGAACGCATGCAGTCCATCACCGTTCTCGAGGCTGGCCAGTAGCCGACTCTTTTTGACAGACACCAGGCTGGACTCTGTGAGCTCTATCAGCTGACAAAGGTCGTCTTTCAGTTTGAGCAGGTCCGACTGCTGGGAAGGATCCAGGCCGGCTGACAGGACTGACTCCACCTGCTGCAGCTGGGCACCATAGGCACTGATGGCCGCCTCAAGGGTGTCTTCCTCCATGCTGACACTTGGCACGGGGCAGGACAGGAAAGGACAGCATCAAGCCTCCAAGACCCCTGAGGAAAAAGAAGATGGTTCATTTGAAGTGGAATCAAGTGAAGACATTTCAGCAGAATGAAAAGATGCACTCCTGCAAAATGCCATTATCCTTTCTCATCACACAAGAATACAATGGATCCTTTCCTGGATCCTATTGAAGTCATATTTTAGTGACTATCTATTTATAACAGAGACTCAGTGAAATGGCAGACTGAATTTGGAAGGACACAGTAACAGAGAAGATGACTGTGATCAGTGATTTAGCTAATAACGTTACCACTGAATCAATGCTAACAGATTCTGTGCTTTAACGTTACTGTAATAACGATTCACATCAACGTTACTTCCTACCCTGACGGTATGTTATGGAGGCTTTTATGGAAGCTTCATAAAACTCCCCTATCTAACGTAATTAGGTAACTACTATCAACTTTGCCAAAATATCTAACACAGCTTTGAATAGATAGCTCTATGTCAAAGCTAGTTTTAGCTAAATGTTAGCCGTCTTTAAGCTAACTTTAACTGATTATAATAACACTTGCATTACCTTCGTAATTAGCCTCGCGGTCTGACATCCACTGCACCGACGGAAAAAGTGACGGCCATGAAAATATGTGGTATGTTCAGAAATTAAGTAATTGAAATTGCTAGATCCTCCAAGTAGAACACCACAGTAACCGGTCCAGTATCAAGCTAACAGAAAAGAATGAATGGTACATCCGCGTTGTGAATTGTATTTTCTTTCAAAATAAAACAAATGTGTTCAGACATTGGATGGTTCTTACCCTCTGACCGTAGACATATACGTTTATTTACATGTCTATGGTTCTGACGACTAATGACGGTACAACGTTACAAATGTAGCTTCCTAGTGTTGAACTAGTGTCTGAAGCTATTCCCCATAATTATTTTTCATAAGACTATATTTCATATGGTAGCTTGTTTCAACAAATAAATCACTATTCTCTATGATAAACGATTAAAATGTGTGTTTCTGATTTGAGTGTGACAACGCTACTTGAATATTCAATTCAATTTCACAATTCTTCATTTAACTTGCAGGATTCACACTTTTCTACGATGAAAGCATTGTTTATTATGGTCTTGAAGATTTTTCTTTTTCACTGTAAAACGTTATGTTCTTTTATTTTGAAGATAAATCTCCAAACCCGGAAGTCTCAGTTTGCTCTACGTCGAACGTGCGCCGCCGACGCAGAATCATGACGTTACCTCAAGCCAGTGTTCAGCAACTTTATCAGTGTTTGTTGTTATATTTTTTCCATTTAAAATGAAACCTCTTCTATAGACTTACTGCTGCACAGCGGGTCCACTTAATACTACCAATGTGAAGGTAGGCCACCTGTTTGTTGACGCCAAAACCCGCAGTGCAGCTTCAGCAGCATGCTCGATGCTGTCAGCTAGCTAGCTGATAACTTAGACCAACTTAACGTTACAACGATGCTATAACTTTAACGTAAGATGTTCTGCTGCTGCTGCATAGACATAGTGTTCACATGTGTCTGCTTCTTATCTTACAATACAAATTCAACGTTGTCACAGTGGGCACTTGGTTGATAATAAGCCCTCAAAACAGCGTTGCACATACAGTAGCTAGCTCAACACTGGTTGGTACAACAAACAGTCAGGGAGGAGTCTCGAGCAATACAACATAAAACACCAGCATGACCACAATCAATAATGCTGGCATGCTGTTTAGTAAATCACCATGGACTCCCTCCTTTAACTTTGTGAACATTTAGGAAGCAGCAGGGATGAAGCAGCTTAAGTTTTAACCTCATTAGTAAGAAACGCCAGAGGGGAGTACAATGACCACAGAGTGTCAACATTCAGACATGATACCGTTTATTTTCGTAACCATTGGCTCTCTGATCAATCTGTTTTTGTAAATACCCAGAGCAGATAGGTCAAACATATTTTCAGAGCCAGTGTTGAAAAGTGATGATACATTTGATCAGAAAATCACTCCTCATACTTTAAATATGGCAGGTGGCCATTACAGATTTAATCTCACAGTCAAAATGTAAAACATTTTATCTATAAGAATACATTAATTTCATTGTCTGCTACAGTACTTGAAAAGTCTTGAGTTTTCTTGTTCTTGCATCTCCCAGTTCTTCTTCAGCACCCCTTCACTAAAGTGGCCCCTGCGGTCATGCCTTCGATCATGGCTCAGATCAGTGATCCCAAGATCGCGTTTGCCTACCTGCGCCCGGCCTGTGTCCTCCTCACCCGGGCGCCCACTGTGACCAACGTGGAGACGCTGAGCGGCCAGTTAAAAGAAGTCGACGATGCCACATTGCAGCAGCTCCAAGAGTACGTCCTCTTCCCTCTTCGCTTCGTCCTCAAAGTCCCCGGGCCCAAGAATGAAAAACTGGTGCAGACTGTGGCTGAGGCCATGAGCCACGTCCTCGAGGACACTTGTGTCCAGAGCTGGGAGACCCTCCGCGACCTCCTCTCGGAGCTTTGCCTCTGCCTCTGCTCACCGACTGATCCTGGGAAACCCGCAGACACGTCGGAGGAGCTGAAATCGGCTGTGTTGAGGTGCCTGGACGCGCTGCTTCATGCTGCCTACGGTGATATAGTCTTCAAACTCTTTGAACCGGTTATGCTGCCCGGGCTGGGAGCTGCCATATCATTGCTGCTGGCCTTAGCAGAGAAGGAGAAATCTCGAGATGTACAGGCAGCAGCGTTGAAGTGCCTCCAGGCGCTGACTCTGCAGTGCGGCTGCACTCAGGAGCATGTGGTCCCATCCTCAGAGGAGAGATGCACGATAGGCGGCACCATGGCTTCATTCCTACCTGGCATCACTGTGGCTGTAGCCAGGATCATTACAGGAGATCTGAGACAAGGCCATGCAGTCACAATCAGGGCCATCAAGGTAACACATCTCCGTGTTAGTTCAGTTCCTGGTGTGATGATGCAGTACAGCAAATCAATCCTCAAATCTTTTTACTGCAGAACTTGTTACAAGTTATTCATTCTGTCACTGTTGACGTCTGTCAGGTTTGTGTCCATTCTTATATTACGCTGTGTGTGTTTTGACTGCATTCCACACAAGGATTCGTGGATATTTTACTACAAAACAAGTTTGTTACAATTCCTATTATATATTATTAAAACTGCGACTGAGGATTATTCTTAGAGCTGCAACGATGAATGCATTAACAGAGTAGTCATCTCCACGTTTTTGGTAATCTATTATTTGTCTATTTAAGTCCATTTTCACGCAAAAATGGCAGCTGCTGAGTGGCGTAGATATAAAGCAGAGTGTGTACCGGTTGCCAAACACACCGTCCAAAAGAATAAAAGTGAGCCACCCAAAGTATATGCAGTTTTCTGCAGCAGAATGGGAGATTAGCTGTGGACAGACACGGAGTTGCAGACTCACTCACGGACAGACGGACACACACAGACCAGCGATCGCATGATTCTCCTGGCTGAGATCATATTAATCATTAATAACAACCCAAATCTTTATCGATGAATGTGTTGATTATTTCCCTTGTTGATTGATCAGAGAATAAGAACACAAATTGTCCATCACAAGCTGCTGGGACCCAAGGTGTCGTCTTCGAATTGCTGTTTTTGTCTAAAATTTTTAATATTCGGATAATAATCCTGAGAAAATCTGCAAATTTGATAAACTACATTAAATGAATGTTTGGAGCTTTAGATTAGTACATTTAAAACAATTTATAGATTTCTTTTTTTTTTAGATGAGTTTTCTGTCAGTGAATGTTTAGTTGATCATCACACTATATATTATAAATATGCTGTATATTGTATAAGAAGTGAGCGTCCCTTGATAGACTGTATGCGGTTTCAGAGGCTTCTCCACGCTGACATAATATAACATTTAAGGCAAAATGAAGTATTCATGTTATTGAGTGTAATTTTTTGACATTTACAGAAAGCATCCTTGTATCGGTTGACTTAAACCTTTTGTGTGTTTCTTCATCAAGTTGAATTTGTTTGAACAAATGAATACTGTCCAACTACCAAAATTACCAAATTACTGCCAGGACACAGAAAAATGCAAAAAAAAGCTCATCATGCCAAGCAAAATGTATAGAGTATGCTGACTTTATGCCACCTACAACTCTAATCTGATAGGATAACAGGTTGTACAGTAGGTGCAAGTTGATGGCAAACTAACCACATTTAAAAGAGCACAACTATAAAACAGTGATTACATCCTAGTCCAAATGTACAATCACCTCTTTTCACTTGTGTTGTCATTCAGGTTTGGTCCAGGACTGTGGGGCTCGTCATGGAAGACGCCCAGATTCAGGCCGGCGAGCCCAGCAAGACTCCCTCAGCCGACATGGGGAGGATCGCACAGCTGATGGTCCGCCGGACACCAGCGTGGGTGAAGAGCACGGCGGAGAGGCTGTCCGTGCTCCTGAGGAAGATCATCTCCTGCACCTCGTCTCACCAGCACTGGAGGGTCCGACTAGAGATGGTGGAGCTGGATGACCACCTGCTGGCCAGGTGTAGCCAGTCACTGGGAGAGTGTGTGGGACCGCTCCTGGAAGCGCTGGTGGGAGCAGTCAATGACGAGGAGCCCAGAGTCAGAAGGAGGTTTGATTTGCACTTGTGTGAGGAGACGATACTAAATCCCAGACTACTTGATGGCAAGATGTTTAATGAAACTTCTCTCCTGTCCCTGTCTTCTCCTCTAGGTGTGAAGTTGTCCTCAGCGAGGTGTCACTGAGGACTCAGAGACGTAGCAGCAGCGGCGGCGATATTACCAGTAAAAGCAGCAGCAGCAGCAGCAGCGCACAGACCTTCACTGATGTGCTTTCAGAGAATCTGCACTCTTTGGCCACCTCCCTGCCCAGACTGATGAGGACCTCCGACGACCAGAAGAAGCTGTTTGTCCTCAACGTGTTCCTGGGTTATCTAAAAGTGCTGGGACCGCTGGTCTCCGTGGTGCTAAACTCGGCCGCGCACCTCGAGAGGATTTCTAAAGCCTTGATGCAGGTAATCTGTCAGATTATACTTCATATTCTGTTTGAATGGGAATCAGAAAGGAACCTGGCTTCATTACTGTTGTTTAAGGGGACAGAAGCTCATTTTCAGGTTCCTGCTTGTATTTGGGGCTTCTACTAGAACACGTCTACATGCATAGGGAGAAAACAAACGCACGGAGCAGCAGTGTGTGTTCTCCCGTTAACGCTGGCACACACTGCTGCTTCCTTGATGCCAGTGTACCGCTGTGAAGCTACAGGCCTTTATTTCTTGTGTATACTAGTTTAGTATCGCAAATTTACATTTATGCATGTATATTTGGTAGATGACATGTATTGCATCCACTCACAATGTCGTTTTTTGTACTATACCTGCACCAAAGATTCAAAATACAGTTTAAATATAATGTTGTACACCAACCAGTATAATTAAATCTCTACGAGAGTGGTCATATAAGACAAGAGGACCTTTATTGTTTGTTATAGAATATAACTGTACAACATACAGCGTTTAAGCATTTTAGTGGTTGACAAGTGGAGTTAAAGGTATATTACGTAACTTTTCCACATTAAACCTCTAAAAAGGACTATACCTATGTAATATACAGTATTCTGTTGAGTTGTGTGCTTACATTATCCCAGATGTTTGCAACAATTTTCAAACCTAGAGAAATCATTTTAATCAAGGTAATGGTCAGTTTCATATGGCCGCCTGTCAGTGGCGTCACATCCCCTGTGGGTCTGCCAGAAGCTGTGGTAAATTGACTTTTTATCTATTTTTAATTAAAAACACATTTTTACGATACACTTTTAGGATCTTAGTTTGTCTTTTAGCTATATATATATATATATATATATATATATAAAACGACATATTGTGCGTTTGAATAGTCGTGTCTTTGTTTTATACAGCTCGCGTCACACAGCCAAGATAAAGTTGTCAAACCTGCTGTGGGAACACAAATCAAGCTTTGTCAGTTTTATATATGAGACCCTTTATGTCTGACTGTTGCTGTCTTGTATGCCTTTACAGGTGCTGGAGCTGGATGTGACGGATGTCCGCATTGTGGAGGAAAGGAGTCACGCTGCTACCATAGAGACGAGCCCGGGCTCTCCGGGTTCCTACTCCGCTCACACACAGAGGAAGCATTTCCTCTACTTCACAGATGAGAAGATCTTCTCTGCGCTCATGGAGATCTGTCGAACATTAGGTACGAGTGCTGTTTCACATGAACATCAGGCAAATGATCTACAGTACGTTTGTATATAACAGTATTTAATGTCCGTGTCGAATTTATTCTAGCAAAGAAATTCTTAGTCGCCCAACACTAGACTTTAAGTCTGTTGTTTCCAGAGATGCGTTTATAAGTCAAAAACGACGAATCGACGAAAGAAAGTCGACTGAGACCAAAACGAGCGATTAGTTGACTCATCAATAGAGGTGGTAGCTCTTATTGACGGGGATCCCATGAGGTGCTTTGTCGAATTTGGTAAAATTTGGACACGCAACATAATAATAACTTTGAATGAACAAGCACACAGCGCTCTGTGCAGTCCCTCAAATTGTGTTTTTGCAATACTATCTTCTAACTTTACCGCCAGCAAAATACCTCTTCTCATTAAATCAATGCTCTACTTTAAAGTTGCGGTGGTCATTTCGAAGTAAGCGACTAATAAGCCGATTTGTAAATCACCTCTGCTGATTGTATTTATCAATGTTTCTGACTGTGAGTAAACCCAGCGCGTGTGTGTCTTCTCAGGGACAGGTTTAGTGATTTGGGGTCCTTGGCAAACATTGTCTTGCTTTACTAATCACTCTTTCTCTAACTGGGACTGGCAGTGGTAGAAGAAGTACTTTAAACAATTAATAATTTAAACTAATGATTGATAGTACAACTGATAATACCGCACAGTGAAAGTCCTGCATTCTAATGTTTACTTTAAGTGAAAGAGAGGCATTATCAGCACAGTGTACTCCAATGTTTCTGTTCAAGGCGGAGCTTTTTTATTTCTAATAAGATGCTGAAAAGCTTAATGAATAAGAATGCATCATATTTTAATTGTTTTATTCTGTGAGTCAACAGAACCACTTGGTTTACATGTAGCTCTCCTCCCCTCTGTCTATCTTTAGGCTTCTACGGGAACATTTACCTGCTGACCGATCACTTCCTGGACCTGTACCAGCAGTCCTCCGCGTACAGGAAGCAGGCTGCCACGGTGCTGAACGAGATCGTCAGGGGCGCAGCAGGCATCGCCGTGGCAACAGAGGGTCACGGTCTGGAGAGTGAAGTTCGGGGACACTCTGCCAGCCGGGAGGACCTTAAAGTGGCAGTGGTGTCCGTCATGGAGGAGTACACCAGCCTGCATAACTGGCACTTGATTACCGTCAGTGAGGAGACGGAGAGGGACCGACAAGACCAGCAGGTGAGGCCGCCGAGTGTCGCTCGAGCGCTCGTGAACGTAGTTGTCCTTAAATAGCACTGGGAACTGGCTGACTGGAAGAATAAGTGTGATTGGTTGAAGCTTTAATGCATCATTGGGGCACTGAAAACGTCATGCAGCGACAAGTGTCGGGTGTCAGTTTGTTGCTTCATATCACGACTTCCGTTGAAGATGTCCTGTTGCTTGTTGCTTTGTCACGTGTGATATGGTCGAGCATAAGTATGAAACTACAGCCTGTAGGCGATTAGCTTAGCTTAGCATAAAGAACAGGAGCAGGGGGTACACAGCTAGCCTGGCTCTGTCCAAAGGTAAGAAAATCTGACAACCAGCCCCTCTAAAGCTCACTATTTAACATTTTGTATTTGTTTTGTTTAATCCATACAAAAATCTAAGTGTAAAAACATGGTCATGCAAGTGACTTGCTGGAGTCTCCGCTGAAGACAAGGCTCCAAGAAGGCCAGGAAGTCACTCCAGGCAGATGTTTTAACCTTTAGACGGAGCCAGGTTAGCTGTTTCCAGTTTCCAGTCTTCCCGCTAAGCTAAGAAAAGCTGCAGCTTCATATTTAGCGCAGAGACATAAGAGTGGTTTAATCTTCTCATCTCACTCTTGTCACTTTTAAAGTCCCAATGCAAAGGAAGTTGGAGCATTTTTAGCTGCTGTAATGGCTTGCAAAAAAATAATCCAATCAAATGAGACTTTGGGGGACAAGCTAGCCACACCAGTCATATGAAACCGCACTCCACTGATTGTGCATCATAGTACCTAGAAATTCGACAAAGTTTGCCTTTCATCTCTCCCTCCTCCTGCTCCTGCATCTAACGGCAGCTGAGGGAGGTGTGAGTGTGGAGCCAACAGTCCTCTGTAGCTCCGATCCCACTCGTCTTTGAATGAAGAAGTCTCATTTGGTATTCCGTGAATGTTTTCTAATCATGCTCAGCCCGCAGCCGCACAACTCTTTCTGCACTTAAGTTCGATCAGATCGCTCCACTCCGAACAAACAAAGACATCCACACTTCGCTCACAATATGGCCGTGTGCAGTTATGCCTAAACAGGCCTAACAAGAGGGTTCAGGCTTCAAGTGAGTGCTCTAAACTTTCAAGGCCAACAGAGGCCTGAAAACACTGGCAGCGCTGTGTTCTTTGGAGATAAACTTTCAGTTTCTCTTTGTCAGCTAAAATGTGTGCCCAGAGGCACACCAGCGAATGAAAAGGATTCTGAGCACAGTAATGTACACTTGTTAGAGGGAAGGTTTGGCCACTGCTGTGGGGTTCTCCCTCAAATCAAACTCGTAAAAAAAGCATTATAGAATAGATATATGAACTCTAGAAACTACAGGCGGTTAGCTGTAAATGCTGACATCAGTGTTCAGCACAGCCACAGTGTTTATGCTGTCTGTACTGATACAGCAAGTTACTGATGACTGATGTGAGCTACGTTCATCTGTACAGGAAAGTCAAACAAATAGTCTTTTATGAGTTGGAGGGCTTGAACAGCCAATAGAGGCTTTGAATATTTTAATAATGTATTCAATTTTGGAATGTGGTGATATTGCTGTTTTGGCTATCTGATGTGTTTTCAAAGTAAGGTACCCTGTGCACTTTCTTTTCGACATACCCTGTTTATCACCATTGGTTTAATCCTTTTTCTTCCTCAAAAAACATCCATGTGCATCCATGTTTGCTTGCTAGCAGTGCTCTTCCTGTTACTGTGTTATCTTTCTCTACTTTACTACCACCTCAAAAACTAATCTTTGTCAGGACTGTGAATTGTCTCTCAGAAACACTGCTCCACAGCGCTCATAGAAATGATCCACAGGGTACCTTTAAGATTGTTGGATGAAGTATTTTCTGTGCGACTTCATCCCTCACTTTACAATCAGCCAACACAACACAAGTTAACATTATCTTCTAAATGAACCTTCAACAGCATTGACGTGAATCTGTGTTTCAGTCAGTGGACCTTCATCAGCAAAGATTCATCATCATCTATGTATTGACCTTTTTATGTCTATGAACTAAAACACTATTGAATAGTTCAAGAGAACTATATGAGGTTGTATGATGGCATTTGTCTTTTGTCTTTCTGCAGCTACTCAGCCCAGCAGGACTCCTCTCCATATCCAACAATGATGTCAGCAACACCAAAGCAAACTCTCTCCAAGTGATTCCCTCCTCGTTTGGCAGCCCTTCTTCCTCGTCGTCGACCTCCGCAATCCACCAGCTCAACAGCAACATCTGGCAGCTGTGCATCCAACTCGAGGGCATCGCCTGCTTTGCTCAGGCACTGGGACGGGACTTCAGGCCCATTTTGATGACATCACTGTATCCCGTACTGGAGAAAGCCGGGGAGGAGACGCTGCTGGTCAGCCAGGCGGCGCTGGGCTCCATGTGGGACATCAGTAAGGCCTGTGGCTACCACTCCCTGAAGGAGCTGATCAACGAGAACTCCGACTACCTGCTCAATGACGTATCTCTTAACCTGCAGAGGCTCGGCCAGCACCCACAGGTAACACTGTCACGGTTCGGTGGGTTGTTAGACTGCACGGCAGCACTGCAGGAGGAGGGGAAATAAATAACAACTAAGGAAAGAGAGACGACGTTTTTAAGATCATTTAAGAAAGGAAGTGGTGTGAGCAGGAAGTTCAGTAAGATGATATTATCCTTTCAAAGTGCAAATATAACAAGAAAATGTAGGAAAAGTTAGTGTTTTATAGTTTCATTAGCGGATATGGTTGTGCAAATTAGTGGTGCGGCAACTAACAATTATTGATTATCAATTTGTCTTTTTTTGTTTAACTAATTAATTGTTTAGTCTATGGAATGTAACAAAATAATGAAATTAATATGCCATAAGTTGAAGAAGGTGACATCTTGTTTTGTCGGACCTAAAGTCCAAAACACAAAGATGTTCAATTTACAAAACAACAATATTTAGAATTTGTGCTTCATTTTGTTTTTATCTAATTTTCTTATAATCATCGTTTTATACAATTAAATCATATTTACATTCGTGGGGTACTCACACTTGGGACATTGTTCTGCAAGTCACAAATAAGTCTGAAGATTCAAAGTGAAGTCCTATACTTTGTGTTTTGTGTCCTAATTTTGTAATTACGCACACTTCACTAGAGGTAAGGTTATTTACATTTGTCACACAGAGTAACAGGATAGTATATGAAGAATGATAATAAATGCTTCGATTAATTTATCTGTTTCAAATGAACAGCAAAATGATCAGGTTTGGTATCTTAAATTGTTCCTGTGAAAACTAAAATCATTTGTCATTTCTAATCTGAATGTTTTTGCATGCTGCTAATCATTTTATTTTTTTTGACCACATCAGAGGTTTTACATCTGAATGTTGTCAGTCCACTCGCCACCAGAGCACCTCTCCCTCTTCTTAGTACAATGTGATTGGCTGCTGCCAGACTGATTCAAAGTGTTTCATAACTTATTGTTTTCGGCTTGCGGAGGCATAACAAGTCATTCCAAGTCAAAAGGCTAAAGTCACATGAGGTCACAAGTCATTGGTATTAAAGTTAAAGTTTTTGTCAGGTCAAGCTTACAGACGTTACATTGATGACTCGAGTTTGATTCTAGTCCAAGTCTCGAGTGCTCTGGTTTATGGCCCAGGTGAACACTGTGAACGGGCCTGCATGGGTTTAGTGTCGAGCATGTATTTCATCATATTCCCGTCTCCTTGGCCAGGCTCCACGGGTGTTGACGGTGATGTTGACTCACTCCGACTGCAGCCTGCTGCCTCTGGTCGGCGACATCGTTCAGGATGTGCTGACGGCTCTGGATCTCAGCTACGACCACAAGGCCGCACTCTTCTGCTCCGTGCTGCACGCACTCATGAAGGCGCTGGGTGAGGTTTCAAAAGTCTACTCATTTATCACATGTGGCTTGGGTGAAAAAGGATGAATTTAGTAGATTGCGTATGCGACACTACAAAACCCATACAACACTGTACCACACCATACACCACGCTTTACTTAAGCATTCAATTCCGTTATAGTGAAAACATTTCAGGTTCATTTACAGGTGACCTCTAAGAGACGAGACAAAATACAGGAAAGGATGATGCGTACTAGCGCTTTGGCGTCACACACCTCACTGCGTCACTAACCTAACCTGCTCTGGTTCTTCTTCCTTTAGCGAGGTGGTTCCCCTCCAGTTGTGGTAGGACCCGTGAGTCTGCCGGACCCAAACACACCTCCCCTCCCAAGGAAGTCCTCGACATCCGCCAGTTCCTGCTGGATCTCCGCAAACAGAAAGAGCTGGCAGAGGGCATTGGAATAGAGGACGACACCGAAGACCTTGGTAATACAGTGCGATGTCTGTATGAGGACACAACCGTAGTTGTAGTGTAGGTTTCATGTTGTTGTCATGTTAGATGGAACTGATCAGTCGCGGGAATAGTAATAAAGTATGAAATATAAAAGCCCAAAACAACATTGGGTGTTCGCAGAGTCGATCAATCACACGTCACCCATCACTGTCCCTCCAGAAGTCCCACCTCCCACAGACTGTGAGGATGTCGAAGATATCGGTGGTCCTGATGTGAAAGCCGAGCTTCCCGCCCACCTCAGCATCACTAAAGATGTCATGGAGCGCTGCATTCACCTGCTGTCCGACCCGAGTCTCAGGCTCCGACTCAAGGTAGTGTCTCCGGTGTGATGGGGAACGTTTGGTTTAGAGGATAGTAATCCTGGTGAGGGTTGTTCACTCTTGTAATGGAAGCCTTTTTAAGTGCATAGATACTGTAGAAAGAGTTTTGCCTCTACACTGTAACACCAGCTGTATTGGTGTTACAAATCTCCCAGCCACACATGATGCCCCCATGAAGATCTAATACAAAACGGACTGAGATATTGTTTAAAAAAAGCAGTATTTGGTGTATAATACATCGCTCAGGCTTGCTAGAAACCACTTTAACCTCATTATAGACGGGGGCAGCAGCAATATGTAATTTAGCCACCTGAAAGAAAGGCTCACCTTTTAAAAACATCTACATCCGTTTAAGTGAGCGCTATAGTTAGAATATTTTCCAACAGAGAACTGAACTGAAACTTATTCATGTTCTCTTCAATGCCAAAACAGTATTGATAAAATTCACTTTAAGCTCAGTTCCTTGTCGGAAGATATTCTAACTATAGTGTACACTTAAACGGATATTGATTTTTTTTTTTTAGGAGGCTAAAATATGTATTGCTGATGTGGATCCATGGAGCCTGGCCAACAAGACAGTGAAATGGTGAAATGCATGTGATGTATCAGTGATGAATCAACCAACCCCCACAGCTCAGTTCAGCTGAAACAGGCCAGCTGCACTGTAGAAAAACCATTATTTCTTAAACATTGTTACTAAGGAGCTTTTGACCTCCATTATGGCGGACAGAGGTTGTGTTACATCACCTAAGAGCTACCTGTCCAGATGTAGGTGTTGCTGTATCCATAGCAACGGGTGTGCTGCATGTGCTTGTCCTCAGGTGCTGGACGTGCTGGAGCTGTGCGTGTGTGTGCTGAGTGAGAGGGAAAACGAGTTGCTGCCTATGGCCCATCGCTGCTGGCCCGCCCTCCTACAGAGACTCACAGCCGACGACCCTTTAGCAGTCCTCCGAGCCTTCAGGGTACGTAAAGCAAGTCCGTCTCTCCATTTACTCAGTCGTAGTAATAAGAAGACTGAAGAGTGTTCATTGACTGTGTCAGTCGGTCATCTAACAACGTATGCAGCTTGATAGTGTGGAAAAAGTTCATACAAAGTTTATTAGGTAACTGTTTAATGTTGTATTACATTATATTTTGCATATTGTGTTTATGTACATCATGTGCAACAACAGGTCTGGCTACATTATTGACTAAATTGAAATAACACAAGTGTTGTCTAATGTCAGCATGGACTGTCTATAATGGTTCCTTTTGGCAGGATGTGTCATTGTTTGTAATTCTGTGGAAAAAAAATGTCAAAACACTCTAAACTAACAAGACAGGGAAGTCATTACGTTGTCATCCCAGAACTGGCTTCTTCAAATTATTTCAGAGCGTCGCAGAGGATGAAAATATCCCTCTGCCTTGTTCCCTGATGAATGAAGATCACACTTGTGTCTGATCATTTCTCAAAGTACAGGTGTCCATTGATTCTGCTGTCGCTGTGGATTAGTCTGCTTGTCTTTAGTTGGACCAGTTTTGTATCTTTCTCTCATATTTTCCCTGATGAACTGACAGAATCTGACATAACTGCTTTGTAAATTGTCATTTACTCATCGCTGGCTGCTGTCAGACTGTGCTATGGTCATCAGCAATGTGGCAGCTTTTGGGGTAAATACAATGGTTCATCCAGGGGATAATACAGTGTAATTAGTCAGAAGATGAACTAACGGGACATTTTATTACATTATAGCAACTCGCTATGCTTGACGTACTTCACATGACGCGTCTCTCCGCCAGGTGCTGTGCACGCTGGGTGAAACATGCGGCGACTTCCTGCGGAGGAGGGTGTCCAAAGAGGTTCTGCCCAAGCTGAGCTCCTCGCTGGTGCGGCAGGCTCCGGTCAGCGCCAAGGCCGGACCCGTCTACACGCACACCCTGGCCTACAAGCTGCAGCTGGCTGTGCTGCAGGGGCTGGGCTCACTGTGCCAGAGGCTGGATCTGGGTGAGGGAATAGAAATGCACGCCACACAAACAACACAGGTTTTCCCCAGACGCAACATACATCATCATCATCCTGTGCTGGACATGGTATGACCCAGAGTACAACCATGGTCATACCAGGATAACAAGTGGACAGAGAACACTTGATTGTGGTTCTTAACTCTAATAGGGCAGGTTTCTTATTGGTTAGTGCAACATTAGGCCCATTTAAGTGAGACCAGCCTCAATTTGCATGATGTAATTATGTTATATTTACCAAAGTGTGTTGAATAATGAGAGCATCTGATGAATTACCAGAGCAAAATTGTGCTCAGTCAAGCCATTAACAAGAAGCAGCCAGTAATCTATAGCAATAAAGTTCATTCAACTCTCTTTCCAGCGGCAGCATTAAAGGAATAGTTTGCAATTTTTGGACGCAAATATTTTGCTTTCTTTCTGAGCATAAGATTGAAGAAGAGAAAGATGATGAATGCTATTGTTGTGTTTGTGCGTCAAGAACGGAGCGGGAGTCAGGATGTGGTTGCTCATCATTAAGACTCGATCAGAGGGAAACGAATGACCCAACTCTGTCCAAAGTGAAGCTGCCTATAGCACCAACATGTCTAAAGCAGGCTCATTTACAGCTTTTTGCACAATTATGTAAATACTTTGGGATTGCACTTGGCTGTGGTTTGCTAACAAATAGTTCAAGGTCATAACTCTCCCCAAATAGTCATTTCGGGTTATTTAAAAAAAAATGTAGCATTCATTTTGATGACTTTATATTGAAATGGGTGGATGTGAAAGCTTCTCTGCATCCTCCCAATATGGCCACCTCATTTCCCAAAACACACACAGAGCACGGTGGCTTTATTTACCACCAGGTGGCAGTCTTGTATAACAGTGAAAACCAGGCAGGAGTTTGTGTATCTCAATGTTCCTGCTCTGTCTTACTATGAAGAACTAAAGACACCTTATACAAATTTGCAATCCATGTATTTATTGATACGTTACAGTCATTTTCTTCTTGGTGCTTGTCTCTCTTGTATTTGGGACGAGGCAGTGGCCTTCACGACGATGTGCCTTTCAGATCAGTATTGTTTTGTTAACCTTCCTTTGTTGATAGCGCAGCTTTACATCCCATGCGTTGCAGTGTGCCGCAAGTGCACAGGCCAGTTCCACTCGCACACTGAATCCCAAGACTCTCAGTGGAGCATCGTAACTTAAAAGGCCTTCAGGCTGCGGCAGCGCTTGAATCCAACATATTTTAATGATGACTTTGAACATACAGACTTGAGCCAACCGAGCCGACAGGATGCTGCTGAATCCTTAGTCGCAGTCTCGATAACTGCCGCGAGCAGCGCTTCTCCCTCGAGCTCCGGCTCACCACAAGCAAACAACACACGTTAAATCTGCACAGCCATCAGCAAATCAAGAAGCTACAGGAAAGGAGAACATTTCATTCATTTACTCCAATTTTTTTTTTACAGTTGTGTATTTTGTGCTTGGCACGTCTTCAGCATAATATCAGAAAATGTTCATCCAAAGTGGCCCGGGGGGGCTCAGTGCCAGTGTGTTAAGATGATATAATTATGAGCTGCTTGTCTCATTTTTCATCAATCCTCATGTTCATTAAGCAGCTGCGTCCCCGTCACAGCACCGGGTTCAGGTTGCTCTGATTTCCCGACACTGCTGAATACTCGAGAGGAAACACAGTACTTATAGTGAAACCAAAAGCACCGTAATGCGCTTAATGCGATCTCTATTTTGGTGCGTTTACTTATGTCTGCAACGTGTGAGTGGGGCTACGTGTTTTTTCAACCTAGGAAGGAATAATTGCAATCAGTGATGAAGATGGTCTTTTCCTTCATTCAGTGGTAATCATAATCACTTGTACTTCCTAAGGACTGTGAGTATGCATGAAGTGGTTGGTGGGGCTCCAGCAGCAAAGTGCACAGATGTTTAATACAGCTGAATCATAGGGATCATTATTTTTGTTTTTGAAGCAAAAATAATGGCTTTTATTCTGCAGCATCAGATTTTTTTTTGGGGGGGGGGGGGGGCACGAATGTTAAGTTTCTGTCCAAAGACCTGAAATGTGATACTGAGTAGTGTTATCTCCAGTCTGGGAGAGGGAGGGGAAAAATACTATTTAATACTATTTACAGTTTAAACAGTAGGTCATGGGTATGATCGGTCACCACAACAAGACCCTGGTACTGTAAACTGCAGTAATCAGTCTCTTCCTTTGTGGGAATATAAAAGCTCAGTGAAAACCAGAACAAGCAGAGATGGTTCTTTTTTTTCTGTTGAAAATCTATAAAGACAACATTGAATCTTACTCTTATGAAGCCAACAAACATTACATATATAATGTGCAAAAGAGACCCGTGTACGGTATATATAAATACAGACGGAACATAAAAGACGCCGTCTGCAGCCATCCAATAATAGAGAGAAATGTGTCGTACGCTTCGGAGGAAGTCGGATCACGTGGCACGTTTCCAGCTCCTCCTGCGGGCTGCACCTTTATTTCCTATCCACGAAAATTACAAACCGAATCGTTGACAGCGGACAACCCCTGGCGGCTACCGAAAACGTGTTGGACTTTGTGCTAAGAATATGAATTCATCTCTCGCTCACTCACTACTTTTTTTTTGTTGGCGACCTCCCGATTGTTCTTACGTAACGATAATATCAAAAAGTCTTTCAACGCGTCTAGAATGAGGTTGTCTGTCACACAGCCAGGGTTATGTTGCATTTGATCTTATAGCGCTTACCTTTCATCATAAAACAATGTACATGTAGTCACATTCATGAAGTGCCTACAGGTATAGGCTTAGGTTGACCCCTTCTCATGGAACGATGTTCCTTCAGGCTCGTTGCGCATCCTTTCAGTGTCTGCCAGCTCCTCCCAGGTTCCCACATGAGAGACGACAGAAGTCTAGCTCTGCAGCCACAGCTACAGCCATTACAAGTGTAATGAGACATTCAGCTCACAGTTTGGTTTGATACGCCACGCCGGCTTCTCGCTTTGACGTTAACACAGTATTGCAAACAAAATCAGAATAAAAACAATCACGACTGGATTATTATTGAGAGACAAAATGTATTTTACTTTACCATTGTAATTCCCCTTCAATAAGAAATAATCAACCAAAGTGTGGAAAAAAGCAACAAAATATACGATTGTGGACTCAAACGGTAAACGTTACGCTGTAGCTGTGAGTTTTCACATTGCGGTATGGTTTTGCTAGTCTTCTTTTATTAGCTGTGTGGTAAAGTCACAGTAGGACAATCTACCACAGTCAATTAACTGCAAATGCTGTATTAGTTAGTGCAGCCGACCACAGATAACTTTGTGAACACTCACTGACAGATTTTTTCTGTCTTTCACTGAAAACTGCTACAAGATAGTTCTGTATACGTGTTGGGTCGTTACTTTGCATTTGGCTTACTGATAGTTTGCTGTATTATACTGTGGAAACAACAAAAGGCCAATTGTTTTATTTTCTTATTAAAGGATGATTATGCTTTATTTCAACTTGGCTTTTATTTGTGTAGTTTTGGCCATCATTTGTATCACTTTATGAGAATAATGTATTTGCGATTTTGAGATCAGGGAAGTCGGTGGCATCGCTAAAAGTGTCCGACAGTGGGAAAACATGAGCAGTCTGACGATTAGACAGGTTGTAATAAATCTGCAACATTGCTTTATTCATGATCTATTGAGGTAACTGCATTTAAAGTTTACCACACGGGTCCGCTTTACAGAAACGCTCCACGATGGCTGATAACTCACCTGTTTAGCTGTAATATGTGCTTGATGTTTATTTGTTCTATATTTATTATGACACGTTGGCGTGTCATGCACTGGTAGTTGGCTGCCAGTTGGTGTGTCAGTGCCAGTACACATGTTAGAGGAGTGCAAGCTGCAGAAGTAGAGGCGCAGCTAGTAAAGGTTGTTTTACGGTTGCTCCCAGATGAGTTGCAGTGTTGCAGAAGGAAGAATATATATATCTTTTATCACGGTCGTCTTTGAGTCTCAGGGTTCCTCAGTTTGACGCCCGTTTCTGCTCTGTGATGGTTGCTACACTACATGTTGACGTGTAGCGTTAAAGGCGCGATACAAATGCAAGTCCACCAACCAGTAACCACGTACCCAGTGATGTGTTGAGAGGAGAGGACACAGAGCAGACCTCTGTGTGGACAGGCCGCCCACTCGCTGCCGTGTAGGAGACAGTTTATAGCTTAACAATCCCCCCTTTGGGGTTAATAAGTGCACTCTGTGGCTATCTGTGTCCAGGCTTTCCTTGTCGCCGTCTCTACATGATACCAGGATTTAATTAGTGTCAAAATGGGAAGTCTTCAAGGGTCATTGAGGGTTTTCTTCTGCTCGCGCAACAGCATGCGGGTGATTTTGGCAGATAGACCTGGTGTATGGTGCAGCTTTTAAACCGCGGAAAAGCAACCTCTATCCATTGCATGACCACGACATTATTAGCTCACTTCAAATGTTTTAGCTACAACCTTCATATGGCTGGAATGTATTTAAGTAAAAAGAAAAAATGTCATTAAAGAAAAGAGTCTAGCCCATGCATTTAAGATCCCTGCGCACTGTTTTTTTTATTACTTTTGGGGATTTGAAGTCGGGAGATGGAGGGGATGCGAAAGAGCAGGAGAGAAACAGTCAGCGGCTGCAGCCTTTACTCGTGTGAATACCGATTTCTGGCTACAGCTTTACCTCTGGGACGCCTGCAGCAAGCCAATTACCGAGCCTCAGTCACAGGGAGAGAAAGACAGAAACACAGATTGACTGAAGCAAATAATGCTTTCCAGCCCCGCAGTTCCAGCTTCAGCTCCAATTCCACCCCGTGATTCATTTACCAGAAAATCTCAACAGCACCTGGCCCACTTCCTCCTTAAGTATTTCCCACTTCTCTGCTTCCCTCCGAGCACCTTGGTTCCACCAAAGACTCCAGGCTACGAGTGCCGCACCAGAAACAAGAGGAAGAAAGGGGGGATGAAAGCGGCCGCCGAATAATCACATTTAAGTCTGAAATGTGCACCGCTGCTTTTATTCTCGACGCGCAGCGAGCAGGCCCGGCTCAAGCCGAGTGTGGGTTGAATCGGCAAACAGGGTGAGCGGGGAAAGGGAGAGAGAGACGTGTTTTGAAATGAGGCTTGAAAGGCAGCCCAGTCCGCAGCTTAGGGAATCGCTAAATGTCTGCTGGGAAGGAGAGAGAGAGAGAGAGAGAGAGAGAGAGAGAGGGAGAGAGAGAGATGAGATGAAAGAGTGGAGAGAAGTCATGTGGATGGAGGGAGCAGGAGCTGGCAAGGCTATAAAAGGTAGAGATAAAGAACAGGGGGGGGCGGGAAAGGTAGCCATTTTCACATACATCCACTCCTCAAAAGGGGGGGGGGTGTGAAAACCAGAGATGTTGTAACGGCTTGCTGTGAAATGTTTTCCTCGGCCATCTCAGCAGTTTCTCTCTGCTCATTAGGAGTTAGAAGAGGATCTCTTTCTCTCTCTCCCCCCTTTCTCTTCCTCCTCCCTTCCCTATCTACCATCTTACCAAGCTACGCCGTGTGCTGGGAACTGTGATTACATCTTGAGTGTTTGATCGTGTGGATTTAAGGAAAGGGTATATAACGTTGATATCGATAGTGGCCGATTGTTTCCTGATATGATTATATTGTTCTGCGGATGACTTTAAGTGTAGCATGATATTATGTACCGAGAGGATGAAATGCAGTAACAGTTCTGTGTTTGGGTTTCTCAGGTGATGCCGACCTGGATGCCGTCTGTGAGGCCTGCCTGCCCTACCTGAGCTGTAGACAGCCAATCAGACTGCAGGAGGCCGGCCGAAGGTGAGCCCTGATCCAAAGTCCTTGCATGTGATGCTGTACATTACAGTTTGTACTTCACTACATTTGTTTGACTGCCGTCGTTACGCTGCTGATTTATTTACATATAAAACAATCACCTGTTGGGTTGTTATAGATTCAATTAGCCAACAGTATATAAGGTAATTTTCTGATGATTAATCAGCTTATGCTGTCATCTCTATTTAAGATACAGCGCACACGCCTGGAGGAGCTTCTTAATGTTGGCCGTCCGTGGTGCTGAATATTATGCTGAGTACACTTTAAAGTATCTTTGCATATTAAAGTGTCTGTAAGCCGTGCAATACATTTAAAATGCACACATCAAATATGTGAGTGCTGTAAAGGACACAAAGAAATGTTTTATACTATGTGGAATGGTTCACTATATAATTCATGTTCCTGGGTGGAAGTCAATTTAAGACCGTACACTGATTGATTTACTTGCTGCTCGTAGTAAACCTGTAAATGTCATGAATATGCAGGTCATCTACTGGGAATGTCATTCTGTCATTGTTTCTGTATTAGACCTACTGTGTATATTATCCCTGTGGGAAGCAACACGCACACCATAATTAAACAGAAAAGCAGAGACAGATTCCTACGTGTGTCTTTGTTACGAGTTCTATTTGGGCCGATGATCCGACACTCACACCCACTTCGCCACGTGATTGGTCAGCTGTGCGGAGGTGAGAGAGGAGCCAGGGTTTCTCTCTCTGTATGTGTGTATGCGTATTTAAATGTCTTGTCACTTTGGATTACAGGAAGGTGTTTATATATATATATATATATATATATTCTAGCCCAGAGATAATCTTCTTCCATTCCTCTCCACAGCGTTTTCCAACACTTGATCCAGGTGGATCCGGATGCCTTCTGGTTTACCCTAAACGAGCTGCACTGCCCCTCCTCCTACGTGCCGCCCCACCCGGACCTCCAGCCTGTGCATCTGAGCGGAATGGGTCGACCGAGGGACGAGTACTCCGACAACGTGCTGAAACTGCTGAGGGAGGAGTTCGGCTCGGCTGCCGAGACAGCCAGCTAATGAGCTAGCGATTGATGTGATCGACTCGTGCCTCACACGGACGGACGGCCTATTGAACCGCTAACTCAAACAAGTCAGTTCACCAAAAGAAAAATCTGACAATTGTGCCGAAAGACGGCCATCAAGATAGCGCTGCGATAACCTTCATGCTCTACACAGCTCTGATGAGCAGCGAGGTGCAAAAGGAAAATATCAATGGAGCATATCTGCTGCAGTTGCCTCTCCTGCTGCAGGTGCAGAAAGCAGGAACACTTGCGACAGCGCTTCTACATTAGGAGACATGCCGGCACAGTGCAGATGTTTTTCATTCCATGTGAGAATATATAGACATATACATATGCAAATGTTATGTTGTTCTGGGACTTTTATACTGATTAACTTGGCTGTTAGTGACTCAGATAGAACGCTTTTCTGTGACCCTGAACCATTCTTAATTAAAACAATCATCAAATACTCACACTATTCAAAATACTTTGTCATGTTGCAGTCAAACATTAAGCGCTTGAAGAAAAGGCCTCAAACGTTATTGGTGTCAACTAAAACGTGTCTTTAGCACTAACGGAAAAGCTCAAATGTCTGGCCAGATTGATGATCTTTTTACTTTAAAGTCCTTAACGGGGAACTCCACCGGTTTCACACATCAAAGGCTGCTGACAGGTTCTTGGCGAGTACGACTGAATATGTGAAGAAAGCTGTAGAAAGCCTTTTGTGGCTCCAGAGGGAGCTCTGTGAAGTCCGATGCCTACAGGCGATGTCACTTGAGTCGGCATCGGATGGGGTTGAAGACTACAAAGGTAAAAGATCGGGGGGGGGGGGGGGGAAGTTAAAAAGAAGTGAGCTTACCAGACGTCTGTAGCGCGCTCCTCATCTCTGTCTGAGTGTAGCCACTCAAGGCTACGTCAGCCGCTACGGGCATAACACGACCGAATCTCAGACAAGACTGTCGGCATGTGTGTTGCATGCATTGTGTAGGCAAGTGTTCCAAATACGTGGCTCTTGGTCTTAGAGGATGTCCACTGATTTTACACAGCTGATTGGCCGTTTTCTCCTCTACCTCTTTCCTGTCAATACGATTCTTAGAGACGCCAATGCCTTTTGTTGAGATTCTGAATTCTCAAGTGGAGCGCTGTGCACATGGTTTCGGTTTATAGATTGTATAGAAGTCAGTGAGGAAATGACTCTACTTCCCAATGGATTTATTACCTCAGTAAACATGAGTTTATGGTCTCAATCACAGCAGGATGTTCATTTAGTAAATAATGGTCCATTTAGAGTAAACATTACAATAAAGCAGAGTATGCTTCAGGGCGGGGCTACCTTGTGTTTGACAGGCCATGATTGTGAGTTCTCTGTTTTTTCGTCTTGCAACTTTAACCCTTTCGCAGTATGTTTTCAGTTCATTAAAGTGAATTGCAACATTTTGGTCACTTAAAAATGTCTTCTTTAGCGTTGGATTGTACGTAGCTCCGGTAACTACGTCCACTTATGTACAGTCTATGCTTCTACCCCCCAGCTACCCCATCCCCCATCCCCCACCCCCATTATTATGTCCTTCCCCCTCCCAAAAAAAACATGTCAAATGTCACTCAGCCTTTCTAGATATGTCTCACAAATAGTGTATTTTTTATTGAACAGTCTCCAATTACCAAGTATCTAGTTCAGCTCATCTGCGTTAGGTATTTTGCTGGTAATATTCTATACTTTTCATTTTGTCATCAAAACCCTGGATTGACCCTGTTTTTAAAGATTTTACACATTCAGTAGGAGCCAGTGGGCAAAGAGGTTAAGTGCCACAAACAGGTTCGGGCAGTCAGGACGTTTTGAGATTTGCTTGTCATAAGAGTAAAACCAGACTCAACCTGTAAGGATTCTATGGCGGTGTAGCTCTATAACGGATGGAGGAACTCTGCCCCATTAGGAGATGCCCTCACTAACCCTCGAGCTGTCCTGCCACCCACATCCCACATGCTTTCGGCAGAAGATGCGTCAGCTGGAAGGGAACCGGGCTGCACCAGGTTGTGTAACTACGGGGGGATTGAACGCCTCATGACAGGGATAGTGGCCCATCTATCATTGTACCTGTTATCATTTAGAGCCCTACAGGGTTCTAGGGATGTTTAAATGAAGGGAACAGGAAGCCCCCTCCGTTATCGCATCACCTCACTGACGGGAGAAGCCCATCATAATGAATGTGTGAGCCTTCCAGTGTGAAACAAGATCGCCACGTGTTTTGTATTTGGCTGGCTTAATGCTAGCGAGCGCGGCACAGTGCCTCTTTATCTCATGCTGCGCTGTTGCTATTTATCCTGCTGCCAGTGCTGACAATAGCACCATTAGTCATCAGCAGCAATGGAAGAGGGGGCTTTGGCAGCACCTATTACACACAGGCAACTGCCTAATACCGTTTCTCCTTTATGCATGCGGACACACACACACACACACACACACACACGCAGAGAGCAGGGGGCCAGAAGCTAAACCATAGCTGACGTGGCACTGTACAAACACCCTCAATAACCCTTTAGATATAAATATATAGTGAGCGCCCAGGAGGGTCTAAATGAAATCTATGCTGGTTGTGGCTTCTGCCCTCTCACGTCTCCAAATCAATGCGAGAATGTCCACTGATGTTTCATATACAATTTATTTTATTTGATAAAGCCATACACTTAGTGTGAGACCGAACATTCTAGAAGAAATGTACATTATACCTCTTTTTTTTTTCCTTTTTTTTTACAGTGATCTGTTCTTTACAAAACATCAAATCAAAGTTACTTATTGAAAAACAAAAAAAAGAAAGAAAGCAATCCCACTGATCTGTTCAGTCAGCCAACGATAACAGGAGCGCTGTAGTTCGTCTGATGGATAGTACAGCGGAGAAGTACAGCCCCCGCATGGCCTTGAGACTCAGGCTGTATTTTGAGGCAGTGTGAACAGACAACTTCAGTGTTTCACTAACAACATTTTGCTCCTCGCTGCCCGCGGGGCTTTATCCACAACGTGACCCCCATTCACCCATTGTTGTCCCATTAGATCCCCTCAGAGCGAAGCGTTGCCCTGCTTGCTTCACGCAAGCATCTAAACCAAGAGATGCTCATCAAGTTACAAAATTGGCAGAGGTGAAATGGCCTCTCACATCTTTTCAGACCCCCCCCCCCCCCCCCCCCCCCCCCCCCCCAGTCCCAAACTGCACAAAATGAATCCTACGTTCAAGCTCATTAAAACACAGCAACACTCATGTTTGCGGCCCTGCACATACAGCGCAGTAGTTTTGAGAAACACTGCTTAAGTACTAAGATACAATAACGGAAATCCCTTTCTGAGCAGCTATGAAGAGAACATGTCATTCATCTGTCTGTACAGCACTTCTGGAGAGCAGTAAAGCAACTGAAAACTGCTTCGCAAATAAAATCTCTTATTGGACGAGACTTCCAAGAAAGAAAGAAAGATTCAGAACTTTTTTTTTTTCTTTTTTTAAATGAACCAAACAAATAAATGAAAAAAAAAAAAGTGAACTAACAAACTGTCTTTGTGTATGGTTGGTTGAAAAAGTGTTTTAAGAAAATTACTGAGCATGCACTTTATTTCATATTATACAGTCATATATACAGAGTGGATTAGAGGCTTGTAGTGGAGAGGATTGAGGCTTGTTAAATGATTGAGCGCTGGGCCGGAGCATCAGAATAGGGAACTAAAGCTGGGATAGGAATACAGCACTACTCTTCCAAAAAAGTATCTTGCACCAAGATCACATTTCTCCCATAGATTTCTTGTCGCAGAGTGGATTCAGCGGCACGCCAGATTCTTTTAGTGGCACAGATTTTGATTCTTTCATGGCTTTCCAAAACAGGTGGGGGTCCACATGGGACAACAAGGATTGATGTTCTCGCAGCCTGAACAGGGGGGGGGGGGGGGGGGGGGGATCATATTTTCTGTTGCACTGCAAGTTCATAAGCTAGTAGGAGCTGTGGTCAAAATACAGCCTGTGATGTGCCTTGTTTGAATTGCGCACAAATGTAGGAAATTGGGATTTTTTCGTTTTTGCCACTGTGTTTACTCCAAGACAAATGAATTGAGGCCGTATCTGTCCTTGATGAGCGCTGCTGCGTTGGGACCTTGATGCGTTTCTGTTGAAGAAAGCATGTCCCGTCTCCCCCCCCCCCCCCCCCCTCCCGGGAGTAAACACAGAATAAATTGCTGGATTTCGGGTGCACACACAGATTTTGCAACCGTACTCGGGTCCATTATTAGAACACACAGAAAGATGCAGTGCAGCTAGAGCTCTGCGTTCAAAGCGGAGGAATCAGCCTTCGACAAGATTCCCAGGGAAGAATTACTGACTGGATTTGATTTCACTCAGTGCACCCTCAGAATAAAAGGAACTTGCTCGCACTGGGCACAGACCCAGTTACAAAAAGTCTAACACCCGTTTTTTTCTGAGTGTGTACCAAATGAGAGAGTAAGGCAGTGGAAGAAGTATGAGCCTGAAAGCAGGGTTGTGTCATTTACAGTATCTAAAGTACAAGAGTGGAATGGGTAAATAGCAAGACAAGTGCCCCCCCCCCCCCACCCCACACACCCATTGCTGAATGTCATAAAGCAATGCTTTACTGACAGTGAGCAGTCCAGCCCAGACCCACGCACAGCAGGAAAAAGCTACATTTCCCACCACAGTTTACAGCACCATGCTCTGAACACTGTACATTTCGGAGCTGTGTGGGAAGAATAGCTTTTCATGCTGTGACACGCGTCACGTTACGCAATCCTCGTGTAATCTATCACTCAGGTGTAATGAGCCCAGCGTCTACGGCGCGCAGCTCGGCTCGTTGGTGCAGTCATTGTGGTTGTGGTTACTGTCCGCGTCCCGCTTCCTCAGCTCTCTGCCCGCCTTCTGCTGCTGACTGCTGCCGCTGTGGCTGTGGCCGTGGTGGGCCGGTGACGAGGGCCGCTTGCCCTTCTCCTGGTGGTGCCCGTGGTTCTGGTGATGGCCGTGGGCGTGCTCTTTGGCGCCGCCGTGAGACTCGGCGGCGTCGTCGATGAACGCCACCCCTCCCTTGGTGTCGTCCAGGGCCTCGAAGTTGTCGTTGCGGTTGCTGTCGGGGATGTCGCTCTCTGGCACCACCTGCAGGTAGGCCCTGACGCGGTGGTGGCGGGAACCCTCGTCGTCGCTGAAGTCGATTACGTGGCACTCGTAGGTGCCCTCGTCAGATGGCTTGACCCGGGAGAGGCGGAGTTTATGCGAGATGTTGCTTCCTACAACCTTCACAACCTGGCAACGGTGGACGAGATAAAGGGAGAAAAGTTAGAAAGTAGCAACTTTTGCCGAGTGGCCACTGCTGTGTCCATAACAGGATATCTTAAGTAATTCAAGTGGCAATGTCAGTCACAAAGCTATCTAAAGTGTGCTAACATTAGCCACCATAAGCTACTGGTCATATCACACCAAATAAAGTGTATTAAATTGAGCAAGAATTTATTTTATTATTCATTTTTGGAAGAGGAGGAATGACCTAATTATACTTAACTTACTCTCACTTAAAGCAAAAACCTTGAAAAGTTTTCAATGTTGGTGCAAAATGGCAACGGAACAAAACCATTAATTGGAAATAAATGTCTTCCTGAAACACAATTCAGCATTTGTGATCAGGTCTATTTCTTCCATGATGAACATCCCATAATCTAACACCGCTAGCGCTGCATGCAATAAACAAACATGGCAGACAAAGAGTGCGTAATGCGAATGTGCAATGAAGCACTACAGGAAAATCAGTCACACTCATACTAACCATTGAATCATCAGTTAAATCGCTGCTAAGCCAATGAGTCATTCCCCCAGTAGCAACTGTTTTAACAACATCAGTTTAACATGTCGGTAGCCTTTTTTTATGTACCTGATAAAGTACAATGACCATAAGAAAAATGACCAAAGGTCATAGTATAGTATGCTATAAAACATGTCATAGTATAATGTGACATAGGATTATCATATTCTAGTCCATTTTTGTATCCATTTTAGTATTTTTGTCCAAGACATCCCTCCTCCGGACCCCCTCCACCCACCCTACATTCAAAATGGTACAGTATAGTATGCTGTGACGGTCCCCTGGCTTGTTTACTTGTATATGTCTCTTTCATGCAACAGGTACCTGGAGGTGTTGATTGCACTAGTTGGAGGCACCTGGGCCACCTTTAAAGCTCCACCTTTCTGGCGGCGAGATGTTCTGCGCTCCCGTGCATTATTGTTTTGTTCCCAGCCATGCAACATGTATTTTAGAATAGCATGTCAAACAAAACGTCATAGGGTACATCCCAAGTCTCTTATTTGACATTTCCTCGCCGTCCCAAAGCTCTTATTTCTGCTCTGAGGAGCGAGGAGGGATCGCTGAGGAGCGAGGATGCACGGAAGCAGCCTTCCAGGAAGTGTTTTAGCAGCCGGCACGCCCCCTTCATTCATCAGTTATTTGATTGGAGGCTGCAGCTGATCGGACTGATCTGATTGTTCTCAAGATCACTGGAGTTTCATACCAGATTGAAGACATTTTACAGATTAAACTCAAGTTTTATATTTGATTAATTTTCTGATTCACCATTTGGTTTAAATATATGGTAATTGTAGGTCTGAACAACAAAAGGACCACAAAAAAATGTCTTCATTTATTAGAAAGATTTATCTTTTTATGATCTGATCCCTCAATAACTTCTATTATGGACACATTTAAAGTCAGAGAAAGGAAACACTTTTTACATCATTTAATTCAGTCGCGTGGGACTGATCATTCCTGAGTGTTGGGTTTGATGAGTTATATCATTTCAATTTCCCACGAAACGTGGAGCCTAATAAATTAATTCCAGTGTTCAAGAGAAACCATAATCATATTCTGGGTTATTTAATGACTTCACAATCAGAATTTCAAAACATATAGATGCAAATAATTAATAAATATGACAAAGTATTCTGCGCTTATACACAGAACACAGTATAAATACTCAATGCAGTTTGTGAAACAAGTAACAGGCTACAGAGATAAAACACCTACTATGTCAGAGATGATAACTGTGTCTTTATTAGTATAAGTACTGTGATCATGTGTACGGTACAAACTGTCAAAAGTCTCTCCAGCTGTTAAAGCTGACTGACAGCTGTGATCAGCGGCCGCTGTCATCAGAAACAGAAGTTGCTTCACGTGACGCTACAGTACACATAGTATAGCATGATGCAATAAAGTCATAGTATAGCATGATGAAATAAAGTCATAGTATAGCATGATGCAATAAAGTCACAGTATAGCATGATGCAATAAAGTCACAGTATAGCATGATGCAATAAAGTCATAGTATAGCATGATGCAATAAAGTCACAGTATAGCATGATGCAATAAAGTCACAGTACAGCATGATGCAATAAAGTCATAGTATAGCATGATGCAATAAAGTCACAGTATAGCATGATGCAATAAAGTCACAGTACAGCATGATGCAATAAAGTCATAGTACAGCGTGATGCAATAAAGTCACAATATAGCATGATGCAATAAAGTCACAGTATAGCGTGATGCAATAAAGTCACAGTATAGCGTGATGCAATAAAGTCACAGTATAGCGTGATGCAATAAAGTCACAGTATAGCGTGATGCAATAAAGTCACAGTAATGCGTGATGCAATAAAGTCACAATATAGCATGATGCAATAAAGTCACAGTATAGCGTGATGCAATAAAGTCACAGTAATGCGTGATGCAATAAAGTCACAGTACAGCGTGATGCAATAAAGTCACAATATAGCATGATGAAATAAAGTCACAGTATAGCATGATGCAATAAAGTCACAGTATAGCGTGATGCAATAAAGTCACAGTATAGCGTGATGCAATAAAGTCACAGTATAGCGTGATGCAATAAAGTCACAATATAGCATGATGCAATAAAGTCACAGTATAGCGTGATGCAATAAAGTCACAATATAGCATGATGCAATAAAGTCACAGTAATGCGTGATGCAATAAAGTCACAGTACAGCGTGATGCAATAAAGTCACAATATAGCATGATGCAATAAAGTCACAGTATAGCATGATGCAATAAAGTCACAGTATAGCGTGATGCAATAAAGTCACAGTATAGCGTGATGCAATAAAGTCACAGTATAGCGTGATGCAATAAAGTCACAGTATAGCGTGATGCAATAAAGTCACAGTATAGCGTGATGCAATAAAGTCACAGTACAGCGTGATGCAATAAAGTCACAGTACAGCGTGATGCAATAAAGTCACAATATAGCATGATGAAATAAAGTCACAGTATAGCGTGATGCAATAAAGTCACAGTATAGCATGATGCAATAAAGTCACAGTATAGCGTGATGCAATAAAGTCACAGTACAGCGTGATGCAATAAAGTCACAGTATAGCATGATGCAATAAAGTCACAATATAGCATGATGAAATAAAGTCACAGTATAGCATGATGCAATAAAGTCACAATATAGCGTGATGCAATAAAGTCACAATATAGCATGATGAAATAAAGTCACAGTATAGCATGATGCAATAAAGTCACAGTACAGCGTGATGCAATAAAGTCACAATATAGCATGATGAAATAAAGTCACAGTATAGCATGATGCAATAAAGTCACAATATAGCGTGATGCAATAAAGTCACAATATAGCATGATGAAATAAAGTCACAGTATAGCGTGATGCAATAAAGTCACAGTACAGCGTGATGCAATAAAGTCACAGTACAGCGTGATGCAATAAAGTCACAGTACAGCGTGATGCAATAAAGTCACAATATAGCATGATGCAATAAAGTCACAGTATAGCATGATGCAATAAAGTCACAGTATAGCGTGATGCAATAAAGTCACAGTATAGCGTGATGCAATAAAGTCACAGTACAGCGTGATGCAATAAAGTCACAATATAGCATGATGCAATAAAGTCACAGTATAGCATGATGCAATAAAGTCACAGTATAGCATGATGCAATAAAGTCATAGTATAGCATGATGCAATAAAGTCACAGTATAGCATGATGCAATAAAGTCACAGTACAGCATGATGCAATAAAGTCATAGTACAGCGTGATGCAATAAAGTCACAGTATAGCATGATGCAATAAAGTCATAGTATAGCATGATGCAATAAAGTCACAGTATAGCATGATGCAATAAAGTCACAGTACAGCATGATGCAATAAAGTCATAGTATAGCATGATGCAATAAAGTCACAGTATAGCATGATGCAATAAAGTCACAGTACAGCATGATGCAATAAAGTCATAGTACAGCGTGATGCAATAAAGTCACAATATAGCATGATGCAATAAAGTCACAGTATAGCGTGATGCAATAAAGTCACAGTATAGCGTGATGCAATAAAGTCACAGTATAGCGTGATGCAATAAAGTCACAGTATAGCGTGATGCAATAAAGTCACAGTAATGCGTGATGCAATAAAGTCACAATATAGCATGATGCAATAAAGTCACAGTATAGCGTGATGCAATAAAGTCACAGTAATGCGTGATGCAATAAAGTCACAGTACAGCGTGATGCAATAAAGTCACAATATAGCATGATGCAATAAAGTCACAGTAATGC
The DNA here is from genome assembly GCF_910591455.1 of Pholis gunnellus. Taxonomy (NCBI): domain Eukaryota; kingdom Metazoa; phylum Chordata; class Actinopteri; order Perciformes; family Pholidae; genus Pholis; species Pholis gunnellus. The sequence goes on along the minus strand of NC_136536.1, from coordinate 21,784,064 downwards.
GTGATGCAATAAAGTCACAGTACAGCGTGATGCAATAAAGTCACAATATAGCATGATGCAATAAAGTCACAGTATAGCATGATGCAATAAAGTCACAGTATAGCGTGATGCAATAAAGTCACAGTATAGCGTGATGCAATAAAGTCACAGTATAGCGTGATGCAATAAAGTCACAGTATAGCGTGATGCAATAAAGTCACAGTATAGCATGATGAAATAAAGTCACAGTATAGCGTGATGCAATAAAGTCACAGTACAGCGTGATGCAATAAAGTCACAATATAGCATGATGAAATAAAGTCACAGTATAGCGTGATGCAATAAAGTCACAGTATAGCATGATGCAATAAAGTCACAGTATAGCGTGATGCAATAAAGTCACAGTACAGCGTGATGCAATAAAGTCACAGTATAGCATGATGCAATAAAGTCACAATATAGCATGATGAAATAAAGTCACAGTATAGCGTGATGCAATAAAGTCACAGTATAGCATGATGCAATAAAGTCACAGTATAGCGTGATGCAATAAAGTCACAGTACAGCGTGATGCAATAAAGTCACAATATAGCATGATGAAATAAAGTCACAGTATAGCGTGATGCAATAAAGTCACAGTATAGCGTGATGCAATAAAGTCACAATATAGCATGATGAAATAAAGTCACAGTATAGCATGATGCAATAAAGTCACAATATAGCGTGATGCAATAAAGTCACAATATAGCATGATGAAATAAAGTCACAGTATAGCATGATGCAATAAAGTCACAGTACAGCGTGATGCAATAAAGTCACAATATAGCATGATGAAATAAAGTCACAGTATAGCATGATGCAATAAAGTCACAATATAGCATGATGCAATAAAGTCACAATATAGCATGATGAAATAAAGTCACAGTATAGCATGATGCAATAAAGTCACAGTACAGCGTGATGCAATAAAGTCACAGTACAGCGTGATGCAATAAAGTCACAGTACAGCGTGATGCAATAAAGTCACAATATAGCATGATGCAATAAAGTCACAATATAGCGTGATGCAATAAAGTCACAATATAGCATGATGAAATAAAGTCACAGTATAGCATGATGCAATAAAGTCACAATATAGCGTGATGCAATAAAGTCACAATATAGCATGATGAAATAAAGTCACAGTATAGCATGATGCAATAAAGTCACAATATAGCATGATGAAATAAAGTCACAGTATAGCATGATGCAATAAAGTCACAATATAGCGTGATGCAATAAAGTCACAATATAGCATGATGAAATAAAGTCACAGTATAGCATGATGCAATAAAGTCACAGTACAGCGTGATGCAATAAAGTCACAATATAGCATGATGAAATAAAGTCACAGTATAGCATGATGCAATAAAGTCACAATATAGCGTGATGCAATAAAGTCACAATATAGCATGATGAAATAAAGTCACAGTATAGCATGATGCAATAAAGTCACAGTACAGCGTGATGCAATAAAGTCACAGTACAGCGTGATGCAATAAAGTCACAGTACAGCGTGATGCAATAAAGTCACAATATAGCATGATGCAATAAAGTCACAGTATAGCATGATGCAATAAAGTCACAGTATAGCGTGATGCAATAAAGTCACAGTATAGCGTGATGCAATAAAGTCACAGTACAGCGTGATGCAATAAAGTCACAATATAGCATGATGCAATAAAGTCACAGTATAGCATGATGCAATAAAGTCACAGTATAGCATGATGCAATAAAGTCACAGTAATGCGTGATGCAATAAAGTCACAGTATAGCGTGATGCAATAAAGTCACAGTATAGCGTGATGCAATAAAGTCACAGTATAGCGTGATGCAATAAAGTCACAGTATAGCGTGATGCAATAAAGTCACGGTATAGCATGATGCAATAAAGTCACGGTATAGCATGATGCAATAAAGTCACAGTATAGCGTGATGCAATAAAGTCACAGTATAGCATGATGCAATAAAGTCACGGTATAGCATGATGAAATAAAGTCATAGTATAGCGTGATGCAATAAAGTCACAGTATAGCGTGATGCAATAAAGTCACAGTATAGCATGATGCAATAAAGTCACGGTATAGCATGATGCAATAAAGTCACAGTATAGCGTGATGCAATAAAGTCACAGTATAGCGTGATGCAATAAAGTCACAGTATAGCGTGATGCAATAAAGTCACAGTATAGCGTGATGCAATAAAGTCACAGTATAGCGTGATGCAATAAAGTCACAGTATAGCGTGATGCAATAAAGTCACAGTATAGCGTGATGCAATAAAGTCACAGTATAGCGTGATGCAATAAAGTCACAGTATAGCGTGATGCAATAAAGTCACAGTATAGCGTGATGCAATAAAGTCACAGTATAGCATGATGAAATAAAGTCACAGTACAGCGTGATGCAATAAAGTCACAGTATAGCGTGATGCAATAAAGTCACAGTATAGCGTGATGCAATAAAGTCACAGTATAGCGTGATGCAATAAAGTCACAGTATAGCGTGATGCAATAAAGTCACAGTATAGCGTGATGCAATAAAGTCACAGTATAGCATGATGAAATAAAGTCACAGTACAGCGTGATGCAATAAAGTCACAATATAGCATGATGCAATAAAGTCACAGTATAGCATGATGCAATAAAGTCACAGTATAGCATGATGCAATAAAGTCACAGTATAGCGTGATGCAATAAAGTCACAGTATAGCGTGATGCAATAAAGTCACAGTATAGCGTGATGCAATAAAGTCACAGTATAGCGTGATGCAATAAAGTCACAGTATAGCGTGATGCAATAAAGTCACAGTATAGCGTGATGCAATAAAGTCACAGTATAGCATGATGAAATAAAGTCACAGTACAGCGTGATGCAATAAAGTCACAATATAGCATGATGCAATAAAGTCACAGTATAGCATGATGCAATAAAGTCACGGTATAGCATGATGCAATAAAGTCACAGTATAGCATGATGCAATAAAGTCACGGTATAGCATGATGCAATAAAGTCACAGTATAGCATGATGCAATAAAGTCACAGTATAGCGTGATGCAATAAAGTCACAGTATAGCGTGATGCAATAAAGTCACAGTATAGCGTGATGCAATAAAGTCACAGTATAGCGTGATGCAATAAAGTCACAGTATAGCGTGATGCAATAAAGTCACAGTATAGCGTGATGCAATAAAGTCACAGTATAGCATGATGAAATAAAGTCACAGTACAGCGTGATGCAATAAAGTCACAATATAGCATGATGCAATAAAGTCACAGTATAGCATGATGCAATAAAGTCACAGTAATGCGTGATGCAATAAAGTCACAGTATAGCATGATGCAATAAAGTCACAGTATAGCGTGATGCAATAAAGTCACAGTATAGCGTGATGCAATAAAGTCACAGTATAGCGTGATGCAATAAAGTCACAGTATAGCATGATGCAATAAAGTCACAGTATAGCGTGATGAAATAAAGTCACAGTATAGCATGATGCAATAAAGTCATAGTATAGCATGATGAAATAAAGTCACAGTATAGCGTGATGAAGTAAAGTCATAGTATAGCATGATGCAATAAAGTCACAGTATAGCGTGATGAAATAAAGTCACAGTATAGCATGATGCAATAAAGTCACAGTATAGCATGATGCAATAAAGTCACAGTATAGCATGATGAAGTAAAGTCATAGTATAGCATGATGCAATAAAGTCACAGTATAGCATGATGCAATAAAGTCACAGTATAGCGTGATGCAATAAAGTCACAGTATAGCATGATGCAATAAAGTCACAGTTTGCTGATGGGGGATGGTTCAGCCCGTTTGGTTGTCCTCCTGGATGCCCTCCAGTGGGGTTCTGCCTGCCTAGGCCCCAGACCATGAGTCTCCACCCCTTTCCAGCCCCCCTCCATTCTTCAGCTCTCTGGCCACTTTGTCCAAGACATCCCTCCTCCGGACCCACTCCACCCACCCTACAGGCCTTGTTTAACTATCAGGACGTCTGGGATCCATCCGTTGAGGAGAGTTTTCTCTCATGAAGGTTTGTATCCTTCGTGCAGTTATCTTTTGTACCTCATCCTGTTTTATATGTCATTTTGAACGATTCTGTTAATTTGGATTTTAGTTATTACATTTTGGACTGACTTGGCATGTAAGTTTCTTTATTAAAATCACCGTTTATCATCCTTCTGCTCCATGTGTCTGTCCGCATTTGGGTCAATTCACTGTTGTCTGTTTGCCATACCGTGAATAGCACGTCAACAAAAGTCATAAAAAAGTCATAGTATAGCATGACAAAAAAGTGGGAAGAACTCAAAAAGTCATAGTAGAGGATGTCGAAAAAAAGTCATAAAAGGTCACAATATGTCAGTAAAAGTCATAAAAAGTCATAGTATTTCTAAAAAAGTGGAGAAAAAAATAGTCTCTAATGTTGTAAAAAGTCATTTTAAAAAGTATAGTATGTCTAAAAGAAATTCTACCATCATGCTGTATACTGTATTTTTATTAGAAAATAAAAATCATACACTATACTTTGCTGAATGTAACTGTAATGCAAAAATAATGATGTGCTTATCGACCACTCATGTTTCTCTATGAACTGTGAAGCTACAGGCAGGAGATGGTTAGCCTAGCTTAGCATAAAGACTGGAGGCAGGAGGAAACTGTGAATGTTTTTTTTTTTTAAGTGCTTTTGAGTTTGTTTGTTTTGTTGTTCTCTTCTAATCTACCTCTCAGCAAGAAAGCAAATGAGTGTTCTCCAAAACATACGTTTCCTTTAATGGTATTAGTGTCGTTGGTGCATACAAGTTCAGTAAAAATACATGTAAAAGGTTTACAGCTGCCTATTATGAATTGGGCGTGGCAATGTTTAAGATGAAATCAGGTTTAGCACGTATGTAGACAGATACACAGAGAGATACAAAGGCAACATATAAGAGCCACAGTATAGGAGATGTTATGGTGCATAGCCTGGACACTCTACGGCTGCAGCTCCTCCCATTCACACACACACACACACACACACACACACACACACACACACACACACACACACACACACACACACACTCACACTCTCAGACAAAGGTGCTGCTTAAATAAAATCTATTTTGGGCCTTGAAAGTACAAAGACACCACATCTTGGAAGTAAAAGCTTTGCAAGTTCACATCACAGAGAAGCTACTGTAAGAGTCTGGGGACATTGAGACGTGTGACGTGCCAAGATATAAATACGACTTTGTTTATCACCCACCTTCCTCCCTGTGACGGCGGTAGGTGCTCGTGTGCCGGTCCCTGCATGTGCGTGTTGTGATGACACATTTCCACCGTGACTTATCTATCTGTTTTATTCTCTGACCACTCTTTGTAAGGTTAATACATGTCAGACATGGTCGGTACGGGTCCTCTCAGGTTGAGTAGTATTGGATGTGTGTCTTAATCAGGGGCATGATATTGTCAACTTAGATAAGGGGCTGAATGGCGATGCAATCTGTGGACCAATCAGTGATTAACCATTCAATGGTTAATCAGTGAATGGTCACTGTTGTCCAGATGTCCTAGTGATGAACTCCTCCTACCCACCATGTGCTCCAGGCCTTCATAAGTCGTACACAACACAACACTCTGGGTTCATTCCTCCTTCAGAACCGCATTGCATTCTGTATGACGATTGAAGCTTCTCTGTGCAGAGAATAAATACTTTAAAGACAAACTTCTTTTCTCAATGTTTCGTAATTTCAGTACCATAGGACTCACTCGGTACTGTTGAACAGTTGTTTTCCACCACAAACTGACTGTATGTGAAAGCTTAACGATGTTTTGTAGCACAAGTCATCAGTTTGTGTCTGCGTGTTTTTGCTGTACTATATGAATGTGGGCCGACATTCATTATATAGAGAAAGCTCATCATCATCTCCCAGCTGTACAGCCTGCAGAGTTCGGGCTCCACCCCCACACACACACACACACACACACACACACACACACACACACACACAGCTGGTGCTTTCATAATAGCGAATCAGCAGCAGTTGGCCTCTTGGGAGGAAGAACAGAGGCTTCATGTTTTTTGTGTGTGTGTTTCTGCGCTACACATCTTTGCAGATATTTTTTTACTTCACATAAAATTGTATTTACATCGCTGCTGGAGTAAGATTGTATAATTAGCCCGTAGCCTCTGTTGCTCATTTTTGTAATGGTAAAGTCGGCATGGAGATTTAGTGAGAGGAATATGTTGGTGTGGATGTAATGTGCAGTAGTTCCTACACTCTGCTCACTTCTACAGTAAATTAAAAAAAAAAGTCCACATTCTTAGTCATTACACGGTGTGGCTCAGTAGAAGGCCCTCCCTGCTTGTTGTGGGGAAACTGGTCACCTGGGTGAGCTAAAGCATGGATCCAGGAGGAGATATATAAAAAGCTCTGCTGACTTCCCCAGCGTGTCCCCTTCACGGTTTATTATTTGGATTCGGTGTTAAAGTCATAAGGATGCAGTGGCGTTTATGAGAATCTGAGAACCCCCCCCCCCCCTCCCAAGGACGACACCACCGCCCCCCCTACGAGCTCCGGTGACACCTGCTCTTTGGCTCACACTGTGATTCTGCAAACCCGTCAAGGGAGGAGTGAATGTGTTGATGCATCGTCTGGGGCGTTAACAGCACCGAGTGAAAAAAGAGATCCGTTTAACAACAACACCTGGACGAAGACATTTTAATTTAATCACGAGGGCTTTGTGCCTCATTTCATCATATAATACCACTGCAAACACGAGGCTTTGTTTCACAAGAATGACTGGAGATAGTGGTTTACTCACACTTATCTTTGTAGCATCCTTAGGCATCTCCTCCTCAGGAGCCACCTAGAACAATAGATTAAGAATTTCAGTTAGATTCCAGTTATTTTGGGGTTATAGACATATTATCAGAAGGCAGCAGAGTTCCTGCTATGAACCTACTTCATTGGTGGTCCAGGGTTGTCTGTCCGTCCAGTCAAGATGGTTCCTGATGTACCACCACTGGATCTCCAGTGAATACGAGGGCGTCCCCGCCCCTCTGAAGGAGCACGCCATCTCCACGTCCTGACCCTTCTGAGCAGTCATATCATGAGGCACCTCTGTGAACATGGCTGGAGAGACACAGAAGGCGACACGGTTAACACATGATGTCATTATGACAAAATGAAATACAAATATTTTTCCGATTTCTAATCATTTAATCGAACGTTCAAACGGTAAAGTGCCTTTTTAAAAACATGTTCAGATACACCAAAGATATGACGTTTGTTCCTGATGGATGGAAGTCACATTTATTGTGATTTTATTATCTTAAATTGCAAGTCAAGGTTGATTCGGGCATCTGATCAGGATGACTCCTAGACCCAGAACCAGCAGGAGAGTTATACAGGAGTTAGTTACAGGAAACCATGAAATGATGAAGAAATTCTCACATTGGTGCAAATATTTGAGCTTCATATTCACTAATCCTTTGAAAATACTTTACTCACCAGCACCTTATAGCCTATAGCGTGAGTGCTAACAAAATCCTTTTACATAGCTGTATTTGCACAATCTGTAATTAGCCGCCGATACCGAACCTGAACGAGTGAGTGTTATATTCAGGTGCAGCCGGAGCTAAATCTGAACCCACATTTGGAACATTTTGGTTCCCATCAAGCTGCACAAAACCATAAAAACAAAACCCAACAGACCAGCTGTCTCCCCCACAATGCACTAAGGAACCCTGGATATTTAGCTTAACAGGGAGCCATACATCTCCTTGCCTCACGAATACTCCGTAGCATTTATGAAGAGGGAAAGTTACATTTATTGTTTCATGTTTTACAACAGGTACATGTTTCTGTCTTCGTCAGTGGTTTCCCTGAACTGAAAATAGTATTTGCAACAAGCTTTAGAAAGCAAAGAATTAGACTAGTTAGTGTTGTTAAATTATACTCGGAAAAACATCTCAACACCAATTTTGAAGAGACAAAGATGTAATTGAAGATCAAAGTTGTGAATATACATCTTTCTACTGCTCTACTACACTCTATGGGTTCCATTGAAAAGTCTCAGCAGGTATAAATAGTGTAAACCAGGCCGACATTTGCTCATAAGCACAGGCCTTTACCGTCAGATGGTAATTACATGGATATAAACAACAAACCGTGGGACACAAGTTGTCGGTTGTCCATCAGTTGTTGAAGCCCCTCCTTTAACTGGGACACATCTGAACCGACAGTGGAACAGGGATCAAACTTGGAAATAGGCTCAAGCTGAATGGTAAATGTCAGTTATCATTTTGTGGACACTTTCATCCAAATCGTCTGAAAGTACCATGGTCATGGATATACTGAAGTCTTTTGGCATCCATAAATTTGGAAACTGGTAACTGCCGGACTAGGAAAATCCTCTAACTTGCATTCCCTTTTCCTTTCTATGTATTTCTGTAATATCCTTTTTCTAATCATCCAACTCAAACCACAGACCCGAGTCAAACTGAAGGTGAGCCTTTCTGAGTGGAGCTCAGCAGGAATTATTTCACACAAGAAGGCAACTTTTTAGGACTGGGATTGTTTTTGCACGCTCAAGTTACTTTTGCTAATGAAAAAATAAAAAGGGTAATGTCACGGTGAACGGAGTCATTTGCTTTCATTCTTTACAAGTTAAACAGTTGTTTGACATCAAAATAAAAATAAATAAAAAGGTCCTTTCAATGAATCTTTCTGGAGCACACGAGACAGTCTTCCTCGTCAGCATTATGCTGTTTGCTCAGCATTAAACAATTAAAGCTTTTTTTATGTGGTGTAGGTTTCAACCCTCGATTCAACGCATGTCCTACTTCCAAAAATCATCGCACAACCCTCCAGAGCAGGGGTGCCCAATACGTCGATCGCGATCGAACGGTCGAACGCGATCGAACGGTCGATCGCGGAGGTAGTGCCGGTAGATCGCATGCCATTCAAAATAAATGTGATGTCCTCATGGCATTTGCCACTTGATTGACGTACAGTGCAGTCAGTGTGAATTTCACGTCTTTTCTAACACACGAGTCACCACGTATGCGCGATCAACAACGTGAGCTACTGCAAAACTCCGCGAGCTAATTAGTTAGCCTTCCAATGTATTTCTACTAAAGAAGCTAAAGCTGCAGCGCCATGATTTGAGTAACTTCCAAAACCTCGCGTCAGAGCTGGAGACGCAACGGAAGGCGTGTGGGCAACTTGACAGTGCGCGTTCCACAGAGCAGATTGATGTCTGTCAGAGTTTGACAAACGCTTTCAAGACTTTGCTTTACTCGAGCCAGTCGCTACATTTATGTGATGCAAATTTCAGGAAGATATTGAGGTTGATTCACTCGCATTAAAAATGTCAACGCTGTCATGGACAGTTTTAGTAACCAAACATGAGGAAATGTGCCACCTTCTTGACTGCATTATTCGGCTCTACTTATTTATGTGAGTCAGCCTTTTCCCACATGAAGAATATTAAGTCCAAATATCGTTCCACCATGACTGATGATCATAGAAGTCTGCTTGAGGCTGGCTACCAGCAGCTACTGTCCGGAATATTTAAACCTGGTTGATTCCATTCAGTGCAAGTCATCAGAGTAAGGTGATGACCAAAAATGTACAGAATTGTATTGTGCCATAAGGGTTCATGCAGTTATGCAAGGTTATGCCAACATATATTGTAAATATAAAGTATACTCAGTAAGTAATAAGTAATAAATAGATATTTAGCATTTTTAATGTAGGTAGATCATTTTGACTTGGTCATTTTAAAAGTAGCTCGCAAGCCGAAAAAGTGTGGACACCCCTGCTCCAGAGGGTTCCTGCTTCTTCGTCTTCTCTGGACCGGCACATCCTGACTACTCTACATGAACTACTTCATCTGTGTGCTACAGGTGTTACATGTTACTCAGTCTTGTCTTAATGGTGTACAATCAGTGGTTTCAAATGCCATCAAACAAACATGTGAACAACTTTTGTATGACAAGGAAACAAAGATTATAAGTCATCTTTTTCGTCTCCACTGAAATCCAGACTAAATGTACTTTAAGATAAGAAGTGGCAGCTCTGACTAACAGTACGGGGAAGGGAAGAGAAATAGCGAAGAATTGATTTACGGAAATTAATTAGGAAAATGTGGAACCACAATTAAAATGCCACAAGGCACAACTGAACCTATTTCACATAAGGTGGATGAAGTCAACTCACATTTTGGTAATGAGAGCTCCTTCCATCGCCATGAAAATAATAGCGACTGCATTTTCAATACTGCGACTGTGACAATATTTGCCACTCCACACATGTGGAAGTCCCCTTGAAACCAGCAGATGAGATGTGTTTTCTCCTCTGGGGGAAACCCGGCGTCACAGATGAGGAGTTTCATTCCAATCGAAGATCAGCGCCACATGATTTGAGTCAAATTTGATGTCACTGAAGTATATCTGGCATTCTGAGCTTTTTTCCTGACAGGAGAGTGACACTTCAGAAGGATTGTGCATGTTTATTTAATCATTAAGCTATTTTAAAAGAAAGCAGGAGTCCTGCTCAACGATTTGTCTGGCTCATCAGTCAATAAAAATGAGTCAAACCTGCACCGACTAAGTGCCGGCCACAGATTAACATCGTCTGTTCGACCTACTGAGGCTGCGCTATGGATCCGCCTTGCGTTACGAGAGCAGTACAAGCCTCCAGTCATACATCTCTCTTGTACATTGATCAAATCTGCTTGTATTTTTCATTTGTGAAACCCGAAGCACACCGGGTATCGATTTGACATTACACAGCCGGAGCCAACAACAATGCCCCTCTGTTGTTGATAATATTCAAAGCTTGGACATAAAAAAAAGAACAACCTGCTGTGTAAGAGATCGAGCCTCTTTCGCAATGATTATCTGTCTTTTTCCCAATTAGCTGTGAAGCCCGAAACGCGGAATCCGAGCACATTTCTTCGACCAAATGCTTCACACAATCGGAAACCAGGAAACTGTGATAGTCATCACCGGCCCATTATAATGTAAGGGAGATAAAGCTCACTGAGCAATTTACAAAATCCTCCCATCAAATGCAAATCAGATCACATGACGTGCTATTACATTTGAGCACATATTTGATACTTAAAAACAGCTTTTACTGTCAAAAGAATTGGGAGAAAACTTTAAGAAAATCTGGCCGATCACCACTTTGAATGTAATCACTATCTCCTGCTCTGCAAATCTTTATTGTCCATCGACTCTGGAGTGCCGATGATTCAAACACGTGGCTATCTAATGTAGTATCTCTTGGTAATAGTCATCTCTAAGCCCTTACGCTCTCATTGTTGAGGCAATAAAAGGCTGCGATGAGCATTATCATTATCTCCAAGATAAACAGCGGAAGGCTCTCGGGCCATTGCTGAACGAAAGCTACAGTACCATCCCCGTCAACCCATTTACGGCGGGGGGAGGAGGTAAAGTGGAGATGGACGCAGAAATGTTCCCGAGAAGGAGAAACTCTGTATGTGTGCGATGAGCGAGAGAATAAATCAACACCTGAGATTGAATTAATGAGCAGGGTCGGTGTTGGTGTGTTTGTGAGAGACTAATATATCGTAAGGATAAAGGGAGGAATTAATATATGAGTGAGTGAGTGAGAGAGAGAGAGAAGAAGAGGAGGAAGGCGGAGGACAATGTGCGAGGTAGCAGATAGCTGCGGGCGGGCGCCTGTTATTGTTTATTTCTTTGACAAATGGAATGCAGTAATTACAGCCGTGATAAAAGGGGGAGCGGGAGATGTTTCTGTGCGCCACGGTATTACTCCAGCCTCCCTAAAACCTCCACCTTACTCCATCTAATAGCCTGTTTACACGGGCAGTATGGGTCTACCTCGGGATGATGAGCACTCTGAAATGACAAGGTCAGAAAGAAGGGAAGGACAGGTTCACATCAAAGACAGTCATGTCAAATGAGAATCACGGGAGTGATGTACTGTCCATAATGCACACGGGTTTCGGTTTAATGAGTGGGTGCATGGCAATATTTGTGGCAAGAGATCAATGCGCTTACAGATTGAACATTGTGTCTTGTCGAACGCTGGTGTGCCGAATAACTTTAAAGCTCCACTAATCAATATTTTTACAGTTACACTCAATCAAATTAGCCTGCGTAATAAGAAAGGAGTCTGCCGTACACGCACAGAATTATAACCCGACGTTGCCGCTCCGCAGAGCTTCTTTTTTTTTTTTTTTCCGTCTCTTTTGTCAGAGTTGTGTGTTCAGCTTGTGAAGCTGATTCAGCTTAAATATTGGTTGAATCCCATTTAGATGTCCCAGAGTCATCGTTAACGTAGTTTTTACAGCTTTGAGGAAAAAGACTTCCATGTTTCTCTGCACACTAATTTAAAAATGCACTAAAACTTCAAAGCAACCACAAACATTTAAATTGAGTGAATTGAAAACTGAAATTAATTCATTATTAATTGAAACGTGAGTACATCACCTTATTGATCAGTCAGCAACAGCACAGTTCTGTCAAAGGGGCCGTGTCTATATGACGTTCAGAGCATTATTGTAGCATATTAATGGTCCGGCTGCCATGCGTGTTAGTGCATGCAAGTCCCTGTTTGTGTGCCCCACTGGCTAGCTAATGGCCGCTGTTCTGCACTGCCCTCATACGGCGGTTATCACGATAACTGATATGTTTGCACCGTTTGAGCTGTTAACACACGTTAGCGGCTAGCCACAGGCTCATCCATCATCGTGTTCGAGAGCCACGTGGAGGCAATCCACATGGGTTTGCTCGGAATTCCATAGAGGGCTCCTTTTAAAAACAACTCCTTATCCTCTACACCTACACGTCACATATCTTTGTAACTGCCTTACACTGCTGACAGCCAAAGCTTAAGCTAATTCATCAGGGGACTAGAATGTTCCCTAGCATGAATAATCAACAGTGAACTTCTCTTAGGAATAAAGCACCCGCTAATTGCGGCCAGCAGTTTGTAATTATGAAGGTCAGTCCAGCAATAGTTGTCTGCCCCATGTGTGTGGTTCAAATGTAAACTCATACATACCAAAAAGACACTGAAACAGCATCTACACAACCACTGGAAAAACCTAAAGAAATGCAGAATACATTGAAGATATGATATGAAGAAATGGAAATGAAACAGCTTAAATGAAAAAATGGTTGGAGAATTCGTTGTTGACAGGAAGGGTAAGAACACAAATTAAAAAGGTATGGCACCAATCGACCGTATTACAAACTACCAAACTGTTACAATCTAAATGCAGATAGAATCATGAAACAAACAACCTGTCAAATCAAATATTGTTTGTCTGCCTAAACATGATCACCGATGTGAAGCCTTGACATGAATTACCCTTCTTTAAAACTGCCACCGTGTGAACCAGACGATGTGAGACAAGTTGCAAACGGCTCACTTCTACTTGTTATTTTGTTGCAAAATAGATGGCGCCTGCTGCATGATCGGGCAGCCGGCGGCATCAGCCCCTGAATGTCAATGCTGTTCGGTGTGCGAGATGGCTGGTGGTGCATCGGGCTGCATACAGTACTCTCAAGAGCTTCCCCACCATCGCCGTGCGACTCACTCGCCACCATAACGGCAATTAGGCTGATTTATGGCCGTCCTCCGTCACACTCCGAGAAAGAGGAGGGTTTATATTGCTGTTTTGTTCAATTACACCTCTGCTAAGTAGAATTGTATTTTCATTACAATGCTAATGTATCTAATATTCCCTAATGGATAGCCTCTATATATTTAAATGTAAATGCCGCTGTGGTTACGGCTTCACTCAAACTGCAGAGAGTAACATCTCTTGCGTTTGCATCTTTTCTACGTCTGCTAAATGGCTGAAATGAAACTGGAACTGTGGCATCAGCCTCTGAATCTGAATGCCGTTCATTACGTGATGCGCTGTAGTTAAACGTTAGGGGTAGTGTAGCTCTTGTGCTCTTCTCCGACGGGGAGGTCAGAGGTCAGACTCAGCAAGAACAGCAGTCAGGGAAGCTGGTTGGAGTTTAGTCAGTACAGTGTGAGCAATCAAACCTGCAGCCACACACTAACAAGATGCTGTCTCTAAGAGCCACTGTTGATTGAGATTTTTTCCGTTAGATTTCAAATGAAGTTTTGAAATCCTCGTTGGATCAAAATAAGACCCGAGAAGGTCCACCCCTTGTATCATGAGTGTATGGTCTTATCCAAGATTAGCAGATGGGAAACTTGTGTACACTGGAGTTTTCAGCAATGCAGGCTTTGCGTTTGCCATATGTTGTCAAAATGTTCTGTGAGTTTTCCCTCTGATACAAAACAAGAACCTTGCTGTGTTTGCAGCTGGTGCAATTTACGAAGTGTCTACAGTAAATAATTATCAGTATATTTTGTTTATTTATTTACCTCAGTGAGAGAGAGAGAGAGAGCCAGGCCTATATTTGGAACTATGTTATTAAGTAACCATTTACGTAAGCTTGATGCTTAAAACCGTGTTATTACAAAATACATTTAATTTGTCTGTGAATAAATGCTAAATCTCCTCAAGACCCAAGTCAAGTTCTCGTGTGCTTGCGACTTGGTGATTGAAGTGAAGTGGGTTAACCTCAAAGTTAGCGACAACTCCGGCTCAGGCGCACTAAAGATGGGCTGACCCGCAACGGGGACCACTGGTATTCTCCTTTAAAGAGAGGGTTATGAGCCCAACCTCAAACCTGGAGGACCAGAAGGTTTTGACCTGTTCGGCACGGATGTCTCTACCAGGAGTACAAGACTCCAGCCAACATAGAGGCAACATAACTCCACCGGTCATCGAGACGCGCAAACCCCCACATCACGGTAAGGTGGTGATCCCTTTCGAGACCCTCGGTTAATGAAAACTCCGGATCAATACAACATAATGTACATTTCCACAGCAATTAGTACAGCCAGAGTCATGTCAAGTGCTCCACTCTCCGTAAGCAACAATACGCTATAGTACCATGGAAGAAAAAAGAAAATGTTTAAGTTAAAAGTTTGCAGCCTTACTATTTCATGTAGGCTTTTATTGTGGAAAAAATACATAAGAAAGTTATAGGTATAAGACATTATTTCCGTGAGAGTAGATATAGTGTTTACAGCTGAGGAAACGTACATCATACTGATTTTACCATGTAAGCTGTTGTTGTTGTTGTTGTTGTTTCTAGGCCTTTTCTAGCTACCAGTGTACCAGTGTTGTAGTAAAGACCAACTAAACCAAGACCAAGTCACGACCAGGAGCACAGCGTAGAGACAGAGACAAGACCAAAGACTTTGAGGGGTTGCATGCAAACCAGCCTCTATTTGTAAATGATTTGTTATATCATCTATTTGTGATGTCTAAGCCTCTGACTATTATTTGAGTGCTGACTTTTATATGAGAATTCACGCTGACTAAGACTGACCGATCATTGACCACTAGAGGGCTGAAGAACTCTAAAGTAAGCTGAATGCCACGGAGCAACGATATCATCCCATTACTGTCATATTTTACATATATTCATTGGTTCTACACATACTGTATATAAGAGGTGGACGTAGTCATCGTGACGTCACCCATTGGTTTGTGGACTGCCACTACGAAGCCTTGAGTTTGCCGATTTAGCCGTCGCCATCTTGGCTTTTTTGCAACCGATCAACGGAAGTTACCATGTTTGGAATGCGGAGGAGTGACGTAGTGATGCCTGATACGGATCTGGTAGCAACAGCGACCCGTCAATCACAGTACGCCCGCCCTAAAGAATACTCCGCTTTAAAAGGACCATCATTTACTAAATGAGCATCATGCTGTAATAAAGAAGACTTGAAACTAGAGATTGAGACCATAAACTCATGTTTACAATGTTTACTGAAGGAATAAACCAAGAGAGAAGTAGAGTCATTTTCTCATAGACTTCTATACAATCAGACTTCTTTTTGCAACCGGAGGAGACGCCCCCCCTGCTGGTCAGTAGAGAGAATGCAAGTTTAAGACACTTGGCTTCACTCAGCAGAGCCAAAGGTTGCCGCCTGGTTCTACATCATCAATTCCAGAGTAAATTATCCGTTTTTGTGCATCTAATTACACACACACATACATACAGGGAAGTGTGTGTGTGTGTGTGTGTGTGTGTGTGTGTGTGTGTGTGTGTGTGTGTGTGTGTGTGTGTGTGTGTGTGTGTGTGTGTGTGTGTGTGTGTGTGCCTGTGGACCTTCTCCACCCTTGGCCCTGCCAGCTCCCCCCACTTGAGCTCAGCTTCCTGCTGTTTTGGCCCAAATCCCAGCTGCCTGCCTGCCTGCCTCCCCACAGCGCAGGTCAAACACTGTTTCCCCTCTTAATCAAATGAAAAAGGTTAAAAGGAGAACATGGCTTCCTGAGCCAGAGGGTTCAGCCAGAACACCAAGGACAGGTCAGCTTTTTTTGTTATTTTCTGTAATTCAACACAACAAAAGGTGCCACCTCTGCACAAGAAATTATTACCACATCAACACCCAACGATTACTTCCTCGCAGAAACCCAATGGGTGCGGAGAGTTCAGAATAACAATGACGCCTTTGTAGTACAAAGCTGTTTGAGGAGGCGAGTGTGCTTGAAGCATCTCGTGTTCAGCACACGTATCTGAGAGAGGCATCGGGCGGATGAAGAGGCTCGCTTGATCATTCAAGAGATGGCGAACAAAACCTTAACATCAAATAATCTGTAATCAAAGTAACATTAAAGGATTGGCTGTATATTTGTTGTTTTTGTAATCAGGAGACAGTATCTAGATGCATTGTTTCTCTGTGCAGTGCGGTATCTTTCCTCTCCATCACCACCAGGAATAACACAGGCACATGAATCTGGCGTCTCATCCAGCAGCGGCCTTATTCCGCTCTGAAAGACCACATCAGTCGCCTGGCTCAGAGCTCGTGGTTGGAACAATAAGAAATGCAGGGCTGGAGAGCCGGGGCTATTTCTGTCCTCTGTGCTATGCATAAAAAACATGCAGCCAGTGAGATGCTGTTAAAAAATTCTCTTCTCTCACAGTGAGCCGCACGGACTGAAACAGACCGCCCACCGTCAGGTATAAAGGATCAACCTTTAGAACCAGCGGGGAAAAAGAAATGTCCTCAATAGCTGATTGGAGGTGGCTTTGATGCCACAATCCAGACATCCGCCTATCAAACAAAGACGGCGCGTTTACATCTTTAGATGTTGTCTGACAATCGACATGTTCTGTTTGAGTTTATCTGCACTCTGCATTTGTTGTATTGTTTTATCTTATTTTCTGCTGCGACAACTCAAATCCCCAGGTGGTTTAGTAAAATGTGTGATTGTGGGCAAAATATGAAGGTATTGAAAAGGGAAAAATAGATACCCATAAACCTTTGCTAATGCCCATGTAGATACACACACACACACACACACATTAATGAGCCTATATACTGTATACACTGGAGACAAACTTTGCTTTCAGTGTCATTAAGAGGCAGCTTGGACTGGAGGATATGTGTAGGTTGTAAAATAAATCAAAGTAAGAAAAAACTACTGGGAAGGTGAGGAAGGATTAGCAAAGAACATCTTGCCGTGTTTGAAATCAAGTAAGAGCAAGTAAAAGAGGATCGACATGGAGCTGACATTTAGAGAGATAATATGTTGATCACAGCCAGACGGCAGGCTACAACATCCACAGCCTGGAAATGGAGAGAAAGTCTAACACACAGACCCCCCCCCCCCCCCCCTCCCACGACACACTTTCTTTGTCTGCAGCCCAGGTATGCCATGGTGTGAGATATACTGTGTACTAAATATCACTAGTATATATGAATAAATAGATGGACTGAATAGATCCAAAAGCTATGATCACTCTTGATTTTTCTCTCTTTTTGTCAGTTTTATGGACCAAATGCCCCAAAAAACAAAGACAGACCTTATAAAAAAAAAATGTAAAGCTGCATTTAACTCCCTCCCACACCGGAGGGGGAAAACAATTCATGTGTGTGAAGGTGGCTCCTTGTCAATCGCCTCGTCTGCTAGCAAACAACAGCAAAAATGCCTAAAAGCTGCTGTGCACGACAAACTACCAAAAGTGTAAAGAACCCAGAATTGATGATTCAGGTAATGAGACACGAGGCACCGGCAGGAAGAATTGGGAAACACATTTTGTCCAAAAGTCAGATTTAAGCGAACTGTCGACGGTACGCAACATGTGTTATAGTGGAATGTGGGTAACATTACAGCAAAGAGCCATGAAGATGTGCAACAAGAGCACCGCAAGAAAAAAGGTAACTTATCAACGCACTCCGAACAAAAGGTGGACAGTCAATGAAAATAAAGACTCAGTCACACTGAATACAGCTTCAGGTAACTCAGGTAAGGCTGCACCGAAGCAACAAACACTGGAGGACACTTTTAAAAAGAGAGAGAAATAATCCATGCAAGCAATGCAAAGCTATTCAACTGTCAAGCATACCTATGCGTTGGATTGTTTTTAATAGCTTTAATGTACTTGAAGTGTGCATTTTGCAGCTGTATCGTCTAGAAAAATAAAAGCATCGGAGGATCTGCATCAGCAGATACTCGATATGACACGACTTGGATCTGGAGCTAAAAAAGCTTGATTCTCTCTTTTATCCGTCCAATAAATAGGGATTGTATCACAAACGACCCATATAGCCACAAGCCAAACTTTAATGTGAATAAACTCCCAGCAGGTTTAGACACATCTGACCTCCGTCTCTGCAACACCACATCCTCCATCCTCCTACTGTCTCTCTGCATCTCTACATACTCATTTCCATCCAGACTGGCCAGGCAGCTCCTTTAGAAATAATTAGCGACTAACGAGTCTCTCGCAAGGCCTCATAACAAGCTTCACGCTCTAATAATGTGCCTCTACACAGCTCTGTGGTAAACAGCTGCCGTCAGTTACACAGAGAACCTGCCGGAAGCCCCTAAGCCCGAACAAACCCAAAGACTGTCTCTGTAGCTTCTGTTTTAAGATGCTGTAATGAGAAACCACACATGAATTCAGTGGAATTTGTTGTGCCTTTTTTTCCTATTCATATAAAAAGGTCAACAATACGTCACGACTTTAATCAGCAGTCTAAACAACGGAATGGAATCATGTGAGTCGGGGTAGGGGAATTTAGAGACGCCGCTTCAAAACATGATGAATAAAAAAAAAAGACCTTTCAGTCAGTTTTTCTCTCCGAAGCAAACTTCCTACACTTGTGGAGAGTCACTTAATCCGCCCCGTCCTGCTATTTGTCATGGATTTAACAACAGTTTCCCGAGTGGGGAAGATAATCTGTCCAGTTTGAGCGACAAATCGGAGCAGAATGAGACAACTTTCTATGTAAATACAGAAAATCTTTCCCCCTTGTTTTAGGATTAACCCGTTTCTGTGTTATAACCGCAGCGGAGATGCAATTTCTACCTGTCCTCTAGCATCATAAATCTCTTTCTGTTCACGCTTCACCTTGAACCCCCCTCCCCCCTCAGAAAAAAAAATATGTCCTCAAAAAAAATGGAATGTGTCAGAAATGCGTCAGGGCGAGAGGTGCGTAATGTTACTTTATGAGCCTCGATAAAAGAAACGCCCCGCGGGGTGTGTGTGGGCAGCGCGGCAGGAGCCGAGCTAACTAGCCATAAAACAGTGATGGATGACACGAAGGTTTGAACAGCCATGTGTAAATGCCGCCGCGTTTATGAGCCGTGCCTTGGTGTTCACGAGGGTTTGTAAAAGGCACGCCGCTTGCATACGGAGTCTCTAATTTAATAAAGGAAGCCAAGGTTATCGGGAATTGGACATTTTTTCACCATAAGCTTCTGTTATGGTACACTTTTATGTGACCTGTTCAGAACAGAATGCAGCTTTATACTAAAAATCTCTCCTCACTGGCTGATCACTGGCTGATCAGGGAAAGATCCAATTGACACTATTTTGCCACATATATTGTTCACATGGTCAACAATGAACATAAACTATGGTTAATGTGTTGCCGCTGTTGAAATCAAATTACATTCATTGAGCAGATATTTTTCTTACAATAGTTGCCTTCAACCTCCGTAGAGGCAAGTGTTAGATGTCATCAAAGTGCATCTCTGAGTATGTTCCGTGCTACAGCACAAATGCGTATCTTTTTTCACTCAAACACTAATTTATTTGACATTGGAGTTGCGTCAAAGTGTTGCGGTGCGTTTGAGGGAAGAATACCACGCTACGAGATGAATGCTAAATGTCAGCATGCTAACATGTGCAGTC
Organism: Pholis gunnellus; assembly: GCF_910591455.1. NCBI lineage: Eukaryota > Metazoa > Chordata > Actinopteri > Perciformes > Pholidae > Pholis > Pholis gunnellus. Next base: position 21,763,812 of record NC_136536.1, on the reverse strand, counting down.
TTGTTTGGCAGACATAATGTTCAGCGTGTTAGCATGCTAACATTTAGCACTGAACACGAAGTACAGGTGGTTTTGCAGGTATTTGATCAGCTGTGTTAAGTGTTAGGTCTTAACCGACTAAACACACAAACAGAGGTCCGCAAACAAATTAAAACCAATAAATAACAGCCAAGCTAACAATTGAAGCCTTAGTTACAACTTAAGTGAACATTTTTACTAGGCACACAATTATGTTAGTAAGTTATGTTAGTATATAAGTATTTTGTTAAAAATAGCACATATAGCACAGGCTTGCAGGATTATTAATTTTTTTTTAAATTAAGGAATAATCCATCAATACAAATCCCAAATATGGAAATCAACTAGGGAAGCTGGGGCACAAAAGGAACGTCACATATTTCAGATATGAATGATATGAATCATTCACCAAACTTCAGAACAAATACACACGGACAAATCAGGATTTTTTTTATAGCAAAAAAGTTTGGATTACTGGAAGCTTTGATTTACAACACGACCTTTGAGAAAGTTCTATTTAAAGAGGGAAAAAAATAAAGAATGAATAGGTATAAAAATACCATATGCTGCTGAAAGAACTATATGTAAAATGTTAATTGGAATTTTAGAGAAACTAGCACAAAATGGAAGAAAATGCTCTGTTACTTGTCAAACAAGAAATCAACTTTAACCTGAGCAGTGTATTGACAAAATAAGATATGTGGGATGGCAGCATATGCCTTCCTCCCTCCTTTATAAAAGAAAAAAGCCCATTTTAAAACACTTGTGTGCACTAAATGCACTGAATTTCACGGCAATCCATCCAGTAAACCCAAACTGTCAGCCTCACGGTGGCCCGACAGTTGTGTTTAGGCTCTGTTGCTATGTGTGCCCTGCGGTGCATTTCTCCTCACATGTCTGCTTCTTCTCCCAAATGGCTCAGCTACTCGGCGTACTAGCACACAGCAAGAAAATCACCTCGCCAAAACATTCAGTCGACGAATTTAAAAAGGTGTGTAGCTCACTCCGAGAGACAGAGCGATCAATAAAGCCATCTCCAAGGTGAATCCATAGCAGCTCCCAATATAGACACACACAAAGTGTAGATACAGTCATGTTCAACAGGGCAATGAACCACGAGCCGCTTAAGTCTTTTTCGTCATTTCTTTTCTTTTTGGTGTTATTGCAGTGTTCTTATTTTCCACATCAGTGCAGCCGTGGGAGGAGGACTAGTTTCAGAGAAGAAAAGCAGAAGAGGAGATGAAGAAGCCAGATGGGCGGAATGAGAGAGACAAGCCCGCAGAAGTCACGACGGGGGAGCATCCCTTCTTTCTCTGCGTCTTCAGAAGCTGCCTCCACCAGCCTCGTTCTCCTGGAGCCGGGCGGCGGGCGGCAGAGAGGAGGCACAGGGGGGGAGAGACGAGAGCTTTATCGGCACTCGGTATCTAAATCTCCCCACCCCTCTCTAAAGCACCCCAGAGTATCCCCTCCAGCGCCAACACAGGCAGGGAGATAGGAGTCGACAGCAACCTAGCACCCGAAGCTTTACAGCTAAAGGTAAGCTCTCCCTGCTGGGCCTGACTCGGAACAGAACGGGGGATGGAGGAAGGATGGAGGAAGGATGGATTAGGAAGGCTGAATCAGCTGGGCTTGTTTAACGTCTTATTTATCTATCAGTCCTTTCCCCGGGGCTTTTAGATCTACATTACAAAAGAAAAAACGCCTACTGTAGTAGAACCCTATACGAATCTTCAAGTGTTATACTTTATTTAAAAGAAGCGCAAAAAAAGGCAGGTAATTGTGTGAGACAAGGCCCTTTTCTTTTTCCTTTTTAGAAAGTTCTAACGGAAAGTGGAAAGCTACTGGCTTCTGGGAGATTGTTGAAATATGCGGTGGGAATCACATTGTTGGATTTAGCTTGTTAAAAAAACTAAAGATTTGGTCCCATCTCTGCTGGATTCCTACAGCAAGATGTATTTGTAGCAAAGGGCAAGGGGGGGGGGGGGGGGGGGGGGTTAGATCCAGAAAATAAATGATGAAAGTTTAAGTCACCTTGAAAACCACTACTGCTAACCACAGTGGTAGCAGCTTTTATTGCCCTCTGCCGTCCTCGAGGATAGACGACTGGAGTTCTTAGTCTGCTCGAACATACTTGCCTCACACACAGTTTGGATTGTGATAATAAAAGACTGGGACAAGGCTGATTGTGGATTTGGACAATGAATGTTTAGAACTGAAAATATAAAAACAGAGTCACAGCTTGAATCTCCATATTCAGGGCCATGTGTGGATATTGCACTGGGGGCGAATCGGACGCCACGTCACGGATCGGGCTTTACGTCTTCCTTTGACGTGGAGGACTGATCGATGCTCTGTTTGGCTTGACTGAGAACACAGCACCGGGAGTTATGGAGCTGTTTGCAGAGAGCCAACAAAAAAAAAAAGAGTCCTCCTATTATCTCCACTCTGTTAAAAGCCAGAGCTGAGAAGAAAGCCTTTGTGTCCAATGCTGGAGGCGTGCAGGCAGCAACAGGGAGAAGGAGGGGGAGGAAGCAGGGGAGGGGGGTGCAGGAGGCTTGTTGGTAGACAGCTGGAATCGAGCCTCCCTGTCTGGCAGAGAGTGGTGAAATTCCCCTCCACACAAATCACACCTCTCTGCACACCTCTTCCTCCTCTTTTCCTTAATTTTCTCTCGCTCCTCCTCCTCCTCCTCGTCGTTGCGAGCGAGGCTCTTGTGGAGGCGAGCTGACAGCACGGATACACAAGTGAACTGGCTTGTCGGACGCACGTACACGCACCTTTCCGCAGAGAGGAAAGACACTCATGCGCTGTCTTTCCAACGCTCAGTAAACTGAAGTACATATTGCCGCACACACGCGACGCAAAATGGGCTTTTTGTTTTTGATGGAGCATGTTCACACCAGCAGATGTAGAGGCGGTCACAGGAGGTTTACCAACAGGCCTCCCTTACACTCCTTCCCTTCTCCGCCTCTACCAAGGGCTGACGTTGATGAATGGCGGAGATTACGGTACAGGTTTAGCTTCATCACAGAATGAACGTAATCAAACAGAGAGCATGGAGGCAGGTTTACACTCTGCAAGATGGAGGCGGGGCCAGGAGACAGGACGGACAGTCTGAGGCCCAATCCCAGTGTCTCCCCCCCCCCCCAGGCCTCAAACCCTGAACCCTCAGGGACTCACTGACGTCACCTGGTGAGTGGTTGAGTGTGAGAGACTGTGAGGGCTTGAAATGGTGGAAATATGAACGGGACAGCACTTTGCTGCAACACATCACGTTACCATGACAACAACTAAATATGATGTAAACTTCCAGGCTCTTTTTTTTGGATCATATATTAATTCGTTTTTGTCAAAACAGCTTCAATGACAAAATGAAATAAATAAATATCACGTTTATTATTTTTCATCTTTACATAATGTTTCTGAGTAAATGTAATAAGACTGAACACACCTGAGCCGTCCTCTTTGTTTACGTCTCTATGCCTCCACTGGTTACCCCGTGTTTAACGCCCCCATTGCAATGAATTGTGGGTAATTCCCTTGGGCAAAGTCTGCATCTGACTCACACAGAGAGTGTTCATAAAAGGCTCAACATGTCTGTTGTAGCCCTCAAACGCGACGGTTTGACAGTGGGACAGAAATAAACCTGTGGAGGTTGGGATCCTGAGTCTGTGTACTTTGAGGAAAAAAAGACTGAAATACAAAAAAGAATCTCATCTGAGATCACACGTTGATCACTGAGTCAGAGTGGATCCGAACAAGTCAAAAATTCTCAGTGGCGTCTATATGGTGACATCTTACGATTAGTGCGAGCATTGTATCAACTTTCAACACACGCATTAAAAACACAAATAATGAAATGATCAAGGATTTGGATTACTAATTTGATCAACTAACTCTAATCAATGTCAAAGAGAGACTTAGCAACAAATAGACGAAATGAAATCTTTGAAACTGGCACTAAACTCTGAAAGAACATAAAGGGTTAACCATCTCTGCAGTACATGCAGCAAAACCATTTATGGAAATATAAATATCATTTTCAGATATACACCAAATATACCAATATACAGCATTTTTAAATTGAAAAAGTCTCTCAACAGTCGAGGGGAAAGAGCATTTTGCCTCAGCAAGGGCCCAAACGATACAGTGTTGCATTATGTCCATGTTGTTTATGTATCAGGTAATGCTACATCAATATAATGAGGCGAGCTAAGATGTCAAGATATAAAACGGTTTGTGTGCACAGAGCTTGTTTAAAACGCAGAAGCCGGAGCCGAAAAGACATATCTGCTAACGGTAGAAGGATCACCGAGATCACTGACCCGCAGTGAATAAAAGAGATTCAGAAAATGAACAGCAAATAAGCTTTCCTTGTTCCGATATGCTGGAATAATAATAAAACAGGGCTGTGGTCTGAAGCTGTCAAGCGCAAGATAAGAGAGTGCAGATACCGCAGCTCAGACTTATCTTTGCTAAAACAAATTACGAACGTGCTGAGATTAATTCCCTCGCAACGCCGCTCTGAGTATTTTAATGTCAACTTATTTTTCACAAAAAGAGAGAATCCTTGAAAAAGCTTCACACATGAAACGCCTTGTTTTCACCCCGTTGGATGATTTATTCTCTCAGTATAGATATAGCCACTAAACCATATTTATAGATGTTTGAAACTATATTTAGATATAGTTTTGGGTGATGTGATAACATGAACTCTTTGGCATAATGATGCTGCAGCTGTGAAGCGTCTGGAGAGAGTTAGTAGATCTTAAATGTAAGCTCGTTAAAGTTGTCCAAAAAGAAATCTGAACTAATTTGGACTAATACAGTCATGTGCTCATTATACGCCGTCTTCAAATCACCGTCCCATTCTGTCACGTCTCTGCTCTCCTTCTCAACTTAAAACAAGAAATGCCAAACACGTTTTGGAGCGAGGCAGTTTGCTCTTAAGAAATGCCATTTACAGAAAGCAAAACAAATTACAGCTGCCAGCAGCCCAGCTCGACTTTAGCCATAAAAAGGGGGGAAAAAAGGGCGATTTAAAAGGTTTGAGTAGTTACTCAGAATTCTTTCTAAAATACTTAAACATGAATCAAAAAGTGAAAGCGTCGAAATTTAGATGGTTGTCACAAAGCCACCATCAAGGAAATTCCCCTCCACAACGAAGTCATTCAGCATCACTTCAGAGGAGGCCAATCGCTGCGGTTTGCTGCATCTTCATGACTGGAAGGTACGTTTTTCTCGCTGGCCACAATCATCAAGGGAATGTCCGAGTACACAGTGGCTAGATTTGTCGGTAGGTGTTAAAAGTATGCAGGTAGCATACGTGTGGCCCATGAGGTCACCTTGACATTAGAACACTTTCTCACCTGGCTCACTTTTTGCAACACAATCACTGCAATAAAAGGAGAAAATGATTTTTCGCCATGATGATGTTCCAACATTATCACCCTGAAGGAAATTTGGTTGGCAAGCAGGCATTAAACACAAAAGGTCACGCTTACAATTGTCTTACTTTGGTAGGCAAATCGAGATAGGAACAATTATTAACCGTGTATAGCAGAAACAAAATTCCAAATTAAAGCTGTTGTTTATGACTTGCGGCCCATACCGGCCGGTTAAGAGCAGTGAGGGGTTAGCAGTCAGTGACAATATCAAACTGTCAATAAAATAGGGTTTTCAAAACGTCTGGATGACTTGCATCTACGATAGGTCCTTGAGCATATGGTCATAAATGGGCACATAAAAATATTGGGCCAGTGGGTCCAGCACACACACACACACACACACACTACGACTGGCAGAGATAAAAATCAAGGTGATATACTGAAGTAGGCGGACGGAGGACAGTGACTTGTCGTGCTGTGACTGAGAACGCAACCCTGGAGCTTGTTAGCGGTGCGGCACGACTGTAATTTATTGTTGCTCAGTGAGTAAAAGCTGCACTTATTCCACATCCTGAAAGTAAAGCTGAACAAAGATTCACAACTGGAATTTTCATTAGAAATACCGAAAATAATACATTTATCTAAACACAATCTTTTTTAATCTTTATACCACAGTTGCGTGATGAACTAGTGACAAAATAGGAAGATGGGAGCATTATTTTTCAAATAACTGCAGTCTCAGTGGAGTACAGCTCATTACATTTAAAAATGTGTAAAAGAAAAACAAAAAGAATGGAACTAAAAAGCGCCTCATGACGCCAGAGGCACAGAGAGCTGACGGGGGAGAGAGGCTCCTGGCCTACTTACCAAACTTCCATAATCACATTGGATGAATCAGAGGTGAGGGGTCTGCCCCCTGTTTGAATCAGCGCGTGATCTTTTCATCTTTTCAGCTGCTGCCACACCCGCGAACACCTCGGCCACATTAACACGTGGAGAGAGAGAGAGAGGGAGGAAGAAAGGGAAACGAGAAAGGGAGAAGAAACGAGTGGAGCGAGACGCCGCCAAAAAAGATTGAGGAAAAAGACGAGAAAAGAAAAGTTGGGAGCGCGACTTTGACACGGCAGATTAAAAAAAAAAGAATAACAGCGTCACATCTAATAGGGACGCGACACGTCGGGCCTCCTCTGAGACGCCGAGCTGTCACACAGGAACAACTCTGTCTTGGAAAAAAAAAACCCAGAACGAGCGGCGCCGTTCAGCGCGCTAATCAGAGCCGACGTTGGGAATACAACTCCTCCGGTGTAATCTAGTTTGCAGCTTCGCTTGTAGGAGATCTCATTTGGGTTCGTCTTTCTCTAACTGACGTTTGGTGGAGCTAATGAGCTCGACACATCTGACGGCTCAGGACAACGTCGGGACATCAGAGTTTATCGGGGGAGAGATAACATCTAATCTGAAAGGAATGACATGACAGATGATCTGCTTACATCCGTGTTAAAAATCAAATGAGACATGCACCAAAGCAAGCTATCAGAGTTAAAGGATTATGACATGGGTAACGTGGGAGATGGGAAAGTTTCCAATAAAATAAAAGGTTTGATAATTCTGTCAATTTGGGCTGTACTAAAACACATGGAGAAGATGGCAGTAATCTGAATAACCTTGACCTTGGAAACAGCAATCTCAACTCAAGGTCCACTTACTGATTTTGAAGGTTTTGACCATATCACAAAGTCTCCTCCAATGAAGAGCAAGAGTTCACCCTCCAGACAGACATCAACCGGCCAAACACCATCTGCTGCTGAAGATGTGTGATATGGTAGAAAGCTCCGGAACGTTTGAGTATGTGATACAGTTATGAAGTTATGCAGTAAATCAATTGTCTTTTTAATATACGTGAAATAGATCATTCTGGTAATTTTGGTTAAGATTTCCATGGGTTCTAATCACTTCAGTCCATCAAGTCAGATAATCAGACTTTATACTATAAACAACAAGCCAACAGTTGTGACGGAGTATCTAAACCACTTTATTTGGAGGTAAAACCGAACGTGAGCGCATCTCAGATGTAAACCCTCTCTGCAAAGGAAAACTGTGCTTGATACATACATCCACGGTAAGCAATAGGTCAAAGTCTATAAACTGTGATGATGTTTCCAGTATAGAGTCATGCAATGATTTGGGCTAAAGAACGAACTTTGTAACCGATCCATGCGCTGTTAAGAGTCGATACACTGCAGAAGCTACGGAGGCTGATGGAGGATGTTGCCGAATGCAGCAACTGGAGGGCAAGTTTGATCTTCCGGTCTACGACGCCATTTTTTGTTGAAACCGATTCTCACATTCATGTTCATTTGCTCCTACACCATTTTGAGACCCTGAAGACATTTCACTTGAAAACGTACTGGGAAAAAAAGGCAAAATGTCCACCGCAGTAGAGCTGCAGGGAAAGCAAAGCGAAGCCAGGAAACCCTGGGAGAGGCAAGGAAATGAGTGTAAATGCACTGCTGGGTAAATCATCCCTCCAGTCAAAAGGTGATTTGATATGCAACATATTCTCATCACTAATCCCTTGTCTGGAGTTATGGCTCCAGCACTGAGCGGTTTCATGGTTAAAGCATCCCTCTAGTAGCAATCCGGCCGGATACGCCGCATGCTCTCATCGCTGTTACCATGTCATGTTTCGGGCTATGTAGCTCCAATATTGAGCTGCATCTTATCTGGCCAAACCTCTATAAGCAGCACAGCCGGCTGCAGGCAGAAATCCACCCGGGGGACAGTTAAGCACAGCTCTGAGCGGCCTCATCCACAGCCCCTCTGTCGGATGTCCTCAGCTATGAAATGTCTGGGAGTCCCTTCTGCATGAAGGTGCTTTGCTGCTCAGCTCTCTTCCGGAGCCAAGTGTCGGTGTCCTGCAGAGGTCTGGTACAAAACGTATCGGCTTTATTTTCCTCATTCTGACGCACGCGAATGACTCTTTAAAATAATTGCTTCGGGACATTTTAGGAAACGCGTTTCTTTTCGCTGTCTTGCTACAGGGCCTTAGATGAGAAGATCGATACCACTCACAGGAGGATGGAAGTTAGCTTAGCATCAAGACTGGAAGCAGTGCAAACAGCTAGCCAGGCCTTCTCCAAAGTTCACACATTTCTGTGGTTTGGTTGAGAGCCAGGTTGGCTGTTTCTCCTTTCTTCCAGTCTCTATGCTAAGCTAGGCTAACGAGATTCTGACTCCAGCTGCGTACTTAAAGAAAACACTCGAAAGTAGTGTGAATTCTTTCCTCTAACTCTCTGCAGGAATGCAAATTAAGTGTAATTTTTAATTTAGTCCAACTCTTGTACACATCCAATGCACTCATTTTATGCCAGAGTTGAATAGAGGGAAAAACATAATAAAAAAAGACTCGTCAGGGTTGGCATATTCACATTACAGAGATCAAGCCAACGCTGTTGTTTTACAGTGATAAGAGTTGGAACGATTAGTCTGTTGGCAGAAAATGTTGTTGATCAAGAAAAAAGAAAATTAAGCTTTTCTGCCTTTCTCTGTTTTATACCATTGCAGATTGAATATCTCTGTTTTGGACAGTTGGTCAGACACAATGCACACTTTAAGAACGCTACCGTAGACACTAGGAAACCGCAATCAACATTTTTCACATTTATATATAATGAGGAAGACTTAAAAATAAATGCTGAAGGACAATCATTAAATACATATATGTCAAACCAGCAGGAGTGTTTCATCTGCAGTGCAGCCACATTCCAAACCACACTGAGAAAACACCATTTACTTTTATGCTGTTCTAACAAGCTGAGTGCAAGGTTATTATTGTCTCTGTGTGTGTGTGTGTGTGTGTGTGTGTGTGTGTGTTTGTGTGTTTACATGTTTCATTCTACACTGCCCACAGGTATCAGGCTGTCCAACTCAGCAGACCTTTGTAAATACCATGGAGGGCCTCAAAGATGGCCAAGAGCCTATTAGCTGGACATGTAATATAGAATATGGGAATCACTGGCAGCCAGCTAAAGGAGGGAAAGAGCATGATTGGACCCAAGCAAAATGAGCCTGTCAGTGTGTGTGTGTGTGTGTGTGTGTGTGTGTGTGAACACCAAACAATACTTTCAACGACTGCACGAGTGTATGCCAGCTGGTTTGGCTAGAGTTTGGGTAATTGCGGAAACCAACCAGGAGATGTAGAGTCATTCACAGGCAACGATCGCACACACAAATACACACACACACACACACACACACACACGCACACACACACACAACGCCTGTGTCCGTATACATACACACCCACTGTGTAGCAAAGAGGCTCTCCACAGCGGTGTAATTAGGCCTGGTCACTGCAGAGACGTTGTAATGGATAACCCTGTCTTAAAATGGCCGGGGGCGGCACACGTAATTGAGCACGGCGTGTCTACATGCGTGCATGTGTGTGCGTGAGCGCGCATGTGTGTGCTTCACAAGGGGGAGGGCCACAAATATGGCACACCTTACTGCTCACTTTTGTTTCGTCTCTGCTCGCTTGGATTGCGTGTGCGGCAGCATCTAATGAACGTGGGGGTCTGAAGCCCTGCAGTGTCGGTGACATTTCACATTAAACAACTTTAACATATTTGGCCTTCACATATATGCATTCAAGGAAGGAAAAAAACAAAACTCTCTGCTTATGCAGAACAAACACGTCGCAGAGCTTTTCAAAGGCCATGTTTAAGGAAATGGCTACACAAGAGGGAGTGAAGCCACAAGTTTAGAGCACCAAGATGTTTGTTGCCTTCTTCGTTGCTTGTGTGGACTTTGTTACAGCTAGGGTTGAGTTAATAATCTAGTTTGTTGTATATGTACAGCTGATCCAGCTGATTTCTAACTCAGCATGGTAACCATCGTAACCTCTCACCACTACCTCTATTCCGAGTCCGACTCAAACATCCTCTGGCCTTGCCTTTTATTACTTGATTAAAAATAATTTGTGTGGTATAAAAACATCTAGTCACACCACCCACGGAAACAGTCTGACACATTGCTGTTTTTAACTAGTTTGGGAAGTGTTTTTTTGTGTAGATATAGATTTCTCTACACCGTCAATCTTTAATTACACTTTTATTTCAAATATTTACTTTGACATATTCTTCATATGTTTTTTTCAATTTGCCATTGCACTCTCTTCTAACTTTTTAACTTGTGTCTAGAAATCTACGAGTAGCTGATAATTGCTGTGCACTGGATTTCAAGTGTCTCAGAACATTAAAGGAGTTGCCATAGCAATTTTCACACCTGCACCTGTTTATATGTGAAGTCTACTTGACCTAGAGTTCAAACACTTTGCTTTGGAGTACATTTAAATGTAATGCAAAATTGCAATGCAATTTAAAATGTTATGAAAAAACTGTTTTTACATTTTTATTTTTTATTTTTTTATATCCAAGTTAAGGTATTTTGCCCTCTTAGTTCTCTTTGAAGTTTACTGGAAGTGATGTAGTGTAGTCCCGCTGCGTTTCATGTAGTGTGAGCACTGCACCGGACTCCTTTTAAAAAATAGCCAATTAAATGTCACATTGTTTGTCAGCAACCGGATTCTGGTGACTTATGAGGCAATTGGGCCTTGTGTGCTCTGATTAATTTGGCATGCAGTTATCACACCAGTCATTTTTTATTTAAACCTTTATTTAACCAGGTGAGTCCCATTGATTGATTAAAAATCTCTTGTTCAAGGGAGACCTGGCCAAGACAGGCAGCAACATAAGAAAACACAGAACAAGACAAGTTAAAAGAACTAAAAGTTAAGAGACACTGACGTAACCGAGTTAATTTAAAAAACATTGACATTTTTGGGAACCTGCCTCTATTTCTTTCAATTTAGATTTAAAAGCAGTACGTGATATCAGTTCTTTGAGTTTTAAATCATTCTGCAACATATTCCATGATGAGGGTGCAGAGTACACAAAAGCCCTTTTTCCCAATTTCCGTTCTGGCATTTGGGACCGTGAGCATAAAGACGTCCTGAGAACGAGTATTGTCCGACACTTTTCTGCCTGATGCAGACACACAGTTAATTTTGTTTTAAGTGAAACAATGTTTTGTTAATGTTCTCAACTCAACTGGCATTCTTCACCAGTTTTGGATAAAGGAAATAACACGAGAGGCAGGCTAACCGGCTTTAAAAGTGACATTTGTGAGTGGTTCATGTAGATTTTCTCATCAATTACATTATTTATAGCAAATTCTCCAGTCCTGTTGTTCACAAGTATAGCATCACAAAGGATTGGTTGGGTTATGTAAGGCATCATGGATATTTACAATTCCTTCCATGCTGTTGGCGTTGATCAATGATACCTCTACTGCCCGGCAACGCGAGGGGAATAACACATTTTTAAGAGACACGAGGAGAACTCACAACCTACATATTCCAAGCTGGATATTTTGTTAGTTGAATTTCCTTTTGCCTTAAGCTACTTTTTTATGTCCATGATCACCAAACATCCATTAATGGCAGCTCCCACAATTCTTTGTATGGTGCGTTGACCTGGCGGGTCATTCTTAAGCTTGCAGTTATGTGCAAGATTTGATGGCCTGTTGACTCTCTTCCTCCTAAATTAGGCAGCTAAATACACAATTAAAGTATAAAATAGTTTTTATGTGCACCTCTTTTTTCTTCTTCTTTTTATTAGAAACCTTGTCAGCTGGAGGGATGCATAGCGTAGGTGGGGGGCACCCCCCAAAGTTCTGTGGGTCTGGGGACTCAGGGCACATCGGTGGGCCTGACTTACATTCATATCAGCCACATGAAAGGCAGTGTGGCTTAAAGAAGCAAACACTTTATGGCAATCTTCAAAGTCAGTTTTCCCCGTACGCTTGAAGTCATGAGATGCCGCCTGCTGATTATGTGATGGGTTGATTTCAAAGGACTGACACAGGGCCACAGCATTACTGCAAATAGAATAGAAGGAGATACTTTCTTCAGAGCATGAGGTCTACGAGAGGTAGTCGGTAGGTTGGGAGAGAGGGAGGTAGTCGGTAGGTTAGGAGAGAGGAAGATAGTCTGTAGGTTAGGAGAGAGGGAGGTAGTCGGTAGGTTAGGAGAGAGGGAGGTAGTCGGTAGGTTAGGAGAGAGGAAGATAGTCGGTAGGTTAGGAGAGAGGAAGATAGTCGGTAGGTTAGGAGAGAGGAAGATAGTCTGTAGGTTAGGAGAGAGGGAGGTAGTCGGTAGGTTAGGAGAGAGGAAGATAGTCGGTAGGTTAGGAGAGAGGAAGATAGTTGGTAGGTTAGGAGAGAGGGAGGTAGTCGGTAGGTTAGGAGAGAGGAAGATAGTCGGTAGGTTAGGAGAGAGGAAGATAGTTGGTAGGTTAGGAGAGAGGGAGGTAGTCGGTAGGTTAGGAGAGAGGAAGATAGTCGGTAGGTTAGGAGAGAGGAAGATAGTCTGTAGGTTAGGAGAGAGGGAGGTAGTCGGTAGGTTAGGAGAGAGGGAGGTAGTCGGTAGGTTAGGAGAGAGGAAGATAGTCGGTAGGTTAGGAGAGAGGAAGATGGTTGGTAGGTTAGGAGAGAGGGAGGTAGTCGGTAGGTTAGGAGAGAGGGAGGTAGTTGGTAGGTTAGGAGAGAGGGTGGGTGTTCAAACTAAAGAAAGTGATACATGATGACCAATAATTTGAAAATAGAAGTTAAAGGTCAGAAATTCCGAAATTCCGAGCATATCTATGATTGCCTCTGCATGGCTCTCAACATGGCGACGGCTGAGCCGGCAGCTTGCAGCTAACGGTGCTAAAATCAAGAACAACGGCAACAGTGCTGACAGTGTTAACCTGGGGGAAACCGGAGGGCGAAGCGCTTCGGCGCCGCCGACGTGTGACGGGACACCCTTATCAGCGCTAAACTGCCGTATGAGTTAAGAGCAGAGCGGCGGCGGTTAGCAAGCCCGTGGCACACGCTCACATGCACTAACATGCACGAGCGGCTAGACAGGCTACGTGAACAGAGAAGCTTGGAGTGCTGCTGGAACCAGTCCTAAAACCAAGAAATGAGTTTGCATTTTTGCACTTCCTGTTCCCTTGTCTCCAAGGTAATGAGTTACTTTTTAATGGGTTTATGGTTAAAGTCTGTGGTTATAACAAGTTTAAGAGATTTTCAAGTTTATTTAGCTAGCTAATGAAGCTAATTAGCCCTATGAGTTAGTTATAAACACTGTCTCTGGCTGATTTTTCATTGTTTTCAGCTGACTTGACTTTCCATACTTTGATATGTTCCGTTATGGCAACTGAATGTTATAAACAAACAGTATTTGTTCTTTTCCTATCCAAACACATAGGTGTAGTGTAGATTTGCAATATGAATATGATATGGTAATCTATAGTAGGTGTATGTTACTGTATGCACAATAGGCTTAAGAGCAGTATGTGACTGATAAATTCACTGCAATGGGTTAACGAGGCAGCCTTGTACTTGCATTGCTGCGCTAAATGTGATTTAAAAAAGCACTAAGGCAGCTTTTTGCAGAATGTGCTTGATTAAAATGCACAAATATGTAGGCCTTGTGGCTTTAAAAAAAATGTAATTCATGATTAATTGACACTTCTCAGACTCCCTCTGGACCACCGAGGTAATATGTGATGTCTAATAATATATATATATATATATATATATATATATATATATATATAGACTAAAAGTAGTTCTGCCAGATACATGTATTGCATGGGGATAATAATCAATGTCTAACCAACATGCTTTAACTTAAAATGCAGTTGCATACAAAGTCTAACACAAATCTTAGAGACTCTCCAGGGAACAATACTTCACTAAATTATGTGGAGGCTGAGGAGCTCTGTCAGGCTGCAAATGACTGATCCTGGACCACGGATACATCACGTTCCCCTCTCCGCCTGCCTTCCTCTTCTTCCTCTTTCTTCCCTCAGTGAGACTGCCAACAGATGAACACTGCCAAGTGCCTCCCCAGGAGAAGTCTCTCTCTCTAAATCTGAGAGTCTGTGTGCACGTGTGTGTGTGTGTGTGTCTTTCCACTTTGATGGCAACGTTGGCAGTAATGTGTCTAATGGAAGATAAGCAACACTCTCTTAGACAAGTCTTCACAGCCAAGCACCCCCCCCCCCAACATCATCATGCTGAGTGCAAGAGAGGGAATACTCTCTCCCCCCCTCACACACACACACACACACACACACGGTCAAGTCGCCGTGTACACCCATGCAAAGACACAAACACAGCTACACACACACACACACACACACACAGAATACGAGAGAGTGACGGTTTGGATCATCTGTCTCAAAGCTGCCTTTATCGTCTCTCACACAAAGTTCGCAGAGCCTCGTGCACACACCCAGGCACACACACACACACACACACACAGGCACACAGGCACACACACACACACACACACACACACACACAGGCACACACACACACACCCGGTGGGTCGGATGATGAGTTCCGGAGATGAGTTTTAGTCACGGAGGGACACCTCAGAGAAAGTGGGGCTTCGGATCGCCATGCTCAAAGCTGCCCGCAATCATTTCTCCTCCAAAGTACGTCCCCACACACACACCCACACCCACACACACACACACACACACACCCACACACACACCCACACACACAACAGTGAAGTGCTTTGCGAGAGAGTGAAGTACGAGTGCAGCAGCAGAAGGCACTTATCGAGAAAGACAGAGGGAGAGTCCTTGACTGCCGGCTGACCCTGCAGCTTGTTTGTGCCGATTCTGAAGAGACCGTCCTGATCGGTGGGTGGGGGGGGGAATTCAGAGTTAATTTTACACACGATGCAGCTGGCAGTGACAAGCAATGGGAAGCAAGGTGGAGGCAAGAATGATGGAGGACACCGAAGGTCTGAGTCCACATTGTTAAGCAATGAGTACCTGAACTGCTGCTGGCTTTTTTCAGCATTAGACGGATGGATCGGCTGCTTCTATCAGATACAGCCACTCGCTGTCCCCACTTTCCTCACTCACCATACGGCGAGACTGTAAGCTAGAGTGAAGTTTATGCTCCGGGCATATTATATTAATTCTTTTACATTTTGCTCTATTTCTCTGTGAGTTCATTATTCATTTACAGACCTATCGTACTGCAGAACTGTTGAATAGGATGTCTCATCTGAGCTGCAAACCCTTTTCCACCTTAAAAAAAAGCGCCACTGAATCCTTGTACTTCTGCACGGAAATATAAAAGTGTCCTGCATGAGCACGATGAGAATCTCAGAACCCATGGGCTGTCGGTTTGACGACGATACAGCCTCAGGGGGCAACGACCAATATTTCAGGGGGTTCCGGTGCAGCCACTGATAATCCGGGCCAAGACTTCCTCTTCAGTGGAGTGGCCTTTGTTTGCCATCCTATGAGCAACTTGAGAATCAAGAATGGAGTTGGAGTCGAGAGATGACGTCTGCTGTTAGATATCAGATATCTGCATACAAATGCAGATGAATCAATAAAAAAAAAAAAAAAAGCTAAATCATCACATACAGCCCATGGGTTCCCGGATTGCATTTCGGCAAACTCATTCCGCATCTTTTGCTCCCCACACAAACTCTTCACCTGCATTCAACCAAAGCCCGTCCAAACGTGATTGGTCAATACAACTCGGACTACAAACGCAAGTCAGAGCGCCTCTGATACCGACAGATTCTGATTCTGTATGCAGATATTTGTTCATAGAGAATAACATGTTCACTAAATGTGGGAAAAAGCAGTTTTAATAAAAAAAAAATGTTAAAGTTTCAATTCAGCAGAATGGGTTCATTTTTTATCTTAACGTTCCCAGCAACAGACATGAAAATAAAACTCTTGGATGCAAGAGTGTGCATTAAACATGTATACATGCTGGTGCCTGAGTGGTGCAAGATGAGGTGTTTTTCATTTACATAAAAAAAGAACTGAAGGAATAACAAGCGCAACGCTTGTTATTCAAAACAAGACACTTTGGCAGTGTCTCTACAAATGTTTGTCCAAATAAAAATGTATCATCAACAATAATTTGGAGAAGTGAAAAATGCTATAATCATAATTATCATTCATAGTCACCAGGCGTGTTCTCGTTGAGACGCTTGCCACACAGTTTATTTGGATGAAATCACTTGGATCAGTGTCATCTTTGGCAGTCGCTCCTCCTCACAGTGCTCCCGTTGCCTTGTTTCAGGGCTTTCTGAACTTTTCTCTGTGTGCATCCCCATCGCCTCGATCACGGGCGCGGCGGCGTCTGTCGGCGTGTCGACCGTGTTCCCGTGCCGGACTCCTAAAAATAAGTTTCAGCTGGGCAGGATATGGAGACTGTGCCTCGACAATCTATTCCCGAGCTTTTTAATTACATCCCGCACCAGTTTTCCATGTTATAGTCTTGAAGTAAAGTTGCAGTCCCCGGTACATCATTCTGCTTCGCTTCTATGCTCATTGCAGCACTTGCTCTTTTGCTCTATGGTCAAAGAAGCGGAGCATAATCGCTCTCTGAGGTGTCGTGTTATCTCTGAGTTTAGCATCGGACGAGCCGTGCACCCTCAAGGCTGAGGCGAGGTCAGTCACAGCTCCTACCGTTTGTTTTCGACCAAATATCCGTACGTCGTGGCGTCTCGACTGTGATTCCAAGTCTTCGCACTTGCACAGATAGTTTGACGTCTTTAGCGTATCAGAAAGGTGGTTGATCTTTCCAGCGTGGCCGTTCTGTCCTTCATGTCACTCGGCCTTTTCTCCATATTTGTTGTTCCAACAAAGGCGATCCTTTCCAAAAGGTCCTTTATGTTAGTTTCCAGTGGCGTCTGTGTGTTTCTGTCTTAGTTTGTGTAGTTCAGCCAGGACTGTAGCTTCCTGTTGGGAACCATTTCGTCTTTCCTCTGGCATAGGCGCCATTGTTTCACACCACATGCAGAATTTGTGGTTTCTTTATCTCCCTATATCTCACCTTTTTTCGGTCTCTCTTTCATTCATCGTTTTGGAGTTTTTTAGGTGTAGAAACGTGCAGGTATATTTTTCTGCCTGCCTCCTGTGGTATGAAGCTTGTTTAATCAGGTTTTGAGCGAGTTAGTTTTTCAAGGTCTTCTCTCTGTGCCAAAGGAAGTCTGCGGCCAAGGCCTTTTAAGATACTGTGTGCTGGAGCTAGCTGATCTTCAATCCAAAAAAAAATGGAATAATAAAAACACAGATTTTAAAAAGCAAAAACTAGGGCTGGGCAATGTGGAGGAATTCTAATATCACAATATTTTCAACCTCAATGTCATTATTTTGGCGATGTTGCAGAGTTGGTATAAAAGACTTTTTATAAATAATCGCCAGTTGTTAAAGACAGCTGGTGAAGACAGATAATTGAACAGTCTGGTAGGTTCAGGAAATGACATCACTTTACTGTAAACTTGGGCTAGATTAGACCTCTCCCCGGGACTGTGTGGGCGTGTTCGGACTGTGTTGATTGACATCTACCTCACGCCTTCATCACTCTCATTGATACGTTGAGTTCGGCGGCCTCACCTGAACACGGGTTTACTCAAGAGTATAGGTGAAAACTGCTTTCTTTTTGGTGGGTTGTGGAAAGATGGGAGTTTAATTAAACTGCCAAACGATGCAACTTGAATCACATAACTCTACCTTTTATAACTGTTCTCTGCAAAGTCAACAGATGCCCAGATTGCCTTGAAGTAGCCTAAATTGACTTCAGACTTAAGATTACTTACGGTTCCTTTTCTCTCTTTCCGTGTCTCTCTGCCTGTCTGCTGCTGTCTGTAGACAGAGAGAGACATACCGTAATGGAAGGAGGAACGCGTCGGAGCAAACGGGGCAAGGTAGCCGAGGAGAGAGTGACAGGCTGACAGTTTCAAAGCTTGTTTGGCGCTCAGCGGTAGGTAGAGCCAATGCATTTAGGTCCTGACCTCAGTATATACTCCTCACTGAGAAGACAAGTGCTGGAGGGCAGCCTCGGATTAACTACAGACAGGAGAGGAATGATTACTGTAGCTGCGCCGTATCTCCGCGCGGTGCACCTCACCTCGGCTGTCTCAGGACTTAAAAATCAATCTTGAGTGGGTCTCTGGGCTTTGTGTGCATATCCTCTCATGAGCAAAGCATGCTCCAAGTAATAATCCGTGACATTTTCATATTAATGGGTGTTGACTTTGCTGCTCTCCGCCGTTCACTGACGCAATTCAGCAGTGATTCAGATTATATCTTCTGCATGAAGGTGGTTCTATTTCAAGTATTGCCGCATGACTGTGGGAATCATATGGACTTTATTTGGACATGGAAGAAAAAGTTGACCCGGATTCAAAGGGTCGGTCTATGGTATAGAAAGGACATGTGCTTTAATACAGTATTTTGTATGCACAAAATCAATTTCATTTAGATATTCCGGATAAGGTAAAAGCATTCGTTTGCGTGCTTATACTTTGTGTTTATTCTCTAAATTGTCAGAAAATATGGGGAAATGGTCGTCACAGTTTCCAAGAATGGTAAATGGTGAATGGACTGTACTTGTATCGCGCTTTTCTAGTCTTCCGACGACTCAAAGAGCTTTAACGTTACATGTCATCATAATTCACCCATTCACACCCTGATGGCAGGGGCTACCATGCAAGGTGCCACCTGCCCATCAGGACTCTAACTAAGCACACATGGACACGTCGACATGGCCTAGCGGAGCCGGGGATCGAACCGCCGATCCTCTGATTGAAAAAAGACTGAGCCACTGAGCTACAGTCGACAGACTGTGATTTCCCAAGATAATATCTTTTAAGTAATGGTCGACCAATTATCGGCCAAAAAAAAGAGGAAAAGAAAGCACAAAAGAAAAATGGTAGTTACTGGTTGTAACTTCCGCTCTATGAGTATCAGAACTGCAAGGAGAAGAAGTGGGAGTGAGACCAGGCACCTGGACCAGAGCAACAGATGTGACTCATGACCACAAAACACAAACTTACGCTCCGTGACGTCACACATAGGTTTCTGAAGAGCCGTTGTAAAGCTAAAAATGGACAAACAGCAGCAGAGCAGGCAGCTAACACCTAGCGATCTGAGCATCCTGTCAGTCCAAACAGCCACGCCCTCTATTACGCCGAACTTTAAGCCTTAATATAATTTACACAGGTGAGTTATATAAAAAGTCAACAAGGTGTCACTGTCATGAACAAGGATATTAGTTACAGAGACCAAAATAATTTTCTGTACCAGGCTGTAAACAAGTTTATTTCTGTAAAATTCATCATTTTAACATGGAGTTCTATGGGGATTGACGACCTTTAAGGGGGCTAATCCCTAGTGGCCATTCACAGAACTGCAGTTATTTGGCACTTCCGTGTTGGCTTCATTTCTCATTAATGGAGGTTGCCACTTGCTCATAACCATATTATCATAGTTTATAACAATGCAGCACAGCGAAGATTCAGACATGTCATAGACAACACAGACCTGCGTTAGACCCGTTGATACGAGTCTGCAATACATGCAAAGAAGGTGTCAGCATCGTCAACCAATTACCATTAACACATTCTACAACACTCATGGTGGTAAAATGCCAGCAATGACTGATGTCACACACAGTGTTACTTCAAATCTTGTGTGGGAATTTAATTGAGGACTTAAGGCAGATTTACCATTTATCGTATAGCAACAGGCCAAGGAGCAATAACTTCTGCCATTTTCGTGGAAGTTACATCCAGCACGGTAAAGATAGGCTGCTGGTGGCTAACGGTAAAATGTTCCAAAACCAATTATCTCACAAGATGTGATAAAATCACATTTTAACTTGTTATAGTGGGGAAAACACAAGCGTTTATAAGTACATTTTTGGCTTGTTTTTCTTCCTCTTATTATAATTCTGACAGAAATAACAGGTGAAAAAAAATGAAATATTGCTCTTACTTTCTTCATTATTCAGATTTTCTTTAATTTAGCCAAATATTGTTACAAAACAAATGCCATCAATTGTTTATTCAGAGCTACTCTGATCTGTGCCTATATTAGCTGATGTCGATAGCAGTGTACTTGACACATTAATGAAAACTCATTATCAGCACATCCTACTTTGAGTTTTGGTTGTAACAGCTCTTCTATTCTCGCTGCCGTGGCGACGTCTGGAGCCCCACTGTCATGTCAACACGCCGCCGTCAGAACTGAAGTGGCAGCGAGTGGGAGGCGAGGAGCAGACGGGGAACATTTGGCATCTAATCCCGCAGAAGACTCGAGTAAACCCCACAAGCTGCTGCTGAATGTTTGCCAGTGATACTGCATCGGCCACTGTTAAATCTTTAATAGGCCAACAGTGGGGTGATGTCATTGCTTCCTCTGTGCTCCAGTTTGCTTTTGGTGGAAGTGGACCTATTTGGCCTTCACTACACTGCAATGAACTGCTGTAAATGTACAGTGGATTTACAACAGTAGCTTACAGTATTTCATAATTACTGTAACACTTGGTTAAATATTCATCCTTCGCATGTAAATTAACAGTTAATGCCGTCGGTTAACCACAGCATAGTAAAATAACAGTAAATTACTGTTTGCCAGCCATTACTGCTGCCGGTATTTTACTGTTATTTTACGGTGAAATTGTAGAGTGTACATTTATCACACAACACGCACATCATTAGAAAAGGGCATTAAAGACGGGGCTGTGAAGGAGGCTTAACCATCACAGGCTGAGATTGCATCAACCTGGGTTTATCCTCACACATCCATCCGGCATATTCCTCTCAGACACTGAAGGAGCGGCCATGCCTGAGGCCTTTCAAGGTGGTTCCAGCAGCCATAAAGGGTTTTTGTCTTCACTGAATGGTAAATGAGATACCTATTGAATTGGAGAGAATGGTTCAAATCCAATCGAATAATGTGTGTCAGAATGGGGCGGCTTTCTCTGGTGATGGAGGTCAAAACAGGGTAAAGATATAAGACTGGATACCTTTTCGTAAGCCGGTCAGTAGAGCAAAAAAAATCTTTTTTTAAAGTGATTAAAACATTTTTTAAGATCTGGTATCATGAAAAAAAAAAAGTAATATTAAAATGTGTGTGTGTAGCATTTCTCCTGTTGTCTCAGTACAATTGCTTTTCCTTTGTATAGTTTAAGCATGGTATTGGCCTGGCGGCTCGTTTACCCATCACTGATTAATTAACGCGATTGATTGGCTGGAATAATCGCCTCGCTGGATAACCATGGCCCTAATTAGGAGTTAATTGAAAAGCATCAATGACTTAAGCAGCGTCTCAGCAAATGTACACTGGAACGTCGTGAAAATGTCCAAACTGTTTTCCTTTCATTTCTCTCACTTCCTTTTTCTCTTTTTTTCTCCTTCTCTGCTCTAGCTGGTGTAGTAGTGCCAGTGGAGGAAAAAGGAGTATAAATTATGACACCCCCCCCACGGGGCTCACAAACCACCGACACAAGCCAAGCATACAGCATATTCTAAGAAAAGCAAATGGAAGGCATTTGCTCAGTCGACCCCTGTCCTCTTGCTGTTATTTGATATTACTCACTGTGGCCAATGCTGTGAATTTACCTCTGGCTGCCAATCTTTAAAAATAGTGTTCAAATTCATTCCTGCAAATATAGAGGCGTTAAAGGGAGTTTAGGGAGTCCCTAAACATCTCATCACTCCCACCCTGCAGATCATCATACCTGCAATCCAACAATCCCATTAAGACTCCTTTACTTCCATATTATCTGTGTTTCTGAATGTTTTGCTAATTGCCACATTGCGGTAACACTTCATGTTTCAATTAAGTATTGCAGCACATAGATCTGCCCTCCTCCTTTACTTTCATTCTACCCCCGGGACAAAACAACAACAACAAACTAGAAAATTTCGCAAGAAATTTTGACAGTGTGGCTTCTACTGCCCGAAGACGTCGCAATATACATACGCGCCGATGTTACCGGTAGTGTCGTTCAGGTTCGATTGAGATAGCGCTTCTCTCTTTTCTGCATTTTAGATTCATACTCTTGGATTGAATCTTGTATTCGTGATGGACAGTCCACAAATGGCTCCCGTCATTTCTGTACTGGATGGGACTTAATCTGTGACTTCATGAAAACTGTGCTAGCTACCAAAATGTCCATTTGGCTCAATAAAGTTCAGCGTTTTGTCTACGTTTTAAACTTTGAATCATTGTTCTACGTTAAAGTATGGCTACTCAATATGGACCCAAAGTTAAGTGTTTTTTTTGCTCTCTTCACGCCGAAACCCCATTCAAGTGAATGGACACATTTTGCTCCGTTTTTCGGGAGTTTTGGGAAAACCGCTGGGCGAATCTCTTATAAAAGTCATTGCACATGATTCCCGATCAGGCCGCACGTTGTGGTGTACTTTTTAAGCAGGTGTTGGCAACGCTGTGTGAGGAGAAGCACGGATAAACATTATTATTAGAATGATTAAGCCTGCAGGATTACAGTCACTGTGCCACAAAGCCACACTGAATAAACAAGTGTATCTGCACGCACTCATTTCCATAAAAATCCCACACACCCGAGGTAAGAAAATATCTCTCCCCACGAGTGCATTATTCAGCTTGAAAAGATTGTATGGCGTTGTGTTATGGATGCTCCATGCTGCCAAGAGATATTACTGATGGCAAGAAGCCTGGCAACCCTGTGACGGATGTAATAGAGGAACGATGATAGGATATAATAGATGATGAGAATAAAACCAAAGCTACATCATCAGAAACCACCAGAAGCATCCCGCTGGAGTTTCAAGTCTTCTTCAACACCGCATGATGTACATGATTGATTGTACCTTGTGATTGACAGGCCGCTACCACGGAGTTGTCCGGTCTGGGAGTTGTCAAAATTTTCATCTTAGAACTTTAACCCTTTCACAGTGTGTTTTCAGTTCATGACACCTAATTCTAACATTTTGGTCTCCTAAAAATATTATTTAGTGTTGGGTCCACCCTCTCTCATCAATTCTGGTTGCGAAAAAACAAACACGATGTGGGTAGGCAAAAGCCAAGATGGCGACAGCCAAAATGCCAAACTTAAGGCTTCAAAACTGTCGTCCACAAACTAAAGACATCACAGTGACTACGTCCCCTTCTTCTTCTCTTACACAGTCTATTGTTCCATATTGTCAGCCTTGAGCGTCGTCAGTTGCTTCACAACGTGTGTCATGTGTAGGCGCTTCATTTATATGTCACTCGATAAAATACTTCCGCTTGGAAGGGATTGGAAGATTCTCCATGAAGTTAGCGTAGTGAAAAGTACCCCCATGATATATCATTGGAAGCTCAGGGGAGTTTAAGGAATAATTCAACCTTTTGGGAAAAAAAATAGTTGGGTGAGAAGGTCAATGCTCGCTCTCATTTGCCCATTAAAAATGAAGCTAGAGCCAGGAAGACGTTTAGACTGGGAGCTAGCGATGTCCCGAGTCAATTCTAAAGGGTCGGGACAAGGGCTGACCCGGTCAGGTTTAATAAATCGGCATTGGCTAAAATAAAGCTTCTCCCGATAGCTGATTGTGTCACTTCAATTTCAGAAGCTTGTCAAATGTTTTTGAATCAGGACCTTCAGCGCTTGTTTAAATATCGTGTAAATAAAGTGTGCCAGATTAAGCAGGCTACGTTATTTCAACATGTCAGATACATCTTCAAACAGCTTTTAGGTAAACGTAACTATCGGATCGTACATCGAGATCCATTATAAATTATAAGCCCTATCGGAACATGTGAATTGGGGGAACTAAAGATATAATGCAATTTGGCAATAAAGCAAATTTTTTTCATTCCGTCTTTTTTTCGTCAAAAAGCTGAAAGGTTTCGGAGCTCTGCTTTCAAACACAACTCCAACACGATGGTACCCAACCAGACAATTGCATCAAGTGTCTCAATCAAAGGGAATGGGGGGATCTGATCCGTGTTGTGACATGGCTTTCAGATTTCATGTGATTGAGGTGTATTTTGAGGTGCAGACGTTTCTCAGCTTAGTGTGTGGGGGTGCACACCGAGTCGTGGGTGTTGGAGGTCTCAGGTTAAGCTGCCGGGGAGCGTCTGATGATAAGAGCACATTTGCAGAAGTAACAAAGGAAGGGATCTATACTGTGAGAGTCAGAGTATCGACGAGGAACTCTCAACCGCCTGACTGTTTTTACTTTTCAACCCACGCAGACATCACACACACATCTGCCGAGCTGGCAGCCTGACACCCGAGGAGACGACCAAGTCGAAACCAAAGTTACCGAAAACAAACCATGACCCTCTGTGTGTGTGTGTGTGTGTGTGTGTGTGTGTGTGTGTGTGTGTGTGTGTGTGTGTGTCTGTGATGTAACAAAGTGTAAGGCCATTTAGGGGAAGATCATGGTGAGGAGGATTAGAAGTAGATCTGAGGAAGATGCTGCTCAGTATAGATTTCATGGCATCAAAGAGAGAATATTGACTTCACATCTATCAGCTGACATCACCTCTGCTCCATCTGGATGAATCACACACTGAGGGGGGGGGGGGGGTTGCAGCTCTCAACAGAAAGCAAAGAAATCCTGTCAGGCTCACCATGCATCACCACCAATTACATCAAAGACCTAACACTCATTAGAGCGTCCTTCCAATACACGGTCTGGGCATCGAACACTCCAGACCTCGTTGGTGCTCATAAGATGGACAGACGTGCACTGACTGAATGACAGCTCCATCTATTCATTGTACAGGTGAACTCTTTTTTTTAATTTATTTTTTTTAATGCCCGACAGCAAGGAACCACAAGCTCTTTACAATCAAAGAAAAACACACAGTGGAATCAGTTGGCATGCTATGATCAGCATCAGCCCGCGCGCCGCTCTTTGTTTAATTCCTGCGTGCGGGCAGATGGCATCACCTGTGCCGTCCTCTCTACCCACACACACAGCACCTTCTGAAGTCTCCTCGTGGGGGGGGGGAATGAGAGGGATCCGAAAGCGGACGTCACACCTACCGTTCCCAGAGATGTGGTTCTCCACCTCGCCGTGTCCAGCTTGCCTCGTGGAGACACTAAGTTGCATGTAGAGTCCCATGTAATGTAAACTCCCCAGCAGCACTCTGAACGCTCCCATGTCTCTTCTGTTGTAGCTGCGCTCCTTCCACCTCTCATGCACGTCGAAAAAAAAAAAAAGATTGCTTTTTTTCTTCTTCTTTTCTTTGTTTTTTTTGTTATGTTTTTATTTATTTATTTATTTTTAATCCAGGTGACTTGTTCTGGTGAGGAAGGACGTGAGATACCTGTGAAGAATTAAGGAGCAGAAGAAGCCGCTACAGCCGCTCGGTGTGCCAGCAGACCGACTGACGCTCTGCTTCCGCTCAGTCGGCTCTACATGGGGCGGAGGGACTTTCTACCCAAATGGGAGGTACCGCGGCTTGCAGCGGGGAATGTCAGTTATGAGAGGAGGGATATTAGAAACACGTTCAGCGACCGTAAACTTCACGACGTTTCTTTTTTTTAATAATGAGAATGCGCTTTATGAAAGGACGGTAGACTTCTAAAATATTCAAAGCCCATTATTATTATTATTATTATTTTATTATCATTATTATTAATACAATAATTCACGGATAAACATTAGAGCATTAGAGCGCACCAACATTAGATCAAGTGTTTTGCTGCAAAAAGTCTTCGTCCCATAGTGTCATGTATCTTCTCTGAATATTTCATTAATTAATTGATTATGACATATTTTTGTATACATACACTCATAAAAAAAAGTAAAATGTCAGAAAGCAGAGAACACTTCTTTTACTCCTGGTAGTGTCCCGAAGGATTGAATTGACCTGTTCCTACTTTTGTTTTTTCTGAAAGGCGAAGAAAAATAATAATAGTGAAAGCGTAGTGATGAAGACTTGAAACTAGAGATTGAGACCATAAACTCATTATTTACAATGTTTCAAATGTACAAAGTCTCTGAGGGAATAAATCAAGCGAGAAGTAGAGTCATTTTCTCATAGACTTCTATACAACCAGACTTCTTTTACTAACCGGAGGAGTCGCCCCCTGCTGGTCAGAAGAGAGAAGTTTTAAGACACTTCCGCATCAGCTTCACTTGGCAGAACCAGAGGTTGGCGCCTGGTTTAGCAATGTACATGCTACGTTCTTAAGCTGTAGTGTGTGGGTGAAGCATTAAGTTGTTAAAAGCTCGCTCTCCTCCCAGCAAAGAAGTCTCCTGTAGCTGAGGGAAGTGAGGCGGAGCTACGGCCAAAATGCCAAACTCTAGGCTTCAAAACGTCAGTCCTCAAACCAACGGATGACATCATGGTGACTGCGTCCACTTCTTTCCCTCTATGGGATTGATAGCAGCAGATTGAGTTATATTTGCTCAATGTATTTAAATTAACATGAGATATTTACACAGCTGCCAAAAGAACAAAAGATAACTACTCTGTTCTCCGACGTGGAAATTCTGGTTTAACTATGTACACACAGGTAGTAGGTGTACACAGAGGTATTAAGAGTACACAGAAGTATTACGAGAACTGGAATAAAGTCCCTGGTTTGGACCTGCAAACCGCCTCCTGTAGCGCTGCTGCGTCGCTGTCCATGGTGCTGAAATGCAGCCTCAGTGTCGCTCACATATTGAACACTAGAGGATAGAATTTCCTGTCTCAAGCTGCACTATGATATGGGCCATTGGACTTGATGGGATAGTATGTAAGTGCTTGTATAATCGTCATTGATCTTAAGCACCTTTTCAGGGCAGCATAGCCAGACGAGATTCTGTCCACCTTGTTAGGCAAGATTATATACTGTGTTCCAACTAAGAGCAAGAAGCAGAAGTTTCAAAATTGTGGTGCCTTGGGACTATGAATAGACATAAATAACTTGTAAATAACACATAGGACATTAAATCAGAGAGTATTTTGTTTTGTCTAAATAGATTGGGGTTGTATACGATATGTTGGTGGTATTTGTAGTAGAATCTTAACATTTCTTTGGGGTTGAGTTGCATTATAGTACATTTGTTACAGAGCAAAGGTAAGATGTGTTTTACAATATGTATTTGTTTGTGTGTGAGTAATGACATCAGTTACATCAGCGTTACAATCAAGGTCAGAAAGATGATACGACATGTTTCTTTTTGAATATTTAAATTGCGTCTTTAACTGCAAGCTGTCCAGATGCAACAGCGGCAAACCATTTTAGATTGTAATGTATCTTGAGGGCTTTCCGTCCGTTAACACCAGTATTTCCTCCATCTTTGAACTATAGTTACTTGTGGACACATGAACAGACAATCGCAAGTAGAACACACCTACCTGCCCGATTCCCCTGAAATCTCTTGATGGAGGCACGTTTCACCTCACTGGGTCTCTCTGCTTTGAAGAGCAAACCCGGCTCGTAACCTAACTTTTCGGATTTCTAACAGAGACACGGACCTGGCTGTAACCCATTGCTAAATGTCAACACGCTGATTGGATTACCTGATTCCAATTACCCTCTTTAATAAAAGCCATTAACCCAGACGTTCATGAGCTTCTTTTTTCTTTTTACCAATCCAAGACATCCATAAAAAGGATGAAGAAGAAAATTGCACGCTGTTTATACAACTTTACATAATAGTGAACAACACAAAGGGTGGAAAAAGGGGGGTTGGTATGCTTGATACTTGGTTTCTGTTGTGCGCTGTGATGCCTTCACGACCTCTGGGGTGTCATTAGGTCCCGTTTGCTGGGGAGTGTTTCTTTGTAATATTTTGCTATGCCCCAATAAAACCCACGGGGGCAAATGATTGTGCTTTCGTAGTGTCCAGTGACGTGTCAGTTGGACTGCGGCAACAATCAACAGCTTTGATTTGAGCCCCTGAGTTTGAGCGATGACAGCTTTACGTGTGTGAGCTTCTATAACTGTGCGGCCGCAAGGCAGGGTTCTTAATCTTAAATCAGCTTCAGCTCGAACCACTGCTACGATCTACTACCCGAGCATGTTCGGTGCCAAATATGTCATCGCAAAGTCTTTAGCGCAGACACGTGTCACAGACAGTGATCTCACCTAATGGTGGACACGGACGGGTGCCATCTTTCCCCTCTTATCATGCTGCTTTTTGTCTGTTCTGTTGTGGGATACCTCAGTGAGTGACTTCCTGAGCTTCTCCTCACTCTTTTTTTTGTATTTGCCATCAGGTCTTCTGGCCAGCTCAAAGTGCTTAGTCATACCAGCACAATTTCAATCATTTAATTTCCATCAGCAATCAACTTTGACCAATTGCCGACTGACTCCACAGTGTTGACCTTTTCAGGGAAGGCAGAATTTGGGAGGAATGAAGGAAGCACCACGGTGACTTTTAAGTCGCAATGGCCCCCTGGTTTTATTTTCCCACCCTTTATCAATCCCTGCACTGACTCTCAATAACAGAATACCTTCTCCTCTCAGTCCCTACTAACAGAGAGGAGCCCCAAAAGCACAGCGGTGCACAGTGTTTGCACTCAGTCATTCGGAAAATACAATTATTCTCCTTCCCCTCGGCTGTGAAATTGCTGTACAACCGCTGTTAAACACGCTGCAGTCATAATCACTGATAAGAGATGCATGGGGCCGGGTCTGCTCCGCCAATACAATATGCAAACGATACCCCGCCGTTCTACCCATCTCGTTACTGAGCGATATTAGAGTTCCTAAAGACACTTAGGAAAGGCAATAGATGTGGCAGCTGTCAGTGAACGGCCCCCACCTTCCCTCCCGACACTGCGGCTTCCTGCCAGGATCGTGGTCAGGGATCCAGAGAGGGCGTGGTACACTGACTGAGTGATTAATAACACAGAAATATACTGTTGACAAGACCCTAATACATGTAGATGCTGCATCTGGTTTCATATAGGAGGCAATTAAGACCCGTCTGCTCAAAAAAGGCCTGAGCGCTTAGGTGTAACTATTGGAAAATCAATTCACCGAAGCAAGACACACTTGCTGAATTACGGTGTGTGGTTTGTTGTAAGGCATCAACTCAAATGCTCCATCAATACGAGCAACAAAAACCACGATCACGGCGTTTTGACACTTATTCACACGTCGCTTTCACAAGTGGCAAATGGTAAACATTCCAACTCAGAGACAAGGAAGGGAAAGTCTCCATCACCTCTGACTCCATATTGCATCACTTATTTAGTGTCATAAAAACGTTTTTTTGCCAATTTGTTTCAGTTGCTCAACTTCTGTCACAATGTGGACAGTTAGTAAAGTGCAACAAAAGACAGAACAATAGCCACCATGCTAACAAATGTGGGCAACTCAACACAGCTGGCAGAAGGCCAATAATGCGGCTGATAAACCAAATGTATTGGACTACCAGTGCAGCGCCCGCTCAGAACGTGGCTGACTGCTTGGCCTCGGGTATTGCTGCTTGCAGCTTGTACGTGTGCCATAAATGTATAAAGAGAACTGGATACAGCGTTGGAGGCGGCGCCCAGTTGTTTCCTATGAAAGTTGCTCAGTGGCCCGTGAAGCCAAAAAAAGTTTGACTGGAGGATAAAATTCAGCCAATATTGATAATAGCAGCAGTGAATATAATGGAACGACAATAATAACAGCAGTAATAATAGAAATAAGACAACTGTTACTAATAACAACAGCAGCAGTGGATATAATAGTGATAAGGGAATAGAAATAGACTGACAATAATCAAACAACCAATCAGCCTAAAGGCCATTGCAGAAGTAAAGCAATCATAAAAAACAAGCCTTCAGCTTCACCAAGACAATGCGATGGAATTTACTGCAATAAATAAATGATAGATCCTATTGTCGAATACCAACTATCTGATGCAGTTCTGCACCAGTGGCTGCTTACTTACGATAGCAGGGGATGAGTCTTATCTCGATGTTCAAGCTGGCTGCACTCTGACGAAACCAAATAATCTAAAAACACATTTGGATAAATGTTTTTCTTCCCCATTGTTCATATTTCTGTGACATTACTGTACGACAAGATTCATATCAGACTAAAAGTAGTGGGGTCAGTATGTTGAAGTCTCTCACATATTCAAGTACGCACAAGTAATTAGGAATGTTTATTTGCTCCTAAGCATAAAGACGGCAGAGATACAGTGAAGTATTTGTGCACAGAATGACACAGTAGGTTTGTTTGTGTACACGGCTCTGCCATAACACACCTCCGCACAGATGTGTGTGAAGAGCGTCACAAAGACAAAGCCAGCAGTGGGCTGAGAGCTCCGAGAGGCTGCTGGGATTCCAGCAGTGGGCGGCTTCAGACAAATGAAGAAGAAGAAGAAGAAGAAGCAGCAGGTCTGCCTTTCTGAGAGGAAGCTGCAGACATGGGTTTGTTGTCTCCATCTGTGCTTCTGCGCACCGGTAACCAAGCGAAGGCGTAATGAGTTGACGGTTATCAACGAGCCAATCTCGCTCCCTAAACCGTGACATTAATCAAAACAAACCAAACACGCAATCAGGATTTTTATCAGCAAAAGTTTTATTAGAAAAAAAAAAAAAACATATCTTACACGTGAATCCAAAACAAACACACGGGGTGAAGCGGTGGAGCCGAGGGATCGATATCGAGTTTGCAGAGTCGTCCGTAATTACTCTGCAGGGTTTCGACACCGCGGGAGGGAAAATAAACATTACTGCAGCTCCGAGTGCTTCTGAGAGATTCAGTCGAGCTTCTGCTCTCCAAACTCAACTCCAACTTGTTCTACAGTGAGCAGCGTGACATGCACAGCAAACATTTCATTCTAACCCTGCATCTGGCGCACACAGATTGTGCTTTTGAGATGAATTCAATTGAATTCATTACAAAAACACAAATTAATTAGAATCTGACAATTTCAGATTCCCTTTCCGCCCCCTCCTACGCTGGATACCAAAGATGCAGGCAAAGTAAACCAGGTTATTTAAAAACACAACGTTTCTTTGAACTGTGACAACGAGTCTAGTGCAGCAGCCGCAGTATTGCTGTGCATGTACACATACTCAGTGGCTGCAGTTAGGTTAGAATGTTACAGAAGAACACTTTAGTTCTTAGACTGGCCCACGGTCACCATCGGTCCAAATCAGACCAGCGAGTTTTTAAAATTCTCAAGTGTGAGAATATAGTGTGTGTGTGTGTGTGTGTGTGTGTGTGTGTGTGTGTGTGTGTGTGTGTGTGTCAGAGAGAGCGCGAGAGAGAGACAGCGAGATTAGAAATTTTCTACAAGGTCCATGATCCTCTTCCGCTCAGCCTCTTTGAACTCGTCGCTCTTCCCATCTCCAATGCTCTCAGCGTACTCTGCAAAAGACAAAAAGAAGAAGCGTCAGAGGATTAGTTGCTTTGACAGCACGGGCGTTGCCGTTTGACTTCTGAGGTCACAGGGAACAATCGCTGGAGACAGAAGCGTTTGAAAACAACACGTGGTTTAGGATGGTTTTCTAGGTCTGGGTTTCAGTTACTAGATCACCAAAGGTTAAGGAGTAAAAGCAATGCGAGCGCCTTTGTGCTGCACTATTTCTGAGAGCAAAGAAAGATTGTGTAGAAATACAGAAGCAGCTGAACAACGGAGCCAAATAGTTTCAGTTTACAATTATATCAAAGAAAGAAAAGCGGCAAATAGTCACATTTGAGATGCTGGAACCAGCAAATATTTCCTTGAAAACTGACACAACCGCTGAATAATGCATTCTTATTCGTGTGAAAAAGAACAAATGTACAATTAAATGAGTCGCTATGAAGGCCTGGCTGCCCCTTTTTTCCCGGATCTCTCTTTCCCCTCATTTAATACACTAAATACTTCCACAGAAGAAGTCAAGAGATGTAACTTCAGTGCACAGCGAACCTTTTTACAGTTGAACTCATTGTCCTCACTTGTGAATGACAGAGAAATGAAGCTATTCTTTGCATTACTGAACTACTGTAGTCTGGACAGTCTCTAGTCTATCCATCTTCCAAGGATCAAGATATCCTTTAAAAAAAAAAAAAGCTTGTATATCATGAAAGGTCCTGGTACTGCAACTGGACTCAGATCCCCCCTCTGAGAGCAGTAACCAGGCCAGGTGTAGTGCGCAGTGCTGGTACGTCATTGTGTGCTTCGGAGCTATTTTCTTCATTTCGTGCGTCTGCCTCTCCCACGCGGAGGCCTCCGAGACCGACCGACGGTCGATTTGAGAGTCTAATGTGCAGAAAGAGAAAAGCCGCCGCGGTCCCTGGTGGAGTCCAGGCATTCGCCGCGTCTCTCTGCCAGCCAGCCTCCTAAGGCAGGGATTACACAGTAAACCCGGGGATGTCGAGACGGGGAGATGAAAAAGACTAGTTTTCTCCGGGAGACACAGCAGAAAGAAGAGAATGAAGGGGGCTTTTCCTGACAACAGCCCGCGGGGTTTAGGAGGACGTAGCACGGCTGACAATGACTCCACGGAGACTTCTTTGTGTGTTATTAGATAGTATATAAAAGGATAGTGGCAGACGTAATGGGACAGAGGTCTTGTGGGAGCACACCGCTCGTCTATATGAGTGCTGGAAGATCACAAACGTACATTAATAGATATAATTCTGGTCTATCACAACGAGGGTTGTATTTTTGTAGGTTTTGGCCATCAGCAGTTTCACACCGTGTGAGTACTGTTCATGCGGACGTGTTTTAAATAGTGAGGGTATTGCAATAACGCATATGTTTGGGAAGTAAAGAGCATACGACGGGGTTCTGCATGAGTTCTGTGAAAATGAATGCTTTGATATAGTTTTGCTGTGGTGGGACATCTGCAGGCAGAGTCGGATGTGGGCAGAGCGGTGCTGTACGTGAACTGCTTCTTGAGCTGTAAGGTTTCTCTG
Organism: Pholis gunnellus; assembly: GCF_910591455.1. Lineage (NCBI taxonomy): Eukaryota > Metazoa > Chordata > Actinopteri > Perciformes > Pholidae > Pholis > Pholis gunnellus. Next base: position 21,730,699 of record NC_136536.1, on the reverse strand, counting down.
TTCAGGTCAGAAGACAGACAGTGTCCAGAGGTCACTCCATCATTGAGTATTCTGAGGGGAGTCGGGCAAAGACAGGCCATGAAGTTGGGAGTAAAGTTATAAAGAAGTGTACGGCTGGACCACTATCTGGAGGTGTGTGTGTGTGTGTCTTGAATGGCAGCAACAGGGATCTGCATTTGATTCACAGAGGTGAGGGATGTTACTAAAAAAAGGAAGAATCTTAAGGTTGACTGAGGAAAAGCAGGTAAAGGGAGCCGGAGAGAGTGACTCGGCGAAAACATGAAAACCTACATCCTCTGTCATTGCCAATCTGTCATTGTGTGTGTGTGTGTGTGTGTGTGTGTGTGTGTGTGTGTGTGTGTGTGTGTGTGTGTGTGTGTGTGTGTGTGTGTGTGTGTGTGTGTGTGTGTGTGTGTCCGTGTCTATAAATGGCGGCGCAGTCAGCCACACAGACAGAAAGGTCAGAGATTTCGGTGACTCTTCAACTCTCCGCAGAAGCTTTTCTTTGGCATGCTGGTGCTCTCTCCTTCTGTCACCACGGCAACGTGGCAGAGGACAATACAGTGCTGAGCATCGCCATTACTCAGGTCAGTGACTAGGACTGATCTGCCATGAGTACAAGGAGAATCGTTTCCAGGCGCAGTCTCTGCAGCAGCAGCAGCCGAGGACAGGGACTCACTGTCGGCCTTCAGAGTGTTATTACGCCGGCAGCCGGGACACGGCGACCCATTCAAAACACCGGTTCACCGGTCTGAAACTGGCCGGATCCAGCTGGCTCACGTCATCCTGCGGTGTGTTAATGTAACGAACATAATGCTTTCAAACGCATCAACTAGCCGATAAAAAGAAAGAAAGAAAAGAAGCCCCTTTTTCATGTTATGTGAAGTCGTATTATGCATCTCCAGCTTTACGATTCTTTAAATGTGAGGCTACAAGGAACGGGCAAATACGAAGGTGTCTGAAATAATTCATATTGCAATATCTCTAAAATATGATTTGTATGGCTACTTTTAGCCTTCTCTTTAGCTGTTTGGTGAAAATAGCTTGTTTTCAAGCATTAACAAGTACCGCATGTGTAGCCAACTGATAAAAGAGCCATGCGGTCACATCGGGTCATTTATAATTCATTACTATGACCGCATTTTGCTCTTTGGAGAGCAGTTCAGTGTTGGGGGTCAACCTACCTATCTGTCTGAAAAGTGAAGCCCACGCTAAAGTGCCTTGAACATGCACTCTTTCTAATAGCCAGTGCAAAAGAAGTCTGATTGTATAGAAAATGACTTCTCACTTGATTTATCACCTCAGGAAACATTGTAAACATGAGTTTATGGTCTCAACCTCTAGTTTCAAGTCTTCATAAATACAGCCTTATGTTCATTTAGTAAAATATGGCCCCATTTAGAGTAAAATACACCTTTAGGGCGGAGCTACCTTGTGATTGACAGGTCGCTACCTCAGCGTTTTCCGGTTTGGGAGTTTTTTTGTGTTTCCGTCTTTAAACTTGAACCCTTCCACGGTGTGTTTTCAGTTCATGGAAGTTAACTGTAACATGTTGGATGCTTTAAAACGTCTTATTCAGCGTTCGGTTGTGCTCCACCCTCTCGTGCCACTTCTGGTTATAATAAAAAAACAAGACGGTGATAGCCAACCAACCTTGAGGCTCCAAGACGGCAAGTTCACAACCAATTGGTTGACATTACTGAGTTCGACAGGGATCGGTGCCCTAACACGTCGTTTATCCTGTCAAGCTATGGAAAAGCGGAACGGCAGGAGCCACCTGTGACATTTTGCTGTGCTTTGGCCGAGTCCGACAACTTCTGTAACTTTCCAAAATCAACAATCTGACATTCAAACTTACTTCACGCACTGTTTGGACAGGTGAGAAAAGGTGCCAGGCTTTGAACTTCTCTCTCTTTTCACGTGAACAACTGACAGCAACACTATGAACGTCTCCATAGTCTTCAACGTCTGGAATATGTGCGCTGTTATCCCCAAATATAAATGACATCATGTCTCCCTCCTATCGCTGACAGCTGATGTTTCACTTCACCTTCCAGTGTGACCATTTGGTACAAGCTATGAACACTTTTCTCCCTTCCAACGAGGTCAGACGACACGTCGTACAAACTAGTTCTGAACATAGACCATATAAGAAGTGGACGTAGTCATCGTGACGTCACCCGTTGGTTTGTGGACTGTTATGAAGCCTAGAGTTTGGTGATTTCGCCGTGGTCATCTTAGATTATGTCTGTCGCCATGTTGTTGTTTTTTCACAACCAATGAACAGAAGTTAGCTGTGGACTGCAACAAGTCTACCAGAAAGTATGTTTCCTAACACCTGAATGTCATCTATTCCTATTTTTAAAAGGCTCCATGCGAGTTATCTAAAAGGCTAGATACAGTATTGTCATATAGGATCGGTCTGAGGAAACCTTCACGGCTCAAACAATAACATTGCCTACCGAAAGTATCTGAAGCTCACAGCAGGTTTTCTCAGCGTGAAAACAATGTTCTTCCTTTGAGTGCGCCAAGTCGTCCTTCCTGCATAGCTGCTTCTCATTCAGAGAGCACAAGCCATTAGGGTCAAGACGGGCGAGCCGGCGCGCTCTGCATGTGCTTAACCTTTTTTCTGCAGTTTCACATTGACCGGGCGGGGCACTTGAAATGGGAGCGGGCTCCACGGTGCGGCCTAATGGAAAGGGTGAGGGCACACGCTATGAGCCATACACACACACACACACACACACACACACACACACACACATTAAGACTGACAGATGCAGCATCACGGCTTTAAAAAGTGCAGGTGTGCGCACACACATCTCTCGTAAAAAAACACACACGTACATGAACACAAACACAATTTATGACTAATAAATAAATAAGTCTCATCAAGATCATGCAAAGACAACACACACACACACACACACCACATGAATAAATTATACAAGCTGAATCACAAAGGAAAACTGAACACACACACCTGCAGAGACTTTCTCTCAAAGATATGTTAAAACGTAAAACTACTGCACATGAAAACAAGCAAGGACATGTGTGCACATGTAAAGATGTAGAGGTGATGTGCACACACAAACAAAAACATCATGTTAGTAAGCAGCCAGAACAACGAGTCATGATGCAGTTTACATCCATCAATACCGATTGAAATGTTCATAATTAGCACGAGTTACGGCCATAGACTGTATATAAGAAGTGGACGTAGTCATTGCGACGTCAATGGACTACAACTGAATTTCGTTGTGCAAGCGTTAGTCCGTGCCAAATTTGAAAACAAAAGTGTCTTGAAGCATGAGGTCACAGTGACCATGACCGTTGTCCTCGAAAATCAAATCAGTTCTTGAGTCCAAGTTGACGTTTGTGCCAAATATCGAAAAACAACTCCATCAAGGTGTTCCACAGAAACGTATTGTGCAAACTACCCGGACAAGCCAGGCACACGTGTCTGCAAATATACAAATGCGCACACACACACACACACACACACACACACACACACACACACACACACACAGAGGACTGGAGAACTGCCACGCTCGCTGGCATCGCCATGCGTGACGGATAGCTCTATCTACAGTGCTACATGCCACGGAGAGCCGGAGGGGGTGTGTGTGAACGGAGACTCGTCCTCGGGCTTTATCCGACAACGATACAGGAAGGATGGATGTCGCGCCGGGGAAGAAAAGAACACACCTGCTCGGGTCTTTGAAAACCAGACGGAAAAACAAATGCGGCGGGACAGGGAATATTTGGGACGGGGGACAAATAAAGAGTGAATGACAGAGAGACAGTCTCTGCTCCTCTCACGATGACAATATGACAATGTGATTAGATTACGATGCATATTGGCACAGCGGGATGCATTTATGCATCTTGTTTTCCCGTCTGTACACAGGTAATGTGAAGAAAACGATAAATGCTTCTACCTGGATATTGCAGATGCTGAATTTGACAGTGTTTATTTATTGCTGCCATAATATATTAAATTACATTTGTTTTCCACATGCATTTTATATTTTACGACCTTTAGGAGTGTCACATTATCATCTATATCCTCTGTCCTCTGCTCCAGTAGGCAGTACTGTTTACTAGCGTCAATGTACAAATGTATGCATGCAGAGAGGGATGCAATGGATACATATGCAGAGAATACTGACTTGAAAAATTTGAAACATTTGTGACCTCACAGTTTAAAAGTTTTCGTGGGCCTTTTTATATTTTCCGGGCCTTTTACTTTGTTTAAAAGAATAAGGAAGAGTGACATTATTCATAGCATTTCATTACATTACATTCCAACACAACCACTTTGGCAGGCGAACAGCATGGGCTTACTATCGAATAACAACCACAGAGCAGTGATTAGAGCAACATTTTGCTTCCTTGCCAGGGCGAGAGGCACTCGGAAACAGGAAAACATTTTTCTTTTTTTTTTAAACATTTGTCAATAAAAATGCTTCTCTGAAAGTAATATGAATTGTTTTTGGAGCAGCTACTGTAGGTATTATGTGTTATTTTTGCCCTGACGAAACACATTATCCCGTTTCACCCAGGGGTGAGGGATTTGTGTTTTTGGGCCAAGGCCAGATCTACACAACCACATGATTCTGTGTTAAGTCAAACATACACCAAAAGCATCACGCCACTTGCCTTCATTTCTAAACTACCACGTTCAAGAAGTAGATTTGATCATATTTTAGTGAGAAATCCCATTCATTTGTTCACGTGGATACCAGCAGTTTGGAGGGGAATAATTCCTCGTTGTAAACATCTGCCTTGACAGCAGATGAGCGAGGACAAAGAAGAGCAAAGTATACCAAGGGAACCATGATAGCACAGGTAACGGTATACCAAGAGAACCATGATAGTACAGGTAACGGTATACTAAGGGAACCATGATAGTACAGGTAACGGTATACTAAGGGAACCATGATAGCACAGGAAACGGTATACCAAGAGAACCATGATAGTACAGGTAACGGTATACTAAGGGAACCATGATAGCACAGGTAACGGTATACCAAGGGAACCATGATAGTACAGGTAACGGTATACTAAGGGAACCATGATAGCACAGGTAACGGTATACCAAGAGAACCATGATAGTACAGGTAACGGTATACTAAGAGAACCATGATAGTACAGGTAACGGTATACCAAGGGAACCATGATAGTACAGGTAACGGTATACTAAGGGAACCATGATAGCACAGGTAACGGTATACCAAGAGAACCATGATAGCACAGGTAACGGTATACCAAGAGAACCATGATAGTACAGGTAACGGTATACCAAGGGAACCATGATAGTACAGGTAACGGTATACCAAGAGAACCATGATAGTACAGGTAACGGTATACCAAGAGAACCATGATAGTACAGGTAACGGTATACCAAGGGAACCATGATAGTACAGGTAACGGTATACCAAGAGAACCATGATAGTACAGGTAACGGTATACCAAGAGAACCATGATAGTACAGGTAACGGTATACCAAGGGAACCATGATAGTACAGGTAACGGTATACTAAGGGAACCATGATAGTACAGGTAACGGTATACCAAGGGAACCATGATAGTACAGGTAACGGTATACCAAGGGAACCATGATAGTACAGGTAACGGTATACTAAGGGAACCATGATAGTACAGGTAACGGTATACCAAGAGAACCATGATAGCACAGGTAACAGTATACCAAGGGAACCATGATAGTACAGGTAACGGTATACCAAGAGAACCATGATAGCACAGGTAACAGTATACCAAGAGACCCATGATAGTACAGGTAACGGTAGTTTGTATTGTCCTATTGCTGTTATGAGAATATTTCATTTTAGAAATGGCTATATCTAAGAAAACAAAGTCACTTACCTCTCATGATGTGTCGCACTACTTTGACAGAGCCTCCTCTTAGGTTCAGAATTTGATGGACCCTTTGCTGCAGCTAAATTCAGAGAAGGAACATATTGTAAAATTAAAAATAGTTTCTGCAAAGAAATCAGTATCTTTAGCGTTTGTTTGTGTAATTATTTAGTCAACATTATAATTATGTCATTTCAAAATGAAACACAAACATGATGGGTCCTATTACAGTAAGTATTAACAGGATAGTAACGTTATGTGGGCTTATTAAAAAGGTATCAACGTTTACAAGCTATGCGGGGCTATGATGTCTCCTAGCAACACCTGAACGGTTTACCAAGGAATTTAACAAGGTTGCACTAGCTCATGATTATTCCCTAAAAAGAAGGGAGTGAGTTGGGATTTGCTGCAGCTTTTGAATCAGCAGCACAAAGTGTCGTGGTGTTCATTAAAGTGGAGCCCAGTGAAACCCAGCGCTCACAAAACACAACAACATCTAAATCCTGCCTACTTTTATAGCCTGTTTGATCAGATGTCTTCACAATAAGTAATATCTGTGTGTGTGTGTACCTGTGATATCCCAGAGTTGCTGATCTCCACCATAATATAGCAGATCAGCTGAAGGACGAACAGTCCGGCATCCAGGCGGCGAAGGTAGAACTCATCCTCCGCGCCGTCATCTAGGATCTCCCCCCGACGAACCATCTCCTGCACACACGCAAAAGTAAAAACGCACTTATTTTCATGCATGACAAGGTGAATAAATCACATTTGCTTTCTATTGTTCTCTGCACCCTTAAAAACAGATTCAACGAACACAGAAACCCCGACACTACGTCTAATTTAGCTGTTTTTCTGCTTTTTTTCCACAAATCCATTTTCTCCATCGACCAGACACACAAATCAATTGATTTCGAGGCTAAGCTGCAAAAAGTGTGTGGTTGGGGGGGGGGGCTCACACACTCAGACATGCATATGCACTCCTGCATAGTTATCCATCTTAACAACCCTGTCAGAATGCCGATAACACAGTGCTGCCAATAAGCCCACAGCCCACATTAATCATCATTAGAGATTAAGAAGCAGACCTGAAGGGGAGAGGGGAGTCTGGAGTGTAAGCCATTGGAGTGGTTCAGAAACACAAAGACAGCGTGTTACCTTTACCTTTTACAGGGAAGGCCATACATGAGAACTTAAACTATTGTAGTTAGGAAAAAAAAGCATGTTAACCAAAAAGACACGTAGCATTAATGCGTTGCTGTAGCCATCAGCCATAGTGGTAAATCGCGATTGGTTCATTCCATTATAAATGGAAAATGGGGGGGTGAAGAAAAAATGCTTTTAGCACTGATGCCGTCTATTATAATCAAATGAAGGCTCGGTCAACATTAAAGCTGGTAGGCAACTTTGAAGAAAAAAGCAAGAGTATGCTAGATTTTCAAAAGTATTCAACCAACAACAACAGAAACTACAAGCGAGACAAACTGAGGTCAAACTTAAACACAGTTTTATCAAACAATAAAAACCAAGGTAGGTCGACAGGCAGGTAGTTCCCCCAGTCATTTCATGAGGGCAGATTTAAATGATTGGGCGGGCTTTTTGGGGTTTGTGTTTTTTGTCAGAGCATTTTATTTATTTATTGATCGCGGTCGTTAAATAAAGAGAATTTAAACATATATAGCATAAAATGCTTCTAAAATGATTTGCATACCCTAGCTTTAAGCTGTACCTTTTAATGAACAGTCCATATCTTGCCTCACTCTTACGATCTTTTTCAGTCAGTTTATAGAAAGAAACCTCACTGACACATTTAACATACACACTGAAGATGTACCGTGTACAATTTCAGCATTGATTTTTGATTCATGCAGTAACATATCTCTACGTCTGTTGCAGTGTAAGAGAGGATGGCCCAAAAAAAACCCCACAAAAACTAATAGATACTTCAGTATGGGACACAGTAAATCAAGAAAAAGGGCAACTTTTCAAAGCGTTCCTAATGAAAACAAATAGCTCTCAGCATCGAGCTAAAGGGTACCACACATGACATTTACATCCCAATGATTTAATCTCAGAGAAAATTAAAGCTTTCAAAAGGCCTTGTCCTTAAAGATCAATTACACCGTAAAACCCAATTATAGCTGTGAAGTTCAGCTCATTAACACGACTCAATCAAAAGGACAACTCCCGAGCACTACAGTACGACACCACTCGTACTGTAGTGACACTGCGTCCTGAAAGCAGGACGCCATCCTGCTTTACTGATTCCATCCTGGGAGAAGAGACGACAAGCAGACACAACTTCAGGAACAAAGTCCTACCGTTCAACATAAACTGTAGCTTATTAAAGATGCAAAACAATGCAGATAATTAAACAACATAATTAAATATGTAGAGCATTCTCCTCTGTGTCCTCCGGGTAGAAACACTGGCCCAATAATTCTGTTATATTACAAAGCGAGGAGAGATATCGCAGTGTAAAACAGTCCCAAAGCCTGGCCTTGTTGCTGTCAACTAGCGCACATTAAAGATGCACCAACAAAAAAAAAAAAAAAAACTTGAAACAAAGCTACTTAATTCCTCTTTACTGTAGGAAAAAAAATAAGAAAAGATTATCTCAGTTTCCAGGACAACTCTGCTTATTATTCGGAGTCAATACAGGCAAAGTTACAGAAATATCACAAGTCAACTTCAGCTAAGATGCAATGCACAGGAAGTAGGCCTTAATGGTAGGACACAATACATGAGTGAAAAACAACATGCGCATATACACATATGTGCAACACACACCCCTGTGTTTATTTGTTTAAAGAGCCAGCATCTGCTACTCCAAGTGGTAGTAGTGTGAGTGCAAACATGCCAAAACCAAACATTGACAGTTCAATTAAATGTAAATATATATATATATATATATATATATATATATATATAAATATAACAATATCCCCTCCTTGTAGTGTTACTTAGCATCCAATCTAAAAATAAATAGAAATGAACATATTTAGAACATGATGTGTCAGTGACGGGGGGTTCATCTGACAGCGATGTGTGTTGTCAGACAAAAACAACACAAAAAAGAGTTGGGAACCACTCATATAAAGACAAAAATGGTTCTACTACACATGTGCTGCATGACTGAGGATATAATTAGTGAAACCATAAGAAAGTAACAGCTTCCACCTGGATTCACCTGGTTAACCAGTGAATCCAGTAAAAAAGATAGAAATCGTGTTCCTGATGTCTTATAAAGGAATAAAGCACCAAATCGGCATGTTTCTTTTTTTTTCATGTCGCATCCAGTCAGAGACCGTTTAGTTGATTTAGTGCACACAAAGAATCTGCCCGGGAGCAACATGTTGAAGAAATAACAGAGGAGGAAGAGGAAGTAGAGCTAAGGACAGGGACACGCCTCCTCGGTATCAACTTGGCAGAGACTAATGTAGTCCTAAGTGCTTCAGCAGCTCTGCCTCCAGAAGGAGGGAATTTACCAGAGAACAGACCCAAAACATGTTCAGCGTACAATCTCTAATGTCCTGGTGTGGCTTATCAAGGCAAGCGAAGTCATGACATCAGCAACGGAAGACCAAAGAAAGACAGACAATTAGAGTTCGTCTTAAAAGTGTGACAGAAGAGACTGTTTGATTGAGCTAGAGGGGATAAAACCACTCTGGTATGTTGTCTAGCCGGGTATCCACCGGTGTTAGATTTTGTTGTTAATAAACTGCTGATTCAACAGGAGTTTTTGTGCCCATCAAAGCCTTTTAAATGGTCCAACCGCGGGACATTTACTTTTGTAACTCTTGACACCAGAAATAACTTTACCCTCTTAGCTACTTTAGAGTGGACTCGTCAAGGGAAAAGACAGAAAGTAAAACATTTTTAAATGAGGTCTTAGACGAGTCAATTGCTGCACCCCCTCCGGGGAGCCTCGCCATAATGGAACCGAGCAAAGATGTTCGACGCACATGATGAATCAAGCCGGACCTTTGAATGTGTACGGGGGGGGGGGGGTTAAACAGATGATAGGCGCATTAAATATTCATCACGGTGAGCAGCGGAGCCGGACATTTAAAAAAAGGGATATTAAAAAAGCCGGAGCCGACGCGGTGCCGCGTGGGCTGTATTCATTACAGCGGCAGACTTTTTGTCCACCCGTGAGCTTTGACACGGCGGCCAATATCTTTTGTGTGGCAGCTCGGTCCCTCTGGCAAACACAGGACGAGAAGCAGCAGCGGAAGGAAGAATAACGTGTTGAAAGGACGGATCGGACAAGTCAATTACTGCAACCTCGGGGGAGCCCGGCAGCACGGCTACAGTACAGACAAAGTAATAAGCAGCGATTTCCCGTCCCAGTCCCTTTACTGTAACTCGGCAGCGTGCGCGTTTGTGCACGTGGGGTGGTATGATTTATGGAAGGCTGTGTGCGTGTGCATATTAGAAACCGTGTGTTTGTGCTCGTGTGTGACACGTGTATAAGAAATGTGTGTCTTTAAACGAGTACTTTTTGTCTAAGTGTGTGTTCGAATGCGTGGCAATGTTCTACGAGAGAACGTGTTTGCCTTCCTGTGCATGAGGCAGTGTGTGTGTGTGTGTGTGTGTGTGTGTGTGTGTGTGTGTGTGTGTGTGTGTGTGTGTGTGTGTGTGTGTGTGTGTGGGGCTGGTTGTTATTCCTGCGCTTTCTTTTCCATTGGGATGCTTGGATGCAGAATTAAAGTGATTTCTTTGTCAGCACTTTGCAGAAATCCACTGTGACTGTGTGTGTGTGACTGTGTGTGACGGGGTGTGTGTGTGTGTGTGTGTGTGTGTGTGTGTGTGTGTGTGTGTGTGTGTGTGTGTGTGTGTGTGTGTGTGTGTGTAGGACGTAATGCTTTTTATTGCTAAAGCAAATACCACAAAGATAGAGGTTAGATATCCTCATTAAAAAAAAGAGAGATACAGAGGTTGATAATGAGGTAAACTTCCAGGGGGAAAAAAACAAACAAAAAAAACAGAACTTTGCGAGCGCGCTGGAGGGAACATGCTGATTTTCAAGTTATGATAATCTCCAAGAAAAAAAGAACTGCCCTGTGCTTTGGGGCGCACATCAATTAAGAGTTTGTTCACAAAGTGGGGCGAAGCAAACAAAAACTAAAGCACAGCAGTGTTACCAGGAGGGAGGAGGAGGACGCCACGTCGTCCAGTCCGTGCTGAACTCAGCTGGACAGCGAGAAACCTGGGGACTCACTCTTATTACAGCTGCCTTCAAAACCACCGACATATGCACGACTACTCCAAAAACGGTTTCAAACATACAAAATACACATGAGTGCCGTCTCTGTGGTTCAGCAGAGAAACTTGCCTGCACTTCTCAGTTAATTATCTCAGGGGATGTCATATTAATACCTCGACCCAGCCATAGGCGCCTACTAGCTTAAAGTGTGGGATGTGAGATTAGGGACAGGAAAGGGTCTGCAATATAGAGTCTTTCACCATTAAAGCTCAGCTTATATTGCGCTATATATTAGTGTGTTTCCCACAGGACTTTTTTTAAACTGTGGAGGGTGGACATTGGATCTTATAGGTGGGTCCAGGGGGGGGGGTTCAGCTGCTTCACTTTAAATTAAACATTAATCTCACTTAATGTGTCTCTTGTCAAAGATAGTCTTGGAGTGTGGAACGGGCTCGTCGTTGCCCCCTTGTGGCCGTTTGGGGGTTAATGAGCCTCTACAACTTTCTAAACTACAAGTTCTCGAGGTGGTAAAGGAGACGCCACACTGGTAAACTTGGATAAGTGACACAAAGGCGAGATGTATGCTAATGCGTTCTAATGCATATCCTTCCTCCATAACGAATATCATCGTTTTGCTGAAACTGTTTCGGTGACTTTGGGTTCCGATACAAAACAGACAGATTTACTGAGCTCCCCATTAACAAAATCTGCTAAGAGTAGCGTTATAAACATTTCGCTAGCGTAGCCTGCTTCTCATTTTGAGCCGGCGATAACTGTTCGCTTTCACCGGTTTCACTGACAAACGTCGCCGACTGCAGGTCACATCAGCTAGGTAATGTAAAGTCCGAGAGCTACTTGACGGCAGGTCAACATAAAAACTGGTACGTTTTCTGGTTTAAATCGCTTTTTCTGCAGCTGATGTCTGTACCCCGACAAAGATGTTTTGTGAGGGAAGAGGCTTCACTCTATAACACCGCTGAACAACCGTGAGTGGTGCCCACAACACAATTAGAGCGATACATCGTCTCAAGTGAACAATGATCTCAGTATGCAAGTCGAAGGGCTACTTTTAAGTCGTACTTATTTTTATCTTTAGTTTCTTCAAAAGTTGAACGATAAACCTAAATGGATTCAATAAGGGATCGGAATTAACTCAGATTTGATAAGCAGATTCAATAGGCGTAGAATATATATTAAATAAACCGCTCTACAGCTCTTTAAGGAGAGGATTCAGACATTTTCAGGCATCTTGGTGTCAATACTGAACTGGACTGGAAATAAACATTGTAAACATGAGTTTATGGTCTCAATCTCTAGTTTCAAGTCTTCTTCTACACAGCATGATGTTCATTTAGTAAATGATGGTCCATTTAGAGTCAAATAGACCATAAAGCAAGGTAGGGAGTGGCTATCTCGTGATTGACAGGTCACTTCTACGGCAACCTGTCTATATAGATAGAGGTCGTAGCAATGCGTATCCCTCCCCAGCTCTACCCTCTGTCCAAATACGGTCACTTCTGGTGACGGACAAAATAGCAAACCCCCGAGACTTCAAAACAGCAGTACACAAACCAACGGCTGACTTCATGGTCACCACGTCCACTTCTTATATACAGCCTATGTTTGTACTGCAGGATCAGTACGTGTGTTTCTTAGCGTTGCTGTTCCACTCCTTCATCTTCAGCAAATGATTGAATGGTGATTTTTTGTCTTTATTTTAAGAAAACTGGAGGACATCGAGAGAGGAGAGGGAGAGAGAATTTATTCTAAGAAAACTAAATATATCCCATCAAGGTGCAAAACCGATTCCAACTTAGCACCGACTTAAAATGCCGACTGTCAGCATTGCTAAACCAGGCCATCTCAAAAAACACACACACACACACCTACACACACACACCGAGCGACCGGGTTCTTAGGCACTAGGAAGGTGCACTCGGGCATTTTACAGTATTGAGGTCGGCCTTGGCCACGTTTTGCTGAGCTTCATCAATCTCAGAGAGCTGTTACCAACAAGCTGAGAGCAGGAAGGGAGGGTTTGGAAGAAAAAGAGGTGGAAAAGGACGAGTGAAAGCAGTTGCTTTAGAGGGGAAGAGGGAGAGAAGAACTGGAAGGAAGGACAGGGAGAAGGTGTGAAGGATTGATGGGAGGGAAGGAGGCCAGAGGAGACAATGTGAAAGATGGGAAGCAACGCAGAAGAAAGGACTCAAAAGAAGAAAAGATGTGATTGAGTGAGCTCACAGGCAAGTAAAAGAAAGCAGGGAGGACACAACAAAAAAAGGAGAGAATGAAAATAAAGGAGACCACATGTGGGGAGAAAAACAGGACACGGAAATAAAGAGGGATGGAAAACGCAGCTTTAAGGGAGGAGGAGGAGGAGAGAAAGTGAGGAGAGATACTAAGGTGGGAGGAAAATAAGCAGCTTATTAAAAGGGACCGTGCTGGAGATGGGGAGGAAAAAGCAGCAGCAGCTTTTTTTTCCCTTTGCTCTTCTCCTGAGAAATCTGTGGATAATATGTTGCGGAGGAAAAACATTTTGCTTACCGCCCCTTAAAAACAGGCTTAACAGGGGGAGAAGGCGGGGCAGAGAGAGATAAAACGGCGCTGTTGACGGCAGCCGATTGGGCTGAGGCACCGGATAGAACTGGGTTGGCGTTCGGTGGAAGCTGCGATGCGCACACAGACTTACAGTATCATCTGGGTGTTGTCAGTATTAGAGTTGTACCAGCAGGAATGAAACCGCAGCTCAAGCCATTGGGGAGAGAAACCCAATATTTAATGTGCTACAGCATTAAGACCCAACACACAATAAATAAAAGGAAAACTACAAAGAAATACCAAGAAAGAACCACAAACTTTCTTAATATCAGCTTAGAAATCAGGTGAATGGAAAACATAAATCGAGTAGGAAAAATTAAAAAAAGATTTTATGTAATTTTATGTGAGACTTTAGAAGTTCAAGATAAAAGGTACTTCGTGAGATGACATAATCCTTTTTTAACTTTAGCTCAGTTAAAGTTAATACCACATGGATTCTTTCAGCATTAATTCTGCTGAACTGAAGGTCAGGAGGATGTAAACATGCCATTGCATACGTCCACTGAAAAAAATAATGGAATTTTCTGGAATCTGGCAAAACGGAATAAAACCAGCATAAAGTTGTTCAAGTTCGCAATAGAATATTAAGAGAAAGCTGCATTTTATAGCCACGTGCATTTCTAGAATAATTACATTCAATAGTAGACGCAAAACAAATGTATTCAATATATTTTGTCCCGTCATGAGTGTTTCGTTTTGCCGTTCTGCTGAACTTTCTCCTGTCGTTAAGAAAGGTTGTTGTCCGTCTGCCGCCGACCTGTGAATGCAGCAATACAAATCCTTTCTTCTTCCTTTTTTTAGATGAGATTATTCTGTGTACTATAGTTTTAGCACTGACTTGTTTTGGGGCTTTTAAAAAACGTTGTAGGGTGAAAAGACAGACCTTTTTGTCAGACTCATACTGGCTCATACTGGGGGGGGGGGGAGGGAGAGGAAATGTCAAACTGTCTGGCCTTTTCTTGGCAATCCCACCACGATGTCTGTCTGAGAAATTAATCTTCATCTTTAGATCGGGATCTCCCACACATATCTGTCTCCATCCACACCTCCCTCCCTCCAATTCTACATCTCCTTTTCACTCCACTCTTCTTCTTTTAACTGCACTTCCTGTGCAGATATTTACAGTTTCTCCATCTGCATTATTTCTCATCTTCCTGCTTTTCTGAGCACAGAATTCTCTCTCTCCCTCCCTCCCTCCCTCTCATTATCCCCCTGCCTGGCTACTTATCTTCTATCTGTATCCCTCCATCGGTCCATCTGGCCCACAGATCAACACACTGACATGCACACTGACATGCACACACACACACACACACACACACACACACACACACACACACACACACACACACACACACACACACACACACACACACACACACACACACACACACACACACACACACACACACACACACACACACAGGCAGCTCAAAAGGGCCCTCGCACCACACACAGCTATCAAGCTTTCCATTCCTCTGTAATCTGTCATATTGTTATCAGCGGGAGTGTGATGGTTTTTTTGGGGGGGGGGTTTTGTGGTCCCTTCCCCTCGTGGCTTTGGATGTGACACGGTGTGGAACTGCACATCTTATCTGCCATGAAGAGACGACCTTTTGATCCTCCCGACCCTTTATAACGGAGATTTGCGTTTGGATATCTGAACATCTAACATTATTTACATTTTTTACAACCATGATTGTCGGTTGGGATTGTCAGCAGACAATTCTAATAGAAAGTAATTGTTCAATTGATTTGTTCTTAAAAAGCGTTTGAAGAAAGATTAGACCCATGAAGAGCTCTTAAAAAAACAACCAAAAGTCATTAGATTCCACTTGTGCCATTTTCTGTTTATAATTTCATAACACTATTGCGTACTGCAAAGAGAGAGTGAGGAAAACTCGTAGGCAAATTGTATTAATGCTCATTGCACAGTTTGTAGTCAAATGAGAGTGTTATGGCCTCTCCGCTTTTGTTGTAATTAAACACTGATTGAGAGACAGTGTGACTCAACAGCAGACTAAATGACTTCAGTGGACGTTTCCACCCGCTGATACAGAGGGGACCAGGACCCCTCATTAAAAATGAGAACAAAGCTCATGATGATGACAACACTGACCGGTGTCTGTAGATCTAAACCTCCTGATCTGGTGGAGCCGAGTATCACCATATTTAAACCGTCGTCAGGTTAAGTGCTGAAGTGGTTTAAGAGATCATGTGTGAGGCTCAACTTCTGCCTGTCAATCAAGTATGTGCAGACATATTGTTACACGAGTAGCTGGACTCTGTCGTCTACCTCCCTTTCAACACAAGTTCAGACACGAATCATTTCACACGGCGCCGTTTTCGGTCTGAGCGTAAATGAGCTCAGCCACGCTTCCTTCTGATTTGCATGAAGTGACTCGGAGTAAAATCTGATGCCAGAATGTTTTGACAGTCAGGAAAAGTGCGAAAGAAAGTGTTTTCTGCTGCTGAATTTGGAATATTGGTTGAAGAGGAGACACTTTCGGAAACTGCAAGTGTGCAAACGTCCTGCAAGAAGAGGAAGGGCTGCACGTGAGGAGATGTCAGCATCAAGGCCTGGAGCTGCTGTGTCACTCATTAAAAGACGGGAAGAATTTGAGAAAATTAGACGGGAAGAATAAGGCGTTTCTCTCGCTCTCTCCACGTCTCCCCCCGTATGTGTCATATAATACAGTGTAGCACACTGCACACCTGCCATCTGCAGCGGGCAATTCTGCATATTTTGCTCCTTTTAGCAAGGAGGGGGGGGGGGGGGGGGGGCGCAAAAACAGTATGGGACGTTTAAAAGCTTTGCAAAGTTCTTCGTCACTGACTTGGTGATGGAGGAATTGTCCGTTTGCTAGTTAGTGGGGGCGGGGCTTAGGGAAAGGTCCATTGAAACTAAATGCGTGGTGACTTTTTTGGAAGGAACCGATTGATGCCGATTATGAATGACGTTACGTTAACACGGCCTGCCATTATTAGTCCTGTCATTACTGAAGCAGCGCTGACTTTACAGGTCTGATCTGGTCTATGGCTGGTTTAGGTCGGTTTCAGATCAGGTTTGGGCAAGGACCTCTCAGGCTACAATCAGTTCAGAGTCTAAAATACAAAAGAACACACTGTAGAACATCACCGCTCTTTGACGGCATTTCATTTGAAGTCAACAAAGCAAATCTAAAAACCTCAGTGTTTCCTGTGAATCCATCCATCCATCCATCAAGCTGCCCGATATAAAGCCAGTGTAAACGAGACAGCACCAAGACGAGTGGTGGAGGGAGGGGGAGAGGATGGGAAGGAAAAGGAGTGATGCTTACATGTTTTTCTCCTTCGATCCTCTTGTCGGCCTGTTGAACAGCCTCCAGGTACTTAAAATGCATCTCCATCAGTCGATCAACCTGGAGAGAGAGCGAGAGAGCGAGCGAGAGAGCGAGAGCATGAAACGGAGGAAGACAGAGAGAGAGAGAGAGAGAAAGCAACGAGACAACAAGAAAAATATTCACATTAATCATTCACGGTTTAAGAGGGGAGGGTTTATCAAGGGGAAAACGAAGACAAGGCACGGATACAATTTTTAAGAATCGAATTAGTTGTATTACCATATAGTCAAATAACCGAGGGTGTGGACGACGGAAATGAAGACGGCTTAGCGGTGAAGAAGACGTCCACGTTTGATTTGCGCGACAGGCCGTTTTCTACATCAAAGGTCATGCGTCCTATTAAAATGGCCTCGAGGAGCGCACCGAATATGAAGCATTTTTTTTGCACATGTGAGAGGGAATTGTGGGAGAAATGTCAGCTGTGGTGTCCGGCATGATATTTAAATCACTTCGTCAAGTTCTGTAACGTGTGGCAGAGGTCAGTGGACACAGGTTCAGAGCGGTGCAGTCACTGAGTAAGGGACCTGAATGTATTTAACCTGCCGTGCAAATGTCGGCCTCTTTCCTCAGATAACAATAGGATTAGAATGATACACACTCAAAGATAGTCATTTTATGATAAACATATTTTCTGTCTGGGGATTTGTATACTTGTATATGTGATGACGTGTATGACAGAATGACAGAAATGATCAATCACTCTTTAATCTCTCACGTACTTACTGTTGACTAATCTTTGCAGAAATTCAAAAAATTAAACAAAATAACCCTGTGTTTGTGCATTATAATGAAAAGTATATAAAGATCTAAATAACTTTGCATTTTCTTGACATCCTAAAAGGTATCACTTATCAAGAGTCAGGACTGTAAGGAGCTGATCAGATTTGATAAGACAGCGCTGTGGCATCATAAGAAAACAAACCCACAACTGTCAACAACGTTTTTCCTCATCCAAAGCGAGGGTCTAAAGACAGAAAGTTAAATATTCATTTTATAAATTTGTGTTTCACTTTAAACCCCAAGTCTGCACACAGCCCTCATTGTTGGCCCAAATTCTCAAAGTACCTTTCCCCATTACCTTGCTGTATGTATTTGACAAATGAATGAGTTTTTTTGGCAGAAGATAATGGATTATGTCTGCTTATACTATGCTGAAAGGTTAGTGTCTATCTGCACATGACCTGGTATTCATATAACCTCTATATTCCCATTATATTCCCATTTTTTCCCCATTCATTTCCATGGAAAGGTTCCATCTTGGATATTCACATTTTTTCCACGACCACTTCAAACCAGCTAAAATGAGCACAAATGATCTTATGTGAAATACTAAAGTGTTCCAAAAGAAAATAGCGTGTTCATGTAAGAACCCATTGTAGGAACCACATTGAGAAAAGATGTTTTCAGGGCCTTGAAATGTAGAAAATATAGGACCTGTTTTGATTCCAGTAACTGTAGAGGGACCCTGTGACCAAAACATAAAGTATGACACACAAACACCTCAGCTTAGACATTCCTGATGAAACGATCTGCTGGCAATCAAGAGACGGTGGAAGCTTACCTTCTCACAGTCGTTCTCTGTGAACTTGTTGAGGAGTCGGCTTCTCTGTTGGGACTTGAGATTTCTCAGCATGGAGGCGATGATGGAGCAGACGTGTTCTACAGAAAGTAAAGCGAGAAGTAAGGACAAAGCTTCATAGTGTACATCGCAAACACTTTTATAGGTTTTTATGAAATGTTTATTCGAATTAGCGGCCCTCTGACTTTTTGTTTTTGCCATCAGAAGCGGGCCTTCATTAGCAGCGGTTGAGAACTCCGGTCCTCGGCGTTAACTCGCCATGAAAGAGCTCATTGTGTTTTTTCGGTAAACCCGACAGGTGCGTGTGCTTTAAATAACACACGGGCTGCTGTTATGCTCCTCGGTTAAAAAACAGTAAACACAAGAAGACCTGATCGTTCACAGCCACAAAGATAGAAATAAAGACAGAGAGAAATCGATTAGCACATGATGATCTGCATTTACGGCCCGCGGCCAGCTAAGCATGGATACAGACAGAAAGAGAGGAGGAGAAAATGTTAATGAAATTTAGAAATCAATTTTCATTATTTTTAGGGCATGCTGGAACACGCGTAACAGTTCTGGCTGTGGCTGAATTACATTTCTCCCATTAGAAATGTGTCTTTGGCCGCTCTGGGGCCATTTAGCGGGGGGGGGGGGGGTCTATAAATATGCTAATTGACTGAATCTGCGACAAAAACTAGTTAGTCCCATTGAGTGCCATTGTCAACCCAATTCATGCTATGCAAGATGTGTAATCTCATTCAAAGGACTTCTTGCTCACAGGCTGCACCAGTAGAAGACAATCGTAGTGTAATATTTATCTATTATAGTGACTGAACAATACACTCTGCACACAGAGGGGGGGGGGGCAGAATATGACACTGTAAAAATCTCTGGATACACAGAGTGGGGAGAAAATGTAATTGGACTTCATCAACAAGAGGTCAATATCCTCTCTCATCGAGGCTTTGCAGTTGCTAAGCAACAAGAGGACAAGAATCAATCCCATTTCTGCTTCTTTTAAAAGGGGTCGCGTTCGCTGTCAGCTCCCTTTGTGCATTTCCTTACGACCCGCAGCGCCCTATCTCACAACAACACTTGAAGGCTGAGGAAACTCAAGGCTGTAACACCTGCCACCGCCAAATCACAGAGTGAACACATCGCCATCAACATCATGAAGATTGCAGCACAAAAAGGCAGGAAATGCACGGAAAGACAATATAAAAACACACTGGAGACGAAAGAAGGCCCATTGGAACACATATCCTACCAAAAGCTGAAATAAATGGAATTACTGCTCTCGAAACGCTTCTGTTCTACTTCAACCAAAGCCCCTCAGCATGACCCTCAAATATCTAAACAACTGGATAGCCAGTGAATGTCATGGTCCCCAGAGGACGACTTTGGAGATCCGCTGGCTTTTCTTAAAGCGCTACCAGTAGGATGATATTTTTGGTATATTCATGTTCTGCTTGTAAAGTTTGGTGATCCCGCAGCTTTTCGTGGAGCTCCATCATCAGGTCAAACTTGTTTTACTCTGGTTCATGACCAAACACCTGCATCACTTCCCATCAGCCTCTGTTGCACTTTTAGAGTGTAGCATGGCAACACGCTAAAGTAAGATTGCTTAACAAGATAAACATTATACCAGCTGAACATCAGCTCGGCAACATTGTCACTGGGAGCACAACAGCATGCGGACTTTAGCATTTAGCTCACAGCACCTGTGCATTAAGTACAGATTCACAGAGATGGTAGCATGTAGATTCAGCCTTGTAGTCCCTCAGAACGCCCTTAAACAGTTACGATAGTCCATATAAAAGTGGTACCAGATAGTGTACTGTGTACTGTACTTGAAAGTACTTTTAAGGTGTTCAATGCTATAACACAAACAACTTGATTTGGATGAAGGTGTTTGGTGTGTTTGCAGAGGGAAATTAAGGCTTAACAAAGTTTTTTGTTTTTTTTAATAGTGTCCATCAGAGTCACTATTGTCTGTGAATATTACAAAAACTGTAAACTGTAAATCACCGATTGGCTGATTGGTATGACTGGTGTTACATGTAGTTATAACGGTGTGTTCTGGTTGTCCACCAGGTAGTTTCAGTCCTAGGTCTCCTTATTTTAATGTATGCAACCTTGTTTCCTGTACACAATGACAAGGAGGCTAACCGCCATTTCCGAAAGGATGCTACTTTATCAACTTGATCCGAGTGGTAATTGATGTCGCCACCTCCGCACCCTGCCGGGGAGGCTATTGATTGCCGGCTGCGGAACGTTCAATCCAAAGAGTTTAAAACTCTCCGCTGAGATCCGTCAAGAGGTGGAGGCAGGATTACATCTTGGGTAGAACATGGAGGGCAGGGCTGCGTAAAAGAGCCTTTTAGAAAGGTGTCCAATCAATACTTCATTTACATGCTTTGCTTCACACTTAAATGTTGAGTTTAAAAACAGGGAATCATTTACATCATCTCCCTTTGATTCTAGCAACATCTACAACAAAATCTCTACGATAGCCATGACGAAACAGTAATAATCAAGTAAATGATTAAGACTTTACATTCAAGATGCACACGCAAGACCAATTTGTTGCACAGTGCTGTCACACACATGCCTCATTTCCACTGCATGGTTCGGCTCGACTCAGCTCGTATCTGGTACCAGGTCCTCGCTGTAGACGCGATGATCAGCTGATCCCCATATACTCTACGTGACACTGCCTTGACATCATCTTAAATGCTAAAATTGCTGAATCCTTTCATCAGCAACCAAACAGCAGCGCCTGCACTTCGTCAATTGTACGGCGGCGTTTTGCGAGGTGCCATTTTTAAATTGCGGTTGCTATCGACGGTAGCTTGGCTGAAGTGACTGGCTTATCCCGAGTTGCTCCAGAGGCAATTCTCTCTGATCAATCAGTGGTCTGCAGTGTTATAACTCAACCTTCTAATAGAGATGCACCAATAGCAATACTGGTCCGATACTGACTCAAATAGCTGGATTGGATTATTGGTGAATAGACTGATCTGCTATTGGATAACATTATTTTAATATAAATTGTATTTATTTGTTTTACAGAGTTATGTTTAAGTCATGCCTGGTGTTTCCTTATAAAAAGGATGATCCCAGTCACCTCCACACAGTGAGTCATACAGCTTTTTAAATAAACACTGGTATCGGATTGGTAATCAGTATCGGCTGATACCCAAACCCAAGGTATCGTATCGGGAGTGAAAAAGTCAGATCAGTGCATCCCTACCTTCTAGTATCGGCTCAGCTCGCCTGGAACCTTGACCGAGCTGGTACCAAAAACAAAAAACGTACCAGGTACTATGCACAACTTTTGCAAATGGAATAATAATCGATTTAATGTTAAGTTGGGTCAAGTCCAGCAGTCTTCACTAAATGTTTTGGCTTTGTTGTGTGATCTGACAATGGCGCCAAAGGTTGACGATCGCTCTCTCCGACGAGTGTTGGACAAGAACAGCTGGAAATGTAAGTTCATGAGTTTGATGCACTGACCAGCTGTGGACACCTGGGCAGAAAAAGGGGCCATGAAGACACGTGGAAGGTACAATTCACAAAGAGAGCATTTTATGGTAAATGCAATAGCTACATGATGTTGTTGGAGTTGGCACCTCCGAAAAGGAAATGCATGAACACCCACCCATCACCTAGTCAAAGTTGACAATGTTTACCTGATGTCAAAAAAAATGTATGTTAAGATGCCTGCCATATTTACTTCCTCCTGATACAAATACAAAAACACACTCCAGGAATGCTGCTGTTTTTCTTCTGTCTTGTTTTGCTTGTGTACTGCATTTCGTTGCGCAGCCCTTTGTTGCATAATGACAATCAATTATCTTTGAATCCTTGAAACCTGGAACTACCTTTTGATTGAGGGACATTTGCATTCAGATTGCACTATGCATGTCCAAATGCTGGCGTTCACTCATTCTCCACTAATCATTCGCCGCCTGCCACGTCTTTACCTCCGGGGATCCAGAGCACTAAGTTAACGTGCAAGTAACCCTGAGTGGCCTGGATTTCACGGATTGACCGACAGCTGAAGGAAGCGCTGCGTAGTTCTGAATAACAAGAGGAGAACAGACCAGTGTTGCTTCGCCGAGCGAGCGGACTAACTGTGCCCCGGGGAGAGCAATCAGCCTTCCAGCGCCACGTGCGAACCTCTCAGGGGTTTTTAGAGACAGCTTTCCCGGTCTGAAGGACCAGGAACGAACTCTGGCTCTGAACTCTCGGAAAGGAAGGGACACATAGTAGCGGTATATGGTGCACACATTATTGTTATTTTCATCATAATGTATCATTTAGCGTAGGTAAGCAAAGTCAATGCAAATAACAACATCTTAGATGTAAAGTACAGTACACCAGCAGTGTACAATGGGTAGAATAAAAGGTGCCAAAAAGGTTAGACTAGAGTGTTTTATTTATCGGCTTTATATTACCTGCAATTAGACAATTAAAATGTGCCTAGTTTCTCTTTCTTTATGTTGCTCTTTTGAAGTCATACTTAGTCTCTATAGGAATACTAGGGGCCCCAACTGTTTACTTACACTCAGACATTGTGTTTGATCAATATGCTACGTTTAAGGCGGTAATCTTCACCCTAATGGCTCCCGGGCTACAAAACGTTCCTGAATACTTGAAAAGGCTCCCGGAAAAGTTATTGTGGTGAAAAGAGCCACAGGGGCAGCGCTCCAAATTGAACTGAATTCTCAAAAGGCTGAAAGTAGAACGCTGAACAAATGACGACATATTTAGTGATTCACTTTCCAGCACTGGTAACTAAATGAAGCACCACATACTGTGCACCAGTCCGGACTACATTAAACAGTACGGTCGCTTTCATCCCCTCTCTAACAGATATTCTGGGACAGCAGATGGAGCATTTTTAGCACATTTCTTTTGGTCCATGTACAAAACAAGTTCCACTTTCAAAATGGCTGATACCAAAAGGTTTGAGCTATTTAGGTCCAACTGGGAATTAGTCATGCCTTTCTGTAGTGAGAAATCATTTCCATGTATTTTTTGCAAACTGATGTTAGCGGTGCACTTTGTCTTTGTTTTCTTTTTTTTTTAAGAAAACTACATTTGAACACACCATGATAATGTTTTAATTACATATAAAACATGTATTTAATGAACATAATTATAATTTACCTTCACCCAATACTATTTTCTTCTCAATTGACCATGAGCGCACCATAATGGAACTCAATGGAACCTTGTTGATAGTTGTTAGCTCCATTATTTAGCCAAGCAGGACTGTGCTGCCCACCGTCTGCTAACGGCTAACGTTAACTAGTGCTCCTCCTGCCGATTTAAAGAGAATTGATGGTCACAACGCACCCTTTTCAGGGAAAAAATAGGGTTTAACCACAGTTTGCACATGTGCTGTACAGATCGGGCAGGACGTACGGATTGGGTGGCGAGCGACACGTGTTGTTGATGTCCCTGTGTGGCGTTAATGAGCTCATAAATGATACAATAATGTGAAATTGTGTCGGTGCATAGACTCGCGTACTTGCCAATACCCAATCTATCCTTCTGGGCTGTTCTGGAGGCATTCCTGATACTGGTATTGGAACAACTCTAATTTAAAAAAAGTGTCTCCATTTTCTCAGACGGATACCAGAACGGTATTCTGTCAAATTAAAGCAAAACTATGAATTATAAATCCTCCTCTTGGTTTTCTGATTGTTCTCAGATTAGATATGCACGCAATACAATTCCAGTTGGACTTAAAACTTTTCCTGGAATACTTAAAGCACATTACATTTCCTCTAAATGTCAAACATATCCTGTCCTCGACAGAATATTTAACTGTAAAAGCTTTGATATGCAACTAAATATACCACGGTATATTTCATCAGAGTGTAAATTTGCAGAGATAGAACGCGATCTATCCCCACCCGTAGGAAAGACCAAACGTGAAGATGCTAATTAGATTTTTACACAGGGATCTAAAAGGCAAATCTCTCCCTCTAATACACTAATAATAGGATTAGGCAGCGTGACTCTGACAACACAGATTACAATCAAACTTGAATTGTGTAAAATGTTTCTGATCTCAATCTGAGCCGAAGGCGCGCGGTGCTGGGAGGGGAGATGATCAAATGAGGGCTCCATTGGAGTGTCTGACGCAAGTTTGATCAATAAATCCAGATAGACTCGTATGTAATCTCATATATTCTGCTGTGTAGTTCTCTAAATCTCCATTTGTTAATATCAGAGGATGGATACTGGTGATAAAGTAATGGACTGATAAAATTCCATCTTTTTATCTTCGTAATGAAACTGCCATCACTTGAGGGGGTGAAAGGTTTTAATAAAGAGCCCCTTCTATTCATCTTTTCCCCCTCACTGCATACTTCCAACACCACTACAGGGCCACAGAATGTGACGGTATTCCTCTTTCTGCTAGCATGCCTCACTCATTACACCTCTGTGAGTGCTTTCATTCGAAAATGAGGGTCACGGCGAGGGCGTTCGCTCCACTAAGTTGTTTGCGTGGCATTCAAAAACATATCAACAACAGAGGCCTCCGTTCTCACTCTTGTGCAGTCTGTCTCTCTCTCTCTCTCTCCCAAACAAACAACCGCATGAAAAAGAAAGAGCACTCTCTTTAGAGCTATGACTATTGTGCCTCGCCGTGTAAATTAGCTGTTTACTCCTGCTCCCACTCTCGCGCTTGCTCGCATCATTAGCCGCCTAAATATAACAACCGGCTGCCACCAATTTCCATCACACGAAACCTTGTTTCAAGTGGTAATGACGGAGCACATGCAACAATAAACTGACACCCTAAAAACAAGGTGAACGGCAGTGTCGTGACAGGAATGTTGACGGACGGAGACATGCAATTTCTTGTTGTGGTTTTTCTTCTTCTTTTCTATCCACTTACAATGTCTATTAATTATGCCGCTCTGTATGCCAATGTGGCCCCGGCAGTCCCCGGTCATTTGCGCCGTGTCAATTTCAGACAGGATTTCACGGGGATCAATCTATGCGACGAGGTTTTGTGACGGAGAGAGCCGCGGAGTGAGCGGGAGAGAGAGACAGCGCTAAGTGTAGGAGGACAGAGAGGTCTCTGCCTCATAATTACTTTTGTTTGAAGCCGCCGATGGCTAATTAATCTCCAGTGTCATTGTGTTATTTTGGAGAACCACTCGATTCACAGCATTTTCAATTAGCCGCCTGAGAAAGAGGGGTTCACTCAACACGCCTGATATTATGACGGGCATCTCATCCCGCCTATAGCTGTGTGTGAGACTAATGATGGGAAAGCCTATACGGGCTGCGTTAATTATGGAAAAACACATTTCAGAATTACATTTGCATGTGCATATTTAATTGCTGAGACTGTTGAATACAGGCTGATCTGCTAGATGATGCAAGTGTTGCTTCCACTAGCAACACTGAACACAATGTCAGCCATGACGGCACCAACGGTGGAATTGATCACTTGGCAACCCCTCTTTTTTATTTTGTAAATATTCAAAATTCATATATTATTTTATATATATATATATATATATATATATATATATATATATATATATATATATAATTCCTATGGTATAAGACGGTCCAAAAATATATGTAAACAACCATTTAGTCGGTCAACTATTATATTCAATTTCTTGCTTTGTGGTTATTTATAGTATCGTTAGTCTTCAATTACCTTTTTGTCGTCTCTTGCTTGTTTTTTTGCCGATGCCTCTCGTTTACTTCTAATTCCCCTACTGTGAGACTAATACAGGATTATCTTATAATACCTCAAAAACTCCCAAAACTATAGTGCTAAAACTCCAATGTGTGATGTAATCAAGTATTAAATCTGGAAAGGTGTTATTTATGGCACTGAGAGTCCCCAGAGGAATGTTCAGAGTATATAGCTACATGTTCTGTTTCACAACTAAGAACACAACAACAGAATAGAGCTCATTGGGTATGAAGCGGTCTCCCAGTCATTGTCTATGGAGCAGCTCCAGACTTTATACTTGATGGCATCACACAAACTTGAGACTTACTTCTCTGGTTTCATGTTCTCCAAAAACAACCTTGAATTTAGAATTTCCATCGTGACATTTCATGTAACCGTTTTAATTTCAATCTCGTGTTTTGGGACCCAAAGAAGAATACAAGTCTTATGATGGTTAAAACATTGACTTTAGGGTAAAAAAAATATATATATTCAAAACATTAACATGCCACTTCTATCTGACCTCCACAGAGGGGATGTGAAAGTTGTCCAGTATTAAGACCCAATTAAGAGTAAGGGTTCATTTTCATAATCTTCTAGTTCATGATTATGAACTAACAAACTTGCAATCCATGATTACTTGCACTGTCTCAGAAATCTATGAATTTGTGTGTGGAATTCCCCTCTTGGCTTGGAGAGAGTGTGGTCTTAGATGGAACATGAGGATTTCATAAAGATGTATTAAAATGAACACCGTAGAACAGACACTTTGCTTTAGTTTGCCCCTGCAGTTTAGGTTTATTGTCGGTGCGGCTGATAACAGCGCAGCCCAATATGCCCGGTTTAGTGATTCGGAGGTGACAAGACGCCAAGCCGTCTGCAGAAACTGGGCTACGAGATGTCTTGGGACATATTTGCTGGTAGGGAATTAGTCTATATTTATTTGGAAATTACAGTCAAGTTTACATAGTTGGCTTTGAAGTATCCGAAACTGCCTTTGCAAGCAGAAGGTGTCAACAAACACAGCAGCGGACGCCAGCATCGCACCGATAATCACCTCTCCAAAAAACCACTCATCATACGTCATCATATTGTACCTCTCAAGATATGTTTTAGTTGAGAAACAAGCACAAAGCTAGACCACACGTGCCAAACCTCACAGAGAGAAAGATCCTTGGGGATGGATTTCCACATCTCTCTTTAAAGCCCATCTTTTAAGTGCGTGTCCGCCTTGTCGGCGGCTTCAACACACGGGGGGAGAAGCTTTAACGGTTAGGACGGGTTATCTTCCCTACTCTGCTGCTCAAGGGGGGTCAAAGGTTAATTCATCCAGTCCCTGGGTGAAAAGGGACACAATGGAAGACAATTTGTTCTCCGCTGCAGTGCTGGGAATCAAACTTAATTAATACAGATGGAGAGAGAGAGAGAGATATCCACGTTTAGGTAGGTGGGTAATCAAACAAAGAGCAGAGAGATGGATGGGGTTTCTACCTCTTTTTCTTTCACTCTCTTCTCCGTTTCTTTTCTCTCACCCTCTATCACGTGGACATCCTTTCCGTTTCCCTCTCACTGGCTCTCGTTTGCTCTCCCCATTTCTCCCCCGGAGACAAGAGGCGTTCAGAGAGCGCAGGCAAAAAAAAAAAATCAATCAAGATTGGATTGATAGTGTAAACTGACAGGCCGAAGAGGCAGCGGACCGTGATACACGAGCAGATTAGGATGGAGTGTGTCTGCGTGAGACGGGTGTGACTGCATGTTGCAGAGAACCAGGAGGAGGAGAAATGAACCAGCGGCGATTAGTGCAATCATTTAAATTAGCACAGTCAGCGAACAAGCGGCTTCTTTACAGGACAAATAACAACAAAAATGATGAGATTTGGAGTGTTAGAAAGCCCCAACATCTACACCATCTACAGCTCGGGCATTATCATACGCACGTTATAAAGTTTCAATAACATGTTGCATGGAAACTTTCAATCTGTACATGTTTGGAATAGAAAAAACAAACTGCATGACTAGGAACTGATTTTTCTGTGAGATCACCCGTCACCTTTACATACTGCTTAGCTTCATGTGGAAGCCAAAGTGTGTGTAGAGTGTATGAAATAGCTTAAAACGTAAGCATTAGCAGTGGGATCCTCTGAGATTCTGATTAGATTCACAACTTCAAAAAAAAAATGTGCAAACAAATATACCTACAAAATAACCTAGATATTGCTACTGAGGGACATTTGTACCTTTTAAACAGAAAACACACATTTATTAGAAAGGTGCATATCTCCGCACTAGCATGTATAAATGTTACTTCTTGCCTACGTCTGTTTACATTATTGCAATCGGTTTATTTAACTATTTCATTTAACATAAAAAAAACATTCTTGCATACATATTACTCTGCTTTCATGCAATGAATTGCCACACCTCCTTCATTAGCACACAGAGGAATGGAGTAGATCCTGTAGTCAGCACCCCGATGCGCTGAATCGACAATCGATTTGGAATCGAACCGTGACCCCAAGAATCAACAATACCGAAAGATTCACACCCTCTACAAGGCATGAGTGCATTTTACTATTTAATCAAATGCTGCCAATTTGCAGTGCTTGAACTAGTTTACAATCTGGATTTATTGTAGTAAAACCTAAATTCCAAATCATATTCTCAGTTTGTGTGGAAGCCATTGATTTCCAGCACTGTTTATTAATTAAATGTGATAACAAACACTGCAATAATGTCACACCACAGCTTTCACTGCTTGGCCCGACGGGTCCCACTACTGCAACAGGTCCAAACAGAGTGACACGTTTGCAGCCGATTGCTGTTTTCATGAAGAAACCGCATCTGCTGTCGGCTTGTTCTAATTAGAGACTGACCTTCATGCTCCTTCTCTGAAGCGGCGGCTTTCTTCATCTTCTTGGGGGTTTTCATGAAAAGAGGAAAGATGGTCCGCAAGCCCAGGATGTCCACAAACTTATGAGAGTTATCTGCTCCCTCTGGTCCAATCATCCCATGGTCCAGGACCTTCATCGCACTGGTTCGAGACATTTTCTTTTCTCTGCAGCAGAGAGAGGAGACAATGCCGAAGTCAGAGTTACTTATTGTTTCAATACAATAGATATGAAGAAGATGCATATTTGCAATGAGGTGCCCTAAAAAAAAAAAAAAAAAGGTATGCAAGATAAGAAAGCTGCCAGAAAACTGTGGTGTGTTCAGTTCTTTTGTTTATGAGAAAGACTGAATCGGCCATTTTAGCCTAATTTGAAGACATCCCCTCCAGGCGTTCCCAAGATATCGCAATCACGAGAAAGGATGGACGTACGTACGGACAGACAACATGCATACATAATGCCTTCTGGCCATGGCTGTCGCCATCGCAGAGCAATTAAAAAACCTTGCCTACTGTACTTGTCTCGTATCTGTCGGACCCCGCTGCAGTAAAATTAGAGGTTTAGCTCGCTTTTGTCCAAAGGGATCGCCAAAACCCACTCAATTAAAGTTCCCTGAAACAGCTTTAAGTAAGATGTTTCTTTAGCAACTAGTCAAACCATTCACTCTGTATTTCTGTCACAAATCGGCACTGCCTTGATGACGTTCACAGTTGTACTATTCATATTTTCTAGTTACTTAGGTCCCCAAAATACCACTGATGCTGCTATATTTGTTGTATTTCCATCTGCACATTTCTTACAGCAGCTTCGCAGAGTGAAATACTTCTTTTGACTCTTTTTTTCATGAGTGATTACTTAAATCTTATGGCAATTTAGAAGTTCAGGTGATTATTTTAATGATCAAATCTCACAAGCAGTGTTGATACTGTCAGCCTATCAGTTCAGCATACTACATATGAGAACATATGAAAAACGTCCAAAAATGTTCTCTTACCCACAACTCACAGTTGAACTATGACAAAATCAGAGTATACCTTCAACCAAACTACTTATTTCCAATCATTATCACAATGAAACCTCAAAGAAACTAAGCAACTCTAAATAAGATAAAACAAGCATTTGTTTCCACGTTAATCCTGAAAAACTACCACAGAAGAAAATGTATGTTTTGTCAAAACAGATAAATCATAATTATATACATTGGTTTTCCATCATCAAAGCATTGGCAGGATAACAGGCACCAACTGTTTCATGCTCTGTCTACACCGCCCACCGCCCCACCCCCCACTACACGCCTCCTCTCGGGAAATGTAGCTGTCTGTCACCGTGTCACTTCCTCCATTCCCGCCAATGACAGATGACAGTGTTTATCTCAGAGGAGGGACACATATTTCAGGCAGTTGAGTCTGGTTCTCCAGACAGACACATTATATATGATGGACGGCTGGAGGGGCCAGTTGGAGGGGAGGAGGGAAGGGGGGGGGGGGGGTTGTGTGTGTGATACACAGTGTACTTTCCGTAAGGAAACTAGGCAATTCAGTTTGGGAGACAGGTGACTTAACTCAGCGTCCTGGTGCCGCAAACTATGCCGTCGTCGATGTCAAGTGGGTGCTGGCACGACAGCAGCAGTGGGTTTTTGATTAGACTCAAATTCTCCGTGACTGAATCACCTGTGCTGACGGATCAGAAAATGTCAACATAGAGCTGTACATTCACAAATGGAGATACTTTCTAAAATGCTATGCTCACCGTGAGCTGTAGATACGGTTCTTAGACATCTGTAAAAAAATCACAGTTTTATGTGTCTAGTCTGACAAACATTTAACTCTGCTGGGAATTCATCACGACACCAGGTGTGAAATCTGTATGGAGCACAAGGCTGAAGAGGCTTGGTCGGAATTGAAATGGAGTTTTTGATGGAAAACCAATAAATGTGTCTCAGTGAGTGGAGATGATTTTTTTTTTTTTGTATCATGTTGCAGTCTTGTTTTTTTTTGTATTCATTTTTTGGGCTGCATTTTGTATTGGTTAGAAAGCAAGAGCTGAAAAATATAATGAAACCGAATGTAAAACTGATGAAGGATATGGTAGAAAAACGTGGAACTGTGATGAGTTAAAAGGGACACTCCAGCGATTTAGTATTGCGCCACCATTAAGTTGGGGGACTCGCAAGAGAAAAGGTTAAAAAAAAAAAGAACGGTACAAATATATCGACTTTTAGTCTCTGGTATCGGTCAAGCTCTAAAAGGTCCTGCCTGGATCCTACATTTCCCACAATGCAACTCAATAATAGCATCTTTCTTGAGACCATCTTTCTCTGACTGGCAAAAGTTCACACCTTTCAAACACCACACCTCCAGTTTGTAATGCACCCAGAACTCTATGATAGTACCTCATATTCATACATTATGAGTGTTGATGGAGCAGCTACAATGTTAGCATAGCTTAGCACCAATACATCCAAACTCAATTCAGAAAACAAGCATTTTAAAAGATGTTTGCTTGTCGTTTTGAGAACAGTTCTGACAAAGCATGAAGTCAGACTTTTTGCAAATTGGCGTTATGTTGTATTTCTGCATCCTTTTTAATTTAATTAAATTGCAACTAAATTACAGCAAGTCTGCTTGCGGTTGGTTTTACGACGTAACTGGGACGGATCCCACACGTACAAAGCAGCCATAGTGGTTATTTTGGGCATGGTTGATGGAACGGTGACATTTACATTGCAACATGGCGGTAAAGACCATGCAAGTATTGGGCAAAATTATAGGAATTAGGTTAATAATTAACCGTTTAACTGTTAACAGACAAGAATTCTGACCGATTAATGCTATCAGTTAAAAAGAAAACATTAAAGTCGCAACATTAGAGTCGCTTGTCACTAAAAATGAGAACAGTTGGTCCACCTTAAAGGTCAGCCCATCTTAAGTGTTGTCGCTAATTTCCGGGTCACTCTTCACTTTATTCAGCAAGTGGCAAGCACACAGGAACTTCAGTTGTAGCATTTATTCACCGACAAATAAACTGTGACACATTGCCCTGCTACGTTACTTTATACATTACACCATGCATGCAATCCACTGGTGAAAACATTGACAGTGCGTGCCAGGCGGACACACAGCTGAACAGATCGCGGTCCTGAAGACTTAATGGGAAATGTTGCTGCAAATGTTTTCACGCGACAATGCACGCAACGTCGTGGCTGCTCTCCCACTGGGGACTCACAGTGCAGCTGGATTTGGCCTGTTTATTGTGCATTGGTTATCGTTGCAGCTGGGCGGGCTTCAACCACAGCGACCACGCACGCAAGGCACTGCTCTCATCAGTTAACAGGTCGGCAATCAGTCATGGAAAATATTCTAAATTAGCATCTCTAAAAAGGTATCAGAAAATAAATGCATCTTGAATTCTTACAAATTCACACTTAGTTTCTAAAAGTCCCATCTTGTTTTGTTTTCCCTTGGTCTTCTTGTTCTGTTTCCCTGGTGGATGATTTACCAGAAAAGGTTTTTTTTGCATCTAATAATGAGATATTGACCCGCATTTAAATATACGTGTTCCATGATGTGATTAATGGCGCAGGGGTGTGTAGGCTGTACAGGTTTCATAAATGCGTGTAATGTGTCTTTATGACTCTTTAAGGTCACACTTCTGCTGAACTGTTGATTGATTAGACTGGCGGTCTCGCCAGGCAAGACAGCAGAGTGGTGTGCTGTTCTGTGCTGAGCCACAAACTGTTATGAGTGTTCACATTTTCACATCACAGGAAGCACTGGGGGGAGGGGGGGAGGCACTGTATATTTAGTTTTTTGAGAATAGCCCCAAAGCACTTATTGCTGTAAACGCTATGCTACAGCAGCACTCCAGTATGTTGTAGGAGGTTAACATTACACCGGGAACATCGTTCATACGTCGAGCAAGATTTTGCAAAAACAAACCTATTAACTGCGGTATTGCAACAAATATTTTCTTTTACCACTTGACTTAACTTTGCCAGAATGTTGGCTTTTCAAATATTAGCAAAATAGTCTGCGATTATCCCTAAATGTTTTGACCTCTCTGACAAGCACCGTTATCAGTGTATACAAAGGCGCCCATTTTAGCATCAATACTTGCTGAGCAGTATTCTTTAACTGTAACAATAGCCTGCAAATGTGTCCACCAAGGATAGTGCAAAAGCAAAAACTGGTACGGTACGGTACGGTGCGTTCACACTCAAATTGAAGGGAATTTTTGCCTTGTGTGACCACGGGACTGTTTGAGTTCGTTTGTGTCACTCGTGTTATGCCGTGTTCACACCAAACGTGGCGCGATTTAATCATTCGTGGCTTATCGCCCTGGAAGCCGCCATCAACCATGGAAAAAATAACCTATATTTCTGCTTAGTACATGTTGTGGAAGTCCCAGATATCACGGGAAACTAAACGCCGTCATGTCTGGGTTCATAACATCACCCGGAGGAGCTCCGTGGATTTGATCGAGCTGGGCAAGGAAGAAGAAAAGCTAGGAAACAAAGATGTAAACAATGCACTTTTTGGGGTTTCATGTGGAAGGACACATGCACTCAACGCTCCCACATTAGAGTCGGCTGGGAGTGAGTACCGTGAGCCTCACCTGAGCATGAGATTCATCAGCTGAAGCCCCTCCCCTCTGAGGAAGCGGTCCCGATTGGCTGGCAGCATGAGGCAGGAACACAGAGAGTCGAAGAGGTTCTCCATCATCTCCTGCTCCTCGGCTGTGGACGGGTTGTGGCGCTTGAACACCTGAGAGAGAGGGCGGGCGAGGAGAGAGAGCGCGAGAGAGAGAGAGAGAGAGAGAGAGAGAGAGCATCGAGGGAAGGGAGCGTTTAGAACGGAAACGAAGGCAGCTGGACAGAAACATTAGCCAGGTTTGTGCTATAATTAAGAGAACAGGAGGAGACAGTGTGGGAAAATGCACACAGCCACTACCAAAATGCTGGTTAATGAGAACTTAAGCTATAATTTGTATTTTTGCTTAGAATATGTACGAGTTTGGTTTATAGTGAGGCTGAAAGCAGGGTTAAAAATTGGCTTTGTGTTGGACTGGGCTTTATACTGCTCATGTTAAATCTTTGGTCTAGAAATGCTCATGTTTGAGAAACGACTGCGAGCTAAAGCAAACCGCGCATTCAAAATAGAGGAAAAGCTAAATCTTACAGATAGTTGCTGCAGTAACACATCAATGCCATCCATCTCTCCCAATAACTCTCTGGTATCTGTGGAGGAGAGAAGAAATGCAGACGGAGGAGGACTAAGAGATAAAAACGGAGTAACAGGACAACAGGGAGATTAAATTGAGATGGTTGCAAAAAAAATATATATATATATTTAAGGAGCGGAAGAGAGGACAGAAAACTGAGGGAAAAAAAAGGTTGAAGTGGATACATGAAGGAAAGAAAAAAAGGAAAGGACATAGAGGGAGGGAATGACAGAAGCGCTACAGAGACATTCAATGAGCATGAACAATGACAAACACATCAGTTACCAAGGACCTTCAGAGAGAAAACCAGGGCGCTGAAAAATATATATCCACACAAGGTATTCCACCCAGGCACGAGTATTAAAATGTGTTTTTTAAAGTTACACGACACAATTCGTCTTCCTAGTGGCTTGAAAATGCTGTGAATCCCAAATGTCTTCAATTTAAGGTCGTCAGAACCCAGAAATCCTGTAAATTGACATCAGGAAGAGGCGCGGCGTACACCCGTGTTCACAATATTTGGTGCTTTGCATTTATGACTTCCTCTAGGCAGTGAAGCGTTCATAACATAAAGTAGAATGTAATGTGAAAAATGTGGTGAATCTTCAGGGATAGTTAATCAGTCAGGCTGAGACGCAGCTCTCAGTCGCAGCAGCACTGGTTCATATTCTTACATGTAAACCCTTCAGAGTGGAGTTTAAAGTCGAATTTGACAGCAGGAAGCGATAATTACATTCAAATTAGCACATCAATGACGTTGTCATTTTCCTAATACGAGCAGAGTGATTGGCCTTATTCTTACTTCAAGACACTGACAGTAATAGAATAGGGAACATTATTCATGCGAGTGAGTTTCCTTTGAGAAAAAAAAATAACTTTTTGGTGAAATTTTATTTTGTATTTGAAGGGCAGGAGGATGAATAAAGGCAGAAGAGGAAGAGAATGAGTGTAAAATGAGACACGACTCCCACTGAATATCAATATGGCTTGTACCATTAGTGAGAACCCATCCAAGGGCCTGATAGTCCTGTGGCTACCTGAGGCTTTACAGGGTTTTAGTCAGGGGGGGAGAAGACACATACACAAGGAGAGAGGAAGACGAGGAGAGAGAGAGGAAGACTGAGGAGGGAGTGGGAGAAAGAGGATTGGAAGAAAGGAGACAAAGGGGAACATGAAATGGAATATGAAATCAAAGAGTGATTGAAGAAAATGACAAAAAGAAAAGGTCAGGAACAAGAGAGGAAAGAAAAGGACAAAGGAAGTGACCGGAAGAGGAAACTGAATTGAGAGACAGGAGTGGTAGAACGAGAGAGATGGAAAGGACACAAAAAGGAAAGGAGGCAAGAGGGGAGGAACAGACAGAGGAAAGGTTGAAAGAGAATAAGAATAATCCAAGACGGATAGAAAGAGAAAGGAAAGAATAGAGGACGCGAAGAACTAATGAAGGGGCAGTGCATTTTGTGTCGCTTTGAGAAAGCTGAGAGGTGAAGTGGAAGATAAACGAACATCGTTTGGAAGCCACAAAGCATTTAGTGAGGCACACTTACTGTCATTGTTTTGCAGCAAGATGGCCAGGATTTCACTGCAGTACAACTTGTTAGCATCAAACGGCATCTTTGCCTGAGAGGGAAAGAGACCAAATTCCAATTACCACTCATCTTAAGAAACTCTGTTCTCCAGAGTTTAAGAAAATAGTCTTGTCTTCTACAACTAAATATGCATCTTTTTTATTTTTTACCATAAGCAGAGATTGTATTTAGTGGTGGCGTAAAGCAATAACTTCTGGATCACATCGTTTTTACAAGTTATCTGCAAACTAATTAACATTAGCTAAAAAACATTTCAGTATTCATAACAAAGTTGAAAATGTGTTTGCTTCGGAAATGACTGAGTAAATGTAGCTATAGCACAATAATCTCCACCATAAAGATGACTTAAAACAGTGAATAGATTCTCAATATTTGCGGATACATTTTCAGTCAGTCGACTAAGTGATTAATTGACTTATCGTTGCAGCTCTAAAAATGTTGTCTGCCACATCCTCACCTTGATTCTCTTGAGCAGCCACTGCATGAGTCCCTGCTGAGCTGCCTCGGTGCACAGGCCCGGTCTGAACTCGGACATGTTTTCCGTGATCGCTGAGGAAGACGTGACATCAGAAAATCAAACTTCAACGCGTCATGTTCGGTGTCTGCCCCGAGCGAGTCAATATAAACTTAGCCGCTACGTGGACAGCGCTGTCACCGAGACTGAGCATTTCCTGACAGAGATCAAATATCGCCATGACGTGACTGATCCCCACTAAAGAAATTTCATTTCTCAATGTCATCAATGTGTTTCAACTATCTGGGAAAAAAAAGAGCACCGATCGTTGTCAGCATATATCCTCAGCTGAGGTATTGGACAGAAAACTGCTCAGACACTACTGGTTAGCTGTCAGACTTAAAAACTTTACACACCGGAGGTGGGTTTTTTCTGTGCCATTAATGCATATACACATAATCATTTCTTGAACTGTTGTTTGTATATCACGTGGCGAAGAAGGAAAAAAAAAAAAAATGTTGGAACTTGATTTTTCTGAACTCTAGCACCGCGAATAAAGACATCAGCCAATCAAGTTGTGCAGAACAGGCTGAGTTGCGGCCATAGACTGTATATAAGAAGTGGACGTCGTCATCGTCGTTATGAAGCCTGGATTCAAGTGAGGAGTAGAGTCATTTTCTCATAGACTTCTATACAATCAGACTTCTTTTAGCAACCAGAGGAGTCGCCCCCTGCTGGCCAATCGGGAGAATGCAGGTTTAAGGCACTTCCGCATCGGCTTCAATCGGCAGAACCGGAGGTTGGCGCTTGGTTGCGCCAATATTTATGAAACAATAACGCGTAGGCTCTGTAGTCTGAACAAAAATGGCAACCTTTATTATTCCTTTCAACCTTGACAAAGACAGCGCCATGGATGTATAAAGAGAACTGGACACAGCGTTAGAGGTAGGCCCCCGTTTATTGAGATGAAAGTTGCTCCGTTCGCCTTCCGTTCTTACCTTGTTATATTCGCAGGCAAGTATTTTGAATTTTCGTGTCGTATATTGGTCACGCCCCCGGTGTTTAAAGGCCTGTTTTCTGTACATTAGTCTATGACTGTCACACATGACATGCTCGACAGGTTGCATGTAAAGACTATAACCTGGGGTAATGCGTGTTGTGGAATTTTCAGCATGAGAGATGCATGATTAATGCAGAGAGGAAAGTCAAATTACCCAAAAGCAGACTAATCAGAAGAAAAACACATTCTTCAACTTGTGTTTTGTTTATGTTTGTATAGTCTTTAATCAACGTCAAAAGTCAGTCACGAGTTAACATATACACAGATGCTATGCAAGCACACTTTGAAGGGGAAGAACTGTGTAATACAACAGTCATCTTTTATATAGAGGTTCTGTCTGGGTCCCGTCCCAGCTACTTCTAATATTATCTATATCAGAAAGCTGTCTCTGCCACATGATATCTCTATCAGAGCAGACTGCAGCAGAAGGGGACCAAGAGAGAGAGAGAGAGAGAGAGAGAGAGACTGTGGTGATGAAGAAGAGGGAAGGAGAAGAAGAAAAACCAAGGGGCTGGAGGGGAGGCAAATAAAGGGAGAGGAAAAGCAGAAGGGAGGCAAACGGGTGGGAAGACAATTCATAGACGAGGGACAGAAAGCTGAGGGAATGAGGGAAAGTGACAACGGCACAACACACATGGTAGAAAGTTGGACGAGCATAAAAAGGAAAAAAAGTACAAAAGAGCAACATTTGGAGAGAGGGGCGGCAGTTGATAGAGAGATGATGAGAGAACGAAACAGAGGAGAGGATGGAGAGACGCTGAGGGAGAGAGAGGAAGGGCCTTTATCAGTGATTCAAACGGAGCAGACAGACAGCGTCCTGGTGGACAGCAGGCTCACAGCAGAGAGCAGCCAAGGCAGACAAAAGGCTTATTCAAGCTTGGAGAGCTCCCTTGATAACACACACACACACACACACAAACTTGAATAGAAGCTGCACAAGCACTGCTCTTTCGATATAAGCCACACTCGCACACAGAGCCGAATACGCACACCTAAACAGCCCTCCTGACACTCGGCCTCAATCTGGCAACGAAGAAGAAGAAAAAAAAGAATCATCTCAGTAGACTCGTTCAACACATAAAAGAGCTGAGAGGCACAAAAGTGGAATTCATGCAGAGGCCGTGACTTCTCAAACTAGCTGCTGGCCCCCGAGCCCTCTGCTAGCCCCTCCTGTCTACATTTAGTGCTGCCACAAACACAGATTGTGATTCTCCACAACTAACAGTATACAGTTCATGCCACCAACACAATGAAATGGAGACCCAGACAGCTGGGGGACCAACTGTTAAAGCTTAAAGAATACAATAAAGTTAGTTTGTCTAATGTCAAACACAAGTACAGGCGAAGAGAAGAGAAGAGTTTCTGCAGCACCTGCAGTGAATTTTGCCCCAGATTTGTTTCAAATATTTGTACCACGTGCTCTGAATATAATGCACTGAGAGCATCTTCTGGTTTAGTTCATTTGAGGTCACGTTGCTCGTAGGAACTCGGCCGGCTCGTTTTGCTGCTGAAATGCGTGTATGTGTAGATTATATAGATTCCAAATTCAGAGCACATCCATGATTGAGGAATTGCTCTCAACATGGCGAATGCTGAGCCGGCAGATAGAAGCTGACGGTGCGTACGACAGCAACAGTGCTGACGGAGCTAAAAGTCTTTACCTTGGGTGGGAAGCGGAGGGTGAGCGTTAGCTGTAACCGCCCTATGGTCCGTGCGGAGCGGCGGAGATTAGCCAGCCAGTGGGACTACCACCATGCACTAGTTAGGTTTAGGAAAACATACCGACTCAGGTTAAGAAAAGATCGTCGTAACTACACTACGCAAGTTAAGTGACAAATAAATCAACATTGACTTCTCGTTTCACATGAGGAAGGAACAGCGGTCTCTTGTTGTTTGAAGACACTGTTAGGTAGTGTGGCAAAAAGAAATCTAGCTAATATTTATGAAAGACCAATAGCTTAACAATGTACCACGTACAGACCATAATATCTTCACTGCATCTCAGTCCAGCCAACTGGGTTCCAGAATATGGAACTACTTTGCTTCCAAAGACACAACATGACATTGTGTTGCTTTTGTTCAATATAAATCCAGTACATACGGGTTTTTTTGGAGGATAAAAACTACACAGGATATTTGTTTATGTTGATGTCAGTTGGCTTTAGGACAGACGGCGTCATTGTTAAGGCCTTGGTGTAACATTTCCTTACCCAGTGTGTTATAGATGCCATCAGCCTCCTCCTTCACCTGCTCATCCAGCCGCTCCATATTCTGCACCAGTAAGGCCACCACCTGACCCTCCAACTGCAGACACAGAAAAGATCACGTTCAAGTCTGGCTTCTGAAACATTTCTGCACTTACAAAGCTCTTCCTGTATTCAAAAATGAAACTTACCCGACATCCCTCAACCCAAGCACCGTTACTTTCTCTCCTCGTGACTACTGTGTAATATGAAAAGTGACTGTTGGGGCACAGAAGACTTTATAAATATTTTCCCACTGCGTTGGAAGTCCATCAAGTGAGTCCTTGTCTTTATATTTTGCAACAGGATGTGATGTTTAAGAAAGAAGCATCGGCAGGGATGGAAAGCAAATGTTCTCTCCTCCGAAGTCCTGGCGGAAGAGGCTCGGTTCCTGTCTGAGCTCCTCTGAACGTGTCCAAGTGTTATCAGTCAAGTCAAGATTGGAGACTCTAAACTAAAGAGAGCTCGCGGGGTGCCGACTGGCTGGATAAAAGTATTATTACAGATGAAAGAAGAGGACAGTCGACACCGATTTATGAGCCACGGGAGACCCGTCGTGGATCACTTCGATTCATCTTATCAAGGATAGCACCTGGCCTTCTGGCAGCAAGGACAGAGGAGCTGGAGCTTACAGCAAAGGGGAGAGAGAAATGGGTCTAACCAAGCCTTGCTGCCCTGAAAACGTTTCCTTGGTGTGCGGTTTGTGGGGCGCTCCATGGTAAACGGACATATATATATATCTATATCTATATATATATATATATATATATATATATATATATATATATATATATATATATATATATATATATATATCTATATCTATATCTATATCTATATCTATATCTATATCTATAGATATAGATATAGATATAGATATAGATATAGATATAGATATATATATATATATATATAGATATAGATATAGATATAGATATAGATATAGATATATATATATATATATATATATATATATAGATATAGATATATATAGCATACATTCATTAACATCGGAAAAGGAAGCGTGGGCATTGGATTAAGTGCAGCGGACTTTGAGATGGTCACTGCCCCACGGCCGACCAACCAGCCGGACCTGCCGGACCAAACGCCACCAAACTGGTCCAGGGAGGAGAGCCAAGATGGGAGCTAAGCTAACCCAGCTGGAACATAAGGCGACTCCACTACCCAGCATGCTCCTGGCTGTCTGATGTACGATCGCAGAACAATAAGATAGATGAAATAAGACATCAGGCGAAACCAGCAGCGGGAGGTGGGTGACTGTTACATCTTTACAGGGACCTTACTCAATCGCTGCATCCCGGATCAAGCTGCACTTGAGGGGCGGACAGCAGGACAGAGAACAGGACTCCGGGGGCAAGAGAGGAGGTGGAGTCTGTGTTGACATCATGATGCTTGGTGCTCAAACACAGTCAAAGTTGATGGAACAATGTTTTCTTGATGTCTCCTTATCATCATTAGATGTCGGGCCATATTATGTGCCAGGAGAATCGGTTTTGTTGCTGCGGTTTACATTCGTTATGATGCAAATCCCAAACAAACGCACTACAGGAATGCACTACGGTTTTCGTTCTGTTTTGGTCGTCATGTTTTTCTTGTGTTGCAAATGGGCTACAGCTGCATTTTGTTGTGCATCCCTGTGTTGCATAATGACAGTCCTTGAATCCTTGAAAATTACATATTATTTCAACACGAAAAAGCTAATCTAATTATGTCAGATGGTGATCAGATGGTCTAAGTTGTGTCTGCATCCTCAAGCACATGTATATTAAACAACCCTATAATAGATTTGAATGAGTTTGTGGAACCGGTGACAAACTGAAGATTTCTGTCGTTTGGAGCCAAACAGCTGCCAACTAGGCACTGCACGGGAAAATAAACTTGCATTGTAATTAGTTTTCTATGCAATATATATTGGGATATGAACAAATACAGGATCATTAACCCTCAATTTTGCAGGCCACATATTAAAGTTAAAGTAAACTCTATTTCTAAGCTCTAAAGAAAGGTTCCGCAGTGCCTTAACAGAATTAGTTGTGGTTATTAGATAAATAATGTGTTCCATAACACACTTATCATAATATTTCTATTTCATATATATCACTGTGTCCCTCACTGTAATGTCTTACACTTAAATACTGAATTAAAGATATATTAATATATGTAGTTAGAGAACTCGAAGACCATCAGACAAA
Source organism: Pholis gunnellus (assembly GCF_910591455.1). Lineage (NCBI taxonomy): Eukaryota > Metazoa > Chordata > Actinopteri > Perciformes > Pholidae > Pholis > Pholis gunnellus. Next base: position 21,688,675 of record NC_136536.1, on the reverse strand, counting down.
ACAGGCCATTCATTGTAGTGAGAAACAACTACCCTGATGAAGGCCACTGGGATGTCGCCTGGCACAAACTGTGACACGTTCAAGCCAAAGGATTCTTTGATTAAGTGTCACGGTGACGGCCTTGAAGGAGCAGGGGGCGCACGGTTCTTTCCTCCGTTATAGGAATATCAGCACATTATTGTTGTTTGACCTTTGTCTGTGTCGCTCTAAATGTCAGCTCACAGAGTGGGGTATCAAAGATCCTCCCTGGTTCATTGACAGCGCGACAGGCTCCGTGACAAAAAAAAAGGAGAGTGAGAGAGGTCTAGATGTACAGTAGAGAAGGAAAGACAGCGATAGAAGATGCTAAACATAGAGCTGATGCCAACAGACACAGCTGGAGGGTGACAGAGAAGAGCTGTAGATAACTGAAACGTGTGAGAGGAGTAGCTATAATTATATGGTTGACATTAAACTTTGAAATTACTTTTTTTCTCCCTTGTGCCCCCGGTTAAATACAGTATGCTTCGGAAGTTAAACAATTTCTTTTTAAACATAATTCTACATCTAATAATAGTGTAGAAATAGTGTATGTGAATGACATCAGCTGACAGGAAGTAAACACGGCTCCAAGCCGTTGACTTGCAATTAAATTCCATCAGACCGGTCTATGCTGTTAATTAACCCCCTGTGCCTTGTTTGGATGCCAGAGTCTAGAAAGTTAAGCATTCAGTCCACAAAGTGCTGCTTCATCAACACCATTAAAGACGGATGTAAATACTCAACTCACCAGAGCGTCGATGAGAACCTCGGCACCTTCCTCGCTCTCCTGCAGGGTGTCGATATCCGTCAGCTCCTGCAGCAGGTCCACCACTGCTATGGCAACATGTGGCTCAGGCTAAGGACTACAGCGCTGTGTTTGAAGAGCACTCCACCGATTTAGCAATGCACACCGAGAGCACTGTCAGACTCGCCATGAATGAAAAAGGGATAAAAATAGAGCAGAGCAGCACTCTTCTTCCTGGTCAAGCCTTAATTACCCACAATGCAACCACTGACAGATCAGTTGGATAATGAACCTATCAGAGCTGCTAAATATAATTCAGCCATCGTTAATTCTTTTAATTTACACCTGGCCAAAATGTCTTTCATGAGTTTTGTGTTTTATTTGGGATCGGTCGCATGTGTGCATGCGTCCATGAGTGAGTGAGTGAGTGTGTACCTCTGTGTCTGTCCACGGCTACTCTCGCATTCTGCTGCAGCAAACTGCATCATATTTTATTGCCTGGTTTACATTGCAGTTGACTTTCTGCTGACTCGTCAACCTCTACTCTTAACAGGCCCACAGCCGGTAGGGGTCACGAGTGTTTATACAGCTGAGAGCGTCTTTGACCCCCCCCCCCTCCCTCTGCGCCCACAATAACCGTTTTGCATTGTGTGCTAACAGCTAACGGAGCGGACAGCGTGTTTGTCTCACAGCTAATAGAACTCCCAGTACACACACTGCAGTACCTCACCATAACTCAGCTGCTGCTAAGTGGGAAAAGACAGCTTGATGAGTATAATTTAGTATTTGGCAAGATTTTACGAAGTGTATTATACGACGTCTTCAAGTTGATTGCTTGCATACATCGCCACTTTTTTGGGGCTTGAATGAAGTGTGATTTACGAGGCCTTACAGCCCATTGTTGTCTAGACCTGGAGTTCGCCCATTGTGGGTTGTATTCATTCAATAACACAATACAGCAGTGGTCGTTGCAGACACACCTGGCGGAGATCCGCACTCTACTTTATTTAATTCTACCCAATTTTCTTTTGAATGTTTCCTTTGTTCCCTCTATTGTTAGCTCGTGTAAATTGTGTATCATTTTGTAAAATGTACAAATACATTTCATAGTTATAATGAAAGTTAATTATGATATCATAATTACAGGATGAGGCTGGCAATATTCCCTATTTTGCACTGTAAACAAATACCACGAGAAGACATACACCAACAATGTGTTAGTCCATCTCTCACACTTTCTGACTCCGCTAACCCGTATGTGGCTCCCAGCCCCAAACCTTATCTTTGTAAAGAGGTAAAACATATACACAGTATAAAGTTTCATTCTGAAGTGAAAGGATATCAGTGTTTTCATGACTGAGGAGGCTCAGCAGGGAGTGGACGGCGTTAAGCTCCACCAGCAGGTGGTAGAGGTCTGGCATTGTTGCGATCACGTGCATTTCCTGGATAATGTCGTTCAGATCCAGCTCCGTCTCCATGAACCTGGTTTAAGAAGCAAGACATTTTGGTAATCATGTTAGCATTCTACGTTACCATTAATCTTAAAGTGCAGTAGAGGAATTTGGTTATTATAAGTGCTTGACTGCTGTTTTTTTTTAATACATTTCATTTTGGGGATAGTGAGGCACACAGGTATAGATTTACCAGAACATGTGGAAAATGTATTCACATACAGAATATCAGTAATTGAAATTAGTTTTAATGACGTCCTCATATACAAACATGACAGCAAAACATTGTGAACAGTCAGTAATGAGCTTACTTCTCTGGGTTGTCCGGAAACTTAATCCTCAATTCCTGATTTTTGTACGACCTTTTCTCAAAGGTCAGGATCATTTTCTTCACTGAACTCTCGTCCACGGGCTCTGCCTGTGTCATTAGAACATAAAGGGAAGGAGAAGGGAGGGAAAGATTTAACAGGGATGACGGAGAGGAAGGAAAAAAAAAACAACCTTTAACACATTAAAGCAATGAACGGGCCCTGGCACCTCCTCTCACGTTGGGGGTATTGGCAGGACGCCTGTTGACGTGACCAGGCACAACAACACAGGAACTCTGTTAAATGCAATGACGGCTCCCGCAAGAGCCTGCGACAAACGGTTTATGAGTTGTGAAAGGGGCGGGGCTGAAGTAGAGGGGCGGGGCAAATGTCACGGTTGTTAGAAGAAAAATCAAGATTATTATAACTTTTCATCGTAACGGTGATCAGATTGTCCTGACAAAATCTGAAGTCGATCTGATCATATCTGGAGGAGTTAAAGTGCAGCGCCGTAAAAAGAGGGAAAAAAAGATGTAAAATTCAAGATGGCCCACTTTGTTTTTTTGGGTTTACGATAAACATCCAGGAGACTTGTTGTCTCCACATGTTACATACACCAACCAAATATCATAGATCTAGGTGATCAAGACCCAAATCAGATGTACATTTTCACTACTTCTAATGTCTGCTAAATTGCATGAGTCTTCCAGCAGGGTATCCAGAGGGGTATCTTTTTAAAGTGCTGTGCTTTGTCAGGTCAACAACTCCTGCATGTTCCTCAGTAACCACACCTGTCTTTCAGTGTTCAACAATGCAATACATTTCTAGAAATAATAATATTAATTTCAATACTGCCTGGTTGGTGCTAAGACATTATTTATGGTCACCCTAATTATGAGGGTGGAGCAGAGTAGTAATTGGGGGAGCGTGAAAGCATTTCACTAGAAGAAGAAGAATGCATTTGACCGCCTGATGGCTTAAAAGCCTGCAAAGTGTTGGAGAGATAATAACTGGTTTGGAAATTACAATTGTCTGACATTACGGAACAGTGCAGCACTTTCCTCTCAGTGGCTCTTGACACCTGAAAAGGCTGCAGTGTCGGATAATTTGAACATGATAATAGATGTTCAGTTTTCTAATGGAATAAAATAACGTGTCGACACCAGTACTGACAACGGGTTATTTTTGACCTGAAGTAACCACAAAGAAACTTTCCTGGTCCTGATCCACAGATTGTTCACTGTTCTAGTGCTGTAGTAGTGCTGTGCAATATGACCAAAAATGTATATCACGGTATTTGCACGGTATATCACGGTATTCTTTTCAAACTCATACACCTCTCCATAAGGCCAAGTGAGCGGAAGAGAAACACCTTTATTTCAATGTTTTCGCAGTACTGGTTTAGGAATGCGGACTTTTCAGCAATTTCAATTGTTAAAATTGACCAGAGATATTTGACTTTCACACATGGATTCTCATGAGATCTGCTCTATGATGTCTTTCCTTGTTTCTCCTCCCTGTGTCACGGTGTGGGTACATCTCACTGGAGTAAGGAAACGTTTCAGAATACCCTTATTTGATTGGCTAAACTGCATCACGTGACGTGACGTGACTGTTGTGCTAGCAGGCGAGTGAGCTGTACCCAGCATGCAGTTCGGCGGTGAAATTATATAAATGTACAATTATTAGTGTTACAAATTGTTTCTGTGTCACAAACTGTTGTGTCGTGGTGTTTTGCCCTGTTAAATAGCGTGGGTTGGCGTGGAAGTTGTGGGTTATTCATTGTTGTGTTATAAAGTTAGAACCATGATCAAGGGTCCCTCTCAATACATTTAATAGAACTAGCTCCGACTGTGACGCAAGCTGCGGCGAACAATGTATTTTGCCACCTGCTGAAGATTGACATTTGTTGATACACTGTGCTCCGGTATGACGGATTCATATCGTACGGGAAATTAATACCGGTATACCGCCCAGCACTATGCTGTAGTACTTGCAACTCTACTCAAATTGCAACAAGTGAACACTGATGAGTGACTTGGACTCAGGGCCGAAACAATCCATCCTTAATTTGAACCTGTGGATAATCTGAGGGAAAATAATGTAAATAATGTGTGCGCATCTTAATTTTTCGGGAGCCGACAGTGAAGGAGACTAGTAATTCCTGGAACACATTGTGCTGCACTTCAACACTGAAATAACACGGTTTAAAACTATGAACAACAGAGGAACTACCATTTAAAACAAAAAACATGGCACTTCGCAGAGAAACAAATGGAACAATTCTGTAATAATCACATAAATAATTGTACCCACCTCAGGTTCTTCTTCATCCTGGTCCATCAGTTTCTCCAGGATCCTCTTCTTGTCCCCAGTCAGCTCCTCGGTGTCCCTCATTTCGCCCCCTCCTTCCATTCCTGCTGCTTCCCGGTACCTGGCCAGCTCCCTGGCACTCAGCCCTTTCTGCTGCTTCCCCCCTCTGGAGTCCTCATCTCCTCCCGCTGCTCCTCCATCCTCCCCCCTGGGACGCTTTGCTCCTCTATCAGGCTGCCAGGTGAGAGGAGATGGAGAAATTTAAAGTTAATGATCGTACACAAGAATTTGGTCTGTTTGGTGACGTATGAATACAAAGAGGGATGTTGTTAAGGTCTTGAGACAACCACGGTGTAGCTCAAGTTAAATGTAGAGGAACTTAAAAGTAGACAGATATTCTGCCTAACATGTAATGCATGAGAATTCATTGGAGAAAAACAATTAAATGTAATCGTTTTATCCCACACGGAAGTCTCTCCATGAACAAGAGAGAACATGACTACAGAAGCTCTTTAAGGAAACACTGCATCGGGACCTTTCATGAATCATATTCACCTACTTCTTTGTTTCACATAAGTAAAGTACACCTTCCACACAGCAGCAGTTGACGTGTGAAGTCTATCTGCGTCTGTATGTAAACTAGTTTGGGCAACAACAACAAGCTGAAGTGTCAGAGTCGTAGCTACATTCATTCACTACATCCACACAGCAACCTGTCTACGCTAACTGCTAACGTTATCTATCGATAAACAAAACCTTGGTCTGCTATCATGCAGCGCTACACAAAGCTAACATACTTTAAATCACTGGCAGTTAACAATATGACTTAAACAGACAAAACAAAGCAGATAACGAGACTGAACTGAAGCCCGCTAGCGGCCACCAGTAAATGCTAGCAATGCTATTGCAAGCAGCCCACGAATGATAGAAGTTAAGGCTAGCTAGATTCGAGTTCCTCATTGGTGAGTGCAATAAAATGTCTACCTGATAGTTCAGAAGCTCTCCGACATCCATGTCACCTGGTTAAAAACCTAAACGTAAGAATGTTTTGCTCAAGCTCATGAAGGAAACAAGAGCGTAAGATGCACTTCAACAGTTAGCTATACGGCTAACAACAAGCTCTCCGTACGCACACACGCTTGCCGTAAAACGCCTATTTTCACTGTCGTAGCTAGTGACTGCCGTAAACATTGCCTGATACCCATGATATGATACATCCGTGATTTCAACTCATGATGAACCATTCACTTTTTTTTCTGTACATTTGGGACAAACATTAAGTCAGTCACTTTTTAATATATTTCTTTCAATAATAGAATAATAAAATGTCACATTATCTATTTTGTTTAAAGTTTATATGCACAGAAGTGCTTCAAGTTAGATTTCAAATCGGATTTACTTATCCTGAAAAATATCTGTGAACAAATAACAGCTTAGGCTATTCATGCTTTATGTGGAGACAGACTGGATTGAGATTTTACAGTCCAGTTTTGCCTCAGAGGATAACAGCTGTCACAACTCGGGTCTTGGTCTGTGACAGAAGGAGACACAGGAGCATGGACAACAACAAAGCAATTTATTTACTGCAGTAGTTCCGTGTTGCACAAGCCACGAGTCAGTGGGTCAAATCCCCATAACAGGTGGAACAGATGTGCCCAGATGTGTGTCATCTAATGATCCCTGACAAAAACAAGAGCAGGATACTAGCAGACAGGGCAGATGGTCCGCATACTGTTGAAGGGATTCATGCTATCTGTGACATGTGTGTTTATATTTAGTTTTGACTGGGGTGTGAATAATAATTAGTACAAGGCAAATTGATAAAAGTAAAACATAATACAATACAGCTGTGCGATAAATATCATTTTCGTGAAGTTTAAACTGTTCAGATTGACAGTTTCAGAGACAACTGCAATATACAGTAGTAGCTGTTAAATGTTTTTGTGAACTTTGTAACGTGTTACAGCTCCACTTATACCGTTTCAGAAATGATTCTGTCAATTATAGTGTCACAAACATGTTGTTCTCAAAGTAATATAACCTGACAAAAATGCTAAAGTGTCTTTCCTGCAACAAAATCCTTTCAGCTCATTCGCCAATCCTGAAATACATCCCCTTAATGATACATGGTGAAATAAGACATTACTGTTTCCTCATCAGACCTCACATAATATAATACTGTTCTTGAGGGCACAATTTTGCTGTATTCTTTGCAGGAGAGCTTTATATGCCAAGCTGTCTTATTGTTCCAGACAGGCAGAAAATCACCTTGTCAATGAGCATCATTGGGAAACGTATGAGCGGTGCATGGCGTGGAAGCCTCCATTGCCACTCTAGTATCTGGCCAGTGATCTGTGACAGTGGAGCAACAGAAACAACATTTAAAAGGGAACTGCCAAGCAGCCAAGCTTGGCGTCTCGGAGGAACACGAGGGAAAGAAGCACTTGTTCAAAGGAAACTGAGAGACACGGAGCGAAAGAGAGAAAAAAAGAGAGCGAGAGGGGTGAAAAATACAAGTGCGTATGAAAATATCGAGGCTAGACACAAGGAGGCAGCTTCAGCCTTTATTGGGAAAACTGGAAATAAGTTATTTCCATGAAGTTTACAACATCATTTTGATTAGAAATGGTAAATTAGATCAAATCAGATCAACATTTCCCAAATTATATGTTGTGATGCTAAAAATGAGTCTTGATGGTGAGCTCACAGGTATTAAAGGTTATGTGTAACGCAAGGCTTTTGATTTAATGTTAAGTGTTGCTGACAGCGCAGCTCCAGTAAGCTGCATTTAAACAATGATGATGAAACACGTGGTTATCAGACGTGGAGAAGTCTGCGTAGCAAAAGACGACGACTGCAGCGAAGTAAAAACCCATGAATGAAACATTCAATAAGTCTTTTTGTCTGAGCGATCGTTGGGTTAAATGTGTTGTAAACTGGCACACAGGGAAGTCTGCATTTCATTAGATACAAATAAAGCAGAAACATACAATATCATTCACCGTAAATCAGATCTGAACTTTCTTAAGAAGCGTAGAAGATTAACCGAAACAGCAACAGCTAGATGCCAGACGTTTTCAGTGGTTTGTTTTTACCTTTAGAAAAAGCAAGGCTAGCTGTTTACCTGTTTCCAGTAGTTATGCTACGCTAAGCTGAGATGTGTAGGCTTCTCATCTAATTCTCAGCATATCATTAGATGAGCTTATTTTCCAACATGTCAAACTTTGATCAACAAGACACACTTTAAATCAGCTATTCTCAACCACTGGGCGGAGGCCCACTGGTGGGTCACAGAGCGCCATCTCATTGGCTGCTAGAGGTACTGACAAATGGTTACATTACATTTTAAGAATAATTGGGGGATAATCAACAAAGCCAGTTATATTTATTTCTGATTGTGCTCAATAATTCACATATATAAAAACAGTGCTTCAAGCAAAGCATAATTTCAACGACCAATGATGCTTGAATAGCACCAAGCCAACCACCAACACATCATGAGGTAGAGACACTGTTCCCTCCAATGGAGTGACAAAGAATGGATGGTTTTTTTAAACCGAAAAGTGATGTGGAGGACAACTCTGTGCCATTAAAAGCTGAAAGCATGTGAGGAAATATGACCATGAATACATTCAATTCATAATGTCAGGCAGTGATGGGGGAGCATGGATATATATTTAGGCAGTGGTGGGCCGTCAGGGCCTGCAAAGCCTTCTCTGCTGGCCTAAACAGGATCACAGAGTTATAGCTATTTTATAATTTTTCTGAAATACACTACATGTATTATAATTTATAAAAATATTTTTCCCACTATCTTATTTTTTTCCCCAAAGCACACACAGGCGGGTACTCCTACAGAAGCCTAGTGCAGCAGTCCCAGCTGCAGTCAGAGCAGAGAGGAGACGCACTCTATCTGTAGGTGTTGGCTTCATTTTTGCACGAAACAAATAATAACCGTAGCTGTGTTTCAGCTGCAGGAAGGCCCAGGTATAAAATGCACGGCCCGCCACTGTATTTAGGTGATTATATCTGACAGTGGCATAAGGCATTTTTAAAACCCAGTTTATGTTTTTATATTTGAATGTAAACATGTCAAATACAGTCAACCAGCAACCTCGCAATCAACTCTGAATTTCCTCCACTGCTGCAGCTGCCTTGAAACCTCCATTATTACAAATCCTTTCTGCCCTACACAATGATTAACACATTCCACAATCCCTGAAGGAGCCAAAAGCTTTTCATACACAACCGTCTGCTAAATGACATCGCCTCATCATTTCCCTGCAGAATTATTCCGGGGCAACGCTGTATGATCATTTCCACAGAATCCTACCCCTTCTCCTTTGAAATAGAACAATGCAATTTCACACAAGCTGTGAGGGCTGATTGCATTAAATCGCATGAGGTCAGCGTGATTGTATCATGCTGCGGAGGCCAACATAAGTGTGCTCAAAATTCAGAGTGGCAAAGCTATCATTGAAAGAGAAGGAGAGATAGATGATGAGGACCGATTGGCTTTATCATTTCCCCTCGCTAAGTAAAGTGGTGCAATCAAATGATTTTCTCTCCCCTTAGATATGATTTGAGTTATGAATCACATCAGCAGCCGCCAACACACAGTTCAAGATAAATTTCTTTATCTCGATTTCCACAACAGTGAAGATTCAACAAGTTGTTCGGGTCATGATGGCAGGCCTTCTATGGATGAAGGAAGCCTCTCTATCAACTAAGTACCATCCTTCTCGCTAGGCAACCATTAGATTAGGAAAAAATCCAAAGTAACAAAAAAACGAACAGGATTTATTTTGACAGATTAGTCAAAACCATCTCAGATCAAAAATAGCGCCAATGACTCTTTTAGTGGTTGAGCATGGAGGGAGTCCACCTTTCTCATCATTTTTGCAGCTCAAGATTTCTTACAATCCAGTGAAATTGTATTTTCCAACATTTGCAACATGTATCGTATTTACATGCCAGTGGTGGGCCGTCAGGGCCAGCAAAGCCTTCTCTGCTGGCCTAGACAGAATCACAAAGTTATAGCTATTTTATTTAATTATTTTTCATAAAATATGCTACATGTATTCTAAATATTCTTTCTCATTAGCTTATTATCTCATTGCACAGCTACTGTCTTCCTCTGTTGCTCTGCTTCCAGTGCAGCTTGTTTTAAGTAGAGCTTTTATCCAATCAGATTTTGCGTATTCTTTGACATGTCAAAGCATTCCAACTGGCCTCGCCATACGTGATTGGTCAGTGGGCTAGTGGGACATGTTTGGCGGTGACAATCTCAATATCTGCTGCCTCTGTCGAGCGGACATTTTCAGCCCTAAAACGCATTGAAACATATTCAAGAAATACAACTGGGGAGGCTCGACTGTCTTCACTGGTGTGCGTGAATCGAGAAGGACTTCTTACTGGAACTAAAACGCAGGGATGTACTAAACAACCGTGTCATTAAACTCTTTATTAACAAAGAAAAGAGGATGGACTTTGTCTTTAAATAGTGAACAGCAGCCTGTGAACTGCTAGTTCAGTAAGTGCACTGCTTTTTTTTTTACATCTGCAGTACCTTTAACTGCCATAAATATTATTTATGTCATTATTTAATATGCTTGTTTATATAATATTATTTGTACAACTTGTTTTTATGAATATGGATTTTTGTTTGGTTTTATATGTGATAGAAACTATTGTTACGTCCTATGTTGTGCTGGGACACATTTAATCGTGGCACAGCAACAAGAAGACACGTCAAGCGGCAGAAGTTGATATACTCCGCGTAGTGTTAATGTTAAAATGTTAAAGATAAGTTTAAGTTTTAAGTGATCATCTTTGAAGATTCATGTATTTTCAAGTGGACTCATTTTCCCTCTTGGTGCTGACAGATGAATAAATCCATCAGTAACCAGGACTAAGGTGTTGTGTATTTCCTGGAGGGAGTGATAGGAGCGTTACTACTGTGTTCATTTGTCTATGGTGTCGTTTTTATGATATGGTTAATATTGTTCCCTCTGATGTGAATAATATTTGAATAGCCCGTGCCCTTGAGTGTGTGGCGGAATGCGTGTTTTAGCACCGCAGTTATGCTGAATTGATTTTGACTATATGCATTGTCCGTTAATGAGGAAGCATCCCGTCATGCGCGCATTCATGTATCTGCACTCTGCAGTTAGTGTATTTGTAGGTGTTGAGCTTTGTTTTTACACAAAACAAATAATAACCGTAGCTGTGGCGTCATAAGGAGGTTATTAGGAGGTGGTTCAACTGTAGTAGGACAGCACTGAAGGCCCAGGTATAAAATGCACGGCCCGCTACTGATACATGCTGTATGCTCTTGACAGTGTGTTGTGTTATGTGTATTGTATGTACCTTTGCTGTACTTTGGAAAAACCTAACAAATTTCCAAGCAAAGTCAATTCAAATTTTTCTTGTAACACATTTTATGACTGGATTTGTAACTGAAACATCAGTCTGACAGTTGGATGGATGACTGGATGGGTGTATGGTGGGTGTATGGATGGGTGTATGGATGATGGATGGATTGATTTATTGATGGATGGATGGATGGATTGATGGGTGGGTGGGTGGGTGTATGGATGGATGGTGTATTGATGGATGGATGGATGGATGGATGGAAGGGTGGGTGGATGGATGGATTGATGGGTGGGTGGGTGTATGGATGGATGGTGTATTGATGGATGGATGGGTGGATGGATGGAAGGGTGGGTGGATGGATGGATGAACAGATTGATGGATTGATGGGTTGATGGGTGCTCCCAGTAGACCACCCAACACAAAAACATCTGTACAATATAAAAAACACTGTGCAATAAAAAATGATTCTGTCTGTATATATAATATTTTAGTTATTGTGGATTTTTTACTCTTTTACTGTTTTATTACTTATTTACTTATTTATAATACTTGTTTTGATCTTGTTTTGTCTCTTGTTTGCACTATCCACTATGCTGCTGTAATCCTGATTTCCCCGCTACGGGAATAATAAAGGATTATCTTATTTTATCTTATATTATCTTATATGGAATGGATTGATAGACAGATGATGGATGGGTGGAAACATGATACGGCCATTTTGCAACCTCCACCTCACAGTTTCATGCTCAAATAGTGTTTAAGCCTATTATTGAATGGAACCTCTTGAGTGACAACTTGTCTGGTTGTGAAGCGCCATGGACAGACAAGGGATCGGCTGATGTAACAGAGAGATCAACAAACTCAGGGGATGCTAACATTAGTTTCAGCACATGAGGAGACAAGCTACCACAAGTAGTTCTCCTCCCTTTGTGCAGTTTACATCACAAAAGGAGAACTCAGCACTGAGAACACAAACAGGTACTTTGAGTCACATCTGTCAATGCCACTGTGTTAGTTCGATTTAGATATGCCACACTTTGATGGGGTTGGACAGCGGTTGTTATTTGTGTTTGCAATATTTGGTGTGCTGGGAAACTTGAACCCACTCACTGCATGTCTTCAGTGTGGTAAAAGCAGATTAGAGCATAAGCACTTCCGAGTTGTCACTGTAATTGGTCGAGTCATTCTGAGGGCAATTCCCGCACAACGTCAAAGCAGCATTACAATTTCGACTAATGTGCATTGTCGCAGCTGCAGCTTAGAAAGGTCCTAGATTTTCAGTGACCCCCTGCTGTGAAAAAAAAAACAGGAGAAGTTGGCTCATTTAAGGACTCTAAAGGACTCAGACTCCAAATTCATTTTCCCACTCTCCTTCTGCTCGTCCTGTAACTTAAATGTTAACATCAACTGATTACCAAGCGCTCATTTGCATAGGTTGCATAAGGTAAATTTGCCTTGTTTGCATTGTGCTGACATAATGCGATAGACTAATGAATGGGTGGATGTGTGTTAGCGTGGTGCTCTCCTGATAAGCAAAAAGCCTATTTTTCTGTAAATGCTTTCAAGGAAGTCAGTAAGAGTCTAAAGGCTTTCCTCTCCATTGTCTGGCATACACAAACCTGACACAGATAGAGGCTGGAGGCTGCTGCCCGGCCTGCTGTAACATTGTAGAGAGACTAAGAGGAAAAAAAAGAGGGAGAGAGAGAGAGAGAAGGTGGCAAGAGGCAGAGCACACACTAGACTCAAGAGATAAATGTATGTAGGAGCAGCGTAGGAGGGGAGAGAAGGAGAACAGGAGATAGAGGAGGTTGAGAGTGGCAGGCAGAGATAGAGGAGGGGAGAGCAAATTAATTTTATCTCCATTATGAATACGATGGCAGTGGTGTGCCGCGGTGGTGGCCCACGCCTTTGGGTGATAGCGGACCAGATGTAGCTTATAAGAGCAGCCTGCATACGCACAATTTGCGGACGGAAAATCCTCTGAAACACAATTTCGTGTGTTCTCATACAAAAACTCTCCAATGAAACTGATACTGATTAAAATGTTTTAGGTGGATTAGCAGCTCCTTAAGGGCATGAAAATAAATTGTATTAATCAATCCACCCCACCTCCCCGTGTATAGTAAGTGGAAACCAGATTTAAAGTCACACAGCCACCAAACGCAGGGAGCTACTATTTCAATTGCATCTCAGGATTCTTTATGGTCTCAAGGAGCTCAGAATTCACAAGTGAATACTGCAAACAGCAGTCTGACAAAACATATTCACAGACACAGACTGGAATTCGGCAAAACAAAATGCTAAAAGCACTATTTGTTTGCTTGCACTATAGAGAAGCTTTTTGCAATCTGCCATCAATTAATAAGGAACATTGGTCTGTTCATAATAGTTCATTTTTTTAATTATTAAGGACATTTCTTACACATTGCACATTTTAAAGGTGCCCTGTTGAGTTATTAAAAAATAAAGTTAAGTTTGCATTCAGTGTTACTCACCAAACCACACTGTGTGTATCCTTGAGGTCTGAGAAATGTGTCGAGTTGAATTCCTGCCTCATAAAACATTTCCAAAGCTGATGTGTTTAAAACATATTTAGCATTATTTACATCCATTTAATTGCCTGCGGTCTTCTTCCCTGCCTTTCCTGGCGGCTTTGAGAGGTAAGCTCAAAACACAAGTGATGCTTGGAAACCAAATGTTTCATTATCTCACATTTTTTATGAATTATCCTCAACAACTGAAGAAATCCCTTTGGATAAATCCCTCCATCGCTCCTTCTTAGTGCTCACACGCAGGATCAAGTCCCTGAAGCTTTGCTTGTGCACACACACACACACACACACACACACACACTCACACACACACACACGAAAAAATTCACATACATATACAATTGTATGGGAGCACACAGAAAGTTCTACACACCACTTATTCCCACTCAGATTCTCTTTATCATTCCCTCATTGAAACGTTTCCACACACGTAATCAAATTCACACAATACAGAGATCTGATAGCGGGATTAGCTGTTCGGATAAAAATTTGAATTAGACGTTATTGCCCCACAGCGTTACAACACTAAGCTTCGGGTTGAAAGATTCATTTTTTGCCAATTAGAGGAAGAGGAAAGCAGACTTTGTTTGAGGGTGTGTGAACAGAATCACCTATCTATCCAGCTGAGACCAGGGGCAATCTACCCAAGTCTGTACATGTGCTCTAATCATTTGGGAAATCCCCAGTGCCAATGCAGGTTGTATACAAGAAAAAGGACGAGACCATTTCAAAAGCATCAGAGCTCTGTCAAGTACAGGACCAATTTAGAGCGAGAGACAACACGACACATGAAAAAATGATTCACTTTGAACTAATAAAAAGGCAGTCATATTTCGTTCCGACTGGCTGCCTGGGTCAACTTTAAGAAATGCGACAGACACAAAGTGATCAAAAGAGGTATGACAGTTGATGCCTGCAACACTACCAGAGCATCAATGTGCTCAGTTGTTGATTGTCGCATGAGTTGGAGGACATTGCACAAGTTCTCGGTGGCGTACCCTAACGTTAAAGGAATAGTTGGAGAGTTTGGGAAACATGCTAAGTACCTTAATGTTGAAAGATATGAGAAGATTGATACCACACTTATGTCCGTACACTAGGCGTTAAGCTAGGGGCAGCAGGCGCTTCTCTTAGCTTAGCATAAAAACTGGAAGCAGCGAGGAAACCGCTAGCCTGGCTTATTGCCTACCAGTACTTCTACTTTTTTTGTCAAACGCAAAGGTGCTGGCAGTGGGGACAGACTTTCTCTTCAGCATGTCAGCTAACCGTTAGCATACAGACGTTCTGTCAGATAGAGTCGTAAGCGTCATAGCGACAACATTGACTATGGCACATTGATTGAGTGGCACACAAATAGACGGATCAGTGTTGTTTTATGTTGTGCATGGTTTATTTTTTTTTTATATTGGTTAGGGACATAACATGATAAACAATTCAAAAAATGCACTTCGAGACAAGGGAACCAGGTTTTAGGATTTGTTCCTGCAGCACTCTATGGAAGGTGACCCCCCCCCCCCCCCCTTTACTCTGAATGCATTATGACTTAATAGAAGTGTGGGTTGGGAGATGAAAACAGATGTGAGATGTCAGCACTGAGCTAACAGCTGCGAGCTGGCACTGGGGAAATAACAGTGTTTGAGTATTCCAAATCCGCCTCGAAGACATGACCACAACAGGGATACGAACCTGCACCAGACAGACAGAAGTACCTTGCTCGAGGACACTTGAGTGGCAGATGAGGAGGAAGCAGAGCTCTCGTCGTTCAGTCACCCTCCACTAGAGGTTTGAGCTATTAGTAAACATGTGTGTTGAGATATTTAGCATTTGATCAGCTTTATTGCTGTCTAGCTACTGCCGCACCAGCATGTTTGATTCATTTATCTATAAGCGTGGGTGTGTGCATGTGCAGAATGTCACCTCCGCTTGCCAGACACCCTGAGGTGGCCTAAATAGTTAATGTAAAGCAACTCCAATCCACATAAAGCCAACCCAAGACGGAAATAAAACAAATCAAACTGCCGACAGGGAGCTCCGATTGTAAAATACCAGTAAAATATAGGACACTTGTGGGTGAACAACAAGCAAGATGAGATGTTTACTGTCAGCTTTGAAGGACGTAAAGGACACAATCTGCATTTGGGCGAGGGGAAAAAGAAATCCAATTTCACTGTGTATACCGCAGTCGCATTTTAATGTCAGGCGTAAATGTACTCCAGCTGAATCATATCCAGAAGCAAACTGGATGTGAGATGAATGTTAAAGGGGCTATAAGTAAAACAGTTACTGCCGAGTAGCACAACATGGCCGCACTACATTTGCAGGCCTCTGCTCTGATTAGCAAGCCTATTCGTCTTTCTCGTGACACAATCGGACAGTTACAAGCCACCGTAGCTCAAGGAGACAGGAGACGGGGGTCAGGCACTTGTGCGACAGTTCATCCGATTGCTTGTTGATTACCCGCTTCGTTTAAGGTCAAAGATTATGCAGCTCCAGATGTAAGGACGGCAGAGTCGGCATCTGTCTGTATGTCATTCTGTCAGTCCGTCTCTCTGTCCGTGTCAGCTCCCACCTACAGTCCTCTGCGGTGGCGAGCCACAGGCGGTTGGCCTCTCCCCGTACGAGTCTGATCCCCACCGCCTGTGAAGTCAAATGTTGACAGAGAATCACGAACCACATCAGAATACTAAAGAGGCCAGAGGGTGTTTTTATGTGAAAGACAGAGAGATAAAGAGAGCAGTAGTGTGTGTGTGTGTGTGTGTGTGTGTGTGTGTGTGTGTGTGTGTGTGTGTGTGTGTGTGTGTGTGTGTGTGTGTGTGTGTGTGTGTGTGTGTGTGTGTGTGTGTGTGTGTGTGTGTGTGTGTGTGTGTATTCGTGAGCGATCGTGTCCTTCCTGCACTGTAAAAATTACAAGCTTGGTGAGGGCTTGTATTTTAGAGCGAGAATGATCATCCTCGCCCATGGGTATTTTTTTGTGAAACTACAATGCTGCTCCTTCTCTTGAATTCCTCTGGTTTCACTTCAAATGACCTATTACAGGGAATAATCACAAAATAACTATTTTTCTCCTTTTGTCCTGAAACAATTCACATCATGCTGCTGGGAGTCTGCAGTAGAGTGGGTTGACTGAGGCGATCTTAAAAAGAAGCTGATGAGCTTTGATAGCAAATAAAATCTCTTGCCAACCTTAAACATTTTTCTGCAGTGCGTGTCTATTATTCTTTTGTGCCTGGCAGTGCGAGTGTGTGCCTGTGTGAAGAAAGAGAATATGAGAGTAAAGGAGATGGAGATGGAGATGGCGATGAAAGGCCAGTGTTCACTATAGCGGCTGGCCTGCACGGCTCTGTGGTTTCTGAAGTGTGTCTTGGCCCCTCATGCAAATGAGCTTGCATCTTATCAAGCTTGTCACGACACCCAAAGTCCAAATAATGAATACTGGCCATAGTGGTCGGGTGCGCTTGCTTTGCTTCGGTCTGTCAAGCACATTGAAACCTCTAGAATAAAAAGCACTACGCCGGAGTTGCAATGAGAGCCAGGCTTAATGAGGTGTGTGTACCGTCGACTGATGAGATGTAATCTTTGTGCATAAAGAGTCAGCATACATCAACAGTATTTTTCAGGACAAGTCTCATTTACAAGTCTCATTTTCTAATGTACCATTAAGGGAAAGCTGCAATATGATCATGTGAATAACTAACATCACAGCATTGGACCAACTGTAGTGTTATTCTATTGAAAATCCGATAATGATGATAAGCTAATTATGCACACGTGCACATCTGCTCTGCTGTAATTGCTGCTTTCATACGTATGGCTTGAACCAACACAGTGAAGTTTTGTGCAGCAAAACCAAAACAATGAGCTTAAAGAAGCTGAACCGCTTCATAGAGCACTTCACAGCAGCCCACTGGTCCTATGCTTAGGTTGGGTGAAATAAGGTCAAATTTCATGTACGTAGGCTATATGACAAATGTAATAAAGTTTAAGTATAAGAACTATGGGGAACTGCAGAGTCAGGTGATACGTATCTGTGGGTTTGGCACTACTACAATACACAAAGTCATTTCATTTAATGTTCATACTAAATTATTGATTAGCGCAGCTTTTAAGTTCCTTTTTTATGCTGAAGCAAAGAAATTGCTGTGGCTTTAATTGGTCTCCTTTTGGTAATTGTACATTTTTACAAGTATCCCTTGTAATTTAGTGTGAATGTAAGCATCCCCCCAAATACTAATTATAGTTATGACCTTGCTGTTTGCTGGGTAAATAACTGATTACAAGGATCTTTTTTTGTCATTGTTCAACAGGGTTGTGCAACAAAATGCAGTGTGTAGTCCCATTTGACTACATAAGAAAAACACACAAAAAACAAAACTACATCATATGGGGTGGGTGGAGGATGAATTGAGGATGAATTGAGTATCAAAGCCGTATTGGGTATTGTCTTTGATTCCATGGGCTCTGCGCAGGCACCTCTTGTCACCAATATCACTGATAGTATCAATGAAGTTCAATCAAGTATCAATGTGTTTTTTTATTGCTCCTCTGTAAAAGTTAACAACAACTTGGCATTTTGCCTTCTTAAGTTTCCTAAAGAAATAACCGGGAACTTAAAACTCTTTACTTACTCCACCTTAGCGATGGATGACAGGCGTGTGTGTCTTTCGGCTGGATTGCAAACGGAGTTTTAAATAACAGTGACAGAGTGCAGAGTGATATAGCTGAAATCAGAAATCATCCCATCAGTAAACGTCTGATGTATGTCATGTAGGAGTGATAGAAAACCTTGTAAGGATGTTTTATCTGCAGTGTGGACATAGTAGTGAGCCTTTTTACTCTTTGTTAGTCTGATGAAGACACATGTATTGTGTTATTTGTTGCTGTTTAATCTACAGTCCATTCTTTTACATTATCTTATATAGCATTGTCTTCTTTTTAGTGCTTTCTATATTCTACTGTCTTCCTGTTGCAGTCATCCTTTATCCTCACGACAATCATTTAACCTTAACCTTATCTTGAGATCACATTGATTTTCTTGCCAGTGTTATTGCTATTAAAAAACCTACGTGAGGACAATAAGTCAATGTCAGTGTCGTTTTTTTTGGTGTGAGAGGATGTTGTGTTTCCCCTCCCTGGCGTCTCTTTTCCTGTGACATTATCCGAATTATCCAAGTTTGTTTACCTACAGAAAAAAAATTGTGGGTTTAAAAATGACTGAGTCATTGCTCTGCCCTGCTGATGAAGTGAGCAGATTGGAAATGGGAAGGTTAATGAGATTTTTACAAAGTGTCCGTCTAGTGGTTTGAACTCAGATTAAATTGACACACTCTGATTAAAATTAATTGACCTGTGAAATGAGTGTGTCCCTCAACAGTTAAGGATTGATGGCTATCGCAGAGGGGTCGAGAGAGAAGAAGACGGTGATGGAAAAAAGAGAAAATAAACTTAGTTTGGATGGATGTAAAGGAGAGATATTGTAAGAGACAGCTCATACGCCTTATAAATGATTAAACAGGAGAGCCCTCTGTCATACACTACTGTGCACGCATACAGAGATGGGCAAAAATACATCAAAATGTATTTTGATACAAAATACAAAATACCCCCAAATAAATGTATTACAACAAAATACAAAATACAAAATACTGGTGCCAGAAAATGTAACAAAATACATGTATTTTGTATTTAAAATATAGGAAATACTTTTTTCTGGATTTTCTGTTTTCTCACAATTTGGTATAGCAGAGCATTCAGGTTTGGGCTATAATGTACACAAAGCTCTGGTGAACCGCACAAAAAGGAAGAACAGTCACGGAATGTCAGTGTAACTAAGCAAAGCTATTACAAGACAACAACTTGATTGATTATGTATATATATATATATTTGTATTAATGGGACTTAACAGCCCATAAACTTTGGCGTTGTATCAACAAGAAAATATTCATCACATATGACATACAAGCTCCCTATCTCCCTCTTCTTAAATGATTCTGGCAGTCCCTTCAAAATCATTGCTACTAACAGCCCGTCACTCAATGTCTCACCTGCGTTTCTCAATGCTGTGATGGCGGTCTCTGCGCGTATAACATACTCCGTCACACTCTCACTGCTCGACTTTTGAAGCAAAGTCAGTTCTGTATACACACTAAATACGTGTGGCTTCCCTTTGCCAGCATAATAGTCTCTCAGAATCGTCAGTACTTTCCGCCCATCGTCTGCCGCTTCTCTCATTACTAGCGACAAACTTTTATCATCCAGAAACTGGATTAGCTCTGCGTATGCTTTGGCATTTTTCGTCTCGTAGGCTGCCGGTTCTTCATCCTCGGTGGGCTCATTTAAAATAGTATCCTTTAGCCCTTGCAACCGAAGATGGCCCAAAAATTTCGTCTCCCACAGTTCATAATTTCGCCTACTCATGGTGCTAGCATAGTATGCGAACTCTCACTGGACACGCGGTACGTTGTGTTGAGGCTGAAACTGGTGGAGGAAGCGCAAGGCCGCTGCTGTGTTTACTTCTTTCTGCGCAGGCGCATCATAAAGTAACTCGATCCGGTCCAAATTCAAAACAGTATTTAATTAAACAATGACGACTGTAAACTGATGATGACAATTACAACCTATAATACACTATCGATAGTATGCATCTCGAGAGCAGAGACCACGTGCAACTCCCCTCACAGGCCCGACCAAGTCGGATCCTGCAAAGCGAACTACCATGGCCTGGCGCACGTCCTCGCAAACAGTCCTTTTATGTCCTTTGATGGTCGGAAAGTGTCCGAAATCTGTCGTAAAACACAAAGGCCGTCTTCTGGGGGTCAGTGATTGGCTTCCAATCGCTCTGACGCCTCCTTCATCGATCCACTGCTCATCTCAATGGCTGGACCCCTTGTGACATCACCTCTGACATCACCTCTGACCTGCCCTCTGTCCTGCGGCCGCATGGTGTTTACCCAGGAGTCCTCTCTGTTATTTTATGACCGTCTGCTTCCCTTCAGTTGTCTCCGGTTCTCCTCCTCCTTCCTTGGCCATTTGTCCAGCACCTCTGTGTCCCCTTTGATGTCTCTTCCTCATGGCTCAGAACCCCCTAACTATGTGACTGTACTTTGGTTCAACACTTCCAATGATTATGTTAAAAGACTCCTACAAGTAAACTTATTGCAAACATATAATATCTTCTATAAGTAAACATCCTGTAAACCTATATTACATTCCATAAGTAAATATATTGTGACTCTTAACATAATTTACATTCTCATCATTGTGACAATTTTATTCACCACTAGGGGTGCTATAAATTCTACTAAATAATGCTTTTAATTCTTAAATTCTCCACAGTTGCGACTTTTCTCTCGGTGGTACTTCGCTGGATAATTTTCTCTGGGTGACCCTGGGTAGCTCTGGATAACTCTGGGCCCATAACCTGTTAGCAGATGTAGATTGTACAGCGATGCTGGCGTGTATACCCAGTGCTAACCCGAATGTAATTACGGAGGAATAAAACAACGTGGGGCATCACTTCTGTTCAGTGGAACTCTTTTTTCAAAGTAAAACTTTATTGACACGTCACCTTCAGCACCTCTTATTGGCTGTTCTCTTTGTCCATCACACAGTATCTGAATTAACTCTATAAAGCCTGCATATGACAATACAAATAGATAACATATAATTGAGAACACATTTCTACGTGCAATGCCTACCCTGTGAACATTGGTTCCAGTGGCGGCTGGTCAATAGGGGGCCATGGGGCCTGACCCCACCTTGAGCCCCAAAAAAAAAGAAGAAAAGAAAATCCTGTGTTTTTATTTTGAAGGGGATTTTGTATGCAGCCTGTCTGCTCATCATCTCCGCTTGTGTGCACGGCTCAAAACGCGCAGCTAGTGGGGCTGGCCCCACCGAGGCGGGTCTATGAAGCAGTTTAGCCAATTGCTGATTAAAGATAGAAATGAGTGACATACAATTTACCCAATCAGCGTCCTCAAATAGATTCAGAGTGGGGCCAAAATGATTTGGCCCCAAGCTGCGCGTTCTCGTCAGGAGAAGTCTCGACAGGCGAGCGCGAGCGCTACTCCCCCAAGACCCGTTTGAGAGGAGAAGTTTTAGGAGAAACTACAGGCCAAAGAGCTGACCCCAGATAAGCCTGACCTCACAATCAGACAGCAGACTAGCGGGAAAAGGAAGCAGTACATGAAGCTTCTCTACTAGCTATACCAGACAGGTTTGGCTAGCTGGATGCAGTCACGCTAATAACTTAAAACAACGGGAACAGATCCAGCACGGACAGTTACTGGAGTGCGGGATGAGGAGGTTAGGAAACATGAAAAAACCAGGTTTGGGAGTGAGGGATGAGGAGGTAAGGAAACATGAAAAAACCAGGTTTGGGAGTGAGGGATGAGGAGGTAAGGAAACATGAGAACACCAGGGCACACATGAGAACTCTGTCAAGCTACATATTAGGCAAAGTGAACATCTTTTCTTCTACATAGTTGTCCTCAGTCTCATCTGCTTAACTTGGTCATGGAGGCATCAATATTTAATTGAGATGGTAAATTAACAGTGAAAACTCATCATAGCTTATATCTATATATGCATTTTATATTAATATATATATATATTGAATTGCCTGTGAGGGTGACAAAAATAAGATGTTATTTACTGCTTTTTTTCGTGTTGGAATAAATGTTAAATATTTAACTGCAAAGTAGTAATGCGTGTTTGATACCTTAATTTGTTTGCATTAAACCATACTGGGATTTTCCACCAGCCGCCACTGATGTCACAGTTCCGTTGTTCTCATACTGCACACTCACTAAGATAGCAAGCCTGCAGTTTAAGTACTTCAGAGATCCTACAGCATCGTCCTCCTTTACTGGGACCCCAAAAAGAGGAATTTTAGGAAGCTTTCAATTAAAAATGAATATTTATACTAAGATGAGAGTCCACAATACCTTTTACATTTTAAATATTAAGCAGAGCATCCTTTGTCGCAAAATAATATGGACCAAGTCAAAGAAAAGTCATATTACAGTATGTCTAAAAAGTTTAAGTATTGTATATTGAAAAAAGTCATATAAAGTATGTCCAAAACGTTTTTGCCAAATCCATGCAGCATAGCTAAATTGCAGCTAGCTGGCTAACCTTAGCTTGCTTGCTCGCTAACGTTGTAGCTAGAAAAATATGAATTACTTCACAAGCTAAAAAAGTCATAGTTTAGCTTTAGCATGTCGAATAAAGTAATAAATAAGTCACAGTATAGCATATTGAATAAAGTCATAGTAGGCCTATATTATGTCAAAAAAAGTCATAGTAGTAAAATGTAAATTGGGTAATAGAAAGACTTATTATTATTATTTGTCTTAATAACTATTAACCACCAAATACTTCAGTTCAAAACAGTTTTAAGGTCTTAAATCCATCAACTGACTAATTCCCAAACTCAGGAGCAGGTGAGATTGGATGTTGCTATAGTTACCATCAAGTACACGGGCATTTGAATATGAATTTGCAAACATAGACAGCTTAACAATGTTAAAAGGAGAATTTGTTGAGTTATTTGCAACAGCTTAAACTTTTGTTCTGACTTGTGACTCTGCAAAGCAATAGACACATTTTATTTGTAATATACAGTGTTATTTCATTACTGCTAACTGGTCATAATGTGTGTAGTTTTGTGAAAACTGTGCCATGGAAAACATAGTGAACGCTGGACTAGCAAATAGTGAATTCATAAAAGAAGACATTATCTGCCCTTGAGAATAGAATAGAATGCTGGATGGAACACGCACTGTTCTCTGACTCGAATAAATTAGAATGTTGACGTGTCATCTTATGTATGAAGCCAGGTTAATATGCAAATTAAACTCAGTATCTTCCAAAACTTTACAGAGGACAGCCGGACAGCTCTGAGGCTCTGAGGTAGGCCGCAGCATATTTTCAGAACTGCCCCCAGGTAGTAGCTGGCTTCTCGGAGCCAATGCTGACGGTGAGTGTTTGAACTGGGGGGAAGACTCAGTCGCGCTCTTGAGTCCTGCCAATGATAGGTCACTGTGTGGCTTACTTCGCTGGGTGGGGCAAGCCGCAGGCTGCCGTCAGCAGAGTGTAAAGATGGTCGGCCAGTTTTCAGTGCTACCTGGGGGCAGGAAGTCTTTGTGCCAGTCTGCCTCAGAGCTCACTTCAAGCTTCCCGTGGGTCTGATGTAGGATGCTGTGGTAAGATACTTGCACCAAACTCCTGTCGTGTAAACCAGTAGCATATCTGACGTGTAACTTTGGATTCAGAATAGACTTTGACTGCTACCACTTTTTGTTATTTGGCTCAGGATGTTTGGTGCCACCAGACTGATTTTAGGATTACCAAATCCCTCCTTGAATATCAAATTGTTCACATTGATTATTTAATTAGTAGAATAAAAAAGAGCTTAGCTTACAGGAGAGAAAGGGAAATGTAGACATCTTTATTTAAAAAATATAGTGAAATTAAATGTATTATAGTCATCATTATATACATATGAAATTCAAGCTCTGCATTTAACCAATCCCTAGCATATTGGGAGCAGTGGGCTGGGTTTAGTGTCTTGCTCAGGTATACTTTGGCACAGGACATGTAGCAGCCAAGGATGAAACCGCCGCCCTCGCGGTTACCGGACGACCCCCTCTACCCAATGAGCCACGGTATTTATAATCACACAGTTGTAGAAATGTTGTATAGTATGGAAAAAAAAACAACTCCATAGAGGACAGCTGGATAGCTCTGAGGTAGGCCGCAGCATATTTTCAGAACTGCCCCCAGGTAGTAGCTGGCTTCTCGGAGCCAATGCTGACGGTGAGTGTTTGAACTGGGGGGGAAGACTCAGTCGCGCTCTTGAGTCCTGCCAATGATAGGTCACTGTGTGGCTTACTTCGCTGGGTGGGGCAAGCCGCAGGCTGCCGTCAGCTGAGTGTAAAGATGGTCGGCCAGTTTTCAGTGCTACCTGGGGGCAGGAAGTCTTTGTGCCAGTCTGCCTCAGAGCTCACTTCAAGCTTCCCGTGGGTCTGATGTAGGATGCTGTGGTAAGATACTTGCACCAAACTCCTGTCGTGTAAACCAGTAGCATATCTGACCTGTAACTTTGGATTCAGAATAGACTTTGACTGCTACCACTTTTTGTTATTTGGCTCAGGATGTTTGATGCCACCAGACTGATTTTAGGATTACCAAATCCCTCCTTGAATATCAAATTGTTCACATTGATTATTAACTTAGTAGAATAAAAAAGAGCTTAGCTTACAGGAGAGAAAGGGAAATGTAGACATCTTTATTTAAAAAATATAGTGAAATTAAATGTATTATAGTCGTCATTATTATTATTATTATTATTATTATATATATATATATTGAATTGCCTGTGAGGGTGACAAAAATAAGATGTTATTTACTGCTTTTTCTCGTGTTGGAATAATGTTAAATATTTAACTGCAAGGTAGTAATGCGTGTTTGATACCTTAATTTGTTTGCATTAAATCATACTGGGAAGTTTGCTGAAATTGATTGGATGGCCCTACCTTGAACAGACGGCAGAGCAGAGCCTTGAGCCTTGACTGCGAAGCCTTGTGCCTTGACGCTGGAGCCTGAGTGTAGACGGCGAAGCCTTGAGCCTAGACGGCGGCCGCTTGAGCCTTGACGCCGGGAGCTTTGCCTTCATGGCTCCGCCGAGCCTGCTCGGCGGAGCAGCTCCACCAATCCGACAGGTTCCGCCGAGCATCAGGCTCGGCGGAGCGGCACCGCCGATCCGACAGTATCCGCGAGCGTCCGACGAGCGGCTCTGTTGATCCGACAGGTTCTGCCGAGCGTTAGCCTCGGCGGAGCAGCACCGCCGATCCGACAGTCTCCTGACTGTCGGCTCGGTGGAGCTTGTCGGCATTGGCGGAGCCTGTCGGCATCGGAGGAGCCTGTCGGCATCGGCGGAGTTTGTCGGATTCGGGAGTTTGTTGGCATTGGTATAGGCCTGTCGGTTCAGTGGAGCTTGTGTGCCAGGCGGAGCTTGTGGCTCGGCGGAGCTTGTCGGCATGCCTGTCGGACTAGACGGCGGAGCGGAGCCCGTCGAGCCTGTCTGCACTTGACGGCGGAGCGGGGCAGGGTGGGGCGGAGCGGGATGGGGCGGGGCGGAGCCTGTCGGCAGTTGACGGCGGAGCGAGCCTTGACTTGACGGCGAATGGTTTACACATTTGCTGTGTTGTGCTTTTTAGAGTGTATATTGCTCTTCTAATTGTGATATGTAGAAGTGCTTGACGTGTTAAAACCTGGCCACAGCTCACAAATATATATATATATATATATATATATATATATATATATATATATATATATATATATGTAGCCAGGCGAAGTGGGGGTAGGAAGGTTTTTGTACTGTCACTTTAAGAACCGTGAAGCGTGAGCTACGCGAGAGGACTGAGTTCACGCGACATGTGTAAATAAAGAGCGGGAATCAGAGGCTGCTGAGAACTGAGCTGATTAGAAATACCTGAACTACGGGTCAGCGTAAGTTACGAATAAATGCAGAATCACCTTGAAATTGGGGTTAACTGTTTGTTGTTAACTGGTGTTAAGTTGTACGCATCTGGTGTTGAGTTGTGTACATCTGCCTCGTTTAGAGGGGAGACGGAAGCTGCCGTCAGTTCCATGGGTGTGGATCAGAGCGCACAGGTCGATTGCTGATGAGGGAGTGAGGGAGTGATAAATTGTGTTCCTGTGTAAATGAATGTTATCTGCATATCTTGGAGAGTTGAACAGCATGGCCCAGATGCCGAGGTTCTTTGTTTCTGTTTGGCAGGAGGAAGCCACTACTGTTGTGTTTTATATGTAGCTATATGTATATCGTAACCTTAAATTCAGTAAAAAGCAATGGTTTAGGTTTGCTGTAAATTGTAAAGTGCCTTAAAATCTGACTAATTAACGCTGTACTCTGTGAGTGCAGTCGGGGGGAAATAAAAGACCTGTTATGTAAATACACTTAATCAGAGCGTTATGTGCTAATTAGCGGAGTTGCGAGTTACAGGTTATGAAGGGTTTAAAACTCCAGGCGGGGCGCTCTAGCACTCGCCTGTACAAAGGAATGAGAAAACTGTAACTCTGAAGGACACGCTTGGGCAACTATACACTGATATCAAATCTTGGAGTAAACTGCCAGCTGAGAACAGTACGTACCACAGCTTGAGATAGCAAAACGTAGACGTCACACTTTGGAGCCTGTTAGGCTAGGCTTTCACAACATACACACACACTGAAGACGCATCGAAGGAGGATCCCGGGCGAGAGCCAGTGTGAGCGGATATGCTCAGTGCTCCAACCAGGCCGTCGCTCTGCTAAAATCGATCCCGCCTGCAACTTGACTTTGACCAATGGCTCCTCTAAGGAGAACCTACAAAACTTACCGCGCTGCCGTGTCCAAGCGCCTTTTCACGTTGCTCTCACTCGGAGAGGAACTGTTAGGACCGTGCACGTTTAACTGCTCGGCTAATATCTCTGTGATAAATAAAACTATTGCTTGAATCTAAGTAAACGCCTCGAACTCAATTTGTTAACTTGTCTACACGACAGACCCACATAAAATCTAAATGTATCTGAGTGTTTGGTCTCATCCTTTTAATTAGGCCACATATATACAGAGGGGACGAGTCAGGGTGCAGGACCCTGGTAAATAACATTCTTGTCTACGGAGAAGAGAACAACCTCATCCTCAACACAGACAAAACCAAAGAAATAATAATAGACTTCAGGAAGAATCCTCCCCCTCTACAGCCTCTTATCATCAAGGGGACCGAGGTGGAGAGGACCGACGGCTACAGATTCTTGGGAATGCAGGTTACTTCGGACCTGAGCTGGACTCCTAACACCACAGCCACAGTAAAGAAAGCCCAGAAAAGGCTTTATTTCATCAGGCTGCTCAGGAAAGCTGGTCTGAGCCGTCGCCCTCTCACCCAGGCCTACAGAGGACTGGTAGAGAGCACCCTCACCACAGGCATCACTGTCTGGTATGGCATGATGACTTCCTGTACGAGCGCTATCGATTCTGCCGACACGGAATCATTTATTTACAAGACCTTCTCAAGCCATACATTTAACACCACACGCCGCATATGAAGGCAAATCACTGTCAAAATCCGAGAGCGCAAATGAGATCCATGCGCGCGCGAAAATCAAACAGCCGCGAGCGTATTTTACTTTGACGAGCACTTTTATATCACTCCGCGAGCAAAATTCACTCTCGTGCGAGTGAAAGTCGCTCGCGAAGTTTAAACCTGTTCGCTCGCGAAACTTTAATCTGCTTGCTCGCGAGTCTTTTTCTTGCTCGCTCGTGAGTAGTTTTTCTTTTTGACAGTAAGTGGGCGGACCCAGTCTCACTTGTATCTCTACATATAATTGGTTAAATTCCTCGTCTTTGGATAAACCGGATATCACTCTGACGCAGATGCTAGGTCTGATAGAGGTGGTTTTCAATTCAATTTAATCGCGTTATTAAATACAATAATACAAAATGTGTTAAAGTCAAGTTGCTCAGATTGGTTTAAATTCACTCCATCATTCTATTACAGACAATGTGTGTTTGATAGTCAAACCTCTTGTGACACTTTTTGATCTTAATTGATTAAAACATGATGATCATATTTAATCATACTGTTATGTTTACAGAAGTTAAGAGATATAATATGAGCAACAATTTGGACCCGCTCAAGGATCTGGAGCCGAGATTAGGGACCACTATTTGTATATTAACTGTTTGCCCAACTTAAATCACTGACAAGTAATTAGTGGATGAAAAAGTATTCAGATCCTCACTGCAGTAAACGTACTAATAACATACTGATGAAACAATAATCCACTACGAGTAAAATACCTGCAATCAAAACCTTAGTCAAGTATGTTATTATCAGCAAAATGTACTTTATGTGCAGAAAGTAAAAGTACCCGTGCAGTAAAATGTACATTATTTGCCCCTGACCTGTAGTGCAATCTGAAAATCTGAAAAGTCAGAGTGATATCCAGTTTATCCAAAGACGAGGTTTGTAACCAATTATATGTAGAGATACAAGGGAGACTGGGTCCGCCCACTTACTGTCAAAAAGAAAAACTACTCGCGAGCGAGCAGGAAAAAGACTCACGAGCGAGCAGGTTTAAACTTCGCGAGCGACTTTTGCTCGCTGAGTGATATAAAAGCGCTCCTCAAAGTAACAGCGCGGCTGTTTGATTTTCGCTCGCGCATGGATCTCATTTGCGCTCTTGGATTTTGACAGTGATTTGCCTTCATATTGACTCACCATTCTGAATAATGTTTTAGTGCTTAGTTTTTACTTGCTCCCATGTCCTCTTGATAGCTGGGTTGCAACTACATGATGGTTGAAAGCACTCATAATTATATGACAGTATTATTAGTACACCATAGCATATCATTATTGTAGAACATGATTAAGGTGGACTCATGATAAGAATAGAGAGAATCACACACAATTTATTTTCACTGCTTCAATTGATTGAATTACTGATTATGAATAATACATATACTGATATGCCCATACACAGATTCGCACACGCATATTCAAACTCCTAGTTGTATATGGTAAACTACACATACATGTATATACACATATATATAGTACATGATACATAAGCGCATACAGTACATATATCCTCATAAGTATCTATTAATTCGTATCAGTTAGATACTCTTTGGGCTTGTTTTTATCTACTTATTCTGAAAGAGTTGAGATAATAATTTTCACTATAAGATCTCATTGGATGATGCATTCCATTAAGCCTACTGCCAGCAGTCACATTTAAAGAAATATCATCTGATTGATTGGGGTGATGAGGCACTTAAAATTAACCTATACATTTTCCCAACACTTACGCATTTAACTCCCTCATATGCGTTCATGATCATCTCCTGCTCATCAGCGGACAAAAAAGAGGCTCTTTCTTTGAGTTTATTGGCCGTTGTACTGTTAGGAAATCATGGTTTCTGGTTCGAATTAACGAGATTGTTTGAGCGCGGATCAGCCTTTGAGGACGCGAGATAGCCTGACATCAATCATCGGGTTAATTTAAGCTGGATGATAGGACATTTGATTGACTTAGTTGAACCACGTACAAGGAACGGGGCCCAAGCCAGAAGGGGGCGATAGCGGAGCAGCTGATGTCACCCACTCTGACCTCCAGCTGTTCTGCTTTAGGCAAACATTTCACACTGAAGTCCTTATAAGCCTCACAAATGTGCCTTCTGATACAAAATTGATAACTTAAAACAGATATTTAGTCCTTTTGCACGTTTAGGAAATACAACTTAGCTCCAAACACTAAGAGAGCCCTAAAGCTCTCTCATTCATTGTAATGTTATTTAGTTATTTCACATCTGAAAGTCTGTGACACATTCCCCTGCACCTCAGACAACAGTATGTTGGTTGATATATCTTCTCCTAAAGACATCTAACCAACATGTTTCATTACAACGGCTTACTGACACTATACTCATCTCTACATTTCAGGTTCTTTGGACTTTAGTTGGTGTTAATGAAAGAGGACACAGACAAGACTGAACTCAAAATACTTAAAATCGAACAAAGTGTTTATTCATAACAGGAGTATTCTGACGCAGCAGATCAATACGAGCTCGGACCTCATCAAAACTGTCTGTGACAGCAAAGAAAAAGGCGCTCCCCAAGGGGGAGTCACAATGATTTATATGTTCTTAAGGGCATTTTGTGATTGGTTGACTATTGGTGGAGGCGGCTCTTGGTTTAAACTTTCTGAGGGCCTCATTGGTGCACAGGACGTCCGTCCCCACCGGCACACGGATAGCCAGCCACTCCAGCGATGAGTCAGATCAGTGTGTGTGTGTGTGTGTGTGTGTGTGTTTGAGAGTTCATTCTAAAGCCAAGGTCGCTTAACTACTTCTTAGTCGAAACTGTTATTTTGTACCAGGCAGTGGCAAGACCGGGGAGTACCTGGTTCCTGTTTTGTATTAGATAATGAGGGGGCCCTGCGCAGGTGGAATACACTGCCTCACTCTGTGACTTTACACTTAGAGACATATTATGATTACTGCACATAGCATATGGTTTAAGCTTCACTAAATGTGTTTACGAATATATAGCAGTGTTTACAAATATATAGCAGTGTGTGTTTACAAATATATAACATATTTATTTAAGCTTATTCTTAATGTTTACATTGGCCAAGACTAATATTTAAAGGCAGTTTAAGATTTTATTGTCATGAACACTTGTATACTAAAAGAAGAAAAGTTCTAAACAAGTTAACAAAAAGAAACATGTTTAATAAAAATAATTTGATGTAGATTAGTTCAGTAGACACATCATATGTTCTACAATAAGAACATTTCATATCATTATGCCTTCAACACAGAAGCAGATCCACTCTGCTCAGTTTCTGGAGATTCTCCACGTGAAGTTGCTTTGCTTAAATAGCTAGCTACTCGACTGATAAGTTAACTTGCTAAACACTGGCTATGCACTAGCCTAGACAGCATGCTAGCGTCATTAGCATATTAGCATCGATCGCTCGCATGTTAGCATCGATCGCTAGCTTGATATTATAACCATCACCATGTTTATACAATAGGCTATGTAGCCAGACCCAGACATAAGTTATACATCAAGCTAGTTGACATCTGTCACACTCAGATACAATATTTAACTTGACAGACAATCCGTTGAACTTGAAGATCTGAAGACTGAACTCGTGAACTGTTTTTTGTTTCGTGGAGAAAGTATTTTGAGTATTTTAAATACAAAATTACTCCACTCTGAAGTATTTTGTTACAAATTACGTTAGATTTTTAATCGGCCCTATCAAATACAAATTACAAAATACTCAAAAGTAATTGAAATACGTATTTCAATTACAAGTAATAGAAATACTGCCCATCTCTGCACGCATACAATGACAACGCTAACGCTAGGCAGGCTTAGTGTTTCCCATATTCACCATCTAATGTGTATTAGCATGCTAACATTACAACCCAATGAAGGTGCTAGCATAGACCATATGTAAGAAGTGGACGAAGTCATCATGACACAACACATTGGTTTGTGGACTGCAATTTTTAAGCCTTCAGTTCGCATTTTGGCCGTCGCCATCCTCGATACGGCCATCGTCATCTTGGCCGTTTACAACCAGAAGTGACAAGAGAGGGTGGAGCTAAGTACAACCGAATGCTACATAAGACATTTTAGGCTCCCGAAAGGAAAGGACCACAGGAAAAGTAATGGCATCACTAAAGTCTGTAGGATTTCGAAGGACACCATGATGTCTACCAAATTGGATGCAGTGGCGGGCCGTCAGGGCCTGCAAAGCCTTCTCTGCTGGCCTAAACAGAATCACAAAGTTATAGCTATTTTATAATTTAATATGTTTTCTTAAATACATTTAATGTTTTCTTATATGTATTATAATTTATAAAAATATTTTTCCCATTATCTTATTTTCTCATTGCACAGCTACTGTGCTCCTCAGTTGCTCTGCTTCCAGTGCAGCTTGTTTTAAGTAGAGCTTTTATCCAATCAGATTTCACCTCTGTGTCTGTAGTAAGAAGAGAGGCCCAGGCCTGCAGACTCACCCAGTGCTGCCATGTGCAGTTTAAATTGAATGGGGACGATATTGTTGATTCAACCAATCAGATCTTTAGTTTGGGATTCATGGCCCCACCAGAGCAGTTTGCAGGCCTAGTTACGTCAGCTCAGAGTCCAGATGCCTCTCTGCCAGCAAGGTGCAGAGTGTGCTGTGATTGGTCAGTGAGCGGGCACGTGACTATGTGCCCGCGAAACATGATTGCTAGCAGAGCTTTCAAGTGGAAATATTTGAAAGACATTTTACCTAGCTTTGTTTTTTTAATATGAAATGGCGGAAGGAGGAGAAACGGATTTAGTGGCAGAGTTACAGGGAACGCTTTTCTCAAGAAGGACATTTCTGAACAAACTGGACAGTAAGAAATGACCCCACAGCTAGCAGCCCTGACCAGCCAGGAAAAGGATTTGTATGCAGCGTCAGAAGCGTTGCACATGTTATGGTTGGGAATGTGTTTCATTTTAACTGAGCGTCGGTACTTTTGGAGAGACTGGAGTGGATCTACAACTCACAACCGCGGCCCGCCCTTCGCCGGTCCACGGCCGAAGACGACCACCGAACGGTCGAAGGCGACCACCGAACTGCGGCGGAAAACGGACCACCGACCGGCCGCGGAAGACGGACAAGCGACCGGCGGCGGATCCGGTTGGACTTCTTACTGGAACTGATGTACTGGGATTAAACTCTTTGTCAGCATAGACAGCATTTGGTAAGTGAACTTCGTTTGTTTACCTCTACTGTTTCTACTGTTCATTTGTCTATCGTGGCGTTTTTATGAATAGTATTTGAATGGCTCGTGCTCGTGTGGT
Source organism: Pholis gunnellus (assembly GCF_910591455.1). NCBI lineage: Eukaryota > Metazoa > Chordata > Actinopteri > Perciformes > Pholidae > Pholis > Pholis gunnellus. The sequence goes on along the minus strand of NC_136536.1, from coordinate 21,655,485 downwards.
GGAATGCGTGGATCCGATGCAGGTCTGCTGGATTGATTTGTTGCTTTGTTGTCATATGAATATGTGCGACTGCTCTTGTGAGTTGGTCATTGTGTTACATTGATTTGGACTATATTGTCCGTTAATGACGCAGCGTCCCGTCATGCTCGTATTCATGTATCTGCACATTTTATTTCATTTGTCAAATGTTGCAGTGTTATGTGAATATGCGGCTTTTACACGAAACAAATAATAACCCGTAGCTGTGACGTCATAATGAGGTTATTAGAAGTGGAGAACAGCACTGAAGGCCCAGGTATAAAATCCACGGCCCGCCACTGATTGGATGCCACTCCATGAAATAGATGTTAAAAACATTTCTCAGGATTACTGATTTGCTGGTGGCACCAACTGTCTTGGCTATCCATCCAATAGTTGTCAACATATTTTGCTAAAAGCCAAGCGCGTCAAGGTCATGGTTGCACTGTAGGAAGAGCCGGCTTCAACCTCTGGGGAACATAAATGACAGTTCATGGCGATCCATCCCATCGATGTTGACATATTTCAGTTTGGACCACAGTGGTGTTATGTCCTACTGACCGACATTGCAACCCCTAGAGCCATGCTGGGAGCATGGCTACAAATAGACTAATCCTCACTGTAGATCACAACACACAGGACCGCTCCACTCTATTAACATTGATGCCAATTTTGCCTTCTTGACAACCGTTCATTTGATCTACTTCACACTTGGCAGGTAAAAAGTGTGGAGTTGTGCTGTTGCACTAGTAGCTATCAATCTCACTATAAAGCAATCTGTCAACTCTGTCTGTACAGCTGTCTCTATGTCTGTATCTGGGTGCGTCCTTCGTATAACTAAAAAAAAGTGCAATCTGCAGAAATGGAACCTACAACAACTTTGTGTTTTAGTAAGTGTGTGCAGAGGCATAATACATATAGTATGTGCAGAGAAACAGTGAATTATTTGGCCCATTCTGTACACATTGGCAGCCCATAGATTCACGCTACATTATGTTACATTCACTGTCTAGTCTCCCATTATTGTAACAGCCCTATGATTTCCTCCCTGAGGTATAACCCATTTTCACACCCTGAATGGCCCCTTTGTACAAAGAGTTGACTGCATTTCAGAGACTGCAGTGTTGCGCTAATTCACTTTCAATTCAAAGTGATGGTAACTCTAATTGAACAGTCATCAAGACAGTAATGAGAAAGCCACTTCAAGAAGTAACTGAACAGAAACAGGGTCGGGTATTTATTCTATGGAGGGGAAACAGTTGATCATACTGCTGATCAAATGTATTTCAGAAAGACGTTAACGGCTTAATTACCATACTCACTCAAAAATATTGTCCCTGTAAAGACGCAAGGCCAGCGAGGAAGACTAAAGATATTATAAACCTTGTTGGGAGCAGGGATATAAAAATCAATGTTGCTTGCATTTGGCAAGTCCATGCTTTACAAACATAACAAGGATGCTGATGGCAATAGCGACAGTCCAATGAGTGGGCATTATGGCTGCAAGGCCATAAGTGGGGTGTGGTGGATGGATGGCATTACAGAGTGAATGTCATGCTTGAAAATACTTTATTGTGTGTTTCATAAAAAGATGTACTGCTCGACTGGAAAAGGGTCAGATATTAGAGATGTGACTGAAATGGCCCCATGCGTTCTTTTTGCCTTTGTGTTCTGCAAAGTCTGCTTTTATTTCTGGATGGGCACCACTTTAAATGTACTGATCATTGAACGTCTGAATATTCAGACTGCTGCCTCGGGGCGATTGGTTGCCCCATCGCTCAGAGGTCCCTGCGGCCGATCGACCCGGTCACGGCTGTTTTCTGTCCTGGCCCCACAGTGGTGGAATGAACTCCCCACTGACGTCAGGACAGCAGAGTTGCTGCCCATCTTTCATCAGGCTGAAAACTCACCTCTTCAAGAAGTACTACCCTGAGCCTTCCACTTAGCACTCATTGTATTTGTATTAGTTTGTTGCACTTATTGTATTTATTTGTTTCTGCACTGTACGTTTGCTCTGGTTTATGCTCTAAGATGCTTGTATAGAAAATGAGAATGAGCTTCTACAAGGACAGCTTTTTGGACTTGTTCAGTATTGGTGCTGCTTTGGAAGCTGAACATGTCAGATGGAGAAAGCTGCTGAAAGTATCCACATTTTCAAGGTAACATTAAATTGAACACGTCTTTAACCACATTTCCTCCTCCTGCTTAACTGAAGCACCTTTTGACTCTCCTTCAAACGAAGCTACGCCACAGGGACAGCAATAACTTAGATTATATAGCCCACTTATTCTGGTATCCAACATTGTGGCACCATTACCCACCATGTAACTTGTTAATATGCAGATCACCTTCCTCCTCTTGCTCGGTGGTGACACTGCATAAAGGGAAATGTAGCATGAAAATACAATTACCATACAAATAAGTCATGTAAATGACACCACTGTAGGAACCTGCAATCTCTATGACTGCTGTATAATCTCTGCTCTCCATTCACGGGCAAATGATGAATAAAAGTTACTGTTTCAATCTCTGTCCCCAAACCTATACGTTTGCTCCAAAGGTGTTTTCACAAGTGTTTTCGTAAAAGAAATATAGAGTGCTAAATTGATCCACCTTGTAGGTAGAATGAGAGCATGAAGACTTTATTTATGTCTTAATTTTCCTCTCTTCCCTCGTCTCTTTTTCCTCCACCTCTAGTCTTCTATTTCTCTCCATCACTCATTCTTTCCCTCTCTCATTCACTGATCAATTCCACCATCTGCTCCTTATCTCCTTTCCTTCGTCTTATCCTTTCCTACCTTTCTCCCTACTGTGACCCTCTCTCTCTCTCTCTCTCTCTCTCTCTCCCTCCCTCAATCTCTCCCAGGCCTGACTGATGGTGTGTTGAGATGAGGCAGCCGGACGGTGGGTGAGGGATGGCCCCTGCCAGCCCCTGACATTGGGCCCCATTCAGGCTGGGGAAATGATCGATGTTAAATCTAATTTTAAACACCACCAGTTTAACTCCGGCAGACAGACGGCGAGTGGAGGCCAGCGTCTGGCACCACAGCTGGGGCAACCCGATAAGACCTACGGTTCAAGTCTACCTGCAGGTGTGTTTGTTTGCACGCGTGTGTTTGTGTGCGTTGCCTTCTTTCTTGAAACAGCTTACTTGACACAGGAGCCATCTGTCCTGTACTTAAAGGGGAGTTGGAGGGCGCTACTTTATAGACAGAGATGATGATGATTTCATTGAGCCCAATGATGAATCCACAAATTATACGCAGTCAAACATCACATAAACCAATATTTCTGATATGCAGCTAGATAAAAGTTCTGTTCAAGTCAGTGCAGCACCCTTACAATATGCAATGAAGGCTATAGATTATTTAATAGCTCTTGAAATGTGCTTTACAAAAGGCATCTGGGCACGCAGTAGCAGCCTCTTCCCCATGAGGATCAAAGAGACATTACCTCAAAGAGGTACATTGGAGAACTTGGTTGATGGGTGCCGCAGACAGGGGTGGCTTGCATGCCTGTTGTGTGGGTTGTCAAGGGATTTCAAGTCTCTCTGACGAGATCTTGGGCAAAGCATGCATGTAGAGGCAAAGGTCTGCCAGGATGAACAGAGCGCCTATAGATTGGGAGGTGTGATCTTTGGGGTATGTTTGCTCTCGAAAGTGTGGAGAAGGCTTTGAAGCGGCATTTAGCAGTAACATTTACAGAGGTAAGGAAAAACAACAGACAAAAATGGTACCATTTTCATTCAACTTCCCCAAAACTACACCTAATAAATGATTTATAACACACTACTATTTAGTTGTAAGCAGATTTAAGAACTTATTAACCTAAGAAGCCCTATAATGCTTTTCTCCCTTAGGATTCAGTTATACATTTGTTAAGGATTCGAAAAATATCCTAAAAAGCATCAATAAATCTTACACATGGACAAATCCTTATGCTGTGCAATAAGCATTTATTACTTGTTAAACAGTTATGAATTCTTCATAGGAGAAATTATAATAACACATTGATACACAAAACAATGTCTTTATTTGCTTACAATTACAGTAGAGGGTGTTATACTGTATATAAACTATGTATTAAATGTTACTACACTGCGTAGAAATGCTTAAAAAAAACAGTTTGGTTTAAACCAACATTTTACCAAAATGTCTCAGTGAAGGTGGGCTTGTGCTAGTGGAGTTTTGACTCATGACAATTCTTTTTTTAAACCCTAACAGCATCAACACTAAATCTCACCACTACAAGACAGGATGATTGTGATTATGATGACAATAAATACTTAAAGTCTGGCAGTGAAAGTGAGCTACTGTGACATCTTATCTTGTGTCACAGATGAAGCAAGGCATAAACAACAGTCAAACACAGGCTCACAGTGTCCACAGATGCATTAAAAAGGAATGTATCTCATCACCTTGCCCAGTGCGATACTGGCCAAAATGGCCATTAGGTTGGGTTTTTAATTACAGATCACAGCGGACATTCAATTTTCCCGTGTTGTTCCCATCATCACGTCAGTTCACTTAATCAACTGATTAACACAACGCACAGACAGCAGACTGATGTTGAGGACTTTGGAAGTATTGAGGGGGAATTCCCTACACATTTAGGGAGTTCATGATGATAATTATGGTCAAGGAAAGTGATGTAGTATATCGAGCAACTGTTATTGAAAGTTACGTGGTATGAGAACAAGCAAGAAAGTCCACAATAGGTGGGTTGGAGGGATGGTGGATGGATCAAACAAACAGACAACAAACACAAGACTTTCACCCAGGAGACTGCAGTCCGTGTCCTGTGCGAAACCAAAAGTAAACGTTGACTTTGCGCTTGTTACGTAGCGCTATGTAAGAAAGTATGTTAAAGGTGCTTGTTATTTATTTAAGCTAGTTACATTGCTACTGGTGTTACATTACATTGTTACATTATTATTTAAACAAAAAACCATGATGTTTTTGCTTACCTTGAAAAAGTAGTTTGTCTCCTAAACCTAACCAATCATTTTAACAATGGTAACCATGTGGCATTATGTGTTTCTGCAAGCGTGATACGAGGCTGATATTAAACGCATCGTGAAACCTTTGGTTCAGAAACGTCGGCATTCAATGTATCCCGTGGTTTGCAGAGATTTGTAAAACCAACAATTTTTCTGGCAACTGGGTAGATGGCTTTGTTGAAACTTCACCTCAGTAATTGATTTGAGAGGTTTGCATATATTTCGCTATAATGTTTCACTATAATGTACCACAAATTAGAGTCTTGTTGTGGCAATTGCTGAAAACCTTTGCAGTGATAGATAGAATTAAATTATGCCGTGAACCATTTTTTACTTTTACAATTGTACTTTTTTGCAGACAAACGGACATCACTTTTTGTGTAAGGAAATATAGACTGATTCTACAGTTATTGTGGTTATTTTTCAACTTCGGTTAGCATTGATTCCCACCCAATGTTCAAGATCCTTTGATTACCACGGCTAGGCTGGTGGAATTAATTTCAGGAGAGATGGAACGACTGTGTGAGCACACCTCATACAATATACATACAATGACAAATAGGCCGACTTTTGTGTGCCTAGTAACGCATAGCTTTAGGAAGAAGCTCCGCTTTAGGCACTCTGTCCTGCCTTGGTGGTATTCACTTAATTTGGGCACCCATATGACAAAATCATAAACTGACGCCAATGTACCAGACAGTAATCAAAAATGACAGGATGCTCTGGATTTAGCTGTGTAAAAATTGGACCGGTAAACCCTGCTTTACTCTGTGTTGTTTGAGTTGTCTCAGAAAATAAATGTTCATGTTACTTCAACACCTGCTGAGTCATGTCAGCTCCTGGCACACTTGTGCTGTGCTTGTCCTGCATGATAGAAAGGATGGTGTAGCTACCTGTCTCTTTTTTCATGGGTCCAGTGATGGCAAATGGCCAGACTGTCAAAACTCACTGCATCAAGTAGAATCCCGGAACCACAGCGTTCAGCGAAGTATCCCGTGGTTTTAATCCTGGGCACGGAGTAACGTATGGAGTCATGGAGTAACGTAAGGGGTGCTAAAGTCACAGATGGGACTGAGCAATGGCTAAACAACGTAGCAACACCCAGCTGGTTAACTGTCTGTGTGGCCTTCGGAACTGAAGTGACGTTACAAACTATGTTCAGCCCACACGAGTAATGCACCAATCGAACTACCGGTGCCCGCACTGTCAGTACGAACCAAAGATTTGCTCACTAAAGAAGGAGTAGATGTCACAGCATGAAAAAAGTAAACAAAAGGATATATACACAGATTGTTTTTAGAAAAACATTTAATTAAATTCTAGGTCTCAAAACTATGCAGACAAATCTTAAGGACTGCCACTCGCCACACACTGGACCGTGTAATTGTTCCATTCTGAGACCAGAGTTTAACTTCAAACACAGAAGTCAAAGCAACAAGCTTCTCCTTCAGTGACGTTGAATTCTGGTGTTTGTCCGTGTTTCTCCTTTAAGCTTTGAGAACTCAGCCTGATGATGATTTATGGCTGGCTGGGCGAGCTGATTAAATCACTGAACAGAATGCCAGGTAGCATTACCACGGCCATCACCGCTCTATATGGCCGCCGTCGCATGGCAACCGCTGCGTTCTTATCTGCCTGCCTGTTGTTTAACCTGCCTGACTGTCTCTCCCACTTTCTCTCTTGCCTTTTTATTTTCTTCTTCTTTTTCTTCTCTCTCTACCTCTTTCTTTCTTTTCTCTACACACATAGAGGGTCTCGAGAGAGAACGAGAGAGCCCCAATGAATCTAATTAATCTCCATGGATACGGCACAGCAGAGCCGGGGTTTTTTAAATTGTATATTGCAATTTTCCACAGCTCGACAAAAGAAGGCAATGACGCGTGAGGGCTCTGTAATGGGGTTTACATGTCTGAATTAGTCTTAAATGCAGGTCTGGTGCAAATATATCTGCACAGGCTTCAACTCCGCCACTGAGATCACGCTGGAATGTGTCGGATGTAATTCTATCCGGTGGAACGTGTTTAACGCCTCGCTTCATTGTGTTGCTGTGGAGATGTCGCGTGTGTTACATTATCACTCCAAATGTAATTTGGCCTTGATCTTCCTGTCACTATGATGTTTGCAACTTGAATACAATTCAAAGCCCCAAATGAGATTCTACAAAATATTTGAATTTACACGATATTTTGAAATTGAGCTCTGGACACAGTTTGCTGCAGCACATTTGTGTTACCGACTAACTCCTCATCGATTAAATCTACTCCGGGTCCCAAAAGCATGTCAGCAAACAGGAGAGCAGGGGAAAGGAAACTTGGCGTGGGTAATACCCAAACCTAATATCAAAAGGTTTTCCTGATATGTCGCACTCTTTGTGTTTAAAGAGGGGACTGTACCTGCTGTAAACGCTCTGTCAAGTCAGACACCTAATATAGTGGTTAAACAGCCTCCCAGCAGCCCCAGCAGTTGATGGCCTGTAAATTGTTGATCAGTGGCTTGGCACAGGCAGGGTAAATTGATTCCAGGAGAATCCTCCAGGAGCGAGGCTGTCTCTACAAAGGCCAAATATACAGCCGTGCATCCGAATGAGATGGGGGAGAGGAGGGGGGAGAGAGGCCGCGGGGAGGGAAAGAGAGAGAGAGAGAGAGAGAAAATGGTGAAAATGTCAGTGATTCAGCGTGTCAGAGAGGAGATATACACAAGGGACACTGTGGAGGGCTCGCAAGAAAGAGCAAGAATAACGCCGAAGAATGAAATTAATTGTGTGAGCAAGAGAATCATAAGCTCTGGGTATACCTGAGAGACGGAAGCAGAAATTAATTTACAAAGAATCAAAGCAAAAACAATCATGTTGTACCCTATAAATGAAGAAATCCCCCTTTGGGCCAATTCATTATTATTCAAAAAAACTCTCTTTCTGAGAGTGAGATGAGAAGATTGACATCAATCTCCTGTCTGTGCATTTAGTGCAGAGCTGAAGTCGGGAAGTGGCTAGCCTAGCTTAGCATAAAGACTAGAAACGGGGAAATGCCTAGCATGGCTCTGTCAAAAGTTCAAAAACAGACTACTTTAAAACCGACTACTTAACATGTATCATGTGTGTGTATATATATATATAAAATCTGTAGTAGGTCAAAGCAACAATTTGTGATTTTAGAGGAAGTATTTATTTGGATATAACAGTCGGGTGCAGTAACTATGCACAGAAAGCCACAGTTTTGTTGTCAAATGTAACTTCCCTCCAATCCCAAATTGATGTTTTTTTTGTATTTCTGTTCATGTAAAGTCAAGATAGAGTTGCTGGTGGACACGTTTTTGACCTGAACTATGCTGTTTGTCCCCTAGTGCTAATGCTAAGCTAGGCTAAACATGTCCCAACTTTGTATCTCTCACACAGACATGACATTTACATCAATCACCGTAGGAAAGCTTTGAGGCACATTTCTCAAAATGTTAACCTGCTGTGTTTCTAACCCAGTGAACATTGGTGAGATGCATCGTTTGCCCGTGTGACGTCAACATCTGTTGTCCCAGAAAAGATGAGCGACAGACAGAGAAATATTATATAGCACTGCATGTAATACCTTTATTTCTGTTTCAGAAATTTCAAATCAATTGGCGTTAATGAATGTACACTTGTATTAACAAAGTCTTTAGGATTCAGAGAGAGAGAGAAATCCACTGCTGCTGCTGCTGCATGACAACAAGCGTAAAGGCTTTTCACTTTGTCAGTCCTCTGCAGCCAAGGCCTCTGGCGTTTCATAGTGTTTCTTGGTTCCTATTTTTGTCACTGTATGTCTGGCTTTTTATTTTGCACGTTATTTGCAATGATAAATGATGAGGTCATCAAGGAGTCATTAAATGCATTTATTTTGGTCAAAGAAAGTAGCGTAGTCTATCGAGCAACCATTTTTGAAAGTTTCTTGGTACACTAATGAGTATAACCAGCGAGAGAATCACATACGGCGAGAGGTAGATGGGTCACACAAACACAGGACTCTCACCCAGGACACCTTTGTTTGTGTGAAACCAAAAGTAAACGTTGACGTTGTTACGTGATGTTGTTATGCTTGTTAGGTAACATAACATAAGAAAGTCAGCTGAGTGCGGTTGTTGTTGGATTTACAATAATAGCGTAATTATGGTTGTTACTTTAAGTTGTTTCGTTGTTTAACCTTAACCAAGTAGTTCTGTTGCCTAAACATAACCAATCGTATCTCACCGTTAACCATGTGACCATTGTGCGTTTCTGCAAGCGTGATACTAGGCTAAACGTATTCATGAAATGTATTTTTGGTTTAGAAAAGTCAAGATTCAATGTTTCCTGTGGTTTGAAGTAAAGTACAATGCCAACATTTCTTTTTTTTGCTGACTGGGTTGACATTTTGTGTCCAACGCAATGGCCGGAACACGATTCCCATCCTAAATAATAAGGAACAGGGAAGTGGAGAAGAAGGAGCAAGTACCGGACAGTGACTTGGCTGACAAAATCAAGTGGCAATTTCCAAGATTTATTGTGAAATGTTGCATCATGTCCAAACACTGCATATGGGCATCTTACAGTAATTGTCACTGTGACATCCAGCATCACAGCCAACTCTAGACTGTAGACAAGTATTTTCTGACCCCTTCAGGGGAAGTCCTGTACCCCCTAAAAATGTACACAAAACACACAATTAAACAACAACGGGTAATCATGCATCCTACCTAATATTTCCTCTGCCTCCCCTAAGATTATTTGATCTCTTCCAGTGATTGTCTGCAGATGGAAAAATGTTACTTCTCCCTCAGCTGACAGACAGACAGATAGATATATAGATAGATAGATAGATAGAGAGAAATAAATCAGTGTCACCAACACTCTCCTACACCCCTAAGAAAAAACAATCACGACGAAGCACACCAATTAAAACCTCGGGAGTTGTGGGACTTCGCTCATTACCTCGCAAAGTTTTGGAACAAAACAGAGACCAAATTCATCAAACAAAAGTTTAGAATGTTATTTCTGCCCCGCCAGTGTAATTTATCACGTTTAGGGAAGCTGTCACGAGTTAAGTGGATTGCCAGTAATTGTGGCTGGCCCACCTCTAAGCAGAACCGACTAAACCAGCTCATCAGGGACAGACTTGTGAAATGGAGGGTAGCGATCTCTTTATCCCTGGGCAGAGAATTGAAGGTGGCAATCTCTCTTTCTCTTAACTTGCCTGTCTTTTCTGCGCAGCGTTTTTCTTTATTCTCGGGCTGCATGCCTTAATACCCAACAGCTCTGCGCCTTGAGTGTAAAACAGATGTATTGCGAAGAATAAGTTTGTTTTTAAAATGATTAACAGAGTCATTAAATGCAGATGAATCCCTCTAAATGCTCCATTCCCACATGAATACTGATAACCAACACAATAGGAGCCGCTGCTCATAATGCGGCAGCACATTTTATTATTTCCTCTTCTTGCTGCTATGGATACATACTCTCTATATTTCACATCAGAGGAAAGTATTTTTCACAACAAATTTCACTGCAATAAGTGAAAGAGGCAATTCTCCAAATGGCTTCTTTCCACTTATAGTTTCTTTGTTGGTGGTGTTCCATGGATATGAGCAACATAAATGTGATTTCTGCCATCTCTATATAGTCTCCCAACTCTTTGTTGCCTGTGCATTCATACAGACTCGGGATGCTTGCATAACTTTGAGGAAAATGAAGAATCCAGACCACGATGATCTCGTCACACAGCAGGCCCTCAGACAGGCAACTGCAGCGCTGGATTTGCCCCGAACAATTCCAGCGTCTGGGTGCCTATATTGAAAACAAGCCGAGCTCAGCAGTGAGGTTCTGGGAGTGAAAAATGCCCATTCGTAGTCTGAATGGAGGTTTTCGATTGTCAGCCGTAATGTCGTTTACCTTGCCCGGCAGCTGGATTCTCACGATGTCCCGAGATCATGCAAAAATTACGGGATTGCAGGCCAGTGCATGCACCAATCAGCATCCTGTGAGGAGCAACAGGCAGCTACGGGGCTTAGGTGTGTGTAAATGACACAAAAAGGCAGGTCTTTGTTCAAAACAACAATGGCTGCTACTGAAGATGTTAGCATAGCTGCTGCAATAGCATCAGTTTCTATTAGAACTGGAGAGTATTTCTTCATTGAAAGAAGAGCAAATGATGAAACTGAAGGCTTTTCGAGTCTGATTGACAGGTGGTTCATCCAATCACCTGCCACGTATTATTTGAAAGTGCCTGCCCTTTTCCAAACAGTTTCCAATGACGGCTTCCCAGATGGTTCTGTCTAACAAACCATCTGGCAGCAGGTTATAATGTAAACTTACCACAAGCTATGAGGTTATGTAAGGATGGCATAGAAACCACAAGTCCGTAAGAAGTCATCTTTTAAAAGACATGTTTTATTCTAAATGGAGAAGTGACATTTTAAAAGCGATGCCTCTGATTGGTGGAGCTCGCTGTGACCAAAAAGATGTTTATGGCCCAAAAACGGACAGTGATGGTGCGGGTTGCTTCATGGTCTGCGGCCGGATTTCAAAACGGACCAACATGGCAGCTTGTTTGGAAACTTTAATTTTAGATCGACAAGTTTATAAAGTTTTTCCAGGAGTCTCCAGAGGCGGCGAGTCGCCATCTGAAGGGATTTAAGGATCGGGTACCAAAGGCGATTTAGTCGGGGGCCCTGATCACCAGAGGTGTTACATGAAACAGGTCGACAGCTGGTACAATAAATGAATGTTAAGGTGCTCAGTGGGATTGATGGTTCTCGGTCTCTGGAAACTAAAACGCCTGTCCACACACACACACACACACACACACGCACACACACCTCAGGCCCAGACCACCCCAGGTCATTTCATGTCAGGGGTCCAGGAAACGATTTCTCAGGGCCAAATGATTTTTAAGAGAGATAGATGAACCCAACTCTTATCAGACAGAGAACTATGGGTAATTACACCGGGCCCACAACTCCCATCACCCACTGTGTGTGTGTGTGTGTGCGTGTGTGTGAGTGTGTGAAAAGTGAAATTTCTTATATTTTGTAAGCTGCTCAAGCGGTGTAGTCTCTGATGAGCTGCTGGTATGATAAAGGAACCAAATTTAGAGAAAAAGAGAGGGAAAGCTTTGCATTCTTGGTTTTGAAGCGCAGCTCTCTTCCAGTGATAATCACTGACTGCCATGTATCAGCGCTGCAGCAGCTACTACATCCTGTTCTTTTTCTGTAAAGTTAAACTGCGTACAAGAACATTGGTGAATGGAATAAAGTCGACGGTTCCCGAGGACAGTGGATACTGAAGATTTTACACATCATTTTGGTATCTACCGAGATACAAGATTGTCAAAAATAAAAACGTTTCAAAAAAATCTTCTCATCACAGAATAATAAAGTACGCCATACTCTAATACACAAACATCTTTACTCCATTTATGTCCACCACCAGTTTAGCACTGCATTTCTATAACATTGTCAGACTCACATCGGATCCGTTGACAATTTTGATACTTGATGGCTACAATACCCATAATGCAACACAACTGTCAACCATTGAGCTATGGTAGTAGTAATCTCGATTAACAGATTCTGCAATCACATGTCGAATCTGTAGGCAACGGGACAAGATTTGGGCATCGGAAGCGTTCTGGTTTCCGTTTGTATTCAGAGTAGTGCTGGCCAGTCACGTTCAAGCAGCCTTTGGTTAAATGAGAGTCAACAGTCCGTAAGCAGAGCAAAATGGGCAGAAAGCATTGGCTGAAATGCAATCTCGGAACCCACAGGCTATCCTCTGACGAGTATTTCGCTTTTTATTGGTTTAAAATGAGCTTATAAATTGGCTACTTGTGAAACAATCTGGTCATACACATTGTCTCTCAACTCCATTGCATCTCAAGTCTAATCGGACTGTGAACAATGTGCAGCACATGTAAAAGGATGTCTCAACTCTGACAGCTGAGTTCTGAGATTGTGGTGGTAGCGGGTAATGTAGCCCCGAGCCGCTAGCCTCCAGCAGAGGGGAGGAGCGGGCTGCAGAGGTCTGGTAAGCTTACTTGTTGCTGCGACAAAGGAATTATGGGATGGCATTATCTCCTTTCCTTTCGTAAAGAATGGTCCCCTGTGCCCTATGCTGAAGGAGATATGAAAGGAAGCATTGAAGCACCTTTCCCTGATCATTGAGATCATTCTACTAGCTCTTATCATGGCTACCACTGAGATACGTCCTGGTTATTTCACTATCACTAAATTTCCCCTTTAACTATAGCATACCATGTATACTCCCATGTGGGGAGACTGTGCTGAAGTGGATAGCAGAGCCGTCCTTCAATCAGAGGATTGGCGGTTCAATCCCCCTCAGCTCCACTAGCTGCTTGTTGATGTGTCCTTGAGCAAGACACTTGCTCCTGTAGCTGTGCCTACGGTGTAGAATTGTGATAGAATTGTAAGTTGCTTTGGATAAAAGTGTCTGCTAAATAACTCTAATGTAATGCTTCCTGAACTATTAGGCTTGAGAGAATGTCAGTTGCCAGCAATTTATCATTGCACTTCCTCTTAATGCTACTGTGGATCAAAAACACACCATAATGCAACTTGACTCTGGTAAAAGCCAATGTCTTTAAAAATCTATGTTCCCAGTGTAACGCAGGCTTATCCCTTATGAACAAGTGGTCCCCAGTTTCCTGCAAACCGCATTTTGAAACACTGAGCCGATCATCGGGCCTGAACTGAGCCAGTAAGACAAATTGGTGACTGGTGTTAGGACTTAACACAGCTGTCTGCACATCAATCCTCTGCCAGGTGGAAAGGAAAGAGAAGAAGCGAGAATGTTTTGACTCTGTGCCGTCAATTTGAATTGCAGAGTTTTTCAGAGAGGGATGGCAATACCTGATTGCAGCTCTCTAAAGTGATTCAATTCCCAGATGTCATTACTCTGGCATCAAGCGTTGATTTGCTTTGTAGTGCTTTGTTCTTGTTCAGAGAGCGGTTTGTTCATCAGCTTCTCTGCTGCCAGTTTTAACAGAGATCTGTGTTTTCTTTGAGTTTGTGTGCGTGTGCGTTTCCTGTTGGTGGGTGTGTATGTGAGCTGTTGCTAACGAAGTTGTACCAGTTCCAAGTCTGAGCAGACTTAAAAGAGAGGAAGGACAATCGGCATGGCTGTCTGCAGACTTTATGTCTTTCTTAATATCCAGCGCCCATTAAAGACATCATATTACAGTGGTGTGTATGGTCTCGCATATATGTAGCCGTTTGACTCTCAGCCACATTCCAACGATATTCTAAAGCGATTTCATTGTGCCATAAAAATCCTAAAGAAAGAAGTAAAACATACAAAATGATTATAATTTAGACTTCACATAAAAGTCCCAATGCACTTAAACTATAAGTAATAAATAAATCTCCACTTTAAAAAAAAAAAACAGCTAGATACGGCCCTCTCTAGATCGCGCTGATAAAGAGACAAGGGTCGGCTTTCAGTGGACCCAATATAGTTTGATTTACCTGCGGCCGCTTTAAAAGGGGGGCTCGATATTCCCCCTAATGTGAATTGAAAAGCACTGGAGGAGAAAATCATTTCATCACTCTATCTGTGATGGTGTCAGCAGAGGGAGTGAGAATTGACTAATACGTGTGTGCGTGTGTGTCTGTGTGTATGTGTGTGTGTCTCTTCAGTGGATCCTCAGAGGATAAATGATTACCTCTGTTAAGATGGAGCTGTGAGTTGAAGAGACTGTGTGATGGGGTGGTATTGAAGGCTCGGTGTGAATCCTACCGACCACAGTGCATCGCCACCCACACAGCCTGCACTCATACAGACCTGCCAGCTACACACCGAGTGCACTGTGTGTCACAGCAGCACCTTCTTAATATCCAGCCTCATGAACAATTCACGTTTTCAGTGCGTTGAAAACTCTGCGTTTGTCTTTGTTTTGCATCTCTCCTGTCAGAGTGATGGATTTTAAGGAAAAATCCATCCTTTTACAACCCGGGTAATGTTTTGGGTAGTTTTAAGGCTGTAAGTTCTATGGATGCAGCTTTGCGAGAACGGAATCCAACAAACAGAGCAAAGAACAGGAACAAACAGATGTTGCGGACCAACTTTCTGGTTCAGCTTTGACTTACATAGCGTACTGTGAAAATATCGCTTTTGGTACATACTGCAGCAGCTGCCATACAGTATGTACGGTTGCATGCAGTATGCATTCAATTGGGACATACGCACTTAGTCACAACATTGCACCTTGAACTTTGACCCTCTTGCTCATATATCCACTACAGGACTGTGGGTCACAATAGCCAGCTTGCATACTGCAAAATGCGACCGGATGCAGTAAAACATCCTGGTCTATGTATTTGGACAAAAGAAATGTGGGCATACCAAATAGTATGTTAGTATGGGTACTGGAACGCACAGTGTAGTTCTACATGCAGTTGTACATGTTTCTTTCTATGCAATACAATTGGTATTTCTGGCATTCCTACTTTCAGTTTAACCTTCAAGAAAGGGTCTGATCATCTGACCATTAGAGCTTCATACCCATATGTCATCTTGGTGAGCAACATTTTATTGCAACTAACAGGAATAAAGGACAAAACTATGAAAATAAAGTTGTGAAATAACATAAATGCAAGTACAAGCACCAGAGCTTTCACATGGAGTCAAAGCTAAGCAACAATTGCGGCCACGCCAAACAGACCCTGGTTAAGGTGTGGTCAGGCTTATGGTCAATATAGAAGTGAACATTCGTCATCGCGGTCGTCACGGGTTGGCCACGGCCAGCGAGACCTCACCGCAGCACGCTTGGAGTCGTGACAGGGGCACTTTGGCCTGACTCCGGAGATGGTCCACCTTGGGCACGACTCGGCGAAACTCGTCGCGCTAAAACTGGTGATGAAAACAGCATGACCTGGTTTGACTTGGTGAGGCCAAAAGTGCCAGTGGAAAAGATCTACTTATCCCAACATTGGCACTCAATATTGGGACTGGACGTCAATCGTGAGGTGAGGAATTTCAATACGGGCGTAATCTCTAGGGATATTGGGCTGCTGTACTGTAAAGGCTGTAAAGTTTGTTTTGTGTTTTTGGCTGATACCTACTGGATGTTGTTCAGGTGCTGTACTTACCACCATTATTGTAGAGACAGAGGAAACTCCACTGGAAGCAGCTCCATTGGTTCATGCATGACTCCTCATTTTGTACTAGGTTGGGGGAAAAGAAGAAAAAAACGTTTCTATGAATCAATCCACAAATTCCAAAAAAGTGATTCTTGTACATCATAAATAATGGTCTGTTGGCACACAGTTCACCAGAGTAAGAGCCTTAAAAGTAGTGTGCTATTTTATTTTGGTTTATTGAATCGAGAATTGGTTTTGATCAAAGAGATGATGAAAGATGAATAAAATCGTGACGCCAAGAATCAAAATCAAATTTCCATTTCCAAAGATTTCCATCGCTAATTTTGTATGACTGCTCATTTGCACAAGAGGACTCAGCCCATGTCCCAATGTTCACAAAGAAGCCACAACAGCTTGCAAGTTTAAACTTTTAATGTTCACCTTCATTTGGAACGCCACAGCCTGGTACTGCTTTATATAGTTGGGTTAGGGTTGCACTGCTTAAAAGTTGCCTAGAACTGGTGTATCGGCTTTAACTGGCACAATAACACTCATAAGACAATTTGGAATTTTCCTTAAATGTTGCAGTCAAAACTTTATATACAAGAAATGCTGAACTTTTGTGGTGATTTGCTTTGAATGAGTAAAGATACAGGCGCCACAGAAGAAGATGCAAATAATCAAGACTACGTAAAATCTTTCGTAAGAGTCACTTCCAAATGCATTCTTAAAATGTGACTCTCTTAAATAAACAAAATGCGTCTGTAAAAGGGGTGAGAGAAACGGACGTCAGCTGTTCATCTTTGCTGTAGGTGCAGGAGAGGAGGCCTTACAATCCATATCTTCAGTCTGCGCTCTCATCTCCTCAGAAAAAAAGTGCCTCAGCGGACGGCCATTTCAAAAGGGCAGTGACCAAACAAGATGCTCCACAGTATGTATCTCTCTACTGATGTTACTATAGCAACCCAGTCTTCTGCAGAGTGTGTGCATCTGCATCTTTATGTCCTTGTAGTTGTGTGAGGGGTGTAAACATGCTATGTGCCCTTCTGTCTATGGAGGCCTACATGGGTTCGTACAGTGTTTGCACCGACTGCATGTGTGAGAGTGTGTGCGTGTGTGTGCGTGCATGTGTGTGGGGTTATAGCTGTCCTGAATCCTGGTGCTACTATTGAAGGTGCTGTTTGAATGAACATCTCACAGCAGTCACAGCAGAAGTTACTGCTCACTGCTACTCTGTCAATAAGAATGGGACCAGTGAGGTGTGTGTGTGTGTGTGTGTGTGTGTGTGTGTGTGTGTGTGTGTGTGTGTGTGTGTGTGTGTGTGTGTGTGTGTGTGTGTGTGTGTGTGTGTGTGTGTGTGTGTGTGTGTGTGTGTGTGTGTGTAAACAGGACATTTCTACTGCAGGTGAATCCTGCACCACTCGGAAGAAAAAGGGCGAATATGAGAAATGGGAGCACACTGCTGAGATGTGTTTGCAGAACCATAGAACCCATTGACTTCTCAATAGACATTTTAAAAAAAGTCCAGAATTTATATGTAGATTTTAATATAGTGTAAAATGTAAAGTGTATTTAAAGGCCCTGGACAAACACACGCACACACACGTTGTTTTTCCCCCCCTGCTAGTTCGGTCTTTGCAGTCAGGAAAACACTAGTCATGTTTCTGTTGAATTAACAAACGAATTTAAGTGAACTTTTGAATTAGATTTACATCAGATGGTTTGGAGCCAACAAACACGGTTATGCAAAGCCTACTTTCGTCAGACGTTGGCTCTATAGGCTACGGATGGCTGTAATCTGCGAGTAACAGAAGAAGAAGAGTTTGTGGACCGGAAACAAAACAGGTCTCCTTGGCCATCTAACTCCATCCAACCCATACGACAGAAACATGGAGAGGGGTCTTCAGGAATTTGTTTCAATAGGGCAAGTTTTTTTTGTTCTTTCATGTTTCATGATGTCCAGAGATAAAGACAGATGAATTAATGAAGTACTCTCAGAACTTGAAAATATCACTTTGTCTTCTTTTTTTGTTGTTACAATCAATGCAAAGACTTGTTGGGAGAGAAGATGTTGTGCTTTTAGACAATCAAATAGTAGTAGATTGGATGGCTTTTTGGTTTTGAGTTGGCATAATGGTAATATGGCTACAGTAAACCCTCATATGAGAGTTAACGCATACTGAGCCTGCTGCCACATGCAAGTTTAAATAACCATCTACCTAAAAGGTCCACATTTAGTGGACATTCCTCCCTTGAATCTTTGTGCATGAGGAACTGTAATTTAAGTCGGTATATTCGGGCCATTGTAGTTAAAAAAATAGATAATAACTGCCGAGTCGGGGGAGAGTAGAGATTATAAAGTCATATATTTTTGTGGAAAACACACACAGATATTCTCTGAGATTAAAGTGGCAATTCTCTGAGAAAAAACAAACAAATTTGCTCGATTATAAAGTCATACATTTACGAGTGAAATCGTGGTGATGAACCACATCGCTTCACTTTGCAAGAACGGAATCAACCTCATCACACCGCAGACGCCAACGATCAAACACTGTGGTAATGTGAGCCGCCGAGTGAAAAATATGTCATATTGTTGTGAACTCTCCATCCATCCATCCATTATTATCCTCTTCTCCAGGGTCGGGTCGCTGGAGCAGCAGGAGCATCGTGTTCCAGACGTCCCTCTTCACTATACTCTCACTTCACCATAATCAGTGGGTCAACACAAGCAGTTATGTTATGTGCTTTGTTGTGTTCTTTTCCTTTCACACTGACGCAGGGACAGTTTTTTTTTTCTAGTAAATATAAACTTAAATCTCAGAAAATAGCCATGTTTATTTTCCCTCATGAATCTATGACTTTAATCTTGGAATATTACACCCTCCCCGCTCTGTGATTCTTTTTTGATTTACCTACAATGACCCTAATACGCCTTCAAATGTACTAATTAGAGTACAGAATTTAAAGATGCTCGAGATCGTGTACAACTGTTTTAACCTTTTAACACCAAAAAGGCCCTCCTTACGAGGATATCGTCCAAACAGTTTGCCTTTTAGCTGGAGTAAAATTTGAATTAACAGGACCACGGGGCTAAATAATCAGCATCAACTGAGTCTTCCACCCGATTGTTCAATCAGAATAAAAAGAGCTACTGCAAACTCGAGAAACTAGCCTTTTACAAAATCAAGATCTGTGCAGAATGATGAAGAACGGTGGTTTAAACACACCTTTTGATTGGAAGAATATTAAGAGACCCGTTTAGAGCAACCACTTTTTTGTTATTGAAAAACATCACATTCTGTCTCCACTTGGTCTACTCAGGGTGTATTTCTTGGAAAATCTATGACAAGGTGAATATATTAAATCACAATTATTACTACTACGTCAGAACTCAAGAATCACTGAACATGAATCCATGTCACTAAAAAGATGTATCTAATTTCAAGCCGACTGGTCATGTCAAATACGCACATACAGTGCAGCTGCACTAGTTCCAACATTTGAAGAAGTGACTGGTAGCGAAGGCAACAGAGACCGACCGAGGTTATTGGATGAAGAGGAGTTCGTTGACATTTGTGTATATATGAAAATGATCTCTGCTGTAATTGCTTTCTCGCTTGTGCATGTAGAACATGTTTCTTCATGCTGGACTTGGTTTATAAAGTCATCCATCACTGTCCTTGTGTCATCACACAGTTTGAAGCACATATTACATTTTTAAATGAGCATTTGGTGAAGATAGATGCACGTTATGTTCGATAGATACAATTTCCTCATTCATGTCTCACGATGGACAGTCTATGTGTATGCATGTGTGTGTGTGTGTGTGTGTGTGTCCTCAGTCTATTTACTGTGAATATGATGGAGCATTTAGCATCTAAAGAGCCACTTCCCCTCAGGAGTTGGTGAGGGCCTAAAACAGAGCTAAAAGTTTGAGTTAATATGGTGCTTAACTTGGTGGACAGAGCTAGCCATAGGGGGGAGATGGGGACTTGGACTCGGGACTTGCACTGAACACACAGTGTCGTGGGACTTGACTTGGACTTGGACAAAAAATGACTTGCGAGCACCTCTGGGTTTGAGATGCTCCAGGATGTGTTACGTTGCAGTAGAGTAGAAGCTGTGTAATTACACAGTGGGGTTATACTTTAACCTTTACTGAAAACAATGTTTACAGTTATTAGTGTATGCCCAATAATGTTTCCAATATGTTCCTGAAACCCTGAGTAACATTCTATATCTATTTTTGGGGACCAAATACTTGTCATTAACTACAAAGGAAAGTTTTAATTGCGTTTTTTTTGTTATATCTGTAGCCTGTTTAAAGTCATACCAGCAACTAATACATGTGGATACTGTTTGATAATATTAACAGGAGTGATGATGCAGTACATGCTCTAAATTCCTTAGATATAGCTATGCCGTGTTCTAAGCAGAATGGGAGGCATGACGCAGATGAACATTCATCACAACCATAAGAGACTTGACTTGGACTCCAGCTCAAAGACTTGTGACTTGACTTGACCTTACTCACTGTACTTGAACCTTAATTCTAAGAAAGATATTTGCCTGTCTGCCATCACAATTCATGTATGTCTGCACCACAATTCCCTGCAGCTATACACCGCAATGGTTTGGCTAATGAAACTCTAAAGAAAAGAAAAAGCATATGAACATTTTCACATCCGTCTTTAGTGGCTCATCTCCACAGGAAGTCAACAGAGTACAGCTCCATCGTTGCCTTGCTCAGTGTGTTGTGTCTGTGTGTGGGTTCATGTAGGGTCATGCCCTCTGCAGCCTGCTCATGTCTCTGCAGCAGAGCGGTGACTCAGCCATTGCTGTGGAACAAGGTTTCTTTACAGTCATCATCTTTAGAGCATTTAAAAGCTTATTGACTCTGTCTAGACTCGGATGAAAACAGACGGGTTCAAGGGCCCATCTGAGGATTAGATGAACATTTTGTCACACAAGATCTTTCAAAAACCGACTGTAGTGCTTTTTTTGTGTTTTCCCTTTTTTGTATTTCTGTCCCTAATTAAACTTTCCCGTCGGTGCAATAACATAACGACAGTGCTGTTGGGTGATAACCTGTGTCTTATTGTCATGCATGTTGTGTGATAAGGTCCCTGTAGCAGTTTCTCAGCTCCATAAATAGAAGCAGCTCTTGGCAGGTACAGTAAAGCGGGCAGGAGGCTGCTGAATGCAGACTGAGAGAATTCTGACAGAGCACCAAGGACTTTGGATTTGAGGGAAGCTGTGAGAGAAAGAAGATTTGGACGGATGCTCAACCATTGAGGATATATTTAGTAGTTTTCATTTGGGGATATACTTATTAAATATTTGTTTTTCTCAGAGTGCTTCTTTTGTGGATTTAATGCCAAGATGTGTGAATAATTTTAAAGAACCAGTGCAAAAAGCGACTGTTTACTGGTTTACTTCAGATGGTGGTGATCGATGATGGTTTGTGACACTGATAGCCATTGTATTACATTTTCATACGCACACACACACACACACACACACACACACACACGTACAGTACATACATACACATGCATACAGTGAATGCCATCCTAATAATTCTATTGTCTCTATGTTTGTGACATTCAAAAAGTTAACTTTTACCACTGATGTAAAAAAAACAACTGATAGCTGCCACTAATCGACAATATGTACTTAATAAATGAAAATGTATTTTCCTACTAACTAACAAATCTAAAACTCAAACAAGACTGCGGCGCTCAGACAGGACACGATGCAAATTTTAGAGTCCATGGACGCAATTAGATGGGAATTTGGGCCAGGGCGGCACCCCGTGAGTTCCAAATGTTTCAACTTGAGTGAAAAACTTGCAATTGCCCCAGGACTTATTGAATTTGTTTCATACACAGATCAGAGGGAAAAGGAGAGAGACTGAAGGGAAATAACGGAATGAGCTGGACTTTCCTCTCAGTTTTGAGATCAGTCAGTGGCTGAGCTGAACACAAGCAAACACAAAGTGAAGCCTCCTTCTAAATGTAGTTACCACTTTAACCGTATTTCCAGAAAATCTTTGATCTGTTTCCATCCACTGCTGTTATGTACATTAGGAGCTGGATGCATTGAGATAAACAGTGTGGGATACATCCTCATGCAAATCCCTCCAAAGAATTCTCAAGATATTTCAGTCCGGACCAAAGTGAAGGACCGACTGACGGACCAACATCTCCAGAGCCACACAGCTAGCATGGCTAAAACTCTGAAATATCACATCCAAGTTATTCAAAAATGACCAACACCACATGAAATTATCAAATTGTTCTGTTTCATTAGTGTAAATTGTTAATAGTGACACACCCCAGATTCAGCTGGTAAATTTGAAGAAATTTGAAATTTTCTGTCAAAAGACACAATGCATTAGACTCATTCTATATATGTTTATCAACCACATATTTATTTTCAAGGGTGTATCCCTTTCTCCCCTCATTCCACTGCCCGCTGTTTTTGAAGTTCCATCACGCAAGGAGCCCCCGCAACAGCATCAACACAGCCAATTCATTCTGTTCATAGCCTGTCAAATTCTGTTCAAACTCAAGTAAAATGAAGGAGTTACAGAAAGCATCAGTTGCAGAAAGCCGAAGACATCAAACACTGAACAAATTCTATTATTTCCACGACAAAAATTCCAATCGCCTCCCCTGAATTTACATTACCTCGATAACTAAACATCCCCTCGTCTCGTTTTCCCTCTCTTCCTCCTTTGTTTGTAAGTGTATCAACTTTAATTCTCTTTGGTATGGTGGCTTTTGGCAGAAAATTAAACTTCATTTTCTCCTCTCTCGTCCTCTTTGTCTCTCTCCCTGCTCCTCTCTTTTTCCATCCTCTTGCTGGTATCGAAATGCGAGCAGCGTGAAATTAAAGCCAATGCATTTCTGACTCTGAAATAAATTTGCCCCCCTGATGAGGTTGGAGTTGGTCCAAGGCTCTGCGAAGAAAAAATATTTTTACACTTATTTTCCTTCACGGTGGAATTAACCACTGCTTATTATTGTTCTGCATACATGACTCTTTCTTCTGGGAACTCGTCTGCCATGCTAAAGACAGCATTTTTCTGTTCAGTCAGTGTTTTGGAGGATGCTTGTTTTGCCATGTAGTTTTAAAGGCCTTGCTGTGGCCTTAACACGGGCATTCATGGGTCAGGTGACAAGGAAGCACGAAGCACCGCGAGACTGAAAGCTGGCATCGAGGAGGCAAAGCGGAGGCGTCGGGAGACACTGGAGAGCCACCTCAACTCCAAGGACATCCGGTAGGCCATCCAGACCATCATAGGCTACAAAAGCATGTGTGAGCCCTCGCTGCCAGATCAGCTTAACACCTTCAATGCTCGCTTTAATCTCCTCAACAAAGAGTCAGCTTTCAACTGTGAACGCCTCCAGAGGACCTGCCACTGCCAGTGCCCACAGCGGATGTGAGAGGAACCCTGCTGAGAGTGAATGTGAGTAAAGCTGTCGGCCCGATAGCATCCCCGGCCGCGTTCTAAGAAGATGTCTAAAAATGTTACACGTCACTGTCGCAGGAGAGTGTTCCTACCTGCTTTAAGACAGCAGTTAGCAGTGTGTAGTCTAAATGACAACCACCCTGTTGGCCTTCACCCAAGCTTTGAGAAACTGGTTCGCCAGCACATCTTAAAAACGACATCCCCAACCAGCCCGGACCCTCGCCAGCGGATCCACAGAGGATGCCTCTTCACAGCCCTCCTCTCAGTCTTCACACATCAGAATGACACTGCTTGGCTGGTTAGCACTCTTGGCTTGGTCACCACACCGAACTGGATACCCCAGCCAGTACGGTTTGGAGGTCACACATCCTCCACTCTGAATGCCAGAGCCGTTGGTACCCATCTACCGAGTATCATTGGTGACAAGAGGCGCCTGCGCAGAGATCAAGCGATCCTAACAGACAACAGCCACCCCAGCGACAGCCTTTCCCCCCCTGCTACCGTCTGGCAAGAGATACAGAAGTATCAGCTGCCAAACTGACTTCAGAGAAGCTTCTTTCCTTTCGGCTTTGAGCGACATCCTCTGCACACCACCATAAATAAATGACTCCTCTCATAAACCTCAACTTTACACGTTGCAATGCATCTGTGAATTTGACTTGGAACTATTCTAACTACTACTTATTGTCAATTGTTTAGATTGTTTCTGTGTGCGAATCTTTGAGGGAGCTACAGCTGCAGTTAATTGTGCAATCCTGTATTATAATGATAATAAAGCTGAACCTTTATCCATGAGTCCGGTTACTATTAAATATGTTCAGCAGATAAAAAGAAAGAAAGAGTTGTCTTACATGGAAACAGGACCCATTCTGCAGGAATCCTCCTTCATCAAGAAATGTAGTAAAAAATCAGTGATCAGGTAAAATAGGTTCTCTCTGTGTGTAGACATTGACAGGAACTAGCTTAGCTTAGACATGACTGTTTTCTACAAAGTCGCACACATTTAAAATCCTCCTCTCAGCCACACAGGTGTCTTCAGTTGTTCTGATTAGTCCTCTGCTCAGGTTGAAACACAGTGAGGGAAGATGTCAATCAAACACCATGTGCACGTACCCACACAGTCCTGAGGAGAGGTCCAAAAACACCTGTGTGGTGGTGGTCCACGGTTTTGTTTTTGTCTGTTTACCAAGCACCACCACAGCACTCTCGACAATCACAAAGCGAAAGGCAAACACCAAACACAAATTTAATTTAATTATTCCAAAAGAAAATCCCAATTAACTCTCCTGAGTTTACATAATCTCAATATAAACCAAGACGATGTAGTGCACAGATGTATGGCGTCTAGTTAAAGCTAAATTGCAGCCACCATCTTTAGTTGGGCTTTTTAAATTCAGGTTACAACAACTAAACAAACAAATGGATCAAATAGATTTGGCACAAGATCAACAGAGCAGATAAAACAGACTGTGTGCATGTGCAAAAGTTGCTCTGCGCCTTATGGGATGGAAAGCTGTTTTGAAAAGAGAGGTTACCGACCCTTGGACTCTTATGAAGACATGGAGTTGTTTTTTTTTACTTTAACCTTTAATTATTCGGGGAAGCTTGACTGAGAGAGAAGCTCTCGTTTGCAGGGCCAGACACTACACATTCACACAGCGGCATGCGAGGGGTGAAGGGGCTTTGCTCAAAGTGGTGTCAACGAGGGAGGGGTGGTGCTACTTTTGTCACGTTCTCCACCCAAATGCATCCCGCCGGTCCAGGGATCGACCACTCAGTCACAAGCCCGCTTCAGTCCCGATGACTGTGCTTTTGAATGCTTCGGCCTGTAGCTTCTCACGCTCACTCACAATCTCCTTCAATCGTGAAATCAGCTGTTTTTTTATCAGCTGGTCACATCCATCCGATTAGCACAGCGACACATTGTTATCACCTTGCCTCTGTCTCCTTTTGAATATGATTCTCTCTCTGCCTTTAGTACGTCCATGTCTCTCCTGACTGAAGTAGTATACGACTATACGGCACATTTTAACACAGAATTGGAGCATCATTCAGTGACCTTGCATTGCGAGAAGCCAACCACGACTACTTTCCTCACTCAACCCACAGAAGTAATGCAACCCGTACCAGGTTATCACGTGTGATACCTTCAAGAATATCTTCTTAAAATATCCAACTTGATCAACGTGGTGGCTTTCCATGGTTGATTTAATTGAGCCTGTAACAAAAAAATGTCAGAGAAAAGACTGCTGAGCAACAAACATGCAATCCATACTGGAAAATATGCTTATTACAGACAAATACAACTGTCAGTCAAGCTCTGATGTTTGACGCCAAGTGACAGGGCTATAAACACCCCTAAGCCATTAAAGGCTACAGGTTTAGAAGTTAATTCATGAAATGAATGAATTTGTTCATTGCGTGACGTAAACTGAACTTTTACTGTGAAAAAATATTCCAAAAACTGTCACACCTCCCCTCCCATCACTTCATGTAACTGTAATCTCACATTCCCTGAACTCTGCCTGCGGACATTTACAGCAGCAATAGCCAATGACCCATGATGTCATCTAATCAATAAAACCTGCTCCTCCGCATCTTTGTCCTGCTTTTCTCTTTTCAAAAGCTTTCTGTTATGTCAGTTATTCTTTAATGCAGCCTTTATCTTACTTGAGATGAGAGAAGAACATTTATGTATGTATCATTTATAATCCATCCAGTTAAATGTGAAAACTGAGAATAATAATTGATGTGTACTTTCTTTAATTGATTTGACAGTTGTTGACTACACACAGACTTTGTTACTACTACTAGGCTTCTTGAATATATATATATGGCACTAAATAGCGCACGTTAGATATTATTGTCATGTGACCTTTGCACGAGGAGATTTTCTCAATCTGGACCTTTTGGAGTTTTAATTGAATACCCCGGACTTAATGCGGAGTAAACGTTCTGGTGCTCACCCTCCCTTTTGGTACCTCAGCAAGTATGTAAGAAGAAATGAGAGTTTGTGATTTCACCATTTTAATGTGTCAGAAAGCACTTTTCATATTGCAAACTGCATGGCTATACAAATAGCATTAGGCAATAGCAATGGGCTTTAGCTATTGATCAGCTCTGATAGTCTCATAGCAGCAGCTCAATGACGTTGTACAGTATTGTGGTTCAAATGTGGCCAAAAGGGAGCTGAAAGAATGACTCTGTCTCGTAAAATATTGATTATTAAAAATGTAGAATTCGAGCATCTCAAGATTTAGAAAAGCAAAGAAGGAGAGAGTTAAGATTCATAGCCAGTACTTAAACTCATCACTCTATTCCTTATAGCCCCCAGAGGTATCCTTATTGTTCAATTGGCAAATAACTGTCTTTGAACTTTTATCCTTCTCCGGTCATTCAGAAAAATTGCCCATGGATCATCATACTCGGGAGCTGAGAGCCAGGGCCACACTTAAAAATCGGAGTTTATTTCCCCTTTAATCTTTGATGATTATAACTCACGCAGCAGCGCTCCGGCACTCCGGTGGTGATTACTCATTCACCGGCCCATTTCTCTCTTGGCTGAGGTTGCTCCCCGTCCAGTCATATTAATCAAGCGCCGCTTTAATTGACTGATTAAGTCATGTTTCCAGAAGCCAAAATGGCTGACTGACTCGTAAACCGTGACACATACTCTGGTTGCAAAATGGCTGACTGCAATCCAATTTCACTGACTTTTATGGGCACTATCTTTTATGGGGACTATTTTTTTTCCCTCTCTTTCTTCAAATGCTTTTGAGCCCAGGAGACAGCGAGACACTCCTCTGTAGGAGCTCACGTTCACACATTCACACGTTTGCAAACCATGCTCCCTTTGAAATAAATAATAGTCCACATTTTCATAAAAACATTGCTGTTTTGGCTACAGATTGACATTATGGAAAAAAAAACACTTAACCTGCAGTCTTTTAATAAAAGCTTTGCCTTTTTAAAATGGGTGCCCGAAGGTAAAAACAATTATGTTTTACATATGTTTGCCATCCCCAAAGGGTGTTTTCAAATTTCTAATTTGTTTGCTGTGGTCTGAATTGTTTTTCCTTTTCACAAAGAAAAAAATTGAAGTAAACCAAAATGCATCACTCAAAGCGATGAGAGAATGTTCACTCGGCTCAATGGGGCATGAAAGTAAACAGAGGAAGAACGACGGTCCCATTTGCCCAAATATCAAGAAGGCAACACCTTTTTTTTAGTAGTCCGGGTCAGACCTCCATTGCTGCTAACAAGTTTCGATGTTGCTCATCCGCATCCCAGTAGGCTGTGCACAGCGCACCTGGCGATGGGAGCTGTTGACCTCAGACTTGAAGAGTACGTCTTGTTTGGTCAGATCGAGGTCGGGTCACAAACAAACAGCTCAATTCGTGACAGAGACCACGTCCTCCGGAGGTTTTTGGTGCGGTTGTTTTGGTCCGTACCCAGGTATGATTGCTGCGTTTAGATCTGACCACAGGAATCATACTGAGAGCAAACCCCACCAAGGCTGACTGAAGACATCCGTCAACTGAGGCAACAGTGATTCAAAAAAATATAAACTTCTTTCAGCTGCACAATATACTCTTAACCCTTAAACTCATTTCTCAGCATCGTACCATATTTCCGTCTAACTTATTATTTATTTTATTTAAAGGCCCAGTGTGTAAGATGTAGTGGCATCTCGTGGTGCATTGCACATTGCAAATAATTGCTTTTAAAAACATATTTAGAATTTAAAAAACAAATACATTCAGAACAGCATGAGAATTTATTTAAAATAAATCTAAATGTTGTTTCTAAAGCAGCAACATTTATGTCTACAACAACAAAGTCACTATAATAAGTCATTAATATCTCACTGGAAACAAATGTAAAATATATGTACAACATTTATCTTTAACAATGTTCTGCTGTCAGAACATGTGTGTGCCAACAGCGTTTGGTGCGAAGTGAAAAGCTCCTCGGTCAAGTGTGTTTGGAATTTGCCAGAAGCAAGTGCATGGTGTCTTATGTTACAGCATAAGAGCTCATTCTGCTGTCCAGCATAACATGTTCATCCATCAGATATACTCTGATTAATGTACTAATGAACAAACTGATTGTGAATTACTGACACCTGAATAGTTGTGTCATGTCAACATTTTATTTTTCCCGCACGCGTCCAGCAACAGTAAATCTATGATTCATTTAAAAGGCCAGAATTATAACTATAATACCCAACAGAATTGTACAGATACAGATATTGTCATTGTCAACATTCCTTTTTAACTCCTCGTTTTCTGTGTATGAAATATGTGTAAAACTCAAAATGATCTGGCTTCTACGGCAAAATTAGTGGTAGAATGAGGATGAATTTGTCATATGGGTCCCAGGCTGAAAAATAAGGGCTGCATTAGAGAGAAAATGTGATATTGGTTGGCTGCCAATTGTCTGTGCAGGAACCTGCTGGGGCCAATTCATTTACATTAGGATGCCCTATTGGCAGCAACAGCAAGGCTTTGTCTGAGGGAAAATGCTTTGACCTGGGACATCTATGAGGCTAATGAGGCAGTGCTGGGTTAGAATTGATCATATTAGAACACACTAACACACATTCTTACTCATGCACACATGAATATACACACTTACACACAGGAGACAGAAAAAGGCCACAATTATGAAGTGTTTTGGTTGTTTTTTTTGCTTTGTTTCCTGAAAAGTTTTGTGTTTTCTGAAATGTTGTCTTCAGAAATGTTGTTGTCTGCAACCGAGTTGTTTCTGCAAACCACAGGAGGCGTTGAGTGTTCACATCAGCCTCATGTCACGCTTGCAGAAACCACGTGGGTAGTTTTAGGCAACAGAACTACTTGTTCAAGGTTGTAATGTAAATAACTTGACATTTACATTTGGTTTCATATTAGACACAAAGAGCTGTCTACTGGCTGAAAGTCCTGTGTTTGGTTGTTGCATCCATTGTAGACTTTTACACTCTTTATACTCGTTAGTATAGCATGTCACTTTCAATAGCTGCTGCTATATCATTGTCACTCTGACTGAATGCCAAACTGTCCACTTTCCATTTCCAGTACATTTTATTTTCCTAAAATGTGTTTCCTGAAATGTTTTGTTCCCTGAAATGTGATTGCATGCCAATGCCCCAAAATAGCATTAACCTATGGTAGAGCAAGAAAAAACTGCTATTGATGATACAAAGGCAAATGTTGAATTTCCCTACTTTTATTAAAACAATAATACTTTTGTTTGTATTTCAAATCTTTAATCTTTCCATTAGATTACATTTTTGTTTTTAATTATGAGCACTGGTGTTCAGTTCTTCAACAACATTGTGTGTGTGTGTGTGTGTGTGTGTGTGTGTGTGTGTGTGTGTGTGTGTGTGTGTGTGTGTGTGTGTGTGTGTGTGTGTGTGTGTGTGTGTGTGTGTGTGTGTGTGTGTGCGTGCGTGTCTGTCTGCTCATTATATTTTACTTTTCAAACTAAAATGTGACAATTTTTTTTTGTTAGCATTAGTTATTATTTTATTTTCAGTTGTTGGCTTTGTGAGCATTTTCAGTTTATGGTTAATAAATCCTTTTTGCTTATTCACCCGTTGCCCATGACTCTTTCTCTGGGTTTATACTGTTACTCCCCTCGTGCCCTATAGACCTTAATCGGGGAACGATGGGCATTGGAAATAAGATTTGAAAAAAGCACGTTATTATACATTATATTCTATAATGATAATAATAATAGGGCCCCCAAGGGTTCCTGGGCCCCCACTTTGAAAACCACTGGACTAAAACATTGTTTGCTCTGTAACATGTGCTGCTGTTTTATGAAATATGTTGTAAAATGTCAGATTTTCTATGATTGTTTTGTGTAATGTTGTGTTGTTGTGTCTCTCATGCACACATGAACATACACACTCACACGCAAGATGTAGGCCATAACAGGCCAGGCCAAATCTCGCCGCCGAACACACACGCAGACATTCCTGCACAGCACAAACAAAATGGAACTACACACACACAAACACAACGCGGCCTCGTTGCCCCTCACCGCGGTAATGAAACCCGCACCGATCGATGGTGAACGACAGGCCAGTCGAGCAGCCATCCAGCCACTACAGCAAACAAATAGCCCCGGCTGACCGACGCACCTCCGGCAATTGTGGGCTACACCAGAGAGCAGCATTAGCCAGCGCTGCTAATGAGCTATTACAGCAGTGACCTTTGGGACAAACTCATTACCAGGTGAAAATACCGAAGCTAGATTCATTATCATAATTATCGGCGTCGCCTTTATTGCAGCTCGCTGGGGTTGCGTGCTCGTGTGTGTGTGTGTGTGTGTGTGTGTGTGTGTGTGTGTGTGTGTGTGTGTGTGTGTGTGTGTGTGTGTGTGTGTGTGTGTGTGTGTGTGTGAATGAAAGCAGTTATAGACCATTTCAGTACTGTGTAAAATGATCTCCTCGCCTATGCGATAGCTCGGAACACTTTGTCTAGAATTCGCTTATATTTTACCGGCTGTAATGAGGCGGTCTGTACCTTCAAATAACATTTGGACTCCATCCATTTTGCCCACCTAGAATATGGAATTCATCTTTTTTTTTGGGGGGGGGGGGGGGCTCCAGCTCTAAATCTGGTGAATAGGCTCATTACAAACCCTGTCTCAGTTTGCTCACACGAGTTTGAGGATGGACGGCCACTTCAGGGTTTTCCAGCTGTTCCATCTGTTCGCCGGAATCCATCAAACGCCTATCTATCAATCTGCTCCCCCACCGCTCCCGCTCTTGTCGACTTGCTGCGGGAAGTTCACAAACTTGTGGATCCCGGGCTTCTGCTTCTCAGCGAGGCGGAGGTAGGAGTAGATTAGCAGCACTGCGCGCAATGTAATGTAATACTGACTTTCCACAGCAGTGATGTGACTTGACGGATTACTTACCCGGAAGCAACGACTGCTGTTCTGCTCAGTGCAAAGCTGTTGGTTTGTTTTACCTACCACATCAAGATCCGTTTCAACTACTGGGGCGGATCAAGACACCAAGATGTGTCGACTTTTATTCCATTTCTAACATTGCAGACTCATTTCTGGACAATAAATTAAGTGAGATATTTGGTTTTGAACAGCTACATCTTCAGTCTGAGTCTGCTTACTACCTCTCTGACATCCGTAAGCCTGTACCAGGATCAGCATCAGGATCTGTGGGTGAGCCAGCTGAAAGTCTAACTGCAAACAGGTAGCAGGGAATGACCAGTTTATATACCCAGAGATGGA
Source organism: Pholis gunnellus (assembly GCF_910591455.1). Taxonomy (NCBI): domain Eukaryota; kingdom Metazoa; phylum Chordata; class Actinopteri; order Perciformes; family Pholidae; genus Pholis; species Pholis gunnellus. The sequence goes on along the minus strand of NC_136536.1, from coordinate 21,623,629 downwards.
CTGTGATTGGCTGCAAGGTCCCAGATTCACCAGCCAATTGCAGGAGTGGGGATTTGGACTCAAAGCTACTGAAATGGAGCCTGTACCATATCTTTATCAGCTACACCTTCACCTAATGGGGGGGGGGGGGGGGGGGGGGGGGGGGGTACAATACCAACATGTTACAAGTCTTACTTTCTATCATGTCTGCACATGCCAGCTATGGTGAAGGTAGTAAAAGCTCATGGCTACAGTAAATATAAAGGCATTGCTGATGAATTGCAGGTCTGTGACAGGAGTCAAGCTTCTGTCTCATGCATCAAAATCAAACGTTGACGCCAGTCCACCGCCCACAGCCACACGCCCTCACTTTCCACCCTGCTACTTAAAGGGTCCACTACTTCCTTGGTTTGCACCATAGACTGTGTATAAGAAGAGGATGTAGTTATCGTGACGTCACCCATTGGTCACTAGCGATTGAGACCATAAACTCATGTTTACTGAGGTAATAAATCAAGTGAGAAGTAGAGTCATTTTCTCATAGACTTCTATACAATCAGACTTATTTGAGTTGTCCTCAGCCGAGAGAATGCAAGTTTTAAGGCACTCGGCAGAACCGGAGGTTGGTGCCTGGTTTGCACTGAACTTTAGCATTGGACATAAATCCCGAATCGTAATTCCTAGGATACCGGGCTGGGTTGTTGGATCTTTGCTTATGGCCAGAGTTCTAAAATAGGCCTCCAGCAGCTCCAGCACAATCAGTGAAAGGGTTAGCTAACTTAGCTACCGACAGGTTTCACACAAGAAATGACAAACGGAGGAGGGACGAGGATATGGGAACCGCGGGTTAAAGCGGGGGAGAAAAACAGTGAGAAAACAGGAAGCAAAAAGGGTTTAAGAGAAGGAGGAAGGGATGAAGAGAGGGAGGGAAGTACAATGATGAAAAGGAAGGATGGATATGCAGAAGAGGAAAAAGTAATCAAGATAAAGGAGGGTAGAGGTAATGAAGAGCAGCTGGATGGGAGGGATGAAAATCAGTGAAGTCAAAAAGAAGGCAGAGAGGAGGGGGGAGTACAGAGGGAAGGGAAGACGGATAAGGACTGAAGACAAGGGAGGGGAGGAAGGAGGGATGAAAAGAGGAGGTGATTAGCACAGAGGAGGAAGTACGGGAGAAATGACAGAGGAAGAGACCAAGGAGGAAGAACAAAGGAAGGAAGGAAGGAAGAGAAGCGATCAATGTGGAGAACGGGAGTCATGGATGAAGAGCAGGATGGTTGAAAGAAGCGAGTGGATGAAGAGAGGGAGGCCGTGACGGGGAGCCATTAATAATTTATGATAGCCTCAGCTTTTCAAAGCAGCCCAGCGGTCCCGCTCGCTGCTTTCCCCTGACGTTTAATTTGTCTGAAAAGCAGCAAGCGTGGAGTCTGATTATCGTCTCCGTCTGCCAACGCCTCGGCTTCAATCTCCCCGACACCGAGGTGAGATCACAAGCTGTTACGGCGCGCACGTCAGCCTGGAACCCTTTAGGTCAAAACGGTCCTCGCCTAGAAGCTCCATCCGTACAGACATAAAGTGTCCCCGTGTAAAGAAGCTCTGAACCTCTCAGAGCTACCCGAGATTAAATGCCCAAATACAGAGCTGAGGTCGTCTATATCGTTCCATTTATAAGCCCATTATATTGACTGGGGAAAGTGCAGGGCGAGCAGTAAAGTGCCCTTGTCCGAGCTCACTCAGTATAGTTTTAGAGGCTATCTGACGGAATGACTTGGACTCCAACAGTAAAGTGGCTCCTCTTTCGGTGAGTCACTGGTGCCAAAATGGCTGTTCATGGTTTGAGCGCCGGGCAAGAATCGGCAGTTAGTGTGGAAAATGTTATAATAAAAATGAAGCATCCCTCATATTAGAAACACTTCTGCAGTATTTTAAGCTGGTTCAAATAAAAGAAAAACGTTCCCCGCTGCCTGAACAAAATGCTAGTTAACTTAACTTAAGATCTGTTTTGTTTTCTTGTTTCTTGTAAATTTGTGTTTGTACATCGAGAGCGAAGTGGAAACCGGAGTCAGATGCGTACACATACATGGCCAATAGAGCTGATTCTGATTCTGATAAGACAAATCATTATTTTCAGTAAAAAGAAAATGTTAAACCAACTGATTTAACAAAACTTGAGACAAGTTCAATATTGCGCGGGTCACTTAAAGACGGGAGGCCGCTGTTTGATTCCTGTTTTCTACGGACAGTCAACGTTGCAAAAAACTTATTGTAAAAAATGTATAATAAAAATTGAGCTTCCCTCATATTAGAAAATGCTTTTGCACTTAAAAAAAAAACATTTTAAGCTGGTTCAAACTTTAAAACGAAAACGTGTACCTATAGAATATGACTTATTTTTGGTCAAACCAACTGATTCAACCGAATTTGAGACAAGTTCATTATTGCACATTTCATTCAAATGTTTTCAACCGACAATCAACATTGGCTTTTTTTTAATCCCGACCACGATCATCCCTGATTTTAAACCATATTCATTGTTGCAACTGTAATAACTAAACTGTCTGAAGATAGCGCAGCCGTCAAGTCAGCTGTCAGGTGAGCATTGTTTTGATTATCATGATTCCTGCCTTGGGACCTTTGTTGCATGTCCCCAAAAAAAGTATCTTGAAAAAGAACAAAAAACCATGACTTATGGTATGTTAAAGGAACAACACGTTTTCATGTATGTTGGCTTTAGACTATGAAACAGAAGGGTCTCTGGAGAGTTTCAACTCACAGTGCATGCTGGGATTTCTCCTAATATTCTGGTCATGTTTCATCGACGAGTTTCCAGATTCATTGAACTCATCATTTCACGTCAAGACTTCAAATCAGAAGTATTTGTGTTTATAAGTTCAGAAATATGTCTCACAACAAGAACTATAAATGAATCAAATTTGAGTTGATGGTAAGTGTCTTTCTCTCCATTTCTAACCTTCACAGCTGTAACTTGAGTCTGTATTTTTTCAAACTCATTTGATAAATTACAGATGATCAATTTCTTGGCGTTTATAATGCATAAAGCGAGTGGTGCGCAGAGAAAAACGGGCAAAAAGGATCATGTACACTTAGTTTCGCCACTGCATGAGAAGAAACTTTTATATTTTGTATTGAGCCTGAATATAATCATACGTCATATAATCCAGATTATGATCTCAGGAGTCAGGCAGTGCCAAACAAAACGTGATGAAAAGAACCACAGAAAGAAACATTCAAGTATACAAAAATGTTCTTGGTTTCAACAGTGACAGAGTGATATTCAGAGAGGAAACAGATACACAAGTGGAAACATCAATGCTGCCACCTAGTGGTGTAATTGAGTTGCCGCAATGCAGCAATGTAAAGGGGGAATCAACAAATTCAACATGTCGAAATCATTTGACAAGATATGTGAAACAATATAACGGAAACAATGCCTGTACAATGTCTTCAGACAGTACAGACATTGTAAATACAAAAAAACATACACACACGACATATATATTTTGTTCAGAGAATAAACAAAAGTGTACTTTTTGCATGTGAGTGCAAAAAAATCAATTCCTTGTTGTTGGTGCTTTTTGGGAGGATGGACTCATGCAGCCGTGACGGAGACTTTGTGGAAACTCCTGGAAACGACTCTGGTGCTGTTGCTGTGTGAGAAAGTGGCCATGAGCAGTTTAGTGCCGGCCGAAGTGGCCACGATGGTCACCGTCTTCTCTATCTTGTTCCCTGGCTGCAGGAGAACCAGTCTGGGAGGGAGGGAGGGTGGGTGAGTGAGTGAGTGAGTGAGAGAGAGAGAGAAAAGAAAATCTTTCTTAATCTTTCCACATTTCAGGTCTCACAAAGACCCACATGGAGAATTTCCAGAACAGCCACGAAGTCTGGAGATCTTCTTGTAATAATATTGGAACAATAATTAAAATGAGCAATTGGCGAGATATTTGATGCTCCACAGCACAAACGATCATAATATATCTGTGTGTGTGTGTGTGTGTGTGTGTGTGTGTGATGAGTGTTAATTAATACTATCAATTATTCAACGAAACCCTTGCCGGGTGCAGAGATCTTTCTGGCACCCAGAACTAACGTTCTGCCCTTTCTCAAGGCCCAAAAAAAGCAAATGCCAAAGCTGATTTATTGTTCCAGTGTTTAGCACGGTGATGTATTACCTCTTACAGTAACTAGATGCTTCTGCTGAATCTTTTCCCTAATTAGCGAGCTTATTCCTCTCCGGGGCGAAACGTTTGCGTCATAGTCCGTGCCGATAAAAAGCCACCATGACTCCAGGGGACTGATGTAAAAGATGGGTTTGAAACTTTGAAAACTGTCATAGATAAAGTTTGTCCAGTTAAAGCCATTAATTAAAGACGCAAAGGAAGGAAAGCAAAATATGGAATAAAGAAAGTTGCATCAAATGAAAAATGTATTAATGCTACATTGCAAAACGCGTTTTAATATCAGAGTGCTTTCCATTCTTCGACAAGGAGGTGATTCTTGTCTGTTGTTTTTTTGTTACATTTAAAAAAACTTCAATGCCATTTAGCACTGAACAGACAATACATGAGCCTGACCACTGAGGCTGGTCGACAGTATCAACAAACCTGGCAACCCAGAGACAACAGAATGTCCAAGCTCCTTCCACACTGAGACCGGCGGCGATCGCAGCCGACTCCGCGTCTGTACCACATGAAACTAGACGACCTAGTGAGTCGTTTGGGGCTAGCCGTGTTGTGATAGCGGGTCGGGAAGAGGACTGAACAACGCTCCAGTTCAAGCTCAAGTTAGGCAAAAAGATGTTGGCGAGGGAGGGGTCTCTTGATCTTTCACCTCAAGCTATGTGAATGAAAGTGGTATCTATGGGTACCAATGAGCCTCCCCTTTATGGACATGCCCACTTCATGATATTAAGCCCATGCAGTTGTTTAAATGCAGTATAAATGTGGTATTTTTGCCCATTCTAAAAAATGGCTTATTTGAATATTTCTGCATACTGGGGTCCCTAATTAGTGCATACATTGTATGTATTGCATGGCTGGAAAGCAGAGACTCTTGTGGATCCAATGAGCTCATTTGTGTTTGTGTGTGATGCTGTGAGTCTAGTAGACGTCACTATAAAATGACCTGCTGTGACCTCGAGGATGATCACTGCGGCATGAAACTTTACGTCCACAAACAAAGACGAGGAAAAATACATTTCTTGCAGAAATCTCGTATTGTCAAACGTTTTTGATGAGAAAAAAATCACAGCATTGATTTTTGTACGGCGTTCCTCAAGTCTTGGTGTCTTAATGTGATATTTCTAATCAATTTTGAGTGGTAAATTTGACACCAAATCTATTTTACAAATGGTATCTCATGTGGCATATATCTAGCCCTAAAGATCCCCTGTTCCCCTAAAGAAGAGCAAAATGGGTCTATGTGGGTCGCTAAGGGTTAAAGAAACCGAGATCTTCACCATAATCAAACCAGCCAGTGTGCTTCAATACGAGTCCAGAGAAGTTAAACATGGAGCCCAATTTGAGGACCTCTGTGTAGAGGGTCCAGTGGAATAGGTTTGTTCTTAAATAAACGGGAATGTTTCAAACATGTCACAGAAGTAGAAAATGTAACTCTGAATTTGAAATGAGTGCAGAAAAAAGAAAAGGGGATCAACGCATGAACATATTAGTAAATTCAACCCCTGAGGGTGACGGTGTCTGACTCTACGCCACAGGACCGCACGACCGACCGTTGCAAACAACATTACGTTCCTGCTGCAGCGGAAACATACCGAACAGCATTCCCAGGCGGCATTCCACACGCCATCAGACAAGACATGTGCAACATCACTGGAATGTGTCCACTCCACAATTTGTTTTATGTATTGTTTTGTCCCACAGAGCCATGCAGGCAACAGTATCACTTGAGAAAGATGATTTATTGTTTTCTTTTTGAGGGTCCAACTTGAAGCAGACCTACCTGGCTTCGTGTTTGCCCTGTAACAGGCCCGATCCCTCTACAGTCAGCGCGGCTACGTCCAGAGCTTTGGTAAAAGTGTTGATGAAGGACACCTGGGCTGTGTGCTCCTTATTCATCTGGATGCTGTCCCCTCCTTCAATCTGTGGAGAGGCCACAGTTACAGACAACTACTGGTCACGTGACAAAGAGCTCTGGTGCTCAACACCTACTCTTTGGTCCACATTGTGCCGAGTGGAGGTCATTAGAATACAAATGAAAACGTATGTACGGTATGTAAGATGGTTTTAAATCAGCGCAGACTATAGTTCGTTGTCCTCATGTGAAGTTCTTTGTTTTTGTTTGTTTCCACAGGACGAGAAAGCATTCAGCGGAGAGAAAGCACTATTGTTTTGGATGACAGGAAACTAGTGGGGCCTGTGGAATGGTTTACATTCCATGCAGATGTGTGCATGGTATGAATGGATTACCATGACTTAATGTAGAGGCTAGATTAAAATGTCTGATTTACATGCAAAATGTCATTTGTCATTTTGTGATTATTCCCAAATTGTATGGTGAGAGCTGTCATCTACAGAGCTTCTTCTGTCTGGAATTAGCTCCACATCAACGTCAGACAGATCAAAAGATTTTCTTTCAAAAAGTCCCTGAAACAAAAACAGGATTAGAAAGATTGTTTGGACCAAAGGAAGACTTGGGAAATACGTTGTGGAAGCTAATGGGGATCCAAATTAAGAATAAGAATATATTTAGCCTTTTATTCTTACACCAGTACCACACCGATGCAGTACAACGGGATGCCCAGAGCACTGATGACAGTTAAAAGATCTGCTAACTGGGGAAATGACTCGACTTTAATGGAGACCAGTGGTGTTTTGAACACCCCTGGTCTCCATTTTTAGAACGCAAACATGAACAACTGACATTTCTATGATATATATTTGGAATAACAAAGCATTGATACGCCAACGCACAGTGAGGCCACCAAATACAAATTTTACTTTTGAAACACTGATTTCAAAGGAAAAAGTGCAGCAAAGCCAAGATGGATAAAGTCATTCTCTGCCGGCAGTGCATTACACTCGGCAAAAGACTTGTGATCTGGGATTCTAATGTCTTTGACCACATTTCACGCAAGACAAACATTTTGATAACATCGAGTAAATTGACTTTAATTTTAAGCCGCACAACCCAAGTATCAAACTCTCATGAGATGCTGATTGCCAATTACTCGTTATGGAAGAACAAATCAATAATACTGACCACGTCAGCCGAGTTTGATCCAGATGTGTTATTAGCTCGGCAACACGTGACCATTTTTGCTCCTCATGCTTCTAAAAGGAGAATTTAAATATTGTGCTCAAAAGGAGAATATCTGAGGCCGCTTATTAGCACCATTGTAGGTAAAAATTCATTTAAAAAAATGACGGAGACAGAGAAGGAGGGTAATAATCTGAGAAAAAAAACTGAATTGAATATTCTGATATTATAATGTCATACATTTAGGTGAGAAAACAGCTATTATGCTTCATACTGCTTATGAATATAATGCAATTCATCTTATGTATATTTCCATATATATATATATTTTGAAAACGGATGTAGTCACAAGTTGATTAAATACTGACATATTTTGCAAATTCTGTCCATCTTATATGATGTAAAATAAACATCATGATACCATTTAGTGAGCAAAGGGGTGATTGATGCCCGAACACTTCGTCATTTAAATAACTCCATCTTATCGAGCACAACTGACAGGAGACAGAAGACACCGATAAAGAAGACAGAAAAGACAACACTGCATCATTTATTTGGGAGGCTGGATGCTGCCGTACCTCTATGGCTATCCGTGGCGAGCCTATGTTGAACTCCTGCGTGGCCAGGAATCTTTCTTCCGTCCTCACGTCGCTGATCACCACCGCCACGTTCACAATGTCGTCACCTGCCAGGACCGACTCGTACTCGGAGGGAGGGATGCTGTGGTGGAGCGTCAGAACTGCAGAGAACGAACCGGATGTGGAGGGGACAATGAACATGAGAGGAACGATAGCTGCAAATAATCCCCCCGTGTTTGTTAGGAAAATTCGGTTGAGGTTTTGTTGATCAAACAGCAATATGATGGTGAAGTCAACGTGCATTGAAAATTGAATCATATCAAATACGGTGCCAGAGGCCGTACGCGTCGCTTCACCTTCGCCTGGCTTTATGCGCACTTCTTTCTGAGTTTTCCAGAAGCTCTGCTCTGGGTTGCTGTTGAACTCCTTAATCTGAGCGTTGAGGTGCTCCGTCAGGAGCCTTGGGCTGCTCGACTGGTTTGTGACCGTCACACACATGGAGATGCTCTCACCCACCGATGGCACCCCATCTATGCTTAGGGACACCTTCAAACCGGGTGACATTCCTCCTGGAGATAAAGAGCCCGAGTGATAGACTGAGGAAAAGCCTGCGGAATAGGGAAGCATAAACTAAACATAAGCATGTTATGGGTTAATAGCAAATACATTTTTAGTAGCTCGGCAAGGGCTCCATAATCTCCATCGCCCATTTAGCACATTGACTATTTTTCCACGGAGGCAAAACGCGTACCAACTTATTTTGCACACTTGAGGAAGTTTTGTTGAATTTTGCCATTTCCACACAACGTTTCTAATGTAACACACGAGAAAATATGTGAAAGGAAACATTGTTTATGTCGGTGGCAAACACCTACAGCAAATGCGCCCTGTGGCCTTTGTAACAGTATGAGTAGAGTGAACGCTTTCCCTCTCTTTTCATTGGACAGGATAAATTCATCCTCACTGTATGAGTGAGAGGAAGAAAAAAAAAGCAACAGTATCAAAGCTACTTATTAGCACAACAACTTTTGTTCTCCTCAGGGTGGAGGGCGAAGATGCTTTATCACAACTACTGACCAGAATGCCGTTGACGCTTCACAGTGACTGCTGGTTGCCTTCCTGAAATGGAAGAGAAAATGGGAGAAGAAAAACGTTATCACATATGTGGAGAACAAAGACTGAAAACGCCCTCCTTCTACTGTCTCTACAAGCGTCACGCTGACACAACACACCGTGCTGCTTCTGGTCTTACCTTTCTTTCCCTTATAAGTCCCGGTCAGATCCTCTGGTGTGTCTGAGCCGATGCTCTTGGTGTAAATCAGCTGTCCCACACTTTCCGTGTCCAGCTCCCTGCCCACCTCCTTCCCCCCTTGCAGGATCAGCTTTACGACATCGGCGTCAACAGAGGCATAGACGAACGACGTGTCATAGGGGGCGCCGAGGCAGCGTTGCCGGATGGCGACCACCGGGCTAGGGCCACACCAGTATACCCCTGCGGAGAAGGTGTGTTGCGTTTATTATTACATACTAATTAGTTACCATTCACAAACGAATCACATTATTTTCCACGCTCTGTGGACATTTGCTCAAGAATGAAGTGAATGTGACAGGAGTGCTTTCTCCTCGAGTGACGCAATTTATTCATGTCACGTTCAGTTCTGATCACGTTCGTCTGACCCCCCCCCCACCAGGGCAGCGACCCACCTGCACTCTTCTCCTGGGGGGTCGGGTCCACCACCTGCCAGCCGTCGAACTCCGCACCAAGGTCCCCTCTCCTCATCCAGCACTCCACCCACACATGGAAGTTCCTGCGATGAGGACACACAGGTATGGATGCACATAAACATTTACACACACACACACAACATGGACACGTATGCACAGGGGGATAACATGATCACAGGCAAACACACTAAGGGGACCGTTTTTGTTTTTTTAAATACTTTAAAAAAATTCAGTTTCAATAGAAATTGTCAAATCATCCTGATGATTAACAAGTGAAAGAACAATGTGTATGTTTGTGGTTTGAGAGCAAGAGACACCAACCAAATGCTGTCCTTTGACAGGTTGAGCTTTTCCCCTGTGCTCGAGTAATATTCTTCAATTTTCACGTTGCCATCGCCGTCATGGGCTGCGTTGAAAACTGTCACCACCCTGGAGGGAATCCCCAACACTCTCATCACTGTAAAAAAAAAAAAGGTTCAGTCTTTAACACTAGATGTCCCAGGATTTTGAAAATCAGCTGTATTGGAAAAAAGTTGTTAAGCCTGTTTGGTAAAAAATATGATGATTATATTTTAATCAGTTCACCTTTAGTGGTCAAGCAGATACAGAGTTGTCGTTGACTTTTTTTTGTTATTTTACCACAGATATAGTCTATATCAAGATCTATTAACACACACACGTGTTTTACGTGAGTTTGAAAATATATTTGTTCCTACGGAATCTAAGTCAACCGTCCGTCCCCTTAATGAAAGAAAATATATGATTTATTAATATTCACGCACAGTATAAATTGAGCTGGCAAGACATGTATCAAACAAAAGACATGGCAAACATAATCAGGCAAATACTGCAGAACAAGCGAGATTCCATTTGGACAGGATTACCATTACACAGGGAGGTGGGGATGAACTAGTCACTGTGGTCCTTGGTAGTTTAACTCATCGTTCCGGGATGTGATACATACTGTACAAACGTCTGATCGTCATTTTTGCAGCGAATGTTATTCTTTTTACAGTGTCCTCTTTACAGTGTTTTAGCTGACTCAGATTTTCAGCCGTATTCATCCGGAGAGAGGCCGCTCGAGGAACTTCCGGAATCTGAGAGCTGCCGAGAACAAACTCTGATGCCAACATAAACAGAATCGCTCTGCCGCAATGACGAGTCAGCGTGGGCAGTCCACTTGGACAAAGACCCTCAGGATCCCAAAGATATACTGGAAAAGACCCCCCCAAGACCAGCAGGGAGATTTTGGGGCAATTGCTGTCATTATGTTTTGCATCTAATTTAATGGATAGCCTCTGGAGAAGGAGTGAGAACCGCCCACGAGGTGCTGCAGCGGGCCAGCTGCTCAGCGAAATGTTCCCGTTTTAATCACAAGAGGAGACAACCGGTTCACAGAACAGCAGGTAATTGCCATTCAACGTCAATAAGGTGTAGGGCAACTGCTCGGCGTTGGAGGCAGCTCAGTAACACTTAAATGTCACCCATGAGTTTTGCATGGATACACTCTTGTGAATTAATTATTCAAAGTACCTGTGCAGAGGACGGATGCAAAGACCCAGCACTGCCCATAGCGCACGGGACTGCAGTTGGACGAGACCCAGCGGTGCAGGATGTCGGCGCTGCCGCTCCACTCTGAGGGGTTGACCCCATCTTTGTAGCTGCCCTGCCACTTCCCCTTCAAAATACCCAGGTCATCTTTACAGTTCACCTTGGACAGGGGAGGAGACACGTCACAGAGCGTTCTCTCTTTCCTCACTGTGACACCGAAGGGAAAATTGCTCTTCAAGGCATTCCAGTCATGTCGTTGATCATAATGGCAAAGAATTTGGCATGAGAGATAATGCATGTGCACGTTTTGACATATTTATCGCACAGACAGCGAGTGTTGTCCCTCACCATCGCGCATATCACTCTGCTGAGGTAGACGGGGTCTGCCCGGCAATTGTAGTCTCTGTTTTGGTCCCTGAGGTGCTGTGGGCTGACCTCCAGGAGCTTCAGACACGCCTCTAGGACGCCAGGCTCATACTACACACGTGGAAACAGAAACATAGCTGTGCTGTCAGCTTACCTGCAAAAAAAATGCTGCGATTATATATGATTCATTCGCGATAGCCAAGCGTTGCATACCTGACCAAACGACCAGGGCCTACTGGTGTTTCGATGAGGGGTGCCCATGTACACCACCCCATAATCGCTCTTGATATACTCTTGTATTTGGGCATCCAGTGGAATGTAAACTGGATCATCTGAAAGGCAATAGCAGGGGCGTGCATTCACTTTTATAAAAAGGCAACAGCAAAAACTGGAGATAATAATGGGGAGGAGTATTAATCAGGCTGCATCCCTCCGGTTCTGAAAAGTGAAGCCAATGCAGAAGTGTCTTAAAGGTGCATTCTCTTTACTGGCCATCAGGGGGCGACTCTTCTGCTTGCAAAAATAAGTCTGATTATATGGAAGTCTATGTGGAAATAACTCTACTTCTCACTTGATTTATTTCCTCAGTAAACCTTGTTAACATGAGTTTATGGTCTCAATCTAGTTTCAAGTCTTCTTCAATACAGCATGATGCTCACTTAGTAAATTACGGTTCCATTTAGGCTAAAATAGACTATAAAGCAGGGTATGCTTTCGGCCGGGGCTACCTTGTGATTGACAGGTCGTTACTGCTTCCAGGGCCGTATGCAGCATCTCTACATCACTCCTCCGCAGTCCAAATATGGTCACTTCCATATATACGTCCACTTCTTATATACAGTCTGTGGTATTAACACATGGACCCACCTTTCAGCCAAGGGTTGCAGAGGAGCACAAATGCTCCAACCCTATAGCTCCTTCTGCTCTGTCTGGTCTCTATGTGCAGCACAAGGTGATACAGAGCCACTGAGGATTGAACAGGGGAGCAGATGTGGACGCTGGCCGACTGAGAATGCACGTCGCCTGGGTAGATTTTGGCTGACCAGCTGTGGGGGTCGTATCGCTCTTCAGAGAACTGGACTGGGATCATCTCTGACCGATTACCTGTGTGGGGAAAAGATAACACTTGCGGTTTACTTAAAGTTAGACTGTGTCACTTTCGAATGAAGAAATAACATAATTTCCCTATGAAAGTGGCTCAGTGACCCATGAAGCAGAACAAGTTCGACATCCGATTATAGAATTCAGACGAAAATTCTTGTAGCCTGTTTTAAATAAGGGCAATTTAAGTGTTGGTACTGGGAAGTTGATTTACGTAAAATCTATGGGAAAAAAGTATTTTTGGGCCCCCTGGCATCACATGACCGACCCGAGAAGTAGTAATTTCACCGGCCACGATGTCAAATTTGCCTCAAAGCCAGGTGCTCCTGTGGGCTTGGTTATGACCAGAAGCTTATGGTGGCTAATGTTAGCTAATGTTAGCTAATGTTAGCTAATGTTAGCAAACGGAGCACAACAGACAGTCGACTTAATGACTTTACTCTTAACTGCTACTGCTTCACTGTGTCGTAGCATTTACGGCTATCACACATATTCATCAATTGTGGTCGCATGTTGAGCAGAAGTTGCAGAGTTTTACTTCAAATGTACAATGTATAATCATTTTAATGTATTTATTTTCCGTTTCATCCACCCGGCTGCTCTGAGACTACTTCTTCAAGAGGAGAGTGGGCGGCTGCGCGGAGATTGACCTTCAGTTAGTTAGCTGTACTAACTGGAATTAGTGCTGGGGGTCAGATTCAGGACCAGTTACACAGGTAAGACACACCTATGTTAAGATTGCTTAGATAAGGCAGGATTTGCCACTAAGTTACTGGTCACGCCAGACCAAGCAAGGCTGTAGCAGCAACACCCCTGACTGTATTGGATTGAGCAAGGGTGCTTTTCAATGCTTATGGATCTAACTCTTCTTTTGTAAAAGAAGAACTGCGTTATTTTCTCTCTTTCACAAACGACACGGTCTTGCTTTCAATGTGAACATGATCCTAATCTGTGATACCTAGCCAAACCTCCAGGACCAGGCTCTCCCTGTGAGGATGCCACGTCTGGGTGCGAAACAGCAGAGTGACTTTGAAAGGTTTCCCTCGCCGCACCACCAGGTGCTGGTTGCTGAGCCCCTCTGTCTCATGGGCATTGCGGTTCTCATGAGACTCGAAGTTGACAAACTTCAGTTGGCACTGGCTATAGGCAGTGCCTGGGGGGGAAAAAAGAGAGATGACTTGTTACGAATACCCAATTAAGCTTAAGAGGAAAAACACAGTTTTCACTCACAGGATACATTAAAATAGTGAATCACACACTAGAGGAGTGGAGCAGGCGCTGAAATAAAGGAAGAGGGCAGTTTTGGAGATAAAGTCATAAAAGTAGCCAGTAGTCATTTTATATCCTCGTTAAGATACTGGACTAAATAATTATTATCTCTGATTATTATCACATTATTCAAAAACTGCACTGCCTCTCTGTCACATACCTTTGACATCCTCACACTCTGTCACATACTCTGCCAAATGATTTACACTCACACTTGACAGCCTGTCTTTGTGAATTTATTAGCAGGGACTAAAATACTTGTGAAGTCAACAAAGTAGTAAAAGCAAATAGACAGATTCTTCTGGTAGAATATCCTGTCAGAAAGATATATTTGACTTACGTAGAAATAATACTTGCATGTGATTAATTTGAGCCTTGCCATGTCAGAAAACTTAAATTGAAACATTTATATATCTTGTAAAAAATTGCATCAATACATCAAACGAAACTTCATTCAATTTGAAGGAAACTCAAAAGCGTTCAACACTCCTTTGTCTTAAAGTAAAGCATGATTTGCAGAGTGAACTCACCCCAGATATGTTTGGTCCGTTGAGTGCAATCCATGGTCTGACAGCAGGAGTTGTCAGCGACTGAAGGTATGACAAGAAGGCTTCACCTTCCCATTGATAAGCATCACACGCCCTTTTTGTTTTTGTTTTTCTTTCTTGTGGCCATTCACCATTGTCGATTAAAATAAATACATCTTTAACCATGAGCCCTTTTCAAATAATCTGTAGTTGGCATGCAGGGTATAGTTGGGCCACACCTGTTTATCAGGAAACACGCCATTCAGACCTTTCTCTGGAACGATGTGGCAAGTGACCCCTACAAGATCCACCTACACTCTGATAAACACTCTCACCCTTTACTTGTATCCACATTCTTCACATTTTTGTGGTATCTTCTGCACACATAGTCCAAAGCTGCTGTCCAAACCCCTGCAACTATCTTTCTTAACAATTATTAATACACTATTTTTAACTGGAGAGGTGAAGGGTGGACTTTAATATATATATATATATAGAATATGCAATACTGATGGTCCAAACAGTTCCAAATTCACGACTGGTCACTAAAGGTGACCGGGCCTAAACTGTGGAACTCCCTTCCTGGTAATCTAAGGCAGAAAAAGTCAAAGTCAGTATCTCTTTTTAATCTCTTCTGAAGACTCACTTTTACTGGGTGGCCTATTTTTATTTTAGCTGCTTGATTGCATTTATCTGCTTTCATGTTTATTGTGAATCACTTTATTTTAGAAAGGTGCTATATATAAAAAGTTATTATAATTATTATGTTATTGTGGACATCCACAATTGGATGACAATTAAAGAAAAAAATATATATATTCTGCTCAACTGTGGTGCATAGTGGAAAACCAAGGCCCAGTAGCAATGATTTATTAACATTATTTTTAAACCAATGGAATAAACGACAACCTGGGGAGCAGCAGGTGAAAGACGGTATACTAAGATATTTAGCTCTGTGGAACATGTCTATCTGTGTAAAGACACAACAAGACCTTTAAAGGACTTTCAACAGAACAGAATATGAATAGGTTGGTATTTAATAGCCAAACAGGCACAATGATATGCCTGATACATGCAGTGCAACAGCCCTGTGATAAATAATACCGATATAAAACTGACGTTTTATTGGTTTTGACACCGTCTGTGTCAACAATGTATTTGTTATATTACTTAGTTATTATTTCCCATGAATGTTTAATTTTTTCTCTTATGATGGTCGACGAGGTTAGTGGAGAACTGTAAAAACGGCTTTAGACCATCAGTCCGGACTTGTATTATTTCGACTGAAATTTCGACAATTGCATATATGCACAATTATTATTATGCTATATTGGTCACTCATATATTTTTTTAAATGTTTATTTGTACATTTTGAGTTGTTTGTTTATTATTCTCACTTTAACAGATGAAAATAAACAAGTGAGATTTTCGTTTTTCATTTATTTGCATAATAATTGTGCACACATAGATGTTCTCCTAACAAACCCAAAACCTGACTTTTACTTTCTTGAATATTCAGGTTTGAGGTTTATTAACATTCTGGATTGACCGAGAGCACTGTAGTTCAATAATAAAATGAATCCTCAAAAATACAACTTGCCTAATAATTGTGCGCGCAGTGTATATATAAAATATGCAACACTGATGGTCTCACCGGTTAAACAGAAAACTACACTTTTAGCTGGTTAGAACAGCTTTGTAAAGCAATTTTTGCCACAAATGAATCATGAAACGATTTAGGGAAATATGACTTCCCACTTAAGAGGTAGCAATCCTAAAGAATACAAGAAATAATACTAAAACTATTCAAATTGAATTTAGAAGAATCGTTGGACATTTTGGGAAATATGTAAATGTTTTCAATTTCTTGCAGACAGCTGAGAACAGGTATCGTATTGATCAACCAATCAGTTTTTAAAAGGTGAATGGAAGCACAACATTCACCTCACTAAACAGAACGAGATTTAAATGACTTAGGAATTAGTTGCCAAAAACGAGCTCTATGATATACTCCAAAAATATACAGAGTGGCTGGAATAACAGAAACTTCTGCACAATGTAAATCAATCCTCAAACGGCCTTGTATTGATGACAACCTCTGTGAGAGGTCACATTTTACCAACCTTTTGGGAACTGTTTGCTACCTATCATGCCCTCCTGACTGTCTCTCTCTGCGCTGTCTTGGGTGAAGGGCTCCCTCTAGCTGCACAGGTGAGATAGTATTTAGGTGTATGTGATGAATAATGATGGAAAATGAGTTATCGACATCTAAATGTGTATTTTCTGGTTGCTTCTGGCAGTGAACACCTCAGTCTGAGCCCTTATTTCTTTTCCAATAATGAGAACTATGAAATAACATGTAGTAAATTACCACAAATACAAAACTTGTGTTTGAGTAAACAACAGTAATGAAGAGACTAACTGCAGGAATGAGGAGCAGCAAAGACAACGTGTTCAATGTCACTGACTTCAGTAAGCTCACAACGAATCACACGCTAACGTTTCTTGCTACAGGCCTGCTGGTTCCTTTGCAGACGACAATTAAATTGAGCGGTAAAAATAACCTTTTGTGTTCACATTGCTTAGAAGTGTGATGCACGCCGCTGTGGGAATATCTGCAGCGCTTACGGTAATTAATTACAATCAACGTTCTTAACTTATGACAAATGAACATGAATGATTAAATGGGATACTATGCTTTGGGGGTTAGATTCCCTTTTGTGCAACGGAAAGACAACATGTGGTCAAATCAAAGGTCAAATCAAAGGTCAAATCAAAATAGTTCATTTTTAATTTTTGTCAAAGAAAATATGATACAAAAGGGCATATCAGGGTCCATTAATAATTCACAAGTACAAATCTGTGTTGCTGTTTTTTTACCCACTATGTAGCGTCAAAATTGTAAAAAAACAAAAACAAACAAAGAACTCCCAAAATAAACTGATTGATTGTTAAATTGCTGGATTAACTGCGGTTTCCCTTCAAAGCACTTTGAACAGCGACTGAAACAGGGCTGGAGTCAACTCACTTTCGTTCTGTTAAACCACAGAAATTCTATAGCATTCGTCAGCCGGTTGCACTTCTTTTGCATCCAGCAGTGACTGCAACGCATGACAAGTGCGTGATGTATGCGTGTAACCCCCTTAATCATCAAGCAGAAGTGTAAAGAGTGTCATCGTCTGCATCGGGAGGTCGGATCCAAAAACAATCAGACTTTCACCCCGGAGGCCGCTGTTCGTGTCCCATGTGAAGCCAGGAGTCAACGTTGACTTATTTGTCACTTCTAAGTCATTTTGATACCTAAACTTGACCAAGAGGTTTCCTGTGAAGTTTAGTTCATTTTGCTTGTAAAACAAAAGGAAACATTGCCAGACATTGGTAGAACGCAAAAAGGGAAGAATAACTTGTCGGAAGTTATCATACGTTGCAATATTGTTAATGTTGTGTAGTGAATGGCATATATTTCATAAGGAGCCCCGACCTGTTATTATTATACATGCTTTGAATCCTAGTTTCTTTGAACTGAAAGTGATTTGATTTCAACCCTGGTGCAAATCTGAACTTTTGTTTCCAAACAAAATGACACACACACACACACACACACACACACACACACGCGCACACACAAAACACCTGAAAACATTCTTTCACCACGTCCACACACAAAAAATAAATCCTGATTTGAGTTTTCATTAATAATTAATAGTTTTACCTCGACAAGGCGATGCTTTTGTCCCGCAGAGAAACGAAACGCGACGTGAACTGCCGACACCTCAACGACGACGTCGATCAGCTCAGCTGCCGATAGAAGTGAAGCGCAGAGAAAAGACCAAACATACGATACATTACGAGGGTTACAAGAGGCAAATACCATTTTAGAGGCCTGTAACACCGCTCAGTTGAACAGTTTTCCAGAAGCTGGATTTGATGGTTTCCACTGACGATAAAGGAAGAAGATGACCGGAGCTAGAAGGTGTGCAACCTCAGATCAGCGATGTTGCCTGCAACATGGAGATATCCGTCATCGAAGCCGACGTGGACAAGAGACGGTGTGAAGAATTATGAAGTTACACGTGTGGTCAGTTTGGTCAAAACGACAAACTGTAGTCCTGAACATTTGTATGCATCATTAGCCAATGTGAAGGTTGCACATGCACAACGGGGAAGAATAGATTCTCTAAGAAGGAAAACAACAACAAAGAAACATGGCAAAATATAAAAAGGTGCTAGTGATGAGAAGTTAATTTACAAACAAAACACAAACTTCATGATTTGCTTGGATTCCCCAAATAAACACATGGGTGTAAAGCCGCTCCCTGACAGAAAATAAATGAAAAATTCAGTACCATTTTTTCTATGAACACGCCCCCCCCCCCCCCAACACTTTTTTTTTTCTTATTATTTTTTAAAAAATAAATATGAAATTCAACAAAAACAATTACATGCACCCGACACGCATATCAATACTTCAGGAATGCAAAAAAACAAACATGTTAACTTACATAACTTAGAACAAGCAATAAAGTTCGACGCAGACATTTCTAACTATGACGATACGTGACGCGGAGCAGTTTTTCCATCTCTTGAGTGAAACGGAAAAAAACGTTGGTTTCTTTTGCTGCTTATTTCAATTGAAAATCGATGCACGTTGGTCGTATGTCAAGACGCAGCCTGGGTGCGACTATCGCAGAAAAACAAGCAGGCATCGACCCTTTTGGGGGGCCGAGATAAGATATCCCAGCTAGAGGTCATTGATTTAAGGCATGAACGTTACCTTTCTGAACTGCATATGCTGAACAATAACAGCACGTCCTCTCAAGAGTCCATCCCTTCCACCTCAACCCCCCTCACCGCCGCTCCACACCGATTAGACAGGAGTAAAAGCAACGGCGCAGCTGTGCTTTGATTCACAAGTAACGATGAACGAAACCAGACTGAATGCGCTTTTTAAGAAAATATGCAATGATGATTGTACGGTGTTGTGAGGATCCAATCGAGGTCCTTTAACTGTGCGTCAGGGCTCGGGGACCCCACATGCCATTAACAGTCGGGCGGTTTTCGGGAGCATTAGTCTACAGGCATCTGGTGAACTTCTCTCGCTTTGACCCTAAAATAATAACAAAACAAAACAAAAAGAACACACTGTCTTCAAGAATTTTCTAAACCTAAAACCTATCATCAACCTACGCAACGAACACGGTTACACTCGCACACACGTTTGCATCAAAAACGTCGATTTAAGACTCCGCTCCTCTCTGAACACCTGAGACTATGGCTAAACGCCTAGCTAACTAACAGAGAACAACACACCCCGTATGCGTTCTTAATCACTAGCATACCTGCAGCAGACTATCACCACCTGCTCTCCTGCTCACCAACAACAAAACCTATCTGGACCCTTTTTCCTTCAAACCACATCACTAGTCAACACCGTGGAGTCTCTAAAATGGCTTTCGAGGCACCATTCGGTGAATCCAGACTTCTTCCCCCAGACGACCGGAGGAAATGCGTCTTTTGAAGAAAATAAAAAAAAAAAAACATGGTCAACCCTTTAGGTTTACCATTTAGTTGAAGCGCCACCATCTCAGTCACTTGTAACTCAGATAAATATATACAGCCCCGTAAAACCATTGGTCAGCGGGTTTGGAGGGAAATTCAGAATGAACCTTCAGCTATTCATTCCAACTGTAGGAGCCTGCGGAGCAGAAGCAAAGCTGGTCATCACCTCGAGTGACCGTCAGAGACGTTGCAGAAACCAGTCGCTCAGGATTCCAGTGTTTGAGATAAAACTAATTATCAATGGAGATAGTTTGTGCTTGCAATGGCCTCTTATAATTGTGGGGGGGGGGACGTATTGAGAGTGTGAAACTGCACCACAGCTACAAGACGCTTTTGGATCAGCCCCCGCACTGAAACTTCCCGTCTCAAAACGCTGGTTTCACCGAACCAGCTTCGGCAGCGGGATGCAAACTTTTCCCCTTAAGGCCCGAGACGTCACAAAAACCAGCCGCATGGATCGGATGTAGGCTAATCTGAGTTAAGGAAACCAGCCCTATGAGTCCAAACACCTGCACAATCCACCTGGATTAAAGATTATCAAGAACAACGACATAGAAACAAAACGACGCACGTACAAAGTTATCAAAATAACATTCATATAAATAATTTAAATAGCTATGCTAAAGCTAAAGTCTTTGCCAAGAGTTTAAAAAGGCCAAAGATAAGTGATGATAATGTGCTGTACAATTTGGGGAAACAGATTTTGGAATTAGGGTTGCTATTTTGAGGATGACAGGCAATCGACACACAAATCATTTTCCGCCCACAACCGCACAATTAAAACATGAAGTTTGGACTTTCGACAGATATTTGCCCTTAAAATGTCGATGTCCAGCCCTCTTCTGGAAGGCCCAGGGAACTGGGGATGAGTCCTAAATCTAGAGGCCCACGTGCTCCTCCTCTCCTCCTGCATCTTAACCGTCCCCCAAAACCTGCGATAGGTCGCCGAAGTCACAGTCAAACAGTTCACTGATGCCTTCGTGGTCCTCCAGCCCAAAGTGGTAGTCGTGACTGTGGGGGGGGGACAGGTTGATGAAACCGTCCAGTGGGAGAGGAATGCCATCCGCAATCAGGAAGTCCGAGGAGGAGAGGGGCGACAGGTCGAAATCGGGCATGTCTGCGAGGCCGGAGAACGGGTCGCCTCCCAGGAGCGATTCTGCTGCGGAAAGTGGAATGTCAAAATAAAAAAAAATACTGGAAGCACAGTAACGTTTGTTTGATCAACAACTAATCCGCCAATTAACACACGGAACGTGCGTCAAGCATTTTGTGTTTGTGAGAATACATGTACGTAAAATACAGCAACACAATTCGACAAGTCCCAGCAGAAACAGCTGCTGATAACGTAAACAATGGTTGCATGCCATTCAAGGTGTGGCAGTTTTTCAGGTACCGTCTTGTGCATGCACACTCATTGGCATGGCGTTCCTGAGAAACTCAAATAAAACACAGCCATTGTTCACAATGGCATTAGTAACGCCTGAAGCTTTCCTGCTCTGTGGCTTCATCACACCCTTCGTTATGTCAGACGTACTTTTTTAGTGAGGTGAAGCTCTTGGCGACATAAGAAGTGCGGAGGTGACCGGGCAACCTGTTGCTGAACTTGGGTTTTGAAAATCAAGAACAACTAAACCCATGAAAAAAGAGACAATAAGTGCAGCAGCGCACAACTCAGCAGGAGTTGAAATAAAACACAAAATAACGTAGCGTAGGAATCAGCGCTGGGGTTAGCATGCTAGGCTAGCTAGCTTCTACTTCTTACCACTTCCACTCTCCACAGCGCGACGCTTCATCCCAAATGTTTAACCACTAACTGTACATGACCGACGCCGTGTGCTCTTTTGTTTTTTTGGCCTGCACCTGTACCCAACTGGGGTTGGATGGACTATGAAATGTAAACTTTATTAAGAGT
Source organism: Pholis gunnellus (assembly GCF_910591455.1). NCBI lineage: Eukaryota > Metazoa > Chordata > Actinopteri > Perciformes > Pholidae > Pholis > Pholis gunnellus. The sequence goes on along the minus strand of NC_136536.1, from coordinate 21,601,832 downwards.
CTTCAGGTACTGTACATATCGGTACACACATGCATTTTAGGAGCAGCGGTTTGCTGCACCCTGGAAACAACTTGAGGTTAAGCACCTCGATCAAGGGCACTCCGACACGCAGACAGTAGGAGCCGGGGATCGAACCGCCAACCTTGTGGTAGATTCTCAACACTTTTTCAGGGTAGTAAGCAGCAGAGTGACTTGAGTGGTGTCTATTGATACTTTTTAATTGTAATTGAGGAAATTCAATAAATGTACATTTATCTACTGAGAAACGTGAACGCTCACCTGCGTCGCCACCTAACACCAGCGATGAGGGGTCCTGCTGGGAGGCCGCCGTCACGGTGGAGGACGTGGACGCTGGCGACGATGAACCCTCGTCTAGCGCCGCTGTAGAGGTTCTGGCTTGCGACTGGTCTGTGGGTGGTGTGGGAGGCGGGACCAGGGACGGGTCGGCATCGGGTCTGGAGGGACTGCTTCCTGTCACGGGGCTGCAGACGCCGGAGCTGTCCTCTGGACAGAGGAAGACGTCAATCGGACCACGTGTGCTCTTCAGCGACACCTGGTAACCCTGAGAGACGAAGAGAAGATGTTTTCATTAACTTAACATTTAATGATAATCAAATTTCACAGAAAGTGTCAAATAAAGTGCTCTAAATTACAAAATAAAATGGAATAAAATGTATCCGTTAGTCTCGAATTCCTCCGCTTTTTGGAGGACTAACTCCCTCAAATTGCATCCGCATTTTGGATTTCAAAATCTGAGATTCCGTCCCTCGTTTTTCGCATTCGCAGAAATTCTGAGGTCCTTTAAACATGCCTCAAAACATTCCAAGGCCCGTTACCTTGCTGGGTTCTGAAACTTGCATCTGGGTCTCCGGTGGCGCTCTGATCACCATGACCAGCTGGTCCGGGGAATCGAAGGACTTCTTCAAGTCCTGGCAGCGCACGTAGCCCAGCGTGATGAACACAACGGTGAAGGAATACAATACAGCAGCATGTGGGGGGGGGGGTGGGGGGACCAAGACTGCAAGAGCGCTTCGCTGGCTAAATGTAAATGGTCACTTAAAGTGGTCGAAAGGATATTTCTTGTTGGGCGGGTCCTCTGTGAGCAGTCGGAGCTGTAGGTTACATTTGGAAATGAGCTCGTCCAGCTGCTCCTCGGCGTCTGTGAGGTCACACACCTCTCTCTGCAACTCCTTATGGCGGGAAACCAACGCCGCGTCAACGCGATTACCGCTGCAGGGGAAGACAGCATGTAAATATTAAGAGGGGGAAAATATATGTTTATGGACTCCAAACACAACATACCAGCCACTTTTTTTATGTGCTTGTATTTGCGCTTAAAGTGTTTCAATTGTTTATGTTTCAAACACCAATTGAATGTGGTCGTATGTATTCTCTATTCACACTCACAGCCATTGGATGTTGTTCTTGGACTTCTTGGAGATGAGCTGAATTCCCTCCAGGACATTGGTGATGTCGTAGATGCGTCTCTTCTGGACGTCCAAGACCTGCGAGGCCCAGTTCAGATCCACCACGCCGTCAGCCGACTGGGACAACAGGTTCAGAAAGCGCTTGGTGGTCAGGTTCAAGGAGGTGTCGTAGCGGGACTTCTCCGTCGTGGTTCGAGGAACTGGAAAGAAAGGGAGCACACGTGGGTTCAAAAGAATTCTGCTTTCAACCACAACTCGGAGAAATGTTTGTGTGCTACTTTTTTTAAAGCTTTTCACACTAAACTTCACGTAAAACTTCCAAGGAATCAACTCTATTATAGGATTTTAATACAGTTACTATTTTTCTAACATCATACCTTGTTTTTTATCCCATTTCAGAAAGACATACGAGACATGAATTTATAGTTTGTAGTGAAAATACAGTGACTACAACAAGTGTTTAGTCAATTAAGAACCCTTTAACACTCCACATAGATTTTCTGTTTTGTTTGTTGTGCATGTAGTGAAGCGTGATAAGCCACCATATGTTTTGAACCACAACAACTGATTTTTAAATAACAGCCATGGTCTTCCTGTATGAATCTTTTGTCACTTGGCTGGACCAATAGTTTTGATAATGTTCTGATACTAGTCAGCCTGCTGAAGACAAACACAGGCTGTGCTGATAAAAAGACGGCTGTTTTGTTTTCAGGACAATGACGGCTGTAGCAAAGGTCAGAGTTTGTATGGATTGAATTGATGTAGTGCTCACGTGCAGCTGATGTATTGCTTCTGAAAAATCAGTGGATCAAGCTGAAAGTGTGTGTGTGTGTGTGTGTACCTCTGGGAGGAGCAGGTGTGGAGGGTGGTGCTTGGCCTATGGACGGTCGAGTTGTGCTGACGTACTGATGGTCACTGTCCAGGTCCAACTTCCTCTTTACCTGAAGAGATACAAATGGGTGTAACAATGATGTAATTACTATGTATTAAGAAGTGAAAACAACTGAATAAATGAAAGCCACCGCTGAATGAAAAGCAGTGTCTTAGAGCAACGGGTGGATGGACTTCTACAGCTTTGTCATGTGTGTAGAAGCACGTTCGCGGAAACAATTCAACATAATATATTGAAGCACATCTCCTCGTCTCTCTCCTTACCGGAGGTCTTCCCAGAGCTGGTCGTCTCTTGTCCTGGTTCCCCACGTCGACGGGGCCCTGCGGCGTGGCGAACAGCAGGATCTCCCCTGTGCTGGTGGGGGCGATGGCCGGGTGGAGTCCCTCATTGCTGGGGCTGGTGATGATCACTATCTGGTGGTTCTCGCTCAGGTCGATGCTCCCAGAGTTCAGCAGAGTCTCAAAGTCAACCAACAGATCCTCCGATGTCTGCCCTGTTATCAGAGTCTCTGACATTGCGGTGTGTCAGCGGGGTAACCCCCTTCGATGGACTTCAGGGGCGAGCTGAGGTGCTGCAGTTTGAGTATCAACACCCACTCGGATTGGCTGTAGTCCGTGAATTTAAGGAACAATGATGAAACCTTTTGAAAGTTTGCTTGCAGGCGTTTACAGGCAGCTTGGACATGTCTTTAAAAAGTTACCCTTTCCCTATTGTCCATCTTATTGCTTATAAAATAAATAAAAAAGACTACAAATGCATTATAAACAACAATGTTACTTAAACGTAAAAGATAACCTATTGTAAGCTAACTGCTGAAAAAACAATATTGGGCTGGTGGTGAAACGGCAGCACAGGATGTTCTGCCAAACAGGAAATTTGGCCAATAAAAGACTATTGCTAAACACCAAAACATTCCAGCTCGGAGCCTCGGGGCTCAGCCGCTGATATGTTAGCAAAGAAAGAGTCGCGAATTCGTCCGTGGCTGCAGTAAACGCTGCGGGTTAGCGAGCTAGCAAGCTAATCTTTTGTTTTCATCTCTCCTGTCAGTAACGTGACAGCAGAGCCGCGAGGCCTGTCCACTCTGCCCTTAACACAACGACCAGCCCTGCTAACACAGCTAGCTCGTGTCCTCACAACAAAGACCGACACAAGTTCACAAACAACCAAGTGCAGCCGACAAACTAGCTATTTAAGTCAATAAAACATTATAATGTATCCTTACACCTCAGACGGGGGTCTGTTAAATGGTTATTACAACTTTATAGCAGCACTCCAGAAGTGAGCTATCGAAATAAAATATCTGCGATGTAAAACACATCACCACAAGTCCAAACGCATTTTTGGAAGTACAAGTGATGAAGCGACAGTTAGCTCAGCGGAGTATAACGCGATATCGATACATGTGAAAATATAGGGCGGATTAGCATGCTAGCTGAGTTATTAGCCGAAATTCTTTATCCCCCTCGTTTTGTTGGGGCACGCAGGAAGCAGTCTGACAAAACTGGAAATGTAAGGAATAAACCGGTGAAATAAAAGCGTTTCTTTAAAACAGCGGCTGTCGGTCCGTCGGTTGCTCACATCGGGCGCGGTCCATTTATAAAAGAGCCGTTGCGACCCCGTTAACGGCTGTTATTGTTGTTATTGTCCCAGCTGATCTACAGCTAAACAAGACTCAGACAGTTTTCGCGCGAAATCTTTTTGCCGCGAAACTGACACGTGCTTCAATGCGACGGTTACCATTGGTCGAAAACCAGCACGTTCCGTGGGGCGGGACAGACGGTCTCTGATTGGTGGAAACTGTTGTCTGTCATTCTATCGAGCGGAGATTCATCGATACGAAGATGCATTCAAGTCCCGCGAAAAAAAAACGTACTTCCGTCACGTTAGTTCTGTTATCTTATCTTAATTGCTTACACGTAAGCGTAAAATGTTTCCCATTAAAACTATTGTGACTGACATCACTCAAAACTCAAGTGTGTCACGCCCTATTTAACCAAGTGACAGGTGAGAAAATGTTATTTGGAGTGACGCAAAAAACCTTAACCGTGATGTCTCGATGGCCTCAGGCAAACAAACAAGCTCTACCTCCTGTCGGAAAACATTTGCCAAACCCCCGTCTGTCCTTTGCGAACATTTATTAGAAAACGTTTGCCTCCAAACACTTCGTCTGAGTGTTTCCTGTGATCGAGGGGAGCGCACCTCAACAGGCAGCCCCTGCTAGTCGAGCGCCTATTGCGCAGAAAGAGGAGCTGCAAGATGGCGCAAGCAATATTTGAAGTGCTTGAAGGTAGGCATAATTTGTTAATAACCACGTAATTACAGCTAGAATGAAACGCGAGTGAGTTTTAAACAACGCCAATACACCAGGACCGTTTCGATGTGAATACAAGTAACTTTAAACCGATACGAATGCGTCTAGTTTAGTTATAACAACGAAAACATCCCAGAGGGGGGAGTGACTGACTGTAAACAAACACACAGATTGATTGTTGCTCAGACCTTATGGACAAGTTACGACTGTGAGTCGTTTTCATTATACTGCAGCCAGGCGATACAATGATGTGTTCCCCTCTTGCTATTCAGACTGCATTTGACATGTTTGCAGGAGGCCCTTTTGATGACAACACTGTATTGTTGCTATAGTCGGCCTTCTATAAAGGCTAATACTGTGTCTGTGTTAGTCGATAATGCATTTACAGCGACCCATATTAGTTTCCTGAAGTATTTAATATTATAATTAGATTTGTGTTGATTTGTTTCCCTATATACATCATAAGGTCAATATAGCATAAGTAGAGCTGAAGTAGTTGGAGGAAACACGATATGAAGATGGTCATCTTGATTTAAAGCATGCACTAGTCTTTCATCTTACATCGGAAGGTCAACCGAAGTGAGCGAAGAGATGCTTCCTGTTGACACAAGTCTTCCCTTCCATCTTCATATTGTCATAGTTTTAGTGAAACATAAAAGCATTACGTGCCTTGAATACAATGGAGCTTTTTTTTTGCAGCGTGGCACTTATTACATGATTCTCCACCCTCCTCTTCTTCCTCCTCCTCAGGCATGGACAACCAGACTGTGTTGGCGGTCCAGTCTCTGCTGGACGGCCAAGGTGGAGTTCCTGACCCGAACAATCAGAACGTCTCCGGGACGTCCACTATACAGTCCATGGGTATGTACAGCAGATACAGCAAATGACAGCTGAGTTGAAACCAAACAATCAACTACAGAATGAAGAACACAAAAATCAGAAGGTTTATTTTTTGTTATGCACTTATATTTGGATTCATTTATTTGCTCGGCTAGTCACATGTGCCAATTAATACTTGTTCACTTACAGCGCTTACCTTATCTCCCTGATGTTATGGCATTGCAACTTGTGTTTGTGTCACATATATAAAAAGAAAAAGAGAATGCACAGCTGTTTTGCTATGAATGAATAGAACAATCCCTTCATAATTGAGCTTCATTGTGGCAGAAGGGTTTGTGTCTCCCGCGTGACCATGCGTGCTGCAGTTCAGATTATCACCTCAGCATACCTCAAACGTTCTTATGTGTGTCCTCCGTACAGACGACGAGGACGTGTTCCTGTGTGGGAAGTGCAAGAAACAGTTCAATTCTCTGCCGGCCTTCATGATGCACAAGAGGGAGCAGTGCCAGTCCAGCGTCCCCTCCCTGTCCACAGTGTCCTTGGCCTCCACCAACGCCTACACACCGGTCCCCTCAATCAGCTCCGGACCACAGACCCCGGCCAACAGACAGGTGAGGGTAGTTAGGGTATTTTAATGTGGGTGATTGATAAAAGTGAGTTTGAGCCACTTAAGACTTAAAACTTTCAGTAACCTGACATAAATGCATGCGTATGTGGAGACAAAGGAGGAAGAATAAAGGTATCTTAGAAATATGTTTTGAATTTACGTAAAAGCAGTGACAGCAGGACTATTAGAAGAAGAAAGAAGAATTACTCAACACATGTTAAGATAAAACCATACAGGAACATTAATTGTGCTTTCTGAGACTACGACACACATGTATCATTCCCCACTGAGATGACAGTATTTAGCAAAGCGGGTAAGAACCATACATTTCTCCACCAACATGCGTGCTTTCTTACTTGTGTGTTACTCTCCTGTTTGCGTAACCCTCCTCCACTTACACATCAGGTATCCACCTACATCACGGTACCGCCCTCCCCTCTGACACACACTCTGGTCCAGGGCAACGTGCTGGTCAGCGACGATGTCCTCATGTCGGCTATCTCAGCCTTCACCTCCATCGACCAGCCAATGGCCCCCATGCAGGCGCCTGTACAGGTAATACGGCGCAACATTACACGTTAGCTTTGTACATAGAATATGTACGTATATGTTTTGCTACACTATTATCTAATCTATGTGCTTCCCTTGCTGTATTGCAGAGTAACCTGAGCATGCACACAGCTGGTGTATCATACCTGCAGCATCACCACCACCACCATCACCATCATCATCACCATCACCAGCAGCAGCAGCAACAACAACAGCAGCAACAGCAGCAGCAACAACAACAGCAGCAGCAACAACAGCAGCAACAGCAGCAGCAGCAGCAACAACAGCAGCAACAACAGCAGCAGCAGCAGCAGCAACAGCAGCAGCAACAGCAACAGCAACAGCAGCAGCATTCCTCCCTCCCCCTGCCCTCCGGGCAAACACCGGCCCACCCCCTGCCAGCTGGACAGCCCGCCCAGCAGCCGCTCTCCTCGCAGGTCCCAGCGAGCCACAGCAACTCAGTGGTCCAGGTGTACAGCGCACTGCCCCATATGGGTGGGGGCGGTGGCGCAGAGATCCACACATTGGGTCTGCAGCCTTTTCATCCTGTACAAGTGAGTAGAACACTTTTTGTGACACTTAATTCCAGACTTTCTGGTTCGAAGACGAAGCGCTGAGCCCGTTGCGTCTCCCTCAGGTGCCAAGTCAGTGCGCGGAGAGCCAGCCATACACGACCCCTCCCGTCTACAGCCCCGGGAACCAGGGCGCCAAAACAAAGACCTGCAGCATCACCACCAACCTGACGGAGCTGGGCGACTTCGAAAAGGTCATCATCCCCAAACGATCCAGGAGCAGCAAAAAAAGCTCGGATGGAGCCACAGGTATGTGAGGGGAAAAAATAAAAGTCGCAAGTTTGACTTTTCTGAAAGGAAGTTTTGGATCCGAATACTATTTATTTATTTACTATTTATGATGTGATGTTATGTGCTTTCACAAACTCTTTACAAAAGGAAAAAAAAGTCATGATTTGAAACATTTAGATTAGATCTAATACATTATAAATACTACTACTGCTACTGGCACAGCTTCCACCACCAAGGAAAACACATGCATGCATACTGCTATTGTTAAAAATTCATTAATCAAGTATTAATTGATTAATGAAACTGTTCATGACCACATAATGACCATGAATATGAAATGTACAAAGATGATCGTAAGATAAGTATTCATTCACTCAATTTCACTCCTCAGCAGAGCAGCTGAAAGGAAAAGTTCCAAAGCTGAAGTGTAATTTCTGCGACAAAATCTTCTCGAAAAACTTTGATCTTCAGCAGCACATTAGAAGGTGAGTTCCTGGCCAGCATGATAAGACCGTACCCATCTGAAAAAAAGACTGACTTTCACCCAGAAAATAACTTATTCTCTCTTTCGACAGTCACACGGGAGAGAAACCATTTCAGTGCATCGTCTGTGGCCGAGCTTTTGCCCAAAAGTCCAACGTGAAGAAACACATGCAGACACACAAGGTTCTGATTAGTTTGTGGTAATACCTCTTTTTCAAAAGTGTGTAACCCCCCCCAGACAAAATCATCCTCACAAGTCATCACAATTTGGTAAATACCATATGCATGACATTCTGGTTAAACGTAAACTTACAAATCCTTACAAACAAATACCAACCCTCCTAAGATCTTAGGCAACGCTCGCCCAAAAATGTACCAATTGACCGTTCGCTAAGCCCCGCCCCTATTAATTACCTGTCAAGCAGTTTACAACAGTGACGGATTTACCTCGCAGAATTCATAGCCATTTTTTAAACAAATATGTCCTTAATTTCAGACAGAGATGGACAAATGCGTGCTTCTCGTTTCTAGCAGATTTTATCAGGTGAAGCTAGTTTGCTAATCAAGCTAACGTTAGCTCCAAGAGTTGATTAAAAACACAGCCAAGCACAAAAGCTGACTGATAAAAGAAAAAGAACCGTGTTCTATATGCACTTGACGGCTACATACATAATATCGTGATAAAACAAAACTGGGGCTAAGGCCGGTTGCCGGAGTACAAAACTCAGACAATGAAGAGCAGCTACGTTAGTCTAAACTCTTACATGTTGGTGTTCAGGACCTCACGGTGGGAAAATACTACAAAGTGTAAATGCTCTTGAAAATAACACTTTTCTTTTAACGTCACCTGTGACACACAGAGTAGGAAATGCTCCCTCGCTTTGAAAGTAACGCGTTGCTACTTCTGTATCGCAAGCTAGTTAGCCTAAAATGCTAACGTTTACAGCGTACGCTAGAGGTCACAAACAAAATGTCACAAACAAAAGCTTATGTTTTTGGTTTTGAAAGCTGCAAAAAAGAGAGACCACGCTTCAAACTCTCCGTATACTCCATGTACACGTGGAAAAATCCAAAGCTTGACAGACCTGTCGTGGCTAGTTACGGTTGCTAAGCTATGATTGGACAATGACCGTCTGGGGGGGAAGGGTTTAGCATAAAATAGTTAATTACCATGATGGTAAAACATATCGTAAAGAATGTCCTTTGATTATTATTTTCATGAGATGTGAACGCAGCATAGTGCCAACGCAGTAAGAACAACAACTCTTTATCTTAAAGGTGTGGCCTATGGGTGTGGCCAGCACGGTGTCCAGATTACCAATCACAGTAAAGGTGGTACCAGTGTCGTCCAATGAGGAGGAGGCGGGCGGGGAGCAGCAGCTGCAGCAGCCGCATGGTGAACCGGAGGAGGAGGAGTTACAGCAGCAGAACTGTCAAACACAAGCAGAGGAAGAGGTAGTTCACACAGGTAATATCTGTTTACGATATTCATGATATGTAACATATGCTGATGAACAATACACTCAGCCGCCTGATTATTAGGTACACCTTGTTAAAACTATACATTAGCCTGCAGTAAATGCTGCCTTCGTGTCCTACGTGATTGCTGGATCTAATTATAAAAGTAATGACGGCTACTGATCCAGCATCAGACTTACAGCTGCAGCCCTTACAGCGACGATGCAATACCTGATTACAGAAGCTCCGGTGGAATTGGAGGAGAGTGCGGCTGAGGCTCTGGCTGATCCGGAGTGTGACCGAGGGGAGGCCACGCAGAACGGGCATCCTCAGGTACAGATGCAGCAGGTGCAGTCCAACCAGGACCAGCAGTGCCAAGCTCAGACCAAACAAATAGTTGTAATAGACAGCTCCTACCAGTGCCAGTTCTGCGCCAGCAAGTTTAAGACCTACTTCCAGCTCAAGTCTCACCTGACTCAGCACAAAGGGGAGCAGGTGAGTGCAGAGTCCATTATGTTTGCTTCCTTCTTTGTCTCCTTTTTTGGGGGGGATTTTACTTCTTACGTGGCAAGATTTAATAACCACGCTCACTCACCCCCGCAGGTTTACAAGTGTGTGTTGAAGTCCTGCTCCCAGACCTTCCATAAGTTGGATCAGTTCCTGGAGCACATCAGGACGCACCAGGAGCAGCTGACCTACCGCTGCCACCTCTGCAGCAAGGTGTTCCCCTCGCTGTTCGAACTGGGAGTCCACCAGTACTCCCACTGCTTCTGCCCGCAGCAGAGCACGCACAAGGAAACCAGCATCTACAGGTCGGCTCGATCGCTCACAGTTGTGTTGACTCCGTGTTAATTCCAGCAGAATAGAAGGAAGAACGCTGGCATCCTGAAGGTGGTCATTCTTATCCCTAACAAAAAACACCCTTTTTTTTATTCTTGCATTTCACCTCAGGTGTGTCAAGTGCCAAAGCCGATATTCTACCCAGGAGGCACTGGAACAGCATCTACTGACTGCCTCGCACAACTTTCCCTGCCCCCACTGTCAAAAGGTACGAGTGTCCCGTGCTTAACATCTTCTGGGTTTCTTTACCTTTTCATGTCACATTCTAAGACCTCGGCACAGCGTCTGATCCGTTCTGTTGCTGGCCGTCAGGTTTTCCCGTGCGAGAGGTACTTCAGACGCCACCTCCCCACTCACGGCATTGGAGGGAGGTTCAAGTGTCAGATCTGCAAGAAAGCCTTCAAGACGGAGCACTACCTCAAACTGCACACACGCATTCACTCAGGTCTGAAAGACTTTCAGAAAGCATTCTTTGTCCCCCTGACAATTATTTGTATGAAGACTTGAAGCCAAGCCATGGGTCCATTGTGCTGGGTTCCGTAGCTAAGTCGAGGGCTGATGTGTTGATAGTCTCCTTGCTGTATATTCTCTATTGATGCCGATTTGTTTGAGTTTCTTCGGGTAGCTTTAGTTTTAGTCTAACAACCCAGTTCTGCACTTTATTCCAGTCACACCAGAAAATGTAGCTGCGACAGCAGGAAGAAACTATTGTTAAAATAAGGAAGTGCTCAATAAAACCTTAATAATGCCTGAGTAAACTACCGATTACACAAGCTGATGAGTCTCTGGCTAAAATGTGCTGTGCAAATGCAAGAAGTGTGTCCAAAGGAAACACTTCCGTTACATTCGCCCCCGATTGTCAATCACATCATTTAGAAGTCATTAATGAAAGTAAAGCTGAGAGTCTGATGCTGATCCCGTTTTCCAGGTGAAAAGCCATACAAATGCTCCCTCTGTGAGGCGACGTTCAACAGGAAGGACAAAGTGAAGCGACACATGCTCATCCACGAACCCTTCAAGAAATACAAGTGTCCGTTTAGGTGAGGCTCTCCGGTGGAAACAAGACCTATTGGCTTATTTAACTTCCCTTGTTCCTACTTAATTCTTTTCATCATTCAAGCCTTTTCAACTTTTACGTCTATCCTTCTTCTCCTTTTTCCTCATTTGAGCTTTTCTGTCCTCTTTTTCTTTTGATTCTTTTCTATTAGACTGTCTTACAGGTTATTTAATTTAATTTGTCTGTTTTTTTTGTCATCAGGACACATGTGGGCTGCACTAAAGAATTCAACAGGCCAGACAAACTCAAGGCCCACATTCTGTCCCATTCTGGTGAGTGAATATCACCAGAAATCATTTTCATCTGAACAGAGATGACGGAATATTGCTTGTGATGTTGTTGTGATGTTGTAGAAATAAGAAAACGTCCTTTCCCGCTTTATGTTTACACAAATAAGTGAGCAGATTGAATACATTACATATTGGTGGTGACCCAGATGTGGAAATATTGCTGTTGGATGATGGACTTTTTTGTAGTCATACCTGAGACTTGACTGGAAATCATAAGTGTGTGTTTGCAGGGCCAATAGATTCAATAAAAAGATAGAAATATCATGTTTAGGTGTAGAAGTCTAGAGCAGCTTAAAAGGAGAGAGAATTGTTTGTATCACTGAAACTTCAGTTTGCAGTTACATACAGTACATGTTTGCATAAGGCGTAAATGAAGCGAGGTAAACCCTTTATTAGTCTCTAAATCACATCATTTAATTGATTCTTATGAACTCCTCTTCCCTCCAGGTATCAAACCCTACAAGTGTCTTTTTTGTCAGAAGGCGTTCAGCCGCAGGGCCCACATGCTGGAGCATCAGCAGTCCCACACAGACAACTACCGCTTCAGATGCTCCACCTGCAACAAGGGCTTCACCAGACAGAGCTATTACAGAGATCACAAATGTCCTGCAGCCGGAAACGGGACGGGAAGTGAAGGAGGGACCGGAGAGGCGGAGGGAGACGAGGCGGTGGGAGCGGCAGAGGAGAAGGATGGAGAGGACGACGGGAGAAGAAGCAGGTTCTTGAGAAGAGAAAACATGTCGGGCGGTGAAGACGGAGAGAATGACCGCAGCTCAAAGGGCAGCCAGGAGCAGGAAACACACGAGCAGCAGGAGGAGGAGGAGGAGGAGGAGGAGGAGGAGGAGGAGGAGGAAGATGATGAAGATGAAGAGGGGAGGACGGCTGACGAGGGTTGTCAGGCTGTAATGACTATCACCAGCATTGAAGGACAGGAGGAGGAGGAGGATGAAGATGAAGAGGAGGAGGAGGAGGAGGAGGAGGATGATGGGATGGAACATGGTGTTATGGCACTGGATCACATTCAGAGCAATGACCAAAACTGTTTGCAGCAGCAATGTTTGTAGTTTTAAGCATCTTCGTTGGAACGTTTCCCGGACGTGGACCAAACAAACTAAGCTATCCATCATTTGTTTTTGTTTTTTAAGTCTGGGAAATTATTTGTTTTATATTAAAACGTTAAATTACATACACTGATTTTACTGTAAAGTAAGTAGGTCTACCTTTTGTTATACCTGGTATCTATACTGCCAAAATAACCAGTGGACCATTTCCATGTACTTGTGTACAATCATTGCGCAAGATGAGCCACAGTGTTCATTTAAAATGTCATAATGTCAAAAGTAACGGAAACATTTTCTCTAATTCTATGTCGCAAAAAGTAAATTATTTTAAGGTTACCCGTGTCTCAAAGTTTATTTGTGTCCTTATAAAGGTTCTGGCATTGTGAGTGAAAGTCCTTCCTCCGATACTCTTTAACTGTACGGATGATCAGACATTCAGTTTGTTGTTGAACCAACTTTCCCTCAGCTTTCCTTGTTTACTTCTACTTCAGTTGGTGATTTCTTAAACTTCCAAGAATTCTACCATCCATCATGTAGATGATGTCACCAATTCCAGCTGCTGGAGCAACCCAAGTTCTGTAATAATAATGAAAACATGATGAAATAACCACATGATGGATGTAGAAATAGCCTAAATGTGTTATAATATTACATATTCATTTCAAACATGTGTTTGCTGTTAGTGGTTTGATATTGGACACATGCATTATAGGTCTAATTCCTTTCAGGGTTAGACAAACTTTCTTCATCCGACAAAGAAAAAATCAGTTCTTTTCACAGAAGTGAAGTTCTAGTCAACGTAGGGACTTCATGTGAGTACAGTGTAGAGCATTAACTGGGCTATTGGTATTTAAAGGGAACAATGTATTATATTAAAATAAATTGACCTAACCTACGACCTAACCTACGAGTGTGAACATGTATAAAATAGACTAAATAGTCTGAAGAATAATATTACATTGAAATGTATGGCTTGGTCAAACACAATACTCTATAGAGCCTTTAAAGTCAAGTACAATCAATGTTATTTATATAGCCAAATATAAAAATGTTCTCAGGGGTCATCATAATCTGTAAAACGTAGGACATTCTTTTGTCCTTCACCTTCGATTTGAGTGAGGAAAAAACTCCCCAAAAACCCTTTAACAGGAAAAAAGGGAGAAACCTCAATCAGAGGAGCAGAGGAGGGATCCCTCTTCCAGGAGCAGCAGACATGCAGTAGATGTCAGGTGTAGAGTTTAGACTGAAGGAGCAGGAGTTACAATTACTGTACAAAGGAACAGAATGACAGTATTAAGTAGATTAAGTACAAAACATGCGTTACGTGAATATTAAAAGTAACTACATGGCTGCTGTATACTATAATCACCAAGAGCTGGCAGGACCGTGGCTACTAAACCTCCACTGTACCACACAGAGACCTAAATATAAGGCAGACTACACATACACACAAGAGTAAAGTCATTCACACAGAAAGAGAAGGGACGCGAATCGGGAGAGGATTAAGCAGTTTCAGACAACACACACCAACAACTGGCTTTGTCTCTCTGATCAGCAACATCTGGATGAAGCACAGACAGGAAACAATGATGCCTGAATTTACATATTACAGGTTTCTAAGTTCTTTTGCAAGATGTTAACGTGTTGATGCAGTTTGGGATATTAGCATGTTTTTAATGCATAGTTTAGCATTATTTGAATCTATAATTTAAAGCTTTTTATTTGACAGCTTTCAAACGGTTGCATGATTTGTTTAACATGCAGACATGATATGAGATTTTAGCATGTTTCAATGCACGGTTTAAAGGACCAGTGAGTCACATTTAGGGGGATTTATTGGCAAACTAAGACTCCTTGTGTTTTCATTGGCTTAGCTCAGCTCATACCTACATACAGAGCTAGTCCTCTTCCACGTAGTCCGCCATGCATGCACCGCCATGTTTCCACAGCAGGCCAGAACGGACAAACCAAACACTGGCTCTAGCGAGAGCCTTTCACGTTTCAACATTAGCTGAAGGTAGGGATGGTACCAACACCTGCTATTAAAAAGGGCCCCGCACAGAGTTTGGATGTTCAAGCGTTGCATGGTTTAGTATCTTAAAAAAATATTAAATGTATGATCATAGTTCATTTTGGGATTTTGGCACGTTTCAATGGTTTAGGGATTTTTGAGGTTCGGGTTAGAATGTGTTTTAGGTTTTTCAAACGGTTTCTATAAACTTTCAACATATCAATGCATTTAAAGAGAGACTACGGGAGGGATACATGCTTTGCTTGTGGAGGAAACCTGTTTTTTTGTTGCATATTTTAAAAGGGTTGTTTGAAGAGTTAAGTTTTTTGAGTTTTCAGTTCTTTTGAAGTTTTAAAACTGTTTGAAGTTTAATTTTTTTCGATGCACGTTTTAGGTATTTTGAGTTTCCATTTTAAATGTTGATTAATTTTAGGGTTTTCAAATGGTTTTCTAAGCTTTTAACATATGGCTAAATAGATTAAATAAAATCTGAAATATGTACATAAATAAATATTGATAATAAACAAGATAAAATTAACAAATACGTAAAGAAATTCTGTTCTTATATTATTTTTGTTGTTAAAAATATTATTAAATGGAATATCTAAGTAATTGCATCAATGGATATTAGTATGGCACAAATAAATGTCAATAATAGAAATCTGCAAGTCCTGAAACACCGTAATAAATGTATTTTACTGACAGATTCTTGTATTCATTCAAGGCACAAACACATTTTTGATTTAATTTATTAAGGTGACAATTTCTATATTACACATCTTTCATGTACATCAGCAATTAAACAGGAAAAAGAAAATATAGTGTTACCATAAACCTCTTAAACCTTTCTTTTAGAAAAGAAAAATTTGTTATTGACACCATTTACAAGTTGTTTTCATATACAGGTGAGTGACAGTGGTTTAGTTGCACATGGAGGATTCTGGGAAACAACATAAAAGCGGTGAATTATGATATTCACACGTTTGCCAACTTCTATATCCCTGGGATTTTAATTTGTGATCGACCCAGAACAAGATTAAAACAATACTCTGCAAAAATGTAAATAGGCAACTTCACCGATCCACTTTTAATCATGATACATTCTTTATATTTCACTGATTTTGTCTCAGTAGTTGTTAAGCTGAAATCACAATTAGCCATCGAAAAAGGCCGTGTGTCATCAGCTCAAGTCTTTTAGCTTTTCCACGCCGGTGCAGTTTCTTCAAAAGAACTTATCAAACTCCTCTTGGTCTTACTTCTCCACAGCAGGGCCAAGAAGGACTGACCAGGACCAGAGTCCAGAATATCACTGTGACCATAAAGCCCACATGGTCAATAATCTCTTGTGAGCATCACGTTGGTAAAAAGGATACCCGATGCCTGAAGGAGGAAATAAGGCAACCTGAGGGCTAATGACAAACATCTCACCACACGTGTGGAAAACAAAGACCTAGAGTTAGGAACAACCAGGACCGGATACCCCACATGCTGAAGAAGAGAGAGTGGAGGGATATCTTTTTAAAGTGCTGTGCTTTGTCAGGTCAACAACTCCTGCATGTTCCTCAGTAATCACACCTGTCTTTCAGTGTGTAATTATCCAATTTAAAAGGATACTTTAAAATGAGCAACCATCCACCTGGTGTTTTATTGTTACAAGGATAAATCATATCATTCAAAACATAGCCATGTGTATAATTTGTGTTTCAGACATTCATTTTGAAGCAGTATCTTTGTCTGTAAAACAAAATGACATCAGAGGAAATTTGACTGTTATGAGGAGAAAATACTCAAAAAGGTAAAATTTCTTTTTTTTAAAAAAAGGTCCAGTGTGAAGGATTCAGGGGGATCTATTGGTAGAAATGGACTAAAATTCTTGTTTCCGTTAGCTTAGAATGAGCCCCTTCTATCTACAGCATGGTGCAGCAATGAGTCCTAAAACCAGGAAATGTGTTAGCACTGTGTTTCGCTTATAGGTTCCCTGAACCATTCTATAGGTAGCGGGTCCCCTCACGGAGTCTGCCGTTTTACACTGACACGTCTCTACAGTAGCCCGCAAGGGATAAACCACTGGCTCTAGAGAGGGCCTTACGTGTTTTACAGTACCTGGAGGCCACCGTAGTTTTCCGACGTGCTTGAGGGGTGAGTGGAGGGGTTTTCACAGTTAGATGCAATCTGCTACCTCACCACTAGATGCTGCTAAATCCTAAACACTGCTCCTTTAAGTGTAAAAAATAAAAGGGGGGGGGGCTAACACTTGCATCTTTTCTTTCCAGTAATTTCTAAATTTCTTTTTCTCAATGTATTGTGTTGACGGGGGCAACAAGAGTTACAATGAGGTTATGACTAACACCTTCCTTCAAATGCTACATGTGTATGAGGAGCTACTATTTTAGAGTTCTGCAAGGTATGCATTCAAAATGTCATTAAAGATATTACCCAAACAACTATTTTTTTTGGTTTGACTTGCATTTTGGTGTTTTTCACTTGTTTCTTTTTTAAGTCAAGTACTCAATACACTGGAGTCATCTTAAAATACGTACTTCAACCCCATTAGATTTCCTCAGGATCCTGTTTTTTCACAAGACCACCCTATGAAAGTGTGTTCGAAGCTTATATAAAGAGGAATAACTTTACTCCCAGAACACTTCCATTCCCCATCACAGTTTACAAACTGTCCCTATAAAACTAGGGTCAGTTTAAGTTCTGTTGAAGTCCTCCACATTTCCCACCACTAGAATGAATGGAGGCTACAATACTAATGAACGGGCTTCTCTCGATGCGTATATATCAGGCAAGTCGGCCAAATTTCTTTGCAGCACCAAGATTGTCTGTTATTTAAGCATTAATTTGGGGGGCACGCTGTAACTTCATTACGGCGTAGCTATCATTTACTATTGTCACATACATAAAGCCATGAGCAGAGAAGCAGATGAAAGTAAGAGAGATTTGTGGATAGGATGGAGAATGACAATGATGTGGATGATGCTTAAAGAAAAGTGGATGAAAAAAAACAATCTTAGAGCAACAACGTTTGCTTTTTTGGTAAAAATCAACCCCGTTTTTTGAAAAAGCGCACCCTCTCAATCATGCCTTACATTTACCGGTTTGCTTTAATGCAGAGGAACTTAAAAAGAAGAAATCAGGTCGTCACTACTGTTAGAACCCGTGACCCTTCCGGTTGAACACTGGTGGTCTTTATTCCTTCGCGCTCCTTCACCCGCTAGTCGAACCTCTCCTGGTTTCACTCACTCCTGTCCGAAGCCTTCCGTCTCCTCGATGGCAAACATCAGCTTCTCCTTCATTTGCTCGTAGCTCTTGTAGGGTGGCAAGTCCAGTCTGTTGAAGCTGGGAAGGTAGAAATTCATTTGTTCAGCTTGGCATTGGACTCATTCTCCTCTTTAAGAAAGAGCTGAATGGAAATCATATGTGACTCTGATGTGGCCCATAAAGAACTACATTCGCCTTATACCCAGAAACCCTTGTGGCTTCCTACAATGAACCGCTACAAACAGGCTTGGTCGGACCAAAGCTTAGTCGAGTAGTTTGGAGTTTGGTGAATGTTCTGGTATAGTTTGCATGAACTCACCACGTGTGACTTCTGGGGAGCCAGTTTTCTTTTCCCACCTTCTCGATACAGAACTTCTGGGGGCCGTTGCTTCCTGTAAAGTGGAGCACAGGTCAGTCGGCGCAAGAGCAATCATGGACAGTTCAACGCACCGTCACTACACAGGGACAAGAACCCACTGATACCTAGCTTTACAACCTCAGTGAGAAACTTCACTTGAAAAGAAACAAATAAAGAGTAAAACAAGGTAGTACACAATAAGTACTGAACAAACCGAAGACAGCAACAAAAGACACAAATGAGGAATAGGTTTCGAAAAAGGCATAACCGAACACCTTGCTGTATATTCCTTGCTGCATTATCCACACTCTGGCCTCGATGCATATTTCAGCTGCATTTGGAATCAAATGCAGCTGAAATGGTTATAAATGGATGTAATTATTACCCATAAGGTCGGTGAAGCCTCCTACAGGCAGGCGACAGGTACCGGTGACAAACTGCAGCAGCCTCATCCTCTTCTCATTGTCCATCTCCTTTATAAACTGCAGAACAAAGTGGCGTCATTCAACAGAATCATCAATATAAGGACTATGAGGAGGGAAAGATGGGTTAAGGGATTGTTTTTCTTTGTTTCTTTGTTATATATATATATAAATAATAAATAGACATTACATGTATACACAAAAAGAGGGAAACTGGTAGTTGCTTACGGCGTTCCATGCAAAAAGCAACAAAGGGTGACTTTTAACACGGCACCAAAAGATGTTGATTTATTTGAGCTGCAAAACACAATTTAAATCTCAATTGAACGGATTATTTGGGTTACTTCTTGTTGGGTACAAATTCACAAACAAGTACCACCACAAACTGATTGACTTACTGTTATAACTGCAATGATTTGAAAACATCATACCACCCAAAAATGAAACTGTCAATGTATAATTACACAAGCTGATAATAATGAGTCATGATCATAAAATATCAAGGCTCACAACACAGTCAATTATTTTGGACCTATGAGGTCATTAAACGTATACATCTCATGTCCTTAATGTCTCTGTACGTTAAAGTAAAAGGTTTAAAAGGTGACGGCTTCAGATGCACACCGACCTGCCAGAACCACAAGATCTGTTTGCTGCTTCGAGCGTAGTGTCTGTAGATGGTGTTTCTTTGCCAGTCTGCAAGGTCGATCTCCTGCATACCACACAGCATCACCTGTAATGGGACACGAGTCATTAATATCAAAAGATCAAGTTCATTTTTTATATATTTCATCAGCTCTCAATCAGATCTTTCTACAACACAAATTGAATTTACAGCACAGTATGTGCAGAGGTCTCTTTCCCATAACACGTCATGTATCCCATAAATGATGGTCCATACCTCGAGCTCTTTAGCATCAAAGTACTGCAGGTACTGCTGAGGGAGGACCTCGTTGAAGCCTTCAAAGAAAGCCTGCGTCTGCTCCTCCACTCCTCTGGACATCCTCCACTCTGCTACCAGCCTGCAGGGGGAGACAGAGGCAAATAGTCACATGTTGCACTCCACCTCATCAAACTCACAACGTTAAAAATACAGCAACACTGTGTGCTACATTATAGCCGGAGGTTTCACAGAGTAAAAACAACCTGACATGTGATCTACGGCGTGAATTATTGTGTGCCGAATTAAAAAGGCAGAATCATATCAACAATCCACCTGATGTACTCCTCCTTGTTCTCCTCGGTGACCTGCAGGTCTCCTCCTCCTGATTTCAGCTCATGGGTGGAGATTTCTCCCAGAATCTCTTTGTCAACGGAGAAGAACATCTCCAGACCACACTCCTCGATGTTGTTGTCCCTAAAGAGCAGCACGGACAATTACAGCACGACACAACATCCCACGCTACAAACTGGGTGTTTGACAGACCTGACAGACTTGCAGCAGCATTTTCTCTTTGAAATGTATGCTGTCAAGTTGAGTCTCTGTAGTAGTTTTACCATTAAATAGCATTGCAAATTTCCCTGCTGTGGGACCACTAAAGGACTATCTCATCTTGTGTAATCTTAGCACGATTCAAATTTAAATATGTTTCTGTTCATCAAGTATTTAGGCCAAAAATCTTAATTTTAATATAAATACTTCCAATGGCATTTAGAAGTACAAATGCTTAATCGGTGTTTTGATGAAGAGGGGGTCCTCAGAAAATGTTCTCCCAAAAAGTTTCTGATCCATTACTGTGGACTATTATGTGTACCATCAACAGCATTGCTGACTCCTCTGATCCAGACTCTCATTTATTCCAACAGCTGGCCTACACAAGTGACTTTTCTACACATAGACTTGGATAAAGCACGGTTTTTGGGACCAACTGTGCCACAGTGAGACATCAAGAAATGACATCATCCACAAACACAACACACACAAGATTAAAAACTAGACCGGTGTGTCAGATACGCAAGTTAACTTTTAAGTAAAGCATGAAATACAAAACCATTTTGCACGCTGAGATACACAAGAGAGGTACACAACATCGTGAACACATGTACTATCTAATAGCACCAGTTACTTCATGATTAACCGCAGAATAAGAAAGCTGTCCACATGGCTCTCTGTACTCACTTGATCCACATGAGGGAGTTGTAGAACTCCGGGTCTATTGACTCCAGGTCTTTGAGGGCCAACGGCTTGTTCAGCATGCGCTTGTAAAACGGCAGTGAGAAACCAGTGTCGATGAACTTGCCGTGGAAAAGAGCCTGAGGGGACAAAATCACACACCGCTTACTTGTTGTACTCCGTATAACCCAAAACCCGCAACCTACTCTTAAGATGATCTTTCTTGCCATACTATGTGACATAAACAAAAGAAAGACTAACCATGGCGATGAAGCGTCCTATGAACTTGAAATACTTAAGGTGGTCAGGGTTGATGTAGGAGGCAGGGTTGATCTGGAGACAGTAGTTATCTTTCCCGGCATATTCAAACAGGCAGTACATGGGGTTCAACACTTCATGGGACAACAGGAAGAACCATTCCCTGTAAGACAGGACACCACAGAAATGAGGAAAGTACCACATAGCGAACAGCTGATAGCCCGCAACACACTAAACAGTAGGGAGCATTCCCTTTAGGGCAGATTTACAACATTCAAGAAATGACCCTCTCAACAAAGTAAGGAGACTTTTGCGGTCGAGGTTTTGGTAAAGAGAAATATTGCCAGTTCATTCAGTTGCAAAAACTCAAAAATCACTGGCAAGACACGTTACACAATAAGGTACAAAATATCCGTTGCTGAGGACCAACGCAACTGCAATAAACAAAAGCTTTTTTTTAAACTTACCTGGCAACGCCTCCGTAGTCGAGGCCTTCTTCTCCTGGGAAGATGATCCATAGCCTCCTGCGCAGGTCTTGAGCGTTGAAGCTCATTATCTAAAATACAGACAACGTATTGGTAGATTGATCGTTGGCCAGATAGATTTTGGCTTCATCGCTTAAGCACATTTTCCTAAACTCTGTTGCGCTACTCAAAAAAAAACCTGATAGCAATCACCAACGAGCCGTCACTTACTCAAAACATTTAAACCTCATCATCGAGTCTATCACTGCCACCAAAATAACATTTCACTTCTTCATCGCTTAAGTCAAGACGGTCAAATGTCTGAGTAACTGTGACAGAAGACGGAACAAGTAGTGTTTCATTATAGCGTTTCTCATTGAAACTTCAACACAGCGACCCAATAATAAAGTCAAATAAACTCTACAGCTGACTGAATAAACTCTTTCTCACTGCTAACAGACTCACAGTATGTAAATGAGTAAATGTTTCGTCCATATCCAGCAACTGTGGGACCTACGGAAATCTCATGCGTACAAATCTACTAAAAAACTCTTTTTAGTTTTGTTCAAGTTCAGAAAAACAAACTACATTTTAAAGTATCTTATCACTGCTACATATATTTAAGACCAGTTCCAAAATATTATAAAAGACAACAAGAGATTTTCTCTGAATAATAGGATATGTTGTAACACTAAGAAGTTAATTAACTAGTTATTACCACACCGATTTTTCTTATTTCCACTATAAACGTGTAACGAACAAGGCAACATGACTTTAGCTCGAGCTAGAGGTAGAGCAGGTTGAGGCACATCTTCTAAATATCAGTGTTGACTCTGTTGACTGTGTGACTGCGTTGCTGGGGCGACGTACCTGTGTGAAGGAGTCCTCAAACAAGGTTTTTCTGGTTACGGTGATCTTGATGTGTTGAGGCATCGCCAGTTGCTGGGGAGAAAATGGGAAAGCATCAGAGGCATTTAGTCATTGTTTTTTTCAGCTGTGACATGACATGGGACATATTGTTACTGCACAGTGTACAGGCACCAGAATGGGACTGGATTGGGCAATTGTGTGCCACAATGTCGAGACTCAAAGTGACCTTCAATGTAGCATCCAACAGTTTAAAAAAGCTCCTTCTAAATAATGCAGTAAAGCTTCGTTGATCTTTTAAACTCTCATGAGATGAGACGACTTTTTTCATTACAGGACTTGTACAAAGGAAGTAAAGTATTAAATGCATTATTAAGAAACGTAGGTTCAATATCCTGTAATCTATTTGATTTGGCTGCGAAATATTTACTGAAATGTCGATTTTTAAGACCTCTTTCTGAAAGCGTTCTGAAACGAATTGGCCTTCTTTGTATAATCCCTACACATGTAAACGGTGCTTTGAACAGTGAACTATTTCTGACAGTCACATGATCGCGCTCGCCAAGTTAAAAAAAGTAGAGGTGCACGACCTAGCGCACACACCAGCTGTGATTATGTCATTTTGTTGCATGCGCGCCTCACACTGGCTTCACTACGGCGAGTATGAACTAAACGTAAATAAGATTAATAAAGCTGGAAGAGAAACATTCACTCAAGGAGATCTTTACTGAATTATAATTAACCAGTAATCCTGTCAGAC
This sequence comes from Pholis gunnellus, assembly GCF_910591455.1. Taxonomy (NCBI): domain Eukaryota; kingdom Metazoa; phylum Chordata; class Actinopteri; order Perciformes; family Pholidae; genus Pholis; species Pholis gunnellus. The sequence continues at coordinate 21,578,694 of NC_136536.1, read as the reverse complement.
TGTGGACTGTTCCCACTCTTACCTGGCACCAGAATCTGAAGTACTGTACTTTGGCTTTGAAGTCTCGGACGTAGGTGATCTGAGGTCCGTTTTCACTGTGAAGGTAAAGAAGCACAGGCAGACACTTGATGTGTTTTAATACATTACAGCATGATAAATTGTTATCTTAACTTGTTTAACGCTCAGTCCATGATTTTTATCCCCGGCAAAGGGCTAAAAATATATGTGAAAAACGTGTAAAATAAAACATTTTACCTTCAAAAAGTATGCTAATAGAAGCCCCATTTCTCTCCACACTGAACAAAAAACTCCTAACTACTTATCGGTTCTGCACAAATTACTGAGGAGACTAATTTTGGACTCAACACAGAGAATTTTTGCCAAAAGGTGTCAAGTGTGCATGCCTGTTAAAGAGACTTAAACAGAGCGTTTCAGACAGAGGGTGAAAACAAATATAATCAGGCACGCAGTATGAGAATAATAAAGTGATTTTTGAACATTAAAGCATGTAAACATGTTCCAGTAGAAACCCATAATACAAGTATGAGCCTAAAAAAAGAGCATAATAAGTCTCAGTTTATATCGTCACATTCGTATTCCCATTCACCAAACCGGTTTTTCCACTGCTGGAACCAAAGCAAAGTAACTACTCTCGAGTTATGTTATGCTCAGTTATTCATTACCGTGACTCAACTGAGGTTTTACATCCGTGAGAACGACAGACAGGAAGACTAGGTGACCCGTCAGTCGCGTCACGATAATCCGTCACAAGTTCTAAAAATAGAGAGAGTTCAGCGACAGTGACTCATTTAGAGACCTGAGTAAACAGAACTACCTCGTAGAATAGAGTTACCTGTTGCTGTAGCATCAGGTAAATATTTTTGTCTTAACACCAAGTTTCATATTAGGCACCAACACGTTGGTTTCCTCCGACTGAAACACACATCAGTCAATTATTTCTGGCATGCAGAAGTGCTGGAAAGACTACAGGCAGAGTGTTATTAACGGTCACCTCGGGCAAAATGTATCCAAGATATAATAGTTAAAAAGGAGCTACGAGTATACATGTTTTGTATAAATAAATGTTTTTTTTTTTTTTAAATCACCCAAAAGTGAAAATTCCATCCATAATCCATCCCAGTCATCTAGTGACACCTCTGAACTTTTATTTGTTTCAACCTCTTAGTGATTTCCTGACATTCCTTTCAGAATATCTGGAAACATTCGGTTGTACAAACACTATGGCGCTATGAGGAGTCCTGCGTTACGCAGGTTTGACGCCTAAAGGCCGTAATCTAGTTGTGCAGCCAGACGAATCTGCAAGCTCATATTTTATTTGCCTCGACAGATGGGTTCCCCTCCGATTTGGACAGAATTCCAGCAACTTGAGATCTGACAGGCCAATCACAACCAAGATGGCTGCAGGTGATGAGGAACTGTTGAAGCTTCTGTCGCGCCAGTATTGAACGAACCGGACGTGATATATCTTTTCTAAAAGGAAGAACAATCAACTGCTCTTAAAGCTGTTCTTGATGCGTTTGCTGCACTTCTATTGGTTGTAGCTCTATCTAATTGGGTCAAGTGGCCTTTTGGTCCATGATCACAGATTACTTGATGCCTCTCTAAGCAGCAAAGTAATACTTTTATGTGATTCTCAAGCTTTTTGAGGAAGTAGAAAACAAAACGGTGGAGGACGTACAGTGAGGACTTTCCAGTGCGAGGGTCGATGTAGGTGGTCGTTCTCCTGTTGTGGTCTACAAAGTAGGGAATACCGTCGACGGTGAACCTCATCTCCCAGCCCTCTGGGAGGGGCTTGTCATTCAGCAAACTGAAAAGAAAAATGAGATAAGATCAACATTTAGTGACGACTTGTTTCAGGAGAACCCAAAATGATACAGCAAACAAAGCGACGACATATGAAAGTATCTGAAAGGACAACGAGTGGAAGATGTAAACTCACCCCTGTGTTCGTGGGTCCTCCCACTGTGTTGCTCGCGTATGGTGGTGTACAAAATAAACTCTGCCATTCGAGTCCGTTCTCTTCTCTGAAAAGCCACAGTAACAAATTCATTATTTAACTTGTATGCACTCATGAAAACACTTATCACAAAAACCTTAAACTTCCTTTAAAAGTTCTTTAACTTATTAAGTTGCAAGACATTGGGGGTTTGGATGGATGTTATGATTTCCCCCAGGTCAACTGTAGTAGCCTTAATCCAGGTACTCAAGCCTCTATACAAAAATCAAGCTAGAAATCAAACCCTGAGGCAGCTCGAGGTCCACTTTCAGTCGAAAGGTCCCAGCAGAGGATCATTTAATTGTGTAACAGTCAGATTAGTCGGCAGATCTGCCGACTTGTTGGTCGAGAAAAATGTCAAACAATGGAGCGTTTTGTGTTTGTTTCCTTGTAGCTTGCCGTAGCCTGAGCACAAAGCCATGCAATTTCACATTAAAAGTACAGTATTAAAAGTGTTATGTTCAACCATCTTGTACATGACATCACACTCTGGTTTACGTGGGGATGTGTAGGATGATTTCATCATTACAGAACGTTGGTGAAGTGGGCCGACTTGTCTTAAAGGAAGTCAGCTACAACCGTGTTGGTATTGGAGCTCACAGTTGAAAACTACTTATCTTAAACAAACACCTTGATTTAAGTTATTGAAAGGACAAGTAATGGGGAGTACTTTGACACACACATTAGTACATTCAAATAAAATCAGTTAAAGTCTACACCATTAGAGGAATGGTTAATGTTTACCGTCACAGGTTAAATGAGGTCTCAGAAGCCTGTGAAAGCCGAAAAGCTCTTACCCCATCCGTGCGGCAGAGGCCCGAGAGGATCAAACTCCTTATTCTGAGCGGCTGTGACCGGGTCTTGTAGCTACACAGCAAAGAATCAGAATAATTGATATGGATCAAAAAGCACCCAACAGACAACTACAGTGTTGTGTGATTTGATGCACAAACAAACAAACGAGTTACTTTGGTTATCGGAACAAATCATCAGATTTAAAAGACAAATATCAGCTCGAACCAAGTGACATCTATAAGCCAGTTTCTAGTTTGACATTAACCGTAATGTCACAAATATATACTTGTTGCTGTAGACTATGTCAATACTTTAACTCAATTATAACTTTGTTCTGCCTGTGAACACAAACTGGCTTTCAGTGTGCATTGAAACCAGTACATGTGTTGAAACATCAGCATTATGCAAAGCTTTCTAACTTGCAAAACTCATTCTCGGCAAAAAGCTGTTTCAAACACTTAACCCCATGAACTCATGAAGGTGACGCATTGCCGTTTCATCACAGGAGAACCAGAGGGCTGTTTTGCAGCAATAGCCACCATGTTCCAGTTTATGAACGCCCAATCCGCCACACAGTATCACATGACGAAGAGGAAGTCTCACCCCGAATATGAACCTCTGGTTGAACTGCTGCATGGCTCCCTGTAGCTGGCTGCGCTGGTGCTGCCACTGCTCGTAGTTACGCACCGTCTCCATCGTGGGGCGCTGCCACGTGGTGGTTCGCGTCATGTGATCGACAAAGTAGACCCGCCCCATCTGGTCGACTCGGCGCTCCCAGCTAAGGACAAATGAAATGAGGGAAGACAGTTGGAGGAAGATAAAAGTGAGTACGACTTTTGAAATCAACACAGTCTGCAGGGTTTGTACCTCAATCCCATGTAAACATCAATAGAGTAAAACTGCATGTGAAAATAGATTTTTAGGCAGTTAAAAATGTTATGTTACATTATGTTTCCATTCAGTGTTTTTCACCAAAATGCATTGTGGGTATCCTTGACAAAAAGTGTAGAATCTCAAAAATACTCGCATACTTTTTATTTTTACGTTTTAGTACCAACAGCAGCTGCCCTTACATAGTACGTACTGTTGCATTCAATTAGGAGATAGTCCTTCTTCATAACATGGCACATTGAACTTTGACCCTCTTACTCATATATCTGCTGCTCAAAGGATTGTGGGTCAGACTAGTCAGAGAAGCCGACTGGCTTTTATACTGCAAAATGCGACCCTATGTAATAGAACGTCCTAGTATTTTCATGGTAGTTTGGGTATTGGAAAGCACAGTTAAGATACACATACTACTGTGGGTGACTGTGGCTAAGTGGAGAGCAGGGCCGTCCTTCAATCAAATGATCGGCGGTTTGATCCCCGGCTCTAGTTGCATGTCGATGTGTCCTTGAGCAAGACACTTAACCCCAAAAATTGCTCCCGTAGCGGTGCCTACGGTGTAGAAATGTGATAGAATCTGAATTGTAAGTCGCTTTGGATAAAAGCATCTGCTAAATGACTAATGTAAATGTAATATACCATACTATTTAGTACGCCCCAATACATAGAATTTCAAATGCAGTATGCCAAAAATACCAGGATGCCCTACTGCATCCGCTCGCATTTTGCAGTATGCAGGCCGACATGCTATCTGGCTATTCCGACCCACAACAGCTGCAGTATGTACGCAAAGTAAAAAAGGATAAAAGTGTGCGATGTGGAACAACAGCTCACGTTCATTAACTAGCACTCTTCTTCCCTGGCTTTCACAGGCGCATCGCTACATGTGTTGGCGTATTGCTGCTAGCGTGTATCCTTCATCATCATCATCATCATCATCATCATCCTTAGTTCTGATGATGACGAGGTTTGGCTAACAAAACTGCTCGTTAGATGAATCGTGTAGAAAATGTCCAAGTTGGTGGAACACAGGGACAGTGGACAGCAGCTACTGTAACTAACAGTGCATGTAAATAACATAACCAGTATCTAGTAACCCTGTATTTTAAGATGGAGAGACCCTCTCATTTGACCTTGTGGGAGAAAATGTGTCCATGTACATTCACATTCATACTGTGATATTGGCCTGTATCATTGTCATATGTTATTCACGTCACTGAGACAGGGAGTCTAGTATAGCGGCCTTGGAGCTAGATAGAGGGGGGATGACGTAGATAAATAAAGTAGTTATAAAGACAAGAGCCGGGCGGCCAGAGGTGGAATCAGGAGAAGACGAGTGGGGAAGGAGACTGTGGTTAATCAAACAACCCTCTGTTATGACTTGTCCGAGGTGAACAGTGTAACTTGTCTAGGTGAAAGTTCAGAGGAGGAGGAGGAGGAGGAGGAGGAGGAGGAGGAGGAGGAGATTGCCAAAGGGGGGGGGTAGAATGGAGGTATAAAATATTGTACAATGCTCTTGTGAAGTTAGGTGACTCCGGACAGCTCGGTTTACTTGTATACTTTGTGATGCAAATGAATCTGCGTGAACTGAAGAAAATCCAACCTCTCTTGTGTTCTGTGGGTGTTCGTTACTGAGTTCCTAACAGTGAGATCCTGTGGTGTCTCACCACGAGTCAGATAGAGAACAGTTACTGAGCCAGCCGTTAGGTAAAGTCAAAGAAGCGGCTCATAAACTCGAGGAAAAAAACCACAACAACCTACAAAATAGATTATATTCTATAAATAGAAACCAATACACTTAAAATGAAAACCATCTGTGTTGAAGAAGAGACCGATCAAAAGGGAAGGACTTTTTTTACCCAGGGGGCAGCGGTTCAGGGCGCTCCCACGACGTTCTCTTTTCCACGTGATCGACAAAATACAGCCTGCCGTTGTGATCCACCCTCTGCTCCCATCTAGGTGAAACAACGGCAATAAAAGTGAGGACATTGGGTAATGGTGCACGGCCCCAGCCATTTAGGTGACGTATGGATTCATAACAGCTTTCACAACATGAGTCACCCGACGACAGAGGCAGACAAATAGTAGAGGTCACGATGCCATCACGATGACGACAGTGAAAGAGGTCAAATAGGGTATTCAAGGAATTACAGTCTGAATGAAAACAACAAAAGAGGGAGACAAAAAGAAAGCGATGATGGCCGTGTGAGTTAATCACAACCACATAATGTTCAGACACACCTGTGTGGTTTTTCGACCGACAACAAGGTCACGTGTCACTCTTTCCTATTAAAAATGATATGCTCGAAGTTTGAAAACATTTCTCCACCATCACATTTGTCGCTTGTGCTTGCTCCCATACATGGTGTGTTGTTTTTCTTTTTTAGATCTCTTATGAATTTCAATGAAGGTTTGATGCGATATCTAAAACCAAACCAACCAGTAGTCCCACAATCCTCACCATTGTACCATTACGTCATTTGAGGGAACCGTTTGTGTGCCGATTGGTGAGATGATTGTATCACTAGTGGCTGAGCAACAACCTGCCTTTTAGGGAAGATAAAGATTACTTTACTTTAATGTCTTCGCCCTCGCACATCCTCGTGTTCTTAAAGCAGAGGGACGCAGTTTATTTTTGGCAGTATTTGGCAAAAATGTTATAATAACCTCTCAGCATATTTTAATTCAAGTGGGTACCCCAGGGAAGGCAGTTTTCTGGAAAAGGCAAAGAAAATAAAAATAAACTATTTGAAAATCCTGCCGCTCTTCTCTCTCCGTCCTAAGCCCCTCCCACCAGACGAGCAAGGGCACACGCGCTTCCTACAGTGAGAGTCAGTCACTTCAAACATCCTTTCTATTGTGATGCTGTTGTATTGCAACAATTCTCTGAGAATGACCTTGCTGTTTTCTTTGCAAACGCAGAGTTTCAGAGATGGAGAGAAAAATAGCCTCCCGCAGTAGTGAGCTCTGCAGAAGGCTAAACTGTTATAGAGATAGAGCCGGAGCCGCAGCTGTGAGTAGAAGGCCTAACTAGTAGCAACATTGTCTCTCCATCTCTGAAACACTTCACTTTGTCGATACTGTCAGACTCTCTTTTTAGTTAAGTCTGTCTCCCTTTTTTGGGGATGCTTTGCAGCGTTTTCCTGCAGGATATTTCACCGTTGGATCAGAATTTCACAATCTGAAGGGAGGTGCACGCCCATCTTGATTTGTAGAACAGACAATAGGAACACCTTCTCTCTGAAATGACCTGTGATTGGCCAAATAGATTTTCTAATGGCAGAAAACCGAGTCAAGAGGAGGTGCAGAAGTCTAGTTTTCTCTCAGACCACTTCATTTTACAAAAGCATTATTTTGGAATTTATGCCCCATGATGCTAAAAACATACGGTCTGCCCCAGCTTTAATGTGCACACACTTCTATTTATCCAAACAGTTCCTCAGGATTTAACTTTGCCACGTTGCTGTATTATTGTTGGTGTGATGTAAATGTTATCCCAGAGTTTGATACACTACTTTGGGCTCAAGGATGACTCACTTTCTTTGCAACACACTAATCCTCCGCTGAGGCTTTAATTGATTTTTTTTCTTCTTGAAGTTTCTGTTGATGAATTTGGTGTTTCCTTAACTTGCTCTCCCATCTTTGTTCTGTTTCTTTGTCTCAATTCATTACACAACGCAGCAAAACATATAATCAGTTGTTTGGATTGGGCACTATAACACTACTAGAGTGACAGAGTTTTGACCCTGGGTCAAAAATTAAATAAATATTGTTCCGATTATTCTCTAATAAAATTCTGGAAAGATTGCAAAAAAGTGAGCTAACCCAGGGGGCAACGGCCCGGCGTTGACGGCAGGGACCCTTGGGGTGACAGCAGGGGCGACAGCAGGGGCGACAGCGGAGGCGGCAGCAGGGGTGACAGCGGGGGCGGCAGCGGGGGCGACAGCTGGGGTGGCAGTAGGGGGAACAGCGGGGGTGGCAGCGGGGGCGACAGCGGGGGCGACAGCGGGGGCGGCGCTGCTGGTCAGCTGTTTGGTTGCCGCGGCTCCAGAGCTGGAGGCCGGCGCAGATTTCCTGTCGGAGCCTGCCGACGGACTCGATTCTGGGGCTGTCGAGGGTCCCGAGGCCGGCTTTCGCACCGGCGTGTCAGAACCCGATTGGCCGTCGCTGCCGTCAGCTGGTGCAGAGCCGTTGCTGGAAGGTGCTGCGGAAAGAATCAGACACGAGAGTTAAACTGTACGTCCTCAGACTAGGGGAGCAGAAACACCGATCGATGTAATGAAAGACGCGTTTTTCTCCTTCGTTTTTACCCTCCTTCAGTAAATGTCTGACCTGGCGAAGAAGTGGGTCTGCGTGGGGTTGGAGGTGGAGGTCTGGAGGGCCTGGGTGGTCGGAGGGGCCTCGATGACACAGAGGGAGACCCCGAGTTGCTCACTGACCTTCGGCCACTGGGAGAAGACCTGTGCTCTACGCCGTCCACCGCTGGGGAGCTGTCTCGACTCCCCCTGTGAAGAAGAAGGTTCGACGGGGATAAATAAAGCAGGCACCAGCAATGTGACTAGTGAAACCGGACTGAAGAAGGAAACGGCTGCTGTACCTTACGGAATGATCCCCGTTGAGTTGCGAATTCCCATTTGATGTACCTGAAGCAAAAACACAGGACATAAATAAAGCATAAAGCAGCTGTTCACACACAAGAAAAAACAGACAAACAAAGTAAAACATTGAAACGCCGAAAAACATTCATGAATCTGTAAAGTTCGCTTTTTTTTTTCCTTTCTTTTTTTAGCTCAACAAGCCAAATAAACCTTAACATAAAAAAAAAAACACATTTTAAACGGGCTTCTGATGTGAACTCTCCCGTGACTCACTGTGATGGTCGGCCTCGGCCGCGGCGAACGCCTCCGAGTCGACGGTCATGCCGTCCAGGCAGACGGACAGGTCTCCCACCACATCCGACTGGTCTCGGTCTGCACACAGCTGCAAGGTCTGCACCACCTCAGAGACTGCATTGAGACGACGACAACAGAAGACGGTCAACTGAAAATGTATCGTTCGATGGCATTCTCCCTCCGAACTACGTCAAAGTCAAACCAGCCGTTCAGGTAGGCAGTTTACAAATAACAACTGTTAACATTAGAAAATAACTTCAACAGATCAGCTGCCTATAAACGTTACGTTCTGGTAACTTGGGGATCACAGAAAAAAAATATATATATATATTTATATTTTTAGTAATGATACCAGTAGTCTTTTACTTGTGAATGATGTAAATAAATGTGAGGAACAAGACAACACCGTTAGCTCTGCTGGTCCTGTTCAGGCTGAATGTTGTTCTTGCTCGTGTAATCGAGGGCTCATGTTCACATCTACAAGTAATGTTTGATTACAGATGTGGTGATCGGTGTGTAATCAGCTGTTTGGCATGGGATTTGTATCCAGAGTTCTCCGTCATTAGCGCTGCTGGACAGCGTCCATGCATAAAAGATGACCAGGAATGGATTCTTTATGAGAAACAAACCAAAGTTAAAAAAAATAAATGGACCAGGACAAAAACGGGATGAGAAAAAAACAGCAGCATCTCTCAGGAATGTTAAGGGGAGTTCCTCAGTGATTGCTGTGAAAAAGTCAGATACCACATGTGTAAATGCGTTGAAATACTTTCTGTATCTTTAAAAGAGGCCTCAAGCTTTTCCATTACAATAAAACTTTTTTATTTCTTCTTCTTTGTCATCAACGCTTACCACAACACTTACCAGATAGGTCTCCCCCAAAACCTCTGGTGTGCACAAAGTGATGTATTTTACATTTCTGGAAAGAGTATTTCAAACGGCCGTTTGAAATTACTAAAAAAAGAAGAACGCTGAACGAGCAACAGCTTCATTCACCTGAAAAACCAAAGGAAACAACCCAACACACTATGACACAAACCAAGACATAGCACCCAAGATGTCATATAAAAAGGCATGTTACCATGTTTTTACACAAAAATCGGATTAGTGTCATACAGCTTGACACGGCACTCCAGCTCTGAACACTGATCTACCGTCTCTGTTTTATAGTGTCATCCTCACAATGTCCCTCCCCTGAGCTCTAACAGAGGCTGCTATAGTCTAGCTATGACCTGTGCCATTGATCTTAGTTGAAGTGGGGAAGAGCCGGTACAGGTTTGGTTGGTCTAAACAGCTGCACACACTGCTGGTTGAAACTGGGCCACGCTCATCCAGGAGGATTTAGAAATAGAAGTCAGCTAATTTGGTTGAAAATGTATTTCGAAAACAATGCTTGTATACAGATGACACAGACTCTTCAAAGAATAGTTGAATAGTTTTTGAATGAATGTCATCAGTGAAAACTCGGACCACTGTATGCCTCATTGCACATCTCTATAACAATGAAAGGCCAGGAAGAGAAATAAGTAGAGTGTGTGCGTGTGCGTGTGCGTGTGTGTGTGTGTGTGTGTGTTACACCCACTTTTCATGTCGTTGGACTTGAGCGTGTCACTGACGTCCAGCGTGGCTATGCCCAGCAACACGTCGGACTTCAGGGTCTGGTGGCTCCACACGCGAAACACCAGTTTGCTGAATGGAGTCACAATCCTGTTGAAACAAACGAGGCATTGATACTTTCGGATGACAGACGTCCACGGAGGATCTGATTTCAGAGGGCCCTCAACTTCGCCACCATTTCATCGACGTTTCAAAGCGCGAAACGGCGGTAGAATTCGTGTCACGGCTCCGACCACCCGACGTGTGCGTCCAATTTTATGAGCATTTCCTTTAAATGATATTGTGAAACTAAGGGGTGATACTCATAGCAAAGAGGATGAAACTAAAAGTTAACTTTAACTTCGGCAGGTTTTTCAGATGCATCAGTCCTTTCAGGACAGCAGGTGACACACCACCGTGTTAGCTATCCGTCAGCCACTGTGGCTGTGTGAGCAGCAAAAGTCTTTATCTGGATGTGCAAGCAACCCACAGACAATGACGTTCAGAGGCTATTCAGGGACAGCCAGTGTCCATGCCCATCACTGTGACAGTTGTTCAGCTAGCAACCGCAGGGGAAAAAAACAACACACACACACCTGCGGGCACAGCTCTGATTACATCCCATAGTAAACACTTGTTACATAATAACTAGCCCCCCCCCCCCCCCCCATGGGTGCAAGAGAGACTGTAGAACTCTATATTAAGAAGGTCAGTCAGCAGAAGATCCTTGACAAGCTAAAAAGAAGAGGACGTGTGTGTGTGCGTGTGTGTGTGTGTGTGTGAGAATATGCTGGACTGCAGGGAGTCACATGGTGCGCTAAATGTACAGTATAGACGTTTAGAGAAAGGGTTCAGGACACGCTCCCTCACCACTGTGTGACATATTCCTAGTAAGTTGGAGATAGCATAGATCTTAAAAACTACACACACACACACACACACACACACACACACACACACACACACACACACACACACACACACACACACACACACACACACACACACACACACACACACACACACACACACACACCATTATCCTGAACTCGCAGAGTAACACTAGAGAGAAAAGCCTTTTCCGAAAACCAAGTCCTGGTGACTCATTCGAAAAACAGAAGTGCTGCAGGCAAAACCTCTTGATTAGGATCATATGTTACACCAGCAATCTTACGCAAGAATAATTATTTGTGTATGCTTTGGAGAACCCTCCTCATGGTCCGGACAGTTTTCTTAGGAAATGATGATTCACTACGCCAACTACTACAGTCAGCAGTATTTATTTTTCTTCCTCAAAGCCCAACCACCCAAATAAACACACTGCTTTCACTAATCGTTGAACTCAATGAGCAGATAATACACCAGGACCACCAACAGAAGTGTTTGTACATTTGAGCTGCACCTCACCCAGCTGCACAGACAGCGATCACTAAGCGCTGCTCTAGGTTTCCTTTACGAGCTTCTAAGAAAATGTGGAGCGCGACAGCATTCTTGATGAGCAGGTTAAAGTTGTTGTAACTGATATAAGTCACCGCTACATTTCCTTAAAAAAAAACCTTCAATACTTCTTGTACTGTGTCAATAAGGGCTAGCCACCAAAAGGACAGTCGTTTTGTAATTTAACAAGTTCAACATCAGGACTTTAAGCGTTTGTTTATAACAGTTAGGGTCACTTTGAGCTGCCTGGAATAGCAGAGTGGTGACATTAAACACACCAGGGTGAATTATAATTAGAGTAAGACGTCTATCAAAGCTGACTGAATTGCCTCCAGGATGTTTACTGTGAACAATCAAACATTAGAAGTGTCCCTATGTGGCATATCCCTGCATGCAAACAGCACAACATTTGCATTTTTAACACGGGTCTGGCTGGAGTAAAACCTCTTTTGATGAGTCGCAACAGAACAATAAAAAAAACTGTGATTATCAAAAACGAGATTGCGTCAAACGGGGCCGGCAAGAGTTTGACTCACACAGTGAGCGGCTGCTTCCATTTGGGGCTGTGGGTGTTGTTGCACTTCTCCGTTTTCTTGGACTGGCCGTCGACCGTCACCTCCACGTAAGGACTGGGACCGAACCAGTTCTTCCTGTTCTCTTTGAGTTTTGCCGATAGCACTGGAGCGGGGAAGCGGGAAAACGTGCCAGCGGACAGTCAAGTCATGTTGGTGCACAAAGAAAGAGGAAATGAAAAAACAATAAATCGGCAACAGCACACAGAAAAAGGAGAACGTGACTTCGATGAAGTCCGTTTAAAGTTCTTTAGAGTAGGCCTTCATCACGGCAGACATTTTGACTTGTGTTGGGAAAACTTAAAGAACGTTCTGTTTTAGTCACTGAAAGCTAGGCAGCTGCTTCCATAAAGTTTGTGACCTTGTGTTGGAGCTTTTCCACAATAGCTATCTCAGCTGTTCTTTAGCATCTTCTCGTGACCTTTCGTCGAGGGAGATAGTAAATTTGTTGTGCACGTCAGTATTTACGCATTCTTACCCAGAGGCTATGGTGTTAAGGATCGGGTCCCATATTAGGATAAGCTGACATTTGACAGAACAAATTATCAAAAGGATGGATTCAAACGAGGTCCAGACCTTGACTAAATCATTCTGCTTCAAAGCCTTTGTATGTGTTATCTGCCGTATATAATCCAGACACTCAGAGACAGACCTCTGAGCAGCAACATGACGCATTAACCTGCATGTGTTTCAACTCTGTTCCTTCTTGCGAGAATAAATGTCCCGATTAATGATTTTACACCACGGTGTCGAGTAATATTTTTCTAACAACTTGTTACAGTAGAAAAAGCACAGGCGTTACTACATAACATGAACGATGGCTCCGTCCTATTCGGGCCCCAGTGAGCCATGATAGTGTGAAAGTGAGCCAGCACGCACAATGGCAGGACGCTGAAACTGAAGCTGGTAAATAGAATTCAGCCATCATCATTTTCCCAGTTTTATGTTAAAAGAAATACCTAATATTATCGTCTTTTAAATGAAATAGCAAGTACATAGAAATGGAGAAACGGAGGAAGCTCTGTTCATTTTGGCGAAGACTTACCGATGATTTGTAGCTGTGCCTTCATAGGGTAACCGTTGGAAGTGCCCGTCTTGGTGACTCCACTTGCCATGACATAGGGCTGGGGTGAAGGCCTGCAGCGCAGACAACACGTCGTTAGGCTGGTGACTAATCACCTTCACACTGATGCAGATGTGCAGCATTACAGATGAGATCATTTCGATCAAGTACAGTTAGCCAGCAATATGAGAGAGGAGAACTGAAAGGGCTACACCGAATATTTTGAAGCTTCATTCATAACGTTGACATTTGGAATTCTAAATTAGCATTGGAATGCTGTTTTGTTTTTTTCCTCCATGTCTATTCATTCTGTCTAAATGCGATGTTGCTGCACAGTTGCAGAGAAAGATCAGGCTACACTAGATTATTAACATGTAGAATACTTGTAGAAGTAGATCCCAGCGGTAGCTGCGCAGGATTTATTCTGTTTTATTGTCTGATCCAAACACTTCCGGTGATTCCACAGCGTTGTAAACTCAATGAGTCAAAATGTATTGAACAAAGTTGGACGTTAACAATTCCAAAAATCACAACATGTTTGTAACTAACAAAATATTCAGCTTCAATCCATATTGTGTTTAATGTTTAGCCTTTCAAAAACCACATTTTTACTGCAGTCCAAAAGCTGTTTGTTCTCCAGGATACCTGTACTAACAGGGCGGTCTAGCAGCAATCTAACAGCACCATGAATTACATTCCACAATTTATTTTTTAAACGTAGCTTTTTTTTTAGAGTGATGACTGTGACAGACAGACATTCGAAGCTTCATTCGAACACCTCTATAGAAGATTGATTGTACGTTAATAAACCAATATCCACACAGAAGAGCCGGCCAGCGGGTTTGAACCCGAAAGTCAAACAAAGCTCACCGAGCCCCCCCACACAGCTACATGAAATACTACTAATACTGTATATTTTAGGATATCAAGCTCCTTTTCCTTTGGAGGCCAAACGCTATAGGTCGCAGAAGTGTCCGCTAAATAAATGTAATGTAATAACGCCCTCTCATCTGGAGCATCAAACTTAATAGATGGGGAGGCTACATTTATAACTCGTCTTCCTGGAATCTATCCCAAACACTAAAACAGTATTTATATCAACGGTCAAGATTTGCATTCAGTATACCAAGACAAGAAGAACAGCCTGCCTATGCACTGAAAATACAGAACAACTCGCATGAAGTGAAACAAGCGTGTTAAGAGTTACCTTTCATGTGAAACGCATTACGACGTAGCGCCATTACAGCAGGTAATAAAAGGTGACAAAGGTCAGGCCTGCAGACGGGGAAATACTGCCTCTATAAACCAGCCAGCACTGCATTTTCAACTTGAGAGTGACTCCAGAATACAGCCTGCTCTGTACCCGAGAACCAAAATACACCTGATTGCAAACAAAAGAAGTAAACGACTGTAGATGACGGTATGCACAAGGGTTACACCTCTATGCTGTTCTGCATGCTTTTAACATTTTAGGAACATTCTTTTAAAATGGGTAGCTTTAGAGAAAAGCCTTGAGCCTCAACAGGAATCAGGTCCTGTGATCCTTCCTAGGACCTGGTCAGTGCGTCACTGAATGATGCATGTTCCTCAATCAATCCAGTATACACATGGCAGAGTAGAAGAAAGTGAGGAGCTCCTGGGTAAACTTTCCCCCTGGCTACTGCTTTGGGCTCCGTCAATAATTCATTGCAACTGCTGACTTTGCAGCCCCGCGAGCCGGCCGACTGCGTTTTGAAGACAAGGGTATTCGCTGAATATTAAGCTCTACAATGGCCTGCCTTGACTTGGGATTTTATTCTAACCAGCTAAATGACGTCATCCACAGGCCAGTAGACTGTGTTCAGTGACTCTGTGGTGATTTGACATTGAATTTGAGCTCAAACGACACCGATTCCTTGGCTGAGGAGCTCCCGAGTGTCGTCTCCAAGAGGATGTTTTGCACTTGAACTGCACACTTTGAACAATGTCACTGAAACAAACCTTTGCGATGACCGACTTTATCACAAGGGACAAACAGGTGCTTGTATTATGATGCGTCAAGGAAACAGCAGTCCCGTGTGATAATATTCCCCATCCATACATGAGTGCAATAACACGTTTTCAGTGAAGGAAATTCATGGATTGACCTCAAGTACACCACAACAACAGGCATTTTATGTCATGAATTACTAAAATAACAAATTAGGTCTCAGATGAAAAAAATAAATGAAAAAAGAAGCAGGTCATGAGATGTTGGATATGTTTTCGTGGATTATTAATAGTAAAAACATTTCCAATAGCAGGGCCAACCAACAGTCACTGATTCAGCCACTAGATGACTAAACCAGCGGCAGACGAGTACACAAACACAACAACCCTTGCCAAGTTGCTAACGCCTGATAACGACAATAAAACATCTCTTCACCTTCTTTCCTTTTCGCTGTAAATTCAACCATTGTGCTTGTATCAACAAAACATGTCTGACAGCTGGTTCCCTCAGCTCGCGCGAGGATGGGTTTCATCACTTCTATGTAGTTTCTGTTCGTGCTTCGCAGCCGTATGTATAGAATGGACTATATTGAGTAATGGCTGCTGTAGTTTCTGTCCAAGACTTGTTGTGTGTGCTTTGACAGAACGTAACGTTCATATTACCGTAGAGCGCGACACCAGCAAACTACCGGATATTTAATGGAGTTAGGCGTGCTCTTCTCTCCGTATTATAACACGTAGCTCAGCGAGAAACAACTCCAATACATTTAATTCAGACTGAACGAGTAGCCAGTGTGTTTACGAGTCATTGACAACAATTGTCTATTTGTAATAATTAACGTTACCCCTCTAAACTTCCTTTTCGGTACGCCACACTAGCGAATGTTAGTTCACATTACATAACGTTAACATAATCCAACTAGGAACGGATAAGGAGCTAACGCTAACTGAGTTAGCTGCACAGTGAGGAACAGTGTGTCCAGGTTAGCTCACCGCACTGACGCTAACCTGTGTGTTTATGTTCGGCGGCTGTGTGGTCACGGGAGTTGTCGAGTACATGTTGAATGTCAGCTGGTCACCAGTTGTGACAGTCTGCTGCCATCCCAGCCTGGCTAACTGCTAGCCTACTAGCTCGTGTCATCATCATGGCTGGCTGGAAATCCCAAAGTCTCACGGCTATGGAAAAACAACCCAAATACCACCGGTGAGAGATGTAGTCTTTATGTAATCACTCACCCGAATCCGAGAGAAGGTTGTTAAACCAAACTGGAAACGCCGCAGTGAACTCCTAGCCCTGGGTCTGCGGTATGTTTAGGTTTCAGTCGGTGCTTCACTTCAAGGAAGAATAAACTTCCACCATCTTCGTAAACTCACGTCACGTGATCGAAACAAGGTGGGGCGCACGCTGCTACCCCCTGTGCGCTGTGATTGGTCCGGAGTTGGGACAGGATGGACCAATGGACGGTCGGTAAACACGATGATGCATTCGGGGTCCCTGTTGAAGTATTCTGAAAATATGAATGGATCTTACGTCCGAGGTATTTTTTCAATTGCCATGGACGCATTTTTCGTTGTAGTCTTCAAGTGAACGAAATACAATTAAGAATTAGCGTCTAAGTTAGACCCAAATAAATGTTTGCTATATCAGTGAACATATAATTTGTAATTTATGGAGAAACACATATTGCTGATCATAAGCTATCCATTGCATCCAGTTGAAAGATTTTTTTTTTGTGTCACCTGGCTATGATTCACCACTAGAAAAATTAACTTCATGCAACCTCACCAAACTAGCTTTATATGCGCACGCTCAGTCCATTATCTTTAAATGTGCAACAAAATAAATTCTTGAACTTAAAACCTGTACCAGGCTCCTCAAATGACATGATTCTGTATTAAACTTGCTATAACACTGGCTAATGTGATTGACATCATACATTCCTGATCTTCTCTCCTGTCTTTTCATTGTATTGTTGGACACTGTGGTCAAACTGCCACCGACTACAAACAGTAGATGGCATTGTTGTACTTCACAGCAAAATGACCATAGGTTGCTGCTGCAGACAATAAATCCATCATTATTTTCTCTTCAATCGGGACATCGATAGCTTCATTCAAATATCGTTTATTAATGACAGCGTTCGGTGGAATTTGGTTTCGGTGCATCCCGGTGGGTAAGCTCATTACAGAAGTCTCACAACATCAAAACAAAGACGTTAACATCACAAGACACATGACTGCTAACACAACTGTCATTTATAACCACAGGACGAAATTGCTTGCTTGAAACAACTTGCTAAATTATCTCATCATTATATATTTTTCTTGTTTCATAACCGACAAAAATATTACATTACAACTGAAATCAGCAGTGTTTTGCTGGAATGAAACCCAGGAAGTGATATCACTTTGTTTTGCTTTTTTTAACGGCTGCTTTTTCCTGTTTTTATAATCATAACTATTTGTATTATTCCTATTTTTCTTCTTCTTAACGTTGTTGTTGTTATTATTATTATTATTATTATTATAGGTATTATTATTATTATTGATCATATTTAATGCTCTTACGTCCTTACTTTACGGATACTGTGTGACACAAATACCTCGATTAGGATTTATTGTTTTCATTATGGGGTAGAATAAAACAAATCCAGCACACATGAACGTCTAATGTCTCGAGCCTCTTGTTAATATAATGCCTGTACCCGCTGGTTTTTGAAACAACGACTGAGCCTCAAGTGTCCAAATATTACACGACCGTTTACTTGGTCAAAGTAACGGAGACGACCAAGATGAGACCGGAAGTTAATCCTCTCCGTCAGAATAAAGGCTTCTAATTGGTCACTTCGGAAAAAATATGAAATAGAATTTAGTATATACAGGTCATGTTATATTATTATTTCTTTAAATCACCAATAATATTCTCTCTTGCCTTCAACCAGGATTGTGAATCCAACCCATACTGGTGCGGTATCACGTTTACTAAACCTCTTTTATTCTGGCTTCCTTACTGGCTGAACATGCTTCTGGTTAATTGTGAAGACTTTGAATTGGACTATATAATATATGTTTTTTAGATTTTTTTTAAATCCATCTGCAGTGTCCTAGGTATGATCTGACTAAAGTAGAACATATTTCTCTATTGGTCACTGTGCTCCAAAAGCTGAATTTGTGTGCTCAATAAATACATATGCAGCAGCCTACTTTGTTGGCGTGTTTTAGTTTGAAAGTGATAACAGGAAAACATGCATTTGCCACTGTGCCCAGCTAGACAGCTGTGGCTGAGCAGTCGAGGTTGGTCAGTGTTGTCAGATGGGCAGCATGAGACCCCTCTCTGCGCGGATCATGCGAGCATGGGAATATTTGGAGGGAAAAACAGTTTGACGGCGCACTCAAAGAAAAGGTAAGCCTCGAGTCTCTGCTGTCTCTCTTTAAAAAGAAAAATCAGGCTGCCAGAACAATCCAGGCGTCACTTATTGCAGTGGTTTTATGAGGCTTCACTTGAATGTGGTCGCCTGAAATGTGTCCATGAGTTCAGAATGAAAGAGAACTACGGCAAAAATAATAATGGTACTATTAGAAAACATGTATATAAAACAACTTTTGTGTAATGCTTCTAATAATGTTCATGAAGAAAAGTCTTTATGGGGATTGTAAAGTGTATACGTATAGAACAAAACGACCATAAGAAGACTATAGGAATAGTATATGACTGTGTTTATTATCACAAACCACATCAAGGTCTCCATAAAGTTACCATTGACTGCTACAGACACACTAAAAGTTCTCACAGTAATATTAAAGGGATATCATTTTTTTTTCTGCAGGGTCGCAAAGTATATCATTGAGGATGAATGCAGGTTGAGGGGAAGGTCACACCCTGAGTTGGCGTGTTGCCTGCCTCTACAGTTGCAATTCTAAGTATATGAATAGAAATAGAATAGAGTTGAATAGAGAGTGTCGCTGTGATTATCTCCACTAATGTGAAACACAGCAGATGGAAGACGAGTCCCATGGTCAGCATACAGGATGGGGGGAATTAATGAAGTGACAGAAAAGATGGGCAGTATCGCAGCAATTTTTGGTCATTTACTGGAAGCTGGCAGTGTTTCCTGTCATGAGCGGAGAGCTGTTGGACTCAATCGAGCTTTATTAAGCAGCTTTTAAGACAGCAGCTTTTAAAAGCAGAAGTAACCTGCAGGTGCAGTATATCTGTACATACTTGTAAATATAACCTAAATATAAATGACTGAGGGGTTTCAGCTCTCATTACAAACAAAAAAAAAAAAAAGCTGAAACATATCTGTCTTACAAAATTATGCAGTTTGCAAACGAAACAGAATGGTAGAGGATTTCCTGTGGCTGATATTCAGCCCGCATCCAAAGCACCAACACAGAGGGAAATAAATGCAGGTACCACGGCGGTATAGACACACAGGGCTAGCTTTAACCTGCTCCCAGCAGCAGCAGGCTTTGTGCTTTGTTATTTTCTCCCAGAATTTGCATTCCTCCTGGGTGATTTTCATGCACTTTTGAATGCACATTTGCAATCCCCATGTAAACCCTACAGACTTGCTGGAGGTGCTCCCTTGGATCCTCATCGAAAGCAGACCTGTATACTGTGTGTGTGTGTGTATATATATATATATATATATATATATATATATATATACATCCCACTATATATTTGTGTCACTCTCTGTAATAGAGTGAAGCTCTCTAATATTATTGTCATACCATCCTCGGCCTCTGTGAAGCAGAGGCTATGTTTCCCTGCTTGCTTTGCGTGGGTTTCTGTCTGTAGTTGGTTCCATTTGGGCGAGGCGTCTTCAGGAACACGCTTTACCCCTCCCTGCCTATAAAGTGTGGCCAAGTTGTAACCCTCGCTCGCTCCCAGGACATCGACCTGAGACCAGCTCCTCTCTTAGCTTCTGAATTCCTGGACCCTTTACACAGTCTGACCCTCGTGTCTGTCCGTGGGAAACTTTCACCCCAGACCGGAGCCCCAGCGGGTCTTGGACTGGAACAGCCTGCTCTTGCCAGGCAGCTTACAGTGTATTAATAAGTGTTTTGGCAGCTACTTTTGTCCCCAACCCCCAACTCACTCTCCAGTCAACCCCCCTTCCCTTTCATAACACAACCCCCCCCCCCCCCCCCCCCCCATCCAACTACCTGAAAAAACTTGTGCTAATTTTAGACTCGGGGGGAAGATAACTAACACGTCAGGGTTGCACACAAATAATTGCAGGGTGGTTTGTAGTTAAGAGTGGCAAAGATTTTCCTATCATTTGATTTATGAACAATATCAACTCCCTCTATTGTGTTTGTTTTCATGCAATAAAGCTGTAGAACACTTTAGCTGACGCTCCTTTGAGGGAATCAAGGCTGCTTCTGCAATGAGAGCCACCTCATTGATGACAACAATTGAATTGCGTCTTCATTTTTACAGGGAGGAAATATGAGGGCTTCTCTTGTGACTAAGTCGAGAAAGCAACGGAGCCAGACGGGGTTTAGGTCATTCTTTTGGGGAAAGACGGGATTAAAAAAAAAAGAACGAGAGTAGATGCTTTGGTGATGAACGTGGTGTCAGGCTGACCATATCTGAGAACTGTGTCAGAGTGTGCTGCCTCCCACTCTGACTGATAGGTGTGGGGGGGACTTTTGTATCTTGGTCTCTCTCACCACGGCCCACAGGCAACGGCAGTCAGCTGTCTGGTGGGAGAGCTTCTGCTCTTGCTCGGATGGAGGACTTGAGGGGATGTCGCTGTGATCGTATTGTGGTTCGACCATCGTGTCGAAGGGAGCAATGCCTCTATTCTCCGTTCTGTGTGGGCCCCTGCTGCTTTTGTAGCCCCCGGGAACAACAATTACACAAAAACACGGCCTGGCATAGCTCCAAGCTGGAGGAGCTATATTTGGGTCCAGCTATGGGAAAACCACCAAGTCCGTAATCACTCATACACGGACAGCTCGGTTTTTATGTTGTAAATCCGGGTGCTTGCTGCTGTGCTGGCTCTCGAGGGGTGATACAGGACCAGACAGGGTGAAGAGCACCACGTTCCACTGAAAGCATTGGACTTTAGCAGATGTGCAAAAAAAACGTTACGCTATATATGGTATGCAGATAAACTCATGTTCCAGCTGGATACGCCTCTTTAATCCTCAACTGCCTCCAAAACATTTGATCTTTGAAGTGCCCCGTTAAACCTGTAATTGAACCTCCTTGTTGTCATTACAGGATTTTGTGTGTTGATTCATTTTTAGGTGTACTGCATGTCAAAGTAGCTGCCCTTAAAGATGCATTATTTCATATGTTCAATATATATACACTATATATATATATATATATATATATATATAAAACAGTGACTCAGGAATGTGTATGATGTGAAATGTGTTGACCCATAGTGAGGAACCTACAAAGAATTATTTGCTAACTCTAAAGGTTCACAGTACTTTTTAACTCATTGCATTTAACATGAATGAATGGCTCTCATTCATCTCATTTCCGGCTAGTTTCAGTCTTTACATAACATATAATACTGTGGTAGACTGCTGCACAGGAGTGATAAAATGATGAAACTGCAACAAGTGACGTCATCGTGAAGCGCTGTCGGAGCGTGATCATGTGACGTCGCTTGAATCCAGCTGCAAGATAAGGGCTGTTGCTCAGACTTAGAAAAGTTTGAGGTGTCACCTTGCCAATTTGCGATGGACATTTTTTTTCCAGTTTGTTGACATTTTATAGACCAAATGCTTAATTGATTGATTGAGGAACCAAGAAAAGTGCACCCCCACAGCTAACTAGCTCTCCTACATGAATAGATGCACTCCGTTGGAGTCAGCGCTGGGTTCAGTTTGTCATTTGCTGAGCAATAGTTATAAATAGGCTAAATACATACAATAGTGTTCCGGCTTTCGAATCAAGAGAAGAACAAACAGTCGGTAAAAACAGTCGGTAAACAAGAGTCCAAACTGAAGCAGGGCTTGATCACTTGTGGCTCTTAACAGCCGGTTTATGAGGCGTGAGGTCAGCAGTCAGTGACAAAACAGTCAATAAAATGTGTTGTCAATAAAATGATATAGTGTGAATCACCGCAGCCACAAGAGGTCCTTGAGCGTACAGTAAAAAAATGAGCACGACAGATATCAGGCTGCTGGACCCATCAGTATGAGAGATTAGCATGGACAGACTGCCAAATACATAATCTCCTGGCGGATTATGAAAATAATCATAAATTGTGGCCCTACCTCAGATAATTCTGTAGTAGTAAATGTCCTCACCTTTCGATTGTCTAACAGAGACTTTGTGTTCATATTAAAAGGCTTTGTCATCTCACTACGAAAGTCCCTTCCATGTCCCTTTGTGTTTGTGTAACAATGGCTTATTTTTAACCTGTTGGGCTGTTTAGACATGCAGAAGGGGGAGAGAAGGGAGGAAGTGGTTGCAGGACGACAGAGGAAGATCCTCCTCAACCTTCATCCTTCCTCCACCTCCCCTGGCATACATACATACATTCATACATGCACACAAGGCTCGGGGTTTGTTGCTCTCTGGATCCCTGCTGGAATAAAAAATAAATAGCAATAATGTGTGGCGCGCACCAACAGACACACACACACCTTTCTCCCCAGATAGCTACTAGAGTAATTCACTGACAGTTCGACAGCAGCGTGTTAGAGGGAACTTGAGAAAGCTGAAGAGGGAATTCAGCCCTGAATTCGTCATCGCTGAATCTGAACTAAATCCGTCTCACTGAGCAGATGAGAAGCTGCAGCTTAAATGAGCTGCTGATTGTGTTTTTCAACACTGAGAGATGGAAGTGAACTGAAATAGCTGTGATGCATGGTGTCAGGTTAAACCCCCTTTTAGAGCATCCCTAGGTGAGATCAATTCATAGTGGCGGAAACTAATTAGGCGCATGTACCCTACGGAACATAAATGAACAGTTCCTCCAAAATCTAAAATACCTATGTTTCCTCTTACCTGTAGTGCTATTTATCAGTCTAGATTGTTTTCAGTGGGGAGTTGCAGAGTGTTAGAGATATCGTTAGAGATGTCTGCCTTCTCTCCAGTATAATGGGACTAGATGGCACTCGGCTCCTACATGAAGCTGCTCACAACAAAGTCTGTGGAGCATCTTGGGTAACCTGGTCATGATTACTGGAAAGAGACGTTGCTGTTGAGTTCTTCAAATGTTTTTTTGTTTTTTTTGCTCCACAAGCCGAATGCCATGTAGCCCCATTATGTTGGAGAGAAAGCAGACATCTCTACAGACAATATCTCCAAAACTATAGGCAACTCACACCAAAACAATCTAGACTGATAAATAGCACTGCAGGCACGATCGTTGCACTTAGTTTTTTAAATTAAGATTCTACATTAACAAAACATGTGATGCCTTTTATGAAATGAAGTTACGACGAATCCGTGTCTAGTCGGGGCCCCCTGTCATGATAAAGAGTTGTTAGCAGTTACATCAAAGAATGTTTGTCCCTCTAAACTTCTCAGACGATATATAGAACAGTTTGAGGCCCAAAGAGGGAGAGTTATTCAATAGTTCACAAAAAAAACAAAGATTCACTCCAAAGCCCACACAAATGATGACACAACTTTGTAACAGAACTATGTTTTTACTTCTTTGCCACCTCATTAATCATCTTACAACGCCTTCAGATTTATCTTGTGACCCTTTTTAGGGGCCTGACCCCTGTGTTGGGAACCACCAGACTAAACTATCTGTATATAGAGTAAATAAACTGTAGTGTCATATAGAAGAACCAGAATGTATACTTTTGATACTTTAAAGAACATTTTGCTGATAATAATTCAATACTTTGAATTCAGGTCTTTGGTAGGCTATTGGTACTGATAGTATACATTGTAGTTTGAAGAGTTTGGTGGATGGAACACACGATATACAAAAAATGTCTTAATTCTAATAATTGATCGTCAATTTTAGATGTTGCCAATTGTGTTGTGTTTTCAATTTCTATAATTCTGTTTCTATCTTCCCAAATGTAAATATTTGCTGGTTTTATTTAAAGAAATCCCCTTGGAATTAATATCAGCAATTAACAATTAAAATAATTGTCAATTGCAGCCCTAGTTTGTGGTTTGGGTTCATTGTTTCTCATTCTTGGTGAGCTCTGGAGTGGTTGGCTGTGTATTTTGCTCCCTTTGGTTCTCCCTGGTGTTGTCTTTCTGGTATTTTATCACATCTCTGCCAAACACACTCCCATCTGCAGCACAACGCTCAATTGTTCCTTTCAATTTGGACTTGTTTTTGTTTCATTAAATAGTACGTAATTTAATAATGAAATGTTCTTTTCTCTTTTGTTGTTGACAGCAGCAGAAAAATTCCAGTCAGCTATTTGCTCTCAAGGCTCCTAAGTTATGATTCATGTACGTTTCTAGTCCAGGCTTTTGTTCTGTGCTCCCCTAGGCATTACATCCGTGTCTCTGTATTTTCTCAAATTTACTTCGATACTTCGCCGAAAGCAACTGCATCCAATTACAGCATTTCTGAGGGAAATGTGCACGTCCCTGGAGCTGGTATTAAAGTCCCTCTTCCCATAAAAATCATTACCTCTGGCAATAATGACCTCTGGGGTCGGGACAAACGTCACAGCAGCATCTGTGGTTCGTTTTACTGGGTGCAATGGCCAAAGCAGCTAAATCTGGTGCAACAAAACAGCAATGTTTAGATTTCCCATCAGCCCATGATCCCATGAGAGCGGAATGACTCTCACAGTGAGGTTTGAGGATGTGGAGTGACATTAATGTACACTGAGAGTCCTCGTGGTTTTTTTTCCCATTGTGGTGGATACTAACCAGACATAGAGACATTAGATATTTTTAGTATCTAAATTGGAGTTTGATCAAATATGTTTCAACAGGCTTTTGTGTCAGCACGTCAGATTTTAAAAGGCCATCATTTATTCTGGGCAGAAATTCAACATGAACACTGTAAGAAATCCACTGCAGAGGATGCAGAGTTCACTTATGCTTCTAAATGGAAAATTACCATTTGTTGGATGTTTTCCAAAGGGATTCTGGGAAATGTAGGACGTCACTGATTGATTTAGAGGGGCGGGGAACAGAAAATGACAGCAGTTCATCAATAAGTAACTTAATGTATGAAATATTACAATAGGTAAACATTTGAAGGGGATGAAACAAAACAAAAGTTGTTGTTTTAACAAAGCTCAAGAAAGCTTTTTCTCAATTAATGATATTGTCCTCCCACTTTGTTGACTGTTGCTGGAAGTCTCTGGTCTGTGCCAGACTACGTCCCAGTGAGCCACATCCTAAGAAATAAAACAAATAGGGTTACAATAATACTGCTGACATTTACTTGTTCTGTTATCGTGAGGCATTATATGGACTTTTGGCTCAGGAGAAGCACGTTTAATTTCCTCAGTTGAGGTTAGTCTCCCTTGGAATGCTTCTCAATATAAAGTAAAGGATCCTGAGGCTCAGACGCATTTCTTCATGTAATTGTCTGGTGTCCCTCCTTGATCTAATCAAAACCCCGTCTTTACATTCAATAGATATTTAATCCCTTGTTAATTTAGTCATGATTTCCACCTCTTTGCCTGAAACCCTTGTGACGTGGCAGTTTAGCCTAAAGTGACAGGAAGCTGTTTGAATGTTTCATCACTGTGATTGTTGTGTGCTTGTTGCCCGGAGCGTGATTTCTGCAGACAAAAGACGCATTCATTTGCCGAGAGACACCTCGGTCCTGAGCATTGGTTTCAGCATTGGGCAGCAGCTTTGACAGCAGATTGATGGCATTATATGGTCTGATGTGGATTTTGAAAGGCCGACACTTTTTTATGTATATTTGTATTTTGCTGTATCTGGCTTTCTCCTGATGTGATATTATGAGTTTAAGTTTCCCCACACATGGTGTACTTGTGGCTCAGTAATGTTTCCGCAGCTGTTACCAGACAAGCATTCCAGTTCGACAATGACTCAGACCATCCAAACATCACACTGGAGAAAGAAATCAATACTCTGTTAAAGGAATGCGATGAGATCGGCAGATGTATCTACCAACAGAGACACCAACAATTATTAGCGATCTAATATCATTGGCCGTGGTGCTATTTATACAGCAGCAGACACTCCAGCAAGAGGAAATTGTATATTTATCGGGGACTATTTTCAGTCCCAGTTTTAGTGCATTTCTGAGTGCTTACGGCAGCAGGACTCAAGATAAACGACAGGACCCATGTTCATTGTAGGGAAGTAGCATGTCACCCAGTGTAACATGTGCTCAAGTTGTGAGTTTTTAACAGTTGTTGGACAATCATGGAGCTATAGTGCACAGAGGAATAAGCTATGTTAGGCTTTGCATACACAGGCAATTCATAGCTGGTTTTGGTTATCATGGGGTTTTATTGATAGTAATATAATAATATTGAATATCTCCAGACGTATCCTTTAAAGTAAACCTGGCTACAAAGACAGAAACATCATTTGTAAAAGTGAACTCCACCAATTTAACATTTTAATAATATTGTTTGACTCACGATGGAGAGTGTGAAAGTTACTATTGCATCAGAATCTGACTTCATGCAGCTCCCTCTGAAGCCACGGAAGGCTTTATACAATTGTTGTCATATCTGCAGTACAAAACCTGTAAACAGACTTTGATGTGTAAAATAGGTATAGCTCCCCTTTAAAGGGTCATTGGGCAATTTTTGCGTTAATGTCCTGAATCACTTTCCAGAATCGAGCTGACCAACAGGACGTGAAATGAAGTGAAATCCAGAGGGGCTGAGCAGAGTCAGGGACACACACACACAGACACAAACGCGAGACAGAGACGACTGAGATAAACGCTGACAGACAACCGTGTAGGAGAGAAAAGACAGAGGAGAAAGGGGCAGGTTGAGAGGAAAGACTGTCCAAGAACAGCAAAGACAGATAACACGAGAGAGGAGAAAGAACAATAGAGTGGTCGGGTAGATGTGCGCCTGTGTGTGTGTGTGTGTGTGTGTGTGTGTGTGTGTGTGTGTGTGTGTGTGTGTGTGTGTGTGTGTGTGTGTGTGTGTGTGTGTGTGTGTGTGTGTGTGTGACCCAAGTTTAAACTCCTCTTTTCTTCATGTCCCCCTACGGGGAAGAATGTCTGAACACAAAAAAATAAGTTGTTTATCCAGACAATGAAAATAAGTTTAGACACAAATCTTTATTTTATTGACAGTTATTAAAGCTCAAATATGAACCTAATTCAAACTGCCTCCAAACACCTCCATTGCTGACCAGAGGTGATGAACCTGGACAAAATAATGAACAGAGGAAGTGACAAATGCAGCAACTGTTCAGCTTGTATTGTTCCCAGTAAACAAAAGACGAATCAAACTACTTGGCTGCAGTTCAGATGATACAATTTGCGCTGTGTTCGTTGGTTCCAATGGCGCACAGCGAGTACTGCCAAGGTATTTCAGTGTGTATGTGAGTGTGTGTGTGTGTGTGGTTGTGTGTGTCCTTGGATTTAGAGTTCACTTAGATGTCCGGATGGGGAACAATACATCGCCAGAGGCAACTTCGTACATAACAGATAGAAGGGCATTCATTGTTCGGTTGTTATTGAATGGTGTTTTAATAATAAATTAATCTCTGTTTTCGTCACAGTCCGGCTCATGTCCTCTGACTTTTCAAGTTTAGCCTGGACCGTCATGCATCTTTTTTTTTTTTACTTGTTTCATGATTTTTATTCAGGTTTAGTGTTTCCCGCTTTTATTCTGAAGTTAGCTCCTCTTGTTTTACTTCCTGCCTTTGTTTGTTTTCCCGCCCTTTTGATCGTCTGCCCTGCCCTCATTAGTTTCACCTGTCACTTGTCAGCCCTGTAGTCACCCGTGCTCCTGCTCACTTTTTCCCACCAGTACTCAGTCCCTATTCATACAGCCTGGCTCCTCTGTTCTTCGTCGGTTTGTCTTCAGTTATGTTTGGAGTTTTGGACCTGTACTTGCCTGTGAACTTGCTTGCTGTTTCCTGCCTATTTCTGCTGACTCCTCCTCGTCTTTGTCTGCGTTTGGGTCCATCCCCCGTTGCCTGCTCTCCAACCTTGACAGTTGTGTAGGTGTTCAGCACCAAAGATGAGGGCAGATTTGTAGGAAAATGATATCTCTTACTTTAGGTGTTACTGTATTAGCAAAGGTCTTGATACTTTTTGATATTTCTGCTTGCTGTTTTTCAAATGACAAATTCCGAGGTCCGACAGACATAGTGTTTTGAGAAAATTCCATGTAGCGATTAAACGTATCCTCATACAACGGTTCGTATGATATCCTACGGAAAGTGACTCGTCTTTTTCTTTTTGCGCTTTCCTACGATTAGCCATCAACGCGTGTCAAATTCTGCTTGCTACATGCAACACATGCAACTGGTATTTTCAAAGTTCCATCTTCACAGGAAACTTAGTTAGGTTTAGGCAACAAAACCACTTGTTTAGGATTAGACGTCGTTTGCTGAAGTATGCAAGTTACGCGATAAAATCATCAACGTTGGCTGAAAGATTGCTGTTTGTTGGACCCATTCACTTCCCCTCGAGCCCGTTATGTGTTTTAGCGGTCTTTATACTTCCTTGTTTAAGATTACGTGGATAACATACGAAAACATTTCGTGGAATATTTACGAATTACGGAGCATTGTTTGTCGTAGGTATTGCTACGTATGCTGGATGAGGGCTGAGGTTGGGGTTGGATGGGTGGGTCAAACACAGGACTGCCAGGAAACTGGTTTCTTTATCCAACTAAAAGTGTTACGTTTTTAAATTGTGTAGCCTACGTATGAAGTACATAGTAAGTAGTTTCTTTCCTTAACCCAACCAAGTAGTCCTTAAACTTAAAATTGTTTACCTCGCTTGCGGCGCGTCAGTTTATACATTACGCACCACCACATAATGCGGCTGTTAAGTGGCCGAGGTCATTTCACAATATTACTGTGAAATCACGTTGGCTGTGTTGTCTTTTATTAGACGGAAACAATTTAAAGAGAATGATTTATGTGCTGGTGTGCATTGTTGTTGTCACTGAGAGTTCAGATGACAGACATTACAAACTGCCCTGTAGGCAACGTGGTTTAGGAGGTATAGGTTAAGAGCAGTGTTTGCTTTCAGTGTGTGAGAGACAGAGAGAAAGCAGGACAGACATGGAGGTGAAATCTGTAAAGTCTACTTGTGACACTCCTTGTAATAAAGGTTTTCTCACGCCAAGGGGCATTAAGTAATGTCTCACATCTACCAAGAAGAGTAACAACAACTTGACGGGTCTCTTTATTACTTCAGTCAGGTACAGAGTTTATACAACATAAATAAATGGTTATGTGAGACTTGGCGGAGAAGGCTGTGCTCTTGAAGAATCTAAACTAATCCCCAGCATAAACACTGAAACTGTTATACAGAAATCAGAGATAGCTATGCGGTACATACACGAACATTAGATCTTAGCAGAGTCAACAATACCAAAACCTTTGTTTGGGTTGGTGCAGGAAGCCGCAGCACCAGGCAGTGTTAAAGGAACAGTGTGGCATTTTGGGAAATTCGCTTTTTCTTTTGATTTAGATGAGAAGATGCGATACCACTCTCATGTCTGACCGTTAAATATGAAGCTTCAGCCAGCAGCCGGTTAGCTTAGCTTTGCACACCAATACTGGAAATAGGAGGAAACATCTCAAAGATAACAAATACGCACCAAACAGCACCTGCTAAGCTAACGTTAAGCTAAGCACATCATGAGCTACAGACTCTGGTACAGAAATGAAATACTTCTCAAAAAGCAGTACCTGTCTGGTTATGATATAATTGGCTAATTTATCTAAACTGTTATTTGTATATAAGAAGGGGACGTGAGGTGACTCACTGGTTTGTAGACTGTGGTTATGAAGCCGGCATTTTGGTCGTCGCCATATTAGTTTTTGGCCGACACAATTGCATTTGTTTGCTATCAGAAGTGCCAGGAGAGGGTTGAGCTAAGTACAACCGAACACTGAGTACGCGCAACATTTTTAGGAAAACCAAAATATTACTATTAACTTTCATGAACTGAAAGGGTAACAGTTGTGTAAGATGAAAACACGGACAACTCCCAGACCGGACAACGCCGTGGTGGTGGCCTGTCAATCACAAGGTAGCCACAACTCAAAGCATAACCTGTTTTATTATCTATTTTATTTTAAATGAGACCATCATTTACTAAATGAACATTATGCTGTATGGAAGAAAACTTGAAACTAACTATTGAGACCATAAATTCATGTTTACAATGTTTACTGAGGTAATAAATCAAGTGAGAAGTAGGGTCATTTCCCCATAGACTTCTATACAATCTGACTTCTTTTGCAACCAGAGGGGTGGCCCATTAGAAAGCATGAAATGTTAGATTGTGTTTTGTGGAGGGACCTATTTTCTCTGTAATTTGTGCAACATCCTGTTCCTTTTACAGCATCAAAACATGAGTCCAACAGTGACTGAGAGGTTATACATTTAAAATTCTTGAATGCTGAGAACTTACGTACTGCAGATGTTTTAATGATTACCTTTGCGCCTTGGGTTGACTCAAAACAGCTTACTTCTGTACAACCTTTGCACATCACTCCCTCTGGATATGAGTCATCGCACAAAATCACTGAGAATGTAGTGAATTCTGCTTTGAATGCTCCCTTTAACATCATTTATTAAGATGCTTCAGTTGAATCTGGGCTATGTGTTTTTTTCTTTCTTCCCATCAGACACGCATCTCTTGCGCTATGTAAGCAAGTAGATGGAAAGGAAAAGGAAAATCCAAATAAAGATTGGATGATTATTTTTGTACTATTCAGAGCGCTGGTTCCCGAAACCCTCACACTCCTGACGCAGAAACGTTTCTCTCTACTTTCTTTCTCCGTCTCTTTCCCGTGCTCTTTACTGTCAAAATGTTTTTGTTGAAAAGAGGAGCTTTTTTCTGTTACTTCTTATAATATTCAAACTGGCGCTTTTTCTCTTAAACTGTTATGTTTCCAATATTCCATTTAAATATCTGTCACAGTTATTGCGCTAAAACATTTTGACCTGCAAGTTTGACAATATCAAACCACTTAAATATTCAAACCCATGAGTCATTTTTATTGTGTGACAATTCTTAACGTGCGTCATTTGTACATTTGCCTGTAATTCACTTGATAAGTTTGGTATCTTTAAATAGATTTTACAGTTCTCTTTAAAAACTCAACTTAAAAAACTATAAAGATTGTTGTTTGGTTTGAACATTGAACATGTCATCTGCACAGCATAAATGTGATAAGTAATGCACGCTGATGACAGTAGTTCACGTAATTACCGCTGTGGAGACAAATTCACCGTTTCAGAGTAGTGCTCGAGAGAAAGCCGGGTTTTAATAAGTGTGAAGCTGATTGGCTTCTTTGTCTTCAACTCCAAAGGCGGCACATGATGCAGCACAGTTCTGCATTCCAGCATTTTATTGCATTTACAACTAAATGAAAGGACACAGCTGAAGTTATTATGTGGTGTCACGCTGGCCTTGAGGTGTAGCCAGTTTCCTCCCTCGTAGATAGATAAAGCCCGTCATCTTTCCCCACCAAAGAGACACTTTATGTATCATGTATTGTTTTTCAGAGACTGCCTCTGTCACCTCTCTCTCTTATGAGTTCTTATGCCTAGTACTCATTTCACCCTTGTTTGGCTCATTAGAGAGGACACGCTCAGGGGAACTTGCTGCCCTTTTCACCTCAAAATAATAACAAACACACATCTGTTTTCTCTAACCCTGAGTGGCGAGCATGAACTTCCTGTCTTGATAGATGAGAAAATACACACACCGTGAACGAACATACATACGCACACTAGACCACGAGCTCACACAAACCACTTGAATTTAAATCACAACAGGCCTTTTATTTTTATTTCAGGGACTCTGAAAAGCTGCCATTAGGTTTACGGATTTTTGTGTTAATTATGATACATACAATAAACTAAGATTAAGACTCTGCATGTTTTTACTGTTGTTGTGTTAGTATACTGACATTAGCACTTAGCTCAAAGCTCAGCTGTGCAGAAGTTGTACCTTGTTTGTGTTATGCTGCATATGTAGAATACTTGAGGAACCACAGTTCTGGAACATAATAGCGGCTTCTGGTGTGAAGAAATGTCTAATAATTGCATTGTCCTTGTTCTCGTTTCATCTTTTAGAAACATGTGGAAGACCCTGACACTCTCACTGATAGTTGCACTGGCGT
This sequence comes from Pholis gunnellus, assembly GCF_910591455.1. NCBI lineage: Eukaryota > Metazoa > Chordata > Actinopteri > Perciformes > Pholidae > Pholis > Pholis gunnellus. The sequence goes on along the minus strand of NC_136536.1, from coordinate 21,546,224 downwards.
TGTGCACAGAGGTGAGTGCAATCATGTATGCGTGTCATGTAGATGCTTTTGACACAATAAATGTGTACACTATGCAGGTTTTTACATACAGTATCATTTCTTTCCGGTACCTTCCCACCATTACATTACATTTTAGCCAGGCATTTTCATCCGATATATCCAAGTGTTTATCGGTTACATGTGTTCCTAAAAACCCACTTGCTCTGTCCCTCAGTCAACCTTTTTCTTTCTTTTACCCAGGTGTCTCAGTGTCAGGATGTGGGGTCCATGGCGACTATGGAGAAGGCGGTTGACGAGCAGCAGGAGAACTTCAGCAACATATCCGTACTGGGAAAGTCCCGACACGAGATCCTGGCCGCTCAGTTCGAGTGCTACCTGAAGATCATCCACGATCCACCGCGTACAGACGAAGGTGAGAAGACTGCCTCAATGTTCAGATGTCCTGGTATCACATTTTATTTCTGGCGAATGGCAGGTAAATGTTAATGACAACACTTCGCACCTGATTTGTGGTGCTGAAGCACTTTTAATGAAATCACTCTCAAATTGAATCACTTATATCAGCACAAGTGAAGTATATCAGTAAAACATTTAAAGACAGGATATATTTTAAAACAACTCCGTTTTCATTGTGCTTAGATTGCCCTGCCATTAATTCGATGGGTTCCAGACTGAAGTATCTCAATAACTTTAAGATGGATTGTCTTTTTAATTTTAGACATACATTCATGGTCCCCAGAGGATGAATCCTACAGACTTTGGTGATCCCCTGACTTTAATTCTATTGGTGGATTGCCAAGAAATGTGGTACAGCGATGTCCCCCTCAATCATTTGGTAGAGAGGGTCGTCCGGCGACCGCAAAGTCGGCGGTTCTACGAGTCCTGTGCCGAAGTGTCCCTGAGCAAGACACTAAAACCCTCAACGCTCCCCGGGCGCTTCTCAGCAGCCCACTGCTCCCAATGAGCTAGGGATGGGTTAAATGCAGAAGTTACATTTCATATATATGTACTTAATGTATATGACGACTATAATAACATTTCAATTTCAAAATTTCAATTTCAAGATAAATTATAATTTCTTAATTTAAAAAGGTTTACTGACTCATACGTTCACACAAATTTATATAAAATAGTATCTTTGCTACATTTACTAACAAAGAGGAGATTTAGATAAATGTATTACTGGCTGTCCTACCTATTTGTACTTTAGAATATGTGCACACACTAAGATAGACAGAGAGAGAGAAGAGAGAGAGAGGAAGTGAGTCTGAAAGAAAGGAAACTTGCCCTTTGTTTCTTTCCCAGCGCCTGTTGCTCCCGCTCAGTACTCCACTGCCTTTGAAATGCTATTTTGTGATCCCTTTCCCTTTCCCAGCATGCCACAGTACAATCTGGTACCGTCAGGTTTCCGTCGATTGTTGACCAGCTTTGTGCGGGCCGGCTGACAGCACAGACTCATTACACAGCAGTTGTAGTTAACATGGATGAATATGCTGAGTCCTTTTTAGTTTATAATAAAAGAGCAGAGAAAGAAGTTGAATAGTAAAAAGAATATGAACATGTGCGATGGTCAAAGAACAAAAATGCAACAGCGAATGTTCTTCCAATGTTCTTACTGTACCGTTTCAATGTGGATCTTTATATCTATTACCGTTAACTTACTGTTTTACAAGGCTGTCCTACACAGAGCATCCTGTTCTCTGGCCTGGTTCGTTAACAGGCACAACCGAGCCTGTGATGGGTTGCAGCGCGTGATCAGATGTCGGCTGCTCAGTAGCGTAACGTTAAAGTTGATGTAGCTTCTATTTTAGTGTGTGTGTGTGTGTGTGTGTGTGTGTGTGTGTGTCAGCATGTGCTAGAGCGTGGATGTTTGGAAAGGCTCTCCCTGTGGGATGGAAGTGGGGTTACTGCATATTGTATATTTGTACAGTATTTATATCTGTTTTTCATGACTGTTTTGTGTACTTTTTAAAACATACAACGTATAATGCAATTTATGGAATCGGCATTTAGCGGCAGGGATGGAGACACTGTTCAATAAACACAGTATTTAGAGCTAAGACGGTCTCTTGGAATCATTACGTGCCTCACTTGTGCATACATCACTTTGAAACTAGAGGTGGGAGAAGGTTACACAGCGCTCGCTCTCATCTCATTGCTATCCAGCATGCGGTGTTGTATTTAGGACTCATTTGAAAAAGGTAATGCATACACACGCATGTTTAATGTCTGGTGTCCGCAAGCTCTGACATTCCGAATGTCATGTCCTCTGCAGGTCATTTCTGTAACCGTACGTGGGACGGCTGGCTGTGCTGGGGGGACACAGCTCCAGGGACTGTCATGCAGATGTGTCCGGAATATTTTTTCGACTTTGACGCTGCTGGTGAGGCGTTAAGGCACACGCGCACATATGCAAGCACAGCTGTTCATTTTGTGTCTTATATAATATGTACTTTTACTTTCCGAGGTTTGGTTTAATTCATGGTCGTCTGTATAAACATAAAGTGTCTTGACATCTTGTCACGTACATTTTTTGCTTTTGCTTTCTGTTTATTTGCAAAAATAATGAACTTTCTCTCATGAAAACGTCAGCTTTTTATTGTCTGTTTGGCAAATCAATCAAACCATAAACAATGATACCGTTTGTGTAAATTATGATGTTTCAACAGAGAAGGTGACCAAAGTGTGTAATCCTGGTGGACAGTGGTTCCACCACCCAGACAGCAACAGAGTCTGGACGAACTACACCCAGTGTCAGGTCTACACTAAAGACAAACTCAAGGTAAAACACGATGTGTATGAGAGGATCAGCAGAGGTTTACCGGTGTTTGGAAAAGTTCTAAACTTTTGACCAAATTAGGTGAATGTCACCAAAAAACCAGGCTTGCAGCCCTCTTTCAAGTGGACTGATGCACATAACCATGTGCCTTTAAATAATGTATTCAAGCATATTGATTTGGAACAGGTAGAATATTAAAAAACTAAGAAAAAGTGAGACATTAAAAGGAAATTATACATTAAAAGAGAAAAATGTAACCTATTATATTTAGAGAGTATACAACAGTGGTGATATTGAAAAGTTGTATTTTTTTATCTTGTCTTTATTGATCTTGAAGTTTTAGGTGCAGCACAATTTGCTTAATGTTCCTGGACTACTTTAACAACATTGTTTGACTTGTCCTAAAACCCTATAGAGCAGTGGTTCCCAACTGGTCTGACTGCGGGACCCACCATCACCCCTTAATGACAAGCCACGACCCACATTTTCAACTTCTCAAAATGTATCTAATGAAAAGATGGTGCAGTTTAAACCTGAGCTGAAAATGTCCTCTGCAGTCGTAGTAGTAGGGAGCTCTCTTGTGCAGAGAAATTGTTCCTGTCAGTCCCCGTCCCACAAATGTTTTACGTAAACGAGTAAAACGGCTTCATGCTTTCTTGTGCCAGAACCTCGCTGCACAAAACACACTGAGGTTTTTGCCCTCTTTTGTCCTCAATGTAAGAAGATCCATATCTCATGTAGTCGGTGTCATACTTGCGTTTCGCCATGCTCAATTAGCACATGAAAACAAACTTTGTGGGTGTTCTTCTATACTGTGAAATGGCAGGTGTATATTAGCATTTTTTGTTTTTCAGGCAAAGGTGACCCACTGGTTGAGAATCACTGCTATAGAGTGAACTGTTAGAGGACGAAATGCAACATTGCACCTATTTTCTTTATGCATGGTGTTGTAAATGTCATCTGAACACACTAGAGGAAACAACACCAGACATCTTGATAGTCAGAAGTTATTTCCCGCTTGGACAGCTCGGCACAACAGCGTGAACCGAGGGCGAACTGCAGTCTCGACTTCGCTGACTTGTGTGTTCTGAACTGGAGGCTGTAAACCAGTTTGACCATCTCCAAACTGTGAAAAATCTCTGTAGGATCAAAGCTCTTCACCTGCCCTGATACGCCATTTCCTCTCCCCACTTCACATCCTTAGAAAACAAACTCAACATCTGACATGCAGAGTTATGTCTCTGTGGATTTCTGATGTGACGCTCATTCATTTGCCTTGACATTTGGTCAACAGTCTGATTGTGTTGATTCAGGAAACGTAAACTTTTTCTGAATTTCTCTACATTTTCTCTACAGATGTTTTCCTTTGCTTTCGTCTATGCTTCAAAGAGGCGTCCGTGCTATTGAGAATTAAACAAACTATTTACTATGCTAGTTCACTTCTCGAATTTAGAATAAAGCCATTCTTAATAAGTGAATTTATATCACTAATAAACCACTTTTCCTCCCTGCAGTTCAACATCAGTCTCTACTACCTGGCCTTGGTGGGTCACGGCCTGTCTATCGTCTCCCTGGTCATCTGTCTGATCATCTTCTCCTACTTCAAGTGAGTCAGGACTTTCCTCGTGTCTCGTCTGACTCTCAACAACCTCGACAGTCGTCAAATACCTCTCTTGCTTTTACTTTTCCTATTTCAGTGTCCAGTTTGTGTGTGATGGTTTAGAAACCGCTATGAGCTGCTTGTATGTAGACCAATAAAAGGAGACAAAATAGGTGAACTGGTACGGTGAGAGGTTTTAGTAACGGTGGAGAGAAAGTAAATAGTTTAAATTGTGGGGATAGTTTGGCAAGAAAATGCTTATAATAATGCAATTTCAGCCCGACAATGTTTGTAAGCGCCTTTAAAAATCTAAAGGCGAGTACGCTTTCTCCGTCTGTGTCTCTCTTTCAGGAGTCTCAGCTGCCAGAGAATCTCCCTCCACAAGAACATGTTTCTCTCCTTCATCGTGAACTCCATCGTTACGATAGTGTGGCTCTCGCTCACTGTGGCCAACATCCAAGCCATAAACACCAGCAACCCTGTGAGTCCCCGAATGTCTCTTTCACCATAACACCAATGGATTTGAGTTTGCTTGCCTAATTTCCCCCCATGTTAAACATTTTTTTAAATAAAAAGTCGCACACTTAACTTAACGGCGTGCTCATTAGGCATTCTAGTCCATAATCTTAGTGTGTCACTCAAAACTGTCCCTGTCAGGTGAGCTGTAAGGTCCTGGCTGTGCTTAATCTGTACACGTCAACCTCCAACTACTTCTGGATGCTGTGCGAGGGCATCTACCTCCACACGCTCATCATCGTGGCCGTCTTTGTCGGGGAACAGCAGCTCTTCTGGTACTACGTCCTGGGATGGGGTGAGTTTCCCAAACTAAGTCCTTTTGAGTTTCAGTGCTTCCATCTTCTGGTCGTATGCATATGAAACTGCACTGTATGCATTTACAGTGGGGCGGAGGACCTGGAAGATTCAAGGTCTACAGAGACAGCATTTAAGCATCACACTGCATGAGGATGTGCTGCCAGCAGATTGCAAGACAAATATGAAGGAATTGCATGAATGCAATACATTACAGTTGCAATTTGTGGTCGATTATGGCTATCATTCACTAGCAAGATGCTAATTATGCTACCTCATTGTACCTTACGAGCAACACTCCAACTGAAGAGTTACTGCTACCGACAGTTTCAAGGTTAACAGCACTGTTAACTCCTCCAAATTCAAGTGCCAAAGCATGCATTTACTCACCTGAATATAATGAGAGCTTCTGCAATTTGGGACTCTGAAATTAGTCGTGAATTCTTCTGTTGCACTTGAAAAACATCATATTTACAGAATAATTCAATACATAAATGTAACCTTGAAGGCTGGATGTGCCTGCGCTTAGGTAATTGGGCTTTTTATTTCAGCTCTCATGCAGGCATCCAGCTCTTATGTATTAGTAATGGATTCTTTTATGTCTCTCTGAGGCTCACGTCTTTTTATATCTGTACGGTATAGGGTGCCTGTAACGAGCATGCCCTCCGCGTCACCTTTACTTTGAACTCGCTGTTGTCGGTACAGGAGCTGAAAGCTTTCTGACTTCAGCTTTCTTTGTAGGCACAGTGTCATTTAGCAGGAAATGGAATGGCAGAAATGGAATATTAATAAGTATGTTTTCTTTAGTGTATAATCACCTGAAAATAAGATGTGTTGTGTTTCGTTAGCTTAGGATGAGCCCTTTATATCTACATAGGGAGCATGTTTCTACAGTAGCCCAGAACGGACAAACCAAACACTGGCCTTTTGAGAGGGCAATTCACGTTTTTCGCTTTGACTACCGTACTTCTCCTACACGCTTGGCACACGGTAGAAGTTTCAGTTGGTCGCATTCTGCAACTTCACCGCTAGATGCCGCCACATGGCCCTTGGACTTAATATCTATATAGCAACTTGAGTTGACGAAGTTGCTTGAAGTTGCAAACTTAAAGAAACAGTTAAACACTTGGGGAAAAAATGCGTATTCGCCTCTTGCATTACATGAGAAAATCAAGACCAGACGTCATTTCTGTGCGACCAATATGAAGCTACAGCCGGTTAGTTTCGCTTAACACTTAAGACGTTATAATTTTGCACAAAAAACTGGTGTGTGAAAACAACGATGGATAACCTCCTGTAAAACCGCAAATTGTTGTATTTAGACTTCATTAAAAAATGACATGGAGCATGTTCATTTGTGCGTTTTACAGGTGCTGTTTTGTTACTTTCTAACACAGCCAGGCTAGCTGTTTTCCCGTGTCTTTATGCTAAGCTAAACTAACCGTCTCGTGGTTCCAGCTTCATACTGAACAGGCCGATCTTCTCTTCTAACTCCCGGCAAGAAAGTGCGTGCGAATATTTCCCAAAATGTCGAACTATTTCTTTGAAGCTGGTCAAAAAAATACCACCAAAATAAAAGCATATGAATAAAAATGGTTTTCTTTATACGAAACAAAACTAATAACTTATATTCTATAGGTGTTGATTAAGGTTGTGATGCAGCCGCACACCTTTCTCTAGAGATTCAGGACGTCGGTCTGATATTTTTGTCTGTGTTTCTCTCTCTGGCCCAAGGTTTTCCCTTTGTTCCTGCCATCACGTATGCCGTGGCTCGCGGGTTCTTCTATGACGACAAGTAAGATGTAGCGCTTTTGTTGTTCTTCTGTCGTCACAGCCGCGAAGCCCAAGACCAGATCAAGGCCATGAATGTTGCAGTATGCAGTCTACTGTAACATAACTAAGCTTGGTGTTCTCTCTCTCTCTCTCTCTCTCCTTCCCGTGACCTTCTTCTGCTCTGCTTGAGAGGATTTGTAACATATTGATTTGTCTCATCAAGTGGTATTTGCGTGAGCCCTCTTATTTGCTGAGTCTACCACTAATGATGAAAGTTTCGAGCTTTGATTTAGGCCCTCAGGCTTATTTATGTCGGCGTACACATAAAATCTCACTGGATTTGTGTCTGAAATTTGAGTTTGTCTCGCTGTTTGTGTTTGTTTCAGGTGCTGGATCAGCTCTCAAACACACCTGCTTTATATTATTCACGGGCCTATTCAAGCTGCACTACTTGTGAGTAATTAATAAAAGTATACATTTAAATACATCATGTAGGCTTGCTATGAACCGATTTAATCTTGCTCCAACTGCTTTTCAAAAACCTCAAACTCATAATGCAAACACACGCTGGCACAGATGCAAATTCAATTACACTGGCGGCAGTCCGTGTTTTGTAGTCAAGACCACGTCCTAAACCGAGATCAAGTCATGAGCAAGACCAGACCAGTGCGAGTCCCAAAACTGCATGACTCACTGCCGATAAAATGTGGAACTGGCAAACCATAGGCTGAAAGATCCACATTCCCCAAAAAAACAAAAAAACTCAAATATATACTGCCATATATATATATATATGTGTGTGTGTGTGTGTGTGTGTATATAAATGCACATTTATATATATATATCTGTATATGTGTACCATGAGAAGCATTGCAGAGGTGAATTGTATGTGTGAGGATTTGTCAATTTAGTGATATCCCTGCAGTTGTGGTCTTGAAATAAAATTCTTTGTCTGGGACCGAGACAGGGCCGAGAAAAAATGCGAGACGAGACCTTCAAAAGGTGGTCTCGAGACCAAGACCAATCCGGATCGCTACAACACCGCAGTCAGTTATCAGCCAGTTTCTAATATACTGGCTTGATTGGTTCAACGGAATAAAATGGCCAAACAATGCTGATATTAATATGCCACCAAGATACGCAAGCAGTTTTTGACTTAAACCCTGTGGCGCTTTCACTGGATTTAGTAACTTTGTAACAGTTAAACACTGAGGTACAACATACTGAACATACACACATCATTAACGTGTGAGGTTTTTGCCTTTGTGTGGTTCAACATAACTGTTGCCAGGAAATTAGCAGCAAAAACCTATCAGAATTATTTTGTGCTTTCTCCATTTACTGTATATGAAAACAGGAATCGAGGTTATAGGAGACGAACTTCCATGAACATGTTATTGAAAGGTTTCGTTATAGTGCCACCCTCAGGCCGGTCATTGCCATTCTTTAGAAAAAATGCAAAGGTGGTCCCTTCCATTCAAGCTAGGTTGAGTCAAATACTCTATATCAGTAAAATCATGACAGATTTCTATCTCCGTCTCTCCCATTTACATTTCATTTAATTATCAACCTATCCAGGTGAACTTTTTCTTTCTCCTGAACATCGTCCGGGTTCTCATCACCAAGTTGAAAGAGACCCACAGCGCCGAGTCCACAGCCTACATGAAGGCGGTGAGAGCCACCCTCATCCTCATCCCTCTGCTGGGAGTCCAGTTCATCATTTTCCCCTGGAGGCCGGAGGGACGCATCAGCCGGTCCGTCTATGATTTCTTCGTACACATCTTCTCCCACTTCCAGGTATAAAGTCATCAATAAGTTGCACGTTAAGGGTTCCAACAGAAGGCTTGGTGTTTTGGCATGAAGGATTTGTATTGAAAGCCATTCAACTCCATTTTCACTTTCATTTAGCAACAACATCAAACTAAAGAGCTATTTTATCAGTTTACCCAACAACGCAAAGCATGGTAGAGCCACTCTCTGCTCTTGAATTGGAATAAACAAGTGCTATTGCCTCTTGCTTTTGGAAATAGGACATTCAGCTGCTCTGTGTATCAATATTAGAATAAACAGGTTTCTATTTCAAATTCACAGCAGCTAGAGGAAAATAAGGTATCCCTCATTTGGTCCGTGCTTTTCGCATAAAACACGAGGATTCATTTACATTTATTATTTACAGGATAATCTCACTGTGACATCTGTTCCCGTATGAATATTTAATCAATGTCCTATTGCTTTGCAGGGACTCCTGGTGGCAATTATATTCTGTTTCTGCAATGCTGAGGTACATGCAAACTATCATATTTTATGCATCACAGGTATTTCAAACTCCGTTGTTATGACTCCAGATAATGTAAACTGTTGTGTTATATACTATACAAAGATTCTGCATAGAGATGCTGTGATAAACCACACCCACGGGGGAAAACAATCAGCCCCACAATATGCAACCAAAGGCTAACAAAATGCCTGTAGCTAGCTAAAAAACATCAGTCTCAGCATGGCAAAGGGTTGTTTTAGCACCGTATGTTTACCAGGGGTGCAGTTGATAACTAAAATGATGAATACACTGCATATGACAAACTTTTCTTTTTTTAAATGATGACGCTATGACGCTACTGTTAGCTAAGACCCTTGCAAACTGATGTATCCACATCCACACTATGACACAAGTTGCATACCGTCAAAATAGCTTCAAACTGACCTTTAGACAAAATGCTTGCTGGACGCATAAAGTTAGGCATACCGAGCGTTTCCCCATTCTTCCTGCTGATGCCTCGTGTACTTATTGCCCGTTTCCTCATTTTGTTGTAGTTCGGCAGCTTATAAAGACTTAGTTCTGGGTTCTTGATGAATTGCTTTCCCCTCTGGTGTGGTCGGAACTTAATTTCGCCCTGTCTCTAAGTAACCTCAAGCTATTTCAAACTAGACTAAACTTAAACTCTGTTGACGTCCCAGGCCCAGACAGCGCTGCGGAGGAAGTGGGCCCAGTGGAAGTTTGCCTGGGGTAAAACCGGCTGGGGGCAAACATCCACCACCAACAACCACTTCAGCTACCACAACAACTCCTCCATTACCGAAACCAGCCGAGTCACCAGCTGCTCGGATGGGCCTCCCGCCGTGCCGTCTGAACCAGAAGAAAGCAGCCACTTCCTGTCCCAGGAGAGAGACAACGGGCAGCAGAAGGAGTGCAGCAACGGCGAAGTGGACATGCTCAACAAGATGGAGACCACCGACATTTGACCGGGAGGAAAACGCGGAGGTGACGGTTGCTGTGCCAAAACAACACACACACAAACACACGCTCGCTTATATGTGCACACAGAAAGACAGAAAACTAAAAAAACAAAATCAGATAGGCCAGGTGAATTTTCAAAATAAAGGCTAACTGATTGGGCACTTGTGAACTAAAAGCTCCAGTTTCTGGACTCTGTATGAACTGATGAGAAAAAGATCATTTATATGATGGTGTCATCCTGTAATCTTAGTCTAATAATGTGTTTTGCATACATGTGTTCTGTCGCTGGTATAAAGTCCACTTATGTATTTTTCCATCCTGCCAGCTTCCCCCTTTTAACTTGCCCGTCAGAAAACGAAAACCACACCAAACTGAAGACAAGTAATATTGTGTAAACAGGGTAAAACGACAAAAGCGACACAGTCATGAGGATTTTAATTTCCCAACAAGTAACAGAAATAGGATATAATCTCAGTCCGAGAAAGTGTACAATGGCCTAAAACGTTTTAGACATAGGCTACTTCATTTTGCAGAGCATATCGGACTTATCTGCCCTAGAAAGTCAAAACCCAGTAAATACCAGAATCTGACTTTTTGACTTGTGTTTTACCATAAACCATGAATGTTCTAGAAATGTATTATTTCTGCTAAAACAGGGTGTAACATAAAAAACTTAGCTAAAACCCAAACTGTAGTTAGACAAGAGCTGGCTCTTGTCTAGAAGTCGTCGTAACAGAAAGACAGCCAACATAACCGCTAAAGCAAGAGGGCTACATCCAGTTCCAGCTAGCTGGTGAAGTAGCCACAGCTAGCATTAGCTAAGACTAAAACTAACGCTAACGTTAGTTAGCTAACGTTAACGTTAGTTAACCCAGCAAAGGTCATTTTAATGGTTGCCTTCCCAATACTGCAGAGTAGCATTAGCTGTCATGTCAGCATTGAACTTTTGATGAGGTTCAGTTACTTTTGAATTACGTTATTATGTTAAAATGTATTGAACTGTAAATAATTGTATTGGTTTCAAATTAAAACCTTTTTTTTCTCAACTTCAACATTTCAGCTTTTGCTGTTTGGCTTTGTAGGGCAGTGATGTTGAAAACAGATGTCACATTTCAATTTTGGTAGGTAAAACTAGCTCTTGGCATGTAAATGTTCAGAAGAAATGCCGTATCCCAACATTATCGCTGTAAAATAAGTTTCCTCGAGTTGATGGTCACTCACTATGTGTGCTAACACAAATCTTCAGGTTGCCAAAATGACGAATTTATGTTTATGGCAAATAACATCAATTCAAAAACAGACCTCATTTGAACATTGAATGTACTATGTTGAAAGGGCTTCTGATGTTGAGCTTAAGTGTTTGTAACTATGAAATCTCACCATAGTATGACATTCTGGCTACATGACAGCTAAACACGTATGTAAAGTAGTGGGAAGATAATTTTGAGGCTCAACTGATTCAAACTGATTTACTTCCTGGAACTAAATGATGTGCCGAACACTATGGGTCACAACTGTCCTAATTCAAACCGGGAGCAGAGCTTTTAGGGCTGGAGAATCACCGGTGCAGATAATGATAATGGAGCTGTGGAGTGCTGCAGTAATCTCAGTCACTCTCCTCACTTACTCCATTGAAAACACAGGGTTTTGGGGGATTTTTGGCAAAAGGTAGCACACATACAACAGACATACAGACACTTTGGTGTGTGAAATAATGTATATGGGGGAGCCTGTGCACATGTGTTTTTAGCAAATAGACCCTCCAACTTTGTTACAGTTGGTGTAGAAAGAAATGTTACTTATTTAATATCCCACAATCTTCACTTTCTATTATGACATTTATTGTAATACGAAGGGAAATCTTAATGTGATATAAAGCTTTTATACCCAGAACATTTAGGATGAAAACAAAGATGAGACACGTTTCTGTCTTAGATATAGACTTTGCAGACGGAACAAGACTATGCCAAATTTTTATATAAATGTTTTTCCATCTGTTATTAAACGCACTTCCGTCTGCACGAGAATGAGACTATTTAAAAGATTTTTCATGTCTTTATTATTATAATGTTCCTGTTGCTTTGTAATGTTCTGTGTTATTATTGTGACTATTGAAAAGGTTGGTTTCACTATTTGTAATGGAATGTAATATTGTTCCAATATTTTTTTTGCAAATACAATTCCCTGCCACTTCACATTTAATGTAATAGTTTTTCCATTGCTTGTGTACCGTGCTGTGTGTACACTGGCAGGCTGACAGTACCAGCACCTTTTTCAGTTTACACCGGAATACTGAGCAAGTCTAATGTTTGAAAGTGAGCTTGCAGCAAATGCATTTTGGTGTTCTTCCAGGAGGCATCCACACAACATACTGGGAATACAAATGTCCCAGTGTGGATACAGCAGGCTACACAACTGAAGAATGTCGGATCTCTGCACAGGGACGCCACCCTGTACCCGTTTGCCAATGCTGCCCTGTCGAGAAAACGCCTGTCTTGGACATATTTGTAAAGAAATTTGAAAAACATTCCAATTGAACGTCGAAAGAAAAGCTCAATTCAAGCATACTATTGTATATACATTTTTAACACTGCCATTTATGTGTGGAAATAAAGTGGTTTGAACATAAACATGTGGAATTCAGTGAGATGTATATCTGGGTGTGATTATTTAATCTGTGCCACAGTCTGGTTTTTCAGGGTTGATAAATGTCTTTGTTAAAATACTGTACTGCACTTCTCAGGTATTTCCACTGCTGCTTTATATACTACTACTCCACTATTACAGAGTGAATTATTCTTTTTACATCTTGCTTAATTTGCAGATATATTTTCATAAAAAATAAATGAACAACTTGTAAAATTTGATGGCTTGATATAGAGTAAAACTAATGAACAACTTATTAATATGTTCAAATGAAATCCCCCTTGACTTTCTGGTAATGGACATTTTATATCGCTTTAAAAGTACTGCAAAGACTATGAGCACTGTGAGTGTGGAGCCAGAGATGGTGGGACAAGGCCCATGGTAGAGAGTCACTGGAAGACATTCTCAAAGTACTTTTGGCTATACTGGCAATCTTTAGAGAATACCTACTTTGACCACAATTCATATGAGCAAGGTGCTTTGTAGTTTGTGTTACAGATGTGGCAGCTGATTCGACAAACATCTGCAGTCTATTGACTTTTGCTTTGAACGTTAACGTGCACAATTGTGTAATATGTTGTTGATATGATATAAAAGTACGAGGTCCCACCGAGATTTGAACTCGGATCGCTGGATTCAAAGTCCAGAGTGCTAACCATTACACCATGGGACCAGATGGTACAGGCGCCAAGGCTCTTCGCAATATCATTCTGAATAAGCGCCACGCTTCTCTGTGGCACATCGTTGCTACTTACACCATAACGTACACGCTGTACACCTGGTTAAGCTGTTAAATTGAGCTGGGATACAACGACGCAGCTGTGAAGTTGACATTGATATTAGCTAACGTTAGCTTAGCTCATTAGCTAATATGCGTAAGCTAAGGTAAGGTTCTCTTCATACGTCCATGGTTAGCCCCACTGCCGCGCGATGCGTTATCCGTACAGAGAAGCGGAAATCCTCTTATCTTATACAACGCATAACGCTAGGAGATAGAAGTTTAAATAGGTAATGTCCAGGTCATGTGCACGTTAATGTATCCGAAACTTGTAATGTAAGCAAAGAGTGTAATAGCACGTCGGGATGCGTCACTCTCCCTTAACTTGCGTTTCGGTAGCAAACGCCGCTGACGTTGGGGAGAGCATTTCTTACTGCACATGTATTTCAAAACGTTAAACGTAATTAATGAAAAGAAAGAAAGAGTTTTGCAAATGTTAATTAGACAGTAGTAAGCACTGATGTTTTGAAACCATGTCTTTTTTGTTGCCGGTAACTAGTTCAGAATTTCATAAATAACAAGCCCAATACATGTAGAGTTTATTTGTATGCTTCACACAGCATATTAGCTTGTATGGAAGCCCATTTCCACCACTGTGATGAAAAAATAAAGATCCTGTAAGTCATTATGATGAGAAACTTAAACAAAATATTGACTTCAAGTAAGTAATAATTATGAGATAGTATCTCATAGACTTATTAAGTCATAATTATGAGTTGCTAAGTCATAATTATGACATAGTAAGTCATTATTTTGAGAAAGTTTCTCATTGTAATGACTTACAGGATTTTTATTTTTTCAGCCATCTATACAGGCTGTAATGGGGTGTGAGCTATTGGTTCTAGTCACATGGAGTTGTAGTAACTAAAATGCCACGTGGGGGCAGCAGATGATCTATCTATCTATCCACCCATCCATTCCTCCATCCATCCATCCATCCCTCCATCCATCCATCCCTCCATCCATCTATCTATCTATCTATCCATTATTTGAACAAACCCACGCTTTCTATCAGGGTTGTGATTAAGTTGTGGTCATGTTTTCTGGCCTGCTGTGATGGATGATAAATTAACACATCCAATTTCCACCGCTCTTATTTCTACTGCTCAGCCTCTCTCTCTCTCTCTCTCTCTCTCTCTCTCTCTCTCTCTCTCTCTCTCTCTCTCTCTCTCTCTCTCTCTCTCTCTCTCTCTGCAAGCCTGGCCCATACATCTCCATCCATCTGTAGCTCAACAGAGAGGTGCAGTGAGGACACGTTAACCTGATGTCCCAGAGCTTATTCTATACCAGCAGTAACAGCTTAATGCACACACACACACACACACACACACACACACACACACACACACACACACACACACACACACACACACACACACACTCATCCCTATAGCTTCCCAATCCCTATAATATGTGAGCCTTCACATACACACGCGAGGGATCGTTGGTAAATCAATTTGGTGCTGGACCTTGGAAACAGAAATGTGACTGAAATCAATCCAGTGTTATGTAAGACTGTCTGATTGTATATACAGTGTCGAACCTACCAAGGAAAGACCTACTTCCATATGCTGGAAGTAGGCCAACCACTCAGAATGAAATTAATATCGTGGGATTATTTGCTTTCGACTCCCTGCTATGTGATTTCATAATTTCACACATTTTTACCTTTAGAAATAAAATCACTACAATTCTATATTGTGAGAGTGGCCAGAAGGAACGGAATGAAAAATGTATTGTTTTCTTGCTAGAACAATGACATTCCTGTTGCTTGTTTCCTTGATAGGTGGTATGAAGAATCTAAAAGGGGAAAAAAAGAGTGAGTACAAGTGTGGATATACCGATACACACAATACACGCTGTGCAGGCGTAGTCACAGCGAGATGAAATGGATTTTATGTTATGCTCCAGTAAACGTATCTTTTATTTCTCATGCTATATTTTGATAGATGTTGTACTTCTGCTGCCGTGACACTGTGTGGATCAATACATTTGATCTTATCTTATCCCTTGCTCGATCAGGTGCTTAGGCTTTTCTATATTTAGCTCCGGATCACTGGCACGAGGGGTTTCCAAACAAAACACTGGTCACTGGGTCACTGGGAGTAAGCAGATTCCCCGTTGGTCCAGTTTAAGATGTTCTTTACTCAAATCAGTTAAGAACTTAGTGTGAGATCAGAGAAAAGAAATCCTCTCGCCCTGGGGAGACTCAAATCAGTTCCATGTGAAAAATAACGTGATTCACATCTATACATTTCAACACCAGATTCATGTAGATTAGAATAACATGACACATTTCTGTGGTATTAAATACTGTATAAAGAACCGCAGATGAAAATCCAAAACATTGGAACAGATTTGGTAAAAGTGCATAAGTGAATACATTTTTGTTACGAAAAATACATTTTAAAAAAGCAGCATTTTAGGAACATGACTTCCAGAGCTAGAAATTCAGTACAAGAAAGTCATCGAGTGCATTCTTACAGAAACAGATGGCAGTCCTTTTTTCAACTCTTAGAGCGGAAACATTAAGATAATATTGTTCGGCCCGACTGCTTTTGCTGGAGACAATCAGTGAAAGGGGAAGCGAAGAGAGAGGCAACAAAAGGCATGTGATTTTAAGCAATTATGCACATTAGATCAGTCTATAAACGGTTTTTAATGCTTGTATTATGTAAATCATTTCAATATTCTCTTCTTAACACATTTTGCCGAAATGGATTATAAAGGTTCCTTTTTTTTCCTTTATTTCACCTACTCGGTTGTCTTAATTGGAGGTGATTTAAACTAGCTGCTTTGTGTCAGTGAGTATCCAGAATATCCAGTAATAATTCATCAGAATTAGCATAAAACAACATGCGCTATCGCTTTGATATTGTTTTGTTTCCATTTGTTATTGGTTGGAATATTCATTTTGGAACGGGACACAGAGTGTAACGAGTGCAATTTTAGCTTTAGCTTGTTTTATTGACTCTTTTTTATCAGCTCACACTTTTCTCCGATATAAATGAACGAAGAAAGCATCAGTGGTGTGCACAAAGGGCCGGGGGTGGGGGGACATTAAAAAAAGGGAGTCCTCTGCTGCACACAGGGTCAGGGTAAGGGTTTTAGACAAAGGTTTCATTTTATGCCAAAGTCACAACTGGGTGGCACCAGCTGACCTCAGGAGCATGGGCCTCTCAAATGTCACACTGGGCAAGCATAAAGAGGAAGTATCCCATTGAGGTGGTGGCTTTATTCTGGGTTGATGAAAAAGTTACAAAAATGTTACTTAGAACAAAAAGGACAGACGCATAGCCGAACATGTATCTACACGTGTAGAGGCAGAGTACATTGAAAAATGTAGCCCTCGTCTGAACTTAGAATATTTTTGGAGATTACCTTAAATAACCCCCATTTGTGTGTCCAGGTGCGCTTGACACATTTTCTTCCAACTATTACGTAACTGTGCAGCCTCTCTCCCAATAACAACACGCTCTTCTCTGAGATAGTCGTAGCCGTCGTGCATTTTATCCACCACCAACGAGAGGCACATGAACAAGAATGTGTTTATGAAATCAGCTGTCATCAACTGTTTTGTCTTTTGCCAACAGAGTTGGTTGTTGGCTTTTAGCCAAGCTCTGGAGATGCAATGTCGGTTGGGCAGGATCACTTCTCTTTGGTCTAGACTCTAGACTATTGCATGCATTGCCTTTACATTTTGCACAGACATTCTTGGTCCCCAGAAGATGTAGCATATTGCCTTTGGAGATCCCCTGATTTTGTTTTTCTAGAGCCAGATAGACATTTGAGGTTTTAAGTGAAACCTCAGGAGGTATTGTAAAAACTTCGGTGATCCCGTAACTTTCCATTTAGCGCCACCATCATGTCAGAGTTGTAATTTCTCCAATATTTAATTTGTGTCCAAATACCTGCAAACGTAGTGACATTCCCTCCATCATCAGCCGTACTCTGTGTTGTAGTGCTATATAGCTAATGCTACCATGCTAACGTGCTAGGTTAAGATAACCTGCAAAACATCAACATGCTAGCATTGTCGTTGTGAGCATGTTAGCTAGCATAGTTTAGTTAGCATTTAGCTATATTTTCATGTTTATATTTCACATCCTCAGTATCTTCTCTTAGTTTTGGCAGTTTAAATGTCCTTGACTAATACATTATGTCACAGTTGCTGTCGAAATTACCAAAATACGGACAGACAAAAACCTTGTCAAATAACCAAATCTATTAACCTTGTGCGGTTTTCAAAACTTTTCCAACTAATCTGTTTGATCTGAATCACCCAATGCCTTCTTGAATGAGTTCCCCTCTTACTACACTGTGAATATAAATATATTCATATATAAACACATATAAAGCCTAAAGAATCATTCCCTGGCCGTGTGGTGAACCCGTGTTTTTTAAGAGCACCCCCAATGTACCACGCATGTTATTGGTGTCTTCTTCTCTGCACACAGTTGGCTGGCAGTCACCTGTGGATCCCGCAGGCTCACTTCAACCTGGCAGAAGGCAGGGATAGTGTTTACGCAACGAGCACAGCCCCAGATTAGCACCTTTGGACCCCCCTGCCCCCTTTTCTCAGCCTCGCTCTCGTAAGCTCCTTTGAACTCATCTTGACACCTCTCTCACACTCTCTTATTCTAGCGTGGCAGGATGTGGTCTCATGGCGACCCACATCAGATGATTTTTGGCATTGACACACCACCGGTTTTCTCATTTCCTCTCATGCTTTCTTCGTGACGAAAATCCTGTACATGCGTCTTGATGTACAGCAGTGGTCCCCAAACTACGGCCCGCGGGCTGGATGCGGCCCGCCTCCACATTTGGTCCGGCCCCCTGAACAATACCAGAGACGCATTATGATTTTTTTTCAGTCTGCACAATTAATCGAATTTGAACGCTTCCTGAATCAGCCAACCACCTGGGGGCGAACGAGATGAGAGCTGTCATGCGCGCACCCTGTAGAAGTAGAAGAGTAGAAGAAGTAGTAGAGCAGAGAGACGGGAGCTTGAAGGACGAGTACTTGTGCTTAATTTGTTTACACGCCGGCATGTCATGTCTGTCACTACATGGTCGCACGTTTTCAATTCCCCTGCTCTCTGTATCGCGCACGGCGGTGTTCAGCCCCGATCCGCGCGCACGATGCAACAGTCGCTCACCTGCGAGTAGCACGCACGTAGCACCCCCGCACGCACGATGCAACAGTCGCTCACCTGCGAGTAGCACGCACGTAGCACCCCCCCCCCCCCCATAATCGTGCGGCCCTAGGTCAAACGATATGTTCAGTGATGTGGCCCTCACAGGAAAAAGTTTGGGGACCCCTGATGTACAGTGTATGAGCACCACCTCGGTTCCCCCTCGGCGGTGACTGGCCTTTAATCTCCAGATCTCCTCCTCCTCCTCCTCGGTCTTTGTTCCAGCCATCATCTCGCTCTCCTGCCTGCCTCTCCCTCCACACTGGTTGACACGCGAAGCTCCTTCACCGCAGCTCTGCCACATGTGATCTTGTCACTCTGTATCTTTGCTTCACGCCTGCCTGGCTGTGGAAAGAGTCACCCTGTCTGACCTCCACAGAGGATATGGTAGTAATTTAAAGCAAACAAAAGCGACATCCTCGGCTCTGGGCTGGGTTGGGGTGGACTATCGTTGGGAAAATTAACCTGCTACCCGAATGAGATCATGACTTCAGATTTTGTGTTGGTCGTATTTGTTTTTTAGCCTGTTTTCTCATGTAATTGCATTGACGTTATCTAGAAATTATAGGCATTTTGTGCTTTTTTTATTGCTGCATTGGGCTGTAATTCGTACATGAAATGAAGTTGTTTGAAATCCACGTAATCATGAACCAGACCGCAAAAACCCACATGACGCAGGCAGGAGGGGCAAAAGAATGGGACAAAGGAAAACTGATCTGTCACCCATGAGTTCGCTGTTCGTTTTTTGTGTGAAACAAAAAGTCATCGTAGATTTATTTGTCACATAACTTGCGTACTTCAGGAACGGCAATTTCGAAGTTATCTTAACCTAAATGGCAATCTTTTCCCTAAACAATTTTTTATTGTGTAAACCTAACTATTTCACGATCTTTTCCTTGATCTAACAAGTACTTTTGTTGCCTAACCCTAACCAAGTATTTCACAATCGTCTCCGAAACCTTACAAAGTAGTTTTGTTGCCTCAACCTAACTACGTTATCTCCCATGAAGTTTATTTTGAAAAGACTGTATGCATGTAACGAACGGAAATTGTCACGTGTTGCTAGACTTTCCTGGGAGGCAAAATCATAAATCTGTTAAATGTTTGAGATAAGTGACATATTTGTGAACACCAGAACACCATAGTGTGCAATATTCTGAGATACATTTTTATTACAAGATAAAGACACTGAGAATTCCATGATAAATTATGACTAAGAGCACCACAAAATTGTAAGCTGTTAGCCTGAATTAGATCCAAAATAGACGATAAGTCTATTCGAATTTCGAGCCTTGACTTTAATTTCTCTTTAGTGTGCCAAATACTTTTCGGGTTGTGTGTTGTTCATGTGAACACAGTCAGTTGAATGTCTTGTTCTATTTTATTGCAGTTTAGTTGCTGCATCGCCTCCATTTTCCTTTCCTTTCTCTCCACTACCGCAATTTTCGCTGAACGGACCACATGGTCGTTTTATCTAATGGCCTAATAAAAGCGTAATATTGGAAACACAACAGTTCACAAGATTTCCCAATAGAAACTCCTTTCAGCCCTGTGTTTAATTTGTCCCAGGACTGTCCTCAGTTCCTGCCCGAATGCTTGCTGTCACACAGCTGTCCTGCACGTCTGCCCTCTTTTGTCCCAACTGTCTCATTATTGACATTTTGCACTGTAATCACTGTGTAGATTGAAATGTTGCAGCGGCAGTTTGTAAGGATTATTATTAACCTCGGACAATCTGATTTGTGTGTTGTGATCAGGCCCGGAAATTAACACATGCCACCAAATAACATCAGCAGTTAGCTGGCAAACATATTGCTTTTGCAAACTGTACCACATCTGTAATTTATGTTTGTGGGTTTATTAAAAGACCAATCATATTTGCAGTTACTGACCATGGAGTATTAAAGCAGACTTAAGTTGATTGTTGGCATTAAATAAGTTGCTTATCCGATTGCTTGTTCTAAAATATTACCATTAGTTGCGAATGTCTTAATAAAATATTGAAGATAAAGTGGTATTTTTCTAGTTGTGCTTGAACCTTACACTTTTAGCTTGGCTTTCTTGCAGATTGGATTTTGTTCTCCCTTTATAATAAAACTGTGGACATGTCATCAATGACAATAACTGGTATCCTGACCCACCAAAATCAAATTCAATCAATTTTGCTCAAGATTTGGTTACATTTATGTGCGTGCAACAAATATGATATAATAAACTAAACATGTTATAGATTCATTCTGTATTGTAATAAAAATGTTACAAGATGCAAAATGCAATACAATCAATTCATTCAAATTGTGAAAATTGTGTTTTTCAACAACAGCTGAAAACTTATTAATGCAATAACTAAGTTATATTTAAATTAATTATATTAATTTATTTATAAACACATTCATTCTTATTATTTGTTTTTCTTTACTAATTCTCTCATTTTTATTATTCTCAATGATCACCATATCATTTTTATTTAACTTAAATATTTTAGCGTCTGCTTTCTTTCGTTATCTATTTGTTGTCTGTCTGCCTTTGTCTGAATGTGTTGCATTTTCATTTCTATTTTCTGTAAACACTTTGAGCTACATCTGTTGTATGAAAAGTTCTCTATAAATATAATTATTATTAATAATAAACTGAACTGAACTGATGGATAGGATGCTACGCGACAAAGGTAGCGCTCACAAGTATAATTGATGATGTTAAACATGATATGACTGTAAAAGGAAATATTGTGGGTTTTTTAAAACCCTTTTTATTCAATACCAGACAGGAAGTCAGTAACAGGCATTAAGAGAGCAGGGGTGGGGGGGGGGCATGCAATGAAGGTCCCTGACCGGATTAAATGGTCAGCGTCTCTTTTAAACCTCTTGGCCAGCAGGACAGCCCTACAATGAGACCTCTCCTGTTAGGGGTGGGAGATTTCTGACGCTGTTTAAGGATCACATCACTTAGTTACAGGTCGTCCCTTTACAAGATTAGGTTTCACGCATGTGTCTTATGCATGGAGAGCATTGCGTTATCCTAAGTTTTACAAAGCTTAAATGCGTTAGATTGTAACCACATGTAATATTAATAAACAATTAAAAAAGTGTAATACACATGCTATTCATGAAAAATGTTAAGCATATGTATAAAGCAAATGTGTGTTTATGAGCTACCTGCTTTAAGTTTGTTAAATCTTAGTCAGCCTGACTTAATTTAAGCATATACTGCACCAGGCCCAGAGATTTATTTTGGGTCCTGAGACACACAATTCTTACAGACAGCTGCAGAACACATGGCGGTTCATCCATCTAGATATTATATATATATATATATTTATGCTAAAAACCCAGGAAACAAAACTTGTGAAAAAAAAAGTGCTTGTGAGTAGAGTAATGGCCCACAGGCCAAGAACATAAATCCAACTGTGGTTTGTTTCCCCCCCAAAAATCTGCTTCAATGGGGCTTTTGACATTTCTCTCAGTCCACTAAAAGCTGATATTCTGCAGGAAAAACATTGTTGTTTATTGAAAAAGTGCCCGTCTTTGACACAGAACCTTTTAGACCAAATTTTGATTGAACACCATTAAACAAATACACACAAATCAGTGTCCATCCTGCTATTTTTTTTAAGGTCAATTCCGCACGTCGACATTTTGCCCATACAGCATCATTATGCATCCTCACACTCCATGAGCCACTTACCAATGGGAGGCTCGCTCCAAAAAAGAGCAACTATTCAAACACCACGCAACACAAACACCGCCTATTCATTCCTGCGGAGCAGAAAGAGCTCTAAATCTGTCTGAAGCTGTGTTTTTGCTCCCAGACTCCCTCCAGGTGGGACACCTCTGATAAAACCCACAGACTGCACACTGTACCGAGGAGAACTCCCACAGACAGGCTCATACTGTAAGCGAGGACTGTGTGTGTGTGTGTGTGTGTCTGTGCGAGGAGGCGAGACGGTCAGACAAATTAAACTGAGACATAAGGAAAAGCATCTATGGCAAGAAAATGCATGAACACACATCTAAATTATTCACTGAAGTGGTGTGACGTTGACAAAATCTATAATTATTACCAAATAAACTTGTGGCAAGACACCTTCCGATGTGTGTTGAGGGCTTTGCAGAGCAGCTGAGGTTGGTGGCAGATATCGCAGAGGTGAGTTGAAACATGGACGGATGACAGCTCAGGAGGCCTTCATGGCAAAGGGAAGCCGATCAATGCTGCCCTTCTCTACCTTGTATCCATGACATCGTCAGCGTGCACCACCGGCCTGCTGATTGCAACAGTGCGGATTGTGGTACACGTGATACTTTTTGTTTCTGCGCAGAATTATAGACATGCAGGAAGGCATCTACAGACCACTGGGCATGAGTATTGTTTTTTCTTGGCAACCATTCATGAGTGCGGTGTGGACGTATATTGCATGAAGTGCTCACAGATAAACACCTCTGGATTTAGTTAGGCAGAAGTATATCTCTGTTTCACTAGCAAGGACCACACCGTCGAATATAAGCATTTTACAGATTTATGAAAGGAAAACATGATCGAGAAGCGAGGCGTGAACTTCACGTTCCGCTTAGCCGAATGCGTTTTGGGGAGCTTCAATCGGGAATCCGCCGCAGCACCCGGGTACGACAAACCCTCTCGGGACCCTACGTAAAGAAGGAGAAGAGAGGAAGAGGAAGTGGCTATGCTCATGAAATTCTGCTAGGCAGCTCCAATTAGGATAAAGTACAGGAAAACACCCGTAGGGCTTTGAATAAAACACGTATCATGGCTCAGTTTCATCAAGTTCAATCAAATTCTCATTTGTCGTATTTAAGGTTTTCTATTACACGTGAGCTTTTCTTTGCTGTCACATGCCAAAACGTTACTCCCCTTACAACCAAAAATTTTACACTTTAGTTTTTGTGTGGATTAAACAAACGAGACATAATGTGTTAATTAGTGAGCTTTAAAGGGGCTAATAGTCGGAGACCTATACCCCAAACCAGAGATTGAGTGGTATAAATATTGTCATCCAAGAAAGCGAGTAAGTAGTTTCCCAAAATGCAGACTTTACCTTTGACCCTGTGCGTTACAGTTTTAAAGTTTCGTCTAGAACACTGTTTTTGGCCCGACAGAAAAGAAAAATATACAGTTTCGTCTGCCGCTCGATTGAGCAGAACCTCTGGATCCCCTCACAGCAAGACAGCATTTTAAAAAGTGTGATCGTTCATTTTTTAAATAAGGGAAAGTCTTAGATTCTCTCTTTCTTTCCCAAAGTTTAAAATGATTTCAGATCACGGCATCTCAAAACAGTCTCACAGGGCTTCTTGCCTGTTGCCGTAACAGTTGATCCTGGGATTCCTCTTGTCTGATTGGCTTAGAAAGTCTTGGGCTGTAATCCGTTCGAGGTTAGGTCAGGCTAAGTGGGTTTCTCACAGAGGAACAGTGTTAATAGTCTAATTTTTAGCACTTTAACAGTTGAGTGACCACACACTGGACTTCATGCTTTTTATTTGTAAGAGGTCCACCTACGAGTCTGTGGTGACTGAAAACCTCAAGAGGAATGTCAGAACTTCTACCAAGATTAAAGATTTTCTATTTCCACGCCTCCACGTTACAAGAAGACAGTGTTTTCCTGCCAGCTGGAAAAGCCTCTGGAGCAGCATGTATAGACCATCATGAGACATTAACTTTCCACTGAAACCCAGACTAATGAGGTTTCTTTAAGGCTGGCAGCTTCTTAAGACAGGGTGTGAACCCCTGCAACCATCCAAAGGAAGGGATATTAGACTGCGAACTAATTACTGACAAGACCTTAAGTCTTGTTTCACCGTTTATAATAAAAAAGAAACATTGGCGGCTGCCAAATTAAATACACTTAAGTATTAGAGGTTTTGGAAACCTTTTTTGCTTTTCTGCTAGGTTGAATGTTGTAAGCACTGCAATCGCAGCAGGATTTTTTTTTGTTTCATGTGAAACTCTGTCAGTTCTGTCACAACTTTTGCAGTAGTTTACGCTGTTAGCGCTGTTCCAGCTCAGCCATCGCCATGTTGAAAACTGTTTGGAGGCAGTTCAAATACTCCCAATCTCCTATTCAGCATCTAGAAATCAATACATAAAAGAGTTAAGTGTGTTGTTAGTTGGCAGGTAAGTACATATACATGATCGGTTGAGTAAATAAGTAACCACATAAGTACATACAACATCAGTAAATAGTGTAAGGACAGTGTGAACAGCTGAAGAAGCAATCATTGCACAGGAACCTGGGAAAAGTTCAGTTCAGGTCATAACCAAGCGTGCTTATCCCAGTGTCTGACTTCTTGGTGACAACATCTCCTCCCACGCTCAGGCCTCCTCTGCACGCTAGCGTGCTACAAATACAACAAGCGGCGACACTCAAACATTTACCCAAGGCAGGTCAGGGAGCTAACGGCGCTGTCTAGGGAGCCCTGTTTCTAGTCTCTCCTCCCGAGTCAAATTGTCAGAGCTCCCTTTTAAAAATGTAAGCTAAAGGAATCTGCATTACACGTTTAGACACAAGAGCCGAAACTTGACGATTTAGAGATTGATTTAAACATTTATTCACAGATGAACCAAATTGCCCCCCCCCCCCCCCGCCGTCGCTCACGCACGCACGCACACAAACATACAACTCCCTTTCTCCCCCGAGCATGAAAGATTTAACCTGGGCATGTCAGGGAGCTTATTGCGTTGCTCGGAGAGCTCCAACAATACCGCTCTCTCCCTCTTCTACCTCACAGCTTTTTAAAACTTCACGTTTAAAAAATTAATAGTTTGCATTGCGTAACAGCTGTGTGGCTACGTAGCGGCGGCAGAAATTCATCCCTGGTGTAAATATGAAGCCGGGACGTAAAAAAAGGGCAAAGTGCTGCAAATGCTGATTGTTTTTGGAAAAACAAAAAGAGAGAGAAAGTCGGGAACATTTGTGTCAGTGAGCATCATGATTTTGCCGTGTGTTTGTTCGAGGGTGTATGGTTTTTTTCCGCCGGTATGCATCCGTGTGGAGTGTGTCCATGTTTGTGTGTGTCTCTTTGTGTCCGGTATCCAGTTGCAGGCTTGAGTCAGGAGGGGTTGGCACACCAGTGTGTAATTTTCTATGTATAACTCTGGCTCCGAGGCATTACGGTCAGAGATGCCAGAATATGTTTTTCTTCGAAACACACCAAGTGCAAAGCATAAATACACAAACATATGGGTACAAACATATACGCTCACTTGACTTCTGGGAACACATATAGTTTTTCATTCGACTTTGCAGATGGTGAAAAATACACAACTCTTAATCCCCCCCTCTCTCTCTTTCTCCCTCTGGGGAAATTATGCAGGATAATGTAGGAAACAGTTAAGCTGACAGAGAAGTGCACCTGCTGTCTTGGAAGGAGAACAAAACATCACGACAGTTTGAGCTTTGCTCTTGCAACTTTTTGCTGTTGCATGAGCAAAAGAGCCGAGGAAATAACTGCAGCAATGTGCAGCCACACACACACATCCTCATTGTTACTGATTGTTAAAAATAAGTGTGTCCTTTGCACCTTTGAATGTCATATGCACATCGTTTTCTACAACTTACAATACATTTGTGACAGATTTAAGGTCAGACTTCAGCTTGTTGGGTCCAATACTGCGTCCAGATATTTCACTTTTGGTAAATTACCCAACAGTAATATAAAAAACACGCGGCAGACGTGGCTAGCTCAATACTAGTTATCAAAATTGTTGTTGTTTCAGCTATGATAATGAGAATTCCAGATTATGAAAGGGCCTTATTACAGAAAATAAACTCTGTTGCAAGTTTATTATTAGAAATTATTGTATTATTATATGTTTTGTTCAGCAAGACAATGTTGACAATTGAACATGACTTTTATGACTTTTGAAGCGTGAATGCAATCGTCAGAAGTAAACGTTGGGCTGTAATACAGGAGTATACACATCGAGGCTGTGAAGGTGGACCAGTCAGCGTGATGACGTTCTGTAGTCTCATTCAGCCACTCAAGTCACGTTAAAGCTTCAAAATCGGAGAAGAAAATGTTATAATGTCTTAAACTAGACTCAACCCCACACTTTATGTCAGGCAGCGAACCAAAAAGCAATTCAAAGAAACCACTCACCTCGAGACAAGGGAACCAGAAGTGCAAAAATGCTCATTTCCAAGTTTTAGGTCTAATAGATAACACTCTATGTCTACCTTAGCAGAGAATAAAGCCATTTTCCCTCTGTGCGTGTTGTAATCAAAGCTTTGTTTACGTAGCCAGGCCCGGCCGTGCATGCTTTAAGTCTCTGTTGTCTCCCACTAGCTAGCTCATGGCCGCCGCTCTTGACTGTGCTCGTACAGCGGTTACAGCTGATACGTCGCACCCACTTTCTGGTCTCCCCTTAGGTTAACGCTGTTAGCTCCGCCAGCACTGTTGCCATCTTTTTGCACTGTTAGCTTCTAGCCGCTGGCTTTCTTATCCTCGTGTATGCTCTTGCATTCACATGCTCCCTGCTCTCTGTAACCTCTCGAGCTTAGCATGTGCTTCAGGATGTAGTGATCTGTGTCACATGCGTCCGCTCACGAATGTGCTCGTGTTTCTGCTAGAGTTATGCATGACAAACAGAGAAGAGTTGTACCCTGAGACCATCCATACGGCTGCCCTGAAGCTCCTGTTGACATCAAGGAGAACTTGCTTGTGCGCTCCTCTGAAAAGAGGGGCGTCCTCACCAAGTCATTTTACAATTCTGCAGAAATCATTAAAGTCGTCAAGAAATAGCTTTGCATTTACAGAACTTAGCAAATTGTGGGTACACTGATAAAAGGTAAATATACAGAATTTACAAGTAAGATAAAAGACAAAAGCCTAAATGTGAGTGACATGTTAAAGTGATATTTTCCAGTGGATTCTGGGCAAGAAAAATAGACAAGAAAAGCCAATGGAGAAGATTACAGAATAAAGACGAATAAAGAAAGTGTTGACACCAAACAGCCCGCAGTGGAAGGTAATGCTGGCCAACCTAAACCACAATGTCAACAACAAATGAAATAACCAACAATGGAGGGTTGAGGATGGACTGGTTGACGGGAGAAAGGATCCGTTCTGTCCTTTGAAACCTGCTGCCAGTTTCCAGCTGTGGGGAACTGCATAAAAACAGAAATCTTAGCGGTAGGAAATTGCCAGTATTGAGTGAAAGTGTATGATTTCATAGTTCACTGAAATTGAATGAAAAGGGGACAAAAATGCCACGAATAAAAAATCTACAATAGGGGCCAAGAAATGCACTCGAAGTCTGCTTACCCCGCTGGGCAGCTGTGTGTTATAAAAAGACAATCCTCATCTTTTATACATGAAGTTTATAATATCGCAGCAGTTGTTGAGCTCGTTCTGGCTGGGGATCCTCATGAGAAAGTGTGTCGTTTGTGCACCTGGGCTTCAAACTACTGGCACTATACTGTCATGTGAGGATCCATTTTGGGTTCTGACGCAATGTCGGATTACATGACACCGTTCTATGAAACACGGCACCGGGACGAGGGATGTTTTCAGGGGATGATGCGGGGTAAATAAAGGGGGGGGGGGGGGGGGGGGGGGGGTGAAGCGCAGAAGAGCGCTTTCAGAAGTCAAATACCTCCCATCTGTTTGTTGTGGGAGGGGAAATCTTCACTGTTTGCAAACACAGACGGATTCACTTGAAGCTGTGATTCGCTCCTCTTCGCCACTCGTGACGGATCCCAGTAGGGCAGAGGTCATGAGGCAGCAGAGGGAGAGGGAGGGCTGGAATGAAAAACAGCAAGAAGAGAGCAGACCCTGCCTTGTCATTTTTCTTTGAATGTCTACCCAAATGAGAAAAGACTGTGCGAGATGCAAACGTTCCGTTGCAAGCTCAGACGTGAGGCGACACACTGCAGACAGCTGGAAACTATTTGATAATTGATTAAATGATCGATATGACATATTTGAATCCTGCGTCCTCGTTACTACCACATCCATGTTTCTCTGCGGCAATAAGTGCTTCTGCTGTGTGGACTGAGCCGAACGAGGACGACAGAAAGCACGGCGGGCGGCAAGAAGTGAGGCAAGAAAGGAGGACAAAAGGAGAGGGGGGTTTGGTGTTGTGCAACAGCTCGACATTGATCAGGACTCTCGACTGGCGACGCTGCAGTCCATTGTCTCGTCTGTCTGCAGCGTGCAGACTCTCTTTTCTGTCTTTTCTCTCCTCCAAGTCAACTGGCTCCAGGAGACTTTTTCTTTTCCATTCGTCTCCATATTTCCGATACACAATCAATGCAAAATCTGTCAATAATCTGTGTGCTGTTGTACCGGAATCTAAAGAACTTCCACAAATGTTTCTTTAAAAATGTTAAGAATGGAGTGCATGTGTCTGGTTGTATATAATGTATGGTGAGGCTGATGCGGAGCTTCTTTGGATTAAGGTGGATTGAAATTCAGTATCTGGTGCAAATATGTATAATAGTTAAGTATGATTTAAGGTACTTTGCAATTTCCATTTTTATGCTACTTTATATTTCTGCTCCACAAATATTTTACCTTTTACTCCTCTGCATTGATGTGAAAGCTGTAGTCAAATCAAAAACTCTTTGTAAAATAGTAATATACTTCTCACATGGGTTATTGGTATCATCGTTTGAGGCACAAAGAAGTGAACAAAAAGACAAGTAAAGTAAATAAAAAAAAGACTTGTAGTATTTATACATCGTTGTATTAAAACGTTTACTTAGGCAAAGGTAGCTGTGTAGTATACTGGTGTATTATAGGAGCATAGTGTTTCTCACAATGAAGGAAGACAAATATTCCGTTACTTAAAATAAAAAAAATGTGTATATAATCTTCAGTTTTCTTCTTTTGACAAAAAACAAACCAAAAAAATAACCCCAAAAACTATTTCCTCCCTTCAGTGCTCGGGACACTGACAGCGGTTATTTTTGCTGACACTTGCTGCACACAGGTTGCGTGTTGTGAGCTGATTAATGACTGCGTAGCTTCAGTGGGCTGCATTCCGTCTGGCTGGAGGTGTCGGTGCAGGCTGTGTATCCTCTATCCAGCCCGGCCACTTCACATTAAAAGCTTCCTGAAGTGCTGAAATGAGTGGAAATAATCCATCAAATATATTCCCCCTCGGCCAAGTGGATATAACACACCATGTATTGGATTTCACTTTGGACCAGCACAATCTTAGAATTCAAGGTGCTTAATAGAATCATAGAGGGTCCCTCTTTGGTTCCTGATAAAACCTTTTTAGGGTTCTAACTTTCAGAGGGTTCGACCCAGAACCCAACATAAAGAGTTATACCTAGAACCAAAGGATCCACCCAGAGTCCCCAATGTGAGATTCTACAGAGAACCCTTTTGTATTTCAAGGGTTTCATCTATAACCAACAACAATGATTTGGGTGGGTTATAGTTACATTAATGAACGGTCGGCACAGGTGACACATTTTAAGCAGAGGCTCTTCCTCTGGGAAATATCAAACATGTCTGTGCCCCTTGAAACAGGAAAGATGTAAGAATGACACCAACACAATGAACCATAGCATTTAAAAAACAGAAGAAAAAGAATCCAATTGAAAAGTGTTATGAGGTGAAACAGACTCGCCTCAGATATAAAAAATGTCTGTGGGCCAAACATTCCAATCTGGGGTTCTGTGTTTATGTTCCTTAAAGTGGACTGCAGAGCCAGTGGGATCTTGGTGGTCAAAGGTTTTTCGTTTTATTGTACCATCAGTCTCAGATTTAGAACTTCCTTTATGTGGCTGGTAAGGATTCGGAGCGCTGCACACAAAGGGAGGCAGATTGTGAAAGGTGGGTTGTGACATCTGCTGCGCATGAACTATTCCTCCTTTGTGTTCATAACATGTTGAAGTGCAACGACGGACTGCACAGCTGCGTGCCAGAGTCGGGCCTTTGGAATGACAGGTTATAGTAGGGTGACTCTGCTTCTGCAAAGTGTTCTCTTATATGCTGTCTGTGTGACATTCCTATTATATCCACATTCTTGAAACCTGCCCAACACATTTTGTACCTGTTTTACGTACTCCTCCCCTGCAGAAACACGTTCGGGACAAAGGAACTGAATCAGTAGAACAATGTGTTCAAATAACATGATGTTCCAGAGAAGCCACCCTGTGACCCTGCATAAATTCAATACAGAAGAAAATATATGACGACATTCAGATTTTTTGTTCTACTCTCCTAATTGGCTGTGGTCACGTCTAGTTCGCAAATCACAAACTAGCTTTTGACTGCGCCTCCTGATTGGATGAAGGGACATAGTTGTGCAATCCACAATTTGTTATTTCATTCAGTTTCTTGTACATGTTATCTTTCACAAAATATGCATGCTAAATATTCGTCATGCTGTCAAATAATTTGGTCTTTTTTCCCAGCTATCAAATTCCCCCATGTCTAATTGGAAAGAATGCAACACATTTGTTGTGAATATGGTTCGAGTTTATTGATGTTGGAGGCCGACGGTGACATTGTTGAGGAGTTGGAGGTCGAGTCAGAGTTGAGGGGGCACACGAATTTAGAAGGGGGCAGAGGGAAAAGCTCGGTCGTGACTGAGGCAGCCCCCTCCCCGGACCGTGTGATGCTCTGTGTGGCTCAAGTCTGCCGAAATATCCCTGAGAAACTTGAGGCCCACGAGAGTGGTGACACTGCTACCAATCTTCTCCACGAACGCTGGGAAAGTCGATCAAAGCGTGTGCTTTGCCGACTGCTGTAGCATTTCCTGTATGGTTTGTGCTGTTGCGCTGCTCCTTGTGCTTTTTTATTTTTATTTTTTGACTGCAGCTGAAAAATCAAGTGTGAGGACTGCATTCATCCAAGCAAAGGTCCAGTGATGTGTGAGAGCCAGTGGGCCAGGGCTCGGGCCCGCCTGCGACTATTTGCTTTTCCAGCTGTTTACTAGACTCACCCCGTGAGCGGGAGAGAGAAAGTGGTGTGTACGTGCATGTGTGTTCAGAGGTGGGGGGAGGTGGGGGGAGGGGGGGGGGGGGGGGGGGGCGGCGGAGTGAGATGGAGAGATTCCGAGCTCTAGGAAGGAAGACAGTGAGGAAGAGACAGCTACAGAGAAAGTGTTTGTGTGTGTTGAATTTAAGTGAGAGTGTCTCCTGTTCCTATTACGCCGTAGTGTCTTTGCAGAGTGGAAACACCCTTAGGACAAGCCAGGTACCTCATACAGTATATACACTCTCTCATACACACACGCAAACACAGAGAAAGATGAAGTCCTTGGTGCGCATGCCCCCCACGCAAACACGCCCATATGACTGGCTGCCCCTCATATAGACTGATCCGCCTCTCAGACACAAAGCCACAAGGGATGGCCTAGATTCCAGCACATGCACACACAGGCAGGCTGCAAGGAAAGCTATCACACATAGCCTACACATTTAAATGTCGAGTACTGAAGCTGTGGAGCGTGAACATGCAGTTACAGTTGTATTTCTTGTATTCAGTCTACAACAATTAAGAAAGTCAACACTGATTTATGCTCCGTTGTAAAAAAGACTTGTGTTGGATGGTCGTTAAACCTGGAGGCTTTGAAGAAACAATGTGAGGGGGGAGGTCAGGTGTGGGCTGTACAGAACCATGCTGTTTGGAATGTGATGGGTGCACTTGTTGGAGCTACACAGGTCTCTTGAAGCTACAACAGCTCTTGGTCAAACCACATATTTATCATTGACTATAACAAATTCGCCCTATTATATTTAACCATTTAGCTTTGCCATTTAATGTGAGGCACTTGGCCAACAGAATCAGAATCAGAACCGTTTATTGCCAATGTCTGTTTCACATACAAGGAATTTGTCATGGCGGGTGGTGCATAACATTAGACAATAACATTAAACAATCAACACAGTGCAAGAAATAGAAACATATTACAATTTACAATAGAATATAAAAGAATATAAAATAAAGTGCACAGACTAACAGATAACAGTACTTTAAACAAGTGTAATGTAAAGGTGACAAGTGTATTTAAATATGAAGGGATGTGCAGGGGAGTGACCAGTAGGAAATTGTCCTGGGATGACAGAGTCAGTCAGTGGGGGTCCCGGGCTCTGTTAATGAGCCCGACTGCCGACAGGGAAGAAACTGTTCGTGTGGCGTGAGGTCTTAGTCCTGATGGACCTCAACCTCCTGCCAGATGGAAGGGGCCACGAACAGTTTGTGTCCACGGTGAGAGGGGTCGGCTGCAATCTTTCTTGCTCGCTTCAGGGTCCTTGAAGCGAACACGTCTTGGAGGGACGGCAGATTGCAGCCAATCACCTTCTCGGTATAGCGAATGATGCGCTGCAGCCTGCCCATTTCCTTGGCAGTGGCTGCAGCGTACCAGACTAAAAGATTAGCATCATAATGATTGCAACAGTTACATTAGCCTCAACGAAGTTAACTTTGGAACTGAGAGCCCTCACAATATTCCGGTAATAGATGTAATGTAAACTATACTGTAATATAGTAGGCTATAATAACAAATATAGTACAGTACAGTATTGTACAGTTTATAGTATAGTACAGTAGAGTATAGTATAGTAAAGCGTATAGAATAGTATAGAGTATAGTATTGTAGCCTACAGTATAGTATAGTATAGTATAGTAAAGAGTATCGTATAGTAAAGCATATAATATATTGTATAGTGTAGTATTGTAGCTTGTAGTATATAATTGTTTTGTACAGTTCTGTATAAATTCATATAGTATAGCACCAACTGTCCTGTATAACAGTATAGTGTAGTATAGATATATATAATCATAGTATTAATATATAATAATATAATATTATGAATAATGTATAGTATAGCACAAATGTAGTAGTGCATAAATGTATAATGTATTGTAGAATGGCATATATATATATATATATATATATGGAGAGAGAGAGAGAGAGAGAGAGAGAGAGAGAGCTGTGTATTACAGCAACATTAGAGTTGTTTCCAAAAGTAAATGTTCCATGCAACCAACTGTGATAATCTTGTTGATGTAACTGTAACAACATCAAACTCCATTCATGTTGAGTACCAACAAAAGGTTATTCTGCAACAGTATAGGTTCTGGACTCATTCACACTGCCGCTAAGACCAAAGCGTAGCTTCCATGAGGACAGTAGTTTTTTTTTTACCCCCAACATGTAACATGCCATACATCACATGGTGAGGATGGCTTTTTAAAAGCTTCCATTCACACAGCACAGAATGCAAGCTTTAAAATACCCTAATCCATTCACAGAGAACTCACAGCCACCAACAATAGGGCTTCAAGTCGCCTTTTTTCCATTCGTCAGAAAGGGGCTAATGTTGCCTGTCTCACTTGCAACATTGCATGAAACATACGGCAAGCTATGGATTACTACCTGGAATGTTGTCAACATGGATCATATTGTAAGGTCATAGGTTGGATCCCTGTAACAGTAAATGACCTTAAGTCCGGTTGGTACATGCACTCGATAAAAAAAACAGACGCCACAGCCCAACTTCTCCTGGCTGGTGCTGGGCACTGCAAAGCCCTTCCAGAGAAATGACAAGGGGTGGTTATAAGGAGAGAATCACTCCTAATTACAGAGTGGGTAATGTGCTGATTGAAGTGCTATAATAAAACCTCCCAGGGGTGACATCGTATAGCACCACAGGGCCCTATCATTCCCTCTGAATTCTTCCACCAAGAAGTCAAACTAGCCCCTCTCCTTATACAGACTATGGACACAGACCATGTAGGTTAGTGGGTTAGTTTAAATGCTTTCCCCTACTCTTGGTGTACACTATCAGTTACCACCAGTTTCCAGGAGAGAGAGATCAGAAAGAGAGAGAAGAGGATGCTGGAACTTTCATATATTATGTATAGGTACATCATAAATTATTAATGGGTGAGAAATGTGGAGTTACAAAGTACATGCAATGCTCAAAATTCGGCATTGTCAAAACACAAATTTGCTCACACAAATGTATAAGTACATACTTTTGGGTCATTTCTCACCATCTCTAAAGCCTCTATGCAGGCAGGCAAACACCCTGAACGTCACAGCATTCATATTGTTGTTGTTGTTGTTGTTGCCATTCTTATATGTAATGATGTATTTTAATAACAAAATAATTAACTCATATTTGACTTAATTGTTTACTACCTATTAGGCCGTCTGTGGCGTCACGACACACCCCTATATGGTAAGGAGACAGCTGTAGACTCGGATCGAGACGGATACGCTTCTCGACCAATGGGAGCAGACACTACTCCGGAGTGGAGAGCTGTGATTGGACACTGGGGGGATTATATATATGTATAGATATGCCTGACTGTTAAACCGTGGGGGCGGGACCATGGAGAAGCGCTGCCCGTCTATGTTGTTACAGATCTAAAAAACTGGACTAACAGAGTGTCTGCTTACGTTGCCCTTCGCATGGACTAATGTAAGTTATTTCGCACTTTCCTTTACCCTTGTGGGCGTTCCGAGTGAAAGGAGACGTAACAGTAGAATGGCATTGTAGTTTTTGCTCTTTCTCGTTTCGTTTTGCTGAGAAGTGCTTTCAGGCCGAGTGGCACACGCGCTTTTCCAGACATGTGAAGTGGGCTGCTGGTAACGTAGCGTTAGCCGTTGTTGTTGCTGTTCAGCGGGCTGCAATGTTTTGACATGCCGCCAACAACCAACGGTGTACGCAGCGAGCCTCTGCGTTGACTGTCATTGCAGCGAGGCGAGTTCACACAACAACATATAACACAGTTATACCCGTTGCCGCTTTTGCTAGCCAGTGTCCGAGCCGAGTTATCGCCGTGTACGCTCGTGCGGTGAGAAAAACGGGGGACGGCTTAACCCCCTTTTTAAAAAATGTGCCAATTGAACATGGCCGTGCACGTCGGCGAATGTACAGAACTAGTAACATGATTTTAGATCATAAATATATTTGATCCCCTCTTTAATCGGATGTGGATCCTACCCACATACTAAACACTGGCCCTGCTTTTAGTGCCACGTTTTCTTAGCAAAATAGCAACGCGTAGGGCAGCGTGAACACAAGCACAAAACTTGGAGGTGTTGTTTGGATGAAGCGCGTCGCGTGTTCCGTGCGTGTCCCAGAAGTCATGGTTCGCGAAAGGTCTGAAGTCCTGTTTTTTCAGAAGTGTTTACCTCGAGATTAAGCGAGGCAATAATTGCCAGATTTATTGAATGACGTTTGGCGTAACAGTGTGTCCGTGCGAGAAATAACGGAACGTCATCATCGGGGCTCAACCCCCCCCCCCCCCCTCCCCCGAATGACCGTTAGATAGCCCTGTCTAATCACTCCTCCTTTCTTCTCTGTTGACAGTTTGTTTTATACGGAGGAAAAGTTTTCTAGCGTGGGGAAATTGTTCAAAAAAAAGAAAGAAAGCTGCCTTCAACTCCACTGGCTCGGACAATTTGGCGACCTGGCTCCAATACGTGGGGGTCCCCTCTGCTACTGCACGAAGTGAAGGTTGATATGCCACATCTGGTAAGTGAGCGTTCACGAGCGTGGCTTTTTTTTTGTGTGTGTGTGTGACAGAAACGCACAAGACTCCGGCTAGCTTGTAATGTAATGAGCTAGCCGCAGCCTATGGGCAGCTTTTCTCTTTGTTTCCGCGCCACACCGCGTTTTACGTTCGGTCGAGGCCACATGCTCATTTCACACTGCACAACCATTTCGCTTTTAAAACGTGTTACACTGCAGCATCGTCCCGGTTATGTTTTTGTGCGTGGTGGTGGTGGTGGTGGTGTTGTTGCGGGCGGGCGCTTCCCTCCACATTCCACATGTGTGTGTGTGTGTGTATATGCCTATCCCGTCTGCCTGCTGCTGCTGCGCCAAGGGCCAGTGCGCCCCCCCCCCCCTGTAAAACGCGATATCGGAAATCAACCTTACTGGAGGTTATTAACATCGCTTTAAATGAATATCACTTTCGACTTTGTGTGCAGAAGTGACAGGCGGATGGATGTGCTGATGAGGTTTCGTCCTGGAGGTTGTCAGTGTCTGATGTGGAGGAGGCTTGCTTCTGTTTGCAGGGGGGGGGGGGACAAAGGGACAGATCAGCATGGAGCCAGTGGAGTAGAGTGGTCTCGGACAGACTTCAGAAAGTGTTGTTGTGTGACTCTTAGGGGCCATGGACAGTCCTGGACAGGATGTTGAATGTTTTTCTATTTGATTCTATTCAGTGATCGCATCCTCCACAGTGTAATATCAGGTATTAGCAACTGTCAAGTCGTCAAGAGTACAAAATCCAGTGTTTACAACAAGGTATTGTGTTCGGTTTGATTGTTTGTACAGTTGACTCGTGGAATTTGTAGGGGTGTGCCATTCGGGATCAGAAAAACATTTCTAATCCCAACACTTATCGTGGAAGCGTTATTTGTGTTGTGCATTTTCAGCGTATGCGTTTCACTTTGCGGCTAAAGTGTTTGAACAAACCCATCAGTGCCTCTTCAAGTCATATTTTATATTTATTTGACTTTTATTGAAGTAGTAGCATTATATTTAAGTATGGGCAGAATGGATGAGTGTTTCCTCAGGCTGAGGGTGGTTCCCTTGTCTGAATAGAAATTAAACTGCATGTCAGTACTTTTGTGTGATGAGATCATTTCTTTTATTTCCCCACATTCTCTGGGATTTGTTTTAGCATAGCATGTATAAATACTAAAGCTGTTCTGTTTCTAGTGCTGAGCTGGAATTACTGTGACTGTTCCAGTCTCTCTTGTTGTTGTTTTTGTAGCATTGAATATGACGAAAGGCAATGTATCCTCCGTAGATTGTATGCAACTATGAGATTGGAAAGTTGATGTTTTGTGTAATTTTCGTGAAATGTTTTTGCCACATTGTGGTTCTGTCGCGCTATATGTTTGCTTGTGTTTGACACGTTGTTGTTTTATTACTGGGTTGCTGCTCGCCCACACTGTGAGCAAACGCACCCTGCAAATAACGTGATTCACTGACCACTTACCTCCCACCGCTGTTGGCCCCAAACCCTTGAGAATCATGTCTCTAGTAACACAGCCTTGTGTTTCTCCGCGCCACCTCGCTCGCTCCACGTTGCCAGCGCGCGAGAGACGTACATCATGCTCTGAAACCGCGGAGTCAGTCCACGGTTTATCAGCGCTTTTTATGAATCTGGAAAAGAGCTGGGAGGTGCGGCGCTTTGAGTCCTGAGAGGGACAATCGCTGTGTCACATTGTCGCGGCGATTCCCTCGATCCAAAGGCCCCCCTCCCACCCACCGATTACCTCAGCGGCGTACAAAGGCTCTTTTTCTGTAATGAGGTGCTTAGTGGAGCACATTGTGCTCAGGAGGTTCGTACTCCGCTGAGTTACAGGCAGGTTGTAAAATGAGAACAGATGCACAGGGGGCCTCAAGGTGCAGCACACTATTTTGAAACATAAGCTAGTTCCTGGCAATATGGAATGCATGTGTGCATACATGCGCGCACACACACACACACACACACACACACACACACACACACACACACACACACACACACACACGCATTTGCACAAACGGTGTACCCACAGGTCTGCACACTTTGATGCAACGAGTTAAAGTTTTCCAGAGACTTTGTTCAGTTCACGGGGTTTAGAGTCAGTGCTGCTTCTTATTTGCTTTTAAAAGATGTTTGAGCAGGGACGTCTCACTGCAACACAATCGCTCCACTGATTGTATCATGCCGGCTACTGAAATTGATTTCAGGAGCAGACTTTAAAAGCAAAATGTGTTGTTACACAAGAGGAGTCTTTGCCCTGATCTGGATTGACAGTTTCCTTTCTTTGTAAACTGAAAGGAGACTAGAAGGGGTGCAGCTAACAAATATTTTCACAGTGGATTAAGGGATTAATCTGGCGATCTCCACTAATTGATGATTAGTTTGGTCTGGAAAAATAGTTTGTTTTATTTAACCAACCGTCAGTCCCGAAAACAACAACAGCAGAGACGGTTTACTATCGCAGGAGACAAAATCAATCAGCCGTTTGAGTTCAAACAGGAGAATCAAGTCAATTGAGAATTAGCTAATGGGTAAAAGAACCTCACGCAAATGTGTTGCAAAGTTCAGACAAATATTTGGATACTGATTCCAGTTTAATCTGCACTGCTGTCAGATTTAGATGATCCCTCGTCACAGGCTTAGCTGAGGATGTTTTGAAGCAACTGGTAATGTGGAGGGACGTCCCGATCAAGATTTTATTATTGGCCCTTTTTAATAATAATGTGTATGATGCTTCCATTCACTTCAACGATGATACAATATGTATCTGACAGATTCAAAATAGGTACCTGTTGTTGTTGTTGTTGTTGTTGTTGTTGTTGTTGTTGTTGTTGTTGTTGTTGTTATTATTCACAAAAGACTGAAGCATGTTAGCTGCTTTAGCATTAACTACTAAAAGAAAAATAACATCAGCTGTGAGCTTTTAAAATAACTTCTTATTAACATTAACATATAACACCTTTGTAACCCTGTTTGTAAGCCTAATATATTGATATGTGGTTAGTGCAATATGAAGTTGGAGAATGATGCACCCGAACTTGGTTTGATCCAGTCGAGAGAAGATGTGACCTTAGTACTGCCAGACAATAACGTGAGATGAAGCAGAGGTAGAGTGACAATAGCAATACTCTACGTTCTTCCATCATTTTTTCTTCTTTTGTTACAAGCTGCTGCGGTATTTCTGCTCTGCGCCTCTGCGTTCTCCCGTCATCCAAACAGCTCAGTGCTCCCGTTGTCTTTTGCTCTTGAATTTTCCCCATTGTCCGTTAAGCCACGGCGTTCATACAGTTCTAACCAGCTTCTCTTTTTGCTTATTTCAAACAAAACGCACCACTCCGCCAGTAAAGACCCACCAGACAGACACCAGGTGTTCACAATGGCAAAATCTATAATGCTTTTAATGAGCTGGCCAAAAGGTCGAATCCCCGTTGTGAGGAATAAACCTGTAATACAGAGAAGAAAACGTGTCTGCTTTGGGACACTACATGTAAGGGATTACTCCATTTTAAATTTGTATTCCGTTATTCCAGCCTCCTCCGCCCTCTTTAATGTGGACGTGCTAAACAGGGGATAATGGATTCCTTATGAGAGGTAATTGTGCAGCTACAACATAAATATGATGGCGGCTCTGGTGTTGTGGCTGCTGTAATTAGGTCTCGTGTGAAGGGCTCGGCGAGATGGATGTCGATAGTGGCTACCTTACAAGTATTGCCGAGCGCGTTGCCAGTGCTCAGGGTCGGACGTCTGAGTGACTGGTGGCGGTGGTGAACAACGCCATAGACCACAGAGATCAGTGTTGATGCAGCATGTTGTGGTAGCTTAGTACAATACAAACACCTCTTGTGTTACATGGCAAAAATGTATCCCCCTTTTTGAAAATATAATAATTCTGTTTTTTTTCAGTTGGGTAAGTGGGTCAGAAATGTACTTCCCCTGAAACAAATAGTTTTTTTTCATTAGCTGCATCATGCCTGTGTATAGTATTCATGCTCTACGGCTTTCAACAATATGGTTAATCAATGCCATATGTGCAGGGAAAGTGAAATATTAAAGTCCAAATTAAATTGGCAGTAAGTCTGTTGAATATTTGCCGTTGTGACCAAGATATGCCTTCAGCCACCGATCCGAGCGTCAGCCCTTCATACAACGTTCATCAGCATCCATGTTACCTGTTATCCACTTTTCTTTCAGCAGGACACACACGGGGCTTAACGTGAGCAAAGAGCGACTTAAATGCTTAACAGGAGACTAGACTCACCGTCAGCCTGTCTTTGCAGAGGTAGCTTGTGCTGCAGATCTGGATTCAGGTGACAGAAACATGCCAAGTTCCCAAGTGAAGAATCAAGCCCCCCTTGCCACCCCTGATCCCACCCAAATCATGCTTTTAGAGGTTCATTATTTGTGTCATATTTTACGGTTTTAAATTGGCAGAATATTGTAATTTGCCAAACTGTACTCCAGTAGGTAACATTAAATAAAGCCTAGGTATTTCTGAAAGCTTGTGTAAAAGTTTTGGTGAAAACGACATAAAACAACACCGGGTCATGAGAAAAAAAGCGTTGAAATTTCACCGTCAAACACCATTTCCCATGTCACACCAACACAGGCCTTGAACAAGAAGCAACACAAGTCTGCCCGTATGTGTCTGAAAATGCACAGCTCAGTCATCGACTTTGATTTGGTTTAACTGGAACCGGACTACCATACTCCACGCTGAGGACATTTGCTTAAGCGGCCAAAAGTCTGTCAAAGCCATCACTGCCTTCTGTGTTTCCATTGATTTAGAGCGAGGCCGTTTAATTAGACTGATGTGAGAGTTAACTTGGACGCGTTTTACTGCCCCGCTAAAAGCACGACCGGCTCATTAGTGCAGCCGCTCTTTAAACCTGGGACAGGGAGAGAGCAAGATTGTGTGTGTGTGTGTGTGTGTGTGTGTGTGTGTGTGTGTGTGTGTGTGTGTGTGTGTGTGGTGGACCTGCAGCACTGCTGGTATAAGAGCGACCGACTGTCCTTGGCTCTAAACCGTTAGCCCACTGTGAGAAGAACAGCCTGTGATTTTGGAGTTGCACAAACAACATTTTTGCGTTGTGATTATGAAGTGAAGCTGCACCAGTTTAATATTTTTTAACGACGTGTC
This sequence comes from Pholis gunnellus, assembly GCF_910591455.1. Lineage (NCBI taxonomy): Eukaryota > Metazoa > Chordata > Actinopteri > Perciformes > Pholidae > Pholis > Pholis gunnellus. The sequence goes on along the minus strand of NC_136536.1, from coordinate 21,504,800 downwards.
AAATGACTACGTGCGATCAGGAGACTCTGGAAAGTGTTGTTTCACATCTCTCAGCTCATTGTTTTGGTTTTAAGGGCCCACGACCAGCCAGACGAAGGCTTTGCTTCGATCTCGCCGCTCTCATCGGCCTCGTTCCCAGCAGCAGCCATGCAGCTGTTTTCACTGTAAAAGCTCCTATAGAACAACTTTACACGAGTCAGGGTCACCTTGTCATGTGGTTGTGATTGTTTTTATTTAGTACACCCTACCTACTATTATGATAAATCATTAACTCCTATACGCCCTCGTCACAGAACAGTCCAAACCCACCTTCTGCCATAAGCATGAGATCATCCGATTAGATTGAGAGGCAATGACTATGTCACAGTCACAAGACTATGTCTTGTGACTGTCATCTTTTGATGTTGTTCTCCAAATAGGGGGCGGCGACATGTCTGGATAGAGCAGCGAATGGCAGAGTGAGAAGGAAACACTAAAACGCAAGCAGAATGTGATGCAGCTTGCGTCTCCTACTGCTCGCTCACTCTTCCTGCGTCTGTCTGTGGAGGCCCAGCTTAAGGGGCTTACAGTGAGCTACTAACCCTTCTCAACACCCCCCCCCCATTTTCTGTTTCCTGGCGCTACTGGAGCCCAGAGAAGGAGAGGCAAGCCCACAGAGGATGATTGGCTGTAACTGAACAGGCCCCCCACATCAGGCTCCGCCCATCCCATCCTGTTTGTGGGGCAGTTAGTCATCCTAAAGTGTTGTGGACACAGCATGCACACACACGCTCCGAGTGCGGTTAAAACTGATATCCTTTTGTTACTAATGGCCTAAATATTTTTGGCCTCACCCACCGCCTTTCACTTCTTCTCCTCCTCCCTGCTTGCATCATTTTTTTGAAGGGGTTAGGGTTAGCCGACAGGACGGAGCATGTTTTGGCCGAGAGCTAAAACACTTTCGCTCTCTCCCTCTTTGGCACAAAGCCAGTCCTTGGACTTCAGAATTGAGGAAAAAAGAAAATTATATTAGACATTTAGTCATTGTACAAATGTCTGTTTTTTTTCTTTTTTCTTTTTTAATCCCGTTTAAAAACTCAAAACTGTCTCTAAAATGGGTGAAAATGTGACAAAAGGGAGGACGTCTGTAGATCTGTTCGCACACTGCTCACCTTTTTCCTCTTTTCCTGTTTGTTTATATCATGTGCTGTAGTCGAGCTATACTTGATGGCTTTATGTCTGGTTTTGGATTTATAATTCCAGTCAGGTCTTGATAGAATTACTAACGTCTCTGAAAGGCTTCCTGAAACCTGGTTTCTTTATCCTCTCTGTCAATCTATTTTGAATTAAGAGAAGACTCCTCATGCTTTTATGTATTTTACCTACCTTTGCATCCATCATTACAAATACAAAACGTATTGTTTCATCCATTTTGCACCCAAGTGTTCCCTCCCTTTCTCTCTCTGTGTGTGTGTGTGTGTGTGTGTGTGCTGTACCGTCTTGCTCCTCTTTTTGGTGGCCGTGTCATGCCCTCCTCAGTAGTGTCGTGTCACCGTCCACTTTGCATTGTCAGGGAACACAGAAACGGTACCAGAAGGCAGGAAAATAAGCCCAGTCCTGCTTGGATTCATATCCTTGATGATTTAAAGGTTTTAGTACTCGGATAAATGGTGTGATTGTTTCTGTGCGGAATACAGTCTGTGCATACTGTGCATACTGTGCATACTGTGCATACTGTGCATACTGTGGCATTTGCAGTATGTACAGTAGAGTTACATAAAGGTTGAGCTCTATAATCTCTCATTTCATCTCATTCCACAGTCAAGGTGATGTTAAACTCTGCAACGTTGATTATATTGTAAGTCAATAATATTGATGGTACCGTTATGTCACGCCAAACAATAATTATATATATATATATATATATATTATCCATTTAATTTAAATAAAAAAAATATTTTCAGGACCGTCTTGATGGAAATATAATACATTTTGTGGCTTGAATATTTATTTGGAATCAAATGAATACATTTGCAGGAGGAGAGTGGACATACAGCCGTGTTGGTCTGATTTTTTTTTATGTTGATTTCGTCTTTTTTACTTCACCTCAGGTGGTCAAAGGAAGTTTTATTTGCATTCTTGTCCAGAGTTGAATTAAAACCCAGTGGCATTAATGCAACCCAGCCTTTCCTGTTTTTTTTTTTTGTTTGGTTACTAAATTGGTCTTAAATCTAAATCCTGGCAGCAGTAAAGTCTTAATTTGCCTTTTAAACGAAGCTCTGTCTCGATCTACGTTCTGTCTCTGCCTCATTTCCTCCAGTTGCCCTTCTTCCTCTCCTCCACCGCCAGCATTTCACGCTTGTTATTCGCTTTCTCTGCCCCCCCCCCTCCCCCTGTTTTTTCTGCGTTTTTTCCCCTTGTTATGGTTTTTACTGTGTTGCTCCGAATCTTTTTTTTTTTACTTCGGCTGTGCGCTGTATTATGTAGCGTTTAAGACTATTTGCTTTTGGCAGGAACTGGGAGCTGTTTGGGTCAGATTTAGTTTTAGTGCGACGCTGATCGTGGCTTGCATATGCCCGGGGAGAAGGAGAACACACACTCGTACGTACTCTCTCCAATTCTCTCTCTCCACACTCCACATGCACCCTGCACAATGCCGTGCCCTTCTGTCTGAATCATTGGGGAAATGACGCAACTTGAAGGGCCATAAAAGTATTTAATACCATCTAGACTTGTGTGTGCGTGTGTGTGTGTGTGTGTGTGTGTGTGTGTGTGTGTGTGTTGTATTGAAAATGTTAGATATCAGTAGAGTCAGATTGGTGTTGCTTGTTTAGTGCTTCATGGTTGTTGTGAACTGCTGTTTTGTGTGAGTGGCTGACTGGTCTGCTGTTTTCATAGCTCCAGCTCTAGTTAGTAATCTAATGGAATAAAGGATATTATTATCATCAAGTGCAACAATACAATATATTGCATTTTTTTTTACCAAAGTCTCCATGAGCCAAAATACGTCTTGAAATTATTTTCATTCTTGACACACAACGTTGACATATAATAAATAATGACACATATTGTTCAAATAGTAGGCTGTATCCCGATCTTAGGTCATTAGATATTTTCTAGCGATGCACCAATTGCAAATTTCTTGGCCGATTCCAATTTTTTTCCGAGTCAGAAGCCCACACGCATACATACGCAGGGTTAGCAGGGGGATGCATGCCGGTGTTATTAACATGAAGAGTAAAAGCAAAACTCAGACCACCAAGGCTCAACTCATCAGCTAAAACTCCCACTGATTAACATCCTAAAAGTCTTTGAAATGCTCTCCTTGCAGTCAAGCTGCCGGTGTGTGTCCTTGGCAGTCTTAAACTGCCATCATTCATAACTACTTATTAGCTGCAGCTGGCACTGTGCCGTCATGAGCGCCGATCCTCTCCTGGCCCACGCAAAAAAAACAAAAAACAACTGCCACAGAGATTTTCATCTTTATCAACATGGCTTCCACCCCGGAGGCAAGAGTAGATGTTATCTTGTACCTGCACCCAGGGGCCCTACAGGTAAGCCCACAGGCCCTGCTATCAATGAGCCTTTGGCTATGATTGGTATTACTGGTTTACCGCTCAGGCCGCAAGGCAATACTATTTTAGGATGGTGCTTTCTCCGTGCACATTCGTTGTTCATTGAGAGATTTCACCGTACACGCAGCACTAACATCAGGTAAATAGATGAGTGACCGCGAGGCAAAGTATCAAGGGAGTAAAGTTAAAAAAACACAAATCTAAACAGAAACAGCATTGGTTTAGGAATGATGCTATCCCAAGCTTTTAGTTCGGTATAAGCGGTCGATCACTGCCAACGGTTTCCACTGTATTTGCAGTATATTAACAGTGATATTATGTGTCTGTTATGAAGCAGAAAAGTACAGCAGATCTATCTTAATCATGTCAATAATTGTAACATAGCGCTTCCTTCTTCCACCTAGTATTGGTGTCAGGTCGTGTCTCTGTTGGACAGACTCGCTCATCTCTGTGGGAACTCCGGAGTTTTGACACCAGTTGATTCAACTCACTCCCAGCCTTTCCAAAATTAGACCCGGGCCGTGCAGATGGCCTATTTACTGGGGCCGGCTCTCACAACACTCACTTTTACTCATCCTCTCATTCATCCTTTGTTTGTGTGGCACATTCTGAGTATTTAGTCAGAATTGGATGAATGGATGAAGTCTTAGCATGTCTTGACTTGATGATTTCTCTGCGTGTGTGTGTGTGTGTGTATGACGCACTGATGGAGCCGTCAAAACAAGGTTGCAGCAGTCAGATGGAAGTGTATGTGGATGACACTTACAAGAAGTCAATGTGGTCATCTTGATGTCAACCATTGGTTTGTGTTCTGCTGTTTTGAAGCCTCAAGTTCGGCAATTGTGCCATTGCCATCTTGGATTTTGGCTGTCATCTCCGTCTTAGTTTTTGGCTGTCGCCACCTACGCTTTTGGCAACCAGAAGTGACACAAAAGGGTGGAGCAAAGCACAACAGCACGCTGAATAAGACATTTGTAGGCAACCAACAGTGTTATAATTAACTTTCATGAACTGACAACACGCTGTGAAACACGGACAACTCCCAGACCGGACTACACTGTGGTAGCGACCTGTCAATCACAAGGTAGCCATGCCCTAAAGTATACCTTATTGTGTATTCTGCTCTAAATGGGACCATCATTTACCAAATGAACATAATGCTGCATTAAAGATAACTTGAAACTAGATATTGAGATCATAAACTAATGTTAACAATGTTTACTGAGGTAATAAATCAAGAGAAAAGTAGGATAATTTTCCCATAGACTTCTATACAATCAAACGTTTTTGCAACCAGTGGAGTCGCCCCCTGCTGGCCAGTATAGAGAATGCAGCTTTGGGGCACTTTTCAGAACTGGAAGTTGCTTCCTGTGTCGACATTCATTTGGCTGTGGGAGTGTGCGAGGATCTGGCCGATATGTCCATAATCTGTGTATCACAGAAAATGTGTGCGTGTGTGCTTGACTTTATCCAGGCTGTGTGTGTGTGTGATGGTGTCCAGTGTATATGCTGAAAGCTGACACAGCTGTTTCACAGTAACCACACTGTGTTCTCCACACTATCTACAGTTTCACTCAGTGGCTCGCCTCCAGTCAACTCTTGCCACTTCCCTCCGTCATTGGTTTCTCTCCGTCTCACTTTCTCAGATGTCCTCCGTCTGTCCGTCCTCCCACTCCTACGCAGCTTGGATGTACGGCACGCAAAGTAGCTGCACACTACAGCCCCAGGGTTAAATGTTACTGGTGTCAGACGTCTAGCCGTCAGGTGGGTCACTGAAATAGTTAAACTAAGCCGCAGAAGACACGCGAGCACCGTCACCCACAAGAACATCAAACCTAGTGAGACAGTATGTTCCAGTATTCATTTCAATAAATAGTTTAATTGTGAGACTGATGAAAATATAAAGAGAAAAGCCTGTGGAGCTTTAGCGTGCGAGTATTGAATTGATAACGACTAAAGAGCATTAACAGCGAGGTAGCGCATCGTATTGGGTCAGTGGTGTAGTACTTGTGTCCCTTTTTTAACTATGCATGGTTCTGAATTTTACGACAACGCAGCAGGACAATGATACTCGACACACAGCAAAACCAGCCAATGACTTTTTTTTTTTTCTTCTATTGTGGCCAAACAGTGGAATGTTTTTCACTGGTCAAATTAGGTCGCCTGACCTCAGTACAGCGGAACATGTTTTTCACTGCGTGAAAACCAGACTGCAGACAAATCGAACGGGGAGCTAAACTGCTGGCAGAGTGTCACTTGGAAGAATAAACACATGTTTGAGAGGATGTACTACACAGACTACTTTACAGCATAGCTTATTTAAAACACATACAGCAAACATAAAGATGGCATAACAACAGGTTTGTCAAAATGTCACGGTCCATGTTCTTTCTTTATTCTTTTTCTTTTTCTCATGTAATGCACTACAAAAAGCCCATAATTCCTTCGACAGATAACTCAGTCTGGGCAAGATAGAGGCTTTCAGCCGTCGTCATCCAGGCCGAGAGGCCCCTCCACTGGCTGGGTGCCAGGGGCAGCAGGGAGGTGAGGTATTTTAATTCACCTTAGCCAGGGAAGGAAATTGTTTGCACCGGAGTGAGGCGAACGATGGGGGCAACTTTTGCGACCGTGCAGATGCCGTCGGACAGAGCTGATCTCAACGGAGGGAAACTGAAACAGTCCGGGTTGTCTCATAAAAACCTGTGTGGTGCGAGAAGATGCAAAGCAACGGCTACTTAACATTTCGGAAAATTATTTTGTGAATGGACTCTAATTTTGACAGCAGACACTGACTTTTCTAGTTTACTGTATTCTATCTGATTTATTTATTTCACTGCCATTGTCCTACGATATACACTGAAAAACTCAAATGAACAGCACCTGCTCTTGCAGCGATGGTAGTGTTTTCCAAGTTGTTAAGAGAGGAGAATTATAATGGACAGGTTAATTACCACTTGGCAGTCACCCTCCCAACATGTTCGTATTCTTCTTAGATGCCCCCGAGGTGTTTCGTTCAAATCAACCATGAAAAACCTTGACATGTCAGTAATGTGTAGGGGTGAATATATGAAAGTACAATCTTTTATTTCGTAATCTCGTAATTTGTATTGTGTGTTTTTATGCAAATCAACACTATAGATGACTGAAACAAAGTCAAAGGGAATAGTTGATGATAATAAATATTTTACTTCATTGGCTAAAGGCCTATTAGAGATGGACGCAAGTTAGTTGAACAGAGTGAAAACTTTGTCTTGTTAGATTATATTACAATGTTTGTTATCGCAATACTCAGCATGTTGCAAAATCGCTATAACATGGTGACTTAAATATTCTGATAATATCGCATCGTGGGGCTTCTGGTGATTCCCACCCCTTGTAATGTGGTCAGGTACGTTTGGATATTGTCTCCGAGGATTGTCTTGTCGTCTGCGCAGTTAACTGATTAAACATGAGATTACACAACACAACCTTTTTTTTGTTTTTTTACAGTTAACATGTGCTAATGAATTAGTCATATTTTTTCCACCCGTCATGCTGCTTTTGCAACAGCTGTTATGTTGAGTTTATGCTGCTAATGTCACGCTGACATCGGTCAACGGCAGAACGAGTAATGCGACCATGATTGGATGCGAAGAGGTTTAGAAAATGGCATTTCCAGAGTTCTGCAGAATTCGAAGGGCGTTCTCGAAGTAAGCAGTGAGGTCAGACATGTGAGTCATCGTTTATATCAACAATGTGCAACAATATGCACTGAACTGATGCGAAGGTCTGGCTGTTCTGGGCTCACTGTTTGTGTGGTTAGGTATGAAAAGAAAAGTATGCAGGAACTGCACACAACGCACCACTTTACTATCCTGGAGTGTTCTGCTGTAGAGGAGTGTGTGGCCCGTGGTGCAGACAATCCTTTTCAATGGCAATACTTTCATTGTGATGTACGTACTGTATGTGTACGACAACGAAATTTAACTTTTTTCCATCCATGATCAGAAACGAAGAGAACTTTAGGAAAAATATTGAAAAGCTTTTTTCGAAGACCCCAAATCTCACTCAGCCTCACATTTGTTTTTCCATCCAGGCTCCCTGCTGGCAGCTTTGACTGGATTCAGCATTCGTTACATAACGCTGTCATTCCATGAATACCTTGTAACTGATTTTTTATTTTTTTCCTCTACACACATACTTTTATTTTGACGAGTCAATAGGCGTTAAATCTGTCAATTCCCTGCTTTCTGTCTGTGCTGTCTGTTAAGAGTTAGTTGTGGCCCTTATCTGCGTGTGTGATGAACATACAGTATATATGCATTTCCTCCGCAGTGATCCCAATTACTTTTTTCTTGTACAGCGCTTGGATCTCTCTGGATTCCAAGCCGCTGAAAACCCTCTTGTTGATATTGTTTGGGGGTGCGAGTCAATAACACCAGGACTCGTGGCAGTGATACACATTTGTGGATCTAGTCCAATGCAATTAGCAGACACCCGGTGATGCACATTTAGCGCCTTTCTGTGCCTATCACCACATGGCCAAAAGTCTCCAGCTAGTGCGAATTGTAAACGGCTTCCTAAGTCACTCCATCTTCTTCATCTTAAACTGCTAGCTTTGACTAGTGAGGAAAAGTAACGTACCTATGGCTAGGCTATGCCGCGATACACAATATATATCTTGATTATTTTTTTTCTCTGCGTATGATCATACCAGCTCGGTCCTTCTAGTAAACCAATCTAAGTTCAGAGAGAACACAGCTCGTATATGACATTTTAGGGAGCTTTTATTTTGAAATTCCACATCGGATGTCCTGATATTGTCTGAGTGACACCGTGAGGGGGAGCACTGTTGTTTTAAAGTCTTTTATTTTACCAATTATTTTTGGGAAATGTATTCTTGGTTACTAAGTTTGACTAATTATTCACACAATTCAAATTAATTTCCCACCCTGAAATACAGTTGGAAGGCAGTAGTTATAACCATTTTTTTAATTATTTATTTTCAGTATTTTTCACTTCCTACATCCCCCTTGGAACAAGCCACAATACATCGGGTATATCCGATATTTATCGCCCACCCCTAGTGCTGACTGGACTCAGCTGTACAGCAGATGTCAGGAGCAGCGTTTTGTTTGTCCGCCTAAGACAACACGCAGTTCCATTCCCTCGAACATATTTCCTGTGTGTACGTGTTTTGTGTAAATACACGGCCGCCGAAACCAGGAGAGAGTGGTTATGTTTTCCGAGGACGTATGCTACTTTACACGGGGAGGAGAAAAACCGAGCAACAAACAACGGCCACAAAGAGTCTAAACATAGATAATGATTTGTACGCCTTAACCACCCTCTCTTCTCTCTCTCTCTCTCTCTCTCTCTCTCTCTCTCTCTCTCTCTCTCTCTCTCTCTCTCTCTCTCTCTCTCTCTCTCTCTCTGCCCACCATATGGTGACGATTGGTTGTGGTTTTTACATTCTGCAGCTCTGTTGTGTGTGTGTGTGTGTGTGTGTGATGATTTGGTGAAAACCTCGAGTCTGGCTGGGAAATGCAGAGCGCTGAGCTTCATGGGATTTCACACATAAATCCATGAATTCGGGCACATTTGCAGAAGAAGAAGAGCGACCAAGCGTCTGCATACTTTGCTCTGCGTGATCCCCATCCCCCTTATTTACAGCGTAGACGGACGCCGCACAGTTGAAACTGCCACTCAGAATCAGATTCTGCTTTCACATGTGGTGATGCAGGCCGCCTGTTAAAAACAACAGCCACCCCGTTTTGACTTTACGGCCTCACCAGAGACACCATTCACAAACCGTCTCGTGTACTGGTGTTACGTGTTAGTTAGTTTTTTCTCCTCCTGTTTGCTTTCAAGTGTACCAGAAATGTGAAGAAAATCCTCCATGAGAGAGCGGTGGCAGACCGGACAACAACTTTTTCAATTGAAGGAATGGCATTTGAAGGTTATTCACTTAACTCAGTTACCAGTAATGAGACTTATTGAGAACTTAATGAGAAAAAAAAACAGTTGTTTTCACAGCAATATAAAATAGATATTAGACAGTGAATTATGACCTGTTTAACTTCCTAACACTAGCGCTAAGCAGCTTCTAATACATCATTAAAATGACTAATGCCAACATTGATTTTTTAATCAAAGCAAGTATTTAAATAATAATGCAATAATGGATTTCCTAATCATTTGAATTATGTATTTAATTCAAAAACACACTGTAGATGACAATAACAAAGTAAAGGGATAACATTTTGAATTTTTGACACTACGCAATGGTTGAAATAATTTTTCAGGATGGTTCCGGGTGGTTATAAAAGAAAAAGAAGAAGTCTGGAGCTTTGCTGTCAGCTATAGTTCTTTTAGAAGAAAATTGAAATCTGTAATAATCGCAATCGGCAGGTCAGACTTTTAAAAACTCTGAAATCGGCCAAGAAAATTGGTGCAGCTCTGAAATGTTCCGCCCACAACCCCGGGAAGGAGCTGTCGAGACACGTCATGTGACACGATGTCATCCGTTAGATCGGCTCACTCTTCGTACACCATGACGACCATGACGTAATCCTTGAGAGCGGCAGACCTCGGAATACCTTCGTCACAAAAATATGACCGTATCTTTAGTTTGCAAAACTCTGGCTGGAACCACGTGCTGCGAAACTTTTGGACACGGGAAGAAAAAAAAAAAGAATGTGTGAATTTAATTTTAAAAGTTACTTGTGCCAGTGCATGTACACAGAAAAAAAAGTATTGTGAGCCCTGCTACTTTAATGTTTCCATCATTTTTTCCCTGATCACAGAGACGGTGATCGAAAAACCTGCTTCTAAGAAATCCATGTAACCCAGCTGTTTCTCCAATACTGTAACGGCTTTTTTTCCCCATCTCCAGAAAATGAAAAGTAATTTTTCTTTAAACTCCAAAAAACTGCACTTTTTAACTTTTATTTTTAAGTTGTGCAACAAGCAAGGGTGCTGACAAGGACAAAGTAGGAGTTATCAAACCAGCCAATGCTCAATCGTGTCACTCAGCAGCTTTCTCTACAGGGGCCTCTCACACATACATGCGCTTTTAAACACGCACGCACGCACGCACGCACACACACACACACACACACACACACACACACACACACACACACACACACACACACACACACACACACACACTCTTCCCGCTGTTCTCAATCTGCAGGACGCCCTCTAATCTAAGTGGTGAATCACAGTAAACAAGCATCTCACAAGTGTTCTGGAGAGGAAGAGGAGAGGAACATTTTTTATTAATGTAATATAATACTGTTTCCTCATACGATAGTCTGCCAAATAATAATAAATGATTAGTAGCATAGTCCCTTGAAAAACTGCTTTTGATACAGTACCTGTGTTATTCTTTTATTTAGTGCCAAACAATGTGTCCCTCTGGTTCTGTTCGTACGGACAGAGACATTATTTTGTTCCCGTGTAGTTTAGTTTCCTGCTTGGCCCTCTCACCACCATGACTACACGTACTAGCATGCATTGTGCAAGAGATTGTTCTGGTCTCCTTTACCTACCGAAATCAGCCATTTTGGGTTCTCTATCCAAAGTGGAAATACATGTGGCTGCTTGAGACGGGCAGACTTGCCCCTCTGCATTCTTAGATTATTGACGCCTGGAGGCGAACTCCATATATTATAGAAATCCCACCCTTATGACTAATGGAAAAGAGGTTAAACATTGGTGTCTTTTCGTTTTCTTTCTTGCTCCCTTTTTCTCCCCATTTTCTAATTCTAAAAGAACTTATCTTGCGTATCATTTGGACATGGCGTTTTATTTCCTTTCATTTTTTCGTGTGAGCCTGCCCCATCGGTTCTTGGAACAGAGGGGTAAGCGTGTTGCCTATGTTCTCATTTAAGTTCGGCTATGTTTTTATGTACAGGATGTGCCGGAGCTGGTAACTAGAAAAGGGGAAGAGAGAGAGAGAGAGAGATGGAGCGAGAGATGAGTCATTTTCTCTGTCAGACACTGTTGTTTTCCACGAAGCCCTGTTATTTTCGCTCATAATGATGCCAGGTAGTGGGTGGAAAGAGTCTTTTTATTTTTTTTATTTTCACATTTGGTGTAATTTTATAATGGGGGCAGACTGTGGTCAAACTTGTCCCTACGTAACCTTCTTCTCCTATTTTCACATGGACCAAAGCACGTGTTGTGAAATCACCTGGCAATAGATGACAGGCTTCATAGAACATAAAAGCATTCATTTGTGAAGACTATCTTGCTGAGCAAAATGTACAAGTGTCCTAAGTGTTTTGTCATATTTGCTGAGCTTATTTTCTGCAACAGTTGTTTTAGCTTGTTTGTACCAATTGGCTGTTAGCCGAGCTAATGGATGGATGAGAGACTGCGGACAGAGCGGATTGGAATGGTGCGTTTCCACATGCTTATACTTGTTGGTGTATTGGTAAAGTTTTGGCTTGTCACTCACGGAGGTTTTATTGCACTTAAAGTAACGTTAACGAGCATAGTTGTCGTAGTAAATTCAATGTCTCTAGCGCGGCCTCTCTGTTCTGCTGTTTCTTTGCTGTGTGTGTGTGTGTGTGTGTGTGTGTGTGTGTGTGTGCGTGTGTGTGCGTGCTTGGAGACTTTACTCCACTTTATCTGTACGTAGTAAATTGTTGTTTGCTGCTATATTAATGCTGGAGGAAGAAATCGGCCTTGATTGCTCTGTTTGAAATTGGAAGCACACACAGTCTGAAGTGGATGTCATCTAAAGGTAGTCAAAGGAGATTTGGACTGTAAATTCCCTACAACTGATGCTGGATCGCTGCTGATCAACGGTAGCAGGCAGTGGAGATGCTGTGGTCAACCTCTTAGGGATCCATTTGGATCCAATCACGGCAAGTCTGCCATGCGAGCCACGCGTGTGTCTGTCTGTACTGTTTACAATGCTGGTGATAAGCCTGCACGCGGTGTTCCTGCACAGGGCCGTTGAGTAGTCGTTGCATTAGCAGCATGTGCTAGTTTGTGTGCCAAAATCGAAGAAACGACCGCTCAGGTTTCGGAGCGCACCCCAAGGTCATCAAAATCCATGTACTGATAAGGTGATAAGTTCTCCTGCCACAACAGGTGCTGCAGCAGAGTGAGGGAGACCTTCATGAAGCACGGTCTGGACACACACACACACACACACACACACACACACACACACACACACACACACACACACACACACACACACACACACACACACACACACACACACACACACACACACTCACTCAGTCCAGGGGAGAGGTGTAATTCAAGCTCTTGGTTATCCATTTTGTATTTTATGATGTGCACCTGATTTGGAAATTAACTTGGAAAGGTAACAATAACACCAATGTTTTTTTGTGAATAAAAACACAAGTACAGATGAGCAGTCAGTGTTTAAAAGAGGACAAATCATTTTCATGTCATTATTAAGTTTCAGGACTCCATAAAACCCATTCATTATGAAATGACTTTTAGAGAAGAACTGCCCACAAGTCTGAAGAAAAGACTAAAGCCTCAGTTATACTTTCTTTAAGGACGGCAGCACCGTCAGGAGCCGACGCAGAATCGCGACGTGGAGACTTCTTTTATACTCGCAATATTCTCCCAAACTCTAGTGGGCAGCGTATGGAAGACTCACGTCTACAGCATGCTTGCGTAAAAGAGTAGAAGAATTTCAGTTTCATTTCACGATAGTCACGTGCTCGCCCACTGACCAATCACAGCGCACGCTGCACCTCACTGCAGAGCTGCACCTGAAAACTGAGCTACACGTAATGCTGACGTAGTTGTAGGCCAGCCAGCAGGCTCTGGCACGTCAAAGAATACGCCCAACCTGTCAAACTAAAGATCTGATTGGTTGAAGACTATGACAATCAACAATATTGTCCCCATTCACATAAACTGCACATGTATTCACTGGTGAGTCTGCAGGCCACGGGCCTCTCTTCTTACCTAGAGACACAGAGGTGAAATCTGATTGGATAAAAGCTCTACTTAAGACAAGCTGCACTGGAAGCAGAGCAACTGAGGAACACAGTAGCTGTGCAATGAGAAAATAAGATAATGGGAAAAATATTTTTATAAATTATAATACATGTAGTGTGTGATTCTGTTTAGGCCAGCAGAGAAGGCCTTGCTGGCCCTGACGGCCCACCACTGAGTCAGATACTTGTACTTCCTCACTTCTGCCACTAGCAGCTCAGCCACGATCTCCATTTTCTCCGGCGAGACGTGCGAAAACCACCCCACCCCGCTAAGTGACCCATCTGACGAGGTGACGTCGTTTTAGCCGCGTGGCCACTCGCAAACACCTCGCGGATGCGGCAAGCATACATCCAATTTAACTCAACTGCTTAACTGGTCCCAGACCTGTAGTGACATGTCTCCTCATAGGACGCTGTAAGATTGTAATTTCACAGTAATCAGTCAATTCTGGGCTAACACCCGAAAAGTGAACTGTACGATCTCGTGGGAGGAGAGAATATTTCATTTAAGAGTCCTGCTGCTCTGTGGTTGATCGACAGACTGTGGCATTGAATATGCCAGCCTCGAAACCTCGTCTTTTTTTAATACTTCTCCCTCAGTGAATAGGAAAGAATCGAGTAGGATGAGATTAGTGGCAGAATGTGTTAAACTGAATCAGAGGACAGATGGGATGGAATTGAATTGGATAATAGGCGTTTGAAAGGAAGCTCTTGTCTGTGTTTTGGATCTAAAGGATCTCTCTTCAAGGGGCCATTTGAACTCCGTTAATCTGCCCGTGAGAGTTTCTCCTTTTTATCACAGTGGCTGATCTCCGCCCTGGCCGCTGCACTGTAACCACATCTTTCCCTCCATGACTCCTCTGAGATTATGCTCCGGCCTCTCACAGTGGAAGCCATTGTAGAGGGTGGCATTCATCGCCCATTCATTTTTTTTTATCTGTAGTACTACGTTTCTGTTAGCAGTACACTGCTGCTATCAATTATTCTGGATTTCCAGGGCGCTAAGCACACACTTAAAGGACTGAGCATGACACAAACACCGTGAATGGCATTCTCTAATGTGTTGTTTGTTCAGCCGAGTCAATCATTTTCTACGTAGCAAATGTTTTTTCTTGGCCATCGCCAGCTGATTTTGTGTTCTTTGGTGCTCGTCCATCGCACGCACACACACACACACACACACACACACACACACACACACACACACACACACACACACACACACACACACACACACACACACACACACACACACACACACACACATCATGTCAAACAGCTTATATTGCATAATATTTCTGCGCCTACCTGTAAACTGAGGATACAGATGTTGATCAAACATTTTTTACAGATGTAAACAAGCTGGCGTCTCATTTAGCGATATTAAATCACGTCTTTCATTCCTTCCATTTGTGACATTATTCTCACTGCTCGCTTCACATAGTTCTTCATGGAAACATTGTTTTCTTGGATCAGTTTATAGGGCTTTGGATCAGGATATTGTTACCTCAAATCTCTTATTTCTCATCTTCCTTTTAAAGAAGTTGGATTACTGTGTGGCAGTTTTTAACTTTTTTTGATGTTTTAACTTATTATTTCTTAAATCGTCTTTGAGGAAAACTACAGATTGTGGTGCAGAAACTACTCGGGTATCCACGTGCTGAGCTGTGACACCTTGATTGGATTAGAGGCATTAAGTATTGAGGCCTTCGTGGTCACACATCAGTGTTGTGGTGCGACATCTGGACGGGACACCTGACTTCTCCAGACACACGGCTGTGTTCTTTAATTCCTGCGAGATAGTGAAGAAGCTTCCTTGTAACAAATGCAATAAGTACATGACATTGTACTCGCCCTCTGCACTGCACTGCCAACTGAACTACGTCATAAAAACTTCTATTCTGTGACCTACGTACATCCCACTTAAAGAATCCATTGTCCATGTCCTACACTCTGTTTTAGTCTTTATCACGTTTTGATGATTATATCAGCATTTATTTGTGCATGTGTAACATATTTGTAGCCACAGATCAGCTGATGGTTTGACCTCAAAAGTTCAACATTTTTCAACAGGGACTATTATTTTTTAATCACCCGCTACATCACAGCACAGCATTGCAACAAAATGCAGCTAATACTGGCAACAAAAATCTAGTCTGGTTCTGCTCTTTCAACGGAAATGATGATGAAGAGCTTCTGTATTCTTTATCTTTTTTTAAACTCTTCGGGCTCTTCTCCCTCAGTAAGAGGCCCTTCTCCTTCAGAGCTCCTCTCCTTTTTTTAGCGGCGGGCCGAGCCACATCAGGGAATGTGTACAGACTCAAGATCCATCAGTTAGTTAAACCCTAACCCGCCCCGACCCTGAACCGTGGCCTGTATCACAATCAGCTGGCTTTAATGAGGCGGTATACTCTTACATCTGTTTATCTTGTTATCTGTGTGTTTTTTTTTTTTTCTTGTTGTACTGTTGTAAAGGCTGCAGAGATCACGCTGTTAAATGCACTTCGAATTCCAGTGAACTTTGTGTGTGTGTGTGTGTTGGGAGGGGGGGGGGGGGGGGGGGGGGGTGTAGTATTGATTTACACCTGCATACTTGGCAGTCTAGACTAGCTGGGAGGAGCCCCACGCACAATACTGCGGCGGAAGACAAACTGATACGTGGCTTAATATTGAGGTTATAACTGTTATTACCTGCTCGACAAAAGGTGCTGGCAGCTGTGCAGCACCGTGCCCACTGTGTCGAGGCCCAGGATGACAGACTGAGAGACTGTAATCAGAAGAGAGGAATACACGTGTTTTTTCTTTGTGCGCATCTTTTGTCTCCTCAAACCAGCGCCTGCTCCCGTCGACACGTGGAAATGATACACAAAGGAATTCACTTTTCTGCCTCTTTTGAGAGGATGAAGGCAGCTATGAATTAGAGTTGCATACCAGGCAGGCTTATCCCGTTCTTTTGGCTGTTACTACACACGCACAGCACACGCACAGCACACGCACAGCACAGCGCACTAAGCTTGCAACTTCAGAGAAAAACAGTGTTGGATTTCCCTCCAAAGTCCAGTTCAAAAACAGAAAATCAAAGCAAGTCCTAATACAAAATGGAAACCAAAGCTTGCAGATGTTTCTCAATAGAGATCAGAGATATTTTTTATTATTTTTGTGTGTTCGAGAGCTTCCTCGCTGTCGTTCTTAAAGGTTTAACCATTCAGTTCAACCACAAGAAAATAAAGTTAATCACATCAGAGAATACAAAATGCAACCTTAGACAGCTTTTCAGTTTTTCTTATTATGTCCGTTATCACCATTTTAATCCCCATTGTCACTGGAAATATTTGAGCATGTTGATGTTGGCATTTAAAAGGAGCCTGCTTAACATCTGTCCTGTACTAGCTGAAGTGAACACACACTCTAGAATAACAGGAAGCAGAAGATGATCATGCGTTGCCATTATAGTTCATCAAGAGAACAGTTTTTGGCTGTACACTGCTGTCACATCTTCAACATAGTGTTTTTATTTATTGAACTGTCTCGCACATATTATATACACGTATAATCATTTCGTTTCTAAACAGAAATTAGCAGCAGGAGATGTCCCGAGGAAGAGAAGCTGTGTGCGCTGTGGGCCTTCGTCTTAGCGGAGCGACAGATTACAATCTAAGATATGTTAGGAATGCCACACAAACCGCAGCTGATGGAGCAATAATGATTTAATACGACTGAAAGGAAACGATTTCCTGATGAGTTTGCTTCGGATGCTAAAAAAGAGTTGTCCTGCCGGTAAAGTGAGAGAAAGTTCTGTCTGACCACATTAAGCACCTTACATTGCAGTGAGCTAATATGTTAGTTTTGGCCTGTTGCCTTTTTCCTCCCTTGTGACATGGAGATTTTGGAAGAGGGCATAAAAGGTCTGACATTTATCTTTTTTTTTTTCATTCTGAGATGATGAAACTCTGGCTTTCTGGAAGTTTGATTAGCAAAGGCGGTTGGATTTCGCAAACCACCGTAGTGGTATATCTGTGTAAGGTAGGGCCGGGTATACCAATACCAGTACAAGTATTGGCGATACCAATGTAGAGCCACGTGCAGGCAATATATCCAATCGAACGCAAAATTAAAACGGAGAGCACTTGCGGTGATTGGCTGCGAGAAGAAACATACAAATAGTCGTATAGTAGTATAATAGTATATCTTCTTTTCGAGATCTTGGCACAAAAAAGAGCGATTGCAGGTATAGTTTGACCTGTAAAAGTTTCAATACCACTTGGTACTGGGTTATTTTGGTCGATACCTTTTTCTTTTTTTTTTTTTCTAAAGGTATCAAGGACTCAATATTTAAAAAATACAGATGATTTCAACCTCGTAAACATGAGCACATTGAAAGTGTTGAAAAGTCAATAAATGAATAGCTGTTTAGATAGAGCTTTTTATGTGCCAGTTTTTCTTTAATACATCTTTAAATGTCTCATGCCGTCTCACTCTCAGTCAAGAGCCCCGTTGATGTATTATATATAGTGCATTAGATCTCCTAAAAAAAGCAACACCCTTAGGTTTCTACGGACCTGCTTGTCATGTCAGTTGTCATCATGTCAGCCTTTGGCATACTTAAAAACTAGCTTTGTAAAAAATCTGCACTGTATACCCATTTAATATACAGTAGTCAGTATACTACAATGAAGTATTTAAAAATATATATTTCTTTTGGAATTTCCTATTCGCTTCGTACATCACTGCATCTGGTATGAATTCATACCGTGATTTACTGCGGTGGGTCTTGGTGCGAGCTGTCCAAACATTAACATTATTATCTAGGAAACACTGCTAATGTGCTGCTTAAAGTCCCGTCAAATGGGATGGTTGGACTTTGAAGACCACACATTACTGAAATGTTTATATTTAAATCAGGGTAAAGTTGGAGTAGTTGAGTTATTCAAATCCCATTTCTTCTTCAGCAGACGAAGATGCACCAGATGTGTTCAGGTGGCGTTCGTCCATTGCTATCGGCTTCATTTAATACACCCAGAAGTATAACTCTCAACTATGTCATCCTCCACATTCCCTTTTATCTTCTCTATGTCTTGATTTATGATGGCTAATGTTAGGCTTAAGAAATTCACCTAAAGTTCATTGCCCTGTAGCATTCCAACGTCATGTGGCTGACACCCTTAGCTCAGGCCCCTTCTCACTAACCTGAAGGAGTCACCAGACCTGTTATCCACTTTATTATTTACGTCATGTCTCTCAAGGACTGTTGCCACAGACACCCTTCTTTGTAGTGCTGCGAGCACACGACTGCGCGCTGCTTTCATCTATGGGCCATGTGTTGCCTCATCCGGTGATGGATGGTGACATCTGTGTGGTTAAAGATCTACGAGATTGCCACTTTAAGTCTGAGTCTTTTTTCTAAGATTTTGTATTTTTTTTTCTCTTATATGTGTATGACTTTTTAAAGGACCATAGCTTTCTATTGATATCGCTGTTGTTTGCAGGTTATTTGTCGGTAGCGGATTGATCTAAGGTTAGCATGGGTTTGGCAGTGAGGCTCGGACTGGGTCTTTCCAAACGTGTACAAAAACGCTACCAATTCGCACAAGCATTGGCGAATACGCCGTCCTGCTAGAGGAAGTCTTCTTTCCTGTATTGATACAGTTATACATGCTTTAAAGCTGCACTTATCAATATTGATCAACACAAATGTGACTATGCTAACCATAATATACACACACACACACACACACACACACACACACACACACACACACACACACACACACACACACACACACACACAGTACTATCATTTAGATTGTGACATCATATAATAGCACATGATGATGATGATGTATGAAGAAAGAAAAGAAGAGTCTGCTGTTTTATCACCAGTCGCTATAAACTGGCATTAGATGGGGTGTGGTATCGCCAAGCTGCAGCAGGGATTTATCTAGAAAGATTCGTGGTTGGACTTGTGTAAAAAATGATACATCAAAGACCAGCGTCTGAGAATCTGAATTGAGCCATTGTGTTGATGTCTCACACTTTTCTCTAATTTGACATTCTTGGAAAATTAACCGAATTATGGGGTCGCAAAACAGAGTCTCGTTGAGCTTTTATAACCTTTTTATCACACTCCCTCGATTTCAATGGCATGATGCAGAGAAGTGGTATATTTATTGAGGTGATGATGCAGGTCGAAGTTCAGCGAGTCCTTTCCTTTTCCCTTCTTCTTTGTTGTACTTTGTCACCCTCTCCTCTTCTTGTGTCCCTTCTCTGTCCTCCTTTCCTTCCTGCCTTTCAGATCTCCCTTCCTTTTTTTTATTTTCCTTTTGATTGCATTTGCATCTTTAACGTGACCTTACCTCTCCCCCTTCCCTTCCTTAAACTCTTTCCTTGTGTCAGTGATGGCTTGTGCTCTATTTGTGGAGTTTGCCCTCATCCTGCTGACCCCGATTATCAGGTTAAACATTAACTTTCAGGTTTCACCTTGTTGGCCCTATACCCCCCCCCGCTCCCCGTCAACAGCAACATAGCTAGAGGCTGCGCTGTGGTTTGATTTATTTTGTTGCTGCATCAAATGTGCAAGCTTCTGGCAGAAGAGAGAGGTAGAGAAAAAAAAAGAGGAAGCTATCGGTGTGGTGGGAGGAAACAGAGAGACGGTGCGTGGGAGTGAAGGGAGTATATCGATGAATATCTGAATCAGTGAGGCAGCTAGAGAGTTAAACCAGAGGACGGAAGGCAGAGGAAGAGCTCTGGACCTGGGGGGGGGGGGGTTCTCTGGAGGAGTGCCGACCGTAAGCTGCCGTGTTTAGCTGCTGGGAGGAAAATGGAGTAAAAGGTCAGTGGCAGCTGCCAATGCTGCTGGGTATTTTATTCTTTATCTTTGTTATTTATTTCCGGTAAGTGTGTTTTATTCCTCCGAGGTTCCACCAAACGGCAGCTGGAAGTCAATGTCAGTGATCTCTTTCTTTTAAATTGTATGTGTTCATAGGTCAGTTTACCAATGAATGCTGCATATGTACAGCATGGTATTCATTCTAGGAAGGATATTGAGATATCAAATGCTAAGTAAGAATATACTGAATAACTAGGTAATGATATCCAAAAGGGAAATGTGTTTGTTCTTCGCTTGTTGACGTTTTGTTTTTAGTAACTGGAGTCGTAAACCTGTGCTTCATGGGTAATTCGTGACTCATGACAGGATGTGCCAGCAAATGAATTTTGCGTACTCCAATGCCCATGTTCTGTTGTGATTACTTTGTTCTGCATTTTAGAATAAACAAACCGGGTTCACCAAAACCATACCGGACGAGATACGGGACAGTAAAATATTATTAAATACATATCTTTTTTTTTTTATTTGTGGTGGTACTAAGTAAGCCGTTTTGGAGTCTCCTATGAATTAGGCCTAATTGATTGAGCAACCAATAGCCTAACAAGAAAAGTTTTTAATTTACGTGACGCTGTACCTACTAATTTGAGAAAATACATGTTGCCCCTCATAGCAGCCATGACCAGAGCCTGGAGGTGTCCTATCCAGCCAATGGGGTCCATGGCCTCCTTTATGTATACTGTGCTATTCAGGGTTACTGTGCTGGACTTCCTTCAGTCACCGTGTCACTATGGGGCCTCTCTTAGTCCACAGGTCTGGTGGGTGGGAGACTGACCCCCTCCCAAATCATTGCCTGTGTGGACTTTGCCATTCTGTAAACAGCAATGTAAATGTAAGCAATGAATCATTACATGTTTCCAGTGGTTACTTGTTTGTGGCATTAATGAGAAGACCATAGAATACCTCCTCAGAGGATACCATTACATTTTCAAGCAAACGATACCAACATTTATAGAAACAGATGAGCTGCAGTGGATTTGTTTCATCGGGTAATGCACAATATTTAATGTGCAGATAAGTGTGTTTGTCTTAAAACAGAGACTTTGGGTGTGACTTTGTAGAAAACCAGCTTTTGTCTCTTCCGTATTTGATTATCCTTTCCCGTATTTGGAGCAGCTCAATAGAGTGTACTAGTTGAGAGTGTTATATACTTTATGTTGTGTTCCCCTCATGAAAAGAGGACACCGACACACACACACACACAGAGACCACACAGAGACTCTGTCCTGACAGCTGGATGAACGCTCAGGCAGCACGACCGTCCCCTTTCCCTTCGGTTGCTAATGAGCTGGAGCAGGAAGCAGAGGGACTCTTTAGAGAAAACAACTTCTAATTTATCTTAATGTTGTCAGCACATATTTAGCTTGGAGTTCAGCGCGCGCGTGTGTGTGTGTGTGTGTGTGTGCTCGGGCCACATTTTGTGCGACGGGGATGTTTCTCAGTGGAAGTAGTGGGTGGTCTTCCAGAGGAGGGACGAGGTCATGTTTTCATTTTACATTTTGAGACTTTTATTTCCCGTACAATCATAGGAAGGGGACTTATTTTTTGAAGTGCGGCGTCCCGTGGTGTGGCATTGTGATATAAGGCGTCTGATCTGAATGAACGAAGCTCTGGCAGTGAACACGAGGAATAATAGGAACAGCTGGACTTTGACTGTAATCAGAAAAATATGTGCATTTTTGCAGCTTTCAGAAATGCCTCAAAAGTACAAGTAACCGCATCCGTGGTAACAATGGGGTAAAATGGCATTGAAGCCGTTATTGTGATGAGTCATTATCAGCCTGTGTGTGTGTGTGTGTGTGTGTGTGTGTGTGTGTGGCTCAGTTGCACAAGCAGCTAACCCCTAACCCGCAGCTGGACACACATTTTGAAGTCTGCACAGCATGATCACCAGTCAATCAGCTGGTGTCCCTTTTTGTCCTTTTGTGATTTCCAGGTCATGTATTGATCACCCATGACGAGTGAGCCTCAGCTCATCTGACATGTCTCCCCGTCCCGTCGCGCTATCGATCCGGTCTAGAGATGTTACATTCAGCATAATTAAAGAGGGTGTAAACATATACTCCAAACACACAGGTAGGGCTGCACGCAGCACGGTACTCTCTCCCCTAGTTGGACGTCTGCCCAGAACACTTGTCTGTCTCTCAGTGTGTGTACTCCGTGCGCGGGACATTACAGCCTCGGCCCTTAAGCCGTCACAATTAAGCTGTCAGGAGCAGCGCCGGGCGGATCACGTGACGCCCTCGGGGCCCAGAATGACCTCCTGCCACACGCATCCATCACGACGCAGCGGCTGGAAACAATGAAGATTTCCCCGACTATCGCGTTTAGAAACAATTTTGTGCAAAATGTGACATTTTGGCTCTAGAAGAAAGGCCATGTACAGAGTAATGGAGATCATTACTCATTTTCTTCCCTTTTATTGTTACTTGCCTCTTTGTTTTCTTACACCTGCGATCTTTCGAACGACATTTCTTGTTTCCTTCACCAGCCCCCCCCCCCCCTTTCTGCTTCTTTTTCTTTCCTCCTTCACCCCTTCAATCCCTCTCTATATCACGTTCTTTCATTCCTCAGTTCCCGCCTTATTTTCATTACTCCATTCCTTTCTTTACAAGCTCCCCTCTGTCTCTCCCTCTCTCCCTCTCGCTCCTCCCTCTCCCGTCCCTCCTGCTGTCCGTCTGCCAGCAGCTCGACGGCCTGTTCGTTTTCATCCTCTGCCTGAAAAACAAGGTCTAAAGTTCAGAGCTGCCGTTGTGGTCTGGTGGCAGGAGAGGGAACACAAAAGGGGGGCCGGGTCGAAGCGGATTTGAATATCATCTTAAATCAATGTAATTTTAATCGAATCCGACATTTCAATTTCGGTGCACTCGTGGGTTAGAGGAAAAAAACAGATTGATTACTCATACTTTTAGGGTTTATTGTCAAACGGCAGGTATCAGCCTCCTGGGTGGAAACTGGGTCTTCTCTGATATTTGTATGTACAGTATACACGAGTGTGCATATCCATGTCAGACACCTTGTCCTGTGATTGTAGCTCATTCAGATGAAGCTACACTGACTAGGCTGGAGGAAATAGACACTAGGAGAGGAGTCAGTGAAGGTGATGTTCAAGGGGATAGGGAGCACAAATCCAGTGCGTTCTTCTGACCCGATATGTGGCCTAAATCCTAGCAGTATATTTTGACGGACTGGTCGTTTTCATGCTCCCGCCTCCTGCCACTGCTCAATGTATACCCACAGTGCTTGTGTATGCGCATGTGATTCAAAGTCCTTAACATATCATTCGTTTGCACAGCTGGGCTGTTCCCACATTGGAATCTGTGCCGGTTTAAAACGTGTGTGTGTGTGTGTGTGTGTGTGTGTGTGTGTGTGTGTGTGTGTCCACCTGCACCATTAATGGAGAGAAAGAGAGAGAGAGCCGGGGTGGCCACCTGCATTTCTCCCAGCTCAGCTTTCTTCAGCCCCTGTTATTATGGTGCCTTTATAAAACACACACTTATTTGTAGATACTCTGGCACACTATACAGGCAATTAGCGGCTCCTTCAGCACTTATCCTGCTGATGTGTGTGAAGGAGATACAGACCTGTTCTTGTTTTGCTGTGTGTGTGTGTGTGTGTTTTTAGTGTGGCTCTATGTTGGAGGAAGAAAACGACAGATCAGCACCTGAAATTAGAGTCAGTATTTGTAGCTAATGCACACTGTGCTACATGTGCATTAGAGTATGTGAGGGATGTTAATAATTCAATGATCATTGATTACTGACGGTTAACAATCTGACAGACTGAAAGTATATCACTGTGAAAATCCTAATGTGCAGATGCTCCGACATTATCGGAGCATTTTGAAGAGGAGATAATTGATCACTTCATAATGACATTCTTGTCAAACATAAATGAATCCTGTAATTACACTATCAGTGTGCAAATAACAGCAGCTGATTGTGCTAAGATATGCGACTTTGCTGCTGCTGCTGCAGTTATCGACTGGCCACGTCCACGCTGAGTCACAGAAGTTCTCAAAACGACGCTAAATTAAGGAAATTGTTTTTTTAAATGTGTATTTCCAGCATGTAGCACCTTCACAATGTTTTCAACCATCCGGACATTTTACAGAGCGCTGATTCTGAAACGGCTCACGAAGTCGGTATATCACTTTCTGGATAACTAAAGAGATATTTCTCTGTTTCTATTCCTGAAAGGATCAGAAAACATCATCTCTTTGGTTTGAAACATGTTGTGTAAATAGAATCTATCACGATGGGTTTGATCACATGTGGACAGATGTCTACTTAACCAAATTGGTCGAAAGCGAAGGCCACTCAATTCGCCTGTGTGTGTGTGTGTGTGTGTGTGTGTGTGTGTGTGTGTGTGTGTGTGTGTGTGTGTGTGTGTGTGTGTGTGTGTGTGTGTGTGTGTGTGTGTGTGTGTGTGTGTGTGTGTGTGTGTGTCTGTACTTGTGCATGTGTCAGGGGGGTGCGCCGCGTTCCGACCAATCCCATCCGTCCCTCTGTGTAGCATACTCTTGCAGCCAATTGGGACCCTCCATTAGTTCAAAAAACACAAATGCACATACAGGCTCAGGCTCAGACCCCCCCCCCCCCCCCCCCCCCCCCCCCCCCTTAATGTCCTCAGGCTCATTTGTCGGCTGTGCAGGCATCTGTCTGAGCTCTCCATGTTGTACTGTACTGAAGCCCAGTGTGGCACATTGATTCTGACATTCATGTCGTGCATCGCTGCCTCCCGAATCACTTTACATTATGCAATGACGTGTCATAAATTCAAATTCACTTTCATTATTTTGGCATGAATATCCGCATGTTTCCACGCATTCTTTACACTTTTGCTTCCTGTTGCAGTCCTTATTATGTCTGTGAAAATATCGCCCGGTTTATTTAGTTATTTAGTTTCAGTGGCATAGACACTCACAGCTTTAGCACATACACACATTCGGCAGTTTATCAGGTTGACGAGCTGAAACGAATGCGGTCAAATACAGCATTCGTGCAATCCATTCTGCTTTTATGAAGGTGAAAACGTGCAGTAAACTGCTTCAGAGAGGAGTTGGAGGATGTGGTTTGTTAAACAGAGAGGTGTTTCTGTTATTCATGAACATAATAGGAACTAGTGGAATTGTTCCACGAAATCCAATTATGACTATTACGTTCAGCCTGTCTGAGATTAGATGGACTTGGGACATACCAGTGGACTCTTTGTAATCTGTCGGGTACCAACTCGGAGAGTAAAAAACAAACAAGAAAAAACCTTCTGGCTTTGATCGTTGTGTCCCACATTGTGGTTTGGACCAAAAGTAGGTTGTTTGGGTGCCTTTTTAAACAGGATGTCACTCCTCTCACCGTCTTGATCCGTAAACAAGTCCAACCCGAAGATGACCGAGCCAGAAGTCTCTGTGTAACGTTACCGTTAGGAGACACAAGAAGCGCCTGTTTGGTTTTCCGAGCGGTGGGATTATTAAGTGTGTGTGTGTGTGTGAGTGTGTGTGAGTGAGGCTCTGGCCCTGCTGCCCGCTTTTGTTGCATTGTACTGGACTGTGGAGTTTATGGCGGTTAGCTGTTTGTGAGGCCCACTGCGGGGCAGCTGGTGGTTAAAGTAGGCCATGCGCCCTGTTGTGCCGCCTATAGAGTGAACCCCTCTATACGCAGCCGGTGCATTTCCTATGGTACCCTCCTATACTGGGCCTTATACAGGACCGGGCTGTGCTGGGTTACTGCTGAGCTTTGAAGAGAAACTATGTGAAAGCAGAGAGTCCCTCGGCCTGACATTCCCATAAAGTGCAGCCCGCCTGAGGGAGCAGAGAGGAAGAATAGACTCCTTCCTCTTCCTCTTCCTCTCCGCTTCTAAATGTCAACAGTAAAATCTAATCAATTTAAGTACAGTGCAGTCGGAATCAAATTTGTAGATCTTAAGCAGAGATATATTTGCGGTTGCCATTCCAGCAATTTGAAATGCCAAATATCTGCAGTCGGAGCAGAGAACAAAAGTCAACTCCTTTTTATTGTAAGCAGACGACGGGGTCCTCTTGCAGACAATGGCGGCACTTTATTGATCCCTGCGGGGAATTGTCCTTTCTCTTGCCTCCTCCACAGGGAGGTCGGAGCTCAGGGTCACCAGCCCCGCAGCTGGGTCGGGTCAGGGGGGGGGCGTAGTAGTTCAGGGACACTTGTGCAGTGTTAGCGCTCGCTGGTATGGTGGTGTGAACCCGGGTCCTCCGTTTAGGGACGATCTCTTTAACCTTTTTTTGTGCTTCCCTGTCGCCAAGTTCAAACCACTTCAGCAGCACTGAGCCGCTCTGTCAACATGCGATCTGAAAGCTGGGAAAGCTCCAGCTCAACCGTGCATTCATGATACGAGGGTTTAAAGACACTGACAAAGAAGCTTTAGCGCGTATTAACCATCCCACTCGGCTGGGCATTTGTTTATTATTTTAGTGTTTGAATTAGCAATGCAACTTCAACGCTTTTTCCTCCTCAACAAAATCCACAAGGATCCTTTTTTTTACCGGCCTGTGGTTTCCTGTAAACAAGCACATTGGGGTCAAGGCCACCAGATGCTCGTTAATTATCAGGCTCGGTCTCAGTGTTGTAGTGACAAAATGCTCAATCGCGGTGATGATATTAGATGGTACTGCCTAGGGTTGATCAATACATTGAGTCCACCTCGCGCTCAATTTAACAGAAAGCCTCACATGCTCACAGAAGCAGGGAGTCCCAGCCCGCCTGGAGTTTATTGCACAATAGAGCGCACATACTAATTCTTATTAAGACGTGGCCGTCCTCCTCCCCAGTCAGGTGGTCTTGATGTTTTTAGCGGTTTGTAGGCTGTGTAGGTTCTGCAAACTGGAACATCAGATTTACGATAGGAGGGAAGCCAAACAAACGCAGCACGGTAGTTTGACTGGCCTCCAAGAGGCACCGAGGAGGTGAAGGAGAAAAGAGCAGCAGACACAAAGTCCCAAGAGAGCCACATGAAGCTTTTGAAGGAGGTACAACTGTTTCTGCACTGCTGTTAACCGGCCTGTGGTGGGATTTGTCTATGTTGAGTACTTTGACTACCATGGAGGTGGGTTTGAGTACTTTGCCAGGTGTTTATATTTCTGTGTCTCTGTCTGTGGACAGATTTTGTCACCGTGATAGCGTCGCGACCGTTCAGGATGCAGTCACAAAACTTTACAGGTGTGTGGTTGAGATGAATATGATTGTCAAGTTTGAAGATGGGTGTGGTCTGAGCAAGGGCGCCGCAAATAGAGGGGGAGGAGGTAGGAGGGGGTCATTTTTTCCTTTATTTGACAGATGACAAATGGGGGAGAAAGACCGAGGGGTGTGACATGCAACAAAGGACATTGCGGTTAAATGGAACGTGCTGCAACCACTCGGCTAACAAGATGCTCCCTTTTGTATCTCTTTAATTATCAACGTTCTCATCTGTTGAAGAGATTTGGTGTTTTTTTGCCCTCATAACTGACTTTTGTAATCTCGTGCTTGTTGACCATTATTTGCATTATTTTACAGGCACTGAAAGTTAAATCCTCCTTTTATTATTGTCATTAATGTGAAGTGGGAAAGTGTAGATCTTATTCAGTTTCCAAGTATATGATGCGTTGCATGATTCATTGAATCACCCCCCAAAAAACATGTTTTTACGATGCGTCCCATCAATAAACTTTACAGGTGTACCGGAGCATTGTATTGGCCATTACAGGCTGGTCCTACTGTGTAATGGCTGTAATTATGTTTGAGAGTGCACTGCTGCACAGGCCTGCCTGTATGTTTGATGCATTTTCTGAATTACAAACTAATTTGTGTTGAAACAAAAACAAACTCTCTCCGTCGGTGATGCCAACTGTCCTTCAGTGAATGTTTCTTTGGCACTCTGCGTGGTGATGGGGTCTCTAATGGCCTCGCCTCACGGGACCCAGTGTTTACATGCTATGAGGGGGTTCATGAATTTTAACACGATGAAATGGCACTCAGCTGTCGCGCTGCTTGAGCGAGGGGGAATAACATCAGCATCAGCGAAAAAACAGACAGAGCGGGCTCTGCTGTAATCCGGCCTGATTATCCCTCTCACTAAATGTTTCATCTGTTGACATTGGATGGCACTTGTAGCCGACTCTGCATAGCTCTCAGAAGCAACATGGACAAAAAGTGTTTACAGCTAAAGAGGATGGAGAGTGAGATTAGTGAAAAAGGGGGGAGGGAGAGAGGAACGGCAAAGGGAAATGGAAAGAGAAGAGAGGAGGAGAGATGAAACGGAGATATTTGTGATGGGAGGAGGACGATGCAGGGACTGTATTAGACGTGGGCGCGAGGCTTTATTGACCTAGAAGTAGTTGCGATAAATGATATTATTGTAATTTTAAGACTATTTCATGGCACTGGTATAATGATAATATAAAAGCATAATAATTCAAGTACACCCTTTAAGAATATATTGGAATGTCAAAAGAAATATTTAAATATCTTTGATAAAACATAATGAAATAGAACCATACAATGGACTCTCTGGCTCTGTTAAAGTTCAAACTGATGCTCCTGAACAGATGTCTTTTAGGACTAAAAATGAGGAGTGTTTAATGCTTTTGTTATGGTTTCAGTTAGTTGATTGTTGTATTACAGGTCTAAGATCCAGACCGTTCTGTTCTCCTCTCTTGTACCAGTCTGCACGGACACACCCTCAGGACACCACTTTGAAGGGAGAAGTTCATCTTGTCCGTTTCATTGAGTCAACGTTTGTAAAACTCTTGACAGTTTGCAACAGTCTGTTCTCGGCGTTCAGTCTTTCGCAACACTATTGACGCAGCATTGGATTTTGTTATTGCGTCAACACCAGCAAGGACTGTAGGTGCAGTGAGCGATGGGAGCACAAGGCTGTAACGGGGGATACGAGGTGAACAGTGGAGGGCTAGCTCGACAACAACAACGACACAGATCCACATCTATATTGAAAACAAACCACCCTGTGACAGTCAGCTGACTAACCATGACCCCAGGGATGTGTGTAGGGGCTCTTCTGTCATGCAGGGACCCAAAAAAACAACACACTCTGTATCCTGCAATGCAAATGCAACACTAAGGCATAGAGTCCTCGTTCAATTTTCACAGCGCACTAACCAGATAATAAAACAAGATGCTTAAAGGGATTGTTTGGGTGTTTGAATATGGATAAGTGCCTCATAAAATTCCACTTCAAGTCAGTATATTACTTACAATAGATGGCGGTCGGCCCACCTCCAGTTATCTGAGACAGACAGGAGTACCAGCACGGGAGCAAAGCGGTGGACGGGGGCGGGCAGCAAAATGTAGTCATCCACCTAAAAACATCAATCGCGGCTTAAGTGTACGCTGTATAAGAATATTTGAATATTAAAATAGGATATTTTCACCAAAATAGAATCCCTTTCCGAATGGAACTGAAAAAACATTCAAAGCCACGACTCTCCTTTGACAGACAAAGTTCTGTTATCCCGCAGATACGGGAGTTGCTGGTCTACCGCTGGCCTCAATCGATTAGTTGTCGTGTCATGACGATGACAACCAACAAACTAAGTGATCGAGGCCGCGGTAGACCAGCCATTGCCTTGTTGAGCAATGGAGTCCTGATGCTTTGATAGATAAAACGGCTTCAGTTCCCCAATCAGAACGAGCTGCCTTAAAGCAGCGAAAAGATTCTAAACATAGTGTACACTTAAACTGATATTTATTTTTTTATTTTTTTCTCTAGGTGGCTAAATTACGTTTTGCTGCTGCCCCCATCCACAGCAGTACATTGCTTTGCTCCCGTGCTGGTACTCCTGCCAAAGTGGGGGCGCGCCGACCGCCATCTACTGAAGGTAATACACCGACTGTGGATAAGTAGCCTATAAGACCCCTCTTCAAAAGACCTGAGCTGTCCTTTTTAAGGGTAAACATGACTAGAATAAAACAATACTTAGTTGCATTAACAAGCAAAGGGTGTGAAAAATGATTAGGTATTACAGATCAACTCATAACCATAATTAGTTCTGTGCGTATGTGCTTACAGTGTATCTTGTCCTCCACAGATGATCTGAGCTTAGCTGTGCAACACGTTTGATAAATCAGTTCTCCAGTGTCGACACATGCACTTTTAATGAGAATGGATCCATGAAGAATCCATTATGCACGGCCGAGGTCTGTTTTTGTCTGGCAACGTTGCCTCCCGACCCGACCCAATTTGTTTTGTTGGCATGGGCGTCATAATAAATGGTACCGAAACATCCAAATAAGCATGAAAATTGAGTAAACTAATAGAAATAAACGGCACAATCTGGGTTTAGTGAGAGCAGCTCCGATAACAGGAGCTCTCGGGATCTCCTATGAAATGTTGAGAGGCGACCGTTGCGCTACAATATTGGCAAATAATGAAACCAAACTAATCAAAAGTATATGACAGATAAATTATAAACCAGGACACACTCTGCCTCTCTGTAATGATCATACTAATCATTACTAATGCACCATATTTCTGTACCTGAGTGCTGCCTCTTAGGAGGTTAAAGAGAGAAAAGGAAAAAAAAGACGAGTATGATGAAGAACTAATGTGTTTGTTCCCTCAGAGTAGATATCGGTAGATGTATAGAATAAAAGTGTAATCATGAGAAAAAACAGAGCGAGGATTGTTAAAGTGGTAGAAAGAGAGACAAGCCTCCTCTTTACCAACTAATCATGCCGACTATAAATAATTAAAGACGCTCATTATCAAAGCAGCGTTACAAATGACAAACAAGCGAGGGAAAGGATAAAAAAAAGAAAAGTGATAGAGAGGTTATTGAAGGAGAAATAACACTGGGGTCGTTAATTACAGTCCCGGATCCCACTCGTGCTGTTGTTCACCGGCACCGCTAATGAAACGGCGGCTTGTTTTCTGGGCTTGTTTGTGCCGATCCGTTTAGGTGTTTTGACACGTCGTCTCTCCATTTCACCCTCTCCAACGTTTTCATTATTCACCTGTTGCTGCATCCGAAAAAAATAACACGCAGCTGTTTTTGTGACACGACGACTAATGGTGTGTGTCTTGTTGTTGTGCCCGTCGAGGTGCTTCTCCTCCCTCCCCAACGCACACTGTATCACTCACAAACACACGCCCCCGTGCTTGCATGTGAGCCACACACACACACGCATAGGTACACACAAACCTGGCAAAGATGCTCATTGTGCATTAAAGTGATACTCCACCTGCTTTGAAGTGTGTGTGTGCACATTAGCGGGTGTCCTGCTTTTCCGGCGTGTGGTGCGTTCTGGGTAATGGGACCGATAGCCTCACAGCCAGCAGCTCCTGGCTCCGTGTGCTCTTGTTTTCCTGGGAACCGGCGCTGAAGCTTCACCTAGCCAAGATGTAATGAGAGCTAATGGAGTCTGACTATGTTTGTCTCCATCCTTCACTCGCGCTCTCACCTGTCTCCCCCCCTCCCCTCTCTCCCTCCCTCCCTTTAACCATCGCTCCGCCGGGCCCATTCCTCCTATCTCTTGTCCTCGTCTGACACTACCCGAGTCCTGCTTCTATGCACGACAACTCCCCACAGGCTATATTCTGCAGCCATCACGTGACTGTGCTTCCACGCTGGGCCTAAGTTCATCGCATGCGCCCCCCCCCCCCCCCCCCCTCCCCTCTTTGTCCTCATTTTCTTGTCTTCCCCTCACATGACCTCTCCCTCTCTCACACATAGGACTTCTCCGTAGTGTTTGTTGACAGGCGCGGCGGGTCTCTCTACTTAAGCTTAACAACACCAAAAGCCTACTAACCATATGTTTGTTGTATTGGACAGTTTCATCTCTTTGTTGTATTTTGTCTTTTCATTTGTGTTTTTCGACAGTTTTTGTTTTGACTTTCCCTCCTTCTTTCAGACTAATAACCATTCAGGTCATTCACACATTGTGTTTACTGTTCGCTGGTGTTGCATGAGTCAGAAAAGATCAATTGAACTGAAGTCTAAATTAAAAAATATGACCTCATTCTTATTCTTCATGTTGTAGAAAATTTTTAATTGTAACCTCATCCTGTGCTAGTGGGGGTGACCATAAAACCAAAACAACAAAGCCGTCACTCATTTTGAATGCAAAACAACCAGCGTTACTCTGGCTCTCATGTTTTTGGTTATCCTGCGATAAAAACTAGTTTGAACAAAAATGACATCATATTAGGAAATTAAAGGAGCCATTTCATTTAGCCTTTTTTTTAGCTAAGACTACCGATTAGCTTCTTTCCTCTGGCCGTCTCCTCAACTCAACTAACCCTAACCCCGTCATGAAAAATCATTGTGTTTTTTTTTCTTCTGCTGCATGAAAATTACGTAAACTTGTGCAACCCCCATGTTGTAGAATAACAATAAATGGACCGTGAACCTTGAACAGTACCAAAAGTACCTGGTCACCTGCTGTGTAGTGTTCCTTCATTAGCTTTATTCACCTAATAATCTTGAGCAGATAGATAGAATATAGTGTGTAAATAACTAAATGGTGTATTCAAAGACATTAGGCCACTACAACTTGATGAACAAACTGTATTTTTCTGTCTTTTCTTGTAAAGGGTCTATGTGGTTGGTCAGTTCCACTGAAACGCATTCATGAGGTCACATCAGCATATGCATGAAGATATATGTGACAGTCCTGTGTGACCATATTAAACACACTCTGCACGGGCCGACACTTGAACCCACCGATCAAACCCACAATAATATGCAGTGTTCCTCTCCTCTCTTTCTCGACCTCCTTAAAGTATCGTCATCACTCCAGTCAGACAAACGGAGGATCTGTCTGTACAGATTGATCTGGATTAGTTTGCTCATAGTTGTGCCCGTCGGTGTGTGTTACTCCGCTGCTGTTTATTTCATAGGGGACGGCCAGATGGTGCGAGTGTGGTGAAATGAGCACTTTTCATCTTGGCAGTATTGAATGTATCAGTCATTTCTTAGCCTTCGGCAAACAGCCCCTTCTTTCTGTCATTAATTCTCTTTCCCATTAACATTGACTTCATCATGAGTGTTAATAGTTTGTGTATATGTGTATGCATGTGTGTGTGTGTGTGTGTGTCTGCTGAGTCACTCAGCCAATAGCTTGCGAGAGTCCGAGCGCGGCTGTCAATGCCGTTTGCTGAATATTCTAATAGCCTAACACCTGTTTGTATAAGAAGAGGAAAACACACACCTCCCCATCAAACACTCCCACACAACACACGAGCAGAGGACCAAAAATCTGATTTTGAAGCTTTTTGGGGCGAGGTTCGTGAAACTTACGGACGCACGCGTACACGTTCCTCACCCTCTTTTTTTTGTTTTAATATACGTCTATCTTTTTGTGTTTTAAGTGTTTCTCTCGTGTACAAGAAGAAGGCGAACGGTGTCAAGCGGGCCTCTAATCCCTTTTTCCCCTCTTTTGTTTGTTGTTCCGTCCTCTGCAGTGATGGAGCCCATGACGGTGACGACGTCGGTGGTCGGACCGGATGAGTTCGACCGCAACGCCCCGCGGATCTGCGGCGTGTGCGGTGACAAGGCCACCGGCTTCCACTTCAATGCCATGACGTGCGAGGGCTGCAAGGGTTTCTTCAGGTGCGTGCCCCCGTGTTGAGAATCGTGTGTTCATGTTGTCGTGTGAGTTTTTAAGTGTGTTTTGATGATGTTATAGCAAGTGTGTGTGTGTGTGTGTGTGTGTGTGTGTGTGTGTGTGTGTGTGTGTGTGTGTGTGTGTGTGTGTGTGTGTGTGTGTGTGTGTGTGTGTGTTCCTCTCTGTTGTGAGGTGGTATTCGCTGCCTTTTCCATGTGGCGGTCCTAAAGTCACTATACAGTGTCTGATGTTATGGTACACTGTGTTATTTTATGTCGGGCTGCATAAACAATATACATTATTCAGTGGGGTTCACTCTGTTTTTCTCTCTCTCTCTCGCTCGCTCGCTCACATTCACTCACACACGCACATACTTCCTTTTCATGAATCAAGGATTCCAAATAGGATTCAAATATTCCTTCTAAGGAGCATTCATGTTGACATGTCTGCTTATTTTAGTTTAGTTTAGCAGTTATTTTTTGGGGGTTTTAAAATACATATGTTGGACCTGGAAGGGTTAAAAACATTTATAATTAGCTTAAAGTTGTCTTATCATCAATGCGCAGTGGAACGTTTGAGCCCCCACAGGGAATGAAGGATGCTAAAGGAGTAATGGATTTGCTCTCCTATAGGCGCAGTATGAAGCGCAAAGCCGCCTTCACCTGTCCATTCAACGGGAGCTGCACCATCACCAAGGACAACCGGCGTCACTGCCAGGCCTGTCGTCTCAAGCGCTGCATTGACATCGGCATGATGAAAGAGTGTGAGTAGACTGTTTATATATATTTATATGACTGATGTCAGAGCCATAGCTTGAGCTGGAGGTGTGAAGACGAGCTGCAAACATTTTTAGTTTCAACCGTTTTTCACTCTTTTTTAAATTTTTTTAAATAATGTAATAAAATGATGAGATGATCTGACTTATTTCCAATGCAGTCTCTCTCCCAGTTTTCTCAGGGCAAACGGCAGTAATACTTTAGACATATCTCGTGATATTTAGCTCACGTTAATTTCACATCTCACCCTAAAGACAGATATTTGGAATTGCTTAAAGAAAATGTACATTAAAAGACTCAGACCAGATTAAAAGGCTGGACTAAATAAGACATACTGTGCATAATGTCATGCAGTTGCCACATACAGTAGGTCCGATTTCTTAAAGTTTGATGCTTACAAAATAAAGCACTCTGCCTCTGGACATCCTTTTGGCGTGATATTCATTTAGCCGTGTGAAGCTGCTTCAGGATCAGTGCTTAGCTTGAAACTCGCAGCCGTTGCTGCAGGAAATACATTCAACTCTGTATTCACGGTTTTCACTTACTGTGCCATATTTCAGCACATAACGCCAGTTAGAGGAGGCCAACCTACTGTCCAGTTGCTTAGTTGTCGTGTCCGGCTCGCACAATAGCTTTGAATTTTGTTCCAATCCAGGATTTAAATCAATGCATTATGAGAAATCAACCCATAAAAATCCATTTTTCACTGTTGCTGTTTTAATGTTGCAGTTAATTATGCTATCATCATCATTATTACAGTTCTAATATTCATTGATATTTACTTTATTAGCTTTCTCTGTACAGAAAAGCTCAATAAATGTGTTTTCTGATGTTCCAACTGCTTGGAGACATAAAGTGTCAGGTTGGCTTGTACAAGCGGTAAACAGGTTTCCTGCTCGCATAACATTTAAAGTGATATTTAAAGACATTCAGGAAGACCAGCGGCCAATAGAATCGATGGCAGGGTGTAAATTGATCTGATGTGAGACAAGGAGACGGTCAATAGTGGTTATACATTAGGCAGGCTGTATGTACCATATGGCAAACTCGGGCTTCGGGTCAAATACAAGCTGCAAGATAATAATTGTTGTGTTTAATCCTGCTTTTAATGGCAGCAGATGGGGTCTCCATCACCAGTGCTGTGTGCATGGTATTCATCAAAGTGTCAAAGTCATTTATCCTAACTGGACGGCAATTGCATTTGTGTTACGTTTGACACAGTTCCGCTCCTAACCACGTTGGTTATGCATGCGGTACCAGGGTGTAATACAAGTAGTAGCCGTTGTGAGGGGAGACTGAGACGTCCGCTCACCTCGCGTTAACACAAAATGACACTTTGTCACAACTGATTCATAGCTTTTTCTTTATAACAGGGTTGCAAGACGGCATGCGCTCGAATTTCAGCAAAGCAATGAGAACTAGCACCAACAGCAGCGCGTCAGCATAACCGTGACAAGTCGTAGACGACAAGGGGAGAATGACAGAGAGAGA
Organism: Pholis gunnellus; assembly: GCF_910591455.1. Taxonomy (NCBI): domain Eukaryota; kingdom Metazoa; phylum Chordata; class Actinopteri; order Perciformes; family Pholidae; genus Pholis; species Pholis gunnellus. The sequence continues at coordinate 21,468,542 of NC_136536.1, read as the reverse complement.
GAGAGAGAGAGAGAGAGAGAGAAGGAAGGAAGTAAGGAAGTAAGGAAGGAAGGAATTAAGCCGGGGGGGGGGGGTGAAAGTGCTGCCCAACAATGACTCTCTTTCTTTAAAGAGACACACAATGGTCTGGCCCACATTTCGTCGTTTTACAAACACAGTGTGTGTGTGTGTGTGTGTGTGTGTGTGTGTGTGTGTGTGTGTGTGTGTGTGTGTGTGTGTGTGTGTGTGTGTGTGTGTGTGTGTAGCAGGGATGATGCAGGGCACGGTTCAGACTGCCGATAACCCCTCTGCTGATCACAAATAGCCACATGACATTGGAGCGTCTGTATTGAGAGAGAGAAAGAAGAGTGCGCGGGAGGAGCGAGACTTATCAGTATGAAGCGCTCTCTTTGTCTCTCACAGTCAGCATTCAGGTTTGGCGGGCTGAAGGAAGTCCACTGTATTCACCGAGTGTTACAGCTGCCCTGCTTGTCCCCACGGTGTCTGTGGACCGCACTGTACGGCCTGTGCAAAACTCCCACCTTCTGCAGTAATAAGCCAGTTTCAGGAATGTTAGAATCGCTCCGGGGAGGCACGGCAATTAGCGTTTGACAATTACGCTTATTCAAATTATTAACTCTGGGGTAATTCCCACCACAGTCGTCTGAAGGCTGCGGTCTGGGACATGAGTTGGAGAAAATGTTATCACACATTACAAATCCCACAGGTTACATTGAGCCAATGTTGTGCCACAAGCACCAGGAAGCTTTAAAAAAACAAACATCCACACCTGCTTCTGCACTCCTGTGCACATGTGACTCATCATTTATATCCTGTTGTTGCACTCCTTCATGCAGTGAAATTCAGTAGAAATTTTAATTCAAAAGAGCATGACTCAGTGTATTGCAGAAATGTGCTGGCATGGCTGTGGTGAAGTTGGCACAGTCATTTCTTGATTCTTGAATCGTACTTGGCCCTGATGTAAAATGCATCTATTTCCCCCCGTCGGCGTCCTGTGAGGATGTTTTGTGTGTATCTCTACATGTTCGGTGTTGTGTGTATCTCTACATGTTCGGTGTTGTGTGTATCTCTACATGTTCGGTGTTGTGACAGCACTGACGACTTTCTCATCTATCCTAAAAATACATATTTATTTATTTATTTTCAGTAAATGTACAGTCTTTCTTAGGATAACTTTTTCAAATAACATTTTTGTGGCTTCTTGAAAGACATTTGATTTCTTTATTTAAAATTGACAAGACTGAATAACAAATGTATTTATGCACTGATAATACAGTACATGTCTCTTCTTTTTGGATGAAAGATGGTATATTACGTTCACAAGGACGAATTACAATTCAGTTACCATCTGAAAAGACTCCTCTGCTTGTGTGTGTGTGTGTGTGTGTGTGTGTGTGTGTGTGTGTGTGTGTGTGTGTGAGAGCGTATGTATTTGTATGCTTGCCGTGTTTGCCTGCTTTTGGTTGGTGTGTGTGTGTGTGTATTCCTAACAGGATTCCAATCACAGGAGAGTTTTTGAAATGTTTCAGCCTTTTTAGATGATTGAATTCCCGTCCTCGGTGTCTTTCAGTAGCAGCAGCTTGTACTGCAGCTCTGCCCTCCATTTGTCTCCCTAATTTGTATTCTTCGTCCTCTCTCCGACTCCTTTGTATTCCGTCTCTTTGACAACCCTTACACCGGCATTACCATAAGTGCCAGATGCTTAATTTATTGTTGGATAGACTTGTCAAATGGACGCGTATATGCACCACAAAAATAAAAAAGAACACAGGCTTGGTCTCCCAGACTGTTTACCTTTTCAAAGCCATCCATGAAGAGTTGCGTGTGCTGTGCTGTCCAAAGATGGTTGAGAATCAGAAAGCAGAAAGTTCCTGTGTTGAAAATAAGCTCTCTGCATTTTCTACTCATTGCATCCCTGGTATTTGTTTTAGCAGTAAGTCAACCAGCAAAGGAATTTCAAATGAAGGAAAGAGGTAAATAAGAGTTGGACTAAAGACATAATGTTTTGAGACAGGCACAATCTGTTCCTACCACACGCCTTACTGCCACCAGACACACTTCTATTATGAGCTGTTGGTAGTGATGCACAGTATATTTCGGGCATGATAAATTATTGGCTGGTTATAGGAAAATGATATCATTACTTATTATTCTGGTAACGAAATTAAATGTGCTGATATTACGGAGCCAAATTGATCTCATTGACTTAATGAGCGCAGCATCTACACATATGCACCTTTTTAAAGTCGGTTATTGTTCTGCCAATAAACACAGAGAAGAACAAGAACGGGAACAGATTTTTTAATTTTTGTATGCACTTTACGAGAAAAAATAGATTTGACGAGTCAGAGCTGTTGTTTGTGTGGTGTGAACAGAACAGTGATGTCAGTGTTAGCTGAGTTAGCGCTGAGCTGTGGAATATTTAATCATCTTTACTCACCTCAGTCTTCCCCTCAGGTGTTCATTAAACCTCATGTTATGGACTTATTTTTAAAACACAAAAAGTGTCGGTTATCTTATCGCTATGGGCCATGAGAAGCAGGTCGATATATCGGTCATGGATATTGGCTGGAAAAATCCGTATCTTGCTTCACTAGCTTCTGATAAGCCGTTGTGCCAGACTCTCTGCATGCGTGGGCGCCCTGACGCCCGACTGACCTGAATTCACCTCTCGCAACATCACACTCCCAGGCCAGCGGTGGAGAAAATGATTGGCCCCACACCAAATCCAGCTTGACGCATATCGCACCAAATCTGAGCGGCATCCTTTGTGTTTAACTGGTCGGTCGGCTGGTTAATGAGTAAGCCCGCTGTGAACCTCTGGCCTCGGCTACAGCGAGACTCTGCCTTTCCCTCTTTGTCAGTGCCTCTGGCGTTGCTGGTGTTGACCAAACTCCTCCGCCCCTTTTTTTCTGTTTGCATTTCTTTCTGTCTCATCTTTTCTTTGCTGGTCTCTGGTCTCACCACATCACCGCATCCAATCAGTCCCTTTCCAAACAGCAAACTCTCTTTTGGTGAACTGCGGTGCGCAGTGGGGGGGTGGTCAAGATGCCCTTTGATGGTCTGTTGTTGTTCTTTGGGTAGACCCCTGCCTTAATGATGTCGTCCTGGCTGGGGACTGACCGGTCCAGTCATGACCCCGGCTTTAGAGTAACTGCTTTGACAGGCCTGTGCCAAACTTTGCCCAAACTGTGCCTATTCATGATTGGGCTTCTGGCTACATACTCGGTCGTCCTCACTGCGGAGGAGTTGTTGTCGGCTCCTGGCGTGGGACCGGGTGGACATTGGAGCGTAGCCCAAGCCTAATTAATGACGGTCGGTTCAAAGAGATGAAAGCCAAGTAAATCCTTTGGCTAGCTAAGCAGTAAGAGTCATTCAGTCGCCTTTTTAAGAGTGTGTAGCCAAAATGCTGTTGTTGTTGTTGTTGTTGTTGTTGTCTGCATCGCCACATTATGCGCTTATGTAACGGCGCTCCTGTGGTTGCCATTCAGGGTGCAATCACTGAAAATCCACTTCAAATATAGTTGTTTACAGCTTCCAGGAAAACAACCAGTATTCAGTATGAGGTGCACGATCTCAACACGTCCGTGCCATCCCATTGGTCTCTTAAATTAGCAGTTACTCTAAAGCAGGGGTCTCAAACTCAAACCCTAAATTAAAAGGGTTTAAGTTATAATAACAGAAATGTGCTTAAATATATTTTTACATTTATATAACTGCATGTCCAATAGTTTACCGACCGTGATGCTGATGTGGCCCAGAGTGAAGATGAGTTTGAGACCCCTGCTCTAAAGTATGCATTTATTTGGTTTATTTATTCCTTTGATCCGAATTTGTACTTACCATTGCCCAGGCCAAAAGCTGCAGCAACATATTTAATTGACGCTTTAGGAATAGGTAACAGACAAACCAGTTAGACATTTCTGTATTAACAGAGGAAGACGGTAAAACAGTTTGACCACATAAAAGTAAATTTAGAGGACAAACCAAACAAGGTCTCTATCTCTTCAAAACGGTACACGCCGTGCCTGTAAACCTTTAAAAAAAAATTGCATCATTTGATGGAGCTAAATGAAATGTCAGGTTGGTACGAATCGTGTCTCTGTTGCTGCCAGACTGTCGGGGCATATGTGCGCGTGTTATGACCTCATGGCTCTGGGCCTGTCTCTCTTTGGCAGTCGTGATGTCTGTCTGTCTGCACAGCCGAGCGATCAGTCACCGTGGCAGAGAGTCAAAAGGATTATATGGGCCGAGGCATTCAGGGGTCAGTGCGTTACTCCGTCAGTGACTGCAGTGTCAGGCCTTCAACACTGGATGACGTGAACACTAACTTTAACTATAAAATACCATGGAAGTAGTATGTTTACTGTTATGTTATTGAGCAGTATTATATATATCTATATATATATATAGATATATATATATACGTATATATATATAGATCTATATACAAAGAAACAGGGCAGACTATAGTAATATATATTTCTATAGTCTGCCCTGTTTCTTTGTTCCCTGTGTGCTATATTTAGGGTGCCACATGATGCTGAAGAAGCAAAGCTGTGTGTAATTAACTTGCTCAATAATACGCATCCTTTTTTTTGCTCTGAATACATAAATGTATAGTCCCCACCCTATCTTCTTATTGCCATCGGCAACATCAAACACTGATAACACTCTTTTTGCTTCTTTTCTCTGAACTCGACGGAGACATTGTGTTCTGAAACAAACAGTAGACAAACACATACCCGAACGGAGCGTGTTAAAGTTAACAGTTTCTAAATTCAAAATTCTGAGAATTTCTATGATTTAGAGGATGCACACACACACACACACACACACACACACACAGCCCGGCGGCGGCTAGTTGCTAATTGTGCTAACATTGCAACAGTGTGTATGTACGGCACCAATGTGGTAGACATTACTGCAGTATATCCTTACATAGTAAATAGTTGTTTAATAAATTTAGAATTTAGCACGTTGTCATGATTAGTAGTTAGTAGTTGTGCGTATGTTCAGTGTGTGTGTGTGTGTGTGTGTGTGTGGGTGTGTTCCCTCAGCTTGTTCCTCTATAATGAGCATATACAGGCACGTATTTTGCACGGTTTCTATTTTATGACGTCTTTAATCTTATAACTCAATTATAGCAATGACTGTGATATAGTGTCAAAATGTGTTTCAATTTAAGGAATAAACCAACAAGAAATGTAACACAGAAGGATTTCTTTCAGGCCACCTCATTACAGATGTCGCATCCGCAAACGGAACATTTGAGCCGCCTGTTTTTCATCTTTATAAAATCTCTTCAGGCACAGCTTGTATTCCCGGGGTTTCCTGTTTCACACCACGAGTGGCCGCTCCGCAACACACATCCAGATGTTGGGTCAGTCAGTATGTTGCTGAGAGGCGCCTTTTGAAAGGAAAAGTATTGTACAGCAGGAATTGTTGGGGTTGGGGTTAGAGTGTTGAAATGGCCTTTCCACAACAACAGTTTTTTTACTGGAGCAACCAGACTAACAGCAGCTGCACGGATACCAGTCATAGAGAGACATCTAGAGACTCTGCACTTTGACATTTTAGAAAGCCGATAGACCGAGATGCTGTTGCTATAGTGTGACCAACTCAGCCTTCCCGCTATGTTCATCCACTCATGGCCGACCACAGCTGATATTTCAGAACGCAGTAGTTTGTCTTTGATTAATTTTTTTTCAAGGTATTGAAAAGCATACAAAACAATATTAATTCTTTATGTATCGGAGTGCATTGGGCTTTAAAGCCAATAGAGACTGAAGTAAATCTGTTGCGAACTATAATAAATAATGAGTGTTGTGAATATAACATTACAAAGTAATGTAATGCTCTAAGAAGTTATGTGGAAGATGTGGAAGTGGCACGCAAACCCAGGAATTCCCAAAAGATCCTCTCATCTAGTCAAAACCTAAGAGAGTCACTCCAAACAGTATGTCTAATCCATTCTGCACCACCGTCCCACTCCGCCCGCCGTCTCTACTCCTGCAGCATGAATAAGGCAAAAGGCACTTAAACATCCAGCATCGGCCGCACAAAAAGGCAGCAGACATGACGGGCCTTTCCTGCGTGCCGAGCTCAGGAGATGTATGGTTCATGTAACCTGAGATGGAAATATTTGGAGCTTACATTACAGCCCCCTCACCTAGTTTTGAAAGCTAACTTTGTTTAACTGAGGACAAGTAGCACTTTATTTCTTAAAGCCCCAATCCACCTTAGAACGGAACTCTTTGTTCCTGCTATCGCAGCCAGTTCAGGCAATATTTTGGGATATGAACATCCCTCCTAACATGCTCAGAATGACTGGACACTAACAATAATGCGTTTGAAAATGTCTTGACTCCTCCAAAGTGTTGTTAAGGTACAACATCAGAGCTTTTCTTGAAACTCATAATAAGGGGAATAGAACAACCCCATAAAACCCCAACCATCGAATAAACAAGATGTTCAAGTACCTGGATTGATTAAAATAACTACCAAAATCACTACGCCTACAATTTGAAAATAACGTTCTTTAAAATCATAATGTAGTTGAAGTGAAACTATTTATATACCTTGAAGAGAGGTAAACAAGCAGAAACTGAATTGTAGCATGCTATCATTCTGAGATATTCTATCACAAATGAACTCATGCAAAATTGCTGTTTTGATTTTAAACTTTTGGCAGTATTGATATTTTCTTAAACATAAAAACCTCATCTTAATAGATTAATTGCGGCCCAAACCGACGGCAACCTCTGGGTCTGAAAAGTGAAGCCAATGTGGAAGTCCCTTAAACGTGCATTCTCTCTACTGACCAGCAGGGGGCGACTCCTCTGGTTGCTAAAAGAAGTCTGATTATATAGAAGTCTATGAGAAAATGACTCTACTCCTCTCTTGATTTATTACCTCAGTAAACATTGTAAACATGAGTTTATGGTCTCAATCTCTAGTTTCAAGTCTTCTTCAATACAGCATGATGTTCATTTAGTAAATGATGGTCCATTTAGAGTCAAACAGACCATAAAGCAGAGTATGCTTTAGGGCGGGGCTAACTTCCGATTGACAGGTCGCTAACACTTTGTTGTCCGGTCTGGGAGTTGTCTCTGTTTTTCGTGTCACAACTTTTAACTCTTTCACTGTGTGTTTTCAGTTCATGAAAGTTAATCGTAACACAAGATTGCGCCGGCTACAGGTTTCAAAACACGCACTGTGAAACCACTTATCTGGACCTGTGCATGTGTTTACTTTCACTAGATACACAATGAGAGGAGTCCAGATCAATTACACCGTGTGATACTTTCGGTGTTAATGGAGCTCCCTTTAGATTAAATCCAAGACTTGTCCCAGCTTTCTCTCTTTTGGTTCTTTTTTTTGGATGGATTTCATCATCAGATTTTCAATGTTTGAGCATGAATACAATTCAGTACCTAAAGGAATTTAGTCTATGCTGTAAGGAGGGTTTAAAGCACATTGTGGCAATGTATGTTTAATGATAATTCTGACTAATTTGCCTTTTTTTCATTGTTTCTTTGGGGACTTTGACATCAGTATTTGTGAATACTGATTTGTGCGTGTGCTGGGGAGTTTTTACGTCTGCTCCATGTAAGATTTTTTTATTTATCTTCCGTTCCATCCTCTTTCACAGTCATCCTGACAGACGAGGAGGTTCAGAGGAAGAAGGACATGATAATGAAGAGGAAAGAGGAGGAGGCAGCCCGGGAGGCGATGAGGCCACGTCTGAACGAGGAGCAGTCCCGGATCATCTCCAGTCTGGTGGAGGCTCACCACAAGACCTACGATGCCTCCTATTCTGACTTCTCCCGCTTCAGGGTTAGTCCGGCACAAAGTTTCCTCCTCTACCGCAACCACACTCAGTTTTCATTTATCATCTGTGCAGCCAAAATCACTTTGTTGTCCACCATAAATATGGGTGCAGCAGGTCATGATGTCATGCAACGGAAGGGAGGGTTCCCTGAAGCACGGCATCAGACCATAATGCTACGTTTCCCAGTAAAAAGCTAATTGATACAGAAGCAACTTTTCTTTCGACACAAGTTCCGTACAGCACAGTGTGCTTGATGTGTAATTTCAAGGTATCAGCCTGTCACCATAGAAACTAAATTCCTGAGAAGAACTGAGCAAACAACAAGAAAGTAATAATAGGATATGGCTACCATCTGCTGTGGTTTACCACATCATAACAGACCTAGGCATTCTCTCTTTTAGTTTGTGTCCATTACTATAAGTGGCAGTAGTGTAAAGTATGTATCTGTCGATACTTCATTTATACCATGGCCACTGAGAATACTTTACTTTGTTTGACTTGATCAACTCCTAGTGACTGGACAGTTCAACCTATGGCTGTAAACTGGAGGCAAGGACAGCACCAGTGAGGCTTAGCTAAACGTCTCTGAGCTCGCACTATGTGTGTGTGTTTGGAGTTTGCTTGAATCCTGACGTCCAAACCAAGCATATATGTGACCCCTTTGTAGACGGTGGTACTCCCTTGAGGAACGGTGGTTTAAGTTTTAAACAAAGGGATCAAAGTTTGTTATGTGTAAGTTAAAGATTTGAAATATCAGGTTCAGGTTACTTTTATTAGTACCCGTAGGTAGACTTGGTTTGCAATATAAGGCGAGGCATCCATCTCGACACACATTACAATCAACACAGACAACAAGACAAACATGACAAAAGTACACAGGGCTTACACATATGATAACATTTGGAGTGGCTATGGTAAAAGTATCATAATAAGCACATAATACACACTTAAGGGTGCAATTCCATCGACATTCCGGTTTCTTTGGCCAAAACCATTGTATACAACCATCGCACATTTGTGATTTCAATTAGTAACAACAGACACCAAAGGCGTTGAACCGCCCGACGGAGGCGCCGTATTTTCTTTCTCCACGTCACAAACTTGATACTTTCAGAGGACGTTCTCCCCGCGGATCGCAACAATTCGGTCGTCCAGATGGAGGATGCAGATTGGATGGAACGTCTCAAAACACTTCTCCCTTTGTCTGTTATCTGTAAGCAGCAAGTGTGATTCTAGCACACACTGTGCAGACGGATACTAAATTGTAGGTGTCACTGTGGGCTGAGTGTGAACCTCTTCAAAATGAAGCCCTCCATCACAGTAGATCAGACCAAAAAACACCGAGGTGTACTTCACAAGTGATTAGCAATGGTTTCCTTCAAATAAATAAACTGAGACACACTAAATAAGAACATGACGATGGCCACAAACTGATACTTTTCATGGAAAACACCCAGTGTCGTTGCTTTTATGCGGTTGATATAAAAGCAATGACGAGCCCCAGCAGTGCATTGAGTTATGAACGTGTGGCGCTGCTGTATTAATATTTGTGTTCCCCTGTGTGTGTTCACAGCCTCCGGTGCGTGAAGGCCCAGTAACACGCAGTGCCAGCAGAGCCGCCTCCCTTCACTCTTTGTCCGATGCCTCCTCTGACTCATTCAACCACTCACCTGGTGAGCGTCATCCTCCTCCTCTTCCTCCTCCTTTTCCCGTCCCTGTTCCTTTCTCATGCTTCAGGGCTAACTTCACCAAGGACACAGTTGTAAAGAACTCTGTTGAAACAGCAACCATCTGCCCACTGTTGACCTCGGCTCTCTTACTAAGTTTTATTGTGCCAGTGAAAGCCTATTCATAGTCTATGTACAGTTGTACAACCGCTACTCTTTTACTTAGCAAGGCCTCTCACTGGAGAAACAAGCACATGGGCCATGCATGCATCAGTGTTTCCCACAGGATTTTGTGAGACTGTGGTCGGTGGACTTCAAACCCTCTAGGGAGGGCAAGAAAATTGAGTGCATTTTAAAGTTAAATGCATCAATGTGGTGCACTTTGAGAGTACAATTAAGAGCCTAGAAGCACAAAAACGTGGTAAATGAGACAGGGGTCCGTATTTTTAGACAACCCCTGATGCACTCGGAGGAGAATCGGACCCCGCCCCTCCCCTTAGGCACACACCACCCGTTGATGAAGTGTACAAATATTTTCAGTAATTAATGGGAAACACTGATGCATACTTCTTACACTCACGACATGAAACTCAATGTGTTTAATGTTACATTTATTGCGAAGGCTGTTGTATATTTACCTATATACAGTAGCCTGTTGTCCTTGATGGGTGGGACGTGATAAGTGCAATTTAAAAGAAGTGATTATTTTGGGGTTATTTCATGTAAATATAACGGCATATCCACAGGTCTTTAAAAGTCTAAAATGGTCTGCAATTACCAAAACAAAGGCTTTAAAATCATACAAACAAAATCATATTTTAAATGTTATGTATATTTGTACTCATCTACATTTTGTGTTAATATAGATTTTTCTTATTTTGCTCATTTTGTCTTCAAAATGATAGCTTCATTATAGTTGTTAGTCGTCCCAAGGCAGAATGCCAATAAAGAAATAAACTACTTATTTTGCCAGCTTTTTATTTCTATGTTGATTTTATTGATTTTCAATCTGTGAACTCAGCTCCACGTTGAACCTCTCGCTGGCTCTTTGCCTTTTCTGCGTGTTCAACATGCTTCCTTTGAATCACTCCCTTACTCTGGCTTTCTTTCCTCTGTGCTCATCTTGTCTCCTAATCCCCTCCTCAAACAGAGTCTGTGGACACCAAGATGAACTTCAGCAGCCTGTTAATGATGTACCAGGACGGCGCTAGCAGTCCAGACTCCAGTGAGGAGGACACAAAGCTTTCTATGCTGCCCCACCTGGCTGACCTGGTCTCCTACAGCATCCAGAAGGTCATAGGCTTCGCCAAGATGATCCCAGGCTTCAGGTACAAACCGACACACAGGAACGGGGGGGGGGGGGGGGCTGTCCCGGATACCACACAAATGTAATGTAGTACATTTTCTATAGTTAAATCTGAAAAACACTTGACCGTAAAATACAGCGCTGCAGCACAGTGGCTCTGAAGCAATGTCGGGTCTGCATCATTGCGAACAACCGACCACTAGACTGGCCGCTTTAAGCCCCATACAAAACATGAAGCAGTACTAACAAATGCAAACTGTGTTACCATGTTTTATACACGCAAACTCATGGCAGGGTAATCCGTCCGTGGTGTACATTTCAAGCTCCGTCACCAGCTTGTTCCCACGGTAACAGTAAAATAGGCTCCTTATAACTGTCCTTGGTCATTCATAAAAACAAATCCTATTCTTCAGAACTCTGAGAGCGACACCTTTCCACACGCAAAGCCTGTCGAATGCCTGTCCTCATATTTCACGGAGACGTCGCTCCAGAAGTCCTCAATTTGAATAAAGTGATCAATTTGATTTTTATGTTTTACTTATGAACTCAACTGTCTTTAATGAATATAACTTGTCAGTGTAGGCCTCCCTCTATGTGCAGCAAGCGGTAGAGCAAACAGTGCTTTTACCGCAGTGTAAATGATGTTTTTGGAAGGCTAAACAACAACAAGGCCCAATCCCAGTCTCCACCCGTACCGACTCATGGACTTTGAGACGCGCTCCCGCAAAGTCTGTGAGGGTTTATTTCTGTCCCACTGTCAAAGCATCGAGTGTTTGAGGGCTCTCTGGAAGACATTTTGAGCCCTTTATGAACCCTTTCTGTAAATCAGCATTAGATGCAGACTTTGCCAAAGGGAATTACCCACAAATCATTGCAATGTGACGTTACACACGGGGAAACCAGAGGAATCATGGAGACGTAAACAAAGAGGACGGCTCATGTGTGTTCAGCCTGGAGTATTAAATGTACACAGAAACATTAAGGAGTAAAGATGGAACAAAATATGAACATGAAATCAGAAGATATTTATTTATTTATTCATAAAATATTTGATTTTGTCACTGAAGCTGTTTTGATAAAAAACGAGTAAATAGATGATCTGAAGTTACCTCATCTTGTGAGGAAAGAGCCTGGAAGACGTTCAAATCAGGGAGTACAAAGTATAAAATAAATACACACAGTTGTACATCATATTTGTGGACGTTGTCATAGTAACGTGATATGTCGCAGCAAAGTGCTGTCCCGTTCATATTTCCACCATTTCAAGCCCTCACAGTCTCTCACACTCACCCACTCACCAGGTGACGTCAGTGAGTCCCTGAGGGTTCAGGGTTTGAGGCTTTAGGGGGGACGCTGGGATTGGGCCCAAATATGGATTGAAGAATATTTGGTGAGCTAAAAGCAGGTTGATCATTTTGGAAATGATTACGTTTATCTATCTATATCTAATAATATTAGGGTAGCCTGATCTGTATCTGATACTGTGCAGAAATACCTGCTTTAAACACAATTAATAGAACAAATTTGAATGTCATCTTTTTAACTGTAGCTGCAAACTATTCAATAAAGCCCTGGAAACAAATGCTAACTGTGTTACCATGTTTTATACATTTAATCGACAAAAAGATGAATCAATTAATTAAAATATACATTCAAATCCTCAGATTGATTGATATAAAAAAAAGAAGAAGAAGCTTCTATTTGCAAACCGGATCAGAACTGTTGACCTTTGATTGGCTCAGAAGGGCTCTCGTATAGATATGCAATATCAGTTATTATCCATTCATCATAATCTGTCCATGTTGAATCCCTATTAACCCTGCAGCTATCTGCTGCTTTACCGAGTTCTGGACACAAAGGCTAGCAGCCCGAATGAGCTCCTCGCCCACACGCAGAGCACATGGGTTTGCCGGCTCCGTTAATGCGGGGACATTGTTGGGTAAAGCGAGATTCTATTATCACTCCCGAACAAACAAGCTCTTCCTGGAATACGCTGGAACAGGCTGTCGCTCTATCAACGCATGCTGCGCCGAGAGATAAGTTCATAAATGTATGCACATACACAGCCCACGTAATAAAAGAATAGAGGAGAGCCATATGGGTGCGCATGATGCATGTGTGTTTGTGTGTTATGAAACGGAACGATAATTGTTGACGCGCTAGCTTTGCATTTACCTACATTTAGTCCTGCTGCTCACCTCGTTGTGGAGCCCGAGTCTCAGCTGTATGTAGTATTTCCTATGGGAATATAGAGTAAGAGTGTCTGGGAATACATTGTTTACCCTGAAGATGCTGCAAAAAATATGATAACCTGGAGCTCTATGCAGCTCTAAGCATTGACTAAAGGTGTTTTCGGATGTGTTCTCATCCTGGACCTCTAGATTAACTCCGGTGACACCCTTAAACCTCAGGGCAACTCTGGGCGTTGATTTGTGAAGCACTTCTTGAAAGGGTTTACCTTCTCAGTGAATATATTTGAAGCAATTGTATCGTACAACAACATTTGAGGTGGTTCCAATACCAGTATGAGAAATGGCTCACACACAGCCTAAAATGTTCGGTTCGTTATCGGCGATTATGCAAGTCCATGCACCAATCTGATATCGCCTTATCGTATCGTTTTTTCAGCTCATTTATGCTACACAGTAACAAAACGTGTCACTCGCTACCAGATCCAGTCGGTACTGCACATGTGCAAACTGTTACTACACACCCTATTTTGTCCCTGACTGACAAAAAAATGTCAAAACTGTTGAATTCTGTTCATTCAAGGTCTCGAGGCCTCTTACACACCACGTCAATACCTTGTTTTTGTCATCTACGCTCACACAGAACGTGAATATTAACTTAATTAACTAATTCAGCCATAACAAAGGCAGCGCAGTGCAGATCCACTCCATCTGTTCTTGCCTTTCACAATGAAAGACTAAGACGCATAAGTACACTGCGTAACTGTTTACCAGAGGGAACTCAAATTCACTCATAATATTTTGCTGAAAGGAAACTCAATCATATAGATTACATTAGCTCAGGCTATACAACAATTGACCTCAGACAGACGTTGCTCTGGGTCAATAGGATCCTGGTCGTTGGTTCCTCTGCCTGCACAAATCTATCTGTCGAACCTTTTTGTTTCAGAAGGGTTGAAGCTGTCGTAAAATTGGCCTTTAGTCCGCAGCATTTGATAAATACAGGCAATACTGTTTGACTACTTTTTTTTTTTTTTTTACCTATGCCTCATATACTGTAACACTGCAGCGATCCAATCAATTCAGTTCTTCCCTGGAATAACTGCTGCAACAACAAGAAAAGAAAAAGACGTTCTATTGAGTGCAAAGTGAATCCGTAGCATCAGAAAACGCTTTTTGGCTTTCCTCAAGTCACACCTGCTTCTGTCAGTGAGTGGAGATACACATACTGTAGTACTGTATATACAGTCAATATTAAATGTAACATAGGGGGCTCTGCATGTGCACTGTGTGTGTGTGTGTGGGCGCTTTTATGGTCAGCCTGGGGTTGGAAACTGTTGCTACAGTAACCATATAATACATTAATACATTCATTGTGCTTGTTGTGCTTCTAAGTCACCACCACACACACACACACACACACACACACTCTCAGACATGAACAAACATTTACGTGTAGGTGGTTAAGTAGAACCTTCTGACAGTTTGAGTGTTATTTTGCCACGTGGATAATTGCAATCAGATGCAAAAGAAAACGGCAAATTGCACTCAGTATCTTTTGTGATCGGGCAGATGGAGTTTGCAAATGATGCACAATCACGGTGCTGTCAGCTGCCGCGATTCGTTCTTTGTGAAGTTTTGCACTCAGTGTTGTTTGCCACACATTGCTCACCGTGGATGTAGAAAGAGAACTGGATACAGTGTTGGAGGCGCGCCCCGCTCATTCCTATGAAAGTGGCGCATGAAGCCAAACATTTTCGATTTGGGATTGTAACAATCAGATGGAATGACCCGGATCTTCTGCCAATCTGAAGCATCCATGGGTTTCCTTTAACCCCGCCTCCCAGCCCTCGGTCCAGCCTCGTTCTCGGCCTAGGAAAGTAACTCCGACACAGAAGTTGTAATTACCATTTGGAAACTATGTCAAATTTGCTTCCCCGCCCGGTGCTCTTGCTTTGGGCTCGAATAGCACACACCAACCCCATGCCTACGATAGCTCAGACAGTAGACAGTTGTCTCTGTCCACTGTCTGATTTGATGCCGAACTCTTAGTCATACTTTTAGTCATACTTTTGGGTTGATTCATATTTTTATTTTTATTTTTAGTCGGACCTGATGATTTTCTTTTTTTCTAAGAACTGTAATTGACAGCATACACAAACATTTTTGTAACTTTTCTTTAAATAAATTGTATGTTCATCAGAAACTCTTCCTATACAACTAAAGCAAAACTAAATATACATGTTTTTTGAGGAGTTCATACCATACAAAGCCCTGAAGTTAAAAAGCAAAATAAAGAAAAGTCAAATAAAGCTGAAGCTGAAGTAAAGACTCCACCAAAGACCCCCCACTCTTGTCAGAAGTGTGAATGCTCAAAGCTATCAGTGCCTGTGAACATTGATCCAGTAACATACCATATCTGTGAATGTGTGTGTTCCAGAGAGCTGACCGCAGAAGACCAGATCGCTCTGTTGAAGTCGAGTGCCATTGAGATCATCATGCTGCGTTCGAACCAGTCCTTCAGTCTGGAGGACATGTCCTGGAGCTGCGGGGGGCCGGACTTCAAATACTGCGTCAACGACGTCACAAAGGGTCGGTCACATCTCACTGTTGATCCCCAAACACAAAAAAAAAAAGAAGCATGGCAAGAGTGGACCTTGTTTTTTTGCCTTTTACCTGCGGAATCAGTACATAAAGACAAAGACTTTATGTACTTTAGCAGACTTTAAAGACACAGGCCTTGCTTATTGATGACACATCCTCTCAGTACACCCACTCACACACACGTACATGCACACACATCTTTTCTTCCCTGGCTCCGGAAGTTTCCCACGAAGGCTACAGCATCAAGCATTTATTTTTCTCCCACCTTATATAAAGTAACCTTACATGATCACACACACACACACACACACGCACACACACACACACTGCGTTTTCTATGCACACTTGCATTATTACTGTGACATTTGTACTGCAGGTATTTTCATGGAAGCAATAAAGCAGCCGCCAACACACGCACTCCGCTTTTATTCACTCACACATGCAGGGCAGGAAGCAATGCTCTCTGTATGAAAATACAAAGGGAGTAATGATTCATCCTTGAAGCCCACTGCTGTATAAAGTGTGTTTTTCATTTATGAATCAATAAAAAAGCCTCTCTTAGTGGCAGAAGATGCAACCGACTGTGCAGCACTAACGGTATGTTTCTGTGTCGCCCCCCCCCCCACCGTAGCGGGTCACACTCTGGATCTGTTGGAGCCGCTGGTGAAGTTCCAGGTCGGCCTGAAGAAACTCAACCTGCACGAGGAGGAACACGTGCTGCTCATGGCCATCTGCCTGCTCTCCCCAGGTACTGCTAGTGTTGTGTGCTTTTTTTTTTTTGCCAAACAGTGGAGCAAGGGGGGCTGTGCCGCTTGCTGAACAGCCAAGAATTCACACATGTGGTGAAGGATGTTTGTTAGTGAACGAAATCACTGAAAGAGGTCAAGCAGCAAGTCCCACTTCAAGAATAGGCGATGAGTCATTCCCCATCTAGAACATGTGAAAGGCTGTCTGGTTCCACTATTAAATGCCAAAGAGCTTTGATAAATGTTTCTGTTCAAAGCCTTCTTTCAAGATGTGAACCAATTCAAGCACAGAAATCTGAAAATGTATTCATCTCCAAAGAGAAAAGGCTGCTCTTTCACTTTAAAACTCACATTATAATGCACTCTATATAATAAATATATATATACGATGAATTGCAAAGCTACGCAACCAGTCAGAT
Source organism: Pholis gunnellus (assembly GCF_910591455.1). NCBI lineage: Eukaryota > Metazoa > Chordata > Actinopteri > Perciformes > Pholidae > Pholis > Pholis gunnellus. Next base: position 21,451,777 of record NC_136536.1, on the reverse strand, counting down.
ATATACACATTAACACAGTAACGTGGTTAGTGTGTCTTATGTAGTTCTGTAGTGGACAGTATTGTTTCACCTGGGCTTGAACGCTCCGCTGTGAAGCTAGCGCTAATGGGAGGGAGAGGCCTTCCTTTTGATTTATCGTACAACAAAAGCCGTCATTATTTCTGTTGAAAAGCTGAAAAACGCTGAATTATGTCCGGGCCTGATTCCCCTTGTAGCTGCTTGAGGACGGGAAATGTGATTTTTGAATTCCAAAGCTCAAATCAAATTTAAAAAAAAATGGGGATGCAAGAGGCTCTCGAACAATGCCACTCTCAACTGCCCATTAAATAAGCCAAATTCAAAATGACATACATTTTGTAATAAGTGTAACAATAAGCATGTCTATAGACCCAGATGACAGTCCACTACAACAAACCGTCCTGACTGATCCACCTGAACCTTACCCTGCTTTCCTTTTCTCCCTGTGCGCCCCCCCCCCCATGTCAGACCGCCCCGGCGTCCAAGACCACGGCCGCATCGAGCAGCTCCAGGACCACCTGTCAGAGACGCTGCAGGCCTACATCCAGGTGAACCACCCCGGTGGGCGCCTCCTCTACGCCAAGATGATCCAGAAGCTGGCCGACCTGCGCAGCCTGAACGAGGAGCACTCCAAGCAGTACCGCTCGCTCTCCTTCCAGCCCGAGCACAGCATGCAGCTCACCCCGCTGGTGCTGGAAGTGTTCGGCAGCGAGGTGTCATAGCGGAGGAGGAGGCGGCGGCGCGCTCGCTCGCATGCACACACACACACACACACACTGATAAGCAACCCTCACCGCCCCTTTCCCCCCCGAGAGAAACCCTAAGCCCTGATACACCTGGGCGTGAGGGAGAAAGATGGATGATCGGATAGATAGACGGTTACCTTCACCTCTTCATCATCACCTCCCTATCCTCCTCCTCCTCCTCCTCCTCCTCCTCCTCCTCCTCCTCCTCCTCCTCCTCCTCCCGAACCTCAAGCTGCAAGATCCAGATGCCCGGATTTATGGATTCAATACACCTCAATATGCTCTCAGATAGCCAGATTGTATTTTAAAGCTCGGGATTTGCAAAACACAGCGCCGCATTAAGTCAGGCAGATATCCTTGACTCATCGACATCCACAACAGACCCCGATCCTCTCCAAATCCCCAAACTCGCCTCTTCCCATGAGTAAGTCTCTCCCCCGGACATCCCTGCTAGATTCCTGCCATTTTTATTATTTTTTTTTGCAGTGAAGACAGCTTGATGGATGTGATGGCCGTGCGCGCGACCCTCCTACCATCATCCTCATGACATCGTTCAGTGTTCACATCATCTTCGGTGACTGACGGGAATCTATATACCACGCTGCCACCTGTGGGGTGGAGAGCGATGTTGGTACACTCGTGTTGGGTAGCTATAAACTGCTGTTGACGGCAAAGTAATCAAAATATATGAAACATCAACATGGCCAGCAAGCTTACTATAATGGAATTTCAAAGCAGTCGGGCTGCTTTAGCCCCGTGTATCTGTGTATGTTTTAAAGAGAGGTCTCGGACGGTCGGCTGAAGTCAAGAGAAGAAGTTTTAAGTCGGAACGTTTCAGTGCGGGAACGGTGAGAGGATTTGGAGGAATGAGTAAAAGGAGGTCGGAGAGACGGAGGGATGTGCTACGCGTGGAATTCCCTGTTCACGAGACAAAAGGGAATTTCACAAAACAAGAATGTATGTATAATGCTATATAAATATAAATGAAACGTATAAGCTGATATGTATATACATATACATGTATGTGTATATATATGTATATATGAATATATATACATATATATGTGTATATATATATATTTAAGAAAGTGAAACATGGTTGCTTCCATGGAGGCAAATAGTTCCGAGTGTTGTATAATGTAGAGGACTTGGAGGCCCCTCCTCAGTCGTATGTGTGTGTGTGTGTGTGTGTGTGTGCATTTGTCTTTTGAAAGACAGCACACTCACAAGAAGAGCGCTGAGAAGTGTGTGGGGAGTCCTTCTATTTATGTGACGTGTGTACAGTATATGAGAATATTGATGGACCACAAGGGGGTGTGTGCAGGCGCCGGGCTGAGGGGCTTCGGTGCAGGGAAGCACGGCGTCGTTTTTTCTTTTTTCTTTTTCTCTGGGACCTGTGAATTTTGTAGACTGACACATGCAAACACGACGTCATGTTTCGTGGATAGTGACTATCCAAAAATATATATTTTTTATTTCCGGCTGGTTTAGATTGCTGCTAAGACAGTTAGCGATAGATAGTTGGACCGAAACCGACTGCCGGCTGTCTGCCTCAGGGAAACGTTTGTCTGGTGATGTTGTGTACGTGGTGTTTATGGTGTGTGTGGCGTAAGCTTACAATCATAAGACAGAGATTGTTTCGTTTTTTTTTGTTTTTTTTAAGCTCCAGGCATCACTGTGATTTCTAATCATGCTAAATAACAGCAGAAGTAAGCTAAAAGTGGAACTCTTTTTGAGATAACGATTACTACAAGATTTTCATTCCTAAACGATTCAAAACTCCTCTTATGAAATGGTGATCATTGTTGCACCTTCACGTTAAATGGCTAAAATACAGAGCCATGCGTGTTCAACCATTGTGTGATAATATCAGCCTTAATTTTTATTTTTTCAAATGAATAATCTACGGAAGGTAGCAATGTATAGTTGTTAAACAGTGCACAGCCTGTAGCGTTTTTAGAATGAATTCCTTCACATGATCTCAACAGCTGGGCAGTTTTAAAACACGGAGAAAGAACCTTTTTATATCAAATATAAAATCAAGCCTCATAGTTGTCACATCTTTATCATTTCAACACCAGCCACATAAGCGAGGTTTAGGATGTTACCCATTGACATCACTACATATCATATGTCTCAGCCGACACAAGTGCATGCTCACCCCTCATGCGGGCCTGGATCACCCCCTTGTGGACAAACTCTGTAAATACCACTTGCTAAGTCTGTACATAGTTTAGAGATTAATGTAGGCAAAATACTAAGAGAATTCTGTTGTTGATGGCGAGATGCTCTTGGAGGTATGGCACTATATGCAATCGGAAGATGGACTCTTTACATTGTGTTCAACTTGAAAGGGCAGAGTTTGGCGATCCTGGTCCGGTCGCTGAGTTGTTTCAGTGTGCGCTGAAGAAGATTGGCCACGATGGCTTTCTAACAGCCGATTAAAACCACCCAGCATTCTGCAAACTCAGATTCAACCAATTTTAGAGCAAGAAAATGGTGTGTTTTTCACAAATCAACACACCTGAAAGAACCTGGTTTCATACCAATACAGTCCCTAATAAATGGCCAGAATAGGTCCAACCCTGTATTGAATGACGCTCTTATAGTGCAATGAACAAGACCCGGCAATCTGATGTGTCATAATTGTAACATTCCCAGCGGGGTTTGCTTTGGTTGATCATTCCAACTGGCTGAGTCTCGTGCACCATGAACACTCTGAAAATCCGGCGGCACCCAACAACTCAGTGTCTCCTCACCAGGAAGCGTCCTCTCTGTCCGTTTCCAAGCTTATGGATGTACATCTTTTCCCTTTCTAAAGTCTATCGATAAGCTTTCGACAACTATACAGTATATTCATAATGTTTTCATTTTTTTCCCCCTTCTTTTATTTCTCTATTTTCTTTTGTTCCTTTCAAGATTGTCAATATGTGTCAGAGTTTGCTGTCTCTAGCTAGCGCTTGGCTTGCTGCGCTGTGACATCATTGTAATGAAGCATAGGTGAGACCTCCTGGATCCTTTTCCAAGAGCAAAGCGGTTAAGCTCCACCCCCCATGTTAACTTTGATTCTAAGCATGCGAAAACGGAATAGCCCTTCTTTTTTCTTTCTTTTTTTATAAAGATGCGGCTTCGCTTCCTTGTTTGGACTGGGAAGGGACACTAGCACTCACTCTCCTTCCTTTTCCATTTTTTTAATGGAATAAAAACAAAAAAAGACAATGCAGCTTTGTTTCACCTGGAGCTGCACCCTAAAGGGGAGGGGAAACCCCGTGGAGATCTAATCGTCTCATTTGTGGGTGGAAAAGGCAGTCCCAGGCTCTGAGAGAGAATGAAAAAAAACGCTACATCTGCTTTTCCAGAAGCAGGATGTCAAACACAATCAAGTAATCATGGACTAACACTGCCTCAACCGATTTACACGGGAATTAGCCAATGGCAAACAACCATCGCAGCAACGGCGTGGGCCGCGTACCTCTTCATTCACCATCCAACCATCTAACCTCTTCTTCTTCTTCTCCTCTTCTTCTTCTTCAATAGCCTATTATTACAGCAGGGTTACTCTTCATAGCTTTAACTCGGCAGCCGCTCAGCCTCTGCTTTCGTACAACTGTGGTGCACACAAGGGCTGATGGGAGTCTGAAGTTTAGTCAAACAGCTGCTGTGGAATTGGATCGTGTCACTTTACTGTGGAAAAAAAAAGAAAGACAATGCGGATATTGGCTCCTTTTTTTGTCCTGTTTGAACCCCGAAAGCCCTTTGGATTCGACTCCAGAAGATTGTGTCGAATCTGTATAGAAGACCTCAGTGTTTGTTTTTTTAAATGAGAATCTGCCACAGGCAGACGCAGTGGCGCGCTCTACAGGCAAGAGTGTGCAGTGACTGACGAGATGTCGCCTCCGGAAACCCAAAGTGTGACGCTACATTTTCTCACAACCTCTTGGAATTTTAGATTTTTTAAATACAAAAAATATATATATCATTGTTTGTTAACGAGTAGTTGTTGAAACACATGAGAAACTGGACTTTTTTACATTCAACGTTCTACATCTGTTTCAAAAGGAGTGCAGGTCAGGGCGACGGGGCGGGAGCGCGCTCGGTGGGACAGGCTTCTCTGAGCTCGGCAACATCGCGTTCATGCCGCTTTTTCGCCGCTCTCGGCCCCTTTCAGCGCCCCCCCCCCCCCCCCCCCCCCCCATCCCCTCAACCCATGCTCCACCTCAGTAGCCTTACTTATGGAAACCTCACTCAGCTGGAAACATTGAACAGATACCTCAATATTTTACAGGATGACTTTTCACAACAGCCTTTAAGGGAACCAAACATAGACTCATGCAACACTCTGTCACACACACACACACACACACACACACACCACAAATCTCTCTCCTCAGCAAACTTTGCATTGTTTTTTTTATTATTTTTTTTAACGTCAGAACCCTACAGGACACTAAAGAAGAAGGTTGTCCGGTAGAATCCTCTCGCCAGTAGACCAGTTAGTGTGTGAGTGGATCCCAATGTGTGTACGTGTTAACCGTCGCTTTACTCGCGTGGTCCTCATCTCTGCCTCCTATGTGTTTCCTGTTGTCTCTCTGTCTCTACAAACAGATGACGTGCCGCTACAAGCTCTGGCGCTGCGTTCAACCAAACATACTACCTCTTTATATATATATATATATAGCCGCAGCAATTTATTTTAATACTACGTTAGAAGGTTTTGTTGTGTATGTGTACATTCAAATTCATTTTTTTTTTTCATTTTCTTTTTCAAATGCTGGATGATTTTGTTTTACCTCAAATCTCAATATAAGCCTATAAAAGTCAATAAATCAGAGGCCTCGTGAGCATCACGTCGCGTGTTTGAATGCATGTTAACACATAGCAGCTGATTAGAGTTAGAAGAAAGCGAATTAGCATATAATTCCCCCCAAAAATCGCGAAGCTGTTAAAATAACAAAATATGCAAAATCTGTATCACTGCAGACGTGGAGAAGAAAATAGCACGTTGAAACAAAACACTGACTGCGTTTTAATCAAGCAGGCTGATTATTAAAGCATCCATAATCCAGGAAATTCAGATCTGATCAGCAAGTGCTGCTCTCTAGTGTTTGAGAGTCTGTGTGAATGGAGCCTACAGCCACAGAGGCGGGAGAGGGGGGGGGGGGGGGGGGGGCTCGCCTCTGATAACCGCCTCGTCCGAAGGTCCTCAATGGAAAACGTACTTCACGCCCAACGCGTTCGTCTCCCTCGTTCCGCTTGGCTTTGAGCAGCAGCAGGTTTCTCGTGTGTTTCGCTTTCCCTACAAACGTCTGATAAGGGTCTGTTACGTTGTTACGTCCCGTATTAAATATTCTAGATACGAATAGTGTGTATTCTTGTGTACTCTAACCCACCTCAGCACTCTGCCTTCTTCTAAAAGCCCTCTTAACTCTGGCACTGAGTCCTTCGTTCATTTGCTGCATCCGCTCAGCTTTCAGGTAACCAGGCCTCCGGACTATATGCTGTAAACGACGACGCGACGCGCCTTGTAGTGAACACTTCTCACTGTATCGACTAATGAATCACGCTTCAGCTCACGGCACGCGGGAAACGAAAAATAGGGAAATTTGTGGATTGATTGAGTTAATTCCGATCTTAAAAGTATTTAATATTTAATGGTGCCGATCTTTTATTAGCGTCAGCATGTTATTTGTTTCACGGCCTCATGGGAAAATAATACAATGAAATATCTTGACTCATTTGGTAAAAGTTACACCCAATTTATCTCCTGAATTAAAAGAAGCCCTTCAGAACAGATGCTTTTTTGTTTGATTAATTGCACCCTGGTAAATTATTCAAATTAGAAAGACTGAATATTGAACTTTAGCAGATTTTTGATCCGCGTTTGAACCCGAGGAGAGCAGTCGGCTTTTCTACCGTCGTAACGGGATGGGTTCAAGAACGTCATTTACTGCTCTGATTGCATTTCTCTGCTACCTCTTTAAATATGCGCCTGCTCACACACACACACACGCACGCACGTAAACAACTGCACTCACGCCGACCGAAAAAGACAGACACCGAACACAGCGCACTCACACTCAGACACACACACACACACTGCACATTTGTGTGCACTTATTTATCCTTCACCAGCAAATTGTTTGCCAATGATGCACTTGTCTTTTTGTCTCTAAAATGCTCTGCAAAATGTGTGACGTCCAAAATAGGTTTGTTGTCGTCATCTTTATTTTTCTTCAACAACTCTAATCTATATAGCAGTCCTGGGCTAGCCAGGTGGTTAGAAAAAACAAATTGAACATTAATTCACCCTTAAAACATATAGAAAGTTGTGTGTCTTTTTGAGAAAAACAAAAACATAAATGCACATATTCCTCAGCTCAGTTGTACCTTGGTGTGCCTAGAACCCACAGCCTTATTTTGGGACAATATCAGGGGTTTAAAACCAGAATACAGGACGGTCTGTCTCTGTATCGCTGACCGCTTTCATTTAGTTTCAGTAACAGATGTTTTCCTCTCTCCATATCCACACATTTGTTCGTTGCTTCAATGGTTGCATCGAGTCAGAACAGTTGCTTGCTCGTGGGAGGTGCATGTCCTCTGTGTTTTTCTGTGGGTTGCTCTTTTGTTTCATTCAGAACTTTAATTTATTCCCCTTGGCTGATTTGTTTTTTTTTCAGTGATAGTTGGCTCTTATAAAGTTTGGAGAAAAAAAATGATTTAAATGTTAAGAAAAAATCATGATTGTTGTGTAACAGAGTCCTTTTTATTATTATTTAATTTGATATCATTTAAGTCCAGCAGACCGTGACCTCCCATAGCATGAACTGTTCTCATCATTAGGAGAACAAAAGGGAAAATAGAAAAGTTAAAACGTGTAGTTTAATCTCAGCAGAGTCCCAAGATAAGTACCCTTTACCTTCACTCGTGCACACCACCATGCAGTAAAACTCACCGGACCTCAGTGCTTCTAGCAGAAACTTGTCTTTTCAACATTTATTGATGGCACCATCAACAGCCCGACAGATAAAATAAACTGTGTTCTACATACAGTACCTGAACCAACGTCTCTCTTTGTGCTCAAAATCACCGCCTGGTTTTTGTTTTTTTGTGTTGCTCTTTAATTTTTGCTCTTCTTGTCTTTGAAGTTTATTCATTGTACTTTGATTACATGCATTGTATGTAGTAAAAATACTGATAATGTTTTGGGGAAATCACAAATAAAAAAAGCTGTACATAATGATGCAAAACGTCCCTCGTGTTCCTGTTTCTCTTCTTTGAAAATGTCAGTAGAGGGCGCTAAAATGCCGCCGTAGTCATCAGCAGCTGATCCACTTGTAGAATAAGTGTGTGTGTGTGTGTGTGTGTGTGTGTGTAATTTTACATTTCCAGCAACAGGTTAGTCACACTTGACGAGAACAACAGTTTTCAATAATACGCCATTTAGCAGAAAGTAATAGATTCTTTATGATGAATTGTACAATAAAATAGTTTAGCTGTTTAATCTCAAATACTCTTCAGACACATGTATGAGGGCAGAATGAGGAGCCAATTAAATTCACTAATGTGCTTAAATAGAGACACTTAATGAAGGATTCTGCTCTTCCTCATGCAGAATATTGATGCTAAATATTCTTACTTTTCTTTTGAGATAAGAAGGAAACAAAAAACATACAGTTTATTTATAAATATATATATGTTTATTTTTTATTTCCTGTAAGAGACTGAATACTTCGATTACACGATGATAGGACATGACGTACAGTCCAAGATAGATCGGGCTCAGCATAGAATGATCCAACAAGAGCTGGAAAGCTGAGACCTCTTAAATTGTAATAATCATTTCAGAAATCTCTTTGATTGCAGACATATCTGACACTTTACTTACGACCAGCACTTCGAGCAGGATAAAACGAGCGCCTGAGTTCTTTTAACCGCTCCGTGGTCCAGGTCTGGTGAGCGGGAGGATGGCGGAGCGCCTGGCCTGTCTGGGATGAGAGTCATCCAAACATCATCAGGACCGTTTCCTCCCATGTGACCCCCGAAGTAGACGCCTCACATGGAGATCTGTTGACTTCCTGTAAAGAGGGGGGGGGGGAAGAGGATGGAGAGAGGCAGAGTGAGAGCCACAGTAGAGGAGGAGAAGTGGCCAACATGGATTTTAAGTTTGACCATTCTCATGACAAACACGAGGTCTTGACTGCTCTCGGTTTAGTGAGCATGTTCCTTTAGTTTATGCTAACGACCCAGCACCTCATTGGTTGGATGTTCTCAGGCCTGCAATCAACTACAGCAAAGCCGCCATCAACACTTTCACTATATTGCACTCACTGTGGTTTTCACCATAACTGCGTCTCCCACACGAGGTTCTCCTCCCACCGCCAACCAGATGCTGATGGCTCATGCTGCAGCGTGTTGATTGGCTATTATCTCGCCGGCTTTCGCGGCTCATCTAAAGCGATTTATACCGTCATGGATGAGACAGAAAAAGCCAGGCGTCTGAAGTGCTTCTGCAGTCACATTCCTGCATAATTACTGACACACGAGCGGTGTCGGGAAACTGGCTCAGACGTTGCTCTAACAGTGTGTCGCAACAATGCAACGAATCAGGACTTGATGATCATTTTCAGACACCCACCCTGAACCAAACAGGGCTCACACATGTTGGTTTTTGAATGCCATTGATATGTTATCCTGAGTTTCAGGATCTTTCAATTTAACCATTTTTTAAAATACCAAACCACGGTATTTCCCCCAGAATCAGATTTAGTCAGGATTGAAAAGCCTCTGGATCCCCAATTCGACGCTAAAACTATCCTCTAAAATCCAACATTTTGCATAAAAATTCTACATACAGGATTCAGAGCATTAATATAGCAGCAAACAACTATTTGCTAAGTTAATATATCGTGGAGGGGGAGGAGCTTAGGTTAATTGATGACTCTAAATTGCCCCTAGGTGTGAAAGGGAGCATGAATCTCTGCGATAATCTGGCGACCTGTCCAGGGTCCGGTGCCCCTCCCTCAGGATAACGCTGTTAGCTCTATCAGCGCTGTTGCCTTTGTTTGCACTGTTTGTGCTGTCAGCACCTTTTAGCTGCTATAGCCACCGGCTGAGCCGTCTCCATGTTGAGAGCTGTGTGGAGGTGATCGATACGCTCTGAATTCCGAATTGAGCACTTTCATGTTATTAGGTAAATGATAAGGCTGGAGTGATTCTGAATTTGTCTCACTGTCAACAAAACCCCATGAAGAGACGGTTTCCCCCAACCCCACTAGATCCCGATAAATGAATCAATCTCTAAGATCACCTCCCAGATGTATAGTTTCCTTTAAAAAAAGGGATCAATGTTTTTCTTAAACAACTGGTCGCTTTATTTTTTGGCAAACATCCCTCAAACAAGAGTAAATAGTGCATTTTTTGGTTGGGGACTACTTTCCGCAGTGGATTGATACACATTTGGTATTTCTGGTACCAGAGCGGTGTATGCAGAAGGGAGTCACCTCTAGAGTTACTTGTCTCATCTTCACATTACCATTTCCCAGCGCTGTGCAGCTTTTCCCTGTGGAGGAGGAGTGCTTTAGTGAATACGGTTCTTGTTTCTCCAGCCAAGCGTCCGACATCCACAGCTGTTGCGGCAGACAAATGGCGAAGGAGTTGAGTCTTTAATATTTCATTTATATTTATGCCTCCTATTTCTCACAGTTAATCAGGCCCGTGCTCAAATAGCCTGCCATCTTTACACAATAAATGTATAACGTAGTGTAACAAAAACAGCGACCGCCCTGCTTCTCACGCGCTCCACTCCGGAGTCTGGCTTGTCTGCTCTCATTCTTCATGTTGCTCTGCTGGTGTGGTTTCAAACAGGCCGTGTGCTGAAGCTGTGAAACTGAGGCAGAGCCCTGTACATGTTGATAATAATCAAAACCTCCTCAGATGTTTGCAAATAGAAGATAGCCTTTCTATGTCTCTGTCGAATTCTAACCACAAGTATAACCAGCTGAGCAGATGTCACTTGTTATCTGCCGCAGGCGCTGCTGCGTTATGATTTTCCCGGTATGAAGCTAGTGGGGAAAAAAAAAAAAAAAGATGAAATGTGCAGCGAAATTTCCCGAACTTTCATTTCCAATAAATAGTTTCAATTTCAGGTATTGACGTGTAATCACCAGATAAGGTGAGTTGTGGTGTCAGCAGTCACGAGGCCACATTAGCGTTCACTTTGAGTCGTTTGCTCTGTGTTGGTCTCCACCAGCTCTTTCGAAGAACATCTGTCTCTTTAGCCTTTTAAACGTTCCACTGTGGTCACCAGAGAGTCCTTCGACTATTTCTGTCTGTGTTGTTCGGTGCTGAGCAGGTAGTGGATCGTGGATTTCTTTACTTTATTGCTGACAGCTGAGGGAAATAGCAGAGTTGGGTAATAATTCTCTGTCGAAAAAATAAAGAATAGTGCAGCTTTAAGTAGTTAGAAAAACCAAACAAAAACGTTGTTCCACACTGTGTGACAATTTCATGTCATCCAACGTCTGATTCCAGTTACAATGTTTTTATGGCTGCTCTACGTCAAAATGCAACATTTAGTCAACTTGACAGTTCAAGTTCTGCCGGGTTTGAACAGTTGTCGGCTTTACAACGTGTTGGTTTTGAAGGACCAACTGGTGGGTTTATGATGACTGAGACATCTTATTTGATTTTTTTTCCCCTTCTTGTTGAGAATTGCTCCACAGCTGAACTCATTGTAAGTCAATCTGAATAAGAGCTTCAGCTAAATGTTATGAGGAAACTGAAGGTTGGGGGTACGCACACACCTGTGACATTGAGTTCAGAGGGGGGGGGGGGGGGGGGGGGGGGGGTTTGAGCATTCATAACAAGGAGATCATGGGGTTACAGAAAGGGGGGGGGGGTGGAAGGAGGGAGGGAGGGAGGACGAGAGAGGCTGCGGTAACGTTGCTGACGCACATGTGAAACATGGAGGGGAGGGAGGGATGGAAAGGAATCTCTGGCAGAGATCACCAAACCTCGAGACGAGGTCAGAAAGCCACTGGCGACATGACGAACACACACACACACACACACACGCACACACTTGAGTCGGGGTAGTAATAATAACAGTAAATAGTAGTTTAATAGGTGATAATCATCGATGGGGTTGCGATCGGGAAAACCAAGAGGAGCGAGGGAGCGGAGTGGTGAACCCTAACCTCTCTCTCACACACACACACACACACACACACACCTCACACACACACACACCATCACACACACACACCATCACACACACACACCTTTCTTCTTCGAAGACATTATTATTTTAGTTTCTCTCTCTGGGTCAGCCTTCTGTCACCACTCCTCTGTCCCTGTTGTTTTCCTTTGTGTGTGTGCGTGTGTGTGTGTAGGTGTGTGTGTGTGTGTGTGTGTGTGTGTACATGCATTTTGACATGAGCCAGTGTGTCGAATGGCTTATGTTTTGGATGTTTGTGTAGCTTTGTTTGACAGTTTCGCTGAGCATTTTTTGTTGTGCAGCGTTTCGCTATGAATGTGACACACACACACACACACACACACACACACACACACACACACACACACACACACACACACACACACACACACACACTGTTTTGTGTTGTTTCTGTTTTCTGCTTTCTGTGTCAGTGTGTGGGTGTGCCTCTCTGTGTCTGTGGAGGCTTGCATGACCCTACAAGTGTTTTTATTTTAGCGCGGGTGTGTGAATACATGCATCTGTGTGTGCAGTCTTCGTGCAAGTGAGACAGATAGTCTCATCGGTATGTATACGGAGTACATATGTGTGTGTGTGTGTGTGTGTGTGTGTGTGTGTGTGTGTGGTTACATGCTTATGTGTTCTGGCCAGTCGGAGCGTGGGAATGCGGTGGAGGATTTCTGTGGTATTTTTAATGTTTGTTATTAAGTATTACCACAAGGGACCACGACCAAACCCCAGGCACTCCTCCTCTGCTCCTCCTCCTCCTCCTCCTCCTCCTCCTCCTCCTCCTCCTCCTCCTCCTCCTCCTCCTCCTCCAGTAACAATGAAAACTAAACCGCTTGGTTTAAATAAATCTCACACTTAAGGAAAAGGCCAAACAAATTAAGTCAGAGTCAGGTCAAAATAACCAGGGTAACACAAGAAGTGAAGCAAAACTATGTTGAACAGAATGACACACAGCAGCAGGTGGAGACGTTAGTACTGGAGTGATGACAACACATTGGTTCACTCACGAGTTATGAAGGAGCGATGGAGGGACAGACAGACAGGTGTCTTGAACGCACAAATTGAGAATGGTGGTGAAGACCCACTGGTGGCTGCATGGAGTAACACAGTTGGAGGAGATATTTTGGACTCCCCTGGTTCCCTTAAGTCAAATTCCAATTCACTGTCTCCATAAATGAGTTATGTATTCACAGTTGAAGCACTGCTATGGCTTGGATGGATAGGAAACACTCGCGGTTGAGTCATCATGTCGACATAAACTCTTGAGAAGTGAAGCTAGTGATTCCCAAGATGCATTTCAGCAAGTATTTTGTTTTGTGCGCCCGTGGCAAGCTTAAGAGTGCAACTTTACTTTTGGCCACTGAGTTTCAACTATCTACCGCTCTGATTCCCGCCTCTGATTGGCTTCTTCTCCATAGTGACCAATCCTCATGGGTATTGTATTTATAGCCGTCCGTCATGTCAGGCTGATGGACAAAACAGGATTTATCCTGCAAGGTTGCCCCAGCGGTCACTCGCTGTATTGCAAAGAACGAATTCCCCGCATCCCAGAATAAAACATTTTCCTGTAAACCCCTGTTCTAAAAGACAGAGACGTCTGTGAAACTGAGAGCAGGACACCTCAGACTGCAAGCAAGGTCAACTATTAGTCTTCATGTGTTGAATATTGTTGTATTTCTAAAATTGTCCTATAGTGCCCAGAAAAGCGATGTCGTCATCCCAATGTAAAGTCTGTGGGATGAGCGGGAACGTGTGTGGGCCAGTTGGAGAAACACTTCATTTACTTCAACTAAGATATTCAGAGTTATGTAAGGTTAACATTAAGTTACATACCGATGCAAAAACACTACATTTTATAACTTTCTTTTCCCCATACCGATGCTGGCATATTTCAGAGGTTTTATTGTTGATTTAACACATAATCTGTATTCTGCATTTCATCACATGAGGGTCTACTAGCTCCAGTCCCGTGAATCACAGAGAGAGTTAAAGTCAGTTGAGAAACCAAATGATCTGATGACGTGTTGGTGCAGTTGCAGCCATAAAAACAGAAACGGGAGTACTGAGAACAGTTCTTACGGCGATAAGCAGCGTAAACACTGAGTGTTTATCTCATCCTCCCTGATCTACGCACTTGATGTGTCTACAAGACACTCCAGCAGATCATCCTCTTGCTTTTGTCTTCATCTATCTATCCCAAACGTAAACCCAGAGTCCCATAGGGCTCCTTAATAGATTCTAAAAGCTCTGAGAAGAGGTCATGCTTGACTGAAAATGATGATGACTGTCCATTCTTGATTCTTACAGTATGTCCCACCTACTCTGGAGTCAAATCTAAAATGAAGAAAACCAGCCGTCCTCACGCAGAGTCAACTTTGGTTTATTGGTGTATTTAGGTTTGATATTAACGTTTGTGTCAACCATACATTTCAACTTCATTCCTCTGCAGTTTCCCTCGTCTGGCATTAAGCTGCATTATGCTCTCTTGTTCGGGAAGAGAAGTTCAAGTTTTGGGTGGAGCTGACAAAATGGAGGGATTCATCCCGTACAGTAAACATCTTTTCTTACTTACCAAATGTCATTATTCCCCCCCCCCCCCTCAGTTGGTGTGCTTCCATCCTTAAACTCTCACACCATCTAAATTCAGTTTCCAAAGCTTTTTTGTTTGCCATCTATACTTTGAATCCCAAATTCAACCCAGCACTTCCTCCTCGTTGCCCCAACCGGCTGATATGTCATCGTGGTAAAACACGAGTTTACTGCACATTTTATATTTATATGGCAAATTCCTCTTTGCCGCAGAAAGAGGAATTCAGTAAAACACTGCACGAGGGCTTATTTTTAGTTTGATATGAAGACTTACGTTTTTCTTCTGTTTTGCAGAAAGGGGTGATGGATCCCTTCAAATGACATGAGGTATTTTTAGCTTTAATTTGAGAGTCTTGTCCTTCCTGTGTCACATTTCTTTTAAATCAACATCAAGACATTTAAAGCATGTTTCATGTGATGTTTAGGTCACTGTTTATAGTTTTTACACTGCAGTCCTAAGTAAACTTTTCCAGTGTTCATCCTGGATGTGTTTACAGTGTGTTGCAAACTTTTGACAGGAGTCCTCGCATTCCCCCATCAGCCCCTGTTTTCCTTTTTATGTCATCCATCTGTTCCCAACTTTCTCCATTCCTGTTTGTTCCCCTCATCTCCGACTCCCTGCCTCTCAGCTATCTTTCTCCTTTTCTTTGTGTCTATTTTTTTTTTTTTTTTTTTAAAGAAGTATGTGAGAGCGCAATCACAGAAACTCCAAGCTTTTCCGCACAAGCAGCCAAATTTATACTCGTGGTTGTTTTTTTTTTTTCCCCCCGCATGTTTATTTTGGGTTTTCTTGAGGGACGACATATCTGCGGGGAAAAAAAAACCAAACGGCCCAGAGCGGGTGCTTTCCCTCTGGGGAACATGGCGGCGCGGGGTAAAAATAGGAAAGTCTTTTTTTGGGGAATGGAATTAAGGATTGGTGAGCAGCCTCCCGAGGGTCCCGCTCGCTCAAAACCGGGATGGGACGGGAGATATCATCACTCATTTATTCCTTTGTATGTTCTTTTTTTATTTTTTTTCGTTGCTCGCGTTCCAAATGTGAAAACAACAATTTGGGTCTTGTTTTAGACACAATAGAAAAGTACCACAGGCATTCGGTAATTTCTCACAACAATTAGCAACAGAACATGACATAATTACGTTACACATATCCCTTTTATTCTTGTTTCCCTTTTTTTGCTGATTAAACAAATCACTTCCTGTCTCCTCCTCCACTTATCTCTTCTTTCTGCCCCTGTATGTAAATCTACTCCAAGGGGTGGTTTCATTCTCCCCCTCTGAACTCAATGTCACAGTGTGTGTGTGTGTGGGTTGGGAGGAATTCTGGGATAGGAAAAAAATCCTCCTCCGCTCTGACTTCTTGGTTTGACCTGTGTTTAACACGCTGTCTGCTACGGCAATCTACTACTACTACTACCGCGCTGCTGCTGCTGCTGCATTCATGGAAATGGTTCCTCTGCATGGTGGGCGACCTGCTCCGATTGCACCGAGTGGGATGGTGGGCGAGTGAGTTGTTTTGTGTTTTACTGCAGCTAAGCTGCGGAAGTATTTATAATGTCTCCCTTGGCTGATGTTGGCCTCCATCCAGCAACTGTCATCGATACAATGGAGGTTCTCCCCCTGCAAAACCCTTTGACCCTTCATTGTTCTTTCTTCACTGAAAAGGCAGTGAATGAGTTTGGAAGCTTGTCTTGCAGCGAGCTGTCAACACACCAGAGAAGATTTTTATCACAGAGTTTGTGTTCCATGTTCTAAATTCTGCAGTTTAACACTGAATATATGACATTATTCTACATAAAACACTACATACACTCATCCCTGATCATATCACCCTTTAGTTCACGTGTTTACCTTCTTGTTATCAGTTGAACAGGAACAAGCGTAACTCTTTATATTGTGCTTTTTGTGCATGCATGGCTACAGAAACACACGTGCACTATGAATTCTGGCCTTTCAGTATCAGGCAGCTTGAAGATAGAAGAGGTTCATTCAGTATGCGCATGACTTTCAGGCTCATTTATGGCGCTTTTATATTTAGAACAAAAGTATCCACTCATTTGTATTATTACACTCACACAGTCGGTCTACCGGTCACGATGAAAACTGTTGATTAATATCTTCTGTGGTTTCCATGAAAACAACAACAACACCCAAAAACAAATAGGGGCATGATGAGGATGATCTCAGGCATTACCAGGCAAGAAGAAGGGCCAGATAAGGCCATATTAAATATTAGTAATATTCCTTGAAAACAAGTTAAATGGTCATGATTTATATCTGGTGGGTGGGTAAATGCTGTGTATGTGTGTATACAAAACGTGCTCGGGACCAGTCAGCGCCTATTGCCTACGTCTTACTTTTGTAGATAAATATTTTGAGTCTAAATGAACAAGTGATCTCGAAGGCGTGAAGATGAAACAGCCATTTCCCGATATACAGTTGCACTGAAGTGATCATTTCCCGTTTCATTCTGCTTTGTCCTGTAATTGACGCTCATAATTGCGTGGGCAGACGTGTGAGAACTGTGTTTCGAAATTTCGTTGGAAACAACAACAAAAAAGGGGATGTTGGCATCAGCAGATATTAGTATGAGACAGGTGGTGGACTGAGGGAGAAGTGTGATGCAGGGAACACTGTGGAAAAACTGCGGTTTATATGTGCAAACGCCAGGGAGGTAACTTCATCGCAACTTGATGCTTAAGCCAAGTATTGATGAGCACTGATTACTGATGTGATGCCTGCTCTTTCTCACAGTTCCACAGTAAGCTGCCTGCAGCGTTGCGTCCACGTCAGCACCGACCACAGCTTTCATCACTCAGCCGGTCACTTGGGTGCGGCCGGGGGGCTCAGCAGAGCTGCTGTCCCTGTGACTAATCAGACAAATGTGCACGCACACAAATATAAACAGCTTCATGCAGCGCAACAACGCTCATGCTGGCATTCGCACACATACAACTACTTAAAAAGGAGGCCGCATTCGCGAGTGTTTGCAGGAGAAATTCATATTCAAAACACGGTTTGAAATCTGTTTGATATACAAAGTGGTTGTGTGAAGGCTGCAGCGGATGATTGGAACCAGAAAACCGGGAGAACATAGACTCAAAACACCTAGAATGAAGACGCAGAGCTGACAAAGTGCACGGAAGACTTTGCATGGTATCATGAGAGCACAACAGGCACAATATAAACGACTGCTGATTTAAGGGCTTGTCGATGACAACTTATTATACTGACAGGATACAAGATTAATGTATAACTTTCAATAGCTTTCATATGTCTGTCCAATATGAAGCTCAAGCAATTAGCGGGTTAGCTTAGCTTCACATAATGACTGGAAACAGGGGAAAATAGCCAGCCCGTCTCACTCTCTGGTCAGACCCACTCGTTTACAGTCTTTATGCTAAGCTAAGCTAACTAGACTGCCATTCTTGGGAAAAATACACGTTGAGATGAATTTGTCTGTTTCATAGGTCATTTGACTTCAATCACTGGCTTTTGAAATGAAGTAAGTTCGTATCGCCTGATGTTTCACCCTTAGAAAAGCATCGATGTAATGTTTGTCCAATCACTGGATTATTTACTCAGCTGTTTTCACCTTCCATAATTGAGTGCAGAGCATTCTTGGAGTCAGGCAGGCTGGTCAGGACAAGGTCTCTGGCCTTCGACCTGGTCTGAGGGTGAATGGGTTTTTAAAAGCTTTAGTTGGGACTATTGCTGGACAGGTTTTTCATTTTTAAATGATGGTTATCTTACCATTTACCTTTTAAATGTTATTTTTTATCAAAGATGCACACAAACGACGTATCAATCAATTCATCAAGCTTGTTATCTGAATCCATCCTTTTGAGAGGCAACGACCGGACCAGATGTGACTTCGGGCTCCGCCGGTCTGTACTGGTCTGAAACTACTCAAGTGAGTCCTGGTCTAGAGGACTGTAATTCTTTGTGCAGCCACAGAGTCAAGGTCCCCCATCAAAGAGGAAATGACTTCACGAGACTCAGAGGCCTCTGCAGTGCCTGGGGGTAGGGCTGGTATGCGACACACACACACACACACACACACACACACACCTTCAAACCCGTGCGTTAATGTGCACTGCAAGCCGCCACACACAAATGCACAATTTCAAGACACAAAGCAAACACAACACTGCAGGAACACACACACACACACATATAGGTACTTTAAATACACACACACACACACACACACACACACACACACACACACACACACACACACACAGTCTGGCCTGTCGGGTGCTGGGCGCGTTATTTATTTTTGCTAGCCTGTGTGAGAGTTAAAAATGGAATGTTTCAGCTACATAAAACGTTTCCTGTTTTGACGACTCCCTCGCTGAGCTGTTCCCTCAGCTAAATAGTCCCAGAGCACCACGTAACGACACACAGGGAAAATGTGTGTGTGTCAGTTTCTACATAAACAGTGTACGTTGACTCATGGGTATCCTCCGCACGCACGCGCGTGTGTGTGTGTGTGTGTGTGTGTGTGTGTGTGTGTGTGTGTGTGTGTGTGTGTGTGAGTGTGTGTTAGTCTGTGTGCTCGTGTGTACACCGGTGGGCATTCTTGTTGTTCTTGTTTGTGTTACATGGTTGCTTGCCTGCCCTTTGTGTGTCTGTGTGTGTCTGTGTGTGTGTGTGTGGGTGGGTGGGTGGGTGTGTGGGGGTTAGGGGGGTGGGCTCCACTCCCGCTGGGCACCCAAGTGGCTCTCTGAGTCAATAAAGGAAGTTCTGAGAGGTGCTGCTACAGATGCATCTGCTTCAAAAATAACCCGGGCCCCTTTTATTGGACCCTCACTGACCCCCAAACGCTTCTTTCAAACTCTTTTCTGTTTGGAGATCTCCCTGCAGAGCCACAGAAGAAATGATGCTGTCACAGGACGAGTTGCTCTCTTCGTGACGTCACTTCAAGCTTGTTGCAGGAAGTGCGTGTTGGGCATACATTTTGTGTGAAACGTGTAATTGAGAGCGATCAACTTTAACAAAAAGAAATGATTAAAAAGAAAGTTCATTTTTGACCTTGTAAACAGGAGTTAGATAATAAACTGACCGAGAGCTGCAACGATTCATCTCGATTGATCAGCGAGTATTTTGATAATCAAGTGATAGTTCATGTTTTTCATTCACATTTGCTGGAAACAGCATCTAAAATATGAGGATCTGATGCTTTTCTTTGTCCTTAACTGTAATTAAGTAAATTGAACAGTAAATCTTTATGTTTTGGACTGTTGATTGACCAAAACAAGCAATCTGAATACTTCACCATACCATCGCAGCACTAATCTCACCATAAGGACCCTTTAGTAGCCGCTGTGGAGCGTTCCATCATGTCACATGATCTTCATCACATCCTCATCAGCAGACTAGAGTTGTCACGAAATTTCCTCGTAGCGCTTCTCCTCTAAGTTGGCTTTAAAGCTTCAAAGCAGCGGTTCAGAGTTGACCTTGGAAACAGCAGCTGAGGGGCTGTCCTGGAGCTTTCGATCATGTTCAATGATTTTCATCAAAGCTCAGTTTTTAAGCTGACATGGAATAACGTTCCAAAGTAAGGGAGTACACAACACAGTTACACCAAAAGACATCATTCCTCTCACCGTCAGATTTATTTACCATGCAAACCTCCTTCGTAATGAATATTGTAATCATTTCATAGTTTGGATTCAAAACAGATACTCATCTAAAGGCAGGAATCACAGATACAGATCTTTATCCCCACTGCTCTCTGTCCAAATCACCCACAAGTGTTTCAGACATTCTGCTGACAACCCAAAGAAAACACAGGCACCTGCAGAGAGACGGGAGCCGATTACATCTCTACACTGTGACACTGTTGACTTGTGTCTCCGCGGAAAAATACGCACAACAAAGCACACAATCACACTCACACACACAGCTCCCACCCACTGCCTTTGAAACCACGAGCCCACAGCTAAGACAAAGCAGCATATAGACGCTTACAGAATGAATATACTTGTGCTGCTGACTGCTCTCATTACATGCATGAAAACACGCTCAAATGCACAGACATTTTATCTTCTCTTTCCGTCACTTGACACATTTGTCTTTCTCGCCCACAATTCTTCTCTTTGTCTACACACACACACACACACACACTCCCTCTTCCCTTTCCCTCCCTTGTCTGTAATCCCTGCAGCTGTTGCTCTTACTCACACTGCTGCCAACTCCAGCCAAAACCTGTGTGCTTGTGTGCGTGCGTGTGTGTGTGTGTGCGTGTGTGTGTGTGTGTGTGTGTGTGTGTGTGTTTGTGAGAGAAAGAGAGAGAGAGAGTTACAGAAAAGCTAGATTCTCAATGAAGGAAGCGGGACAGAAAGAGCGAGGGGGAGAGATGCGAATGAGAGGATGGGGAGATGGAGAGGAGGAATTAAAAATCCCCCTCCAGTTTCCCCCCTCAGGGAGCCTCCGTCTTCCTTTTTTTCCAGACCCATTGTGTTACCTCCTCACCTCCTTCCTCCGGCCGTCCATCGCCATATCCTCGGCGAAAGCGGGCTCCGCATTCGGATATCACAAATCCATCAGCCACATCTGGCTCCGTCGCGAATGTCGAGCGGAGAGTTTGGCTGCGTGCAAATACTAGCTAAATATATAACAGGGGTATTACATCTCCCAAGGCGGCTGTGGCTTGGATAGAACTCATTTTTGTGTGCTCTTAAGTGAACAGTCTGAGAAGTAGATATGTTTCCAAATGGGGATACAGCAACACAGGAAATCTCTTGTGTTTTGCTTTCTTTGCTCATTTTTTGTCCCTTTTCTCCATTAGAGCTGCTTGTCTGATGGTCAAACAGCTTCGCAATTATCGTGTCCCCCCCCCCCCCCCCCCACTCCCTATGAAAGCAAGCTTTTCTGCTGGTCATTTGCATATGGAGATACAATCACGATCTTGGCGGAATTTGAGACACCGAAAACGCTCACTAACACCAGGTGAAAAGGTGAAGGTCTGTGATCGGATTGTCAGATACAGACATATACGGATGCAGACTGCACATCAGATTCCATTTACATGGATGAATGCAAGGTAAATGCACGCAGAATGCACTGTGATCGGGATGTGATCAGATCAGCCAGACCACATCTGGAGGCGTCTTACTTAGCTCACAGGAAAGCCCGACAACAGCTCCGAGCAGTAAAGCTGGAGTTCCTCTCAAAAAGTACATCAGTTTAACCGCCGAGTTCAGGTCTCTGGGCGTGATCTCCATAGTGTCTTCACCACCTCTGATACCAGCTGGTGAAGATGACCAAAAACTACTTTTCACCACAGTTTTCCTGCGGTTAAAAAAAAGAAAAGAAAAGGTTACCAAGCTCAGAGTGTCATAACTTAGTGTCTCTACATAAATCACCCGACAGGTGCTGAAACTGTAGCGACAGAGCTGCTGTACAACCATGTGACGTTTTAATGGACTATATCAAATGTGCATGTCACATCCAGATGTCTAAATTCAGACATGCTATCGCACAGCAGACCCTAGACTACGTGCGAGCGCGAGCGCGCACGCACACACACAGTAGTTTAAAAGAAGAGTGACTGTGATGAACCTACAACACAGCTACCAATGTGTAGAATATTGAAGTTGAACTTGCAGCGGCACAAACCTGAATGTTCATTTCTCATGTAGGGCATTTTATAAATGTATGAATACTCAGCTGTTATAAGTCCTAAATAGGTCATTGGTGACCTCATAGTGTTATTTATTTATTATTCATGCATATGTGATGAGAATATATGAGCTTCCTGTTTTTGTTTTTTTATTAATTTCATCCACTCTCGTTCATCTTTTCTCAGCAGAGAACGTTTTGTTGCGTTCATTGGGTTATTTCCGACACTGTGGCTTGTTATAAACAGTTCTTGTGTGCTGGACAGAATGAACTGTCTTCGCTGCCTCCATGCAGCTTGTGTACATCACTGGCAGCATCATGTACACACTGGTGTTTGGATGAAACCAGGGTTTATTTACATTCAAGTTAGGCCGTAGCGACACACTGAAATATTAAAGTGTGCGCAGGCTGTGCACTCCTAACGATGTGTCAGGGGCCGCTTCATATCTGGTTTTGTCCGATTGGTCATCAGATCATCTGTCACCCCGACTGGTACTTGAGGGGTAAAAAGTTGATTTGCTTGAAAGCATGTTGGCAAATCTAGATTTGCGATTATCATTCATGTTTCCAGAGAGACGGCCTTTTCGTGTATGGCAGCTTTGTTGCCACAGCGACGGCACCCATGGCTGATTCGGACACGTCCGCTGCTTGGTAATACACACCGTAATACACACAGTCAAACAGTCACTGTTACGCCAGTGCGGCTCTACATTCTTGATGATCTCATATGTGCTATGGGTTCAGAACCATGTGTGTGTGTGTGTGTGTGTGTGTGTGTGTGTGTGTGTGTGTGTGTGCGTGTGTGTGTGTGTGTAGGTGTGTGTGTGTGTGCCCTATGTGGTTCACTAGCAGTGAAGAAAAAGACATGACCCGTGTTGGAAGGCTGCTGCTTGAGAGGCCAGAACCACACCACTTAACCTCTGCATCACGCACACCCACACACACACCCTTACCATTCACTGTAAAGTCCTCCAACATATGGATGCTATAAATTCAAACAGACCTATAAATTCTTCAGCGACGCACTTCCATTTTTTTCCGGTAGAAATGCTGTAACTCCTTCGGGTTCGATGCAGGTTTTTATAGGAAGTTAAAACAATAATTCTTCCCTAAAAGACAGCTGGCATGTTAAATCGACCGAGCTATAGACGAGCTGTACACTGTGACGGGGGGGGGGGGGGGGGGGGGGGGGGGGTCGTGCGTCTCTGTTACATTTGGTGCTCGCGTTCTCTTGAGGAAGAAAAATAAGCTTGTGAAATGTTTATCTTTATGAATGATCACGTCCTGGACATTTCATTCTTTACTAACAACACCGATGATGAACTGTGCTGAGGTAACACCGAAGGCTTGACAAGCGCTTTGTGGGACTTCATTGAAAAATATGATCAATGAAGAATAAAACTCAAAACAATTCACCCACCCAACGTCTCGGAGCCGAGACGCTTTCGGGCCCTGCTTCCTTAATTTTGCAGTCTTTCAGCAACTGCTAATGAAAAGATGAAAAAAAAACAACGTGTGTTGTTGCACATCGGGTAGTCGGTGAGTGAGTGCTGGGAAGCCGGGGAGTATTGCATGTCATCTAACACTAACATTCTTTAAGTAGGTCAAGTGGAGACGTGATTCCCAGCCTTTTCCATAAACCCACTGATGCAACGCTGACCCACAAAACAGCAGCAGCTGCTGGGATCAGGGGTCTGGACCCCATCTCATCTTCTCCTTCCTCCTCCTGCCTCCTCCTCCTCCTCCTGCCTCCTCCTCCTCTTTGTCCTCCTGCTCCTTTCCTTTACTTTGGTCGGTTTCACTTTTACTCCTAAATTAACCCGCGTCGTTACATCATTCTTTGTCAGTACTGCTGTGATTCTAACCTTAATAACCAAATAGTTGCCTAATCTTGACCCTAATCATAACCACAGCTGTTTATTTGTCTAAACTTTACCTGCATAGTTCCCCTGCAAGCAAACGTGGATTTGTTTGGCTTCACTCGTGCAGAGTGTGTTATTAGACTGGACTGAAGTTATTGCCTTTCAAGGTCTAGCTTAACAGAACTTGGCAAAAGTGTTTACGTCTGGCTTTCATTGCAGTGGCTATGTATAGGACGCTCCCACCCCTTCATTTGATCGATGGATTGAGTCAAAGATGTTCTAGGTGACAATACCAGCAGTGGGCACTCTTTTATATGCCCTGCGATTCGCCTTACATTCTACGGTTCTGGCGAGTAAATAAGGAAGTGTCGTGCATTCTCTTTACTGACCAGCAGGGGGCGACTTCTCTGTTTGCCAATAGAAGAGTGATTGTATGGAAGTCTATGAGAAAATGACTCTACTTCTCACTTGATTTATTACCTCTAACATGAGTTTATGGTCTCAATCTCTAGTATTAAGTCTTCTTCAACACAGCATGATGTTCATTTAGTAAATTGTGATCCAAGATGGCGACAGCGAAATCGTCGAACTCGAGGCTTCAAAACTGCAGTCCACAAACCAATGGGTGACGTCACGATGACTACGTCCACTTCTTATATACAGTCTATGAGTAGAACAGACCTTAAATTAACGTACCAAGACGGTCAGAGTCGCGGCCATTTTTATGTCTACCGTTGCCATTGCCACAGTTGTGGCTCACTTCCTTATAAACTAAGCCGACTTATCAAAGAGTGCAAGAGTAAATTGAATAAACAACCTTAATGCTTCACCTACACACTATTGTCACTTGTAAGAAAGCACTTTTAGCGGACAGCTTGTTAGTTTGCTATGCTTGCTAGCTTTATTGTTACATTGGTTACGGAAGACAAGCAGAACAGCGTGCTGGGGTATGTTGTCACCATAAAAACCAACGGCAATCGCCATTTTCTTTCGCTCTAGTCAAATGACCACAGAAAATAGTTCAATGTCCATTTTACTCCCATTCTAATTCTATGGGTACAGCACATGCACGGTGAAGTCTGGTCTGCATTATCTTAGAACATTTGGATGATTGATTTGTTTCCCAGAGGCATCCACAGTCAACCTTGGGACATAATACATTTTATTCGTAAAATAAAAGTATGAATCACGCAGACTGTGCTATTAAATTAATCTTTTTCGACATTTAAATTTGAGCATACATATAAAGCAACTGAGCGGACACCATTCCTTTAAGGTACATGCAGCGAGCATGCGAACTCTAGCCAATGGAATTGCGAAAAATTGTGTCCTCATATACAACTGGGCATAGAGAGAGCGATATTATGTAAGTAAGAGGTGTTAAACTGTATGTCTTAGCCCCCCATGATGTCAGAGACCATGGATTATTTTGCAATAAAACAGTCTCTGTCAAGGAAACTAAACGGGTCATCTTCTTTAATTCATGAGCTAGAAGTCTCGACTTCAGGCTTCACATGCTTTCAATTAATTCAACTTGAGCCCTGACCTCGGTTAGATTTGTCGTCTTGCGCCAGCTATAACCACTAGTGTGCCAAATTAGATCGGACCCTTTTCCCTGAAAATGTCATCAACATGTGTAAGCCCACAGTTTGACTGACTGCCATACACGAATATCTTTACCTGCGTGTGAACATACTTGTCTTATTGTATCTGATTTGATTTACTTGAATCTCATGGTAAACATCCTGCACTGCAGCTAATCTGTCACTTAAATGATCAGACGTTCTTGTTGCTATGAAAAATGTCTTTACATTAAATAGATTTCCTCCAAAAAGAAGATTATTGATAAGTCTACTGAAGAGTGGGGGTACATAGTGTAAAAGGCGTATGAAGATCATAGAGAGGCGGAGTCCCTCCCCCATCGTTGTCCCCCAATTGGACCTTATTTTGGAAAAAAAGATGTTCTAATCAATGGCGAAAGACAAATATTTTTTGCCATGAATTACACATATGATAATTAAAAAAATAATTTTGCAAGTCAAGAAAGTAGTATCATTTAGTTTTACGTGAAACCGCTCAGTGAACGACACCTCTCGTCTCGCACAATGTACGTCACGAACACGGCCGTGACCGTGGCTTTCTAACTAGCCAGGTAACTATAGGATAACTATATCCATGCACAAATGTTACGTTATCTTACCCAACGTGTTTTATCCAGCGACTCTTTTTAGCAGCTAGGAAGCAAAAGTACGAGTGAGACCCTTTGTTCTTGTGAGTACGTCACGGTACGAAACACACAGGCACCGTAGCTTCAGAGAGAGACGTCACGACCTTTGGGTGTGTCGTCTTTCTCATAACATATTTTCACAGTCTTATACTTCAACAGTTTTTATGACTAAATGCATTTTTCTTGATGTGCAAAAATAGACTTTAAATTGACTAACGTGTAATTCATGGCACAATTCAAACAGGATCGAAAAGTTATTAAATTAAGCAATAAGGTCCCATGATTGACAGTCCGTTGTATGTGAACTGTTCTCAGGCCTCCGTCTTGTGTTTCTTCTCCTGGCAGCGGGACTGATCAGTGACGCTCAGCAGACAAGACTGGTAACCACAACAGAGGAGGAGAGGTGGAAACACACAAGACACTCACTCACTTACTCACTAATCACTGTGTACAAGCATCACACCCACATCTGGAGACATCTTTCCGTGTGTGTGTGTGTGTGTGTGTGTGTGTGTGTGTGTGTGTGTGTGTGTGTGTGTGTGTGTGTGTGTGTGTGTGTGTGTGTGTGTGAGCGAGAGACAGCAAGGGTGAACAGAAGTTTATTCAGAGAGGATGACAGAAAAGGTGTGTGACGGTTTGTGTGTGTGTATGTGTGTGTGGTTTGTTGAGGTTACACGGAAGTCAGAAATCAGGGTTGCTGGTTTGATGGTGACGTTGCAAACGGCAGATGAGGACACCTGACAACGGGAACGGAAAAGTACCATAAAAGAAGTACAAATCTGCATTGTGTGTGTGTGTGTGTGTGTGTGTGCGTGTGCGCAGATATGTAGCTACCCACCCCTCCAGAGGGACCTCGCCCTAGCATTCAGTCAGTTTAATAATAAACACATTCTCTGCTTTTGGACACACACACACACCCACACTTTCTTTGTGTTTTTTTTTACACACGCCTTATGTTTGCCATGCATTTGACAGTGTCGCACGGCATTGTTTTATTCGTCCAAAATGAGACTCAGATGTGTTGAGGGAGTCTGATAAACAACGTGCGGAGAGCCAGCCGCTTCATCAGGCTGCATTACACAGAATCAGTGCAAAAAGCCTGCAGATCTGACCTCTTGCTTCAAATTAAAGCAAGGACTTTCATTCAAATATGTTATCCCCAGGATCCAAATGAGAATTTAGTGTCTTACTGTGGGACCCAAGATTTCATATTGCTAGCTTGTGTTCTGGAGGGGCCCGCCAGAAGAAGGCCTGTAACCTATTTTGGGTCTTTTCTGTACCCCGAGTTGAAGCAACCCGGGAGGGGAACATGACAAAGTCAGACCAACAACTGATTCTCATCATTTGGAACTGATGTAGCTCTGCATTTTGCATCTCCACCCTGATTTTAGCGTTTTTGACTCATCGCACATCATTTTCTTTGGAGGCTGTGAGAGAAAACCTCCGCAGAGAGAGAGAAAAAAAGTGCAGCTCTAATTAGCGTTTAGTGCTTTTACAACTGAACTGTAAAGCTATAAATTAAGAGTGTTGATGTAATTAAAAAAACAAAAACACTGCGGGATGGTTTTCATTCCCAGCTCATGTGGCTATTCAATACTCTCCATACTTAACTTGGCACAAGAGAGCTCGCATAACAGTGAGAGCTCATTCAGCTTAACACAAAGTGATCTGTCATAATCTCTAACTCTAAACCAAAACATTCTCAGAGTTTTTCTATTCAAGCAAAAGGACAAAAAAAGGAAAGACACAACATGCATTGTATCACAGTGCTGTTGTCGTAATATTTATAGAATTTAAAGTCTTTTGGCAACAACAATACATCTTTGGCACATCCACCCGACTTGAGCAAGAGTGCACTGCATTGTGACTTTACAGTATGTGCAGCTGAAAAGTATTTCAAAACATGAAAAATATTGCCCCCCCCCATCTAAATTATGAATCAAAAACAATGAGAGTTGAAGCTTTGAATCACATGTTGTGGTGCTTTTCAACCACAAATGGATACAAACACGGTAACCCATGAAGTTTTCTTTAATATTTGAACATCCATGATTGCGATTGCTTCCGGTCTGATCTTTGCCCCCCTGCTTTTACCAGGCGGATTGTTACATCTCTTGGCACGTTACCACCACCAACTCTTCGGTGAAACAGTGCATGACCAACCTCGTTCTTGGGAGGCTGTCCTCTCAAGAAAAATATCTGTCATCATCAGTTGTTTGTCCAAATGTCCTAAAATAAGTTTGAACTGGCAACGACTTCAACTGGGAGCATGACTCTTGTCTGTAAGGAGTAAAGAGCTGTTAGTTGGGCAACTTTGAAGTTGAGGACCTGCAATCTCTGCCTGAAATGACCTCCGTGGTGTTGGTCAGTCGGTTAGTCCACCACTTTGGTCCAGACTGAAATGTCTCAACAGTGATTGAATTGTTTCACATTCATGGGGACATTCAAGACCCCCACAGGACCAGTTGTAATGACCTCACTGGCCCCCGGTAATTTATCCGGGCTTGCAAACTTGTATTCTTTCTACTGACCAGCAGGGGGCGACTCCTCTAGATGCAAAAAGAAGTCTGATTGTATAGAAGTCTATGAGAAAATGACTTCTCACTTGATTTATTACCTCAGTAAACATTGTAAACATGACTTTATGGTCTCAATCTCTAGTTCCAAGTCTTCTTCAATACAGCATGATGTTCATTTAGTAAATGATGGTCCATGTAGAGTCAAATAGACCATAAAGCAGAGTATGCTTTAGGGCGGGGCTACCTTGTGATTGACAGGTTGTTAACACAGCGGGTTTCTGTCTTACAACTTTAACCCTTTCACAGTGTGTTTTCAGTTCATGACAGTTCATTTTTGGTTGCCTTTAAATGTCATTCACTTGTACTTGGCTCCGCCCTCTTGTGTCACTTCTGGTGGAAAAAAAACAAACAAGATGGCGACAGCTAAAATGACGAACTCAAGGCTTCTAAAGGACAGTCCCCAAACCAACGTCACAGTGACTACGCCCAATTCCTATATATAGTCTATGCACTTCTCAGGTCATCAGGTCAAATTCAGCATTTGTCTAACAGGCTACTTGGCCAATGACAACGTGCCTAAACTAATGACATTCTCATCAGTCTGCAGTTTGTGAGCGAGCCTACCCGTCCAACTAAGATAGTAAACATTCTAACCGCTAAATATCAGCTTGTTACGTCATCATTTCAGATTTTAGAGAGGAGGAAGAAAGCTGATTGGATCCAGCAGTCATATTAAGATAATTTGATGCTTTTGTATTGAGTAAAAGCCTTACATCACTCCAATAAACAACACCAGGAACAACTTGTCAGCAGTGAAATATGTTGCAGTATCAGCCATACCTGCTCATAACACTCAGTGTTTTGAC
Source organism: Pholis gunnellus (assembly GCF_910591455.1). Taxonomy (NCBI): domain Eukaryota; kingdom Metazoa; phylum Chordata; class Actinopteri; order Perciformes; family Pholidae; genus Pholis; species Pholis gunnellus. Next base: position 21,422,097 of record NC_136536.1, on the reverse strand, counting down.
AGTCCAGCCAAGTTTTACTTCCAACGCAGCCAGAACTGGACAAACAACGACTATGTCGATCAACAACCACATTAAACACCACACACAGATTATTACAGTTTTTGTGCAAGCAGCTTTTTCCCTTCAACAACTGCTTAATCAGTTCCTCCTTCTGCACTCTCTCTCTCACACACACACACACACACACACACACACACACACACACACACACACACACACACACACACACACATACACAAAGGTTGACCCGGAGGGGAGGAAATTGAATTAGCAGGGTGTAATGCAGCTCCTTATGTGTGTAATCAGAGCAGGCTCAGAATACAGGGCCATTGTAAGTCACTGTGGTCGGAGTCGGAGAGCCATCGACCGCTGGGGGAAGCTGCCCTTATCACTAGATATGATTACAGCCGGGGGAATGTGTGTGTGTGTGTGTGTGTGTGTGGGTGTGTGGGTGGTGGTGAGATTTGTGTGGGAGTCATGGCTGACTGATTGCACGGGGAATGTGCGTACATGCTTGGGTGAGTGTGAGAGTAATTTCAAAAAAGTTTGATGAATGCCAAAAAAAACTCCAAAAAACTCCAAGCTTTTACACGTCGAAAAATAAAGCTAACATTTCTTAAATTCAATCGTCACTAACCCCTCAGATATTTCTGGATTTGGGTTTTTTATATCCTCGAGTAACAGCAGCGTCTCGTTGTTTCCACTATCATTGTTCGGCCCGGGCCGTGTTTTCCACGGTGGATGTCATTGTTTTTCACTGTCTGTTAATTATTTTTGCGCTGGTATTTTGCCTCCTCCTGATATAGTGTTTCCTGCTATTGTCTGTTTTTTCTACCAGGCAGGCTGGTTCTGGACTCAAGCCAGCCGGTCACTCCTACCTTAAAATACACACACACACACACACACACACACACACACACACACACACACACACACACACACACACACACACACACACACACACACACACACACACACACACACACAATACAATACACACATTCATGACCATGAATACACACACATACAATCTGGTTTTCCCTCTGCTCTCCCTTCATCCTCTTGGCACTTGAGCGAAAACACAAGAAGTCAGTGATACGGAAAACCAACTGTGTGTGTGTGTGTGTGTGTGTGTGTGTGTGAGGGAGGGAGAGAGTCCACCAGTCAGTTCAGAGGGGTTTATCTCTCTCTCTCTCTCTCTCTCAGCCTCGATCTCTCCCTCCTTCCCTTCCTCCCTCCCTCTGTTGCCTTTTGTTACGGCCCCTCACTTTCTCAACACTTGGACAGAGGGAACTGATACTGTGCCGGTGTGTGTGTGTGTTTGTGTATGTATGTGTGTGCATGTGTAGTTTGGGTGTCCTCACAACTCTCGATCTCTCTGGACTGAACTGTACGTGAACGTGACTGACGGGACTTTCTAACACGCTCCTCATGCTGAATGTTCACACTACAGACTGGTAAGGCAAAGTTGTGTGCTTTGGGTTTGCAGAGAGGATGAGTGTGCATGCGTGTGTGTGTGTGTGTGTCGGGGAAAATGTCACTTTGCGTGAGTGTGCATGTGGGAAATGCCGTCTGGAATGCAACAGGTCATTTGTGAACCTGGGTTTCCTCTTCTTTACTTGCGCAAGCTCCGATTTCATGCCTTCAAGATGTGGAGACATGTATAGATGTGAGGCGCTCGTACGTCCTTTCCCTCCGCTCCCCGTTCCACCACTTCTCCTTATCCCCCCTCTCTCTGCCCGGCCCAAAGATACTCAAGTTACCGGCTTCCTCCTGTTGTTATGAGCCCCGTGGTTTCTCTGCAGCACTCTGAGGGCGCTCCCACGCTCTCCCGAGAAGAAAGGAAGGAAAACAGGGATAACCATTCCGGAGCCACAAAAGAAGTGGGAGAAGCACGCATGGTTTCATCCCGTGTCTCCTCTCCACATCTCTCGTGCACGCTTTTGTCCCTTTAACGCTTTAAGCAACTTGGGAAAACGTTTTCTTGCTCTTTTTTTTTTCTTCGCTTGTCTGGTTGGCTACTTTTTATTTCTTTGGTTGTGTTTTCTGGACAAAAAGTTTTCTCTTTTCTTCGGAGGTGGTGGATGGGCTGAGGTGGTTAGAAAATTGGAAACAGAGCCACCCACAGTGGAAGTGAGTCAGCCCGGCATTTAGTGGTGTGTTGACTTTTGAAATGGCAGGGATTGAGGGTGAGGGGAGGGTGGGAACAGATACAATTGTCAGAAGAAAAGAGGAAAAATCAAAAAGTGTCACTTTGTTCAGATTTTCTGCTGAGGGTGTGTGAATCCCCGCAAAGTGGGAGCCGAGTGGTTTACAGCAGGCATTAAAGGAAAGAGGGACAGATTGACGGAGAGGAGAGGAAGAAGCCAGGGGCTGTTTATAAAGGGAGGGAGCGGCTTGTGTCCATCTGGGACAATCCCAAGTGTTGAAAGCTTCCCCACCCTGATCCCAAACACCCCGTCTCCCCCTCTGTCTTTCTCGTTGTATCTCTCTCGCTCCTTCAGAATAAGGTGCAAGTGGGTACGTCACAACCTGCAAAACACATCCCAGTTGTTGCATTTGTTCTTTTTACACTCACATGCTGCCTACTTCGTCTCTTTCCTCTTCTCTCCGCTCATCTGCCCGTGTGCTACATGCAGCTCCTTCTAACAACAGGAGGAACACTACATGTCACTATGTATATACTGTATATATATTGTTCTGCTTGGCTTGCAACATAATGCAAGTGAAATCTGTATTTTTGTCTAATTTAAACTATAAACGGTCTCACTTTAGCTGCTGTTTTTCTGGCATGCAACTAGGTTTTTTGGATCATAAAACAAAACATGATTGCCATGACAAATGATATGTTAAAACTACAAGAAGCATAAACTTCTACATATACATGTCAGATGCATTTTTGACATGCTCTCCTCCTCATTCTCAAAGCATTTCTTTGCCAGAAACTAAAAACTAAAAATCAACAACGGGTGGACCCAGCCGTATCTGCCTCTCGTCCTCTCCCTTTTGTGTAGCCTGCTTGAGCACCCTGCGTCTCCTTCTCCTCTTCCTCTTCACTCCCTCCCTGCCTTGTTCCCTCCACGCTGCCTGTGTATCCAGCGATAAGGGGACAGCGACGGTAGCACTTCCTCTTGCCACAGGAAGCAGGAAGTGCTGATTTTCACCGCAGCCTCTATGGGAAAACTCTGCGCCCGGTACGCTTGGGGTCCTCGTCGCTCACACACATGCACGCACAAACGCGAGCAGCACACACTCCCAGACATGCAGGACATGCGGTAACAGAGGTGCATGTCCTCTCTCTGTGTGTGTGTGTGTGTGTGTGTGTGTCACCTGTCTGCAGACAATGACTCCATTATATCTTTGCAGCCTGATGGTTTTCATGTGAAACCACCTGGGAAGCAGAACCCACTCTGTGTCTCTTTGACCTCAGGGTTGGCTCACAGGTCAGAGGATGATTGGCTAATTATTCCTCTAATCACAGCAAATGTTTTGTTATCGCCCTCTTTGGCCGCGGAGGCCGTGGGTGGCGCTGTTGAGCTTAAGAAAACACAAACAACCATTCATCAGCTAATGGATTGCAGTTCGACTGAGGGGTGAGAGGGCTGGATGTGAGAGAGAGGGAGAGGGAGAGAGAGAGGGAGGGAGAGAGGGAGAGGGACGGAGGGAGGCTGGCATGTAAAGGTTAAGAGGAAAGTGACAAAGAGGATAGACAACACTTTTCCAGCCTTTTTCACACATGTGGGTTTGACCTAGAAATGTCTCAGCTGTCATTGAACGCTTCTTGTTTGGTGAAAGAGGAGTCAGCGACAAGAAAACAGATCCAGATGGTCAATAAAGTAGCTAAAATGGTCATTTGTACTCGGGATATGGATGTATGCTTAAGGTAGATATGTTAAAATGTTTGCAATAAAAGGCGTTATTGGAAGTTATACTACAAACCTGTTGAAACATGCATTACATACAGTACATACAAAGGTTCTAGTGTCAATGCATAAGCCACACATTTGCCAAAAATATTTTTCAATGATGCAACTGATCAAACTTATGTCAACAAAAGGCAAAGTCTGACGGGATTAAAGCAAATACAAACTTCTAGGGAGAGATCATTGCAACGCTTCCAACACTATTTTAAACTGTCTGTTTCAAATCAAATCAAATACCATTATTTTAACACACTACAAGAATGAATTTCAGAACAGATAAATCGATCAAATGTCAAATGTCTTGTTTTGCCCAACTATAAGTCCCAAACTCAAAGATATTCAATTTACTATGAAGCTAAGGCAGCAAATGTTCATGTTTAAGTGGCCGGAACTATCAAATATTTGGCATTTTTAACTTGGAATATGACTGAATACAATTAATTGGTAACTGTTGCTAATAGGGCAAATGCTTTAAGAAAGAGAAAATAATATAAAGGCTATGAGGACGGAGAGGAAGGCTGGCACTACATTGAGTGACTGCAGACAACAAAGACACAAAGAGGAAAAGGAAGGAGGGAACATTTAGGGGACACCTGTGAGTATGACAGAGGAGTTAGGAAGGAGAGAAAGCAAAAGGGTCCACGGCACAATTGAAAGAAATCGAAGAGATTTGGGCGATTAGGAAACGTTGGAGATGTGAGCCTAAGCTATGAGCGGGTCAGAGGTCAAGAGGGGTGAGGAGGTCAGACTGGGCCCAGCAGCTCCACTTAGAACAGGATATCCTGCAGGGAAAAACCCATCTGTCTCTCCCTCCCTCTCTCCCTCTCTCTCCCTCTCTCTCTCTCTCTCTCCGTCTCTTAAGTTCCCACCGAGGGCACAGTGGAGAGGAGAGGTGTAACCTTTCACTCACAACAACAGAGAAAACACAAGTTCCTGACTGAGAGGCTTCACTTTCATCAATCATCAGTGACTGTGACAGATAGCCGATCTGCACGCCTGATGTGTCTTGACCCGACAAACTGAGTGTGTATAAAGTCTGGTGACAACAGCAGGGACGATGTAGGTATTAGGTGAAGATTATAAAACATCCCAATTTTATTTTTAATATACTCAGGCTTAACGTTAATATCAGCATGGACCCTGGAAAAGCAGCTGTGGTATTACATTCCTTATGCAAGATAGTGATTGCTTGGCTAAAGGTTTCAGAGTCTCTGGTGCAAGTATCTTTCCTTTGTTACCTGCCCTGCTGAAGAGCCTTTGGCTGAGCGACGAGGACAGGGTGGATGTTTGGGTCAAACTAACATCGGACTTTCACCCAGGAAACCGCCGTTGGTGTCCCGAGGGAAATTAAGTCAACATGGACTTACTTTGTCTTACTTTTGTTACGTTACTTACTAACTTAGCTAACACAAGCATACTTATTTTACATAACAAACAAAAATACATTTTGATCCAAACCACGATATTTTCCTAAACCCTTGTTGCCTAAACCAAGTGTGCGAAATATGGGGAGTCAGGGTGGTCTGAGACCCCTTGATTGATACTTGTAGACCGCCTGGAAGTCTTAACCTAACTAAGTACTTTTGTTGCCTAAACCTAACCAGGGAACCCTAAAAACTAGGTAAACCTCTGTTGACAGTTTATTTTGAAAAGACACTGTATGTATCTAAGTGGACACGGACACGCTGTACCCGACACGTCCAGAACTGAATGCTAGAGAGTCACAGTTTTGGGAGGAAAATTACATATTATAGGCAAACAGATGTACTAGATATGTGTGAGTGCTGGAGAGTAAAGTGGGTGCCTTTTGATTGGGTATCAAAGCCAAATTTCCTAACATTTTCACCTTTCATTTGGCCCTGTGATGACAAAATCATTGAAACTCAAGTGTCACCAGAGAATAACACAATGTTGTCAAAAATGGTGAGGCTCTAAGAAAACTGTGCTGTGGTCTGACAGGACTGAGAACGATCTCATCTAATAACAGGAAACGACCCAAAACACACGATTTAGGTTTTGTTGTTTCAAATGTGTAGACATCTGACAGCCTTACACTGTAGATTATTTTAACCGTTTCAGTATTTTTAAGTGCAAACGTAAAAATTGCACTAATTTAAAACAAAAATGATCTCCGTCCATATGGCGTTTCAGCATATTTTTTTAAATGATCTCCGTCCGTAGTGAAACGCCTGAAAACAAATATCACATGACTATTCACGTACACTGGTACACAAGTAGATTGGTTGCTTAGTTAAAAAAAAATACGACAGAGTAAAAATGAAAGGTTGTGTTTTAAGATCTTCCTCTAAAACCTTCCTCTATAAACTCAAACAGACAAATTTCGTCAAAAGTTTTAGAAGTTTTATTTTTCAGACTTAGTTCCAACGCTGCGGGTCTTGCTATATCTCTCTCTCTCACACATCAAATTTACTTTATCCATAAATGTGATCAACACACGTCTCTCGCTCGTCGCCTCTCGGTTTCGTTGTTGTTTGTTCTCACTCGTAGCTCTGCTGGTGGCTGAAGTCTCTGTCGTACTGGAGAGCAATTCATGTTTTGTTCTTTTATCGTTTATGTGTGGACTTCACAATAGTTGTGCAGAACAAAATAAGCATTAATAAGAAAAGGAAAGTCCTCCATTTTGTGTCCATCCATCCATCCATCCATCCATCCATTTTCCTCCACTTATCCGGGGTCGGGTCGCGGTGGCAGCAGGCCAAGCAGGCTGACCCAGACTTCCCTCTCGCCCGCAACATTTTCCAGCTCATACTGGGGGATCCCGAGGCGTTCCCAGGCCAGCTGGGAGATATAATCCCTCCAGAGTGTTCTGGGTCTTCCCCGGGGTCTCTTCCCAGTTGGACGTGCCCTGAAAACCTCCAGTGGAAGGAGTCCAGGAGGCATCCTAATTAGATGCCCGAACCACCTCAGCTGACTCCTTTCGACGCGAAGGAGTAGCGGCTCGACTCCAAGTTCCCTCCTAATGTCCGAGCTCCTAACCCTATCTCTGAGGCTGAGCCCGGCCACCCTACGGAGGAAACTCATTTCGGCCGCTTGTAGCCGTGACCTTGTCCTTTCGGTCACGACCCAGAGTTCGTGACCATAGGTGAGGGTAGGAACGTAGACCGACCAGTAAATTGAGAGCTTTGCCTTCGGCTCAGCTCCCTCTTCACCAAGACGGTCCGGTGCAGCGCCTGCTTTACTGCTGCAGCCGCACCGATCCGCCTGTCGATCTCCTGCTCCATCCTACCCTCACTCGTGAACAAGACCCCGAGATACTTGCAGTAGGCACTCCGTCCCCACCTGGAGGGAGCAATCCACCGGTTTCCGGCAGAACACCATGGCCTCAGATTTGGAGGTGCTAACTCTCATCCCCGCCGCTTCACACTTGGCTGCAAACCGCCCCAGTGAATGCTGGTGTCCGTTCTCCTCAAAGCCACTAACCGTGACTTCAGACAGCCGCTCCGTAGGTCTGATAACGCCGCTGGACACGCCGCTCACTGACCGCTCTGATAACAGCTGCTTCTTCTGCAGACTTTAACTGAACAGCTGCTAGTAAAGACAACAAGGTCAGCAACACCTGTAATCAGTTGTCCATGTTAAATTAACCTGGTTGTTTGTGATCTTCCGGGAAAGGCTCACGTGATAGGAGTGTGACGAATCAGGGAAGGACACGTCTTGACTGCTAAGAACCAATCAAGTAGCGAACGCGGGTGTGGGCGTCATCGTTTCCAAACGTATCCGTTTTTGACCGTCCACACGACGAGGCAAACGCGGAGTTTTCCAACTTATCCGTCCTCGGGAGCGTTTTTTAAACTCCTCCGTTTACGGTGCTCGAGAACTCGGGCGTAGTGTGGACGCTCAGTGTAAACGTAGCAAAACATATGCGTTTTCAAATGGAAACGGAGTAGTGTGGACATGGCCTTATGTTGCCTTTAAGTTAATTAATAATATGTAAATTTGCTTGGCTCACTCGTTTGTCATGGCCATGCGGACGGGTTTGTGACAATTACAAATAGATTTTTATTATGGCAGTTAATATTAATATTTACCAAGTTGATCAACCGAAAAGACGAGAAACACGAGCAGTCACATGATCAGGTTGTAGATAAGCCTCCAGGTTAGCCAAACTTATGGTTACAAGAACAAAATAAAATAAACGGGCAAATTGTTACCTAAACTGTCCGCATATATCAGATTCCCAGCAATCACCTGAATGCAATGACGTTTTTACCGAAAGACCTGATGAAAATATGAAAAAAAGTCAACGCCGACATGCTTTGCTCATTTAACTGTAATTACATTTGTTTAAAAATCTCTGACCTTGCAGGATGACAGTTTGCTAAAACTGTCCAGTAAACATGCTACTTGTGAGATGTGACTTTTGTTTACAAGCCTTGCTTCACGTGTAATTGGGGAGCCTGAAGCTAAACAAACTGACAAAGTTGCCAGCACGTTTTAGACCAAAGCAAAATATAACTGTGGGTGTGACAGGATCACAACAATGTGGAGAAGATGCTGGAGAATATAACCCGATGAAGATCTACATGGCAAGAAACATTAACATATTAACATTATCTTGAAGCAACTTCATTTAGAAAAACAAAAATGTAAATACCAGTGTTACTCTTCTACAATATTTGAAAGAATTTTTTTTACTTCTCTCATCGGTGCCTTCTAACCAACCAAAATGCTACAATTTGAAGATTTGATGCATTCAAACCAAAATAAGTGTTTTTAAAACTCTACACTAGTGATCACATTCAATAGACGTCCCGCCACATTTAAGATATTCTGTGTTCATTCACAGGCCTGATGGTATAGTGAGGACTGCTCCCCTTTAAACTGAAAAGGTTACATAGATTTCTAAACTGAGAACACTTTTAAGGATTTTAGAGGATGAATCAAAAAGAAGAATGCTAAATTAAGTATAAAAGTTGTCTTACCTGCACGTTATCGTCCAACTCACAGCCCACTCCCCTCAGCAGCTCCTCCTCCATCGGCACACGACTGAGGGCCTTTTTCAGGCTCTTCTGTTGTCCACGATCACAGTGATCCAGTAGTTTTGCTCTCCAAAAGATTCTGATCCAGTATATTTTCTCAAGCAGTTCACAACTCAAAGAGTTCGCTCTCCTCAGTTTGGATTTACAAGAGGTGTTCAGCTCGTGTTGAAGTCTAAGTGCAGAGTGAGCGATCAGAAAGTTCTTAAGTAACCTCGGTCGGGTCTGTTTCCATGGCATTTACTGACACGTGTGATTGAGCAAGACAGAAAGAGAGAAATATTAATTATTTTCTCTCATTCGTCAAATATGTTTTTTTATTTGATTTATAATAGAGAATAATATTATTTTATTTTTCAGTGCTCTGTTTCCATTCAGTACAACTATGGGTTGCAAACCTTACACAACTCGTCTCTGCAATACTTAAAGTAATACAAGAAATCTGTATTGGAAACGAAAGTGTGAGAGAGAGAGAGAGAGAGAGAGATTCATTAAAAAACTGTATATATATATATATATATATATATTTATATATAGACTTGATCAGATCAGATCTATCAGTACCTTTACCTGATACCTCCATAATGATAAGACTGGGTGGTCCTCCCTCAGCTGAGTCCCCCCCCCATAAATTGCTCTGGGGTCCATCTCGAGGTCAACTTTCCTTTGGCCCTCTTGTGCTCGCCTGGAAGCAGTGGTGCCAGTTCAGCTCGTCTGTTGTAACGGGCCTGATCCTGTTCTTGTCTGTGCTGGGACTGTTTATTTGCTGCTTCATTTGCATGACTCAGCGCTTTCTGGTGCTGCTTTACCCGGCCTTGTAGAGTGTGAGACTCCACAGTAGGGCCCAAGCCAGTTGCCAAGTCCACAGGTAATCTGACGTGTCTCCCAAACACCACATAGTGCGGGGTCATAGCTGTTGTGCTATGGGTGGTGTTATTATAGGCCTGGATAAGGGCTGGCAGTTGGTTGGGCCACTGTGCCTGGACGGTCTCGTCCAAGGAACTTAACAGCCTCAATGGGGTCTGATTGAATCTCATTGGAGTCACCTGTCTGCAGACAATGACTCCATTATATCTTTGCAGCCTGATGGTTTTCATGTGAAACCACCTGGGAAGCAGAACCCACTCTGTGTCTCTTTGACCTCAGGGTTGGCTCACAGGTCAGAGGATGATTGGCTAATTATTCCTCTAATCACAGCAAATGTTTTGTTATCGCCCTCTTTGGCCGCGGAGGCCGTGGGTGGCGCTGTTGAGCTTAAGAAAACACAAACAACCATTCATCAGCTAATGGATTGCAGTTCGACTGAGGGGTGAGAGGGCTGGATGTGAGAGAGAGGGAGAGAGAGAGGGAGGGAGGCTGGCATGTAAAGAGAAAGTGGGGGAAGGCAAAGAATAGGGCGTCCATGTGCAAAAAACCTACCTGTTGGATCTTTGTACGGACGAAAGGACGTCATCGTCACTTCTTTGAGAAAAAGCTAAATATGGCAGAACAAGAACACACTAATAGCGCAAAGAAACTCACGCTTGATTCAAGAAAATCTTGGCAACAAATAACAAGCTCATTGACCGATTTTATCTTCTTCCAAGACAGTATTAAACAAGTGAAATTATGTTGCAGGGAACATTGTTAAAAAATAGAGAGAAGTAGGAAAGCGGGCACTTTAAGATTTAAAGAGAGGAACAAGGTTAAGAGGAAAGTGACAAAGAGGATAGACAACACTTTTCCAGCCTTTTTCACACATGTGGGTTTGACCTAGATGAAATGTCTCAGCTGTCATTGAACGCTTCTTGTTTGGTGAAAGACGAGTCAGCGACAAGAAAACAGATCCAGATGGTCAATAAAGTAGCTAAAATGGTCATTTGTACTCGGGATATGGATGTATGCTTAAGGAAGCTGTATGTTCAAATGTTTGCAATTGGCTATCAGGTCATTTAGGCCAGCATTGAACATTTAAGTTACAGTATGAAGCTGTTTGAACATGCATTACATACAGTGGTCCTGGTGTTAATGTATATTTCTTTTCAATGATGCAACTGATCAAACTTATCAGTGACAGGTGTCAACAAAAGGCAAAGTCTGACGGGATTAAAGCAAATACAAACTTCTATGGGAGAGATCATTGCAACGCTTAGGATTTTAAAGGTTAAGAAAGAGAAAATAATATAAAGGCTATGAGGACGGAGAGGAAGGCTGGCACTACATTGAGTGACTGCAGACAACAAAGACACAAAGAGGAAAAGGAAGGAGGGAACATTTAGGGGACACCTGTGAGTATGACAGAGGAGTTAGGAAGGAGAGAAAGCAAAAGGGTCCACGGCACAATTGAAAGAAATCGAAGAGATTTGGGCGATTAGGAAACCTTGGAGATGTGAGCCTAAGCTATGAGCGGGTCAGAGGTCAAGAGGGGTGAGGAGGTCAGACTGGGCCCAGCAGCTCTACTTAGAACAGGATATCCTGCAGGGAAAAACCCATCTGTCTCTCCCTCCCTCTCTCCCTCTCTCTCCCTCTCTCTCTCTCTCTCTCTCCGTCTCTTAAGTTCCCACCGAGGGCACAGTGGAGAGGAGAGGTGTAACCTTTCACTCACAACAACAGAGAAAACACAAGTTCCTGACTGAGAGGCTTCACTTTCATCAATCATCAGTGACTGTGACAGATAGCCGATCTGCACGCCTGATGTGTCTTGACCCGACAAACTGAGTGTGTATAAAGTCTGGTGACAACAGCAGGGTCGATGTAGGTATTAGGTGAAGATTATAAAACATCCCAATTTTATTTTTAATATACTCAGGCTTAACGTTAATATCAGCATGGACCCTGGAAAAACAGCTGTGGTATTACATTCCTTATGCAACATAGTGATTGCTTGGCTAAAGGTTTCAGAGTCTCTGGTGCAAGTATCTTTCCTTTGTTACCTGCCCTGCTGAAGAGCCTTTGAGCAAGGCGATGAACATCTGCCAGCTTCATGGCTGCTGTACTATGACCCCCTCGGCCTACCAACACATTCTCACTCCCAACTCGTCAAAAAACGTTGTTTGATCAGTGTCCCTCTGGGTCTGATACCGACGCACCCTTTAGCATCGGGCTTTCAGCTAACTCAATGTAAACCCATCCGCATCAGTATAATATTGTTACCAAACTTTTCCTCTGCAAACATCAGTAACAGTTTACGGGCTTTGCTGTGAGGATGTCGACACATTGCCAGCAATCACTTGAATGCATTGTTATTGTTACCGAAAGACCTGATGAAAATGAGAAAAGAAAAGTCAACGCCGACATGCTTTGCTCATTTAACTGCAATTACATTTGTTTTGAAAATCTCTGACCTTGCAGGATGACAGTTTGCTAAAACTGTCCAGTAAACATGCTACTTGTGAGTCCATGTGACTTTTGTTTACAAGCCTTGCTTCACTTGTAATTGAGGAGCCTGAAGCTAAACAAACTGACAAAGTTGCCAGCACGTTTTTGGACCAAAGCAAAATATAACTGTGGGTGTGACAGGATCCTAAAAAATGTAGATGCGGGAGAATATAACCTGATGAAGATCTATGTGGCAAGAAACATTAGCAAGTTAAAATTATCTTGAAGCGTGTTACTTTTCTACAATATTTGAAAGGAATATCTGACTTCTCTCATTGGCGAGATGTGTCAGACAAACGGACTGATTTCAGCCTACTAATGTTTCCCTCCGTTGAGAAGCTTTGCGTTTCCCCTTGAGCAACAGATATTATTATATTCTCTCCATGCACACTCAATCACATACTGATATTCTCACATTCTAGTGCACTCTTAAGTGAGTGAAATTTTCCGTACGGGAACATTAACTCGTGTTTTTTTCCAACCGATGGTTTATAGTGATACAAGCGAGAGAAAGAAAGAAAGAAAGAGAGAGAGAGAGAGAGAGAGAGAGAGAGAGAGAGAGAGACAGAGAGACAGAGAGAGAGAGAGATTGAAAGCGAGAGATGGGGAACGAGAGTGTAGAGCTATTTTTGGCCCGTCAGGGTGTTTCCTACACACACATACATACACTTCTCAGGCTTGTTGTTGTTCAGAATGGTGGGTGTTGAGAGGGTGAGTTTTGATTTGATTCGACTTTACGTTTTGAGGGTTTCTGTGTGTGTGTGTGTGTGTGTGTGTGTGTGTGTGTGTGTGTGTGTGTGTGTGTGTGTGTGTGTGCTGTTGATATCCCTGGTATTTTCTGGTTGCTATGGTTTCTTGCTGTGTTTTGAACAACTCGCTTTAACTCCAAACATCTTTAGGGTGTAAAGTATCCATCATTATACGCTCCTGCTTGTGCTGTCACCGGGGTTGACCTCATTTCACTTTCGATCTGACCAGATCAAACGCCCAAAAGAGGCTGCGATTCATTCAGAGACCACCATCTTTACATCTAGTCATTAGTCTCCATATTTGCTGTGAAGTTTCTGCACGACATTTTTTGTCTGCTTAGGGATGTTTATTCTTTGGACAACTCATTTCTCTTTTAATAGTTATGGTGTATTTTATCTGTAAGACTATTCGTATTATCCTACGTGCCCCCTGGAATAAAGTCACCATACCTTTTTTTTTTTTTTTTTACCCCTCGACACTGGGTAGTGATTACTGCACACATGACACCGTTGCTCTGTTGTGGAAAATGTCTGTCAGCGATCCATTGTGTTTTCTGTGGACTGCACATGTCAACAAGGCCTCCGATGCGGCTAGTCAGACACTCACTCTGTCTCTCTTTTTTCACACATATACACACACCGGGGAAACATTTTGAAAATGTGTAAGGGAATGTATGATTGCCTCTTGTTTGGGTTTCCAGTTATGTTTGCGCTGTATTAGCATTTTAAAGTTGTTGCGTGGGACATATGTATTTAGTATTATTTAAAGATGCTAAAATGTTTCACATCTTTTTTTTTTAAATAGCACACAACTGGTAACCTTGAGCCTGGAAATATAATCATGAACATGTGGTGTACTTCAGTGTAATCCTAAAATACACATTATTTTCTTCTTTAACAAGCTTGTAAATGTCATCTGACATGCAAACAGAGATCTTCATTCAACAAAAGAAGCCAAAGTTCTGAAATGTAAAATGTTGTCCAGACACAAGCACATGTTCAAGAACTATGCCTAAATAAAATAGGCTAAAACGGGCAAAATGATATTGATTTCAACCAATACATGATATAATGAGAAAACAAGGCCACGAATTTAACCAGACATTAGCTGTGTATGTATGTAACTTTGCAAATGACAAACTGAAGCGAGCACTAACTACAACGATGCGCGTCTTCTCATGTTGGTATGAGGAATGCTAGTGAACTGTTAGCAGCCAGTCGGCGGAAGACTCCTGCGGTGTGTTTGGCTAACAAGAGCTAACAGCTAATAGGGCTAATGCAGCTAACATAGCCAATAGCTAACGGAACAACACACGGAGCAGGACTGACAGTATCTGTTCAGAGGAAGCGTAAAACAGTTAACATGAAGCATTACGCAGTAGACTGAGGTTCAGCCGCAACATCAGAGCGTATCTGTTACTTGTGACTTGCAAGTTTGTAGGGGCACTGACCAACCGTCGGTATTTGACGAGTTGGGATTGAGACTGGGTTGGCAAATTTGTCTGCTTTCGCAGAAATTATACATTACAAGCATTATGTTTTATATGTCAAAACATATTCCCAAAAGTCAGATTCTGGTCCTAACCTAATTTGTAGTTACTGCATATTTGGCGTTTTAGGGAAAGTACCGTGAGTATATCTCCAGTGATCTCAATCCTCAATAGCAGCATTCTGTGCTTTATATAACCCCGTAGCCTCCACGTTACCCTCCATGAAGCAGGAGGATCTCACACGATTTGAGCATGCATTTGCTGATGTGCAAAGTCTCTGTCTGTCTGCATCTCATGATTATCAACTGACCGCCACAAGACCGGAGCAGACTTTCACAGAAAGAGCCGTCACGCAGGGAAGGAGAGCATTTTCTGTGGAATACTGCAGGAGTGAAATTTCTGACACTGAGAATACTGGCAAAGAGAAAGTTTGAAGAAGAAGTTTGAGCGTAGTTGAATACTGTAGCTGACCACACCCTGATAGTCTCTCGCACATACAAGTAACACACACCAACACACACTTATAGAGAGAAAGACATTTTTTCCTCCCATATGTTTTCCAGCCTTATTTTTTTCATCGTCTTTGTTCTTGTGTTTACTCAGCCCAGTAAAGATAATAAGTCTTTTCCTCCGTGTCTCATATTTCTCCCTGCCTTCATCTTCACGTCTCCCCCTCTCTATCTTCATCTCGCTCTGGATTCCCCGCTTTCCTTCCTTTTCCTCCTCCTCCTCCTCTTTCTTGGCGTTTCTTTCTTTTTTATCATCCTCCCCTGTTTTCTCCCCCTCTTCGTCCTCTCCTTCCTTTTTTTTCTTCTCATGCAGCATTCCTTGCATTCCTGTTGGCTTCTTAAGGGGAAGGACCCCGCTGGCAGACCAAGGCCAAACATTATTACAGCGCTCTCAGCTTCTCCCTGTTTCTCTCATCCTATCTTCCCCTTTTTCTTCTTTACTGATTCTACCTCTCCATTCACTTTCTCTTTATCTCTTTCGGACTTTCTACTGCTCTCCCTCAGCCACTTTCATCTCTCGAATCCCCTCCCTTGTTCTTTAATTCCCTCATTTCCTTCTCTCTAAAACCTCCATCCCCTGCTAATTCAATTTTACACACAGGTACTGTATGCTTGTACTTTAACTGTGTTGGAACAGCTTACTGAGACCACTGTGTTTCATAATTAGTGGAAATACAGGTCATACCCTTCTCTGTTATGTAAAACTGGCTCATTCGTGTTCATACAAGCGTGTGTGCTGTTTCTTTTTAACAACGACACACATGGGAGATAAGGAGTCAGACGCATAGTGACTCACAGAGACAGGACACTCACAAAAAGTACAATAAGTATGTTTAAAATGCAAATATACACATCATCTTTCTTTGTGTCTGCATGCATGCGCATGAGTCATAATTTATCTTAAATGTTCAACTTGAAGTTTAACTTAACAATAAATTTTTTTGATTTGCCCCAAGTACTGCTTCACTGAGGAGAATTGAAACTACAGACGCAGACTGGGAATTAAAGAATTAAAGCTTTCGTGTGATGCTCAGTCTCTTTATGTGTCATGGGTAGGCCTGAAAATTGTTTTACATTGTAGTGTTGGCACCTGGTTTTGTGTACTGATATCAAAATAATACTTTTTTTCAAATGGATAACTTAAAAAAATACAACCATATTTTTGTCCAAAACTGTTTTATTTCATTTAACAAAAGAAGCCAAAGATCTAAAAACACAACTACTAAAAGCACTTTGCCTTAACATGTTTTAAAGAAGTAATTTAAAAAGAAGCTTTGTGATGAAAGAATGAGTAAAATTGCTTTGTGCATTCCGATAGCCCTCCTGTATTATTCTGAACGTCATTCTGTGAGGATTTCAGCATGGTTTTGTAGACTTTTGTATTTTGTCAAAGATCTCTTCTCGTGTCAAACGTCGTGTTTTGGCAGGAGCACATCGCTGCAGGTGGGAGGCAACCGTGTAGCACACAGTTGACCACATCCTGCCCCATGTACTGAGCTATACGTACGTCAGACTGACTGTTTTCAACTGTGTCATTTCGGCTTGATTTACAACGCAAATTGATTCCAAAATCTTTTAACTGAAGCTTCCGCTTACCATACTGACCAATCCTTCTTTATATAAAGGTGTTCAATTTGCAGGTATTTCCAGCAAGGACTGGTTGATATTAGATTTTTCATGAAACGTCAATACCCTCATATATGGGCTAACCAATATATATTGGAATAATCATGTTTTGCAGTTACTTCATACAGTTGCATACATCATGTGGAGGCTTCTGCAGTCTCAGTAATCAAAGGATAAGACAAGCAATTAGCCCCAAACTCTGTAGAAGAAAGCTCTTTTTAGACATAGATGTTGGTGTGTGTGTGTGTGTGTGTGTGTGTGTGTGTGTGTGTGTGTGTGTGTGTGTGTGTGTGTGTGTGTGTGTGTGTGTGTGTGTGTACGTATGTACGTATGTATTCCTCTCTCCCTGCGGGCAGTTGCCTGCTGCGCTGTTTTTCTGTCACCCTGTGGTTTTGTTATTTTGAGCTCGAAACCGGATGTGATTCAGACTGCATAGATTGTGTAATTGAATGGACTTACCACACACACACACACACACACACATAGACACACTTACACTCACACATATAGGCCTGCACACACACTTTATGTCAACGGTCATAGACACACAACACACAGAAGAAAACTCTTACACCCACACACCGAGGGTTTCTGGGAACTACGCTGGGTCTCCCCCCCCCCCCCCCACCTGTTCGCAGAGGCACCCGAGGGTGAGCGAGCGTACGATGGAGCACCACCAGCAGAACACAGACGCACACTTCTTGGTTTCAATATTTGTCTGAAGCATCAGTCGTTGACCCGACTGACGCCGAGATCGGAAAAGAAAAAGGATAAAAGGCACGCACACGCTTGTGTGCTCTGTGGAAACAAAAGGACGGTTGAAAGTGGGGGGGAAACACTGAGAAGTGCGAGTGAAACTCATAACAAAATGATACATTCTGCATCAAAAAAAGATTTGAAACGGTTCTGTGAAGACGGTTAAAGGAGGTGGAAAAAAATGAGAAATAAAGTACATCCATCGTTTGTAAGATAGTTAAAATCAAGTATGACTCAATGCTGTGGCTGCTTGTCTTTATTCTTGTATTTCTTCTTCATCTTGTTCATTTTGAGATAAAAACCTTCATCCGTGAACAGTTTGGGATTGTTTTTTTGTTTCGTTTTTTGTAGTTGTAGGACATTGATTTTATGCTATTACACAACTCGTGATTAAACAGAGGTCAGCTGTATACTTATAAATACAACTAACCGTTTCTAATGTATTTCTGAAGTTAACAGCTTCTATGATGCTGAACACACTTCAGTATAATGTGATGTGACTCAGTGCTGCTGACAGCGAACAGCCTTTCGATTCTAGACTCTGGAACCTGAAAAACTGACAGAGAACGAATGGTCCTGCGTCATGTATGCTACCACAGTAACGTATGCGCACTGTAGGTGTGTGTGTGTGTGTGTGTGTGTGTGTGTGTGTGTGTTTGAACACTGTGTTTCACACAGACAGGATGCTCTCCTTCCTTCTACACGGACTCCTCGGGGGGCCCTGGTCTTATAGCAAGTCAAGACATGTACCTGCAATGTCAGAAAATTAACAGAATTAACTGCCTTTTATTCCCCTGTAAGAAAAAGTTATTACAGTGTGTGTGTATTACACACTTATACAACCTAAAAAAAAAGATATCAAAATAACCGATAATCAAAAAGACGTTTTTTTCTGACTTTATACAGGACCAACAGTGTCTGTGGTGACTGAACATTGTTAAGGATTACGTCAGCATACAAAGGTGGTGAAGGACGCTTTACCTTCTGCTACAGCCCTGGTTGTACTGTAACTGTTGGCAAATCTTCTCAACCAATTCATGTCAGAGCTTCCTCCTGACGTATAGTCTCTCAGTCATTCTGCAGGACGGCCTCTCCTGCAACCTTGAATCTAACAGATCATGTCTTTTAATGTGCATGCACATAGTACAATATGTCAAACTATTGTCTCACCTCGAAGAGATCTATTGTTATTTCCACAGTAATTAACTGGCAGCAATTTAATGTCAAAACATTTACACTAGGTTCATTGTATTCATAGCAACAGTGGTAATGATAATGTTTCACATTGCAGTTCTTTATAATCATAGTGGGGATATGATACCTTTCAATGACTCTTTTACGATACTGTTTCTATAGCTACAGCAGTGAAATGAAACACAACTTCGTACCATAATAACAACAACAAACATATTGCTGTATGTAAGAGTACTGTCATGCTGTAAATGAAGGTCCCTATATTAATACATGAATATAATATGACTTAACACATTTCTTTTAGAAGTGTCAATAAATGACTGCAGAATGCCAAGTCCAGGGCAATCACAAGAACAGCACACCTACTTATTGTGATTGTGCTCCAGGGATTATGCACACCATGGTTACAGAAATCTGATGGGCTCTTTCCCCCATATGGCAGGAATATCCACTCTGAGCCGTCAGCCACCGTCGTTAGACCTGCTTTTCCATATTGTCTTGTACCAACGCTCCTTTGCAATATTCAAAACTGATCTCCAGCCCGAATAGCGCAAAAGAAAGTATTTAGAACAGTCACTATCACAATATGACCGCACAGGGGTGTGTTTTGTTGCATAAGTAACTAGCTTGGATTCTATACTGATGTCATCTCTAATCCTACAACATAAAGAGCTAATTGTGATCTGAGAGATTACGACTCCACCGCAGCATGGTTTATGCCTTTGACTGAATGAAATGTACAGCGGCGAGTAAAGCTGTTAGTACCGTCAAGCTGAACAATATGTGACATTGTTTTTAGGCCCACAGAAAGTATTCCAAACATTTCCTCATGAGGGCCCTTTCAAAAGGCTTTCTTCTTCTGTTGTTGACGACGACGTGAACACAATGTTCAGACAGGAATCCTTTATCAACAGGTGGTTTAGTGTGGTTGCCAGGGAATATGACAGTGATGTTCCACTTGATGTTGTTTAGGAGCTTTATATATGTCTGTGAATTAGTTTTTCTCTTTTTAATAACAATTAAAAAAAAATAGGAACACTTCAACAGCCCAAAGGCTACAAAAACATGTTCACTGACAGGAAACAGTAGTAAAAAAGGAAACCAAGTTAGATTCAAGAGAAGATTTTTCTTTTCTCAGAATGTTGTTTGGCTTTAGAGACACCGTTTTGTACAGAAACTGTGTCTGTAAATAAATATACCAGTTTACCAAAATAATTATTAGTTTAATGCTATCGTGGTTTCTTTAGACATTTTTATAAGACATGAGCTCAACTGGTGACTGTAATGTAGAAAGACCGGACTATCCAACATAGCTGAATGCATTGTCATGTGTTACAATCTACAGGAACCAATGCCGTGGACAAATGATAGAAACACATCCATACAATGAATTTGACTTGGTGATTGGTGCATGGCAATAACCACAGTGCAATAATATAAGACATAATTTTAAATAAAAAATAAGGAAAATGTACAATAGAATATGATAAACAAACAAACACTATGAGAGAATGTTAAAATAAGTATGTTATTGAAGTATTAAGTGTCAGACCGTTCCAAATCACCCCTGATGGAGGTTCCTTTGTTAGTAAGCAGCAGACTCACTTACACATGCTTCGTCTTGGGAGTGTTTCACCCTAACACAATACCAAGTGATACACTGAGTATTCTATATTTAAATTTTTTTACTGAAAATGTTTAAATATAGAACATCAGTGCAAACGTTGGGCAGAGCAGAGCGCAAAAAAAGTTTAATCCTATCACACGTTTTTCTGGGGACCTCCATAAAGGGCCCCCCTGGAGGGTGTCAGGGGGCCCCGCCAGAACCACATCACTCCGTTCTGGGTTGTTGTTGTTTTTTTGACAGCAGATGGAGCCACAGTGTGTATACGGTCATTGTTTTTAATGGAGTCCCCACAAAGTTATTGTACAAGTTTATAAGCAGCCGAGCGCGGATTGGCTGCAGCGGGCACCCAATGGGAGTCAGTCAGCGCAGCGAAACAATCGTCCTAAAGGTCCGTGTGAAGTCGAGGCTATTTTTGGTGGGACCCGCCCCTCTTGCTATTTCTGTCAGCAGGAGAGCGGAGGGGGCAGGACTTGAGGGGCCGGACTTTTTTTTTTTTTTTCTGCAACTTCCCAGCGCTGAGTCTCATTTCTTCTTCTTCTTCTTCTTCTTCCTCCTCCTCCTGTACTTGTCTTTCTGACAACGCCAGCGGATCTCACCATCACCTCCCGCCAGGTTCGCGCTCTCCTGATTGCACAAGGACTTCTTTCTAAATGTTCTATCTGGATTATTTTCAAGTGTTTTTCTCAAGAGGTGTTACCGGGTTTTAATCTTTACAAGGTAGGAAACGCTGCTGGTGACAGGGTCCGATGTGGGAGCAGCTGGGAGCTCGTTTTATGCCCTTTACTTGTTAAATTGTGCCTGTTGTTTGTATCGGAGTTTTGCATTGCTAAGAAAAGAACAAAAACAAAGATTAAGCCCCGGTGCCTGCGCAGGTGTTTGCACTGTTTTAATTGCTCACGAGCGCACAAAAGTGACACGCGCAAGTGCGTCAGAAAATGAGAACTTTAGGGGGAAGAGCGCTGCGTCTGTAAACTAATATTTAGTGTTATTTTAGTGTTCTTATAGCGGTACGCGCGTGTCTACAACTACCACGAAGTCACTGTAGAAACAAGCATACGGATATAAAAAGTGTGAAATCCCGGTAGTAATTTCTGGTTGTCTTCGTAAACAAACAAACAAACAAAAAAAACTTTTTGTTGAAACTGTGTGAAGTTTGAAAGCCACAACAAACATTACTGAAATAGATTTTACTGGCTCTCTTGTTTGACCCCAATTAGCGTTTTGCTGCTGAACACATGTAAACCAGCATCAGCAGCAACAGGTCTAACGCGCGCACACACACACACACACACACACAGTCGTGTTTCCATCACTTTAGACGACGTTACATTGACATACATTAATTTCCCCGGAGACACGCTAGTAATAATAATCTATAATCCTAACCTGTTCCCTACCCTTCAACAAAGTATGCACCCTAAAATGTAAATATTTACATTATGTGGACTTTCATTTTGTCCCCAACAGGAAGGCGAGTCCCCACAACTTGACTTTGTTTACAGATTTATGTCCCCACAACATCAGTTTTACCCCCCCACACACACAGAAATAATAAAAAAAAAAAAAAACATATTCACTACTGGACTAAATGTCTACTTTATTTGTCTTATTTTTGTGTGTTTTCTTTCTGCTTGCTCTAACAGCACTGCCACATGTGAACTATAATATTGTTAACTATTTTTGACCTGAGGGTTGGGGCTCACTAACATCACAGGAGCAGCTCAGCCGCACCCATCAGGTGGCTAAGTCTGCCAACACAAAACCTTTAAGGAGCGTTATGTCCTCTGTGACTTTTATCTGCCTCTGTCGGCTGCCGGCGGGAATTGTGGCAACTTCTCTGGGACGGTGTTTGGTGGTGTGCAATTTACATTTTTGCTTTTTTGTTTTTGTTTGCAACAGCAACATGTTGGAGCTGCATTTCACTCGTTTATTTTTCCATTTGTCTCCACAGATGGAATCGGCACCTCTGGGGACATCATAAAGACAGACAGACAGGACAACAGATTTCAAACGGTGGCAGGTAGGACTTAAAACCTCTCATGACAACGTAATAAACAGCAACTGTAACTTGATAAGTAGCTGTATAACGTGTTAAAGGTATAGGCCACAGCCATCAGCGCTGAAACATTCATGTGGAAAAATGCTGCTAGTCGACCATCTTGTCCTCTTTACATTTTTTTTTTACAGCGTACACACACACGCACGCATGCACGCACACACACACAGACATTCTGGGTGACAGCGTTTTTTCCAGTGCAGAATGATCTAAGCCGTGCGATTCTCAGAGAAGTGCAGTAAAGTACAGAACAGGTGTTGGCCTAGTTGGAGAGACGTTGCTCGGCCCGCTGTGTTATTCATGTGTGGGTTTAGAAATATCCGGTTTGCTGCAGGTCACGCAGAAGTGTGGTTTATTATCACAAATTAGTGCGAGAGTTAAAGTCAAAACGAGATATTCAACGATTCGCTGGCTTTGGCTGTGAAAAACATCAAGTTGTTGTAATTCAAAAGTTGTTTTTTTTAAAATCATGAATTCTAATTAGTTTGGCAGGAAATGTAAACGTCAGCCAATCACACTAATATACAGACGTAGGAACTGCTTCACCTTCTTTGTCAATTTCACCTTGATTGCGTCATTTCTTTTTCATGATTTCATGATTCATTCTTTAAATTCTGGCATTTCATCTTTGAAGTTTTTTTTTCCTGTACGCAATTGAAACAAACTGAAATTATACAAACTTATTTCCTACCTGCCAATTTTTTTTCTTCTCCCCCACACATTTTCAGTTGCAACTGTTTTACATTTGTCATCTAATTGCTGCATTTTCCTTTGAATGTGGTCACAGTTAGACGATGAAAATGTCAAAATTGATTACTTGCAGGATGTGAACCTGACCCAACTCTTATACACTTATCTCACTCTGCTTTAAAAACAATCAAACTTGGGGATGCCTTTCTTTATAATAACCATCCATTTCCATCAGTCATAGATCTTTTCTCCCGAAACTTTCGAACCAGCCCAGCGACTCAGTGCTGACTCACATGGGAAACACAAAGGTTTCTCCTTCAACCTGAGATCAAAAAAATGCATTTGATCCACTGCTCCGCCCATCAGAAACAAGTCGCCCCGGCTGTTTCTTTGTGTCCTTCCTTTATAGTTTAGATTAGCGCTCTCCGCTGTGAGGCATGGCCGTGTGTGATCGCACTGTGTAGGATTACAGTGCATGACTCTCTGAATAGGAGCCGGCTACTCGCCGTGCCAGGCTCCGCTGACCGTGTGCGAACCAAGGACCGGCTATGTTCCCTGTGTGCGTGTGTGGAAAAAACCCGGTGAGGTCATGGCCGTGGCTTTAGGGTCTGGTTACATGTGTGTTGTCCACGCGGGGCAACTGACACTGGCTCTCTCTCTCCTTTGTCTTCCTCCCTAATTTCTCTATTTACTCTCTCTCTCTCTCACACTCACACACACACACACACACGCATATATATAACCTAAAATTAAAACATTTTCAACGTCGAGGGTATGGTGCCCTGAGACCCGGCGTCTCTGAAGTTGAAGACCGGTTAGCGGTCTAAGGTGGCAGCAGTCTGTACCACATGTGTGTAAAATGTTTAAAAGCTTCTAGAGCTCAAACAGCCCTTTAAACTATAATGGACCTGCAGGCCACCAGGGTTACTTCCCACGTATGTTCTCCTTGGTACTTTGTGTAACACTAAAACTTCTTTTCATGCGGTGTGTACGGCACACTCTCTTCCTGTCTGTTTTAGTTTTCCTTTTTCCTGTCTGGATATTTGTATGTCTTTCATTCTGTCCTCTCTGGCTGACTAAACACAGTGGGGAGAAACATTGGGGACAGATAACAACAGGCTTGATTGTAATAGCTGCAGTGGGGATCACATATCCTCTTCCTGATCCTGGTTTCCAAACAATTGGGTCAGCTGATCCGGGCACTTTTCTTTTTTTCTTCTGTTTTGTTACTGGTTTGCGCTGAACGGAGAGAGCTGAATGATGGAAAGGAGGATGAATACTGTGAATAATGCTTGTAATTAGGGCTGCTACTTATGATTGGTTTCATTGACAAATCATTTGTTTATTATATGAATGGATTGATTCTTTAAAAAGTCATAAAATAGTAAAAAGAAAAAAATGACATCACAATTTCCCAATGCCCAAGGTCACATACAGAAATTGTTTGTTTTGTCCGATCAACAATCCAAAAGCAAAATATATATATTCAGTGTAATATCATAGGACCTGAAGAAAAACAGCAAATATTCTCACTTAAAAAGCTGGAACCACATGTTTGCTTCAAACTACGGCAACAACAAACCAAAAAACAATGAATTGATTACTTAAATAGTTGCCGGTTAATTTCTGAAGTTGATCGACTAAAAAAATGTAACAATACTTTTATAAAAAGTTAGGTTAACAAGTACATTCTTTCATAAACAATGTTTGAGGCAACACTGCCATGTCAACCGAAGGGATTTCCATACAGTACATGTCAATAAGATATGAAATATATATATATATATATATATATATATATATATATATATATATATATATATATATATAAATATTTATACAGTAATTAAAGGTAGTGAATGAGCTCCTGTTAAGCCTTAACTCTGGTTTAATGTCTTTTCTTTTTCCTGCCACTAATCTTCCTCACTTCATTGTACGTCTGGGTAACCTGACCTCACGTCACCATTTAATCATCGGGTTACTTTAGACTTCATGGAGTACAGAGGTAATATATCACTAAATAACACACTGGAGCGGTAGCGCTGCTGCAGCGACTACTGTACACTATTTCCAGTGTGTGTAGTGTTTTTGTTCCAAAACAGTATAAAGTCATTAAATCCCATGCAGCTGCCCCCAAAAAGCGTATCGACTTATTTGCACTGATCTGCAGATATATTATCGTCAATTTGAACTCTGGGGCCCCTTAAAGCCTGAATGCAGTGCAGACTCAGGCTGCGCACTAAGTTGTGGCATTACTACCTTTAGTAACACTAGACGGCAGTGAAGGAGGCGGCTATTTCTGTCCCGCCGAACAAATGGCTCGATTGTCCTGCCTCGAGGTGCATGAAATCACTTGATATGTCAGAGGTAATGTTATATAATACTCTCCAAGGTGCGGGGGCATGGCACTGTATGTGTGTTTGTTTGTGCGTCTGCGGGCAGATGAGTACTTCTCATGTCTCTTAATTGTGTGTGTTGTTCTGCTTCTCCGTGTCAGCCTGGACATGTTGGGTGTGAACGGGACAGGAGGGGCTGTGTGTAAAGTGTGTGCGGTAACACTGTCCTTAACATTTGAGTAGTGTGTCAAATCAATTTCTGTCGCATTAACCTCTGCGCTAACGGCTCCTTGCTGTGGTCAGCTGGGTAATTGGTACGTTATTGGCCTCCAGCCGCAAGACTGCGTCCCTCCTCGGGACGTCCCCCCCCCCCCCCCTCTCTCTCTCCCTCTGTCATACACACACATGTCGGCACACTTAATCCCGTTGGAATTTACTGGAGTTACTGTAATGGAATTATTTTTTCATTCTAATTCAATTTGTAAGCCTTGGAGCCAAAAATGCATTTTGAGTCTCCAGCGATTTGTGTTTCACCGTTTGCTTTAATCCAAAAGCAAATGTATGTTTATTTAGCATCTGAAACCATTGATACAGAATATTTTCCTGTATTCACTCAAACCTTTGGATATTGTTCTTCTTTTAAATGTATGTAAGCTTGAAATGGTGCGTCTGGTGGTAAGGGGCTATATTTTTTGGGGGTTGAATTTAGATTAGACTTTGATGTTCTGTTTTACACATGTACCGGTAGCTCTGCCAGAAACACTCATCGTCTCGCAGATGATGTGACTATCTGATAATAGGCCAATGTCAGGCCCATATATCAGTCTGGCCCCGAACACGAGTTTTCCCAACCAGACTCATCGCAGTGTTTTTGCTATTGTCTGTCCTAAAGCACCGCACTAATGAACGGCTCACATTCTCTCCAGATCACCGAGTTGACTGACACTGACCTCGGATCAGATAGCCTGTTGTTAGGGCCGATGTAACAGAATCTCCTCTCATCTGGATGGACTCCTGTGTGTGTGTGTGTGTGTGTGTGTGTGTGTGTGTGTGTGTGTGTGTGTGTGTGTGTGTGTGTGTGTGTGTGTGTGTGTGTGTGTGTGTGTGTGTGTGTGTGTGTGTGTGTGTGTGTGTGTGTGTGTGTGTGTGTGTGTGAGATGAACGGTCTCCAGTGATGTTCACAGATTCAGGCTAATCTCAACAACCTGGTGAAGTGGAGGAGAAGAAAGACACAACGCATGTTTATTTAATGTGTGTGTGTGTGTGTGTGTGTGTGTGTGTCCGTGGGTGTGTGCACATCAGGGGGTTGTGTTTGTGAGTGTATGTGTGTGCGTAGACGGGTTTCTCAGAAGCGCCTGTCTGGGATTCGCATACAGGAAACGCACAACTGCAGAGAGCGAAGGTGAGAGTTGGCGAGTACTAATTACAAATGTGCTGGGTGCAATATGTTCAATATCACAAGGGGGAAGTATAGTAGATGCACAATGTTATGCAGTGATTTATAAACAAGCCGGTCTTATGATTTGTACTTATTAAATCCTGTATTGACAGCAAAAATGTGCTATAATACACTGAAGGCATCTTATATTTAACATCTGGCATATGTCTTAACTAATGTCTGCTACATTCTCCTGGCAAATGGAAGAAAATTCAGATAACAGTACTTAATAATATGTGCTGCTGCCTGTTTGTGGTCGGAGACACTTCGTAAATCAGGTTGTTTCTCACCATGTGCAGAGAGAGGTGAGGTAGTTGTGGAGTCGGGGTCGGCGTTATTTCTGCTACTACATCCGATGTCTCACTGGAATCCTTTGTGTCAAGTGAACTTCAAGTAACTGTAATCATTGATTCATCTGTTCTTCATGTTGTATATTAATAAGTTCTTTCAACGCAATTTTCCAAAGCCCAAGAAGCCACATTTGAGCTGCTTGTATTTGTCCGTTCAGCAGTCCAAAACTCTAAGATATTCAGACTATCACATACCAGCAAATATTCACTTGTTCAGGAAATTACTTAAATTATATATCAAATAACTAGTAGAGCACTCGGAGAGGGCAAACCTCTGCTCAAGGTCATTTCCTCAAGTGAAAAATAATGCCTATATCCGATCCGTGATTCGAATCCAGTCCCAAACTTAATGGGTTCATCCTTGGCCCATGTTACATCCTTCCACCAAGTTTCATGAGAATCGGGCCAATGGTTTTTCTGTTACTCCGCTGACAAACGGACACACACACACACCGACAACGTGACTTCGTTGGCCGAGGTAATTATAATTGTTTCAGCTCTAACCTAGCGATTAGCTATTTACAAATCTGTGGCGGAAAAACATCTATTTGTGGAAAGTGTCTCAACTCTGTTACAAATCGTGATTATTTTGTTATACTTGCACCATTTCTAAATGCATAAAATGTTATTTCTGATCCAAAGCCATGCACATCTTCAAGTGTTTCTAAAAGGGACACTCGTCTGTGTGTTTCAGTATCAAGGTTTGTCCATGACTGGGTTTATGTATGGCTTCTTTTTTTATCCGTGTGTGTGTGTGTGTTCATCCCTGACCAGAGTGCAAAGCATGTGCAGGAATGTTAATGTCTTCTTCCTTTGTTGTCCGTGCAGACAGCCGAGTGTGACTGTGCATATTCATGAAGCTGCCTTCCTGGAACACGTTAACTTTGACCAAGGAAGGAACATAGATGAAAAAAAAAAAAGAGTTGAAGAAATTTAAAGAAAGCTAAAAGGGTGGAGTAGAGTAGAGACGTACAGTGTATGTACAGAAATAGACATAGGGGGATGGAAAGATGTATCAAAAAAGGAAAACACGACGTAAGAGACAGAGGCAGATGTCAGAGTCCTGTCAGCACTTACACTTCATTAATCTTTTGCAATAGCAACAGGAGCCAAAGTTGTTTTGTTAGTTGCAGCCAGCGAGCTCGATGTTCACTATAAAAACTCTCCATGTAAACGGGTCATATGTGGTCCAGCGAATATAAAATGTGTTTTTGAATTTCATTGCCCGTTGGTTTAGATTTTTCGACCATTTACAGAAATTCATACTACTTGTTAAGATTAATACAGTATATCTGTGCAGATGAGTCTTTCACGGGGAGTGAGAAAATGACCCTACTCCTCACTAAATGTATTCCCTCAGTCAACATTAACATGAGTTTATGGTCTCAATCTCTAGTTTCAAGTCTTCTTCAATACAGCATGATGTTCATTCAGTAAATGATGGTCCATTTAGAGTCAAATAGACCATAAAGCAGGGGATGCTTTAGGGCGGGGCTGCCTTGTGAATGTCTGCAGTTGTCCATGTTTTTGTCTTAGAACTTTAACCCTTTCACAGTGTGTTTTCAGTTCATGACAGTTGATTGTAACCTTTTTGATCACTTGAAAGCGTCCGGGTGTACTTAGCTCCACCCACGATGGTTACGACCAAAATGCCGAGCTCGAGGCATCAAAGCGGTAGTCCACAAACCATCGGTTGACAGTGACTTCTTATATACAGTCTATGGTCTTTACTGATTGGACTAGTTTTTTCTTTGATATTCGTTTCGAAATATTCAAAAACATGTAAGAGAACTGCAGGTGAATTTGTGAACCCGTCGTCGTCATTCAGCAGAAAACATAAGTTGTGTTCACAACTAAGTTTAAAAAAACGACTTTGTGTCTAATTGTGCAGAGTGAAGCTGACTGAGGCTTCAGCATGAAAAAGCTGCTGATAATCTGCTCTCGTTCTTATCAGCAGAAAAGCCTTTGCTGCAGATTGCAGTTTTTTTTTGGTAGCTACCAATCTCTCCGCTACTACCACAGGCTATCAGTGTATCAGTCGCCACTGTTTTCATGACTCACTGTTTTCACCGCTGATAACCAGCAACATCATTCAGCTCATTTCAAATCATTTGCCTCTTTCGCATTTTAGTGAGAAGAAATGACACAACCAACGTTAGAGAGTTGTTCGTGATTAGCATTTGTTTTCCTGATTCCGGCGTTGTGTTTCTCAGTGAGGAGGATGAGTGTATTGAGGGCTGTGATGATAAAGGTGGAATGATATCTGTGTGACTGTGCGGTGTGTTATAAAAGATAAAGGAGGGAGATCCCTTTGAGTGGGCTGCTGTGTTGAGTGGCTTTATCTGTGTTGGGAAATGTGGAGAATGTGTCTGATGTTAAGAAGAATGAGAGAGTGTGTGTGTGTGTGTGTGGGAGAGAGAGTGATGGAGAGAAAGGGAGCTTGGACAGATGTATATTAAATATTGAAGTTAGAGTTGACAGAATTCATCATAATTTGTTTAAGGCAGGATCACGATCTCTGATATGACGATTGTTCTTCATGTTGGTCTTTAAGACTATTTTACAAGTTACTGAGCAGTACGACCAAACCAATGTAGCCCTACAAGATAACAAACACCACTCCAAATTCCATTCTGAAATTGATTGATTTAAGGTTTGTTTGAAGTTCCTTTTAAATTTCTATGCTCTCACACAAGGACCGAATCCATCAGCGCATCAAACTACGAGCCTGTTTGTAACCGGTAGGCTACGGCCAACGCTTTCTTCTGTCAACGTGTCTCTCCTCTGCTCCATGTGTGGAGAGCCTAAACGGTGGCAGTGGTTTGGAGTGTTTCATCTATGATCCTCCCCGTCCCCGAGTCGGGCTGCTTAAAGTATAGAGATGGAGTTTATTGCGTTTGGGTAGACTTTAAAGATAGCAGCGGCACTAACCTTTTAGCAGCGGTGCCTGTATGCAGGGGAAACACCGCCGCCGTAGAACTGTAAATGATAGACTGTACACTGTTGCGCGATACTAACGATCTCTCTGTTAAGGTGGAGGCATTATACTCATTCAAATATCGTCATATCGCACACCCCTAATAGAATTTAAAATGTCATCTTGAATCTTTTTAAGATGCTGTCACTCAAACCATGACGGCCTTCACTTTCAGGTCCAGTGACACTAACACAGCAGTGGTTATAGAATAGTCTGTTTAGAGATCTGCGAGAATGAGAGTTTGACCGAGCGCGTACATTTTAAAGCATGTATTTCTACCCTCATGTGTACACCCTATGTATAATGTGTCCACTGGTCGAAGAAGGGCTTCCTGGGAGCTGCCCAGTACGACCAGCGCTGTTTGCTGTCTAGCAGCTGTATTGCATCAGTGAGGAAATGTGGCTTTGCCAGAGGGCATGTCCACAGTACTTATTTCCACATTTAGCTAGATGATTGGAAACTAAATCAAGTATTCTTCCTGCTACTCTGATCTTTATAATTTATTTCTCTAGAAAGTCACTGAGTAGGGAGAGCAGGGTGACTTGGGGAGCACTGCAAACAGAGAGGACTGGAGTTAGGCCTCCTTGTTTACGTTGCCGAAGTGTCCTCGGCTAAAGCCGTGAATGCCTTTCAGCCTCCGCTCATCTGTTTGTAACCCATCGTGACCATCTGACCACCCTGCTTAGGGCGACAACGTGGGGGGAAAAAGAAGAATTTACCCACAGGGAGCGAAGCAGATGTCAGCAGCCTATTCAAAGCGTGACCACCCCAAGAGAGGAATTTGGGTTTTCTGAAAAGTGTAAAAAAACAGCTCTCAGCCACATAAAGAAACGCTTCCCCCTGATGCAAAGTTGAGATCCAATAGATCGCTTGTCAATCAGACAAAGTGCTCATTTTCTTGTCTGTCCAGTAACGGCGGCTGTCGCTACTCATGCTCACCTACTTCTTCTTCTGTTTATTCCAAAACCAAGCAGACACTATATGTACCACTCGTCTCTATGCCAGAGGATTGTTTGGAACGGACAGAGGGGGGATTCTCCACGAAACAATCCGATTTATTGTTGCAAAGTTTGCTGTGTTGTGTGAGCGATAGTGTTAAAGACAGGAAACAGCCATGAGAATGTCAATAAGGCCCTGAGATGGATTCTTAGCTCTGCCTTTGTTGTCTGTGCAGCAGATGGAGGATTCCCTGTCATTTGTCAAACTGGACAGCACACCTGGTGCCTGTGTGTGTCTGTAATGAATGAGTTGTTCTAAAGTTTTCAGCCTCAGGCGAATTGCAACACTGAGTGGAGCGAAAGATGACAGGGACACATGGAATGTTTGTGTGACCTGTGTGTGAGTTATGTAAGGAGATATATTATTGGCGCGCAGACCTGGTGGAATCCTAAAGCACCTGTTTATTTGAAGCAGGGCGGGATGCAAAAGCTTACTTGGATTCCTCATTTACGAGCTTGCACGACATTCATAAATCTCTTTGAGACCCGTAATTTAGTGAAAGCGGCATTGTTGCTTGCGATCACTTGTCTATTGAACATCAATTTAGCAACAAAAACTCCAACCCACATGACCACATAGGTTGGTAATTTGTACCGTCGAATACGAGCCTAGGTTAGCGTCCCTACTGGTGGCATGAGATCAACACGTCCTCATCCATTTTAGGAAAAGATCACGGTTTGGGTTAGGTATTTTACATAACTTCAGTTACATATGTTCGGTCACCTTTGTTGCGCTAAGTAAAATTGAACTTTCACGCACAAGACGAACATTAGTCTCCTGGGTCAAGGTCCTGTGTTTGTTAGACCCAACCTCCTCTCTACGTGAACAAGGTGGCAACCTCCGGGTCTGTAAAGTGAAGCCAATGCGGAAGTGCCTTAAACTTGCCAGCTATCTTTCTAATAGCCGTCAGATTGTCAAGTCTGATTGTATAGAAGTCTATGGGAAATTGAACCGAGTCTCACTTGATCTATTTCCTCAGTAAACATGAGTACATGGTCTAAAATGCCTCAAACGTCCTTTTCAATACATCATGATGTTCAATTAGTAAACTATGGTCCCATTTGGAGTAGAAAAGACGATAAAGCAGGATTCTTTAGGGCGTGGCTACTTTGTGATTGACAGGTTGCTACCACAGCGTTGTACAGTCTGGGAGTTGTTGTATTTTCGTCTTACAACTTTAACCTTTCACAGTGTGTTTTCAGTTCATGAGAGTTAATTGTGACATTTTTGGTCGCTTAAAGGTCGATTGTACTTTGATTTCTCTCTCGTGTCACTTCTGGGAGCAAAACCCCAAAACCCTGCATAACCCTCCATATAAAATATAGTTTTTTTTGTCGTTTGCCTATGTAGTAAAATGGGACTACAATCTGAATTTTGTTTATGCAACCCTGTTGTACGAAGACAAATAAAAAACCTTGTAACCTTTTTAAGCTCCTTGTACCAAAGACCTATGAGGTCGGTCTCCAATTTAGTCCAGATGTTTATTTTGACCTTAAACCAAAGCACTACTTAAATGTATTCATACCCCATACATGTCTCATTTGTCATCTCACCTGTGAATAGAAAATACATTTTTGTGCTTGACATTTGTTGGTCTACTTTATTTTAATTTCATTTTTTTGCTTTCATAACATTTTGGAAAGTTATCTCTCCAGAATCTGACATTTCACAGTCAAACCAGATAAAATTCATTGTGGCCTTGGTAGACCAGAATGCATTGCAAAATAATGTAAAGATTATACCAGCCACAAATCAGCACCGCTGTGCCAAAGGACATCTTCTCAAAGCCACTAGCATGGCTGTGAACTCTTACTCTTGTTTTTCAATGGCAGAAACCCTGAAAAACCAGTATAGCAGTGCTGATGTGGCATAACACTTCATGAATATAGTGAACATGATGACGGATGAGTTTGGCAAGTGTGAGTATCTGAGCGTGGATTTTTCTTCTGTACACGATAAGATAAGGACGGATCACACGAAGGCCTGGAGCCTGATATCTACCAGAGACACGTGGGTGATGTAGGTACCTCCTCGTGTCCTCACTTAACCCTCTGTAGATGTGAGCAGCAGCAAAATGCCCTCACTAAAGAGGGTCGTCCTCATTTTGCTATTCTTGTGACACGCACACACACCCACACACACACACACACACACAGCAGAGGGTAGTTCTTAAACTTGTCGACAGCCACACACTACCATTGACACTTGAACACTCAAGTACGCACCAACAGAGTAACACCGTAAATATAGAAATTGTTCGGCGACAGTTGTAGGCTGGCAGGCAGGACTACACACACAGACACACACACACACACTCAAACCACAGTCTGGCCAGCTGCTATGGGAAGAGAAGAGGTTTTGAATGGGAGCGACAGCTGTGGATTCCTCGGGATGATCGGGGGAGAAAGAGAGATAGAGGATAGGGAGATGAGTTGGAGAAGGAATGAGGTGGAGAGAGAGACAAGGAGGAAAGAAAAGAGGTGGAGCGAGGATCAGTAATGATTTTTTTTAAATTTTCTCTACAACCAGATTTAGATACTTCAACTTGACTCTTCATGAAATGAGATTGAAATAACTATTTATTTGAACTGCAAGGAAAGGGGGCTGGTTGTTAATATAGAACCTGAACTAAGGCGCTATAGCCTACAACTGTTGTACTTTATTTTTATTTATTTTGCCCCACTTATTAGTGAGCCAGGACATGTAGGGCCGCTGCTGAGAAAGTCAGGTGACGTAGTATACAAAGAGTGTAAAGAGATGTAAAGTCGTTGTAAGAAGGCTTTCAAACAAACACAGGACTTCCACCGAGGAGACTGCTGTCTGTGTCCCGTGTTAAACCAAAAGTCAACGCTGACTTATTTTAACTCACTTTTGTTACACAACTAAAGTACTTTTAAGTAAAGTAAAGTACTTAGTTAGCTTATGTACTTTACTAAGTCACCTACATAGAAGAAACATATTACTTTAACCCAAACCAAGTAGTAAAAATACCTACTTTATGGCCTAAACAGATTCTGCACTGCAGGGGCTTGCTCACCGATAGCTCGTCTAGACGTACATTCGTAGAATGCATGAAAACCTCTTGGAAGATACGAAGCGGTGTATGAGGATAGGTTGCAGTGTTTGCCTACAAAAACCTTTTTCTTTACAAAATAACTTCTTGCACTACGCAATATATCAACCACTATCTGATTCAAGAACGATGTGCCTTCTTTTGAAAGTCAGTGTAACACGTGGTTCGGTTTGTTCTGTAAAAATCTTGAGGTCTGATTCCACATGTGACCATGTGATCCTAACTGTCAGTACAAGACTATTCATAGAGATCCTGAGTTGTGCAAGGCTCATTTGGCAACTCTGTGCTTTTTGTGTGTGAATACAACCTCACCTCCTGCACCTTTTACTTTATTAGAGTATTAATCACTTCCATACTCATGAATTCATTTTGCCCTGCACTAAACACTGATCATTATAAACAACATTGAATCAGCATACTTAAATAAAATGATTCTAAATGATGTCTTTTAAGCTCTAGATGTCTTGTTGGTCTCTGTTGGGAAAATGCTGCGGCGACCAATCCCGAAGAACAGATCAGTGTTCTGAACAAATGGAAGAAAGTGGGTGTTATAATGAGCTGCTACACCCACCACGGTTCAACAGACGAATAAAACAAACAGCGCCTCCTAGACCAACTCAAATGTCATCCAACAGATAATCCTGGGAGTCACTTTGGTGCAGAAACACCACACTACTGCACACAAGCAATTGAAAGAGACGAAACAATTTAACTGGATTGTCAATAGTTTACTTAGTAGTTTTTCCATGTTCCTGTAATAGGTGTGTTTGTGTTCAGTATATTGGTGTGTGGCCTTCAGGGCCACTGTTAGTCATTAATCTCAGTAGTTAATGGATGTCAAAACCCTCATCTTTTCACGAAAGCCATACATTGAGAGGAACAGGAACAGTGATTTGGGAGGCTGTGTGTGTGTGTGCGTGTGTGTGTGTGTATGTCGGAGAAGCCATGGTTATTTCCATTTTTACCGACTGAGCATGCAGTCGAGTAGGGAACTTCACTGCCGTAGGGGCTCAAGGGCACTGCGGCAGCAGCGTCACGACAACAGCAGGGGGAGGAGAGGGGAGGAAATGGGAGTCTAAACTCAGCTCTTAAACAGGAAGCCACCCGGGTTCTCCCATTGTTGTGTTTTTATAGACTAAACTTCCTGCCGGCCCGACCACCCCCTCCATCACCATGGTTGCAATCCCTGAAGTTTATGGGATGGATTGTAAAGATCTGCACTAGAAAGAGCTGACACCGGCCAAAGTGTGCCAATTGAAAAAAAAAATGGCAGTGTGAGGGAAGTTGTTGTGAAAGTGGGTTCTTAAAAAGTGTATTAAAAAAGTCTTAAAATGCCTCCAGCAGTGTTGTCAGAGGTCT
Source organism: Pholis gunnellus (assembly GCF_910591455.1). Classification (NCBI taxonomy): domain Eukaryota; kingdom Metazoa; phylum Chordata; class Actinopteri; order Perciformes; family Pholidae; genus Pholis; species Pholis gunnellus. Next base: position 21,386,591 of record NC_136536.1, on the reverse strand, counting down.
CATGTTTCATCACATCGTTCATTTCTTGCTAACTGTTTTCTCAGTCTGCACTTTTATAAGTTTCAGCGTTTTGTTTTCATTTAGTCTTTAACTTGATCCCAGGCAGCATTTTAAATGGAGTTTAAAAGTCCTTTTCTGTCTGGAGTCTGCAGGCACCCTCCCAGACAAGGTGCTTCCACATGTGTGAATGAAATGATGAAATCAACAGTTTGTGTGTCGGTGCAGCGTCAACAAATCGAGACAGCGATACACTGAGAGAGAGAGAGAGAGAGAGAGAGAGAGAGAGAGAGAGAGAGAGAGAGGGAGGGAGGAGAAGAAAGAGGAGTTAAAGAAAAGAGGATGTGGCCGACAGTAAAAGATGACTGGAGGGGAGTGGAGCTCTCTGTCTAATTATAGATCCTGCTGTGAGCTGGCTGAGGCAGAAGTGCTACTGGGTTTTCACACAGACGGATATTTACAAGACAGAAACACGGGTATGTGCCTTTTGACTTTATCTATCCTTTTTTTACTCCGTGTGCCTGCGTGTTCGTGTGCGGTCGGTTGTTCCTCTGGATGTTAACATCTCCCGAACGGGAGGTGGAACCTGTTGTATCACAACTCCTTGGGTTGCACTGCGCACTGGAAGCCTGCTGTGGTGCGCGTCGTTGAGTGGGACAAAGTGTGATGATCGAGCCTAAGGCGTGAGTTGGAGGGCGAGCGAGGGGTTTAAAAAGAGATTGCTTTCCTCTCTGTCTGTGTCACTCTCATTCTGTGAGATTTCTTCTTGCGCCGCTTTTGCGACTACATTTGTTTTGAGTGCAGCAACACAATGCAAGAGATGGTGTGTGTGTGTGTGTGTGTGTGTGTGTGTGTGTGTGTGTGTGTGTGTGTGTGTGTGTGTGTGTGTGTGTGTGTGTGTGTGTGTGTGTGTGTGTGTGTGTGTGTGTGTGTGTGTGTGTGCGAGTGTGAACTTGCTGGACTAACAGACAGCAGCCTTAGATGTTTATGGAAACTCAATGAGGACTTAGGAAACTGGACCCACGCTGCATTATACATCAACCTTCCTCTGTTACTCTCTCTCTCACACACACACACACACACACACACACACACACACAGAGAGTCCTTTCTGTCTGTCATGCACACATTCAAATCCATGCATGCAGCTCTAATGCTATTAACCCGTCTCACACATATTGTGATTTCCCTACAGACGATGAATTGAAAAGCACCTTTTCTTGTGACTAGTCCACTGTGGGATCGCTTGCAGGAGGCCAATGACATTGGCCTGCTTGTCATTGCACGGGAGCCGTGTCTGTTTTTGGATCGCTGCTATTTTGGGTTTGTTTAGTGTCCCACATGTTTGTTCCTATGAGAAATCTGCTGTACATCTAAATGTTGCATCTATCTCCTCGACATGTTTTTACGTTTCAGTTGGACTGTGCAGTGATTCATATTTTGTCTGTTTTCTCCACAAATCCCGGAATACCTATGATACATTGAGGCAGTGTTTTGAGCAAACGGCAGGAAGGTTAAAAATGCACTTTCAGCATAAAGTTCAGGTTTTGATTTTCTAAATCAGGAAGTGAGGAATAGTGAGATCCGGACAATATACAACTGTACAATGTGTTAAAGCTAAAGAGGAACAATTAAAAAAAATAAATAAATGTATAGACTGATAAAAAAATAATTCCTCTCAATCATCACTTATGACCCACTAGAAGTGTGTGGCGGTGTCTGTATCTGCAGAGACTCTGCCCTCTGCCTGTATTTTCTCTTTTCTTATGATTTTACTGTGTTCTGGATGTTTCTGGGCATCAGGATTTGGACCCCATGTGGAGGTGTAACCTCGTTCTTATTCCTAAGTGTTCTGTAAACAGCAAATAAACATGAATGAAGTGGGCCATTTAATAGATTAGACAATCAGCAGAACTTTAATCAACAATCTTGATGATTGAAATCTTTAGATAAATCACTCACACAATCAATCAAACATTTGCAAATGTCATTTTGCATCTCAAATGGGAGACTGTGTTTATCTTTTTCAGTGTATTTATCATTACAAGTAGAATATCTTTGGGTTTTAGACTTGATCTTGGTGGCATTTAAGACTTTACCTTGGGCTCTGTGAAATAATAACAATAATGAACACATTCATCAGCAAGTTGCGTCTCTAGTTATAATAGTCTCGTACTGGGCCGGGCTTTACAATGAAACCAGGTCTGTTTGTTTAAGGTGATCTCATCTCATTAGTCACTCAATCTCCTCTTGATCTGGAAATAGCTTGTGTGCAAGAATCTTTAATGAAAAGTGATGCAATCAGAGTGGCATGCTGCTCTGGAAAACAGGTTTAAGACAAACATAATATCAATGCTGTGTTATGCCAGATACATCAGAAAACAGAAACGTATCTTATTTGCAAAAAGTTAGTTGCTAAATTTGTCAAGAAGTGACTTCAAAAGCTTTTTTTTTTTTGCAGATTATCATACATCTTCACTTGCTTAAGAAAAGCCAGACTTCAACCTTCTGCTTTGACCCTGTGTTTGTTTACTTAAGATGAAATGGGAACTGTTTTCTTTGGCAAAGAGCTGGAACGACTTGCTGTAAACTTGGACCAGTAGTTCTTTAGAGTGAATCCTTACACACACACACACACACACACACACACACACACACACACACACACACACACACACGCGCACTAATTAGTAGAATGAATACATTAGTCGAGGTGTTCCAAGTATGTGCAGACGTTTTTTTGAAATGACACTAATAGGAAACAAACCGCATGTTTCTTCTGCACAAAGACGGACGTGTCAGGTTGCTGCAGCTCATTCTATGCAAACAACCTTTTCAACGCACATGCACACACACGAAGACATTATAAAAACACAGCTGCATGCCACTCCAAGCATTTGGAGAAAGGGGCAAAGGGATTGATGGAGTCAAGAGGAGAACACTTGACTTTCTCTTCTTGACTCCGGCTCCGTCCTTTAGCTCTTTATTTTCTAACAGTTTCTCCTTCTTTTTTTTTTGTCTGCTCTTCTTTTTCCTCTCGATTTTCCCTTTTTGCAGACATCTAGTAACTCTGCTGGTGACTCACCCAACTGTTTTTTTTAATTTGTACTAACTTCTGACAGATACCCTGAGGTAATGACATCTTTTATGTACTGAAAGTAGCTGTCGCCTCTAAAAGGTGTAGTGTGATTTAGTCACACCCGCGCACGCAACACAGTCAAAACAGGAGGAGGCGTCGCGGCTATATTTGGACGTGTGTCAAGACACAAAGTGGTGGCGTCTGCTCAGTTTGGTGTTGACTTTGTACGGAGTGTCTATCGCGAGTGGCACTGCGCTGGCTGTCAGCTCTCCCTCTGTGTGCAGCGAGTGACTAGACTTCTCTGCGGATTGTTAAAGATTGTCGACCAACTCGTCCGTCTCGTCTTCCTTCTCCCTCTTTTTAGTCCGCTCTGTTCTTTTTTTGTTTTCGGCTTCCAATTTTTTTTCCGTTTTTGATGAGGGGGAGGGAGAGCTATTTATATCCTTGTCTAACCTGTAGGACGAGTCCTGAGTCTAAACGGGACACAAGTTAGAAAAAATAGAAAGGGGGAGGAATTAATTATGTTGCTCATTCGGCATCTGTTGTACTTCTGCCCAACCTGGGAGAGGGATCCCTCTTCAGTTGATCTCCCAGAGGTTTCTTCCTTTTTTCTGTTTCCCTTTTCTTTGTATGTTGTACAGATTGTAAAGCCCTATTCAAATACAAGTGAATTGACTCTGTAGGAAGGGATTACCAAATGTCAGGCGGTGGGGTGGACTAATGTCAGGCGGTGGGGTGGACTATATCTCCCTCAATCACACGGAGAACCTAATCTACCTAATCAATCCCAACGGTCTCTACAGCCAGACGGGCCGTATCGCACTGTGTCGTTGGGGATTTCCATAATGTCACGCTGACACTCCTGCACAAAGTAAACCTAGCTTTGCAGTACATTGTTTCAAGAGGAGCTGACTGTACTGGACCTCAGTCCGTTCTGATTTGGCAACACTTGCGGTTCCTGCCGGGAAACCACAATTTGCGTTTTGATAGCACACGTCTCAAGAGTTCAGTCCAAAATTACACACCTCAGGCAGCTAAAGTCCGAAATACAACCGAAGAAGAAGAAGTTGTGTGCAGTCTCTCTGTTAAAAACTGTGGGCATCGTTGTGGGCATCACTTTGTTTTAGTAAAGCAGACCGTCAGCAGCTGAACTCATGATGATGTTGTCTTCGGTGTTATACATCACATCCTGTGCACTATGCTTTTCATGTTGTTCATGGGTATGCAATTTGGCGGACCAGTACTAATGACAACCGTATATAGAGAAAGTAGAAACGGAATGCAAAGACATTTATCTGCAGGTGCTAAAAAATTGACAGCCATGAATAGTAACACATGGGTTTGGTACAATGCAAAAGTTAAGAAGAATAACTTAAAGGACATCTTTGAATACCAACATACAGTTGTCAGTTTTAGTGTGAGACTAAAACAAACAGGCCTGAGACGGTTGTAAAGGGTGGCGTTGTTTAAATTAGAGAATGAATTTCCCACAATTCCTGCAGCGTCCTGACCCACCTCAACCAAAACATTGCAGCTTTAACATGCAGCTCGTTTCGGATGCTCAAATGTATGTGTCTACATGTGTGCGCACGCTTTGTGTGCTATTCCAGTACATGCCTTTCCAGCTCCTCTCGCACAGAAAAAACTAAACCTGCCATTTAAATAAAATCAACACACAATCACACAACCACGGGGTCAGAGACCGTTGTCCCTCCCTGAGTGCGGCACGCAGATGTAATAAACTGTAACGGAATATCATTCTCAAAGAGAACTAAAAACATTAGAGCCTAGTATTACTTGGAGAGACCCAAGAGAGAGAGAGAGAGAGAGAGAGACTGTGGAGGGATTAAATGTGGTTGCAGAGGTCCAGAGACTAAACCACGACACGGTTTCTAGACTTAAAGTCGTGTTTGCTACGGGGGAACCTTGTTATTATCAGCTATTTTAAAGTGGTCAGAGAGATTATTCCTCAACTGGAGGACCCAGTTTCATGTGCATGACGAAGCCATAATGTACTTACTGGGGTTTTTATAAACTTGCCTTTTTAAAGAAGTTGAAACAGCAGCTTTACAGTTACCTGATACAGCGAAGAGTTTGTTGTGGGCCATGTGGACTTAACATGTGATGATTAGTGCTGTACACCGATGATGGATGAAGGGCTTCACACCTCTGTAATCATATAAAGAGCGATAAAGTCATTGCAGTATGGAAGCTTTCCATCATGCCTTGTCTTTTTCTGGTGTTGAGTCAATAACTTCCCTCTGTTTGCATGCTTTTATACACTCTTTAGAGGCGTGAGCTGGGAGCAAATAAGGGAAAAATCTCTGCTAAAATGGTCACTGTACACACTGAAAGTCAGAGAGTCAATGAAAGCCACTTCATGTTATTATCCAGTGAGTCTTTAGACTCATCATATCGAGCCAACAATGTGACTTATTAATAAGAGAATTCCATTGTCAAGTGATTCCATTCCATGCCATGTCATTTCAACACAACACAAGCAGGTCATTGGACATGTTGTTGAACTTTGCAGAGTGATAATGGTCATAATACCACAGTGAAGTGGTATTTTCTAGTATACAATGAAAACAAGCAAACCATATTGCATCCTCTCATTCTTATTCCCTTTATCATTTCTTTTCCCAGCACTTTCATTTACATCTATTTAGTTTTACGAAACCAACAACTGGAAACCGGGGGTGACATCGCTGTGTTACTCTGGAGGTGTGTGTGTGCTTGTGTGTGTGTGTGTGTGTGTGTGTGTGTGTGTGTGTGTGTGTGTGTGTGTGTGTGTGTTCTCTGTCGAAAACAAAAGGCCCTGTGTAGGTAAATGTTGGAGCAGGGTATGTTTTGCTATTTATAACCCATGGGAGGCAAGGAATAAGAGACACTGGTGTTCCCGACTGTGAGTGAGTGTGTGTGTGAGTGAGTGTGTGTGTGTGTGTGTGTGTTCTGTATTGGCCTTTGTTTCCTTGTATAAGCATGTTCTCCTCTCTTTTTTCCTCAGAATAATAGCTTTGTTATTCTTTGCTGTCGTTGCAGAGAATACGTGTGCACAACCAGTTGTGTATGCGTGTGTGTTTGGGTGCGTTTGCCAAGGGATTTCTGTCATTCCAGCAATGGTCGGCATTTAGACTGTGTCTCTGTTTTTGCACCTCCTAATATGGAGGGGTTCTGACACTGCACACACACACACAGTTCTATGTAAGATTAACCCAAACCATGATGCTAATGAGAGCACAGACTCACACTTTGCACACGCACATCCGCTAGTAGAAAGGATGCCAAAAACACATCCGTCTTTTCTGTTCTATTCTATTCCCTTTCACCCATTTCCAGTGCTGCTGTTGGCAACGGGCCAAGCCCCTCTGTGAGTGACATTTACTTCACACACTGCAGCCTGACATCTGAGCACCAGGCGCAGCAGCACGGAGATATGATGTCACGCCAAGTTATTTCGTGTGTGTGTGTGTGTGTGTGTGTGTGTGTGTGTGTGTGTGTGTGTGTGTGTGTGTGTGTGTGTGTGTGTGTGTGTGTGTGTGTGTGTGTGTGTGTGTGTGTGTGTGTGTGTGTGTGTGTGTGTGTAAAGTTTTAAGTTTTGGTTGAAGCGTCAAGGCAGGTTTGTGCAATAGGTGTTTGCTCAAGCCTGTCTTGTGTGTGCAGCTGTTTGCCAGTGTGCAGCATGTGGATGTGTGTAAACGTCTTTACGGTATGAGTGTGTGTTTATTTATGAGTAAATATATATATGTATATATGTATGTAAGGGAACATGAGTTGCTTGCTAAAGTATTATCCAAAGATGTGTTTGTGTTAGTGCGTGGTGGGACACATGTGAATATGTGTATTTGCGAACAGCTGCGTTTCTGTGTCAGTGTGTGAGTCAGTGTGCATTTTTTGTGCAATTGCAAGTGCATCTGTATGCTTGTGTGTGTGTGTGCGTGTGTGCAAAATACGCGTGCGTGTGTGTGTCACAGACAGAAACCACCCCCAGCCTTTTCCCAAGCTGTTCCCTTCCTGGATCCTGTTTTTAGCGCCGGATGAGGCAATCTTTCCCATTGACTCAGTCATGCAATGCAAATAACCCCAACAGCATGCAAAGATCATGGAAATGTGTGTGTGTGTGATGGTGTGTGTGTGTGTGTGTGTGTGTGTGTGTGTGTGTGTGTGTGTGTGTGTGTGTGTGTGTGTGTGTGTGTGTGTGTGTGTGTGTGTGTGTGTGTGTGTGTGTGTGTGTGTGTGTGTGTGTGTGTGTGTGTAAGAGACAGACGGAGAGATGGTGTGAGTTTATGTACAAAGACAAAACTTTTATTTTTGTCACTGTGATACTAGTTGAGATGTTAGACAGAAATATATAGTTGATATTGATTTGGGCTTTTTTTGTACAAAAAATTGTTTTAAATTAATCAGCAGTTTATTTCATTGGGTGTCCACTGGAGCAGGTTGGGGCTCAGTATGGCGCTTGGGGCACATGTTTGGGTGAGAGCAGATGCAACTCATCTTTTTACCCAATTTTCTCTGTTAGGATCCGAAACTTGTAGTCACACGCTTTCCACATCTACAATAGACCACTAAATACACTTTGGTAGTTAAGTAGAATACTTTCAGTTCGAGTGTAGTGAGGTCTTGACGTATAATGCACACAACATCCATTTTTTATACCATATAGGCCTTCACAGAAATAAAAATAACACTAATTTCCCAAGGGAAAATTATTTATTAATTATGTTAAAATAACAATTAATTTCTGCTGTTAGATAATGTCAATTAAGCAAAGTAACTTGTAACAATATCTCCTCATCATTCTGTCTGAAAGCCCCAAAATGGTAATGCGGTAGCCTTTCCCAACTACAGCTCCCATGAGGCTTTGACTGTGCACCAATGGCTAAGACTCATAGGATATGCTAACCCTGAATGCTAACCAAATTATTGTTTTATCTTTGTTAAAAGATGAGGTGCTTGTAGATAATCATTTATCATAAACTATGGACAGAAAGCCCACTGTCAAGTTTAAGCTGTAGAAATATAATTAATAAAATAATGAAAGATGAATTGGCTTTTAGAGGCTAGTAGAACAGGCTAGCTTAAAAAGGAGCTGGGACAGTAGCCACTGCAATATAGCTAGTAGTACCTGGTAGCCTATGCTGTGTCTCAATTCAGATACTGCCGATGTTAGCCGGCTAGCTCGCTAGCAGCATTATAATTTGCGGTAACAAATCATTGCAGACTGCTAAATTAACCCAACAAACAGTACGGATGACTTCTATCCAGCAAACAATATGGTGGTACTATCACAGTGCACTGCAATTTGCCATAATTGTCAGTGTGAACAAAAATATTTAGTGCAAGTATAGGAGCGTGCAAACTGAAACACAGCACTAGTTTCATGTATGCTGGTATTTGTTTCATATCATTTTCCTTGCTGAATGTAATACATTTTCCAGGTTACAGTACTGGTGGCTAACTCAAGGAAACTAAAGCAAAATGTTTGTTCACCTCAATTGACTCTAAAGCTACAGTTACGGGTTATTATGATAAACCGTAGATTTAAACCTAGTTTATACAGTGAACTGTCTTGTCCTAAGTTAAGTTTACTGTGTCAGAGTATCTTGAATTGGAACGTAAGTACACAGACATTGAATGTTTCTGACTGGATTGAGAACCATAACGACACAATGATATTTCTAGTTAGCTTTGTTTGTCCAGCCTGCTTATAGATAGTCTATCTTTTCTGGATGTTTAAAATGGTGCTAACCGAATTTTGCAACGCCAAAGCATCTGTTATATGAAACATAATTATGAGTATTGTGTTAATCGACTGCTCTTAATGGGGATGAAGCAAACTGACCCCCATTTCCTCTCCCGCCCTCCCCTCACCACCCCTCTCTTTTCCCAGACTCCTCGGTGGCAGTGCCGGTGTCGTGCGCGGCCTTGTTTCCCATGGACCTCAGGGTGGGAGAGCGGGGGATGCGCCCTGGTTCGGACACGGCGCTTCTCACCCCGCTACACCCGCCTTTACTCCTCACCCCGTTCTCCTCTCAGCCCCGCACCTCCTTCTCCCAACAGCAGCTGCACCAGCATATCCGGGTAAAGGATACAAAACATAGAGATCAAGTACAATTTGTCTGTCAACAAAACTGAAGCTAGTTTCTTGAAACAACATTTTACATTATATTTTCTTACAAGTTGATCTTACATGAGCAGTTGCTTTATATTTGTTGCTATAATATGAATGTGTTTGTTGGGGGCGGTTAGTTCAATATGGAGCAAAGGAGGCGAGAGCAGGAGCACCACGAGAAACAACAGGAGTTGCAGCAGTTAAAGCACAAAGACAAGAGTCAACAGAGTGAGTCAATTCACACACATTCACTCCCACACGTTACTACAAATTTACGTTCACATTTTAAGTTGTAATTTTATTTTCACTGAGCATTATATAAACCTATTTCCACGACTTTGAAAGTATTAATGGCCCAGTTTGCTAATTGTGGCCAGAGTGGAAAGTCCCTGGATGAGATCATATTCTTTATTGAACAGTGTTACTCCATTTTCAAAGCTGTTTGCTTTGAGACGAGGGCTAAATATAACCTGACAAGTGAAGCTACAACACTGGTGTTAATTATAGCTTTAGGTTTGGGCGCATAAAGTCACTGGGTCAATATTGACTTGATCTCTCGGAGCACCTCCTGTCACCTCCGTGTGCACACACACAGAAATATCAGCAAACACCCTCTCAAAGAACCCAGTGACCTTCCCCTGCATCACACACACATGCATCCATACTCTCAGCCATGCCTGGCATACGTGTATTTGCAGAAACTCTCCACAGTATTGTTTAGTCACTGACTATGTCCTGCACACTGTGTTTTTGGCACGGTCTTCTCTTGCTCCGCCTTATTACGATGAAGCAGTTGGAGAGTCCTTCTTTTGAGTTGTTGAGTGGTTGCTTGTGTTATTGATTGACAGGTGCGGTGGCCAGTTCCGTGGTGAAACAGAAACTCCAGGAGGTAATTCTCAAGAAGCAGAAACAGGCAGCGCTGGAGAGAACCAACTCCAACACTCTGACTGCAGCTCCCGTAGCATACAGGTGAGACAAAATACACACAGACAGTATGACAATAACAAAACACTAAATATGCACCATGGAGACATTGATTATGCTACATGTCTAATCATTCTTTAAATAACCCTTTGATTCCATGACAACTCTAAAATCTGGATTTCACATAAACATCAACCATATGTGGTATGATTATTTCCCCTAATGGTTGTATGTCTTGTTTGTGTGCGTTGTGTTTTTCCAGAAAGCTGGGCCCAGACCCCAGTGCGTCCTCACAGACTCTGGTCTCGTCTCCGTCACAGCCTTCTCCCGATCGTTCAGAGGGGACGCCGCTACGCAGAGCAGGTAAAACATCTGACATCCACCGAAACAGTTTGACTTTAACTAGAGGCAGGGACTGAATCAGCATCATTAAAACATTCAGCATGCAATTGATGTAATAATCAATTGGAGATGGAGTGCCAATTATAAAGTGAAAGATCCTGAAAGACTTTACACCACAATCAAGTCAGGGGGGAGCAGTTGTTTGGCTGTTTGTGGTTTTAGCCATTTAGTCCCACTGTCTACTTCAGGCTATTGCAGCATTTAAAAACAAATAACACTGACAAAACTGATACATCAGTCATACTCGCTAACTGTAATACTATCTACGGTGTAGCACATGTCCATTCACATTCAAGAGATTTAGACATGTCCGATTTGGAAAAGCACAGGTGTACAACATAATATTAAGGATGTCTGAATTCCATTTAGCTGCTTCAGCGACGCATGCTTTTCCTACTAAGACAAAGTAGTTTACATGGCTTCCTACTATGGAAAATGGAAATAGCTTGAATCCTTGTTGCCGTTCTACAGTAGTAAACCATCCACGTATGATTGCATGAAGTAACGTTCCCCATGTTGCCCTGAATTGTTAGCGTCGGAGCCTAATCTGAAGGTGAAACACAAGCTGAAGAAACACCTAAACACCCGCAAGAGCCCGCTCACCCGCAAAGAGAGTGCCCCGGCCACTGTCAAGCACCGAGTACCTGACACACTGGGTAATTAGAATCACACAAACACACACAAATAAATGAGTGAGTGGAAACGCGTTATTGTTGTTTAATATGTGATCATTTCAGTGAGTGAAAGCAAAGGTTTTCATTCTTCTATAATTGACTTAAGAAAGTATTCACTGACATGGTCATATGTAATGTAAATATGGTCAAGATGCATAATCTAAACTGACACACTGCTTGTCTCTCACCAGACTCGTCCCCCAGCAGCAGTAGCACTCCAGTCTCTGGCTGCAGTTCTCCTAATGACAGTCTGCCCACTGAGAATGGGCTACTGCCATCTGCAGGCGGCCTCTCGCATGAGGTTAGCAAGGACACCCACACACACACACATGTTGTGATAAACACAGAATATTGATAAAGTAAAACTAACTAAAACATCAGCTCAAGATTAACTGAAGTATAATAAATAAACATGTTTTAACACAAAATTAGTCCATTTGTATAGACGTTTTGAGACATGACAGTACCTTTTTGATAGAAAACTGCTTTAGTCATTAAGAATTCCAGATAGAAGTTGAATAGTTAAATAGAAAAATAGAAAACACGAAAGCAAAAGGAAATACTTCCATTTTGCCTTTCAGAATGGCACTTTTAGAGATGGTTAAAATTAGCATTTTAAACAAGTACGCACACACTTTGATTAAAAAAAAAAAAGATGTTGCTTCATGTACATGAGCTGTGCCGAGACGCTGAGTAATGACATGTTTAAAGCAACGACAGGAGTATGGGAGCACTGAGTTTGTCAGCTGTTTATGCATAATTGATTTAATCACATACAGTCAACCTCGGTCACACCTGCTGTGGATGTGTGACTCATCATTCTCCGGTGTCAAGACAGCACGCTACCTTGATTAGACTACACCGGTTAGGATTTACATCTGTGATATTTGTTCCGGAAATATTATTATGGGATGCACAACCAGCACTGGTCTTAAATGTTTAATGGGATTTCTCTTATCCAAAATCATGTATTGTATATGAATGTAATTCAGTTCAGATTTGAATATAAATGTGTTATTTATTGTCATTTGTGTTTGGCATTTCCAGGCCCAGAGGCTGCTGCTAAGAGATGGCACTCTATCTAACTTCACCATCCAGAGTCACTCCACTCTGCCCACCATCACACTGGGACTACCAGCCAACACCAGGGTAAACACTGAACTGCAACAGATGTCTATCATAACCGTTTATTCTTAAATCAGTTTTCCTTTTCCTTGAAGCGTGTGAGAGAAGTGTTCTGTTCTGTCTAACGCAGTGATCTGCTCCGTTAAAGACACTTGTTTCTTTCTAAATTCAAGGAATCTCTTTCTATTCATGGGAACTCGTTATAAGACATCGGTTTCATAAACTCAGTCCCAGGCTAACTTGACTCAAAGGGAAAATTAGCAATTTGCCACCTGTTATGAGGATGTCCAGTCAGTGTTGATGGTAAATGTAGTCGATTGGTGCAATACATTTCCCAGAGTTTGCTGAATTGACAGGGTTCGCGGCTGTAAAATAGTTTTTTCTTCCTCCATCCAGCGCTGTTATTTGACGTGACAGTGACATAAGAAGAAGGAAGAACTGTAGGCTACTGCTTCATCTTGGAGTTCTAGTCTCTGCCTCGAGCGTGCTCTAATGCCACTCAAAAACAGAACTCCTTTGTTCTCTTCGCTTGTATTGCAAACTGTGACAATGGCATCTCAAAACATGAGTGCAGAGGATTTTATGGAGGAGGATACATTTAACCGTGTTTTGGCTGACTCAGATATTCAGCCGTATTTATTCGAGCCAGAGCACCGGGGACCCTCCACGCAATGCATCCTGGTAAATGTAGGCTCGCCTCCGCCAGCAGGACCAATCTGCTTTTGCTATCAATATAGCACGCACTGAAGAATTTATTGCTTCAATTGACTACATTTACACTCATTGGACATCCACATAGAAGGTGGTGAATTTCCCCGTTTAATAAGATGTGTTTCACTATTACATTTATGTTTGTGTATATTTCGATTTAAAGTGGCTCGAAGTTTTTCCAATCACGTCACCTGGACAAATAATTTTGTATCATCGGAAATCCAGCTATGATGCTACGCCAGATAGAATGTTATCTGTTGCTGTAAATACTGAATTACTGTCTGTGTGCAGGCTGAAGGAGAGCAGTCCTGTCTGAGATTAGGCCGGATGCCAGTGGTTACAGCCGGGGGCTCGCCGGTCTTCCTCCCCCTGAGCAGAGAGGACCAGGCTGGCCAGCTGAACCATCATCTGCCTGTCATCATCCTGGAACCCTCTAGACTGGTACACAATCCGCTCCTCTCTGGTGAGACACACACGCACTCACATATACCTTAGACATGTACATGCATATACAAACCCAACACACGTGCACACATGTAGGGCCACAATTTAGGACGATGAAAATAATATATATATATACATATCCAACATGTTGCCAAATAGTCACAAAAGGACACGTATACAGTGTTTTAATTTTACTGTCTGAGATGTTAGAGCACTACCCAGTGGATACATTTAGAATAACACTGTTTTATTTCATTGATAAGCACGTTACATGTATTCAGTGACACATAAGAAAGACAGCATGTTTTATTTGAAATAAACAATATTCAACCAATTTTGACTTTGTTGTAGCTATTGTGTGTTTATTTGTGTTTGAGAAATGATGTGTGTGCACACATGTTACTTTGTCTCTGCTCACAGAAAATCATTATTGTTGTGCTCCCTCGTGTCTCCAGGCCTAGAGCCCGTCCAGCTACAGTTTGCCCCCCAGTTAGACCACCTCGCCCCTGGAGGAGCTCATCCTCACAAGCCCCTGAGCAGAGCACGCTCGGAGCCCCTCCCCCAGAGCACGCGGACCCTTCACACACATCTCCTCCAACAGCAGCACAACACGCAACTACTGGAGAGGCTCAAACAGCAAACTCACCTGGGCAAGGTTTGGAGAAGTGAAGTCACACAGTAATACGTAGACAGTCTGTATTGTCCCCGGGGGAGATTTGTTTGTTGTGCTAATGGTCACTTTTTTAGTTTTGTCCATATTCAGTTTTGTGTTTATGCCGATTGTAATGAATAACATATCTATTAACACTATCACTGATAATAGAAAATGAGTTGCGTCTCTTGGTCATTTACTTAGTTAGCCTCCTGATGAAAGCAACAATTGTAAGGCTGCAATCTTGGATGTGGACATTACAGTTTATATATTTCAAGACTTGTAAATGAAAGCACTGAGATGTCCTCCTCCATCAACTTCAGAGGATAGTTTAAGCAACTTGTGTTGATTTTTAGGATCCCAAATTGGTTGATGTTGGAGCCCTCAAATAATTCCACATTTCCACGAGGCATTTTCCCCACATATCCCCCCTCCTTTAAAATCTACTTGAGCATGTTAACTGATTCAGGGATTTTAGAGTAGAAGGTTTCAGTAAACAGTACTCTACATCTGCATTTCTGTATGTGCATTTTTCAGTCTGATCTCTGGCTGTCATGCGAGTGCATATTTGTGTTTTTTTGCCAACTTCAATGTGCGTGTATGTGCCCGTGCAGCTGATGTCTAAGTCGAACGAGAAGCCCAGACTGCACCAGATCCCCTCTGAGGACATGGACTCAGAGGACGGTGGCGGGATGTCGCCCACAGAGCTAACCTACCAGAGCGGAGTGAGGGTGGAATCACTGAGGGAGGCGGAGCCGACAGCATCCAAGAGCCACGAAGAGCAACTTAACCTGCAACATGCACTCATACTCAACCAGGTTGGAAAACACACTTTTTTTAATACTTGTTTGAGATACACACAAAGAGGAAGCAGGTAGATGGAATTAAACCACACAGCTGTTCTTCGTCCAACAGTCCTGTAGGGGGCGGCCTTACACTTGCATGTAAGGCTAGTTGCCGTTGCATGGTTTTGAGGTTTGACAAGTACTCATTCAATCAAGATGGTTGTTTTAGCATGATAGGGTTACAGGGTGTATTCGCTGTAAGTTGAGGGGTCACTCTCAGAAAATGTGTCAGTCACTAATCAAACCACATCATCAGGAGTCTCCGAGTCAGGTTTTAGGGGATTTTAAAGGAACAGATTAGAGTGAAAAATGACTTACAGATTCAAAGCAAGTTAACATTGACAGACCCAGATTGCTCTTGATGGTACAGGTCAGATCGGGGGAGCCAAATATAACCATCTCAGACTGTATTGACATTACACTGGAGGAAGTTCTGTGGCTTTCAGCACTTTGTATCAGCCTTGAACCTCGAGAGTTTTAGAGGGATGTACAGCTGCATACCATATGTGTAGCAATGGAACTGAACAAGCACTGATATTCACTGACGTTTTCCGTGGTTTAGAAAAAGACCCTGTGCTGTTTACAGCTCCTGCTCTCCTCTTTTCTCTTCACTCTGTCTTCTTTCATGTTTAAGATGTTTAGTTAGAATTTTGTCGACTATCTTTCATCTCTTTCACCCTCACTCTTCTTGCAGTCGTTGCTATGGGAGCAGCAGAAGCAGCTGCAGCAGCTGCATCGACAAATGGAGACCCTGGCAGTACCCATGTTGCGGGGCAGCGGCGGGGTTGGTAGTGGGCTGGGAGTCCATCGGCCCCTGTCACGGACACAGTCCTCCCCAGCCTCCACCTCTCTCACTCTGCCTGAGAACCCCCTGAGCCTGGCCGCACAAGATAGCAGCAGCAAACCACGCTTCACCACTGGTGAGTCAGATATGTTCGTACAGTATTATAATAGGTGTGTATGATCATTTTATTAATGATATTTCAAATTCAGGGTGCCTCCGAGGCTTAGGGGTTAAATCGCTGACCATACTGTATAAAAGAAACATCCCTGGTTTGAAGCCGGCTGGGGAAACTTTGTTGCATGTCGTTTCCCACCTTTTACAGTCATGTCACTATTAATAATGGAACCGAAATGATATTTCATTTAATTCCCAGTATTTAGCACCATGCACTGACCAGCAGAGGTAAATGTCACGCTTGCAAGTGAATGAAGGTCCTACTCATGAACAAACCAAAATGAAGAAGCTCTGCACCTCGTGGCTTAAAACATGAGTAGAGAAATGCAGAGAACTCTGTAGGTGTTAGTCATAACATAATGTCGGGCGTTTGAACCCTTATGAGTGTTAGCACTGCCTGGCCTGTGCTCCTCATCGGGAAAAGTTAAAGAAGCAGCACTCACAGGCTTAAAGGGACAGTTCACCCCAAAATACGAAGATACGTATTTTTCCTCCTTCCTGTCATGCTATTTGTTTCGGTGTCAGTTGAGTTTTGGAGATATCGTCCGTAGAGATGTCTGACTTCTCTCAAACTGAATGGGACTATATGGCACTCTGGTTGTGGTGCTCAAAGCGCAGCTTCATGAATGAAGTATTTCATCTCAAGCACACACCAAAACAATCTTGATAAATACGACGGGTAAGAGGAAAGACATGTAGTTTTGATTTGGGGGGGGAACTGTCCCTTTTAATGGTTATTGATGTTCTGTTTTAGAAGGTAATAAAAAATGTGGCAATGAAATCTGAAAACAAGAAGTGTATGCCAAAAATATGTTTAAGTGTAATTATATGGGGAAAAAGCAGTCACCTGATACAACTGGAGTAAATGTTTGGAAAAGTGATCAAAGGTCAGCGTCAACGGTACTCCTAGTATGAATATACTGGCAAAATGGTGAGATCAAATCAGTTTTTTTTGTTTGCGTGTGTGCATGCAGGCCTGGTGTATGATTCTCAGATGCTGAGGCACCAGTGTACATGTGGAGACAACAGCAGTCACCCAGAGCATGCTGGGAGAATACAGAGCATCTGGTCCAGACTACAGGAGAGAGGCCTGAGGGGACAGTGTGAGGTACGTAAGGCACGGGACGCGGTTTCATCCTGATCTGACCTACAGAAATGACATTTTATGTGTCTGTCTGAACATAGAGGGGTTGAGTTTACAGGTACATTAGATTCTGTTGGAGCACAGTATCGCTTTCTCTGTTTTAACATTATTAATCATCACATGCTGTACATTGTCCATGTGATGCCTATATGTATTGTCATGTTCTGTTCGTACAGACTATCCGCGGTCGTAAAGCCACTATGGAGGAGCTGCAGTCGGTCCACACCGAGCGCCATGTGTTGCTCTACGGCACCAACCCGCTCAACAGACTCAAACTGGATAACCGCAAACTGGCCGGTATGCCACGTATTCTCAAATCTGAGCCAAATGATGTTTCAAAACACTTTCAATTGATTTAACCGTGAACATGAAAGACATTACTTTGCACAGTAAATATGATCAGGAACATCGATACCAAACAGATGTTCCAGATGTCCAATTCTGCTCAATAACAGAGCTAAAGCTACATCATGAACTCAAGTTTTACAGTTCTGACAAAAATACTTTTGTCCTTGAACTACATGTTGATTCAGTTAAAAAAGAAATTCCAAACTGGGTCTATTACCAAAAATCAAGTCATGCCATTAATACTCTCAGGGTCGAATTCACAAAAGGATTGTGCGGCTTTTGCGGCTGCTAAACTTGAACAAATGATGTGATAAATGGGTGAGATACACCCCTAATGACGCTGCCTAGCAAATAGCATCTTGGTGCTCCTGTGCAATTTGACACATATTTAAATTAGGTAATGCTAATATTTTTCGCACAAAATCGACCCCCGATCTGCAAAGAGCCTCATTGCAAAAACTCAGCTCAAAAAGGGTCAGATCATGGCTTGTCTTACCATTAGTCATCTTGCAAAAAGAATTACGTTGAAAAGAATAATAAGCTGAAATGTAACTGAATGATGTTTTTTTTTTTTTAAAACTGTACTTTTTATGTTTGTTTCCCAAGGTATCCTGTCTCAAAGGATGTTTGTGGTGTTGCCTTGTGGGGGTGTAGGGGTAAGAGAAAACACACACTCGCACACACACACACACAAAACAAATTTTATTCTTGATCACACTGTAATTCCAGAAAGCTCTTAATGAAAGCTATATAATACTGTGCTGATGAAAGATGATATCGTTTCAAAGAAAAAGCAACCAAGGCACGGAAGAGAAAAAGACGAGGAAGACAGGATATTAAAGAGGAAAAGAGAGTTGGCTCGGCCCAGCGCTAATGTTTGCCTGACAGTCCGTGTCGGACCATGACAAGTCAGAGCTAATCAGAACAACATGTCCATGACCAGGGATAAAAGAAATGCCTCGGCTTTCATTGTCCGAGCCAGATGGACAGTAATGCCCATTTGTGAATAAACAGAGCACAGAATACAAAAGTAAAGGAAATTTACCAGCATTATGGACGTTTCTACTCGGCAGTCACAGCTGTATGTCTGGAGAAAACCTTTATTGTCCCAGAAAGAATAGACATAGTCAGGCGTCATAAAACCGATATTATAAGCGTTTCCTCTGCTATTTGTTTATTATCCTATCGTTCATTGGCCTCCGTTCTTTTGTCTTTTCAATTGGCAGGTGGATAATGACACCATCTGGAATGAGTCGCACACTTCAACGGCGTCACGCATGGCGGCGGGCAGCGTTGTTGAGCTGGCCTGCAGAGTGGCCAAAGGAGAGCTGAAGGTGAGAAACTAAACCCGGCAGAGTAAGCCGGACGTCACACTGTCGCCTCCAGATAAGACGTTTGTGTTACTACATTCTGTCGCCTCATCCCCGAGTTTTCGTTCCAGTTTCGTTGGAGTGATGAAGAGAATTTAAACTTAA
Organism: Pholis gunnellus; assembly: GCF_910591455.1. NCBI lineage: Eukaryota > Metazoa > Chordata > Actinopteri > Perciformes > Pholidae > Pholis > Pholis gunnellus. The sequence continues at coordinate 21,367,698 of NC_136536.1, read as the reverse complement.
ACTACGGATTAATTGTTCCGAAAAATAATTCTGCCGACAATTATTCAAATAGTTAAAGGATAGTTGTATTATTTATGACTGTCATGATTTAACAAGCATAAGCTGCTAACCCACTTCCTAAAATAGAACCTGTGTTGACTAAATGCAGGGTCATCATGTCAGAAGGGGAGAAATTACAGTCTTAATGTTACCCTTGCACACAGAGCCACAGCTTTTCAGGCACTGGCTTGTGAACCAAAAACAACTTTGTGATCTCAGCTACTGTGATGCTCTCGACTTCGTGTCCTCTGCTGGCAGCGTTTTGTTGCTGTCGGTCAGCTGCAAGGATGAGAGAGAGACGCATCAACTTAGAAATGCATCCGGCAAAGAAGCGTGCGTCACGCTGCCCAAACCACTTCAAAGATGAATGGGTTTCAGAGGAGATTTTTTTTCTGTCTCATCGTGGCCTAAACCTACTTCCTTTTCCTCCTCACAATTTTCTTTTTTTTTATGTAGATAATGTAATTGGCAAAAGTATTTATAGCTGACAGCTTCAATCTACACGCTTTCACTCCAGAAAAACAAAAACGAATAAAAACAAGATTGTGTAAAACAAGGCAGGTGGAGAATGAAAACCAACAAACACCACCCTAAGGCTCGGTCTATACTGAGCAGTGGTTGTACACAACTATTACACAACAGTACAACTGCTCCACCTCAGAAAAGCTATACATATAGTAAGGAATAAATACTCTGATACTCATGTACAAGACAACATAGATGAATGGCCTCCACTGTCTTTACATTGCCAGAAGTCACTCGTTTGATCCTTGGTGCTCATGAAATGTTTGACTTAATGCTTTGAGTTTTTACTCTAATTCTAAATCTACAAATAGAAGCAGCTCTGATAAACAAAATGTACATGAACCAGGAAACATTCGTGCTTTTCTTTGTGTGAGAAACGCGTCGATACATTTCTAAATGACAGGTTTTGAACTCTGGCAGTGTGTTCGTGAAGAGGTGTCTCCATTGATGTGTGCCAAACTTGTTACATTCCTGTACATCATGAACACGTGCAACTATGAAACGGTGCCTTTTTAAAGCTCTTCATATGCAGTGAAACACTTGATTAATAGCGTTGTCTTCTTCTTCTGCACAGAACGGCTTTGCTGTGGTCAGGCCGCCAGGGCATCACGCAGACCCCTCTAATCCAATGTAAGTGTGTGCGTGTGTGTGTGTGTTAGTCACATGCTCAGCCTGACCAGAGTGAGTTTCCCTGTTCCTGCTGCACTGTCAGCAGCCTCTCCGTGGAGGATATTTATGAAGTGATAGAGAAACGACAAAGAGACAAAATAAGGAAGATTGATAGTTTTTTTTCCCGTGTACGACGCTCGGACGGCTCAACGTCTTCTCATTTATCCCGAGTACAGCTACTGTTCAGACAAAGAGCCTTTTCAATATTCCCATGACTGTACATCACTCGTGTTGCAATTCAGCAAAAATAAATAAGAGCCACGAGCTAAAAGCGACATTCAGCATTTCTCTTTGTCAGTTAAAGTCTTAACTTTCTTGTCTTTAAATGTGTGTTTCATCCTCGTCTATCAGGGGTTTCTGTTACTTCAATTCTGTGGCCATAGCCGCCAGGAAGCTCCAGCACAGACTCAGTGTCAGCAAGATCCTGATTGTTGACTGGGTAAGACTCATTAACTCGCGCTGTCCTTTTCACTATTGTTGTTTTATATTGATGAAATTTTCCCCGTGATACTCATAAGTCAGTACATACGAGTATCACATGCGAGTGTACTCGTTAGTGATTTTATCTCTCTGTGGCATTGCAATGTTTAATATAAATATGTCTTCCCTCATCCTGTCGCTAGGATGTTCACCATGGCAACGGCACCCAGGAAGTGTTCTACAGCGACCCCAGCGTTCTCTACATCTCACTTCATCGCTATGACGATGGAAACTTCTTCCCTGGCAGTGGGTCGCCAGCTGAGGTGGGTGATGTCCAGTCCGCGTTGTAGTCTACTGTGTATACATGGTATTAACAGGCGGACGTGTGACATTTACACTTAAGATTAAAATGCAACACGTGTGTTTTGGGGTTTAGGTTGGTTCTGGAGCAGGCGAGGGCTTCAACGTGAATGTGGCGTGGACAGGAGGACTGGACCCACCCATGGGGGATGCGGAGTACCTCTCTGCATTCAGGTAGCGCCAACTACCGCTCTGTTTAAACACTGCAACACAAGTTTACAAGAGAAGAAGAGTGAGACAGATAGGTGACAAATTAAAGGGAAAAACTACATTGAGTGTCTGAGCCTCCAGGAGAGCTTTAATGCTCCCTGGCATGCAGGGAAGAACCCCCATCCCATGTTGCTCCAATGTCTTGTTCGGTTGGGTTGAGATCTGGTTCCTGCGTAGGATAGAGCATGTGATTCACATCATTGTCATACATGCTTTGACACTTCTTGTCTGTTATGGAAGTATATGCACTTATTATGTCTCTCCACTCACATGTCACCTCATGTTGTGTTGCCTCCCACAGAATTGTAGAGAAACTTTCTACTAACTGTTACACGTCTGGTCGTCCGATTTAGCGCAAAACGTGTCTTTTTACATAAATGGTATCCTGTAAATGATTTATATTGTTCCTGCAGCTCTTCTTATACGGGATGGATAAAAAAAAGATCTTTATTCAGTTTCAGCATGTTCAGTTAGCCCGATACAAATTGAATGCTGATAGTTTATCTTTGTGTCTTGGATGTGAAATCTAGTAGATAAGGCAAACAGAAAAAAAGTCTACGTTAGTTCACAGTCTCAATAGTTTTGCCACCAGCTACAGTTTTTATTGATCGGGATCAGGATGTTCAGTTGGGTTATAATAAGACAATTTCTCTTATTTCCTTTACACTGAGCCACAACAAACACACTTAAGCTGATCAGAGGCTCCGCCTCACAGAGGCCTCTGACGTACTTCTTGCGTAATTAATAATCTTTCTCATTTGGAGAGCATGTGTCTGGCGCTCCCCGTTTCCCAATAACTTCAGATGCTTTACAGTAAAGCGGTCTCTGGGTCTTAAGTTTGACAGAATGCGGATCGTTACTTCCTGCTCGTGGGTGAGATAATTGTCATCAGGGGGTTGTTTGGCACCAATAAAGTTTCAGCAGTGTGGGCCTTTTGGTTGTCTGGCGCATCGAACCACAAGGAAACTGGCAACCGCATGGTTACTGGAAAAGTCACAGACATTTTCTTTGGGGGGGGGGGGGGGTTGTGCCGTTGCACACAAGCACAATAACATAATAGAATAAAACATGCACTCACACACAGTGGCCTTGAGAGGCAAGTGAAAAATCAATAAATTCTATTTGCTCCTGTGTTTATGATTTAAGAAACGGATGAAAGAAAGTCAAAGATCTTAGAGAGTCCAAAACCTTTTCTTTCACCTGTTCTAAGTGTTAATAGTTGTAGAACAACAACAAACACGCTTTTTCACTTGTTACACAGATGACATTTGCTTTTTTTAAGGAAATAAAAAAATATCCTGGCTAACCACTTTTTCAACTGTTCTTAACACAGGAGGGAAAACTAATTAGCTGAGACTTAGAAAATGACTTCCTGTCATCACCGTCAACCTCCATTAATACACAAGATCACTTAATGTGAGATCTATTTAAATAGTACTGACCCTGATGCTGAAGAAGACTGTCCTTCCTTCTTCTGTTCTTGAGCAAAACACTGATTCCCTGCAAGCTCCAGCTGCCTCTTTGTAGCATGACCCTGACCTCTGACCTTTCTGTGGAGCGGAGCAACAGATTGTCCTATGAGAATCTCCCCTTTCCTACCATGATGAAATTCAGAAAAATTTGTCAAATTTAAATGTTTTGAAAACTATTTTATGACAAAGTTGAGTTGAACCAGTCTACAAATTAGTCAGATCTGGTGAAAGTTGAGCGGGACGTGCCTCTCCAAGTTAAATGGTAAGGACAAAACGTTCATAATGCCAATCATATGGCCTGGTGTTCAGATCTGGACCTAATAGAAGTTCTGAGCTATTCTCTGCTTGGTTTCATCTGCCTGGAGCCTCAGATGGTGACGGTTCACCACATCAAAACTTTCCAGATCAATGTCTGCTCTGTTATAGAAAATAATCCTCATTGTAATATCTGATTTGAGAGAGTTGAGGTTACAGATTCCAGGTGAAACTTGAGCTGAATGCATTAATACAAACAGAATCTGTGCCTTTTGATTTGGTCGAGAGAGAAAGAACTAGACATAAGTTTGTTTCTGGGTCATTTTCACCCTTTGTTAGGTAGTATAGACTGAAACATATGACAGGAAATGTGGCGAGAGAGAGAGAGGGGATGACATGCAACCATAGACTGTGTAGAAGAAGTGGAGGTAGTCACAGTGATGTCACAGAGGCACCCGGCAGTCCATTTTGAAGCCTCAAGTCCGGTGTTTTCACCGTCGCTATCTTGGATTTCGGCCGTTTTTGCAACCATTGAACTGAAGCGACCATATTGGGACTGCGGAGAGACGCCGTATACGGCTCTATTAGCGGCAGTGACCTGTCAATCACAGAAAACCTGCCCTAAAGTCTCGCTTTATTGTCTATTGTACCTTAAAAGGGACCATAATTTACAAAATGACCATCATGCTGTATTTAAGAAGACTTGAAACTAGAGATTGAGACCATAAACTCGTGTTTACAATGTTTACTGAGGTAATAAATCAAGTGTGAAGTAGAGTCATTTTCTCATAGACCTCTATACAATCGGACTTCTTTTTGTAACCAGAAGAATCGCCCCCTGATGGCCGGTAGAAAGAATGCAAGGTTAACACACTTCCGCATTGGCTTCACTTATCAGAACCTGAGGTTGCCGCCTGCATGCAACAAAGCTGGACTTTAACGGCGGACATTGTGATCACATGGTCAGCGGACGCCAGATAACTGGTGCAGTTTAATTGTATAGTCTAATATCACATAGACTGTCTCAATGAGCTTCACAGGCCAGAGCAGAGCTGTCAATTAATTATCATGTTAATAGCAAAAAGGTGCAGAACCGCACTGCAATCACTGAGAAATAATAGCTGATAGTGTTTCAGCTGATTTGAAAGGAAATGTCTTGTGGGAATTATGAATGATTTTTTACGATTAGCCTGCCGGCCCACATGATCTCTTGTTAGGCTCTAATGGGGAGGCACTTTGCCTTCACAACTCATAAAGAGGATTTTTCCTTTCATGGAGTCCGAAATCTAAAAGGCCCCCCACCTCCCACCCACTGCCTACCCAGCATGCACCCGCTTTGTAATTAATAAAGTTGGCAAATGCTGAATGGTCTGGTGAAAAAAAAAAAAAAAAAAGCCATTTAATGGAATACATTTTATGGGTAAAGTTTGTGAGTGCTTAACTTCAGAGAAGGAGCTTTGCTGCATTTTCACCTTCCCCCCCCTCCCTTCTTTTCCATCCCCCGACCCTCACCATCACCCTCCACACACACACATTCTCCCTCTTCCTCTCCTCCCTTGATTGATCTTTAATAAGCGTCCCCGCCCTCCCTCCTTCCCTCCATCTTTCCATTAGTTTGTCTGTAGTTTCTCTCTCCGGGGGGAGTGCGGCAGCTTTAATGGGTCTACAGGGGAGGCGGGATTGGGTTTTGCGGTTAGGTGTGTGTGTTTTTTTTGGTGGGGACGTTTGTGCACGCTCTGCTACATATCTACGTTACTATGATAAAGCTTTTATGGATGCTCCCAGCAGGATGACACGGATGTATTTGCGTGTGTGTGCTGGAATGTGTTTGTGCGTTTTATCGCTGCGTGTCCTCATTTTTGTCTATGACCTCATGCTGTCCATCTGCATGCAGTCATGACAGCAGTATGTGTTTGGATGTGTGCGTGTGCACTCAGATATATGTGCGTGCGTGCATGTGTGTGTGCGTGTGCGTGTGTGTGTGAGAGAGAGAGCGAGAGAAGGGGAGGGGAGGGGAGGGGAGGGAGGTCTCCTAAGTCCCTAGGCAGAATAATGAAGGTAAATGGATCCCAGATGGACTGTTTTTCCTCTTTTCCTCTATGTTGTCAATGACGTGAGGAGAGTGACAAGCCTCTAATGGGAAACAGACTCACACACTCCGGCTTTGAACTCGGCCGACAGCATCGTGCGGCAGAGTTGAGCCTCCCTCTGCCTCGGGACAGCACCGCTCTCTCTTCCTAACTACAATAGCATTAAGGAAACCTTCATCTGCTTGAAGTGCACAAACAACACTGAGCAGCTACAGCATAAGAGCTGACAAAACAATTTGACTTCGTCAAGCAGACTTGTATTACTCAAAGCTGCTCGTCCAGTGGAGAAACAATAGTCCTTTGTCAGCTCTGTTTGAGCTGCAGAGTCTGGAATCAGCCAAGCCTTTGTTACACTTGTCATGTTAATGACTTTTTTTTCAGATTTGATCATGTACATTTGACATCTCCAGGAGCATTCTTTTGATGCGTGTACTTCCACTTTCCTCTTGTTGTTTTCTCTCCTCTACAACGCAAATACATTTCGCTTTGCCAACACAGACACAACTTTGCAGTTTTAACACCTTCTGAGTGATTAAATGTCAACTCCTCTGAGTGATCTCTCAGCGGTGATGTCACTGCTGTGATATTCTTTAATTGCTTTATATGCGACTCCAAAGAAAAAGCCTCATTTCCTTCCCCTATTCTTTAAGTTGAACTGTATAATAAAGGCTTGTGTATGTGCCTATCGGAGAAAGAAAAACTGAAATACAGGTTGTCCGATTTGGTCTGTTTAACGTGTTGCATAATGTGGTGCATGTTAGACCCAGGAGATCGCACAAACCTGCTGTAGAACAGACGTTACATGGCAAGACACGGCAGACTTTTCATTAGCAGGCATAGTGGTGAAAGGGAAAAAGTAAAAGTAATAAATGACTTTCATCAACCTCTGCTGCCAACCAGTAGGAACTGCAACAACACAGACAACTTCCCAGTCCCATGGATTTTCAGTGGCCTGTGTGTTCGTGTCCCTACAGGTCTGTGGTGATGCCCATCGCCCAGGAGTTCTCTCCGGACTTCGTGCTGGTGTCGGCCGGGTTTGACGCTGCCGAGGGCAACCCCGCTCCTCTGGGAGGGTACAAGGTCTCCGCCAAATGTAAGCACGGTGCTCCACCGCGGACTGCACAGTCTGTCCTCCAGTCTCTACCTCAGGGTCTCTTTTTAAGCAGTGTATGCCAACAAGAACTCTACTTTATGATCCTGTGGGTATTTAGAGATATTAATAGATTATTACAGCTCCTGTCATGCATGGACCAAAGAGGAGGAGTTGTGCCTTCTACCGTACCTCGCTGCATCACCATAATTATAGTAAATTAGTAGTTGGTATGTTGCTGCGGGAGAATCCACAAGGTAAAAATATACATTTGTTGTTTTGATTGGAAAGTATAGCAAAACTCATCTTGGTAAGTCCGACAGAAAAGTGGTCTCGTGGCTTTTATCCTGATTGGCTTTTGCATGGTTCATACTTCATGTTAACATTTGTGTGTGTTTTGTGTACCTCAGGTTTCAGCCACCTGACCCACCAGCTGATGACTCTGGCAGGGGGTCGTCTGGTTTTGTCCCTCGAGGGAGGTCACGACCTCACAGCTATCTGCGACGCATCTGAAGCCTGTGTCAGTGCACTCCTGGACATACAGGTAAGGCATGCTGGGTAATGGAGTTCTTTGAATAAATAGAATTGAATTGAAATTGAATAAAAGTATATGTTGTTGCTTTGCTGTGGGTATAAAGTTGGTCCTGATTACAATGTAATGCTGTGCACCTTTTACCATAATCTCTTCAGTCACTTCTTAACCAAACATTTTTTCATTGTTGATTGTCCTCATGGCTGCTTCTCTGTCCTGTAGGACCCACTGCCAGAAGAAGTCCTCCTCCAGAAGCCCAACGCTAATGCAGTCCGCTCCCTGCAGGCCGTCATACAGATACAAAGTGAGCAGCGCTCATTTGATTCAACTATTTTTTTTAGTGAACATTTTTACCTTTTAGTTAATCCTGTAAATGTCCCCTGAGTATCATGTTCCTTCTCTTCCTCCTCCTGCTTCCTAATGTAATTAACACGTGGCCTCGGGACATGATACCGAAATCAGAACAGGATCAATTTACTGTATGCATGAAGAGTGCAGTGGCAGTTTAGAGCTTGTGCCCGTTTTGAAGCATCGGTTGTGGTCATACCCGTTTGGAACACATGCCCGCTAGGAGCAGGCCGTCGCTCGTTGGCTCCAGGGAAGTGTAGACGAGTTGTGTTGTGCATGCAGCAGCTAAAGTAAATTGCAGTCAATGAGCTGTAGTAGCCAGCTGAGGATGACATGCTCGATTTAAGTCAACTGTTTCGGAGAGCACTTTTGTTTGTTCATTATTGTCCAAATTGCACTGCACTCCATGGGATCCCCAGCACTATACCCGCCAAGTGAGAAGTAGATCGGAGGAGCGGTTCTCGAGATATGCAAATGACATACCCACATACAGAAATCTTTTTTTACATTTATTTTTATTGAACCGTCATTATACCAGGATATCCCCATTGGGATTTAAAACCTCTATTTCGAGGCCAAGATAAAAGTTTCACATAAAAGTACAAACAACAGACTTAAAACAAAACAGCAAAAAGTTTAAACGAACATAAGAAATGTCACATAAAAGAAACGAGCAACAGACTTAAAAGGAACAGCAAATTAAATCAAACGCAGTGTTGCTCAGGAACTGGTCAAATAGTCCTTAATCCTGTTTTTTAAAGTAGTCCATGCTTATAAAATATTGTAGTTTAAAGTGGCTCTGTAGCTCCCGCCAACATAAGTCGAGATTCCTCGCTCTATAGTTCGAGGACACCAGTAACCGGTATGTCCTGTATGTGGGTGTTGCAGGTCAGTACTGGCAGAGTGTGAAGGCTCACAGCGGATCAGTGGGTCTCTCCTGTCTGGCTGCGCAGAGAAGAGAATGTGAGGAAACCGACGCTGTCAACGCTCTGGCCTCACTCTCCGTGGGAGTCCTTTCCAACAAGAGGTGAAGCGCACACACACACACACACACACACACACACACACACACACACACACACACACACACACACACACACACACACACACACACACACACACACACACACACACACACACACACACACACACACACACACACACACACACACACACACACACACACACACACACACACACACACACACACACACACACACACACACACACACACACACACACACACACACACACGGTCGTGCAACCAAGGAAAGACCAAAAAAAAAAAATCACAAGCTCTCAGCTCATGTCTGTCCCCCCCCCCACTCCTTCTCCAGCCTCCCTGACGAGCCGATGGAGCATGACAGCAACTCCATGTAGAAGAATCCGACCAATCGCCTCACAGAACTCTGGACCCCACTCGTAGCCTCGGATCCCCTGCATTGTCACACGACCATAACGGAGGGGGTGTGTTTGTAATTCCACAGAGTCCCACCCATCTGCCTTATCCACACTCATGCACATCCACTAACACACAATGCTGAGCCTCAGACCTGCAGTGTGAGCACGTCAATGCTGGTTACCACTCAGCTGAAGCCGGCACAACTACCTGCAGCTGGGAAACCTTCCGAAACCTCACCAAAGAGCAATACTAGATGATTTTTAATAACTTTCATGTCTCCTGACTGACGTTGGATTTTTGTGTGTGTCCAGAGGTCCAGCGGCACAGCTCTGTGACCACAAACCGTGTAGGAGCAGACAGAATTCAGTCCAGCTCTGATTTGTCTTGAAGCACTATGTACCAGCAGCCGTTTTTGTTGCCTTAACTTTTGTCTTAACCTAAGGACCAGCAGGTTTCAGAATGATGACACTACGACATCAGGTGACAGCGTGTACGCGTAGAGGAAGTGGCCACATCATACAGAAAGAATACGGAAAATAAGACGCAGAGATTGTCTGCTTTAATGATGTCATTACATGCGGTTTAACCACTAAAGGAAGACAACAAAGAACTCGAGAGAAAAATGAAGACACAAAAAGGACAACTGTGGTTTTATAGAAACAAAGAAAAAGGCCTTGTTGTTTTATTGCACTGTTCATTCCATAATGTGAACCATAAGAAATTCCAAAGCTCTGGGATATAAAAACAGAACAACAACAACTCCTCTCTGTAGGTTATTTAATAGTTGTTGTTTTTGATTTGGATGAAATTGTGTCTGCTATATTTTTCCCTGCTCTTCATCTGAGATGTCTCATGAAGTCTCACTCTAAGGACACGTATTGGCTGAAATACTGTAGAGTTGCATTTCCTATGAAGTTTATCCAAAAAGTAGGCAAGATTTTATGAGCAGGAATATTATTTCACTGCTGTTCAGTGTCTTAGATGCACACACACACACACACACACACACACAAACCTACACACACATGTACAAAGCAATGATGAACTGTCGATGTACCACTAGTATTAAATACTGTATATTATTGTTTATATTTGAGACTAAAGGAGCACTCATTCCACTGTGGCACCACTGAGGACCATTGTATTGTTCTAGTAACAATAATGTTAATGCACTTAATGGACATCACCCAAAGAAAAACTGCCTTAAGACAGCCTGCACTTGGCTATGGGACAGTGTGTGGAAGCATCACAAGGGACTGGTATGGAGACTGCCCTCACAGTGACTCTACTTTTAAAAGACAACGTTTGAACCTGTGAATTTAGATGAACATCATATATGCAGACGTTTGTGTACTGTTTATTTTGAGGATGAGCCTGGTTTGAATGTTTTCTTCAACCAGTTTTTGGCGTTCCAGGCTTCATCGCGGTCTAATTATTAAGGAAACTTGTGCATTGTGTTTTGTTTGGAGGTGAATTTCTTTTTTTCTCCCACACGAGACTCGTCTTTGCAACTGTGCATAGTAACAGCTCTTCCTGTCGTGCTGCAATCAACCTAGACAAGGCGGCGCTAAACATGCTGGTCCCCGTCATCTACGCTGACGTTTGAAGTAGAGGTCGCGTTGAAGAATCTTCTCGCTGCCCTGCTTTCGGGGCACGTAAAGGGCTTTGCATTCCATAAAGTGAAAACTAAATATTATAGTTTGGAGGTTTCTGTGGAAATCCATTTTTCATGCATACTAGGTTTGACCAGTTCAAAGGCTTTTAATGACCAATACTTATGTTTTTAAATCAGAGATGCAGATAGCTGAGTCTTAGTAACAACATTTGACAAAGTTGTGGCCAATAACTTCTAAAACTGCATCTCAACACTAAAACTCTACTATGAAACTGAGACCAATGACATTCATGTTTGACCACTTACACGGCTTTGTCTAAAAAGTGTTGCCTTAGAGCTTCTGATTTTATTTTTACATCCATGAGGGAATTTGAAGCAGCTCAATCAGATTTTCAGCTCTTGTTTCTTCTTTGCTTTAGTTGGACCCTGGGCATCGTCTGCCCAACAGAAGGCCTTGTATATTCAGCAAAATGACAGTAGTGCTAAAAGTTAAGATTCTGCCTTTGCAGAAGTCCCACTGCTGTTGCACTACTGCCTCATTCCAGTAGGAATTATTAGGAAAATGTTGGACTAGCGTTCTGTAATGGGTGTAACTGAAAAGCGTGTCATTCTTTTGGTGTTTGTAAATAGTTTTCCTAACGGCAAGTGACGGCATTGAAACAATATGCTGTGTCTCTCATATCCAGCGTGCCCAGCAGGTGCACGTGGCGTCTATGAAGTCGATGGTGTCTGATGTGTCGAGGAGTGCATGTGTGCGAGAGTGAGAGCGTTGGTGATTGCATCTGCACTCGTGCATATGTAAAGTGTGTGTGTGTGTGTGTGTGTGTGTGTGTGTGTGTGTGTGTGTGTGTGTGTGTGTGTGTGTGTGTGTGTGTGTGTGTGTGTGTGTGTTGGTCTGTCAAATACTGTAAATGACCTCCTGTATTATATTCCCAGTGGCTGTTCTTTCGTCTTATGGAGAGGCCAGTATTGCCTCAACTCTTAATTGCCTTTATTACTGATGTCATATGTACCTTCTTCTTAAAGAAAGACACTGTAAATAGAAACTCCTTGACCAAAGTACACATGTCACACATGTGCCTTGATGCATTCAGCAGTAGTATCTGTATTGGTAACTCTTAACTAACTGGACTTACAGCAACTATGTAGTATCTATAAACGTGACATTGAAATCTTTTGTTTCATGCTATTCTTTATCATTTACCTGTATGTTTTATTTTCCTTCACATTTCCTACCACGTGTATGTATAGAAAGATTGTCTATTTTGTACTGTTATCTTTGTCTTTTCCTCTTGATTAAAATTATCATTTCTAGTATAAGTCTATTTTTGCCTCTTTGTCCAAACATCACCATATAAACATGGATGACACTAGATTTATTTGAAATTGCAACAAAACAAAGGTTAGGTCTAGGCAACAAAAAGAACGTTGGATCTAGGCAACAAAAAGAACGTTGGATCTAGGCAACAAAACAAAGGTTAAGTCTAGGCAACAAAACAAAGGTTAAGTCTAGGCAACAAAACAAAGGTTAGGTCCAGGCAACAAAACAAAGGTTAGGTCTAGGCAACAAAAAAACTTTAGGTCTAGGCAACAAAAAAACGTTAGGTCTAGGCAACAAAACAAAGGTTAAGTCTAGGCAACAAAACAAAGGTTAGGTCCAGGCAACAAAACAAAGGTTAGGTCTAGGCAACCAAAAAACTTTAGGTCTAGGCAACAAAAAAACGTTAGGTCTAGGCAACAAAACAAAGGTTAGGTCTAGGCAACAAAACAAAGGTTAGGTCCAGGCAACAAAACAAAGGTTAGGTCTAGGCAACAAAACAAAGGTTAGGTCTAGGCAACAAAAAAACTTTAGGTCTAGGCAACAAAAAAACGTTAGGTCTAGGAAACAAAGGTTAGGTCTAGGCAACAAAACAAAGGTTAGGTCCAGGCAACAAAACAAAGGTTAGGTCTAGGCAACAAAAAAACTTTAGGTCTAGGCAACAAAAAAACGTTAGGTCTAGGCAACAAAACAAAGGTTAGGTCCAGGCAACAAAAAAACTTTAGGTCTAGGCAACAAAAAAACGTTAGGTCTAGGCAACAAAACAAAGGTTAGGTCTAGGCAACAAAACAAAGGTTAGGTCTAGGCAACAAAAAAACTTTAGGTCTAGGCAACAAAACAAAGGTTAGGTCTAGGCAACAAAACAAAGGTTAGGTCTAGGCAACAAAAAAACTTTAGGTCTAGGCAACAAAAAAACGTTAGGTCTAGGCAACAAAAAAATGTTAGGTCTAGGCAACAAAAAAACGTTAGGTCTAGGCAACAAAACAAAGGTTAGGTCTAGGCAACAAAACAAAGGTTAGGTCTAGGCAACAAAAAAACTTTAGGTCTAGGCAACAAAAAAACGTTAGGTCTAGGCAACAAAACAAAGGTTAGGTCCAGGCAACAAAACAAAGGTTAGGTCTAGGCAACAAAAAAACTTTAGGTCTAGGCAACAAAAAAACTTTAGGTCTAGGCAACAAAAAAACGTTAGGTCTAGGCAACAAAACAAAGGTTAGGTCCAGGCAACAAAACAAAGGTTAGGTCTAGGCAACAAAACAAAGGTTAGGTCCAGGCAACAAAACAAAGGTTAGGTCTAGGCAACAAAACAAAGGTTAGGTCCAGGCAACAAAACAAAGGTTAGGTCTAGGCAACAAAACAAAGGTTAGGTCTAGGCAACAAAACAAAGGTTAGGTCCAGGCAACAAAACAAAGGTTAGGTCTAGGCAACAAAACAAAGGTTAGGTCCAGGCAACACAAATAATGTTAGGTCTAGGCAACAAAACAAAGGTTAGGTCTAGGCAACAAAACCACATAGTAAAATATCACAAACGTAACTTACCAACAACTCAACAACCTGAACAAAGGTTTCGAACACTGTTGTAGTTGAAAGCCCTGTGTTCCTTTGGGACTAGGGGGTACTCGGCTTGTGGTACATTTGAAAAACTGTCTCTTTCCGGAAATCATGACCCGGTTACTCAAGATAATCCACATACCTTGTTGTGAGCAAATGCAGTTGCAAATGCATTTTTGGCGCTTTGCCAAGCTGTCTAGTTCCATTATATTGGAGAGAAGGCTGCAGCTCTACTGCCGATATCTCCAACACCAGGCAACTGACACAAATCATCTCGATTGATACAGGTAAGAGGAAAATTTGTATTTTTGATTTGGGGGTTTACCATCCCTTTTAGGCATCAATTTAATATTGAGCTTGAGCCCAGAAATACCTCCCATTTTAATGCCACATTCATGCATATTGTAGTTACTGTAATTACTAGTTTCTGATATTTAAATTGTGGGTTATTAACAAAACATCCTCAGGTTAAAAGTAGCCCCCACCTGGCTGAGTTAGGAGAAACTCCTACAAATAAAGCCTGGAAAGCAAACAAATACTGATTCTTTACCTCAGCCATCATTCATTAAACCCAAATGTTGTGCTCGATTGTCAATGCACAATGTTTTTTAACCCGTAACAGGACCAATGCAGCGGTCAGACAACCATCTTGTTCATACATTTTTTATGTTTTGAGTGAATGGCTAGGGCTTCAGGAGAAACTTCTTCAGTCATTTATTTATATATATATATATATATATATATATATATATATATATATATATATAAATATAATTTGTTTTTACATTTAATTTCTTTGTGACTATAAGTACTTGGGTACTTTTCAATCAGTCACAAATCATGTGAGTGCTTTGATGTCATAAACACATTTCTCATCCATACCACGAAACGTACCAACAAAATATTATCTTAATCTAAGTATTCAACTAGGGTAGTTTGATATGTGATATTTATTAGTTAGTTTAGCTTGGGGTGTCGGTCCAAGTGAGCAGTCAGCTGCTAGAAACATGAGTGGATCCACAGAGCATGAAAACCTCTCAGCTCTGTGAACTGAAACGTTCTCAACTGTTATCAATGAACAGACGTCAGAATGAATGGTCTACTGGCAAAGAGGCAGAAAGAAAACCTGATCGCGCTGTAACAATATTGTACGTAGCCTATCGGGCAAGGAACTGTTTAATTGAAACGTTGAGCTATACAACAACAGTTCAGCACAGAATATTATTATTGTTATACTTCCCTATACGACAGCAGTGATACTAAATCTGATACAAAACCATGGCATGGTCACCAGTGACTTTTTGAACAGAGTTTAAGACTACATTTTTTTTTTTAAATAAGCCTTCATCATGGTCCACCCACACAGGTGTTTCTACTTCTCGTGCTTGATTAGACCTCTCCTCAGGACTGTGTAACTGTTTGACATCTACCTCACTCTCCTGTTAACTGTGTTGCACCTGTTATTTTGGGACAATCCACACCTTTTTACCTTTTTATCAATTGTAATCAATTTCCATCACAACTCCGCTCAACTTTAGCCTGAGGAGAGGGCTAATCAGACAGATTGACTGGAAACACCCATGGGTGTGAGCAGAGCCTTCAAACTAGTTGCGTCACCGTTTTGCATGATTTTGCCTATTTTACAGAAAATAATACATTTAATGGCGAACCAGTTTTCAAAGCACGCTGTAGTGTTTTAGAGGAAGACGAGAGCACCTGTAAAGATGTATGTTAATTACAGCTAGGCACTGAATGTAATGGTAAAATAAATCATATAATATGCCTCAGCTTAAGAATCTTTGACTCAATTAAGACTGGTGCTGATTTGTCTAACAATCTCACAGTGTCGATTAAAAAATACCGGCTATATCAGCAGACAAACAAACTGAAGAGAGTTTTGTTCTCCCCATGTATGAGGTCTCATAACAGCTCTGTGACTATCCGTTGATTCATCGTTATTTGCATTTCCTTTTCATCATTTACCAACACCGATCAAAGCCGTTATCCCATACTGTAACACTGTCCCTGAGGGTTAACATTGTGTGAAAGCTTTTAATGATCTAACTCTTGCTAAAGCATCAGGATATGCAACAGTAAACCTGCAGGTCACTGTAGCGTGACTGAAAAGATCAAGTCACAAATCAGAATTTGGGCC
This sequence comes from Pholis gunnellus, assembly GCF_910591455.1. Classification (NCBI taxonomy): domain Eukaryota; kingdom Metazoa; phylum Chordata; class Actinopteri; order Perciformes; family Pholidae; genus Pholis; species Pholis gunnellus. The sequence goes on along the minus strand of NC_136536.1, from coordinate 21,351,650 downwards.
CAAAACAGGCTATAAATATTCCCAGGGCCTTTAATTGCACATTAACGTGTTCTTTTTTGGAGGAATTAAGTGTTCCTGACTGACCAGGCAAAGGCACACAGACCTCATTAAAACAAAAAAAAGACCGGGGGAAGGAGGAAGGAAGGGAAAACAAGAGAGGCAGTTTAACAAGAGAGACAGAGGAGACAAAGAGGGTGTGGTGCCAGTATGAGTCCTTGCACAGATCATCATCCGCTTTTACTTAAACAAGAATCTCGTGAATAGTTTGAAGACAGTTTTATTTTTATTAGACATATATTGACTCATGTGCTGTATGCATCACTACATCTAATTCTCCAATGATTTTTCTGCTTGTTATATTTCGTCATACTGTATCAGTGTCTCTCAGTTCTTTTGTAAAGCACCACGATGTATATACTTCAAGTAAATGCTCCTAAAAAAAAAAAAAAGCCTGTAAACATACCAATCACTGTCCGAGATTGAAGTCTTGCTTGAACTGCATGTTAAGTGTTCTACACTGACAGCTATAACAGAAGTGCCCTTAGAATAACATCCAGCGGGAAAAGCATGAAACACAAAAACTGATCCAACTTGACCCGTGTTGTCAATTTCTGTGTATTCTCAGTAAGCAAAGGCTCTTTGTTGGTTTAGTTGGTCCAGAAATGTCCTCTTTCTCCATGTGAGCGTGCATCCTCATCAAGATGCCTTTTGAATATTATCAAACAGTCCTTTTCTCCTAAAAATCCATTTGCATCAAAGTCCATGTGATTAGAACGGCAGTAATGGCAGCATGGAGCAGAAATGTAGGGCAGATCACAGTCACTCTATTCAGCAGCTGGAAAGACAAAAAAGACAGACACGTTACTGCTGTAACCGCTGGTACGCATATTCATCATTGGATGTTGGACATATGAATAAAATAATTTCAAACAACGAAGACGTCAATGGGTCGCTGACCCACAACTTTTTTAGCTCATTTTATCATTGGAAAAAGAGCTGAAATAAATGTCACATGTTTTTATTCATAATATGCTAGAATCAACATACAAAATCAGAACTTGGTTTAAATGTAATAATACAAGGTGATGCATGGGCGTTAAACTGAGGTTCAGCAGTGACGTTTCGGGGGGGGGGGGGTTCCCAATAAATAGCTGTCACACTGTCGAATGCAGTAAGAAATGAACGTGCACTCAAAAATTCATCCCCCACGATTCTTAAAGCCAGCCACTCTCATTTTATACACAACATGCACAGGGGCTACTTTTCTCTTTTGGTCCAAAACTGAATTCTTTTTGGATGTCAAGTGTCTTCTGACATGCCAGTGAAGGTTAGTCCTCGGAGACCACACTCTGCCGACTGGGCTCAGTAAAAAAGGACTTCATTAGTCTGGAGCTGGAAACATTAGCCACCTCCCCGGGACAGTCTAATGATAGGTTGCTGGGCTTCATGCATACTGGCAATGAAGGAAGAAGTGGTTTGTCATGGATATGTATCGAATACAAACAAAACTACAACTCCCAGCTCTTCGGAGTTTGGTTGTTAACATGGAATAAAGGCTAAACCTTGCAGGTGAAGACAAAAATCAGGGTTGTAATGATACAAAACTGTTTTTATTTATATAATTTGACAATCCTGGATGTTGACTTTTTTTTCCAAACCCAACAACGGAAGGTGCTTGTTTTTTCTGCATGGGTTCAAGTGTACGGCTTCACCTATGCATGCGTGTGTGTGTGTGTGTGTGCATAAATCAGCTCTCACCTCCTCCATCACTTCCAGTGGTTTATGGGAGCCCAGCAGGGAGCCACATCAGCCTCCCCTTTGATGGTGACACACATGATTCATGGCCTTTTTGAGGCAGTTTGTTTTCATTACGCCTCCTCGTCAGCTCGCTGTAGCTGCATCACTGTTTCGTGCAACGCAAGCAAATTTGGGCCAGAACGAGAGGAAAGAATTTCAAGAGGAGAGTTTTTTTTGGCACCAGAAGAAACAAAGGGGCTTGGTTTGGGTACAAAGAAGAGAAACTTAAGTCAGAACGACGGCTGCCCGTGGCTACTTTTTCCACCGTCGCTTGTGTTCAGGGGCGGCCAGGGATTCATGATATGTCAGTCTTGGCAAAGTGGGGGTTGAAAGGGTACGAAGAAGTCAAAGGTCCAATCTCTCTTGGAACATCCAATTTTGTCTTTCCAGTCCTGACTTTCCTCAAATTATTTCTCTGCATTTTCTTGTTGCTGCTCTTTAAATATTACACACAACTTCATACACTTGCTAGCCTGAGGCAGAAATAAAGTTAAATATAAGTATTAAATGAAGTTTAAATGTGGCTCAAAGTATGCATATCTATGAAGATGACAAGAGTGATGGCGTCTTAAAAATAAAAAAAGAGCTAGGAATCACACACTGAGCACAATGTCCCTGTTTTGATTCTTTTCTTCAACATCATCATTGGCTCCCTTGAGCAGTAATAGCTGCTTTTGGCAAGCAAGACAATAGAATTATTAGAATCCATCTGCTATGTCGCTAGACAACGATGAAATCACTTCACGAAGTGATAGTGGCTTAAAAATCAGCTCCATCAAAATGATCATGCTCGAGTGTCAAATAGTCTTTCCATCATCCTTGACGCAAACAGATGATCTAAACTGAGGTGTTAGATAGTCCGCTGGTGAGCAGACACAGTTCAGAGTTCTCTTCAACCCTCTGTATCAAGTAAGAATATTTCCCTATAGTGTGGAATTCACCATCTGTTTTAGGGCAAACAGTCAAAAGACGAACCTTGCTTTGAGGCAGGGCTAGTGACCAGCAGACATGGTCGACCAGGCCCCCTCCATCCTCCACACAGAGAAGGCGTAGCTCAGTCTCTCGTGGGCCAGGTAGTTACATCCAGCCACCTTAGTGTCCATCTCGTCATTCTGCAGAACCTGGTACAGAAAGTCAATGTAGCGCGACGCCAACTTAAGGGTCTGGATCTTGCTCAGTTTGTCAGAGGGGAGCGTCGGGATTATTTTACGCAACGACGTAAAGGCGTCGTTTAGAGATTGTGTCCGCTGGCGCTCCCGGATGTTGGCAATCACCCGCTGGCCGTGTGGGTCCTCGAGGGATGAGAGATCATCGGGGCCAGGAGAGAGGGATGGGCCCGAGGAAGGCGGCCGATGTTGAGGACTCCTTTTGAGTCGTTTTGGTCCAGTCAGCGTGTAGATCTGGATGTCTTCCACTGGCTTGATCTTGCCGTCGTGTGCCGATGTGGTGGGAGTAACTGTCGTAACGTGATCCTCCGTGTGTGAGCCCGTCTGCCGTTTACGCCCGGTGACCCCCGGCGTGGCTACGACAACAGGACAGGCGTTAGATGGTGGTCTTACCGTGTTCTCCTCGCTGGAAACCCCCCCTCCCTCAGAGTGGTCATCATTAGACTGCTCCTCCTCTCTCATGCTTGGCCACGTTTTTTCTCTTCTCTCCTTTATGGGACTCTCTATCCTTCACTCCTTCTCTGAATATCTCTAGTGATTCTCTCTTTCCCCCAATATGTCTCTCCACTCCCCCTCTGCTTCTCCCGCGAGGCTGTCCTCTGTTCTGTTCGTCTTCAGGAACTCCTTCTGTGGCGTTGCGTGTTTCTCCAGGCCTTCTGCTGTGTTGTTGTTCTTCTCCAACAGTTCTCAGCGTTATGCTTTGTCACAGCTGAACATGCCAAGCAAATCGGGTGAGTAATCGGCACTCAGCCTTGGATCGCCACAGTGCTTCTTCATCCACACATGTGGAAACCTGCCAATGATCCTCTTCGACAGTCTCTGTGAGTGTGAAATGCATCGGCAAACCAGACTGCTCTCATGTCCCGCTCCTGTAGCTGCATGTGAGACAACGGCAACCTGAATCTGACTTTTTAAAGGGAGGGAACCACGAAACTTTCAGCTGCCCACCCATCTGAGCCACCGATTGGTTCAGAGGACTCTTTTTGGACAGCTGAGCTTAAGACAACAGGAAGAACAAATCATGAGCGATTGGTCCGATCAAAGAGACGAGGCGGAGACAAAGGTGTGCCGTACAGCCAACCAAACCGAGCCGTTGTGACGTTTGCCTCTTGTCATAGAAGTTGCCCAAGTTTATAGGTTCCAGATTTCCTCCAAAGCAAGTCGCTACCATCCCCCCCTCTCGCTGCCTGGCTCTCTGTCCCCCCTGCCTCCACTCTCAGCACCATCATCGGTTGCTTTCATTATAGTTCAGAGAAAAGGGAAAAGAAATCTGTAAAAGAAGCTCCACAAATGTTTTTGTTTCTGGTTTGGAGAAGAGTGACATGGTACATCTCTCTGCCTTATAAATAGTGAAATGTGATGATTCTTCAACACATGACATTCCAGGCCGATGGAGTAATGGTGGTAATTGTTCATTGTTCATTTTCTGTTTTTGTGGTTGAGAAATAAATGACAATGTTGCGGTTGTGGCAGATCTGCCACCATTAGAAATCGAGGAGGAATGGACATTGCTGTATAAAAAACCTTAAAGGTAAATGAAAATACATAAAGAAATACAATGCTACATCCTTACAAACTATGGCCTCAAATCAGACTCCATTATTAAGTAAATAACTGAAATAAAATGTTTTGGTGTTCTATGACTATGAAATAAACATGTCTTTCATAAATAATTGGAAAGGGACTTGGCTGTTTCTCAGCATAAACCTGGACGGAGGAGATCTAATCACAGCATTAAGGAAAGATTGAGTTCTGTGGATCAGAGGGAGGCCTTTGGGACAATTTGTTGCTTTCATCCACTGAGCTACATGTAGAACAAGCCTCTGTCCTGGTCCAACGTGGACTTTGCTCTCCAAACTTCTGGGCGAGCCTTTGGGATGGCCCACAGCCACACCCGGACAAGAGAAAAGTCCATTGTTTTGTTGAAAACACTTGGGTCAAAAAAATGCTTTTGAACTGGCACTGTTAGGACACAGAACTGGAAAGTCTCTCCACTGAGTCAACGCAAAGATGGCTGTTGTCCACAACAGAAAGAGAAACATCTATTGTCTGACCACAGATGATACTATTTCTCTTGTGCACACACCACCGCTCACCATGACGGCGTATGGTTTCTGTCGCCACAACAGTATCTTGAGTAGTATGAAGCTGCAACTTCTGGTGCTGAGAAATGAAGCCAACGCGCATGGTGCAGTTCCTCAAATGGCCACTTGAGGCTGGCTCCAAAAGCGAGTCAATCCCCATAGACCCCCATGTAAAAATGTCCAACTTTACAGCAGAAATAAACATGTTTACGGCCAGATAGAAAACTGGTTTTGGTCCCTATAGCTAATTTCTCCTTTCATGATGACTGTGGGGGGAGGGGGAGTGAATTTTTATACAACTCACTTGTTTGAATTATATTACGGCTTAAATCTATACATCTTTTTGAGTTTCAGTGACTGATGGGTGCGTAATCAGATCGCTAGCTCATAACTGTCTCCCCTTCCTGCCACAGCTCCACCGACCATCCACCTCTTTGCCCATTTTTTAATTACTGACCAAGATGGCGGCGGCCGGAGCCACCCACATTGAGCACTGAACCAAATAATGTCCAGCCAGAGGTCAACTGGAGCGCTAGTCACGTTCACAATGTAAATGACTAAGCCAGTCAGATTTCAACAAAAATGAGGATCAGTCAATTTTGGGAGGAGCCCTTCCTATTCCCCCTCTATTTTACTCTACATTATACCATCATTTAGTGAATGAGCATCATGCTGTTTTGAAGAAGACTTGAAACTAGCGCTTGAGACCATAAACTCATGTTTACAATGTTTACTGAGGTAATAAATTAAGTGTGAAGTTGGGTCAGTTTCTCATAGACTTCTACACAATCAGACTTCTTTTTGCAACCAGAGGAGTCGCCCCCTGCTGGTCAGTAAAGAGAATGCAAGTTTAAGGCACTTCCTCTTTGGCTTCCCTTTTTAGAGCCGGAGGTTGTAGTCAGGTCTGGTAGCAGCAAGGTGACCACCAGTTATTTCGTAATGCGATACTATGTGGGTTTGTGATTTGCTGACGTGTAGTCTGTGTGCTCTTTGTCACATCCTCTGCTCATGAAGATATCAGTTGCTAGGAATATTCCTCTTGTTGTTCTTCCTGGCACCATAGCTCATTGGTTAACATTGCTGGATGCATGGAACATCTGTTGCCCTAGCCGTGCTTAGCTTGCACAACAAAGACAAGAGCAGCTGAATTTAATTACTGCAAAACTTGGCACGGTGTTGAAAACATTTGATTGAAAGTTGGTTTCTGTTCACTGTGGGCAGACTGCAGACATATATGAAATCAAAGTTCTACCTTTGAAGATGCATCCTGCCGCTGGAAACATATGGTTGTCTCTCTACCGCTCTACTGTTGCGCAATGTGGCTGAGTAACATGCAAAGTATTGAGATAAAATGGGGTTAGGTTTTGACAGGGTTTCCTCTCATCCTATGCTAGGTATTTGAAATACAGTCCTCTTGATTGACCACGGTGCTGGTCTTGACTGCAGCTGGTACCCGGGTGTGGCGCTGGGGCTGGCCATTACTTCCAGAGAGTTGCCAGCAATCGTGCAAACAAACTTGACAACGGACCAGCAAAGGCCAGGAGTGAGGCTATTACCCGATTTGTGAATGAGTGTGTAAAGGATGCAGGATTTGAAGCACTTTAAAATGGGGCCTAGCAGGTGTATGAGGAGGAAAATATATTCAACACATATTGCAGGCCTCAAGGATACATGTGTTTTGATGCTGAATACTTTTATTTGTGTCCAAGAGCTCCACAGACTACCTCAGGGTGACAAAATAAACTAATAATATTTGATCTGCCATATTGGCAGCTTAAAGGTGCAATGTAAAATATATGGCAGTATATTTTAAAACTTTCAAAAGTGAAATAACATTATCAACAGAATGTTGTAAAATGTTGTTAAATTGTGACACAGAGATATCTTGTACCTGGACGAACGACTTGTTCTTCCAGGTACACATTCGTGTGCGTTTTATAGTTTGTTTATTGGATTAACGTAAATTCAATGTGGCAGAAACTGCTCCCCACCGGGAGGCTACTTCGCCAGGAATACAGCGAGCGGCAGCTCCAGAAGACAGACGGAGCTCTGATCTTGGGGGATTACTGCCCCAACTTAAGACACTTTCATGGTAAAAGAAAAAAAATTGCACTTAAATAAATATTCAACATTTGGCATAGGGGTCTCTGAAGTTCGTCCCCCGGGGCTGCCGCACGCCCCTCTCCGGTGGAAACAGGAGGACGAAACGAAACGTGACCTTTCCTTGTGTCATTGGTATGCAATTTTAGGCTTTTTACATGGCATTTATCACCACAGGGTTTACATTGTCAAACAGGTTTTCACGTGTCACTTAACGCCACGCCGTTACCGTGAAATGGTCACGGTTATGTAGTCAACAAAGCAGTGATAACAGACACGTTTTAAGCAGGTTTAGGCAACAAAAACGCTAAATTCAGACTAGGAAAAAACATCTGGTTGTGCTTAAAATAACTACGTCAACTTAGTCAAATACTTACGTAGACAACGTAACATAAGAACACAAGACACGCCAAAAATATAACCTTGAGCCTCGTTTGACCCATCCACCTCCCCAACCACACATCATACGTCACTTGTTCAGTCATAGTTATTCGGATGGGTTTACATTGTAATCAGTACAAACTACATGGCGTACAAACTATTTGCCTGCAAAATGACCGCAAGCTGCAGTTTTGGTTGAATTTATTTATATAATATATATATATATATATATATATATATATATAGCATATATAGCACTAATTATTCAGCAGTATTCCCTTTACACAGTAGCAGTTATATTGCTGTGCTCAGTGTGCTGACTTTACGTTCCACTGCTGTGCAACATGAATAAAATGTTTCAGCACGTTTCATCAAAATGTCTGTCGTCTGTTTTCATGACAGTCAGATCATGTGAATGCAGCTCTACTGTTCATCAATATAATGCTGTAACTCAGAGGTAACTATGGTTACCCAGCGATGTCCAGTAGTCTCCAGTGAGAGCAACAGCTGGTGCACGTTGTAACGCCGTCGCTTTTGTAGTCCTCTCCTGTTCATACAACTTATGTATTCTTCTTGTGATGGTGCGTCTACGTGCAGTTTGTATCCACTTCGCTGTGGCATTTGTTAGCTTGTCTTGCTTTTGTTTCTCTATACTTCTCCCACACGCTGCAGCCAAGGTAGTCTGCCGAAGCCTTCCTCCACCGCTGCCAGTGAGCAACCGACTTTCAAAATGATAATAAAAAAAAATGCATTAATTAATTAATGCGTTAACGCAATAATAACGCAATAATAACGCGTTAACTTAGCCAGCACTAATATATATATATATATATATATATATATATATATATATATATACGTTCAGTGGCGGGCCATGTGTTTTATACCTGTTGAACCACGTCCTAATAACCTCATTATGACGCTACACTACAGGTTATTAGGGGTGTAACAATATACGTATTCTTATTGAACCGTTCGGCACGAGGCTCACGGTTCGGTACGCATTACGAATCAAACAATACGTTTGAATAATACTATTGCATTTGGAAAATGCAGAAGCTTAAGTTGTGGGAAATATAATGTTCTCTTGGTGGAGCCACTGCGCTCAACCTGGCAACCCACCCAATGCACGCACGCACATACATACATACATACATACATACATACATACATACATACATACGAATGACCCGGTAGTAGATGAAATGATTATTTCTTTCTAGCAGGTGGCCCGTTATTACACCCTTAAGGCTGGCCCACATTCAAATAGTATTTAATACGACCGTAAATATTGAACATGTTTAATACTCAGGATTTAAAATTGGTGCGTTCTTGATGGACCTCCGAGCAGATCAGGGGATGTAAAAAAAACACTCTAAACATACCTCACACTACAGGAAAGTCTGGCAAGGTAATCTTTAGAAACTTCAAAAGAGTGGCTTTGCTGAAGGGGGGGGGGGGGGGGTCAGGCCCCGAAACGGCCTGATTCTCGTGCAGTGTGTATCCTACATTACAACATTTTGCAAATCTTAGAATGTTTGCAGGAGTATATGAGTAACAGTTTCTCAAACTCTGAGAAAACTTGGCATGAGGTCACACAATGATCAAATTAATATAAACACAATCAGTCTGGTGTTGAATGACTAGAAATATTTACATCAGAAAGTAACAATCCTACTCTCATGCAATACTTTTTAGTAGTCGTGGAAGTTAGCGCCCATGCTCCTGAGCGCAGACTGCTGCCAAACCCATTGAATCTTTTTCATCTTCTTCTCTTTAACCATCATCAGACCGCACGTCCTCTCAGTGGGCGACGGGACACCTGTGATGGATCACACAGCTCCCTTGAAACTGTTCCCTGTTTGCTAAAAATAAATAACTCCGAGCTACAGGAGTATGCGATGGAAAATGGATATCAGGCCTTGATATAAACACATGCATATTGGGGCAGGGAAGACGGGGAGGGGCGGGCCGCACAATGCTTCGTCTTGTCTGGGAAGGCCCCCCGGAGGCTGACTGCGTTTGGAAAAAGGGGAAAGAACACCGGACCCTGTCTGTTTGAACTGCATGCTCAAATGAGGACGTAGCATAAATATTTCGACTAAGAGAAATGGGAGAATGTTATCACATGTGGAGCTTTTATATTTATATATATATATATATATATATATATATATATATATATGCACATATGGCACACACACGCTTGAAAGGTCATGGGTTTACACTGCGTCATATGTTTACACAGACACACAAATAAAGAGGATCCACTACATTAGCTATTTGGTTTGTCATTTTATATGAGTGAAGATCATTTTCCATAAAACAGCTGAGCAACCACGTTGTGGACGTGACGTGGCATTTTCACTGTCACACAAGATAAAAATGAATAATATTAGAATTGTCATTTTAAATGCAGTAAGTGATTAAACATGTATTTCATCCAACATATGTTACATACTGACTGCTTAACAACCACCACTACAAAATGTTAACTTATTTCTTCTCAAAATATTATTACTGTGATTATGTTAATCTCACCTGAAGAAAAAGAGCAGGACGGGTGAACTGTATTTTTCATTTAGACTTTGACACAAATGGAGCTTATACTTACACTAGCATAATATACCACTATGACTACTACTACTACTAATAATGATCATGATCATAATAATATTAAAAACCCTTGTCGTACTGAGAGCAGCTTACAGAGTCTACTCTGCCTCGGCTTGATAAGAGACTCCGGTCTTTCCTCTGCCTGAACTTTTTTGTTTTCCTCAAAAGAGAAAACATTTGACATGTTTCTTAAAAATTCCAGTCTGTTCTTCTTGCAAAGACATAGGAAAACTGAACTTTGTGGCGTTAGAGTCGGATCTTTAGAGAGGCCGAGAGCATGGCTACCTCACTCAAGTTTTTATTATTTCACTTGTTTATTTAATTTTGCTTGATTCACAGAGGTATTAGTTGTTGGGGTACTTTGGCATAAAACATGTTTTATGTGGGTTTTTTATATATATTGAAGAAGTCTAGAATGTTCTAATCAATGAAAATGAGCTGAAATCAGGAGGAGGAGACCTGCAGGTCACCGAGGAGAACAAGGAGGAGTACATCAGGTGGATTGTTGATACGAGTCATTTTAATTCGGCACACAATAATTACATGTCAGGTTGTTTTTACTCTGTGAAACCTCCGGCTATAATGTAGCACACAGTGTTGCTGTATTTTTAACGTTGTGAGTTTGATGAGGTGGAGTGCAACATGTGACTATTTGCCTCTGTCTCCCCCTGCAGGCTGGTAGCAGAGTGGAGGATGTCCAGAGGAGTGGAGGAGCAGACGCAGGCTTTCTTTGAAGGCTTCAACGAGGTCCTCCCTCAGCAGTACCTGCAGTACTTTGATGCTAAAGAGCTCGAGGTATGGACCATCATTTATGGGATACATGACGTGTTATGGGAAAGAGACCTCTGCACATACTGTGCTGTAAATTCAATTTGTGTTGTAGAAAGATCTGATTGAGAGCTGATGAAATATATAAAAAATTAACTTGATCTTTTGATATTAATAACTGGTGTCCCATTACAGGTGATGCTGTGTGGTATGCAGGAGATCGACCTTGCAGACTGGCAAAGAAACACCATCTACAGACACTACGCTCGAAGCAGCAAACAGATCTTGTGGTTCTGGCAGGTCGTGTGCATCTGAAGCCGTCACCTTTTAAACCTTTTACTAGACATTAAAGCTCTGGAGCCGGTGTTTGGTTTGTCTGATCTGGGCTGCTACATGGTGGACTCCCTGGAAGAGGACCAGCTCCTTATGTAAAAATGGGGGCTCATTCTAAGTGATTGAAAACATTCTCATTTCAGATTATTATAGACTGATGAAAACAAAAGACTTGTCCTGATGACACACGGCCTTTTTCGATGGCTAATAGTGAGTTCAGCTTAACAGACAAAATCAGTGAAATATAACGAATGTATCATGATTAAAAGTGGATCGGTGAAGTTGCCTATTTACATTTTTGCAGAGTATTGCTTTAATCTTTTTCTGGGTCGATCACAAATTAAAATCCAAGTGACAATTTGTCACTTTGATGAATTACATAAAGAATGTGTGTGTGTGTGTGTGTGTTTGTGCCTCAAATGAATAAAATAATCTGTGTCAGTATAAAATACATTGTGCATTACTGTGTTTCTAATCTATTATTGACATGTATTTATGCCATACTAATATCCATTTATGCAATTACTTAGTTATTACTTAGTCCTTTTAGTTCTATTTTTAAAAATATATAAAAATAAGTTTACAACAAAGAAAATATTTATTCAATCCCTCGAGCTTTGATATATTTTATTATCAATTTAATATTCATCTATTTATGCACTTATTTCAGCATTGATTTATTTATTGTATTTATTTAGCCATATCTAATTATCCATGTATACTGATAATTGTACAACATAATGTATTGCTTGTCTGAATGCACTGTTGTCTAAGGTGAACCTTTGTACACGTGTCCTGTCAATGTTATTTAAATGAACACAATATTTCGATCTGGTAATTGTGATTTAGAGACTAATAAAGGGTTTACCTCGCTTCACTTACGCCTTATGCAAACATGTACTGTATGTAACTGCAAACTGAAGTTTCAGTGATACAAACAATTCTCTCTCCTTTTAAGCTGCTCTAGACTTCTACACCTAAACATGATATTTCTATCTTTTTATTGAATCTATTGGCCCTGCAAACACACACTTATGATTTCCAGTCAAGTCTCAGGTATGACTACAGAAAAGTCCATCATCCAACAGCAATATTTCCACATCTGGGTCACCACCAATATGTAATGTATTCAATCTGCTCACTTATTTGTGTAAACATAAAGTGGGAAAAGACGTTTTCTTATTTCTACAACATCACAACAACATCACAAGCAATATTCCGTCATCTCTGTTCAGATGAAAATGATTTCTGGTGATATTCACTCACCAGAATGGGACAGAATGTGGGCCTTGAGTTTGTCTGGCCTGTTGAATTCTTTAGTGCAGCCCACATGTGTTCTGATGACAAAAAAAACAGACAAATTAAATTAAATAACCTGTAAGACAGTCTAATAGAAAAGAATCAAAAGAAAAAGAGGACAGAAAAGCTCAAATGAGGAAAAAGGAGAAGAAGGATAGACGTAAAAGTTGAAAAGGCTTAAATGATGAAAAGAATTAAGTAGGAACAAGGGAAGTTAAATAAGCCAATAGGTCTTGTTTCCACCGGAGAGCCTCACCTAAACGGACACTTGTATTTCTTGAAGGGTTCGTGGATGAGCATGTGTCGCTTCACTTTGTCCTTCCTGTTGAACGTCGCCTCACAGAGGGAGCATTTGTATGGCTTTTCACCTGGAAAACGGGATCAGCATCAGACTCTCAGCTTTACTTTCATTAATGACTTCTAAATGATGTGATTGACAATCGGGGGCGAATGTAACGGAAACACTTCTTGCATTTGCACAGCACATTTTAGCCAGTGACTCATCAGCTTGTGTAATCGGTAGTTTACTCAGGCATTATTAAGGTTTTATTGAGCACTTCCTTATTTTAACAATAGTTTCTTCCTGCTGTCGCAGCTACATTTTCTGGTGTGACTGGAATAAAGTGCAGAACTGGGTTGTTAGACTAAAACTAAAGCTACCCGAAGAAACTCAAAGAAATCGGCATCAATAGAGAATATACAGCAAGGAGACTATTAACACATCAGCCCTCGACTTAGCTACGGGACACTACAGGAAAATAAGGAAATGTCCTAAACGCATGAGATCAAATTAATCTCACCCTTTCTCCTCAGATCATTTATCAAATACAGGACTTTTATTCAGGAGATCAATGTGTAGTGGAACACTTTTGTGGTTGAACTAACCCTTTAAGTACACAAGGTGGAGCCAGAGATAACACCTGACGCCTCACAAGTGAGTAGTAAGATATTTGCATTACTATGAGCAGCTTTTGCATAACGTATATCTAGATGATCTTTTTGTTTACTTTTTCAAATTGCATTTTCAAATTGTTTTACAAGCTTCAGAAACGATTCAGGGCTCCATTTTCACTGTTTGATTCAGCGGTTCACTCTTTCAGTGAATTAATAAATACATTTTTTATTCAATATATATTATTTATAGTGATGGATTCATTCAATTGTAAAGTATTGTGTAATCCCTCTTTTTGTCCAAACAGACAGTTAATAAACAGTCTCTGTCATGGCTCAAGGTTCACTTACATGCTTTTTCTGGAGTGGAAGAACATGGAAAGCTGGAACATCCAAAGTTTCATGCCAATGTAGCAAAATCAGTCTGCCGATGTGGACCAAGTGAGAAGGTCATGAGATGGTTTGGATGGTCCGTTCCGGGCTGCTGCGGAAACATGGCAGTGCAACATGGCTTTGATTCTGAGTAGTGTTTTGAGGATTGCGAAATTAATATTGATACTAGAAATTGTAATGTATTCTGAATTATTTTAAATAGAAGAAAAAACTTTTTTTTTTTAAACATCCATTTTTTCTGCACAACAGCACACTCGCTAGACTGCAACTGCAGGACCCGACTTGGGAGGACCCGTCCCACCAAAGAAGCATCCTTGCCTTTGAGAAACACTGTTGATATGAAGGGCTCCCTCTAAGCTAACAAAAACGATTTATATTTCCGGGTGATTTGACACCAATGAAAACATGGTTATGAACGTTATATTCCATTTCTAATGATAGACCCCCAGAAGTGCTACACACTGGTCCTTTAACGCTGGCTTCCTGTTCTTTTAAAGGCTCTTTACGATTAGCAAATCTCTCGCAAGATGATTGAGATTTGGCTTCGACCTTAAGGTTATGGCTAGGATAGGGCGTCAAACCCTCAGTTTGTGAAGCTCTGGCGTGATGGTCATGATGGTTGAGGTTATTGACCTTGAGTGGTGAAGCTTACCCAAATCTAGGGATGCCGTCACGAGCCTCTGTGTTCAGCAGATGTCCTCCCTGCGGTCCTTGCGTCAAAGTCTCACACCAATGTTTGCTTCAAACTTTACTTTCAGACAGATGTGCTGACAAACTTGATGGTTTAAAAATGGTGAGATCAGTCAGTGCACAGCATGTCAGATGAACATGCCGACCGTTTATCAACATGCAAGCTCACAATTTGACAAACATGACGAATAACCTTCCTGTAAATACATTCATCTTTATGAATTTTTATTGCATGCTTATGTTTAAATACAACTCTTTATTTCAAGGAAACTTCTAGATTTCTCTTTAATTGGCACAGAACTTTGGCTGGTGGCCATCGTGCTTTGTAACTGGTGAATGATGAGAATGCCAAAAAATGTCTGACTTTAGAGAAAATGGAAATGACTTCTGACAGGATGTAAGGGAGTTCTCTGTTCCAGGTGACTGATTCAAACACTTAAATTACATCAGTGCTGAGCAGAAGTGTCAACTCAGCAATAATGACGTATTACAACTTTGTGTTGATCTCTAGAATAATGGAAATGTGGGATGTGTGTATTCAATGGCACATGTGCATTATAATAAATACTGCATGCACGCGTTTGACAGTTATTTAAAAAAAGGTGTTTATTTGCATTTCTTAAATGTATGGCCAGTTAATGAGTAAACCTTTTCTATCTATTTCAGGAGCTGAATTCTATGCTTCAATATACTCCTGAGGTCATGCGTGTTATGAGCTAGGATGCAGTACCTGCAGTTATCGGTTATTTTGGAAACAGTCGGAGCCACCACTTTTAAACGGTTGGGTGTCTAATTATAGAAAACACTGAAATACTTCCACTTGACTCTTTGTTAGTAAGATGACCTTGTTGCCTCAACTGAGAAGTCTCTTATTAAGGGCACTGAAGGAGGCGATGCCCCCCCCCGCGTTGCTTACAGTCAACAGGAGACATTCAGCGCGTGTGATCGTGCTGCGTGTGAGGCACCAGGCTCCTCCGTTGCACCCGAGCACGTGCAGAGAAACGCACACAACTTACGTGACGCGCACACGATGAGCCAAATGTTGGATGAAACCAACTGTCGGTCATGTATTTTGTTATGTACCACGAAGAGTTTTAAATACCTTTAGGGTTGGGTTGGGTTGTGGAATTTTCAAGTCTACTGAAGACAAATAAAGCGAAAATAAGAAAATGAACAAGACAATGGATCAAGGTGTGCAGCTTGCACTTGCCTCGGGTAATATTTGTTCTCTCTGTTCTCCAGTTAAGCTGGCTCCTGGCACATCATTTGCTTTCTAGTTCCCGCAATGAGCTCCGCGGGGCGGGCACATGCATGACTATTGTCATGCGTCGCATATTTTTACCATCAACAGCAACCCCTGTGGTGGTGGAAAGTTCTGGTAGCGCAGAGGACAGGGCCTTTTGGGAAGGAATGCTCTCCTGCACACATGGATACGCCTTCTACCGTTCTGATAAATTATAAACGTCAGCTGACTTCCTTGTTTGTGTTGTACACTACCTGTATTACCGGTTGTCATCGTAGACTCACCTGTAGCCTCACCGGCCTGGGAAGAGGAGACAGTGTGAAGAAAAGGTGGAGGCAAGGTAAGAGCAACAAGAGAAATAATTGGCAAGCAACATAAGAAGCATCCAACATCACCACCTCCCACCATGTCTTCGTCCAAGCCGGAGGAGCAGCTAGCCCACGAGCTGAGCTGCCCCATCTGCCTCCAGTTCTTCTCCAATCCGGTGGTTCTCCCCTGTGGCCACAACTACTGTCTGGCCTGCATCTGCAAGATCATCGACAGTACGGACAAAACACATCAACGTTGCCCGGAGTGCCGCGAGGAGTATCAGGGTGTGGATTCCCTGAGGAAAAACTTCAAGCTCTGCAGCATCATCGAGGGGTACCAAGCCACCGCGCCGCAGCTGGAAAGGCGGCCTGAGAGCAAGCCTGAGAGCAAGCCTGAGAGCGAGCCCGAGAGGACGTCGGAGGTTCTCTGCGACCACTGCATCGACAAAAAGTCGCCGGCTGTGAAGACCTGCCTGAGGTGTGAGGTGTCGCTGTGCTCCGGGCATCTCCAGAGACACCAGGATAAGGAGTGGCTGAGTGCGCACACTATGGTGGAGCCCCTGAATGAGCTGGGGACCAAAAGCTGCGCCACCCACCGGCGTCCCCTCGAGTACTTTTGCTCCAGCGACATGAGCTTGATGTGCGACACGTGCTTCATAGAAGGCCGTCACCAGAACCACGATGTCCTCACCTTCGACGCGGCCGAAGAGGAGATGAGACGGGCGTTGGAGAACCGCAGCACGGTAGTTCTGTTGTTTCACTTGTGTTTTCCAGACCTTTATTCGAGAGGCATGTTTCCAACTGTGATATTGTAGCATTAGTTTTGCTCACGTCTAAAATATTGTGATTTGGTGATAAAGTAAATGACAAGGTAATGTTCTATTTTACGGTCAAACTTTAGAATAATTTCCTGAAAATATCTTATTATAGGGAAATTCAAACAAACTGATAACACACAGATTTCTTTAGTCAGTGCAGAGCAGAGCATGAGGTGAACATGCCGACCATTTATCAACATGCAAGCACACAATTTGACGAGACGAATAACGTTCCTATTAATACAGTACAATAATCTTAATGAATGTTTATTGTATGCTTATGTTGAAACACAACTCTTTATTTCAAGGAAACTGCTAGATTAAAATAAAATAAAATAGTTCTTTCCAGAAAATGTATGCAGACTTTTACAGAACTTTAAAATAATGTGGCTGGTTGCTGGCGGCTGTCTGGCTCAGTGCCATTGTGCTTATTGCATGATGAGAATGCAAAACATGTCTGACTTTAGAGAACATGGGCAATGAATTCTGACAGGATGAAAGGGAGTTCTCTGTTCCAGGTGACTGATTCAAACACTTACATTCCATCACTGCTGAGCAGCAGAGTCAACCCATCGCACCAAAGAGTCCCAGGGACGTTAACAAAATGACTGTACTCCAGGCCCCGTCCATCCCATTTCACTTGCAACATGGAAATGTGTTTTCCCCCTTGCCTTGTTCACAGCCCGTTACGAGAAAAGCACAAGTGTTGAAGACAGAAATCTCAAAATGTCACTTCTGTGTTTGCAGGTGGTTTCTTGCAGGCTGAAGATGACCGAGAGTCTCCTTCAGAAGACAACACAGGAGCAGGGAGCGTCTGAAGTTATAGGGGAGAAACTGGTCAACAAGGCGGTCACCGTCGTGGACAGCATGGCTGCTCTGGTGGACAGGTAACATACCGCACGTGTGCTGGTATTGATGCTGCCTTTAAAAGTCACACATGGTGCCCTAAAGCTGGTGTATTAAAAGATGCAAGTGTCCTACTTTATGAAGACATGGATATTTAAAAAGCTTTTAAACCATGTTTTCAGTGCCCTTCATGGTCCAGTGGATGGCAGTAAATGTATAACAGGACCTCTCACCCCTTCATCGTCATTTGTGGACAATAACACTAATCTCAATCTCTTTAGAAATGTCACAACCAGAAAACGAAAAACAAACCATCACCTGTTGCTTTTCGTGACTGTGATGCTCACTAATGGTGAATGATATGGATAATATCACATTCTATGGAATTGTATAGGCTATAAGCCATGACATTAAAAATAGATATGATTAGATAAAATAAAGGAATGGAAATGTCTTCATCTTTAAAAACAACCAATCCTAATGCACACCGTTTTTTTTAAATGAGTAAAATGATGTAAGTAAGTTTTAAAAGAAGATGGGTCAACTCTTCTTTACATTTAAATAGTGATGGAACTGTTTTTAGTCTTTTTGGAGTTCTCTCCCTTTACTATAACTTTAAGAACACGTGTGAAGTCACTCACCCAGGATTTACAGTAAATGTGTCCATCAGATAACCAGAAGCGGCTCTTCTTTCAGGCTTGAAGAGCAGGTTCAAGCAGTGGCTTCACTTCATGAGATGAATCCAGTTTGTCAGCCTTTAGACTGCCAGTACACTTAACGTCATAGACTATTTGACAACAGCTCTAAAACTGGACTAGAAGATAGTTTACGTCACTGTTTCAGTTTTTAAAGTTTGATTTCCTTACATGTAAAGAAAAAATAAATCTGTATCAATATGATTGTTCTTTAGGACCGTAAGCTATATAGCACAAGTGGTGAATTATTGTAAAGGAGAATTAGGCTTCTTGTGTTATTTAGCTCACGCAGTCTATAAATAGCTATCAGCTATTTGGGAGGAATTCCTCTTCCTTTTCTTCTCTATTGTTATACTCCACACCTAAATACTCTCTCCCAGTCACATCACTGGTCTATGAGCTCTGAAACAGCTGTGCCATTCACAGTTAAACGGGACAACGGAAGCTCACCACGAAAACCTAACCTCGAGGATTCAGAGCTTGGAATCAGCCTTGGTCCTTATCGACATGGGAAAGGTCTCAAGGCTGGAGTACAAGCAATGCTAGTAATAATAGGAGGAATAAATATTTAAAAAAAACCAACAACAGTATATAAAATCCCCATGCGGAAAATTGTGAACTAGTCCTCCAAGCTTACCGTTATTTAGATGCAACGCTGTTGTGTTGTGTTCAGGTACAGGGAGCGTCTGCACGTGCTGTTGGAGGAGGAGCGGTGCATGCGCAGGAAAAGCTGGCAGTTGGAACTGGGTGCACTCGAAGAGCAACAGCAGCAGTTAGTGGAGGCCCAGCGAAGTGCCACGCAGGCCCTCAGCGAGACAGACGCGTGCATCTTCATACACAGGTACAACACAAATCTAAACTGCTTCTACAACCCTACTCTAAAACCCAGTGAAGGAAATAGCAATGCATGAATAAGAATATTTTCCCTACAAACTTTATTGTTTACATTGTCCCTTAGTATATTGATTGATGAGAACAAACACATAAAGAGGTTAGTCAACACATGCACCATGAAAATGAATTGCATTTGCATGATCAGCTTTTCAAACTGAGTAATATAGAATTTAAAAAATGTGCACTGTAAGCTATTGGCGCTTGTGAAATATAAGATAAGCAGATAGGTCCACACACTCACACACACACACACACACACACACACACACACACACACACACACACACACACACACACACACACACACACACACACACACACACACACACAGCCTACATAAGTAAAGATGTGTCGCAAAGAAGCACAGCACATAGCAGCAACAATCCTCAACTGAGGAGATCCTTCTGCTCTCCAGGTTCATGATGATTGAACCTAAGCTGAGAGAAGTCGTCACCGGCGCCATTCCCCCCGTGATCCCCTCGAAAGCACCGCTCAACACCAAGCGTCTCCAGGCGGGCCTCAAAACCCAAGACTTCCGCTCAGAGATGACCGGCCTCCTGGATTCCCTCCACATACTCCTGAACCCGCTGGACCTCACCTTCAACCTCTGCACCGCCCACCCCAGCCTGTTGGTCTCCAATGATCAGCGTACAGTCAAGTACAGCTCCGCCAAGCTGCCATACGCGGAGCACCCAGAGCGTTTCACAAGCGTGCCTCAGGTTCTTTGCGGGCAGGGGTTCTCGAGCGGGGAGCATGTATGGGTGGTGGAGGTGGGGCCCAACAGCATGTGGTCGCTGGGCGTGTGTTACAAGAGCATCCCTCGCCGTGGGGACCACAGTCGTTTGGGTCACAACTCAGTTTCCTGGCGGCTGCAGTGGAAAAACGGCAAGCTGACAGGGTGCCAGTCCTCCTGCAACGTAGCTCTGGGGGAAATGACCCATCATCCGCTGAGGATCGAGATAGCGCTGGACTATGAGGCGGGGACATTGATGTTCCACAACATCAAAGTGCGCAGGGAGCACCTCCACACCTTCAGGGCTGCGTTCAAGGAACCGGTCTATCCGGCGTTCAGTATACATTCAAACACACAGCAGTCCTGGATCACACTGCACAATGGGATGTGATCATATGCAGAAAGTGCAGAAAAAGATATTTAAAAGATATGCTTTTATTTCAATTAGATTAGATTGTTTTTCTCAACTTATTTCTTTTTATTGTCTATTTTTATTGTCTTTATGCCTTTTGTTTAAATGGGTTGCATTTTAATTTTACTTTGAGCTACATCTCTTTTCTAAATAAAGTGCCATATTAATAATATTGTTATTAGCTTGTTTTTTGTATCTGTTATATCCCACAATACATACAATACTTTAAAATGCCATGCTATGATACAAAACCATGAGGGCATTATGGAACTGGAGCATTAAAATCACGAGATAATTTGTTTACAAAAACATGTTTTTTTATTCATGATTAGAGTGAAATTTGTGGGGTATATAGATCAATATGGGTGTTCCTTGAATGAATTTGCTTTGTGGTTTTTTTGGTCATCTGTTTATCTGAGATGCTAAGATTTATTATGTTTCCATTTGTCTGCGTATTAAAAGTGAACTGAATGTCTCATGAATGTTGCCTGTTTTCCTTTTTATGTTCTTTATATACAGTAAACATTGTGTGTGAACACTGACATTTAGGCTGGATATGAGACATGCTTATGTTTATGCAAGAATTAAACTCTTATGATGATGCCTGTGTATCCATACTTCTATGTTTGACAGTTTCTATGGTTCATGTGGTACATGATTGGCTCTTGACCGTTCATTAATTCAAGGGTGCTGGAGTTGACATTAAGGTTGCCAGGTTGGGCAGTAAATAGGCAACTAACGGAGATTTAACCATTTGTATTCAACCTAAATGCACCTGTACACTTATACAGAACAATTGTGTTAGCCGGGATTAATTTAAGTTACTTGTCTTATTAATGTATTGGTAG
This sequence comes from Pholis gunnellus, assembly GCF_910591455.1. Taxonomy (NCBI): domain Eukaryota; kingdom Metazoa; phylum Chordata; class Actinopteri; order Perciformes; family Pholidae; genus Pholis; species Pholis gunnellus. The sequence continues at coordinate 21,330,335 of NC_136536.1, read as the reverse complement.
AAAAACCTACTCCCAGTTTTACAAACATCTGCTAGAGGGGGATGGTTTAGGACGAATCTGGCAACCCAGATCCTATCTGTCACACATTTTGTCATTGGGCAGGACATTAATTCGTGTTACTAACTTAATTCTATGCAAGGTCATCAGCAAAGTTGTCCCCTAACACCAGCAGGTATGGGGTCGGGAGAGAGTACGACCAGAAAGGTGTCCTTTGGTGTTGACGATGAGGACAGAGTCAGGATTCTTCGTGGAGTCAAGGTAATGCTAATTTAGCTAGCGTTTGATAAGCCATGCTAACATTTCTTTAGTGGTACGCCTAGCGCTAACTAGCCGCTAGCACGTTGCAACCAATAGACTGTATAAGAACAACACAGCAACGTTGACTTAGCAGCAATTCTGAGTTGAACTAACGTTAGGTCAGCAACCCGTGAAGCGACTGCTGGAGTGATGAGGATGTAAAGGGATGCAGGGGCTGGGGCAGGTGGACCACCCAGTGTCGTTACGCCATACTTCAGTCGTAATAGGCTGCAGGTAAAGGTATGCCTTGCTTATCGGCAAAAGAGCATACCTGGCAGATGACCAAACGTCATTTAGAAACCTCCAGTGTCTCCTGGTAAATTCGGCATATAAATGATTCACTCAGCAGTGATACATTAATAAGAAATCGCACACTTTTGACAATTTACTAGCTGCTGTCCAGCGTTTGCTAACAACGTTTCGCTACCAGTTAAAATGCGAACCAATCGGTAAGCTCGTTATTATTTATATGGAACATTTCAGTTGCACCGTAGATGCATTGTTAACTCAAGGAGAGATTAATATGTTGTTGTAGCGATGCAGACATGGGCCATAACAGGGAGCTAGAAATTGGCAAATTTCGAAAGAAGTTTGGCGTTCTGTTCTCTCCTCTTGCTGATGCTGCCTTCAAGTGCTATTGTAAATGTCGGAATTTTGCGTAGTACCAAGTAATACTGTAAAAAGTAATACAACTGTACATGTGGCCAAAAAATATACTACTCTATGTTTTAATGTAGTAAATAGGGAACTCGGCAGATTTTGTTTCAGGGTCGTTTATCTGAAAAAGTGCACCTTTACACCAACAGAAAATGTAATGTACTTTTTATTTTGCCAACCTTAAGTTGTCGAGGTTCTCATCTTGCTGTAGTGAAGTAGAAGTGCCCTTCACAGCCTGTTGAGTGTGGTTACAGGTGCATGCGTTGCACTCTGCTGGGTGTGTGGTCAGAGGTAAAACAGACCAGAAACCTTCAAGGTCAGTTAAGTAGTGCCCTCCACCAGCTTTGGCATTAATTTCAATTATGTTCTTCCTTCAAAATGAAAGATGAAAGCCACTTCCATGTGCACTCCCACAAATAAATGCACACATTTCTGTATTTTGAACTTGTTGGATATAATCCCCAAAATTCCCATAGGACTTGAAGGCACCTTCAGACCTAGCTAGACTCAAATGTAAGCTAGGAAAGTTTTACAGCCATGAAAGATAAACCGGTGCAATTCAAGCAAGTTAAAAGTTCATAGGCCAGTTCTGGTTCTTCCATGCATCACAATGATTGTGAACATTTGTGTGAACATGTCTGTAAGAAATCAAAACGACGAGCCTTACGGATGACCTTATTTAACAGCCCTGCCTGCACATTCAAAACTTGTGAGTCACAGGAACAGTGAGTCAGTGGCTGCTGCTGCCTACTGTGGTTTAACTATGTTTTGCCATTTCCCTGGACACACACACACACACACACACACACACACACACACACACACACACACACACACACACATACACATACACATACATATAAAGTAGAGCTACAGTGACTCACTCTATTCTGGAACTTTTTGCAGGTTTATAAGTAGCTCTGTCCTAACCAACGGATTAAAAAAAGATAAAAGCCGATTTTCATTTGAATATGACACCATGTAATGTGCATGCTACACTTTGTGCTCCAGTAAACTGTTATTAAGTTTGTAGGAACTTGCAGAACGGCCTCTTGTTGTTTTAAAGCAAACAAATGCAAAGAATAAGAAGACAAAAAACTTCCGGCCTATCCTCGGTTCTCAATCACGGGTTGATTCTGTGTCTGTTACTTACATATTCTTTTTACATTTGCTCTTCATCCCTCCCTAGCTGTCAGAAGATGTTCTTCAGAGGATGAGAGGAGTGGCCAACATTGCTCCAGAACGCACATCCTCGCCAACCTCAAGCCCTCAGAAAGACACAGGTAACACGCACCTGACGGTCTGTCCCTCACAACACGACAACATGTAAATCTTAATGTGCTGTTTACATGTTGTCAACAGCACACAGGTACGGTGCATGTACACACAGTGGGTGTTCTGGAAAGGAAAATAAAAAATGTGTCTTAACTGTCTACATTTGAATATGAAAGGGTAACTCCACAGACATACAAGTTGTATAAGGCATTTCTTGTACTTCTGTAAATCTCCCATTTAGTTTGTCTATCGGTCACACACTCGCACGCTCTCCCTGACTCTTGAAGCAGTCAGGATGGTTTTCATTTTTCAGACTCTCTGAGCTTCTACTCATGACACTTTGTGACAGGGCGGGTTATTGGCAGCTTGAGAGATCATTTGATCACTGATCTCCTGCAGTTAAGACACAGACAGACACTTTTCACTCATTTGAACTTGTCAGAAATGTATACATACCATCACAACCTAAAGACTTTGAAGGCTGACTCACTCGAACAGACATGCTATAAAAGGGACTCAAGAAACTTGCTAGCCTAGCGACATTAAGGCTACGATCAACCCGTAACATTCTCTGTAGGAGCCGCTATCACACCGCTACTCTTTTCATTCTGATGTAATGAATATGTAGGCCAGATCCATCAGCCCCCACTTTTTTTAAGTGCCATCTCATTTTTCTTTCTTTTTTCGATGTCCACTCTGTCCAGGGGCTCCTCACAGCGCCAGCCCAGGCTCTCGACCCCAGCAGGGCCCTCAGCACCAGGCCCAGCCCGGTACCCAGTCCAGCACTAGCAAACCAGCCTCCTATGCTAAGGAAGAACAGAAAAGGTGGGTTGAAAGAAAATGTTGTTTTGCAATACAGAGTCTTGAATGGTTGAAAAACATTCAAGGGATGATAAAGGTAACTTTGAATATTGTTGTACAAAAACAGCTACGTAGGGCCGAATGTGTAGCACTGAATCACTTTCATGTAAAGTGACCAACACTGCCTCTTATCTGCTTTAAACTCATTAGCAGCTAAGGCCCTGCTGCTGAATGCATGTTGTTTACATTCCAATCTTCTATTGAGTTTTTTGGTTGTAGCTTTTAATGTCTTATCGTCATATTTTATGATCATTGTCTGAAATAAAATGGAAACATATTTTTGTTATTGTGGATAAATAAATGTAATTGATGGTGCTGTTACATTGCTGCTAGACCGTCCTGTTAATACAGCTTCCCTTTGTGTGCGGCAAGCAGCAGACTGCAGTGAAAATGTTTTTAAAAGGCCCATATGAATATGAATTGAAGCTGAATATTTCATTAGATAAAAACATCTTGTGAATCTCTTTATTTTGTTACATTTTGACTTTTGGACTTTACTACGCTCTGGAGTTATTGGAAATGTTTTCATCACACAAGTGGGAAACAATCTGATGCAGCCACCACTGGAATCTAATACTTCAACTAGTAGAGTACTAATCATATTAATGTTGCCTGATTTTTATCTGCAACTGTGCAGAAATACTGTGTTTCGACAGAATGAATAAACATGGAAAAAAGAAGAAGCTTCACAGCTTACGAATGTTGATTTTAGAATGTGAAATGTCCAAACTAGTCAGTACAGCCCTTAAAACTACTGTATCTGGGCTTTGTTTACCTTCTTCAAAAACAACTTTGCAGCATTGGTGTTACAACTATGCTGCACATTGTGAACATTTCATAGACACGAGATGGCTCATACTTCATACTTTTCATAACAACCCCTATGCATAGACATGGGGGAGCATCCTCTGGAATGCAATGGCCAGCAAGTATGACACCTTTTTTTTTTTTCTGAGCTGGAGGTATCATGCGCAAAAAATGACATATCAAGCTAAGATAATTCATTTGTGAATTTGTACCTTGCCTTGTTCAATCCGAATATCACGAAGCTTCTTATTCCATACTCCATACTTTGTATGAATACATGCTATATTTCCCTTTCTGCAGGGCCGTGGGTCTCAGTGCAATATAAATGCACAAGTTCATTAGCTGACTTTGGATTCCAGGGAGATGCCAATTCAATGTCATGGAGTTGACGAGTGGTTTATGGCTCAGGGACCAAAGTTTGCAATTACATTATGATGGTCAGTTGTTTTGGGCCAGTGGCCCTCAATATTCAAAAAACGGGAAAACACAGATTAAAAAGAACACGCACATAAATGTTATCTTGATAACCTCTGTGTCACTGCTGAAGATCAAACCGGATGTTAACAGATTGCAGCCAATTTTAAATGACTATTTTCTTAATTTCTCTCAGTAATCTTGTCATTACAGGATAATCTCTTAACCTCTTGAACACTAGGCCTATTTTTAGCCCTGTGCTCGAAAATGTCCTACCCTTATTCAAAGGGGCTTATCTCGCTAACTACAAGGTCTATTTGAATAATTTAAATGGAATAATAACACAAATAAATGTGAGCTTTGTTAAGATGTGTACATATCATTGTATATGTTACTGGTAAATGCTGGACGAATGTTACACACAGCTCAAATTGAAAATCTTCAGCTTATGAAATATTAGCGGTGAAGCTGGTTTGTTGTTCTGGTGCTTGTTTGCTCACAGCTCTGTGGTGGTTTCACTTAGATAAATAGTGAAGATATCTTTGGATTCAGTATTTTATTGGCGTGTTTTCTGCTATTTCGGTTTTCCGTGTTAGCATTTAGCTTCTTCTTATTAGCGCCTACCGGAGTGTGTGGTCGGCTCAGCCATGGCAAAAAAAAAGTGATATTGTGGACATTCTTTTAGTTGCTTATTTGAGTTTGTGTAGAATTGTGTTTGGAGTGTGTACACTGGCTTGCAGGATTGTGTTGAACAGAATCTCTTTGTTAATTTGGTATGAAGCATTAATAATATTTTTGTATGAAAAGTCCATTCTACGACATTTGGAACAGAGCCTCGGAACAGAATTGAGAGCTTTTGGGCGTCTTCGGGTACAAGAGCACAACTGAGATACTCCATGTATTTGACCGGTGTGATAAAAGTTGGTATATGCTGCCCCCTTGTGGAAATATATGTTTAAAGTAGGTTTGACTGTAATCACTTTATCACAGGTGTGCAAGGAAAGGAAGCATGATTATGTGTGTGTGTGTGTGTTTATGTGTTTCAGGTATGAACGCCAGCAGACAATACTGAAGGAGGAATGGGTCAAAGTGGCACAAAGAGAGAGGGAGGCGGCAAGGGAGGAGATGACTAAAGCCATGACCCGGGAAAGACAACAAAAACGCCAGGAAGCTGAGAACGCCAAACAACTGGTACACACACACACGCACGCACGCACGCACACACACACATTCATGCCCTTTTAACACCAACCTTGTGACTTAAATTATCTGACAGATAGACCTTTCCTTTCAAAGGACAACATTGTTGGAAAACCACTCAAAATTGCCTCAGGTGGCAATCAGGGTTGACTTAGGCCCAACTATATTTGATTTTTGATCAGCATTCTTTCTGCTGTGGTGAATGCAGAGGCGCTAGCAATGCTTTCTGAGGACAATCAACTCAGGAACTGTCCCTTTTTTCCTGCATTACATCAACAGTGTAACTAAGAGTCATTTGAAAGTGAGAGCGATGACGGCGTGGAGCATGAAGCAGCTGACCTGCTCCTTTCTGTTGATCTAACCAAAGGAGCACTACGCGCCTGAACCATTTTGAATCGACTTACAGCTGGGAGTCAACTTTCTCACCTATGGAACGTCATTAAAAACCAAGTACAGGGTCACCAGTGAGCACCTACACAGAAGCACGAGAATGCCACTAATTCCATCTAGGCCAGGGGTCGGCAACCTTTACCAGCCAAAGAGACATTTTGCCCTATTTTCCACCAAATAAAACTTGTCTGGAGCCGCAAAAGCTATTTGATGTCACAGTTTATGAAGTTTTATATATAGTTATATTATATATACAAAAACTATAGTTGTATTTATGAAATTATAGGGGGGGGCGGTCTGCAAATCATGATTAGCGACCTGCAGAGAAAGCCGCTGGACAACGACGTAAGATGCAAGCGGCGGATCGCGTAGCGCGGACATTTTTGAATATCTTACTATTTTGCTCGACAGGTTCGAATCCAGGTTGATGTGATCTTTCCATAAATATATTTTCTTCAATGTATTTCTTCATACGTGGCTGTGATGTAGTGCTATTTAATAACTAATAGAGGCTAAAACAGTTGCAAACTGAACTACACTAGCGATAGAAATATGTTTCATGAAACAGAGATCAAATGAAATCCCTCCACATAGTCCAGCAAAGCTAGTTCGCTGTCCGACGGTCCCAAGTGATTTGATTCTTGTCCCGAAAAAACACTGTCATATTGTTTGAAAATGTCTATCAGCTCAGTGATTGGCTGCAATCCTACTGTCCCCTCCGCGCCTCGGACAGTATTCGCTCAGTGTGTGGCTGGAATCCTCCGGACTCCTCCTACCCTCTTGGTCAGATGTCCAAACTCCTCGCTGACCACTTCCTGCCTGTTGACGGTGTCCCCGCTCTCAGCTCCTCCCATGTCTGCAAATCCCTGCTCACAAAATCCCTTTCTGGCCCTTATGACTATTCTTTTACAGTGTTTGATACCTACAGTGAATATACTTTTATGATTTAATACATTCAATTATTATGCTTTTATGGTTCAACACTTCTATAAGTAAATTTACTGTAACATATAATATCCTCTATAAGTAAACATATTGTAAACATATAATACATTCCATAAGTTGACCTTTAATACATTGTGACCTTTATATTCACCACTAGGGGTGCCATTAATCATACTAAGAATGCTTTTAATACTTAAATTCCTCACAATAGTAAAACAGAGCTGAATCCTCAGTCAAGTAAATCTATTTGAGTTGCATTGAGTTGTTTTCTTTTTCTTTAAATACCCAACAATGTTAGGAGTGCAACGTCAGTTGGAGGAGTACTCTTAATATGATAAAACCTTTTTCTCTATCGCGCCACACAGGACAAACCCGCTGGAGCCTCTAGACATGGCTCTAAGAATAACTTAAGTGTCAGAGTCAGTGATAAGGTTTCAAGTTAATGTTTGACCTGAGACACAGCAGTTGAAAAAACAATCTCAAGTTATTTAAATGCCTGTTCTGTGGCTTTTGATCATAAGTGATTTTCATCAGCAGATGCGGTTTTCTTTTAAAATGAGCTAAACTCCATCTGCTGATAATGATCATGTGGTATCGGAAGCACCAGAGCACCTATTAAATGAATTATCAATGTCGGGACAGAAGCTTTTTTTTTGTTTGTATTTATTATATATTTTGTGTGTGTGTGTGTGAGCGTGCGCGGAAGGGGGAAGGGGGGTAGGGGTTGGGAGGGGAGGGGGGGTGTGAAGAGGTCATTCACTGTGGACAGCAGCAACGTTTTAGCCTTTTCCATAAAGATATTTTTTTCTTCGGGGCAGCCTGATGCTGAGCTGAAGGAGCAGCGACAACGACCTCATCCTCCAAGCAAGCTGTTGGATGGACTTTCTTTTGTCTCACCTTGGTCTGTGTTTGCAGGGGTGAGTTTTCTGTGTCTGCAAGGACAACGACCTCATCCTCCAAGCAAGCTGTTGGATGGACTTTCTTTCGTCTCACCTTGGTCTGTGTGTGCAGGGGTGAGCTTTCTGTGTCTGCAAGGACAACGACCTCATCCTCCAAGCAAGCTGTTGGATGGACTTTCTTTTGTCTCACCTTGGTCTGTGTGTGCAGGGGTGAGCTTTCTGTGTCTGCAAAGACAACGACCTCATCCTCCAAGCAAGCTGTTGGATGGACTTTCTTTTGTCTCACCTTGGTCTGTGTGTGCAGGGGTGAGCTTTCTGTGTCTGCAAAGACAACGACCTCATCCTCCAAGCAAGCTGTTGGATGGACTTTCTTTTCTCTCACCTCGGTCTGTGTGTGCAGGGGTGAGCTTTCTGTGTCTGCAAGGACAACGACCTCATCCTCTCGACTTTTGTCTTTCAACTCACTGTTTAAGATAGATTTGCTAGTTTCGTCCTCTGGTGAGCCACCTTCATCCTTCAAATCCTCTTTAGGAGATGCACAGTCTGATGAATCCATGTTCTCTACAGGATCTTGGGAAATTGTCTCTGTTGTGACGTCCTCAAAACACACATTATCATCCTTGTTGACCTTTGTGGAGCTGGTTTTGGTGGACTTCGGTGGACTGACGGGGGAAGTTGTATCATTCACGTCTTGTGACACGTCAGTGTGACAAGCAGCTGAGAATGTATCTTTATTATCACGCTGTTCAGTCGTCCACCTGGACGTGTGTTGCATTAATTCGCCAATATCCCAAGCGGTCCGATCAATTGTATCTGTGACCATTATCATGGCAATTTCAGAGATTAGTGAATTGGCCGATGATGAAAACCTCTCGCTTTCCCTGCTGGTGCTTGAACTAGTGTATCTGTATTTCTTTGTGGAGCTGGTTTTGGTGGACTTCTGTGGACTGACGGGGGAAGTTGTTTCGCTCTCGTCTTGCACTAAGGGTCCTACTGTTGAGTCCATCTCAGAGTCGCTGTCTGTGTCTCGGTGCTCCGCAAACATTCGCCGGATTTTAAAGAACCTCTTCAACTTCTTCTCCACCTTTTGTTCAACTTGACAAGCAGCTGAGACTGTATCTTTATTGTCACGCTGTTCAGTCGTCCACCTAGACATGTCTTGCATTAATTCGTCAATATTACAAGCAGTGCGATCAATTGTATCTGAGACCATTTTGTTGACCATTTCAGAGATTGAATCGTCCGACGATGTAACCGTCTCCTTGCTTTCCTTGCTGGAGCTTGAACTAGTGTTTCTGTATTTCTTCATCGTTCTGACTTGTTGTTTAGCTGTCAACTTGGAAATGTCTTGAAATGTCGTTTATGACAGGCTCAGTCCACACCCACACAAGCAATGTTTACGTTGCCATGGAGTCCTGCCTTGTTCTAAGGTCTTTATTACACGCTGACATTCCACACACACGCACACACATACCCGTTTTTATACCCCCGTGGGGCCCAATCTCAAATTCACCACACAATAATGATGGAATGTTTGCGTTGCCATGGAGTCCTGCCTTGATCTAAGGCTATATCCATACTACTACGTTTTCAACAATCTCTGTCCACAGCGTTTCAGCACCATTTTCGAAATGATCTCCGTCCATACTAACACGCCTGAAAACGAATATCACGTGACTCTTCACGTACACTGGGCATGCGTGTTGATGTAAACAGGAAGTAGATTGGTTGCTTAGTTAAAAAAAATACGACAGAGTAATAAAGTAGTCCTTAATAATGAAAGGTCGTGTTTGATACTTAAGATCTTCTCTAAAATCTTCCTCTATGAACTCAAACAGACACAGTTCGTTGAAAGTTTTAGAAGTTTTATTTTTCAGACTTAGTTACAACGCTGCGGGTCTTGTTCTATCTCTCTCTCTCTCACATATCAAATTTACTTTTTTCTTTTGCTAGACTTGCTAGATTATGGGTCCATAAATGTGGTCAACACACGTCTCTCACTCGTTTCCTCGGTGTTGTTGTCTGTTCTCACTCGTAGCTCTGCTGGTGGCAAAACTATCTGTCCTACTGAATAGCATTTACTGCTAACCGCGACTTCAGACGTCCGCTCCGTAGGGCTAACGTCGTCGCTGGTTACGCTGGTCACTAATCGCTCCATTAACGGCTGCATCCTCCGTAATAATGCAGACTTTTACTGAACAACAGTTGCTAGTAAAGACAACAAGTTCAGCAACACCTGTAATCAGTTGTTCATGTTAAATTAACCTGATAGTCGATCGGTATTCAATGTTGTCGTTCGTGAGCTTCCGGGTAAGGGTCACGTGATAGACATGTGACGAATCAGGGAAAGAGACGTCATGACTGCTAAGAACCAATCAAGTAGCGAACGCGGGTGTGGGTGTCATCGTTTTCAAACTTCTCCGTTTTTGGCCGTCCACACGAAAACGCAACCCCGGAGTTTTCAAACTTATCCGACCTCGGGAGCGTTTTCAAACATATCCGTGCTCTAAAACTCCGGCGTAGTGTGGACGCGTTTTCAAACGTATCCGTTTACGGTGGTCTAAAACTCCGGCGTAGTGTGGACGCGTTTTCAAACGTATCATTTACGGTGCTCTAAAACTCCGGCGTAGTGTGGACGCTGTAAATGTAGCAAAACATATGCGTTTTCAAATGGAAACGGAGTAATGTGGACATGGCCTAAGGTTTTTATGACACGCTCACATTCCACACACACAATATATAATAGAGTATTTTTCATTTTATTCATACTTTGTACATCTCTACGCTCAAAATATTGTGTATTGAATAACATGAATAGCATTTTGCTTAAGATTTGCATTTAAGGGCATTCTCTAAATGTTAAAGCTACATGAAGCAATATTACTTACCAAACACTCCAGGAGAAACATTGGGTCTCCCAGTGCTGCCGTATTCCAGTGAGACACAATGTCTAATGTTGGGAATTTCACCTCGGGCAAAAAGCCCACTGTATAATCTGACTCCAAAAGACTACACCTCCAGAAGGACCCCGCGCAGATCGTTTGAATTGGAAGAGCGCAAAAGTGCCTCGCCCGGAGTGTTTGAAACCTTTGCTCAATTACCACGCAACACTATTGCAATTGAGCACATACATAATTCTTATAAGTTCAATGCCTCTATATTTTGTTAGCATATTTCCACACTAAGAAGTACACAGGCATTACAATTAGTATAGTGCCGTAGTGCAGGGGTTCTTAACCTTTTTGACCTCGGGGCCCAACCTTTCAAGTACAAAGTGGCCCGGGGCCCATTCAAATATTACCACTGTATTGGTTTCACTAATTTATCTCACTCTTGGCTTGATTTGTATTCAATAACTAAATCAAATCCACTTACAGTTTAACAAGCAAAACCCTTGTCAAATAAATGAGATGATACAATGTGATGATCACAAAGACATTTATTTATCATGTGTATGTAAACCTGCATACACAACAAGAAGCCCAACAGGCTAACAATTAATGGAACAAATCAAGCTAATACAATAACAAACTTAAAGGCTCAATTCAGACTTATTAACACAAAAATAATAAATAATTAGATTTCACTACAGAAAAAAAGGAAGGACTCTCAAAAAAACAGAAAAAAATTGAAATTTGATAAATAAATATGTGGTAATAAAATAAATACATTCAAAATAATAAGTTTCAAATTAAATAAACTATAAATACAATTTAAATAAAGTGCAATTTATATATATAGCCTTATCTGTGAATTTATTTTTGCATGGCCGAACCAGAAGTTGTTCTTCATATCTGTGACAAACAATAACAACAGTCACAACAGTCCATTTTTTGACAGGCTACAACTCCCTTTTTATTTTCCCCTCTTAATGAGACACTTGGGCCTGCCTCTCAGACACGATCAGATCCAGTCTGGGTGGAATGGGGGAAAGGCTCACTCTCAGAGTAGCCTCCAGTGTTGCTCTGAGTCTGTTTCGGGCTTTGGTCTTAGTTGTGGCCACACTGGAGAATCCTGATTCACACAGGTATGTAGTCGTGAATGTGAGAAGGAGTTTCACAGCCCTCAGTGCTAGACATGGGTACTCCGTTGAGACAGCAATCCAGAAGGAGCCCAGGTCCAGTTTGCCCCACTGCAACTTTAAAGTGCTGTCGGTGGAAACTTCCAGAAGCTGGGATTCCAGATGTGAGGGCAACATCATCTTCAGTGGGATCCACAGAAAATGGGTCCAAAATCCACATGTGTCCGTCTCTGGGATCCTCAGGAAAGTAGTCATCAAATTTCTCTGCCAGTTGTGAGAGGTGCTGATAGACTGAGTCACTGATCTGCACCTGAGGAGTTTTCCAAAATGTCAGACAAAAGTGGAAACATGTTCATCCTCTGTTCCTAGGCCCTCTTAGTCCACAAAGCAAGTTTTTTTTTTTTTGTCTGCAACAACAAATATGTTGCTATTTCTCCCTTGAAGTGAGATGTTCAGCTGGTTCAACAGTGAAAAAATGTCACATAGGTAGGGATGGGTATCGTTTGGGTTTTTTCCGATACTGGTGCTAAAACGATACTTTTAAAACGATACCGGTGCCTGAACCGATACTTTTTTTATTGCCAAGTCAAATTTTTTTTTCTTCAAATTTAACAATATATTTAACTGTTTAAAGTATACTATACATATTAGTGCTGGGCAACGATTACAATTTTGAATCGCGATTAATCGCATGGTTTTTTTGCGATTAATCTCATTGTTATGGCAAAGTTAGTGTATTGTGCACTTTTATTTTAAAAGTACTGCTATATGAACAAAAGTGCAATAACATTTGGTTTGCAAACACTTTAAACAAATAAGGTTGTTTTTAACAGCAGTATTCCCTTTACACAGTAGCAGTTATATCTCTTCACTATCTGTGCTCAGTGTGTGACTTCATGTGAAACGTTCCACTGCTGTGCAACATGAATAAAATGTTTCAGCACCAAAATGCGTGTGTTGTGTTTTCATGAGTCAGATCATGTGAATGCAGCTCTACTGTTCATCAATATAATGCTGTAACTCAGAGGTGATGATGGTTACCCAGCGATCAAAGAATAAAGACACACTTACGCACAATGTAGGTGTATTTTCCCTTTAACTCACGAGATACAGGTAGCATGTTTTATACTTAATGTCAATTTAATTCATACTTTGTTGGCATCTTATTCTGAAAACCGGATGTTCCTCTGAAGAAACCGGATGTTGTCTCACGTTAAAAATCTTTCCGCTAACTTTCAAAGTCCTTCGCTCGCTCCCGATCTGTACCGTTTGAATGCGTTTACCGTGAATTTCAGCGTATAGGTCACTAACATGTAAGTGTCTGCTGACTTGACCACGGAGACCTGAGTGACTGCTGACTTTACCGCAGCGATGTCCAGTAGTCTCCATTCCTCCACCGCTGCCAGTGAGCAACGGACTTTCAAAATAAAAACAGCCACACTTTTGACCGTTTACCTTTTGGCATTTTCTCTGTTAAAAGGTTGATGGCTAGCTAGCTGCTGTAGCTATACAAACGGTAGCTATCGTTACCTGCTGAGTCATCATAGTAGTGTTAAAAAAATACCATATTGGCACCGGGTTTCGGTACCCAACCCTACACATAGGTAGGCAAGTTTAGCTGTGAACTTCGTGTTGGCATAGTAATGTGCCAGAGGAGATTTTTTCTCTTTCATTCCTCAGTTCAAACAAACGATTGAGGACCAGTCCTCTTGAGAGCCATCTCACCTCACTGTGATAGAGCAGCTGGACATGATCTGTTTCCATGTCCTCACACAGCTTGGCAAAACATCTGGAGTTTACAGCTCTCCTTTTAATGAAGTTGATGGTTTTCACACTTACATCCATCACCTCATGGAACTCTGGGGACATATGTTTAGCTGCAAGGCTTTCACGGTGGAGAAAACAGTGGGTCCATTTAGCTTCTGGTGCACGATCAAGTATCTGCTTGACGACGCCGTTATGCCTGCCAGTCATTGACGCTGCACCATCACTGCACACCCCAACACAGTTCTGCCAGTCCAGGCCATTCTCAGTGAAGTAGTTGTCCATGCAAAGGAAACATTCCTGAGGCGTAGCTCGTGTTGGTAGCTCTCCACAAAACCGTATGTCTTCGTGCAAACTACTGTCCCAGCGATAGCGAACAAAAACCAGCAGCAGTGCGGCATTTGCGACATCAGTGGACTCGTCTCGTTGCAAAGAGTAAAATGGGCTACTTTTTATTCTTTCCAGAAGCTGATGCTGTATGTCTGAGGCCATGTCCGCGATACGGTGACTCACTGTCATTTGAGAGTGGTATGGTCAGCAGCTTCTTTGCAGCAGCCTCTCCAATCATCTCACGGCACATATCCACAGCGGCAGGCAGAACCCACTCCTCCGCTATGGTGAATGCAGTGGCAGGCCGTGCATTTTATACCTGGGCCTTCAGTACTGTCCTACTACAGTTGAATTACCTCCTAATAACCTCATTATAACACATCAATCCAGCAAACCTGCAGCGGATCCACGCATTCCACCACACAAGAGCACGAGCCATTCAAATACTATTCATAAAAACGACATGATAGACAAATGAACAGTAGTAACGTTACTATGTAAAAAAACTGACGCAGTTTGTGACTTACCGAAACTTAAAGAGTTTAATCCCAGTACATCGTTTCAGTTCCAGTAGACCTTCTCGATTCATGGAGCCAGTGATGACAGTCGATCCTCAATTGTATTTCGCCGGTCTGCTGGCAAGTTATGTTTCGTTTTCCAATAGTCACGTGCTCGCCCACTGACCAATCACAGCACACACTGCACCTCACTCCTGCAAAGTGAGCTGCAGTAATGCTGACGTAGTTGTAGGCCTGCAGGCCGCTCTGCAGAATCTCAAACTTAAGATCTGATTGGTTGAAGACTATGACAATCAACAATATCGTCCCCATTCACTTAAACTGCACATGGAGGCACTGGTGAGTCTGCAGGCCTCGGGCCTCTCTTCTTACCTAGAGACACAGAGGTGAAATCTGATTGGATAAAAGCTCTACTTAAGGAACACAGTAGCTGTGCAATGAGAAAATAAGATATTGGAAAAAATATTTTTATAAATTATGATACAAGTAGTGTATTTAAGAAAAATTCTTAAATTATAAAATAGCTATAACTTTGTGATTCTGTTTAGGCCAGCAGAGAAGGCTTTGCAGGCCCTGACGGCCCGCCACTGGTTGAATGCATTGAATTTTACAGCTCAGTGACAGTAACACCAAGGTTATGGCTGTATCTGGAGAGCCACATTTTAATTGGAGGCCCTGTAGAAGCCAGCCTTGTCCAAAAAAAGGAACACCCTTTTTTTTACATTTTCTTTATTATTAAAATCACCATTGATCATCCCTCTGTTACCCCGTGTCTCTCTGCATTTGGATCCATCTACCATTTTTGCATCAAACTTACAGTAATGAAAACGATGCTTAAACGCCGTGTGGACAGAGAACTCAGGGAGCCGCAACAGAGGGGCCCCTGATCTAGACTGAAAAAAATATATATATTAGAAAAGAGGTGGCTCAAAGCTCTGTTTGCACTTTTTTCGAAAATAGGAACTTTTTATTGATTTTATTCCATACTGTTTTCTTTTACTTGAAATCTAGGCCTAAACTTAATTGCCCTTAAACCAATTTTGTTTATGGTTAAGATAGCTACCGCTGGCTAGCCGCTAGTTAGGTGGTTACAGTGCATGCCATATAACCGTAACGTCTTAATATTGTTGAATTGATATGGAAATGCACATGTTGATGGACTTAGGGGTGGGCTTTAGGACGCAATTTAGTAATTATGAGGTTCAGACCGTAGCTGATCAGGAAATTCTAGTAGCTCTTTGAATTGTAATTGAGTACCCCTGGTCTACAGCATGTTCAAAACACACACCCATATCTACAAATTGAAAATGCTTTGAGTGAAATGACACACGGGACACTGCTGACAATACACAGTTTGTTTTTGTGCGAATGTTGTGACCTTTTTAGATGGAGATGTGCTCCTCTAGCAGCTGTAATATGCGCACTCACCGGTCGAAGACGTTTTTATTAAAAAACCCAAAATACTGATTTAAAAAAGTAACGTAACATAAAAGTCCATAAACGTAAGCATCAAGCAAGGAAAAACCAACTGTAACACCATAATGCACCTGTAACAGTTGCATTGGGCACAATCAGTACATGCAGGCAGTGACAGGCTCTCTCCCAGCCCCCTACACAGGGTTCAGAGAATATGCTAACTTCATATTTGCTCCTTGTGGAATATGTTGTCCCCCCTGCACAATTTTGCCTTTACAATCCCTGACAGCACTGGAATGACAGTGACATCCCTGCTGTAGTTGCAGCTGCCTGAGGAATAGACCATAATGGTACTTACTCTAAACAATCACTCTTTTAGTTTCATAGATCACAGCTAACACGCTGAGATTACTTTTTTCTTTGACTTTCATTCATAGTTCACACATGCAGAAACCTTCTGTGCGATGTTTGTCACTAAGATGTGTCCTTGGATTGAAATGTCGGACGATGGGAAAAATCCCCTTCCCACTGGTGATCTGTTGACGGAGCTGTTGCCGCACCTTTTTTGAATTTTCGTCGGCAGTCATGGCGGCACTTTTGAACCAAACACGTTGGGTTTTTACATGCAGTGAGTTCAGTGATGAAGCTGTGTAAATGCTGATTCATGCGAGTGTCTCGGTAGCGGGAGGTAGGGTCGAGTCCGGAGGAATTCTGTGGTTCAATCGCATGTTGGAACATTCCGCCCGGACGCTAATTGGGCTTTGGGATTGCATTTATAATCTCCATGGCGATACTGCTTCTGCCTCCTCCTCCTTTCACCTTTTACATCCTTGTTCTCTTTTCTCTTCCCCCCTCCCCCTCTCTCTCTCTCTTTAACATTTTTCTCTCTCCGCTCTCTTTCAGTTTCCTCACCCCCCACCTTCTATCTCCCCGTGTCTTTCTCTCTTTTTTTCCATCCCAGCCCATTACTCTCTCCTTGCTGCCCCGGAGACAGTATTATCAGTGCAGTGCGAGCGGTAAATTGCACCCTGAGAGTTTCCTGGAGCTGGAGATAGGAGTGGTGCTGTGCTTGGAGGTGTAGTTGTGGGAGGGAGGGGGGGGGGGCTTGTTTTACACACTAACCGGCGCCTGTTTCACGTGACTCCCCCCCCCCCCCCACCCCCCTCTCCTCTCCCACCTGCCTTCCCACCGCGTTGAGACATGCTGTAGCGCCCGCCTTATCTCCACTCCAACACACTCCCGACGCTAATAGAAAGCGGCTGGAGGGACGTCGCGAACAGAATGACCGGTCGAGCAGGACCAGACCTCCTGATGCTGAGGGCTCTTTGTAATTACTGTTTCTTGTGCTATGAATACATATACGCACATGCACTTGAAGTGCGGGCAGACTTGCTCACATTCTTCACTCAAATGAGATTTTCTGTTGTTTTTTTGTCCCCATCATCCACGGCTGTTTGAATTTGATGTTTTACAGCTCAGTGACAGTAACACAACCAAGGTTATGGCTGTTTCTGGAGAGCCACATTTTAATTGGAGGCCCTGTAGAAGCCAGCCTTGGCCAAAAAAAGGAACACCCTTTGGGCTCAGGTGAGAACCGGAGAAGCTTTTAGGGAGCCCTTCCTACGTCCTTTTGTCTGTTTCCCCTTAGTGTTGTTTGGTTTAGTAGTCGTACCTTGCAGATAAAGGTCCATGAAAAGGTCTGTGTGTTTTGGGGCTCTCGTCACCTCCAGCCTCTCGCTGTGAGAGCCAGGATATTGTTGGGTTTAGCGTCATTTCTTTTAAAACTCATTTCACCCCTAAATTAAGTAGCGGTATTTGTATTCTCTATCGCCGATCGTGGTGATAACACAGACACTACAATCTGTGTTTCAATGTAATGACTCGCTTCAGTTTTCAGTGATATAACCATCAATTAAAAAAGAAACGGGTGGTTTTGCATATTCTACCCCTTTATTCATTGTTAGTACGTTTAAACTGTCAGTTTTTATGGAAACGCACAGTGTGCAAAATCACATTGCGGGGTAACGAATACATTTGAAGCTTAGTGTTGTAAGTAGTACTGTAAAGCAGGGCAGCAGGATTTATGAATCCTTTTAAGATGTTGTTGTGCGTATTTCTCCAGCAATTTAGTGTTGTACTTCAAAGTACAGGCAACATCAAACCAGCAGAAGCTGGGATATCAGACCCTCAGTGTTAGGGTTAAGCTTCAATAACGCCGTATGCTACACTTCCTGTAGTGCATTATTCCCATGTTATTACTGAGATGTTCAGCCCCTTGATGTTTACTTAGTTATTGTATATTCTTATTGTTAATATTCCTATAATGTTCATGGCCGTCTGCTCATACCAACAACAATGCAATTAATAAAGGTACAGCTCCATGGTGGGTGTGGTCTGAGGCGTCATAGGCGACATATTTGTTTATTACAGACACTCCTTAATCTTTTAGCTTGATCTGAATAATGAAGGTCCTGGTTCAAAACTATAAAGTGGATGAGATTAAATTGAATTAGATAATGTGAAATTGCCTGCAAAAACACCCGCTGTTGTACAGCGGCAGTGTGCAGACGCCGTCATGCAGAGAAAACTGGCCTTCGAGTTACAAACGGAATCTACTCGTTAAGTAGATACAGCTAATGTGACCTACCACCGGCCATGTTTGTTATTAATTAATAACGTATTTCTTTACTAAAATATCGCCCTCTGGAGAATATCCTCTAGTTTTTGTATCGTTTGAGCTCTCGCTAAACATTGAGGCTGCAGGGTCCCCACTCCAAAAATCAAATTTAGGTAAAGTAGAGGTGTCAAAGTAGTTAATGTTAAAGCTTTTGTTCGGCCATTTAAAACAATGGGTGTACTTTAAAAAGCCCGCGTCAGGCGCTTTCAGTGCGTCTGGGCCACTAAAAGTGTCATGCACATGTCGCATACCCGCATGGCTGTTTGAATCTCGACAAAGTCGGTGGGCTGCCGCGGTCAGAACCAACCTACGCGCCGACAGTGATGCAATATCGCCGGGAGAGAAACGGATGAGTAAGACTGAACATATGAGAAGCGAGAGGAAACGGCTGATTAAGCATTTACTAAGTGATCGGGAGCGAGAAGGATGTGAGAATGAAAAAGAAGTAGAGGGTTAAGATGAAGAACGGAGAGGAACGGCGAATGAATGGGAATGAAAGAGAAGACGACTCTCATTTCCTGTGGCATTGAGCTGAGGAGGAGGAGGGAATGAACCGGAGGGTGAAAAAGAAGTCTTTGGATCACGAGGAGGTGGAAGAGCAGAGCAGCAATGGCGAGATGAGAAGGAGGCAGTGACGCATGTTTCTTCAATGCTTCAAGGAGAGAAGGAGCTTTAAAATGCTTTAAAAGAAGGTCACGAGAAGACTGAACATTTTGCACGCTTAAGAGAACAAGAAAGAAAGAACAGATAGGGGGCAAAGGAGGGGATGAGAAAGGAAAGTGGCGCAACAGGTGAGGCGAGGATTACCTGCAGAATTATGATAAAGAGGAGGAGCGGGAGAGGAGGAGAGATTGTAGCGTAAACGTGGGGTAAATACAAAATCCCTGCATTGTGAGAAGTCCGGCCTCGAGTGTGAAACAAAGGTGTGTGTCGCCCGTGGCACCTTCTCTCCTTTCTCCTAAGTGCTTCCTGTTCCTGTGTGTGTGTGTGTGTGTGGGTGTGTATGTGTGTGTGGGGAGCAGCGCTGAGTCACAAGTCAGAGAGAGAGCCAGACAATGATGTGCGGCATCTGCAGTCGCCGGTTTTCTTTTCTCTCCCTCACTCATTTCCTCCTGTCTTTTGTCCTCATCTCGGTGAAGTGCCCGATCCCGCCGTTCCGCTCTCTCTCTCTCTCTCTCTCTCTCTCTTTTTTTTCTTCTTCTTCAGCCAAGGCCCTCACCCACTGTGCTGCGCTCAGTGAATTGTCTTTGTTAATAGCAAATCTTCTGCAGATTAATGTCAGAAGGAGAGAGAGGAACGGGAGAATGGAAAGAAAGGAAGCACGTCGAACCAAAGGGCTAAAAGGGATTTTCTCTTTTTGTAATGTGTTAATGGCCTTTCGGTGCCTGTTGAAAGCGTAGAAAGGTTATAAGCCAAATTAGCATATGGTAAATCTCTCACTCTCTCTCTCTGCAGAACAATTAGGAAGCCTATTTTATTAGCTGCCCTTTAACTTCCTCTGATGGAGCTTCACTTAATACAAAGATGCCACCCACGCTTTTCTGATTCTTTGAAAGCGCCCGTAAAGCTCAGGTGAATCAGTCGCATCTTATGAGGACATAATGCGACAAGCTGGGGAAAGTATAGAACTGCATTTTTTCCAACTTCTTGTTTGCTGATTAATGAAATGCATCACGAGGAAATGTGTGCACTCTAGTGTCACCGTCCTGCATCCAGTGAAAATCTTAAGGGCCTTGAACTAAAGAGGCAGTCACCCATTGTTACCAACTCAACTTAAACCTGCAGTAACATCACCTTTCTTTGCACATCCAGCAGTTATGGAGCAGCTCTATGTTCTATGTAAAGTAGCGATGAGAGACGCTACAGAGGTCCTCAAAGCAGAGGTGAGCTGCAGATTCAGGTGATGGTTCTCTTCATCGCTACAAGCGACCGCGTTTACGTTGCCGTGTGATACATTGTTATGAAAGTATTGACCGTTGCTGCTTCCGCTTTCCTCTGGTGAGGTGTAGCATTCAGCTTGTGAGAACAATTGTGGCTCTAGAAGGGCTTATCAAAGTCTTAAGTTTTTTTATTTTCTTGTTGGCTGGAAGTGCCGAGTTAGGATTTTACGTCACTGCTGACTGTGAAAACAGTCGGTCGGTTTGTCCTGTTTTAAATGATACGAGTAGAGCTGAGCAAAGCTCAACGCTCTCTGACAGCTACAGACATTGTTAGGGTGGGAATTCTTTGTCTCCGACAGTTTTCTAAACGTTGAACCTCCACAAAAAAGATGCCCAATTTAACGGGCTCACAAGTGATGCTCACCCCAGGTACTGAAATTAGAACTGTCAAGTAAACCACAGCCGTGTGATACAATAATTACTATAAAGATCTAAAGACAAAAAGGTGAAAGGTGCAAGTTTAGTTCACTTTCAGTTCACATTATTAGTGACTTTATATGTCCATTGAAATTGCTGGATTAACCAGTTCCTCCAAGTGACACTAGATGGCAACAGCAGCCTATTGCATGTTTCACTGATTTTACATATCTCTCTCTCTCGCTCTCTCTCTCTCTCTCTCTCTCTCGCTCGCTCTCTCTCTCTTTATTTCTCTCTCTCGCTCTGTCTCTGTATCCATTATGCACTTTATCAAATTTCAGCGCAGGTGTGTCTAATCTGTGACCGTTCATCTCTCTTATTGTTTGTAATACTTCAGAATTGGCTGTAGAGTGGCACAGTGACAGGAAACATTTTATTGTAATGCTCAAATTACTTTTGTCTTCAAGGAAGTTATTGCGTGCCAATTTTATGAGGATTTTTTAAAGGAATGAATATGTTTGTCTTTTGTTTATGCTTGCATGTCTTTGCTGGCTTAATAACGCTCTATAAGAGTCATAAAAAGTCAAAAAGAAGTGAGTAGTTGGTAAAATGTAAATGTCTTTTGTTTAATATTTCCAACAGCAGTGTTTCATTTATTTGGCTGTGGAGGCCACCACAGCTGGAACGTTATCCTCCCCCTAAAGGCCACAAAAATGAAATGAGTGAAACATTATCATTCTCTTGTGTTGCTCAGCCCTGTAAAATGTGTCAGTGAAGATTGCAGTCCCAACACAATTACCCACATGTGGTGAAAGGCCGACGCCGTGTTCACACAGGGGGCGTAACCTGAGCAGCGCGTTAGCAGAACGGTAACGGCTTCAGTGCTCCGTCTGTGTCCACGCATGGAGTGCTGAGTGCAGGTCACCTGCCTTTTGGCAGCGCTTCAGAGGCCAAAGCACAATCACTGGAGTTGTGGGCGTAAAACAGAAGAAAGTAGACATGAAGTGGAAAACTATGCTTCCTGTAGTTCACAAACTACTGTGTTCATCAGTGAAATACAAATATTTCAATGATCTTTTAAAGAGGTACACCAGCGATTTAATATTGTATTCCCATAAAGTTGGGGAGCTCACAGGGGGGACTTAAAAAAAGAAAACTCGAAATCAAAGCAGCAGAGGCAGAGAGATCCCAACACTGTCCCTAGTGTGGGTGAAACTTCAAAAACACTAGATCCTACATTTCCCATAATCCTACTCGATGCGTTTTTTCATCGCATTTTCCGTGAGACCTGCCCCGTCTTATAAGCACCCGCGTTTTACAAAATCCACAACCCTAGTTTGTAATGCAAGCTTTTTGTTAAAAAGTTCCCAAGATGATGTCACTATGACATCATCAGGGTTATTTCTCCGGGAGTCTTCTTGAGTCCCCAGCAAACAGCCAGTAAGTCATGTATGGAAGCAGCCGGTCACTAGTGGGGAGCTAGCGAGGTATCGGGGAAATAAGAAAGACCCATGGTGTCAACATTGTCAGTGGAAACAGTGTCTGTGTAATGTATACATACAGGTGCAGCACTACAGGCTACACGTTACAGAAATAGATACAGTTACAGCCGACTCACTGTGGGCCATCTGTCAATCTCTCACATATAATGGACATGTATGTCCGCTGACACGTACAGGAAGAAAGAAACAGATCTCAGTCAGATACGAAACTGCTTTCAAAAGTTGCATTGTGTTTCTCGTGGCAGGTTGTTGTCGCAGTAAAAAGCCGTTAATGCCCGGAGCATCCCGCGTGAGCCCCGGTAACACCTGTGCATCTGAAACACAAGCTGTCGCACTTTCCTCAGATTCTGTCATTATTTACTTATATTGTGCTATATTTTGCTATTATTGTCTTAACGTGAGATGAGGACAAAAATCAGACATCAAGCATTTTTGAGATTTTTTTGCTACAAAATGTGCAATAATCACATCTAATAAATCGCTAGACGAGCCCATAAAAACACATTTGCTCATATGTCGGCCTAAAAACAAATACATATATAAACCGTAGTCCATGCCAACATATTGGCCTTAAATAAAATACCTGGGTTTGTTGATGCTGTCTGTCTATCGATCTCCTCCGCTGTGTTTCAGCAACCTGGACAGCGCGCACACACACACACACACACACACACACACACACACACACACACACACACACACACACACCTTCTACAGAAGGCCCATCAGGTCTCAGGAATACTGCTTTTACAATGCCACCACCACTCTACAGCAGAGACTACACGTCCTAGCGGTATGCTAAATTCCCAGTGTTTCATTCCCAGATGGTATACAGAGGCGGCGGCGCCACTTCAGAGCAACACGGCGCCGGGATCCCTCCTGTCGGTCTTTTCTGTTTGTTCGAGCGGCCCTGCCGGAATGAGCCAGATGTTGTCTCTGATTGGACGAACCCGCCTTACTTGTTCATACCTAAACCCGTGTAATCAGCTGGAGATTCTCCGCTGATGGAGCGGCAGTGTTGTCTCTGTCTTACACACTCAGGAAACTCATTCAGACTTTATGGGTGTGAGAGAAACAGCTGTGTTCATGAACACACCCACACACACACACACACACACACACACACACACACACACACACACACACAGGAGGGAAGCAGATGGGGACACGCTTCATTATAGCAGTACGTATGAGCCGGTGAATAGCTTGATGTTTTATCATGTACTCCTCTGACTGCTTATCTAGTCAGACATATGGTAACACTGCTATTATGCCATTTAGATGAGTGAAAACCAGGTTCAATGAGATCCTTTAGTTTGCTCAGGTTTCGCCTTGAATTTCAATGGATTTACATCCTTTAAGCGACGTAAAGTGTCTCGCTGCGTGGATACAAAACGTTTTTTTTTTCTTTTTCATTTTGTATGTTTAAATGCATGTATTCATGTCGACTTGGGCTCAGGCGTATGAGCTCATACGCCGTTCATCACAGAGCTTCAGCCGGTGTTTGTGAGGAAAAAAACCTGGAGGAATGAAGAGCAAGACGAGTAAAGGGGATAGCAGGTAAGAGTGGAGGGTGAAAAGAGAAGATGCAATAAAATAGAGGGGTGAAAAGGGGGGGAAAAAAAGAGCAAAAGAAGGAGAACATTGGGAAAGTGAGGGTGCAGAGGAGATGGCAGTGAAGGAAATAGAGGGAGAGAGGGGAGTGAAGGAGTTGGTGAGGTACAGATAAGCCCACAGCTATATCGGTAATTGTAATCTGCAGGAGCTGACATGGTTCTGCATGTAAAGCTATTAGGCTGACTGTGAGCTCAACAGCCAGCTTCCCTCACCGCACGGTCAGACGGTCTTGTGTACAGCAGGGGGGCGATTATCGACGTCAGTCACAAGATGATGCTGGTTTGAATAGTGTGCGTCGGAACCTTTGCTCACGATGCTCCTAAAAGTGTGGAAGTATTTCAGACAGAGATCCAGCAATGCTGTGCTGTGTGAACTCAAATTGGAAATGGCTTTTCACAGCAGTGCGACTGCGATTCACATCTAGGAGCGCTTTGTAAAGACGGCAGTGAGTCGGCAGTGTCCTGTTTTGCTTTTTGTCCCCGATCATGATTTATTGGCAATATCAACACGCCGAACTTGCTTCTGTCAGTAGTAGTAGTCACTCAAAATAGATTTTCGAAATAGATTTCTTTATCGCCCTCGTGTTATAAGTTATATCGGCAATGCTAGTTTTATGGTAACGTAACTTTTCACAGTGCGTTTTGTCGGCTGTTTTATATTTTCTGTTTGCTTTAACTAACATTGCAGACTGTTGTTACAGTCTGTTAATCGCTTCGGTTATTTTCCTTTCCCCACACTGATTCAAAAAACATGATTATCTTAACTTCATATTACTCCAGTGATAAAATCAATCCGTGTCAAGTTTGAAGTACTTAACTTAAAGCAGCTACAAGGAATTATTATTTTTGTGTTTATTTTGGCGGTCCCTGTGGATGAGTCTCTTTTAGAAAAGCGTTGACTGCAGCAGGGTCTGGCAGTATGCCCTACGCGGTCCTGGTCCTGGTCCTGGTCCTGGTTCTACAGCAGCGTGGTGGCTTTCAGCGGCGACCCGCACAGCAGCCGCTGCAGAGTTTCTGGTGAACCTGCATGATTTCATCTGATTTTGCGTGGAATCCGACCCGGTGGCACCGATGATGAGCATTAACAATAGCTATATAGAAACAGCCTATTTTCTCGCTGATGGTCTCGTTTACTTACTTATCGGTGTTAAATTGAGACCTTTTTTTTAATCACCAGTCAAAAGTTCCTGACAATAAGTCCATTTATGGTTTTATTCGATACTGACAAACACAGTATACTGCATACAGACGAAATATAAACGGCTATCCGATGCCCATATCAGAGCTCACAGCCACAGTCTGCCTTCCCCAGTCACCTCACCCAGCACATCTTCATCACCTGCACATATGGGTTGCATAACTTAGCAACATCTGGAAACAAAGCCAACGACAGCCCTCACACAATCACTCCACACCCTCATCATGAGTCCTAATCATAATGCAGGTCAAGGCACTGCAGTAGGACTATGTGAATGGGGTGATAAGAGGATGTGAGTTCAGGGACCACCTCGCACCAAAGCACCCTGATTATCTATCTTGGTGGTCTTCTCTTGTTGCCAGGATACACCTTTTTAGATCGCTTTTTAAAATACAGTATGTCTCGTCAAAATGAACTCCCTCTTTGAAGTATTTCTGATTTGTTTGACCCCACTGTAACATTAGACCATATATTATAATGTAGAAAATACTGTACGACAACAAATTGAAACATTAGGGAGGGAGGGTCACATGATAGGGGGAGCAGTCAGAGTAAAGGTAATAGATGGAGGAGGAGGAGGAGGAGGAGGAGGGCCAGTGGCCCTTATTGTCCTCCCTCTGCGTATAGCTGCCTAGCTGTAATTATCAGTCAGATTATTATTGAGTGCTAATTTATTGCCTCGCTGGGAGCTATGTGTTAAATAAACGCAGCGGAGTAAATAGAGAGAGTGAGGGAAGAGGGAACGGGAGAACAGACTGCTGCTGCTATCAGATGGCTACACAGCACACGCATTGCCCACGGGGGGAAGAGCGAGATGCGCGAGTGTGTATTTGTCCGTCCCAGGCATCCTTACAAGCCCAAACACCAGCGTTCCGGGCCCATGTGTCGTGTCGACGATCAGTTGGACTGTGCCGCCCTCAGATGCTCTCTTCACGTCCTCCCTTCTGTACTGGATCAGGGTGTTGGCCCCTCCGTAGCCGGTATCACTGTGGCGTCTACCCGCCAGACGCACTCGCAACTGCTCAGACAACCGCCATCTGTTGTCCCCTCAGCCTCAAAACACGCCGAGTACTGTGCACTGTAAAAAAAATACATAAAAAAGATGTACGCATGCAGCTCCACCAGAACTTAATTGAATAGTCTTGCATTTTCAATTTAAATAGGAACCATCGGATCAAAGAATGAGTTAAAAAAAATATGATTTCACTGACTAGATAATTAGACTAGTTGGACTTACCGGTATTTCATTCATTGGACAGCTTTGATGATGTCATCCCGTGTCTTCAGTACTAGTACTATTATTTTTCTTTAATGAAGGGAGAGTTAACATAGGAGTCCCCCTTCTACAGCATGTGGTCCAGCACTGAAAATATCTTTTTGACCCACCAGTGTTTTTCACACACCAATTTTTGTTACGACTATCTCAACAGGAGACCCAATTTGGAACTGAAGCCTCTAGCTGCCTTAATTAATTAAGAAGACTATATTTGTGTTGTTGGAAACCATTTCTTTCTGCCGCGGGACTGCTCTCGGACCTCGCCATCTGGGAAACGTTTTCGGGTTCGTTGGCATCGAGGTCAAGTTCAAGAGCTCTGATCCTTTCATTACCAAATCACATATCTGACGCCCTCTAACATTCGTCAGGTCTCTGATCACTATAACATGCATGTCATGACTCCTCCACATCCCAGACAATCCATTTCTCTTCTCCAGGTAGAAGTACAGGTCTGACCAACGTCAGTGGGGCAAATATTTATATATTTTTAGTCATTTTTGTTGAGTGTTACTTACATAATACATATTTTACCACACACTGTAAAACGTTTGGATCTGTTTTGCTGCTGCATTAAGACAACATGCGTCACAGCGTTCCTGATGTGTTTTTTTTTTAGTAACGCTCTACTTTTTTGTTTTTTGGAAATAGTGCGTGGTAGAGGTCAGCCTCACGGCGCTGCTATGTTTCTAACAGAAAAAGTAACAAAGTTAACATGCAAAACTGCATCGCGAACAACGTGAACCGCCTCCACCTCTCTGCTAGATTCTGGTTTTGCTGTGAGATGCTTCCACAACAGAGGCTCTCATCTCCCGCTCTCGCTTGCTGGGATTTTGTTTTGTCTCACTTTTTGTTTTTGTTTCATAGTTTTCTCTCCGTTCCCCCCCCCCCCCACACTTACTCCCGCTTGCTTTTTCGGTCTCACACACATTTGCACATTTTGATTCGCTCTGCCTGGAGCTTCTAAATAGACGCTTCACACCTCTAGCTGTGTACTGACTGGATACGTATGCAGAAGGTGCCCCGAGCAAGAAGAATGTGCGATAATACATTTGTAAGCTAATCTCCTGTATCGCTCACGGCGTACCAGCTGTCCTATTCCATTACGCACCTTCTTAATAACTGGAGATATTTTTCTGCACTTGTTTACATTTGTTACATGTTTGGGATTCTTCTTGTCTTTCCTTCTCTTTCCTTCTTCTTCTCAAACAGATGAGTTTTTATCTCTTTTCATTGTTTTCACTGAAGTCATTTAGGACAATTTTAGAGCAATTTAAAAAAGCTCCAGAGGAGAATGAATTGGATATCCTGTATGGCAAGTGGAAATTGTTTAATCATTATAAAAAGTAATGAAAATGAGCTATTGCAATACACTCAGCCGACCTTTTTGGTGACAACAGTGGCTATTTTTTTTGTATGTATGTCTAAAAGCACAGTGTTTAATATATCTGTAGTTTTACACTGCTTTGGGATTAAGCATCCCATTAAACTTAATTTATTTTGTATGCTGGCTCATTTGGTGGAAATGCTCATACTCACCGTTACTTCATTATTCAGTTTACTACTGATTTGCATTATAATTGTTTTACACTGAATGATTTAATTTAGCTCTGTGAGGCTCCGTTTTACGTAGCACGCTGCTAATGTCAGCTATCACGCTCACTGTGATAATGCTAAGTTGCTGTTGCTAACCACGTACGGTGTTCATCGCATTAGTTCAGCACGTTTCCATGCAAAACTAAAAGTACAGCTGAGGCTGAGAGGAAAGTCTGTAGTTTTGCAGATATTTGGTCATAAACCAAAATATTGGGCAAGTTTGACTGGTTGATGGGCGCTATAGACACTGTTAAGGGATCACCAAAGTGTTTACAATGCATTCATCCTCTGGGGACCATTTTGTCTGCCTAAAATGTCGGCCTGTCGGTTGCGCGTGGCCGTCGAAACGGGCCAATTGCTCCCCGTCCCGGACATGCTGCAGGGAAGTAAAAAAAGAGTTTGGTTGTAACGTTAGTATTTCCAGAATCCAGCAGCAAAAGTGAACTGCAGTCAATGAGCCGACATGCTAAAGAGCGCTGTTCGCTAATTTTGCTATTTTTATATTGAACGTGCTGCGTATCCAAATTGCACCAAATTCGATAAACTCCTCGGGGGCCCCGCGCGAAACACCCACCGAGTGTGAAGCAGATCAGACGAGCGTTTCTTGGAGACATGCGAAGAACAAACCGACAGAAAGATTGTCCTCGCTTTAGAGTTGGATGACTCTGCTGTTATCTGGTTGGAGCCCTCTGCTCCTGCAGTTTTCACTTTTAATTGAAATGAATGAGTGCTAACGCAAAGCAGAGTTACAGCTGGACTCACTGACACACATTAATGCAGACAGAAAAGACCGAACAAATGGATGACCAAGGGTTCCCAACAGAGAGACAGACTGAACGAACATCGGCGATTCGGCGTGTAAGCCTCAGCCGTCCTCTGTGTGTGTGTGTGTGTGTGTGTGTGTGTGTGTGTGTGTGTGTGTGTGTGTGTGTGTGTGTGTGTGTGTGTGTGTGTGTGTGTGTGTGTGTGTGAAGTCACGCCTGGCTGGCTTTTATCTGCCATAGACTCGCAGGTCCCTGGAGGGACACCAGAGGACTCATCTGATTCACTCGCAGTTTCATCTCTGACTGCAAATTAAAACGCAGACGCAGATAGGAAGGAGAGCTCTGTTTTTCAAATTAAAATCCGTTCAGTTTCTGCTTAATCCCCGCCAACAGATTCTCGCCTAACGTATAAAATGAACGTGAACAATTCCCTCATCCTCGTCCCCCCCCCTTCCTGCATTAACATGCACCAGCTGCAGCTCTCACCCGACAGTGGGAGTATCTCTCACATCAGACGACCCTCCCCGCTCTTTGTCTCTCCTCAGTTAAGGTCTGTTTATGAAACGCAGACGATCGACTATGATTTGATTTGGCGTTCAGCAGCCCTGATAATTATGATGAATCTTCCTCCCTCTGTACGCCGTGCGCTCGTTGTCTCTCCTCTTCTTCTGTCCCGATGCGCCTGATGTTTTCAGCGGTGCTGTAAAAACATTGACTGGCATTAATTTGCCGGGTGTACCAGACTGTGTGAGATTCAGTGCATTAGGGTAGTTCAGATAGTGTCTGACAGGCTGTCGGTATCGGAGCTACTTTGCAGTTGTTATTCAAACTTTTTGCCTGTTGAACCCGCGGTGTGACAAACGCACCCATCTGTTGTCAGCTGTGTCTGAAGCAAGTTCCATGAAGTTTTCCTCATGTTGATACATTTTAGTGCCGTAAACTTTGGCACAGGATCCTGGTCTGAGGAAAACCTCGACTGATGTGACACGGGTGTGTTTGTGCTTCAATAGCCACGTTTGACCAGCGAGGATTGAGTCAGAACATCTATTAACCTTTAACCTCTATCACATTACGGACAGTGCAGAGCATACCGCGTGTGTGTGTGTGTGTGTGTGTGTGTGAGTCCGTGTGAAATGAGGCAAACAACCAGCAGTCAGTGGAGTTGTTTGTGCCGTTTTAGAATAGGTCGTAGTTGAATGAAATTGTTATGCTGCCAAATTCAGATTTCACAGAAGTCTTCAGTTTACCACTTCACAGCCAAGATTTCCCATTAATAAGAAGTAGAAATAAAGTGAGTTTATTCAAGTCCATCTCATGTCTCAGTATGTTTTACATGAACTTAATAGATATTTATGAAAATGCCGGTGTTGCGGTTGTTGTGGGGAGTTTTTGGATGAACAGATCACATCTGAGATTTGTTACTTAGGATTAAGTTTGACCGTCTCTAGAAGGCTTTGCTGAGAGTTTAAAACTTGTTCCAGTGTACGTGATGTATTGTTACGTGGAAACGCGACACCTACGCATGACAACGGACGTTGTGGGAAACATCTCATTCAGCAGTTCATCTTTTGAAATGAAAAATATCTGCAGATTCGTAGATTTGTAGAACTTTTCAGCAAGGGAGAAGATTATACAAGTCATACAAGTTTGAGAAAACTTTGTTTCTTTATGCCTTTTGATTATAGAATTCTTTGTGACACTAAATACATTTAGCAATTGTTAAGCACAATAGCGTTGTAGTATCTTTTTTCTCTGACCTTTTATTTCATCAATAATGTGATTCATTGAATTCAATTGCAGGCATTTGTATTTGAACTATGGGATAGCCCTAACCCAAACACTGTGTGCTCCTCCTTTCTTTTCCTAACATGCTTTGTGTCTCTGCCTCTTCTACTCTTTCTACTTTCTATATCCCCACTTCTCTAGTCTGCAGATGAGATACCTGTGATGGTAAGCTTCATCATAACCTTCCAACCTCCTGCTCTATTGTCCCTTCCATCCATCCATCCTGCTGCTTTCTAACCCTCGCAATGTTTTACGTCCCCACTTTCCTCTTGCTTAGGGTCACTTCACAAAAGTTCAAACTGCAATCGTCACGATTATTCTCAATAATCTCTATTCAAGTTAAATCTTTTACGGATCGCTTTCTTTCTTTCTGCCACATCCTGTCTCCTGGTTTAATGCTCCCATTTGTCCGTCCGTCCAAATAATTCCATCCTTTCCTCCCACTTGTTTACTCATTCCATAGCTGTCAGTCTTTATTCTTTTTTCCATTTTTCCGTATCCCGCATACATATTTCCCTACTTTGCTATTTGTCTTTATTTTAGGTATTGATTCTTTTATTTTATTTTTCACACATTTTTTATTCTGACCTTTTCGTCAAAAAGATTTTTTCAAAAAGACAGACATTTTTTTTCATCTGTGACTACTGCAGCATACTATAGTATTGGGTCCGTGTGTTTGTGAGAGAGCCAGAGCGAGACAAGCAGGGACTGAATGAATCAATGTGCTGATTTGACCCATTTTAAATAGTAAAAAGAAAATAGTAATTCAATATGTGCCGGTCACCTTTACATCTTTACAACTAGACCTAAATCAATGTTGTTCTTTTCAATAGCTGCTCAAAGAAATGAGTCAGTTCATCTTCAAATAATTTGCTACAACAACAAAGTTTCACCTCCCGTTCTGCTGCATAGATTTATTTAAATTATTTTAAATAGCTCATTTTTAAACGTGGTTCAAGACCGTCAATTAGAAGGACGCTTGATCGTACTTTCAAAGGTTAATCTGCGACGTGGAAACGCAAAGCCTGTGTTAACCGTTCCTGCTGCAGCTTCCAGCTCCACTGCCGAAGTTGACGCTCACTTCGGGGTTACACATTTACTACAACCAGACAACTTTCCTTTACTCTTCAGAGATGTCGAACACACTTCTTCCCCTTCAGGAGAATCAAGAGTGCTGTTATTGGCACCTGTCTGTCATCATCTAGCTTCTGATCGCAACACAAACGGTCTCATGTGGACTGAAACAGAAGAAGCTGTACAACAGCAATAAGGTCACAGACTCTTTTTTTTCATGTTTTTATTTTTTCCTGACATTAGAAACATCTGCTCAGGTAGACACTTTATTTACCCGGCTTATGAATATACCTAATCCAATTTCTGTTCGCCAACATTAGCTTGAACTTAACTGTGGAATCCAAAGATAATTGCGACGGGCCGAGCCACAACTGCCCTCCAAGCTTCTTTTTTTCATTTTTTCCTTTATGTGCCGTAAACTCTCCCTGGTAGTTTGTTCTAAGGGGTCGTTCATCAGTTCATTCAATAAAGTTCAATAAGGGACAATAAGTTAGACAATAAGTGAAGTATTCGAGTCCTGACACTTGTGGAGCATTTTGTTCTGAGACAGAGGAGGTTAAATAAAAGTGGAGCAACAGAAATAATGTCTTTTTAATTCTCTCTGCACCTTGTTTAGGCTCCTCCCCCTTCATTTCTTTCTCCAGTGTATCTCCACCACACGTGCTGTTTTTATTTTCTCCCGTCTTTCAGTCAGTGTGGAGCGTGTTTGCACGGCATATGAGCCCGTTTGGTCAGCCTGCTTTCACACACCTGTGGATGCTTTTGCAAACATGTGTCCATGTTTGTCACCTTCGGTGCCTTTATAACTACTTGAAAATAACATGTGATCTGTGGTGAGAGGGCTGTAAAATGCTCGAAAAGTAACGCACACCCAAGGGGCTGTGATGAGGTGCTGATCACAGGGAGGAGACTTGTACCAGCACTATAGGTGTGAATCATCACTGACCTTACGATTCACTTCCATTCCAATTCACCTGTCAGCGATTCAAATGCACAACGATTCTCGATGCTCAACGTATTGCATCCTCAATGTTCTATATTACTGCACATGGCTACTTTTTCAAGAATTAATACAGGGCATTTTACACTGCAAGGAAAATTTCACAACCAACTGGCATTTTTACACTTAGTTACAGCGGCTAGCAGGCTTTTACTTACTTAGCGACAGGGGGAACAACGCCACGGTTGAATTTCAGGCTGCATGCATGCGTTTCCTTTCTTCAGATCACAGATCAGCTAATATTGGTAGCGAGAGCAACAAGCTAGCGGACTGCCGAGTGTTGTCTCTCCCCTCCGCACACCCCTGGGTGACACAGAGACCAGAGGAGAGGAGAGAAACTAGCGTGACGGACAGTTAATGACAAACACAGTAACATCTCACACTGAGCTGAAATGTGCGAGCCGCAGATTGGTAACCACTGTCGTATGGTATCATATTGTAGCACTGTTGGAGAATATTATGACTAAAAATCTAATTGTATCTGATATTTAACATGCCAACATCAACAAAAAACCCATCAGCATCACCATATACCATATATTTCACGAGTCTACTACTTTCTAGTGAGAAAACGTAGCAGTACACAATGTTTAATCCTTTCCTCTCTGTGTGTGTGTGTGTGTGTGTGTGTGTGTGCGCGCCCTCTTGCAGGCTCAGCAGCTACAGCAGAAAGATGTACAGCTGAAAGCATTGGATGCCTTCTACAAGGAGCAGCTGGCACAGCTGGAGAAGAGGGTACAACATTTACACACACACACACACACACACACACACACACACAGACGCTTACAAAGACTTCATTAGAGGCTTTCACAGATTCCCAAAGTTGCACATACTGTACACACAAATCTACAGATGCGCTCACACATACACAGTGTCTATACACTTGGACAAACTTAACTTTGCGACACACAAATAGATAAACAGCCCCAAACCGAACACACTACACACTATTGTACAATCGCACAAATGCAGGCACAAAAAAAACATGCGATACTTGCCAACGTGCTTCGTGCATGTTCGCTCAGCCGCCGCACTATGACAGAAAGTGGGTGGACATAACTGGTCTGTGTTGTAACTCTCATTATGCGAATTTTGCAAAAATGAATGGCATCGGCTGTCTGACTCTGGTCCAACACACCTGCTGGAAAAACAGCACGAGCACTCACGAGTGCAAATGTGTGACAGTGACAATCACATTAAAGGGGATAGTTTGGATTATTTGAAGTGGGGTTGTATGGGGTACTTCTCCACAGTCGGTGTATTACCTGCAGTAAATGGCGGACCCCCCGGTCTGGAGAAGCGGAGAGGAGTACAGGCTAAGGAGAAACGAAATGTACCGCTGTGGATCGGGCCAGCAGCAAAAGGTATTTTAGCCACATAAAAGAAAGGCCCACCTGAATAAATCATGGTCAGTTGAAGTGTGGGCTATATTTATAATATTTTCAACGCTTTACCTTGCCGCCAGACAGCCGTTTCTGGCGGGGAACTGAGTGACACAATGACACAAACAAACTAACCAATTGAAGCAGCGGTCGATCAGCAACTCACGTGATCTGCGAAGTAAAATACTTGTTTTTGACAAAGGAGTCTCGTGGCTGAAAATCTAAATATAGTGCACACTTTTATTGATATTGAGGGTGCTAAAAATGTTTTGCTGCTGGCTCAGGACATTGTTTAGCTCCCGTATTGGTATTCCTTTCTACTTCTCCGAACTGAGGGGCGTGCCATCCACTCTTGGTAAACTGTCCCTTTTGACACGGTGAGTAGTTGGTTTGGTAGTTTGGTTTTCTTTCTGCACTTCTTCTGTCTAACTCAAAAGTTAAACTACAGCTGACACAGCTGCCCGAGAGAGCATGCACACGAAAATCCGTCGGAAAAAAGCACTGTGTCGGTAAATGTGAGTTCAAAAGGGAACACCGATTTTTAGCCGGCCTGAGCATCTCCACAGAGCCCTTACAAGCCCTTTCATCCCCTTTCATCCGTCCGTCTGTCTGACATTTACCAGGCAGAAAAGGTGTAGAAGCTGTTGGTCACGAGTTAAGTCTCGGCCTCACCGGGTGCCACACAAGACGGACCTTTTACACGGGCTCTCTGGGGGAAGCACTCCCCCTAGTACTCAAATGTAGAAGACCTTTACTGGACGTTATGTGTGAAATCTAAGTATTATGTACTGTTCACCATGGCTAATTGAAATCTGTCCCGCCAAGGGAGTAGTGGCAGCAGATGGAGTCTCACAGGGGGGGGGGGGGGGGGACCATAACATTGGAGTACCATCGCTGCAGTGTCACAGTTGCCCCCCTGTGGTTCTTGTGCTCGTAGCTTAGGGTAGGCTTTCTACTCAACCACTCACTCGGCCTGTAATTTATTCTCTTTTCTATTACATCATTTGTTTATTCCTCATTGCTGCTGGAAAACTGACAGAAAGGAAACCTCAAACCGAGTTTGGAATAAATTGTGTGCGTATGTGCATGTCAGTGGAGGTTACGGGTAGCGTGTGCCATAAGCTACCATAAGCGGATAGAGTTCTTGGTAGGCACTGACTCGAGCAATAGGCTTTTTTTTCTGTTTGGTTAAATCGGAAGTTTGGGCTTTTTTGAAACTAGGCGTGTCAATCCTGTCCTGCAAAGGAGAAGACAAGGAAGAAGTCTGTCTTTGTGTGTTTTTATTCATGACCTCTGTCCTTATTTTCTTCCTTCCTTCCTCCACGATTCCGTGGCTGTCCACTTTTAAATGACTGACAAACACACACACAGGCTGACACCACCGTAACACCAGATCTGTATTCTAATTATCGTGCAGTCAGCATAGATAAACATGTATTACCTCCATGCATAGTCCCTCCACACATTTGAAACACACACACACACACACACACACACACAGAGGTCTTGGTGTCAGATGCCTTGCTGTTTGTGTTCGTCTCATTAGTAACAGGTTGGGTTTGCAGAGGGAGAAGACGACTGGCAGGCTGACATACAAGCACAAGCTGTGTTTGCTGTTGGGCTTAGGATGTTTGTAGACAGACCTCTATTTATGTGTGTGTGTGATGTGTGTTTTGCATGCACACTGTATATTCAGGTGCACGTGTACTGTATATGTAAATGGGGGAATTTCATGCGTCTATCTGCAGGCTCAGTGTGTTCGCAGATGCCACCAGAATCCCCCATAATGCCTCGGTTTTAGCCTGTTTGCCTTCTCCAAGTGTTCCCACTGCTCGAGGTTTGGCTCAGCTGAATTGAACCGAGATGAGTCATAGTCAAACTGAGCTAGGCTTACTGTATGTTAACGTTATCTCGCCCCTTTGCATTAACATATGTGCTGGTTAAGGGGTGTAACAAAAAACTCCTGACACATTTGTAATTGTGGGAGGATCCCCTGGTGCTTGGCTTGCCCATCGCTGGGGACATTCCCACCGCAGCGGTGCAATCTTAAGGTTGGGCGATAAGTCGACATGATCATTTATGGACCTTTCAATGGAATCGTATCGCGATGTAATCCGATATAGCGATACCATAATACACAATAACATCATCGCAATAGATGATAATAAGCACGCACAACCTCAAAACTTTTTTTATATTATAACATAAGCATTTTATTTATTTAAGAACTTTATAGCAAAAAAAACCTTGAGGAAATACTCAGTACTTGTCATTTGTATATCAAGTATTTCATTCACACAGGAGTAGACATGAGTAGCTTTTTCATGGGGTAGTTTCATTCATATTCTTTGCACGACCAGAAAACATGCTATATCATGATGTATATTGTTGTCGAGGTATGAAACGACCTGTGTCGTGTGTCCTTTTCTGCCTCAATGATCCAATATTATTGATGCAAAGTGAAACACCGCTACATATCGCCATATCTTTAAGGTGTGCCTTTTTGTAACATTCTCATGGCAATGGTCTGTGTCACCATTTTCCTCAACATTCAAATAAATGTGGCACTTTATAGTGAACAGTGAACTATTTTCATACTTTTTTTTAATGAAAAATAATAGATTGTTTTATAGACTTTTAATGGACTGTGCTCAGCCCAGTTCAGTCACACAAGTTAACTCTCGTGCACTGTATCTCTCCACCCTGTCCTTGGTGAGTGGAGCATTCGGATGTTGTTAAGTACTGTTCTGTGTTTCCTACTGAGAAAACATGAATATGGACTGACAGAGGACCTGAAACACCATGCCCGATTGCGATTCAGTTACATGTTTTGACAATCCAGAGGTTCGTCTTCAAGTTCATATCCATCTTTCCATTTCTTACAAAATGTCAATACAGGAAAGGCTGTAGTAACATTTATTTGACGTGGGCGTATGAGTCTTTTGTTAATTTCAGACGCACCTGAAACTATCTGTCTTAATTCCTCCTTTCTCTTTCCCTCGCTGTCTGTCTTGCCCTCTCATAGTAAAGTGTAGTTTGAAGCGGGTGGAAATGGAGCGTACAGGAGGAGATAATAATCCTCCTCCACGTCTGACAGGTAGCTTGACACGCTGTCAGCATGGGCCCCCACGTAGTGCACCAGAAATATCTGCACGCTAAACACACACACACACACACACACACACACACACACACACACACACAATGCTTTACTCCAAATAATGCCAATGGCTGTACCTGTTTTTTTTTCTTTTTCCTGGTCAAACAGAGAGGCAAAGGACTTATTTAAGATGCCATGCACACACACACACATGCTGTATAGACACAGGCACACACACACACACACACACACACACACACACACACACATAAACATATATTAACATATTCACACACCCTGCCAACAAACCATATGTGTGGTCCTGCGACAATTGAGCCAGGTTGGCCCTCTGATCAGAACTAGTATAAAGTGTATGTATATATACTTTTTAATACTGTTTGGAAAACTTCACTTTTCTGCTGTGTTGCACTGTCTTATGGAAATGAATACACCCAGGGCCCGATGTAGACCGAGTCAAAGTTTAACGCTTTCATCCTGTGAAAAGCGATCTGCTCAATATGCTGCAGCGAGGGCTTCGAATCTGCTTATTAGTTTAGCTTGTTAGCAATATTTCCACTGAGGCTGCACCCATCTGGAGATGAAGATATGAGTTTCGTAATAAGTTAACATTACCAGATATTGCGAAGCTGTGGCTTCCATTCAAGTTGCCTCATTATTTTTGCCTTGGCAACAAAAAAGGTGCTTGTGTTCATTCCCCAACAGCGGTAAACGGTCAGTGAGATCATTTAATTCAACTTAATTGAACTTCTCAAGGTGTGGAGATAAATGTTCTTGAAATACTTTTAATTTGCCTCTCACACAGATAGCTGTAGAACGCATGTTTTATACTGTATTTTACATGTCTCATAACCTTTAAGCTTTGAGAAGTTCCGGGTGTGGGGGGGGGCATCTGGGCAGATCACATACTAGTTAAAGGTGCTTTACATGAGATTGGGGCATATCTATTGCCTCTCAACAAGGTGACGGTTGAGTCGGCCGGTCGCAGCTAACGGCGCTAACGGCGCGAACTACGGCGAAAGTGCTGAGAGAGCTAACCGTGTTAACATGAAGGGGAAGCAGAGGGATTTCATCCTCTGTTCAGGTAGACACTACTCCGCTATATCTTTGCATAGCAAATAGTTGTCTGCTGCTATATTAATGCTTTGAATCGCGTGTATTGCACCTTTTAATTTGGATGCCATGTTCTGAAACAGCCTTTTCTCTTTCAAATACCTACTTTGCAATCGAACTAAAGTCAAACTTTTGTTTGACTTAAATTGACATGCTAAGGTTGGTTAGCATTGCTCAAAGACTGGAAAAGAGAGAAAATAGCTAGTCTGGCTCAAAGTATCAAACCGAAATCTTGTCACCGCGCAGAGATTCCAGAGAGTTGCCACATAACCTCCAGGAACAACTACAAGCAGTCATTTTTACACTTAGTCGTCTATGTGTGCTGTCGGGTCCCATCTAATGTCAACAGAGTTGTAAGTCAGAACGATTAGCTGACTAGGTGTTCCATTAGCGACTTCTGTGACCCCTCAATGGCTACACACATACACCCCGAAGAACAATGCTTAAACAGATGGATTTAAAGTACATGCATTTAAGCATATAGAATATGACATGCGCTTATTTCTCAAAGCTCACACACTTAACGTACACACAAACACGGGTCCACAGGTCAGAAATTCTTTTGTGTTCAGTGAATACTGCTGCCAGATCAAACCAACAGGTTAGATGAGGTGGGAGTGAGTGTGGGTTGAAAGACTGCGCCTTTTACAGTTGGATCAAAGAGCACCCTGTGTGTGTGTGTGTGTGTGTGTGTGTGTGTGTGTGTGTGTGACATGTTTTTTTGGCCACCCACTTGTAAAAAAGAATGAGGCCTTTTGCTGCTTTGGCAAGTGTGTATTTGCTTACATTCGTAAGTCATGGCGCATGGTTTGAGTCACGATAGAACAACCTCATCAATGCTCTGCTCTGACCAATTGGAGCCTGTGTGAGAGGCTCCTCTGTATCCCAAACTTTAGCTTGCAAGGCTTGTTTCCAGGTCAGTAATAGCTTGAATAAAATGCCGTCCTTTTAATGAGCCAACAACAATGGAAATAAACGGCAAAAATACATCTACCTAATAACCTCTGAGCTTGCCGTCGACTTCAGTGCACCGGATTTACGAAATTTGTAATCCCATAGTTGCAGGGTATTAGTAAACCTGTGTAAACAGCTGGGGTGACTGGCTGCAATCATCATCATTATCAGGGAGCAAGAATCTGTGGGCTAGTGGTGGCTGATGACTGTAGTCAGTACAGCTGTTGCCACTTTTTCACATTTAACAAGCTTGTTTTTGTCCTCGTTCTACGCAATTCTGCAAACATTTTGCAAGTCTCCACAGCAACATAATACATATAAAACACCACTGTTATTACCAACATGATGGTAATAACTAGTTTCTCCATAATAGCATCATTATTCATTCTTTTTTCCTCATGCCATGCACATGTGTTTTCTGCTCTTCGGCACAGAGAGAGTGAGAAACGTCTACAGGATGGAGAGTGAGCGAACATAACGAGCAATTAGAGTCTGCAGGTGGCCTAATAGTTGCAGTCAAAGCCCCAATTCAGCAGCACCAAATACTGTCAATCAGTTGATCCGTGTTGTGCTGAATGTTGTTGATTTTGTCCTTAAGCGAGATACTTCGACCCTTATCTAATCACTGATCGCAAACTGGCATAGATAAGAGCCGCGATGCGGCACAGGAGGGAGAGTAAGTTGGAAGATTCGGTCGGACCGGAGAAAAACGAAGTAACAGTGGGGGATGGAGGAAGATAAATAAGCTGATACATTGTGTTTTCCATTGTCCATCATTTCTAAAGTCCTCTTTTTCCTCTTTTCCTCCTGACAATTGTTCATTTTGATGTCCAGATTGAAAAACCTGACCTGCAGCATCTTTTGGAACAATATCCAGTTCCCTCTTTGTAAAGTGTGTTTACCCAAACACAGGAACAGACTCACAAAACACATATATATATTTAAAAAAAAAAAATATATATATATAGTTTTATTAAACAACACATCTGTATATGTTCTGATTCAATGTCTACATATATTCATTACATCAGGGTAGATCACTTGTATTCTTTGATTATTTTTTCTAGACTCTTAGAGTTAATCTTTCCTTTACTTGTCAATTCTACAAGTACATTTTTTTTATTCCTTCAAAATTCATCGTCTCGCCCTACCGGTTACTAGAAGTGAATCCAGAGCTGCTTGTTAATCAGATTTAATAATTCTCAAAGGCCATTGTATACGTGCAGACATGGGTTGGGTGAGCGAGATACTTAGGAAGATGAGGAAGGGTAAAAAAGAAAACTGAAAGGTGGCAGGTAGGATTTAACTAATTATTTAAGCTACCAATATTTTGGCCGATATGTTTGAACTTTTTGGGGATTTGACATTTTTCATATAAGACTGATCCTGGAGTGTGTAGGCAATCCTGGGCTAAGAAAGCCACAAGTTTATAAAAATCATATTTTTACATTATGTTCCCAGCAAACCACATTCTCTATTTCTATTTCACCATCATTCAATCTCCATTATCTGTCTCTTCATGGCTTTTTTTTGGATGGATATGATGTGAGTGTTGCGTCAGCAGAAAAATGCATTTCATTTTGATTAATGACTTTCATTGCCGTCCGTTTTTTATGTACAATGAAGTTATTGTTTTGTTGTCAGAGTATGTGTTAATCATGTCTTCGATCTGTTTCAATACGAGCACTATAAACTACACTATTGATTACCTTTCTCACGTTTTATGATACAGGTAGATGTGACAAAGTACTGATACAGGTGTTGTAAATAGCCACAGATGTGCACATGGGTCACTAGTAATGACCGCTCTTATGGCATTATTGTACAACCTTGCCGGTGCGACACAAGCAGGGAAATTACGCCGCTTCTTAGCCATTCTTTTCGCTGGGAGCTCTGACGGGTCTAATAAGTGGTAGAGCAGGCAGATGTATTGATATGCAAATGTATGATTACGGGCATGTCTATGTTCATTTATCAAAAGCACTAATGAGGGTACACTTAGGCACAGTCTCAAAAGTCTTTCAGCCTTCCCTAAGACCTATGAAGAGCGGTATGGTATAGTGCCCTATTTTTGCGGCGGTGTACCAACCAGCACAGGCAGACCTCGCGCATTGGCTTTGCCCGTTTCTGTGGTATTTTGGTTCCACAAGTGCGAGAGGTTCATTGAAATGAGGCAGCGCAAAACAAGCTGTCGGTGTTCCCGTTGAGAATGTGTCGAAGGTGTTGCACCGATGACAGACCGATGTTTCTGGAGAAAAGTCAGTCGGCTGCCACGTCACCGAACCTGGAGCGCAAAGTATAACACGCAATGATACTGACAATGTAAATCGGCTATTTAGTTTATTTTAACTAAACACCTTCCAACCAACAGATACATTTATATCGGCATCAAAAAAAACTGCTGCTACTGTGGTGCACATCGGTAAAGCGTGTGCTTTATACTATATGATACGCTTCTCTCTCAGGTCACATGCAGCCGTCTGGAGGCAGCAGGACAGATCCCTTGAATCAATCTGCAGCCTCTGATTGGAGATATCAGGCGGGCGCAGTGCCATTGTGCTCTGCCATCTTCTTTGTTTACCGTGGTTAAATCTCATGCAAATGACACCAGGCTGCTACAAAAATAACCACACACACCTCTACACACATGATGCAGGTCTGTTAGAACTGCATTCTGACGGTTTATGCTGTCATCAGCTAAACTAATCCCGTGCGTCACAGCCAACCTTCCCAACTCTTTCAATAAGTTCAGCGGTTCAAGTGTTATTCTTGAAATTTATTCTGATGCAAATCCAAAGTCACATTTGATAAAGAAATGTAAACATCTGCAAGGAAAATACAGCAGAATTAAGACTGCATTAGCATCCAATTGATGTGATCATTGGCTTCACCAATTTATTATTCGTTAGAAAGCCACACCATCTGCCTCCAGCTGTGAGTGTGTGACCGCTTCGTGTTCACATCGTGCCGCTCTGCACCATGACAACCACATGATTTCGCGGAGAAGCCGACTCTTCAATGTCGAGCGATTGTCGTCGTGCGTACTACACCCCTCTGATCTATATTCATCCAAACCTCTTTGCGCCGCTGCACCTACGTGAACCAAAATAGCCGGTGCTCTTTGATACACCCACACTCGAGACCTGCCACTATGTGCACTTTTGATTAAAATGTAAATGTTCTTTTTTTTTTTTTTTTTCATTTTTCCTGACGTCTTTGTTCTGCTTTAGTCGTTGACACTTCCAGCATTAGAAGCGGATGGTGTTTTTATCCGTCTAAATAAGTTCACACTGGAAGTCATCACATTTGTATTATTAAAAATCAAAGTCACAAACCATACTGTGGTTCAAAGTTGGCTTTGGCATGTAGTACAATAGTGTAGTACTAAATGTAGTATGTAGTACTATGCATGTAAGACGGTCACTGAGCAAGAAAACAAGCCATAGTTGAGATATCGTGGCATCACCAGGACCGCTACCAGACACTTGGCAGGTGTGTTCACTGCCTCTGAGAGGAACACTTTGTAATTAAACACCATACGTAGCTTTGTGATGTGGAAATACGGACAAATAGATTCAGATTCAACAGCCACTTTATGAGAAATACCGTGTATATATGTCACAGGCAGGACTCCTTTTGTACCTTGCATACCTTTTTTTACATAATAATTCCACACAGAGCCCAATCCAACCCTACGTACTCAAACATCTCTCTCTCTCTGTCCTCCCGCCTTTTACCGTCATGCCTTCTGCTGCTTCTCTTTTTCTTTTATTCTTCTCTTCCCTCCCTTTTAGCGTTTTCTTTATTTTCTTCCCCAGCCATCCTTCCATCCCCAGCTGGTACAGTTTGCTGGTTAAATATTTGGGATTGGGGTGGGTGGGTAGTGGGTGCTGGAAGGCCTAAGCTAGGAGGATCAACAGCGGAAGGGCTGCAGTTGTTGTGGATTAGCTGCTTGTTTTATCATAATACCACTGCCTGCTTGCTTGGCGGTTGGGGCTCACCGGGCAAGCTGCAGAAGTCAGAAATCACGATTGCTTAAAAAAATGTATGAGTAATGCACCTCATTACTGCCGAGCCTTAGCGTAGCTAGAAGGGGCTGGAGTCGCAAAGCTTTCTTGTGGATGAAATCACAACACAACACTACTTTTTAAGTTTTGGTGTGAAAAGAATGTCCGTGAATTCTGGCCCGCGGTGTCCTGTGTCGTTCATCTTACGGTAAAAAGTAATGTTCAGCTTTTTAAAGAGAGGTGCAGTTCATGAACTCACAAAGAGGTTTATCCTTTAAGGCCCAGAAGGCACGAAATGGAAAATAGAAAGACAGTGGAGAAAAGGAAGCTGTTACAGAGGAGGGAAAAATAGAAAGATGAAGAAATGAAGTGCAGGGGAGAAAATATTTGTTCTAAAGAGTAAACCGAGGTAATTTGAGTTTAGGAAAGAAGGGATATTTGATTTGAAAGGAGTCCCAGATGGGTAGGATTAAAAAAGGATAGGAACATTGTGATTTAGTGGTTAGAATGTTTATGTATCATCACAAAACAGGATTAAGTCCAAATTAGAAAATTCCACTCTTTATGTCTCTCCCTTTAACTTTGAAGCTACTGTCAGCAGCCGTTTAGCCTAGCTTAGCTTAGCTTAGTTTAGTTTAGTTTAGCGTTAAGACTAGAAATGTGGGGAAACGGCAAGTCTGATTCTGTCAAAAAGTAAGAAAGATTGCCTACCGGCACATCTGGAGGTGTGATGTCTGTTTTGTTTTAACCCATACAGAAACCAACATTTTAAAACAGTTTAACAGAAATTCCTCGTAAGTGACTTTCTTTCTCTCTAAGAACTATAGTTCAAACTCAAATTCAATATTCAAATTGAAAGTTTGTTCAAAATAATACCTTAACTATTAGATAACTTCCATTTTTTTCTCAAGTCACAGGACCTTCCCTCAGTCTCACTCAAACAAATCTTCAACAACAAAAGTTGTTCCAAACATTTTTAAGGTTGTTCCTCCACAGCTTATTTATTTGGACTTGCAGGTGTTACAAATGGCAAACTGTATGTCTTCTTCACTCGCACTGAAGAAGTTCCTCTTGTGCGAAATCGTGCAGCACGTTTGACCAGCAAAAAAACAACAATCAGAAGACGGATCAGCAGGTCACTGATCATGAACGATCGATCGTAATGTGTATTCTCTACTTTTTGTTTATTCATTTTTTTTCTTTTACTCCGTGCCAACTGAGACAAGACATACATTTTTTGATTGCCAGACAGTAACTCACTTTTTACTCCTTTTGCATCTCATTTGTTGAATTCATGGACATACAAGTGGACAGAGAAGCTGCTACCAAAAATATGATTGTGTTTATGCCGTGAACATATGAAACTGGTAATAAATGTGTCATAACAAAATGCTTCAAAAGCCTTTGTCAATTAAAAAAAAATACATTTACTTACAATTAAAAAATAGAATTAAAAATCATAAATTATGCTTATATAATACTTTCTGTTGATGTCTTCCTGTGTTGCCCTTTAGAATTTGGAGAGATACCAACAGAGCAAGGACGAATTCCACCAAGCTGCCTCCAAGACGGAAGAAAGCGTGAGGTGAGAGACACACGCATACTCACATTCACAAACTAATTTGCAGTTCAAAAAGTAAGCAGATATTATTCCCTGGAGCCTCTGACATACACACACACACACACACACACACACACACACACACGTACA
Source organism: Pholis gunnellus (assembly GCF_910591455.1). Classification (NCBI taxonomy): domain Eukaryota; kingdom Metazoa; phylum Chordata; class Actinopteri; order Perciformes; family Pholidae; genus Pholis; species Pholis gunnellus. Next base: position 21,285,471 of record NC_136536.1, on the reverse strand, counting down.
TGAGCATACCCACAGCAGACTAATAAGTAGTGATAGATAGTGATCTGCTCGTTTTTTCTAATTTTTAACCAATGACATGAATACTTCTCTGGCACACACCTGACTAATGTGATAAGTGTTTTAATTGGCTGCTTTAATTAAGCTGAATTTAACAATACCCTATTTCCCCGTCCTCGCTTCTCAGCGTGGACTTGTAATGAGCCGCAGTCAGGGGAGAGGCAGCTAATTATTGCCGCTGCAGTCTGTAAAACACCCGGGCTTTGACTCGCTGTTAACATTTGTCACACCAGTACATGGACTTTTCCCAATAACAAGAGTCACGCTAGTATTTATGGCTGAGGACAAAACAACATTAACATTTGTTTATGTGTCTTTCAGTGTGTCCTCAACCCTGACGGCAAGTTTTAGCTTGTCGCCATGCTTCTTGTTGTTGAAGTTTATCCGTATTTTTATATTTCAATTATAATTTCTCTTTTTTTTTTTTTTTTTACTACAATTTGGATTTTGTCCAGTGTTTTTTTGCATCAACACTAATGGTAATAACATTTTACTCAAGTGCAAATGTGCAACATAGTTAAAAAAGAAGAAGAAACAAGCAGTCAGAAGATCATATGTGTTCTAAAAAAACAGGGCGACCAGTAAAATGATTCCAGAAACAGTCCGTCGTAAAAGGTCCTTGGCAGTTTACTGACCGACGTCTCTGTTTAGCTTTGTATCTTGGTCTCATCCACTACTCCAAGCTTTTAGGTGAGGGTTGGAACTCAGATCGAGTCTGGTACAATGTCCGCGTTGCTGCTTACGCTGAGCCGGTCGGCCTGTCCCTTTTGCTTCCAATTTACCCTCATTCCTGAAGAAAACCACAGGATACTTCAACTCACTCCATTTTCCTCACCGAATGGTTCAGATAATCTGCCTAAACTGTTGGCTTGTGTGCAACCCGTCTTATCATCTGACAGTTTCTGTTTCTTGGCTCGTCGGACTTCTTTGTAGCGATTTCACCATGTTCCCAGATCGCTGCAAATTCTTTTTTTTTTTAGAGCCAACTGAAATGAGGGCCAAAGCAAAACAAAAAAAAAACCCAAGTTAGAAGAAATATTCTTAAAAAAATTTACATTGTCATGACAAGTTTAGTCTCTGGAGGTTGGATTAGTTGAGCCAATGACAATGACAATAAGTAACTCTCATGAATGAAGCCTAATCGCTCCAAGAAGACTTGATGCCACATGGAGAGTACTTGGAGTGTACTGGGCTGCTTCAAGTAGCTGACAGCAAGCTGGAGGTTTATTGGAAGCAACTATGAGGAAGAGTCTGAGTTTGGAACACAGCGTTACTGGTATAGAAGAAGCTCGGTCAGTCAATTCTACCTGGAATCAGTCGTTTCACCTATCCTCTGCAGAACAGAGCACTGAAGCACTGCACTTCGGTTTTTAGCCTGACTATAACAAGAAGAAGGTTTGGGCCCGCCCCTCCCACACTTACACAGACACAGCTCTTTGTGTGCCCGCCATGTAGTTAATACACCCAGTCCCTGGTAATCTGGAGTGACTGAACGCCGTTATCAGCAGTTTAGGAATATAAGACCCCCATTACAGTGCGATTTAAAGCAATGCCTACATGTTTTTGATCTGTGCTGATGCTGAAGACCAGGTGATCTTACCTCTGGGGAATACTGTACAGTAATACCGCTAATCCTCTTCTCGTAGGGAGGTTGCATTTTTATCAGAGAAGATAAAACGATCCGAGCTTCCTGTATGGCAAGATCTTCATTGACAATTATATACCGCTTTTGCAGGCTTTGGAGCCCGGATTAGGCTCTCATTCATTCGGTAATCTAGTCAAAGCCCCAACCTCCGGGGAATTCAGTAGTGTCACTTAAATGAGTGAAGTGAGGTGTAAGGATACGAGTGTGTGTGCGTGCGTGTGTGTGACTGGTGTTAAACGATACAAAGAAAATAGGATGCTTTTGACGTGGACCTGTATACTTCAGTGGCTACGACATGGTTCTCTTCAATAGAACGGAGTCGTTGTTGATGTTAAGAGCAACAGCTTTGCATTTCCTACCGTGACAAGCCGGAATGTCTGCTGAGAAAAAACATTGAATAAAACCGCCTGCTATAAGACTTTCTACCAAAAAGGGGATAAGATCACGTTTGTGTGCGTTTAAGTGTGTTTGATTTTGCCTCTTTTAAACATGTGATCAGAAGGTAACTAATCAGCTGCCCATTAAAATGAAACCCTCATGTGAAATAATATATCATTTGTAGGTTATGTAACACTACCCAAACCACACTTGTCTTCATTTAGTGGCCAATTTATACTTCCTGTTAATTGCATTGATAAAATGAGCTCTTGGAACACAGTGTCTGTCTGTAACATCCGGTCCTCAGATAGTTGGGACGGATTGCATCACCGTCTCTATACACCTCAGCTGTGTAAACTCTTATTATTGCCATAGCTCTCGCACTATCCTTTTCATTGGCAGTCGATAGCCTTGAGCCATCTGTCTTCAGTGTGACAAATGTCCATGTGTATATACAGTACAGGCTTTCTCCCTGGAAATGTAAAGCCAGCCAGATTTTGTTGTGTCTCGCCTCATGATTTAAACATTTAGTTTGTAGATCACTGTTTAAACAGCGGCCACACTCAATATGAAGATGCCATTTGCTGTTGGAAATAGCACTATATGCTATTTAATTCTTTTATGATGTTGGGAGACGGTCTCTACCCTGCGTTGTATCAACTTGGATAGCAGCACTCCAAAAGCACTCCATCCAGAACACTTATAGTCAGTGCATCGGGCTAAATAGGTGAGTTGTAGCAGATATCTTGATTTCCTTTCTTCAGTTTGGTACTGACGTCTAATTGCTTGCTTCAAATCAAGTGAAAACGTATACACATTGGGTGAGTCTCTGCTGTGTCCTCTGATTGGCCTGAGAGTCATCTTGAATGAATGAAATTCCATATGCAGAGAGCCTGATATAGCGTTCGTCATAGAGAGGAAGACACTTAGAATCATTCATCATGTATTTGATGTCAATGCCATGTTCTGACATTTTCAGCTGCCATAAATGTTGAATAATCTGTGGGAAACATCAGACGGACTCTGGTTTTATGTTGCTCTCAATGCAGAGCTGTAGAACAAAGCTACTGTAAAATATGACGTGGGTGACTGCATTCCCCCTTCTGTGGCCTGAGTAAGAAAGTGTGTATACGTGCCGAAATTTGTGTGTGCGTGATATGTTAATCCACAGCTTAACCCTTGTTGCCAAAAGGGGGGCTTTGGCTGCAAGCACTCCAGAGGGGACCAGTGTGTCACAGTCCAGTGTGTGTGTTTAGAGAGAGAGAGAGAGAGACACAATAACTTTCCTTTCATTCTCTCTCTCTCCCTTATTTATGGGAGTGAATGACACAATTTGCTTTGCCAAAATTATGCCAAACAATCGCATGACCAACAAGTCGTGCAGATACAATGAAATACCAATTTTGTGAAACGTAAAATTAAGCAAGAGAAAAGTAATAAAGGCATACTTGGCTTTTGATTCCTTTGAGCTCTCTCTTAACGGGTTTTGTGGCTAGAGGGAAGAAAACAGCTTTGGTCACTGGGTCCTCATTTGGCGCTCCAAATTCAAAACGAGGTTGGAGGAGAAGCGTCAAAGCAGTTTAAAAAGCAACACTAAGGCTTTTAGTGCAATTCAGCTATTTAAGACAACAGGTGTGCCTTGTTCTGCCAGGTCAGTGATTTGATTGGAAATGTGACTTCTACTCAGCATGGCTAGTGGGGCATCACATGTACACCCTCTAATGGTCTGCAGCCACAAACAAAAAGCTTGTTTTCACACCTGTACTCGGACCAAGGAAAGAATTGTTGCATTGTTCTGGGCCGCACTGACTTTTACATATGAACCAAATGAACATTAAGTCATACAGACTGACAGGTAACTCTTTAATTGGACAGTGTTGCCCATTGTCACCCTGCGTCATCAGAACCCGCATGAGGAAATCAAATTTCAGTGATGGCCCTTTAATGCTTCTGATGTCTATATGTATGTTATTTGATTAATAAGTGATTATAAGCATCATCAGTATTTAGACCGCAAATCAACCGCATGTTATAATGAATAATGGTAGAAACAGGAATGTACAAAAGCCCCTTTGCGTGCTTCTAGACGACCGGTGCGAACGCGTAGCGTAAACGTCGGCGAGCGCTCGAACACGCACGTGAATCGTATAGCTGTGGGATCTCTGTCATACACTTGTTTAACAGAGTTAATGAACTGACACAGTTGGATACAAGCACAGCAGTTTTATCAGCTTTTATAAAATATTCAAGCTGACTGGCTGATAAACATGGCCTTCGAGGACATGGCCTTCGCCTCCTGAAGATATTTCACCATCAGCGAATGGATTTATTAGTAGTATAGCGTTTTAAATCCTGCTTAAATCACATATCTGCTATCATAAATTCCTGTAGTTGGTTTGCGTGCTTTCAGACCACAAATGAACCGCACCAGAGTCCACTTGGAAGCAAACCTAGACCCTCCTTTTTCAAGCGGTCTTGGTTCGGTTGTTGGTCAGCACCAGGGTTCGGTCCGAACAAACCGTACCAATAGGGCAAATGGACTTGAGTTCACTTTTAACCGAACCAAACGGGTTAGGAGTGCACCATTAGCAGTGGACTCTTGCAGCAGGCCGTTCTGGAACTGGCCGACATTTAGATTGCATCGCATACCTGATGACCACTTAGCAAAGAAACTTTTGCATTTGCTAACTTGACAGGCTTTGGCCTAGCTGTGTAATTACAGATTGGGGCACGGAAACGCTCGTCTTTTTAGTCTCGATACATTTTGTGTGTGAGAGAGTGAGGGAGACAGCCCTCTTATTCAGAGTTGAAAGTAATGGAACAAGAGCGAGACGGAGACGGACGAGGCAGATACCCACGTCAAACCGCTCAGGTCAGTTTCCAAGGCATTTTAACAAGGCCAGCTGTCTCTTACAGACGTAGTCGAACTAGCCTTAATAGCCGGGCCTTTGTCAGATCCTTCCAGCCTGTGCCGGATGATACCAGCCTACGGAGATCACTCAGCGATAAGGCTGGAAACATTGACAAGCGGAGTCCAAGTTAAAAGGCAGACTACCTGGCCATTGTTTTGCTGTACGAGAGAAAAGCAAACCAAAGATATGGTGTGTGAGGCTCGCTGTATTTAGACCCAGGTGAATTTCAAAAGTACATTTCATGCCAGTAAACTTTCAACTGTTTGAGGGGAACAGTAAAAAGCAGCTTGTTTGGGATGAAAAGGGAAAGAGAGAGCGAGTGTGTGTGTTAAAGCAGCTTACCAAATGGACTCCGATGGTAAAATGAATCCCACAGCTCCTCCAAATGTATTCACACCCCGCTTTAATTCACAGCTGTAGGATAGAAAACCCTGAGATACTGTACAGTATTTGTTACACAATGTGTCAGACTGTTAACCCGTTAACACCGTTTCTGAGCAGCAAAACACCAAAGACGAACTCTTTACAGAAACCCATTTTAATGTAATGGAAATGTTCCTACTTGACGCCCCGATAGCCGAGCGGTTGCGGTTAGGGTTAGTGCGCATACCACATGGGCGCAATTAACCCTGAGCAGCGAGTCCCCTGGACCATTTGCTGCATGTCTAGGGGCGGCTGTGCCTAAGTGGGTGGTGCAGCGTTCTTTAACCAAGAGGTTGGCGGTTCGATCACCGGCTTCTACTCTAATCAAACCCCAAGTTGGTCCCCGGACTCTTCACAAAAATCTAGGTCTAATTTCATGCATGCACCTGTACGTATATGACGACCGTAATTCAAGTTCAAGTCGTAGCAACGATGCAAGTTCATTAGAGCTAACTAAAAGAAACTGCAAAAGGAGTGACAAAAGTGCGAGGCATTGGGAGAATTGAAGTACCCTACATCCACTTCAATGTTTACGAGAGACACAGTGAAGTCTGAGTACTAGCATAGAGAGGAGCCTCTCTACCCGGCTGTGATAGGAATGGAGGGATGGGAGAGTACGAGTGAAGGAGTGTGGAGATACAAGATAGGGGAGAAGAGGATGTGTGTCCTCAGTCAATTGAAAAGCTGTCAGGGTGCAGGTGCATACAAGCAAGAGATTAGAGGCAACTCTGTCTGTCTAGCTGTTTTCCTCTTCACCTCTCCTGCCCACCTTCTCCCTTGCTGTCATCTCTCTTTTTCTCTTTACTTCACCAACGCACCATTATTAATCAAGCTGGTAATGGCAAAGCAGTCAGTTCAGGAGTTCTGACCCTCCGACACGTCAAATGCCATTTCTTGCCTCAACAGATAAGGATGGACCTGTTTTGCTCACAGTCTCTCGTTCTCTCTTCAAAGCTTTCCCTCTTCACCAGGAATGAAACATTTTCTCATCATATGGGACCTATCCAAGTTTAAGCAAATTCGTGGAAAGTTGCAATAAACAATGCTAAATATGTACATTTCCGTGAGCTGGATTCAAGCTAATGGCAAAGCTTTAAATAAAGTAATGAATTTGTAAGATTTAAAAGGTGCTTGTTGGCTTTTTATTTTTTTTAGCGGAACCAGGCTAGCTGTTTCCCCTTACTTCCAGTCTTTATGCTAAGCTAAGCTAATCCCTTATTGGTTCCAGCTTCATATTTACTGCACAGACATTAGTGGTTTCAATCTTATCATGAAACTCGTGGGGAAAAAAAGCCAAATAAGCACAACTCCTGAAATGTTGAACTAGATTGTTTTTTCCATTGATCTTGGATCAACAAATGCGGTTTTATTTCCTTTCCGTCGGCCTGAGTTTTTCACGTACACTTCCAATCATGGAATCCAGTACCTCTATCTTCAAAGCCCAAGCGACAACAGCAACAACAGCAACCTCCTTGACAAAAGGGCTTAGACACGGACTTCACAAGAGTTGTAAGGTGAGAAAGAGAGCAGAGTGTTTAACAGAATATCAAACCTGATGTTGATCCTACAAGAGTAGGCTCAAGTCTTTCAAGGCGAAGAGAACCGCCAGACTCCAGGAACAGAAGGCAGAGAAAGACAGGCAAAATGCTGAGGTTTAATGGTTGGGGACATGAGCATGATGTAGATGCCTGGTCTGAGAAACGCCCACTACCTAATATGAAGACATTTCCTGCAGGACTTTTACTTCTTGGAGAAAGTCAGTATGCAGACAAAATTAGAGATTAACTGACGCATCTTAGAAACCGCTCTCATTTTCATTGCTCTCAGATTTTTATGCACCCACAACCTTGATTTTTTTTTTGCTGATTTAAAGAAATATATATAAATCTGTATTATCCTAGTAATGAAAGAATATGTCATTCAGCTGTATTTTATGTTATTGGAATGGCAAACTTGAAATTAAACCTCACTACTCAAGGACTCCAGAAGTTTTTATGATGAAACTTACTGCACTAAACAGAGATTCATCTGAGCAGAGAACTGTGGTTCAATCGGCCATTATACCCCAAAATGAATATTTGTGCATTAAGTTGCTCACCATTTGTCACCTTGAGTTCTTTAAATAACATGTTGTATCACGCAACTCATGCTGTATGATCCGAGTCTCATTTATCCAGTGGTATCCTCAGTCCTTCCTAAACACATGCATATGCGCTAAAACCTTCCTATTTAAAACACTTACGCTTGGGCAGGCGCATTTCTTCAACAATCCAAGCGTTCATCTGATCTACATCACGCTTGGCGGGTTTATTGCTGGGGATTGCCAAGGACGTGCTGAGTCAAATATGGTGCAATTTGGACACGTCAACATCAATAAAATTTGAATAAACAAGCGATGGCGCTCTGTACGGGGGGGTGGGGCTTAGGGGCTCTGCGGACTGAGTCGTGCATGTCATCCTCAGTGGGGCTTTACAGGTCTGGATATACTCACGTTACAACCAAACTCCACTTCCCCTGGAGACAAGGAGCGATGAGCGATGAGCAGCAATACCGAGAGCCAAGGAATCGGCACATGCTCCAAACAGCCACGCCCAAAGCAGTTAATAAATTTATCATGATACTGTCATGATGCAGAAATATTGTTACTTCTTAGGCTGAAAATGTGGAGATTGAAGATGTGAAAGCGCATAGCGCACTGGTCGGGATTGGTTGATGAAACTAGGGTTTTAATTCAATTGGATTGCAGTTCATCATCAGGTTTCCGTCATAAGACGAAGCAAGCCATAAGTGAGTTTAAAAGTTGTGTTAATAACCTTAATTGCCCTTTCTCCCCAGAAAATCTGACTTTTGCACTTCACAGAAAAGTAGCTGCCAGAATGCGGCAGGTAGTCGGCTATTTGGGTTCCACTCGGGGAAGTGCCTGTACTGCGATTGGGGAGTTTATTTGTTTCCACCTCTAATGTTTAAACACACAATGAAAGACGCAGTTGTTGTCATTGGAATGCACAGCCAGGCACTGTAAAAAAGAAAAAGTCGAGGAGACTCTATATTCATACCGTGTCAATGTGTCGACACACAAACACGATGTGCAGACTTTCACAGAAGTTTTTTTTTGTAGCCTTCAAGTCAGTCACAATATTGGATTCCCTTTATTTTTCCTCCTCGGGCGCTGCTTCCCGTGAGATGTGAACACGATTTACTAATTGGTTGCCTGAAACACAGCACAGATACCAATACTTTGTAGTTGACAGGATAGAAGTAACATGGCATGTAGGACAAACAATGCCTCATATGTATAGCCAAAGCCATTAAGGAGAGCACAAAAAGAACCATCAGTCTAACTCTGAGAGATGCATGGTTTAGAGGCGATAAAGGCATCTTCCTTATCAGACTCCAAGCTTTTGCCAGAGGCTTTTGTAGTTGGTGTTGTGTTTTGTGTCTTTTTTCCATTTTCCAATTCCTCCCCTTTCATGTCGCTCCCTCTCTTTTGTCTTGGTAAGCTGGTCGGCGTGGTCCAGAAGTCTGAGGCCTCTGTGTTTCCGTACGCCTCCGCCGCCGGAGATTAAAAATAATGGGCAGCACCATTAATTAAGCAACTAATCTGACTGTTTATGTTTTGTCACATTTACCGCTCACTGATGCGTGGAGAACTGTCCCCCAAAAAATGTTTGCTCCCACACACGCATTAAAATGCTGTCACAGCACGTACGCACATTAAAAACAACCCCATACGTGGCTGGACGGGCTGTCAGGGACGCTGCTTTGCTGCCCGTTCCAGCTAAACCCCCCCCACACACACCTTTCTTTCTCTACATTTATTTTTGTAAGCGGCTCAGTTAATATTGTTGATTTAAGACCTCACCTTCAATTTGGTGTAGCATTTGGACAGAGCTTTAGCTTTTGCCGCGGCTGAGCCAATTTTCTGCTTCAAGCGCCTTTAATAAACCACGCAGCGCTATCAGGAGGCTTTGGCTCTCCTGATGAAGGCCATTTATTTCAAATTAAAGGAGAGTTCCTTATCTTCGGCGGCCTCAAACGCCGAGAGAGATAAAGATGGCGAGCTTTGTGGTCGTCCTCACTGTGTTGTTAATGCGATGAGAGAGAGAGAGAGAAAAGGAGGGGGTGGGTGAGTGGGAGGCGTAAGAAAGGAGATGTGAGTTGGAGAGAAGAAAGAGAATAAAAGTGGGAAAAGGCAGATTAAACAGGCAAGATACAGCATTGGAGGTGGGGAGGGGGGGGGGGGGCACAGAGTAATCTGATAGGTTGTCATCTTTTTAAAATGGGTCTCGTGAGAGAGCCCCAAAATACCGCTTCATTCCTTCCCTTTCACCGTTTTATCTCCCTTCCTTCCTTTATATGTTTTTCTATCCATCTCTGTTCATTTTCCTCTTTAACCTCCATCACCCATGGCCAGAAAAACTCAGTCTTTGCATCCATGATACCGATGATAAAGTGTGTGTGAGCGCCCGTGTGGATGCGGATACACTGTAATTGAAATGCGGGGGTCAGCTCTCCTTCATGAATCAAAGCCAAAAAGACCCTGTAATATGGCTTTCAATTAAATCTGGTGTTAAACGCTCCTCACAGAGAGGGTGCGCAAGCACAGCGCAGAGGGGATCGACGTGTCGGCGTGTAGGGAGGTGTGTGTGCGTGTGTGCGCAAGTTTGTGGCGCTTTCATGTTTACGGTGTAATACACGTGTGTGTGTGTGTGTGTGTGTGTGTGTGTGTGTGTGTGTGTGTGTGTGTGTGTGTACGTTTGTGCGCATCCCTTACTATACCTGCGTAGGCGTGCTTAACTCGCTTGTCTCTGCTTCAATCAGTCAGAATCCATTACAGCGAGGCACTCAGGCAGCGAGCCTGTCATAGTTAACAATCGCACAGATAGACAGCCAAAGACCAATTATAACACAGCCCACATATCAAATTAAGCACGGCTCATTCAGTCGCTCAGAGCACACTTTTCTGCTGTATTTGATCAGGATGATCCTACCCACACAATTAAGAGCGATTTGGCGCTAATTGCACGACTTGCGATGAGGCACGTACGAAACACACCATAGGTTGTTGAACAGGTTGCAGTGGATGGTGCTGTTAATTGTTTTCCATCTTTGCATTGCCTCAATTAGTCAGACTTATCCTTGTGTGTGTTTGTTTTCTTTCTTTCTTTTTTTTCTTCTTTGTCTTCTTTTTGAATAATTTTTTATTTTGTTCAGCTAAGACAAGCATGAAGTCAGAGGAAGCTGTGAACTGGACCAGCCACACAGATCTTTTAAAGTCATATATTAATGCACATTTCAGTGGCCATTCTCAAATTTGTACCATATACATACGCACCATAATTAGAAAGTATCCCAATAGGAAATGGGGAAACTCGAATATACTCTGGATTACATTTTTTGACAGTGTATAAACAGTCACGTTGACATCAAATCACTGAATCAAGGCTCTTTGTAATCAAACATACTTCTTAATGAATGGCTTAACGAATTAGCAATGTTTTTAAGCACAAGATAATTAGTTTTTGTTTAATTCATCTGATATAGTCATTTTTGGCCCACTCGAGTGCAGTGGAAACGGGCCATGAACGCAACACTGACATATCACCTCCTTTTAAGTTAATATGGCCAACTTGTTAGGAAACAGTTGATAATTTACACATCCAACAGTTACGGCACAACATTATCATCCATTTAGAGTTGTTGTCACCTGAGGAATGTATACATGTTTAAGATGAACTCACCTTTTAAACTCTGGTCGCCATTTCGGACTCTCATTGGTCTCCAGCAACGACTGAGGGAGATATCTGGCTCCTGGTCTCCTAAATGTCTTCTCACTGTGCTCACCAGCTAGTCGCTGACTTCGTCTGTCGGCTGTTACTGAGCAGGCCGGTTAAAGTCGGTTCTCAAAAGTTTTTTGCTGAGGGAAACACTATGAGAGAGTTTCTTATGCATGTATCTGATCCATTGTTCCATACAACAACATAGATTATAGCCTTTAAAGAACTCACTTTTTTGTCACAACCATTAAAAATCCTGAACAAATCCAAGCCGAAGTGATGTATGAAACCCTGATCGACAGAACATCCACAAAGAGTGGATGTGACGCATCTGGTCCAATGTTCAGGCTTTAGATGTTGATCCTCATCTGTTTGGTTTCATCCATTTGAAAGTGAATCTAGCTTTTCAGGCTCCGTTATTTTTCTGCCGGCCCAAATTTAAACCGTCGGTGAGAAAAAAGGGGATCAAACGTTCTTTTTGTTGTTGTTGTTTTTTCACCTCAATAATTCCATCCTTCTGTGTTTGTGTGTTTTGCAGGTCTCGCAATACCGACCCGGTGTGTCTTGGCCTACAGGCTCAGATCTTATCTTGCTACAGGGACAACAGAGACCAGACCCTAAGGTGTTCAGACCTGGCCAAAGAATACATGCGGTGTATCAACGCTGCAAAGAAGGTGAGAGCTTCAACACAACAAGGCTCAATACAACAATTGTGCCAATCCTAGATCATACCTTAATTATGAGGATCGCTTTCTAAAGCCATATCAATAGCAACTTTCAACCAAAAAGAATAAATACATAGTTATTATAATAAGACTCATAATATTTTATTAAATTGTACTTCACATGGCCCTTCAAAGAAGCAGGGGGGACATAACAATTCAGTCTGAGTCGTGTCTTTTGAAGTTTCCCACGGAGAGAGATGATATTTTCAGAGCAGCACACTGTCTGATGTAAAAGAAAGAAATTCAATTTTTCTCACGATTATTCAGGTGGGAGGGGGGAGGGGGGGGGGGGGGGGGGGTGGGGGGTTTAAAGACCCCCCCCAAAAAAATCAGATTGATCGGAGTTTGAGTGCTGTCACTTTAGGTTTTAACACAGAGGAAAGTCTTGTCATTAGAAACGGCTTTCAGAGTGAGCGTCTGATGTTAAAAGTATGAAATCCAAGTTCTTCGGCGCTACCAAACTTGTTTTCCTATTTATGCTGAAAATGACACCGTTTCAAAGGCAAACACAGTTCGGGTTGCTGTGACATAAGTCCTCTGTAGCAGTTCAGCTCGTCACCGCAGCCTTCGCCCTTTCAGTTCTAATTTTAGGTAGTTTACAGACACACAATCATTGAAAGTGAGTGAGAAAGGAGAAAACAAAAAGGCAGGTTGTCATCGGAAAAAACAAGCAGTAAAACTCGACATTTTCCCTGACAACATTCATTTTGATATTTTCTGAATACGAACAAAGTGAAACACTGCCGGAATAGAAGAAAAATATGAAGCGGTTCACCTAATGTCCAGTAAAGCAGACAGGGTCGTCCAGTCAGACGCAGCGATGATGTGTGCAGTCTCATCATTAGAACTCTAGGAGAGTTTAACAGAAGCCTTGCACTGTGGACTGTAACTGTGTTTGAATAACCCAAAGGCTTCTTTTTATGTTTATGTGTGTTAGACTTTTGCATTTTTTAAGTTTTGAAAACTCAACTACTAACCCGTGTCTCTCATCAAAGCAAATATTTATATGATGCTGATGATATAATCCATTTCTTTCACTGTATCTTTGGTGTCATTTTAGCTGCAAAGTGAGTTTTAAAATCTGCAGTGTTGTTTTGCTGTTTCACCTTGTAAATAGCACAACACAATGACATGAAGCTATTTCCAGGCAGACAGGAATTATACTTATTCTGTGTTGTTACATTAAGCTGTGTGAGTTATTGGAGACTGATACATGGAGTCTTAAAACTGACAAAAGGTAGAAGGAGGTTATCCGACAAGTTGAAAATATGGATTGTGAAAAGGAACACACAGCTTTATGCTTTTCATTAAGCTCAATAAGTTTGGAAAATAGTTTAAAACCTATACATTATTTGTTTTATACTATGTGTTTAGCTTCCAGCTCATTTTGCGTTCAGTTTTTTTTACTTTCCTATTTCACATCCGGTCTATTTTTTTCACCAGAAAAGGGGAAACTATGGAGTAAAACAAAGTGAGGTGAAAACCTGTAGATTTTGTTTCCTACGCCATTTAAATTATTCAACAAACAGTGTTTATTTCTTTGGATTTACTCATAATTTTGACTTGTCTGATAATATTTTACTACATGTTGACAGTCATGGGGCTCCATATTTTTTTATATTCAACTTTTATTTCAGACTCATGAGTCCAAATAGCAAAAAAATAAAACAAAAACACAAATACAAATACAATATATAAAATACTATACAAGAGGAGGACACCAAGACACAGGTGATATAGGTCCATAGACGAAGCAGCAAACTTCATGACATTTTAATAGAGTGATCTGGGTCTCATGTCGTCTTCTGACGCAATATTAATTAAGTTGATGTCGGTATGTCTTCATCCATCTGAGTCAAGAAATCCGGCCTTTTTAAAAACCACTGCTCACTCAGAAAAGTTTAGCCTTTGTACTTTCGCTTTCAGCATTCCACATTCCTCAATTGGATCCACTGCTGTATTATTCAAAAGCGAAGACGAGCTCCTCTCCTCAAGTATGTGCATCACTGCAGCAGTTTTAAGTTACAAATTCAGAGAAAGTTAGAGAGGCAAATGTGCGCGAGTGGAGTACTGGAAGCTCGCCCTTCCAAAAGTTTGTACAGTAGAGGCATTTGAAGGTGTAGCTGCTCATCATGCACCCGGACAACGTATTACTCTGCCTCATGGTGCTCTCTGCTCACATCTCCTCTGCGCTGCTCAGGGGCACTGAGGCTTCCCCCTGGCATACAGTAATACAGCATGTGATAATCAGCTCACTGAAACTTGATTCCTCCGCTCTTGTGCTGGTGCAGTGTGTGTGTGTGTGTGGGTGTGTGTGTGTGTGTGTGTGTGTGGCTGCCTATACGTGTGTGCACTTTCAATCGCATCTGTAGCTTTGTCTCTGTCTGAAACCCATGCAGACACAAACACACTTTTATATACATACAGCTAAGCCGACGTTTGTTTTCTTGTATTTCTACACTTATGAGATGTCAAATGTCCGGTGTGTGCGTGTGTGTGTGCGTGCATGCGTGCGTGCGTGCGTGCATGCGTGCGTACGTGCGCCTGTGAGTGTGTAAGATCTTCTTTATCATATTAGCTGGTGAGATAACGAGGAGTGAAGTGAAGACTCTTTGAAGGCTGTATTTAAAAGAGCACAGCAGATCATACACAATGTGTGTGTGTGTGTGTGTGTGTGTGTGTGTGTGTGTGTGTGTGTGTGTGTGTGTGTGTGTGTGTGTGTGTGTGTGTGTGTGTGTGTGTGTGTGTGTGTGTGTGTAGGTGTGTGTGTGTGTAGGTGTGTGTGTGTGTGTGTGTGTGTGTGTGTGTGTGTGTGTGTGTGTGTGTGTGTGTATAGCTCTACATTGCAGTCTGCTTTAACCTACACATCAAGGTCTTTCCTGCTGATTAGCCCCCGAGGCATCTCCCTGGCTTTCTTCCAAGTTGAAAGTTTATAAAGTTCTTCTTCCATTATGTGTCTTTAGAAGCTATCACCATTTGGTTATCACTGATGACTTGTTGGTTTTCTTTTACGGAGCACATTGTGAACTTACTTAATGTAGTACGGCCTGACACACCGTGAAAAAAAAAAGAAATGTTCCAACTCATCATATTGAACAAAATAACCGTGTAGAGCCAGCAGACTTAAATTAAATATAAATGGCATTACCATTATTGCTTGGCTTCAAAATAAAATTTAAAATTATTATATCAGGACATTATAATATATATACAGGACTGTCTCAGAAAATTAGAATATTGTGATAATCCCCATACGTGTGATTTAGTTTACTGAACCAAGCTGAGTGTTTTTCAAGGCTCAGGAAACCCTTGCAGGTGTTTCGAGTTAATTAGACGATTCAAGTGATTAGTTGAATACCCTACTAGTATACTTTTTCATGATATTCTAATATTTAGAGATAGGATATTTGAGTTTTCTTAAGCTGTAAGCCATAATCAGCAATATTAAAAGAATGAAAGGCTTGCAATATTTCAGTTGATTTGTAATGAATCCAGAATGCATGACATTTTTGTTTTTTTAATTGCATTACACAAAATAAAGAACTTTATCACAATATTCTAATTTTCTGAGACAGTCCTGTATAATTGCAGCTTTCTAATTATGGTAGCATTGACCAACTAAGTAACTAAGTCACATCTGACAATGGTAACAAAAAGAAAATGAAATGCCGCCCACACCGGAGGGGAAAACAGTTCATCGCTCTCCATGGACTTTGTATTGCGTGAAGGTGCCTCCTTGTCATTTTCAACAGAAAAATGCCCAAAAGCTGCTTTGTAGTGGGATGCACACAAGGCAAAGAACCCATAAATAAGTTTTTGTATGACGCAGAACCGAAAAACTAAGGCGACAGGCTAGGGATGCTTCAAACAAACATTTTCAGTCCTGATACCAGTACCTGGGCTTTGGGTATCAGCTGATAAGAGTACCGATCTGATACCAGTATTTAATTAATAAGCTGTATGCCTCACTGTCTTAAAGAGACAGGCATCATTTTTATGTTTTAGGCAAAATTAGAATTGACTTTGCTTTCCTAACTTTGTAAAACTAAATGTAACAAATAAACTTAAATACGAAATAGTTTTTTATTTAAATAAGGGATGCATCTTAAAATAAAGTAGAAAAATGTATTTCACTGAATTGCCCTGCAACATTGCATTCAGTTCATTGAGGTGTGAAGTGACGATTTTATATTTTTCTCATCTTGTAAAAAGATAAATTATTAAGATTTAGATATTAAGATACATTTGTGTGCATGGACTTTTTCTGTGGTTATTGAAACCACTTGTTTCCGCTCTATTCCTCTCTGTTAACATCATTGTTGGACAGTGAATTCATGTGTTAGGATTCTGATCATATTGGGCTCTTAGATTGTTTGTTTTCTGTGGGTACGTTGGCTAAAAAGAGTTTTGCTTTGTCTCGTAGTGGCGCTTCACATTACCGCCTTTAATTATCGCCACGGTCTCTGAACATATGAGACATACTGGTTTTAAACTTCCCGTGGGGAGAATTAACATACAAGAATCTGTCCATTATTGGTTGAAGACTCTGGTCTCTCTGACCACTTTCCTCTTTTTGGAGATCCTAATGTGAAATAACTTCTGTGACTCACGTAGTTCTCTTATTCTTCGTTCTCTTTCCTCGTCTCTCCCGTGTGTCTAAATCTCACTGGAGTCGGGAAACTTGTCCGGACCACGGTTCAGCTATTAGTGACCCCTGTGCTAAGCTAAAGATTTAAAAAGTATATTTTCTGCCTTCTGCTAGCTAGCTAGATTGAAAATAGAGCTAAGTAGCTAGCTGCTAGCATAGAACAAGGAGAACGGGAAGTGCCTTTGGAATAACATTTCAGTTTAACATACCAGACAAACTGTAAAGTCTACTGACAAAAGTGTTCTCTTCTTTTTTTTTTTTTCTTCTTTTTTTTTAAATAGCACCTTGTTGACTTTCTATTAAATCCGTCACCTAGCCTGACAGCTGTGAGCACAAATAATAACCATATTCGTTCACGTTCATAATTTTTGGCCGACTTGGCAACTTTCTCACTAGATTTAGCGACGTTTGGAGCTAGAGCGGTTAGCTACTTTCATTGGAAAAGAGTTGGTGTTTTTGGTTGGATACTTTCAAAATCTAGCTTACTCTTGCTGGTTTCTCCAATGTTGTCTACTAATTAAAGACGAATCAGTAACCGAGAAGTCATTTTTTGGGTTGTTCACTGAGCTTAATAGTTTCTTGTGTGCTTAAGTTTGAATCCAGCACTAGAGCATCACACCTTTTACGTTTCCTTTCTGTGTTGTACAACAGAGAAATGCAGCAAAAGAAGTGATTACATTTTTATCATTTAAAAAATGTTTGAGTCCAACAAACCTTGGGGAAATATTTTGTACTTCTTTATAATGCATATTAAATGAGTGCATCATAAAGAAAGTCAGTGTGCTTTGAGCTTGGGGAAAATTTGATTTAATCTCTGTTTTCCTCCTATTTATAAGATGTCTTCTGTATTACGAATTTAAGTGTTAATCCCTTCAATTGGCCTACTGCTTATTTAATTAATCAAAACGTAAGAATGAAATGGAAAGCTTCTGATGGGAGAAAGCAAAACAAATGATGTCCCTTCATTCCTCAGCTTTTTAAACGAGCGAGAAATGACATTATTGTGGACTAAATGTGGTCCAGTTTTGTTTGTTTTGTCTTTCCCGACTCGACAGAAGCGACTGTGATGTGTTTTGATCAGTGTCACAGCGGGTCAGCGGACAGGCCTGCATATCACAGACGTCTTCCTGCTGGGTTACACTGCCGTCTTTGTGCGCGCTTGTGTCCATGCGTGTGCGTCTGATGGCAAATGAGGGGAGGATCCCACAGAGCCCGCAGAGACTGAGCAGACGACTTCTAGTCATTATCCTCTGGGAGGCTGAGCCTGACGTGGGCAACGCTACATGTAACGCATACACACCGTCCAGACGCTCGGTGGGATTCTCCAGGCATTTATCTGCCCTCTCAGATGTGAACACACGCACACACCGACTATATGCCCGGCAGGATTCTGCAGTCATTTAGTGCCAATCTCAGAGAAAAGCCTGGCTCTGATGCTGATCGGCTCCCAGTGAAGAGAAGGGGAGAAGAGAGAGAAACGGTGACGGCGAGGTATAAAGAGAGATTTGGAGAGGATGGAGAAAACACCTGAGCGGAGAGGAGACAGAGCAGGTGAAGGATATACAGGGAAACGGATGAGTGCTACAAGCGGCATCTCCGAAACACAGACGTATACTGTATGTGGAATTACAGCGAGGTCAGGATCTAGCCAGCTGTACAGTTGAAACCTCAGAAACTTTAAACGTTATTTTCCCCTTCAGCAAGGCCAACTACACACACACACACACACACACACACACACACACAATCACGCATATATATCCGATGCCCTGCTGTGGAGTACAGACATGCCAGGCTTTGGGGTCTAATACCAAGGGAGTTACTCCTCAAGTTAAAAGCTGCCTGTCAGACGAGAGAGGCAGAGAAACTGAAGCAACCAGAGAGAAAAGTGCTGGGCAGCAGCAGGTTGATTGAAAAGGAGATTTGAAAGCATGTGTTTTCAATAGGGGTGAGCCTGAATAGTCGACTATTCAACATGGCCAAAATCAAAGAATGAACCTCCATTTATTATTCAGAGCCCTAACATAAGAACGTAGCGCTATCAGAGGCTGGATATATTTTGAATTTATGAGCGATTCTCTAAAATCAGCCCTTTCCTGTTGTTTCCCTTCTGTCTGTTGATTGCTTCAATTTGGGTCAATGGAATTAGGACCCGCTCTGGTCCCGCCAATGTCAACGCAGATTAGTTGTTCACAAATGAAGCCTTATCGGGGAAATCGGCGCGGGACGCCATTAGTTTTGAGCCCTCGCTCACAACGAGGTCTGTAGATCATATTAAGTTTACAGGTGATGAATTCTGGAGAGGGAAATTCTGTTGAGTTTTTCAAATGCATTTTAGATTGGATTAGATTATTCATTCTAGATCAATAAATAGCACTACAGGTAAAATGAAAAACATAAAAAAAAAATATTTTTAGGGTAAACTGTTGTAGAAATAATGAGGCTGAATATTGTTTTTGTTGCTCCGGAGCGCATGTGTGTTATCTGTTTTATTGATTTATTACAAATTTACACTTGTGTTTAGTAGTCTCGCCTTATGTGCTCCCGTAAACTGTCCAAGTTGCTGAACTCCCCGGTCCCTGACAGCCTCAACGAGATGCAATAGGGAGTAGGAGGACTTTCTGATGAGATGTCAGCTTTGTCAGCTATCACACTCTAACCCATTCTCCAAAAGTACCCGGTGCATTAAGATTGACTGTCCCTCTCCTGCGTGTCAGGCATTCATTTACACCTTTTAATTCCCCCCTCTTGTACTTAGCTAATGATTCAGCTTGTTGGACTGTTCGGCCGTTGACAGTCATTACCATCCGGGGCTGCTACGAATAGCGGAGGAGTTTCGACTGACGACATGTCACGTCTGCTGTCCTTCAGATGCCACTTAACAGATTTATTAAGTGCTGTGTTAAGACGGAGCTTTACTCAAGAGTGGTAGAATTTTCTCCCTAATCACAGTTAAAATCCGGCTAAACCTTACATTAGAAAAGAAAAGGTTATGAGCCACTACCTGTATAAAAGCACAAAAAACAATCTGACAGCCTTGCAGCGAAGCTTTTGTGAAGGTTCTAGGTTTTAAATCCATTATGTTTCATAAATGTAAATGTCATTGTAAAGATGACACCGGGCAAACTTTTTAGTTGCCGTTTGGTAGGCGGAACAAAACGACAGAAAAAGTAGCTCTAATTGATTATCTTTGGAACATCTCCGATGTCGGTGGTATCGACGGATGTACTGCATTGCAATTATGTGCTGAGAAGTGTTTTGCAATATTCTGTCCCTCTCACTTATGTAAATGGGGGGGGTGGCCGTGCATTTGAGCAGGGCAGTTTTGTAGTGTATGCAGAGGAGCTTTCCTGAGACCCACGGAGGGATGGATTGGAAATCTTTTTCGGAGCGCTGTTGTGATTTGAAATGGCCAGCCTGTTGTCCAGGAGGCCGTGTGCTGTTACCGAGGCATGCTTAGTGCGCAAGTATGATTCCCAGTGGAAAGGCGCACCAGAAGATAAGGGAAGAGAGAAAATAGTTTCATCAAGCTTTGATAAGCCCACTCTCAGAGGAAAACCCCATTGACAATACTGATAATACATCTGTATCTGTTGCCAATCTGTATGCAAACTGACTCTCACAGAGCCAGTGAATCACAGCAGTATAAAACCTGCTATTGATTTCTCTTTTCTTTCTCTTACCTTCAGTTTTATTGTTGATTGAACGGGAGTCATGCCGGTACAAAGATCACAGCAGGTCAGCTTCTCTGCCGGCAGATAAAAATGTAGACAAACAAACTGAAGGAAGAAATACAAAGACAAGGCTTTGAAGAACTTGTTGTAGATAACCAGAGATCTAGAAAGTGTTACATAGAGGTGGTAGATATGAAAGGCCGATAAGACATGAACGGAAAGGCCTTGAGAAACACTGGACATAGAAAGAGAAAAAATAGATAGGAAGCAGGGGAAGGGAGCACTAAAGCGTGACAAGAAACGATTAGGTCCGAAGAGAAGGCTGAGATTAAATGTCGACTGGCAGAAGCTGTTGATCAGTTTATGTGAAACAAATAATGGAGCGGACTTCCTTCTACTGGCCGAATGAAAGGAAAAAGGAGAGATGAACCTTGTGATGAGCACTGATGGGGAAAAGCTGAGAAGAAATTACTAGACAATAAACCGGAGGAATGAATGCGAGGAAGGAAGAGGAGAAAAATATGAGGGGAAGAAAAGCAGTTGGGCTTTGAAAAACAGCAATTGGAGGAAATGGGGAGATGTGAGGAGAAAGTGATGAAGAGGAGGAGGTGGACAGTTGAAGAACAGAGGTGGAGGCAGACGAGGGATGATGGGGAAAAATATGGAGGAGAAAGACTTGGACAGATGCGCTAGAGGGGAGAGAAAGAGGGAAAGGGTAGAGGGGGGGGGGGGGGGGGGGCACGAGGCTCATGTCACAAGGGAGAGGATGCTGGGAGAAAAGGGTGAGTATCGGGGAGGTAAAAGGGGAAGATGGGTGGATGCCGTGAAGACATGGTAAGTGGTTATGGAGGAAGGGTTAGAGATGGACGCAGGATGTTAAAGATGCAGAGGGAGGAATAGATGGTGGGCCCCTCAGCAGTCAACACTAATGAAGAAGAATGAGCGGTTTCAGCTGCTTGCTGGACCTGCTACTGACCACACACACACACACAGAGAGTTTCACACACACTTTCACTGACATACTCCTCGATTTTTGACACAAAATTCATGAAGCGCAGAAGTAGTCAAACTCCACGTTCACCTCATTGGTATGCATGAATAAATATTACAAAGTGTCTTGTAGCTTTCTTTAAACTAGGCCTAATTAAGGAACAGTTTCCCCCAATTTTTATATTTGTTCGGAGAGAACCCATCTCAGATTAAACACTCATGCGTGGGGGTTTCACACCAAGCTCCTAAATTAGAGTAGGTTGCTTTAATTGGGGCTAAAGTCTTGCAGCGTTTTTATATCTTCTTTCAAAGTGCAGAACTTTTCTACAAAGTTGATTCACCGCAGAGCAGATAGCACTTTTTTTATCCTTTGACATTCTATTTGTGGCTGTGCTTTAACCCAGCGTGACTTCCTGCCCACTGGAGAAAACAGGAATGAAAATCTTGAATCTTAACAAATTGTTCAGTAGTAGTTTACCACCGTTTTTGCAAAGGCGTTGAATCGATTCATAAAAAGGTAACGTTCATTTGGAGCACACTTTAGTCATTCTCTTCTGCTCTCAGCTGAAGGTCTGTTTGTGCCTCATTAGCTGTGACTGCCTTCAGACAAGAAAAGAAAAAGCTTTAAGGAATAATCTTTGCTTTATTTCTTTTCCAGCCAAGCTCACAGTGTTGAACAAAAGTTGACTTAAGACTTGCCAGAACACAGCAGTGCAAATGCTCAGAGTAGTGATGAATGTCTATTGACCAAAAGTTTTATTTCCCATGTGTTATGGATACTTAGAAGTGGAGTAGTACCAAGGACGTTGTTCATCTTTCATTTTTTTTTTCAACAAGTTGTGTTTGTCAACAAGATAATTAGCTGTAATGGATTATAAAGTGCTGCGGGATCGAGTCCGAAAACCTGGAAAATTAGCATTTTTGCACTTCTGGTTCCATCGTCTCGGTCTGAGGTTAACACGAGCTAAAGAGACTTGAAAGTTTTGTTCTACAATATGAAATACGTCAGTAAATTACCCCCTCGTGAATTTTGAAGTGTTTACGTGTCTTGAAAAAGGTGGTTGCTAACAAGTGGCTCAATGAGTCTAGAAAACGTCATCAGGACGACGTGTCCGCCTTCACAATTAAAAAAAATCATCAAAGTGGTGTCCGTATGCGAAGAATATCTTGCTGAAAAGAAACGTGAAAGTATCAAAAGCATTTGTTTGCCACAGAGCTTATTTTCTGCAATAATCCAAAACCCAATGAGAAAATTCCATTGGATTCTCGTCAAGGGAATCAGGGCAACGCTAACTTCCGGGGTTTGGCCTCCAAAAATACGTCATCCCTGCACCACTCTATTGTTGTACTGTCAATCTAAGGCGCGTAGTGCATGGAACATCGCGTACGTGGCCGTTTTTAAGTGCACAAGTCACCGGCTCATGTACCATTCCTGCGGCACATACGCATCATGGACATATCATACAGACAGAAGGTCAAGGAACGGTTCATGGTTGCACCGATCCACAGATAATATTGCTGCTTATGTGGAGCTTTGATGTTCTGACTGGCGTCAAGATGGAAAACAATGAATGCAGCAGAGCTGGCACTGTTTTAAAAAATTAAAAAATCAGGACTGAACGAATTAGCAGTCACATGTAATGTTTTTCAATGTATTTGAATGTTATCCACATAGCCTAATGCTAAATGACCCTGTAGAATCAACGGTGTTTCATTCCCGGGCCTCTGCTGCCTGACTGGGTGATAAGCCAACAGGTAGTCTGGTGGTAACTTGGAACAGTGAGTGAACCGTCTGTTTCTGCTACGACTGTTTTGAATGGCCTCCTTAAAGTCATTGGATTGGATCGTTTCAATCCAGATTTAGCAACAAAACCAAGGAGATTGTCTCCAGTCTCTGTTGAGAGAAGCTTTCAGAGACTGTCTAGCTAACAGTTGACATCCGAGTTTTCGTTGTGGTAATAAACTGAAATTGTAATTCGGTGATTACAGATCGAATGTAAAAAAAAAAAAAAATGTTGAAAAGTGACAATACTCGTGTGCAGGTGTTTTAGATGTACGTCATACAGCGGCAGTCTGTTGCCCTTTAAATGGACCCTCAATCCGTCATAAATGATTATCTGTATTCTTATTAAATTCAGCTCTTTGACTCAACAAGTATACTTGAGCCATTCCGGACGTGGTTCAGGTGACTTTTAAACAATATACAGGATTCAGATCAATGATTCATCGTGGCTGATTTTTCATCTTGGAGCCGTGCTGGCTTTGGTTTGGAGCCTTTAAGGCTGGAAGGTGACGCTCAGATGCTGCAGTCGTGTGCGTGTGGGCGTTCAGGGTCGGTAATATTTTGCTTTCCAATCGAGTCAGAGTCGTGATTATTCATTTCAAGAGTGGATGATTCTTACAAGCAAAATTTGAAGAAACGTTGACGCAAAACATAATGCCGCTATACGGAGAGGGTATAGTGCAGGAGAAAGCAAAACAAAACAAAGAACATAAAGAGGGGAAAGTATTTAATTTGGTTGTTTTCATTTGATTGGGATGTTTTATGTCTTGTGTTCGACAAGTCCAATGGATCCCACCGACGATACGATCTGCAGGTGTTAGGATGTCGGTCAAACTCTGCATTATGTGTGTGAAAACAAACAGCAGACTACAAGAACTCACATGAACCTGTGAGTCCAGTTTTCAAACATGAAGGCAAAAAGCAAATCGAAACAAACGAAGACATTTTATTTTGTAAGCAACAACAGGACACATCGTTTCCCTGTATGTTGAACATAGACTGTATATAAGAAGTGGACGTAGTCATCGTGACATCAGCCGTTGGTTTGTAGACTGCCGCTTTGAAGCCTCGAGTTCGGCTACTTCCGTCGCCATCTTGGATTACTCTACATGGACCATCATTTACTAAATGAACATCATGCTGTATTGAAGGAGACTTGAAACTAGAGATTGAGACCATAAACTCATGTTTACAATGTTTACTGAGGTAATAAATCAAGTGAGAAGTAGAGTCATTTTCTCACAGACTTCTATACAATCAAACATTTTAGCAACCAGAGGAGTCGCCTCCTGCTGGTCAGTAGAGAGAATGCAAGTTTAAGGCACTTCCGCATCAGCTTCACTCGTCAGAACCGGAGGTTGCTGCCTGGTGTGGAAGCGCCCATAATGAAGGAGGTTAATCCTGTGGGGAAGCTGAGAGAATGTGTCAAACACCGTCTTACTGCTCCTGTGTACGGTTACTGTACCTGAACATATATTATGGCTGCACAATATTGGGAAAAAAAACCTGACATTGCAATTTATTTTCTGCGATATCAGATATCTGTATGAAAAAATAGCCCAAAACATGCATAGATACCACACACTCAAGTACACTTAGAATCAGCTCCAGCGGTTTGTTGAGAAAAGTTTTTGGCAGTTGGTTTATCAGATTTTTTCGTCAGTTTGTTTTCGCTGTAGTCTCTTTTTTTTTTTGTATCTATCTTTAATGAATCTTCCTTCATCTGTCAATTTTGTTTTTCTGCCTCTGCTTCCTTTAAACCAACACCTTTCATCTAGCTCCTTCGTCTCTCTGCGGCTCTTTTTTCCCTCTTTCCTATGTGTCGACTCCCCTCTCTTTGTCTCTCTTGTCTTCTCCGATCTGTTTCTCCTCTCTAGACCCCTCTCTTCTCTTTCCTTCATTTCTCTCTCTCTCTCTCTCTCTCTCTCTCTCTCTCTCTCTCTCTCTCCCTGCTCTGCAGTTGACTTATTGATTTCATTTTCATACTGTTGGCAGTTGTTCCCTCTGTCATCAACCATCATCGTTGCCTCCTTTCACGCCAGCATTGATCATTGTACAGCCGATCACAACCAATCACCAGCGAGCGTCATTATCTGCTCTCGCTCTTTTGTTGCTCGTCTGTCTCGTATTGTGTGCTCTGTGGGTTATATTTTCTAATCTAGCCATTCAGCACTCCGGTGAAATAACACCCTGCTACATTTAAGTATTTAGGTAGGGAATTAGGCTTTCTTTTTCTTTTTCTCTTTAAGTTTGGGGGGGGAATTGACAAACTCAGATACAAAGCTGAGGGGTTTAAAAGAAAACCACATCACAAACCTTTCATAAGAAATGATCACAACCTCGCTCTTCTTCTAGCAAAGAAATGAAACTTTTACCGTCTTTGACAATGAATACACATGGAACTTTCTCTTACTTTTTCTTTTCCACCCCTATCCTTCCTTTCTCTCGCTCCCTCCCCCCGTTTTTTACTCTCCCTGTCTTTTGTTGCGCCACAGTGTTCGATCGAAGGCCACATCGAGCCAAATCCAGAGCCTCTGCTTCCTCTTTTATCTGCCTCGTGGCCCCCGGTGGCCCTCAGATGCCTCAGAGCTTTCAAACGAGGAGCGAGTCAGGGGGGGGGTAGAGTCGAGGGTACTCGCAATTGCCTCCTGAGAGAGGCGTTTTCACCAGCTTTTGTACACCTCGCTGACCTTTCTGAGTGCCACCACGCCCGTCGGCTCGCGACACGAGACCCCCTGCCCCCTCTCCTCCTTTCTGCGTTCTCTGGCGGGGGGTCCCGATAATAGTTCAACACAGCCCTGTATTGTGTGCCGTTGAAAGCCGCCCTCGGCTGCATAAGCACTCAGTTGTTTAGTTTTTTTCCCTAGGCGCATTTCACACCAATATTCTGGTAAGCATTTCATCGCCCCCTCTCTGGCGCGCTTAGCAAGAGGTTTTGTGGAACCAAGACCACCAGCTGGGATAAGAGAGGACAGCAGCGGGGCTTTTGGGTGGCTTTTTTTTTTTTTCAGTGCCTCAAAGCAGCCCGCAACATTATCGGAACAGTCCACTTTATACCAGCCTCTCTTTTGTGTCCCGTTGACACTCAATTCGTCCGTCTACCCCACCTCCTCTTTTTCGTTATGAATCGAGGCCTGCCTCTCCTTTGTGATTGCTCTCCAATTCACACCATGTACTCCCAAAGAGATCGATTTATTTTTTTCTTGTAAATAAATAAATGCCATTGTGTCATTGTTTTCTCTCAGAGCTGTGTTGACAAGTTCTTTCTTGTTGATAGTGTTACTGCAGTTATTTACAATTCCTTGTCAAGCCAATGTACCAAAGGCAGCTGCATATTTGCATTGCACGAAAACGATGATTCATTTATGCGTCATTGGGTGGTTTTGCCCAGTAAAATCGAAATATCTTCATCTGTGCTTCCAGTTGATGTAATTCAAAGTTTTGCCCTGCAGTTAGCCTCAGGTTAGTATAGCTATGCCCCCCGGCTATATAGTGTATTCAGTGTCCAGTAACTAGGGATATATTTCTTTTCCAGTGCTTTGAACACAAAAGTATACTTATGCCTATCACAACTCTTCCCAGTAACATAACAGAGACAAAGACCCCACAGCCATGCTAGTGCCTCTGTTAGGCAGTACATAGGCACAGCGGTGCTTTGAGCTAACTGCTAATATCAGCATACTAACATGCTCACAGTGACAACATAAAGCTTTAGCAGGTATAACCTTTAACATTTCCAGGTACTGTATGTTGATTACCATGATCACCCTTTAATTCAGTGTGTTAACCATAGACTATATTTAAGAAGTGGACGAAGTAATGTCATTTTGGTCGTCGCCATCTTGTTTTTTGCACGGATGTGACCATATTTGGATTGTGGAGGAGTGACGTAAAGACGCCGGACACGGCTCTGGTAGCAATAGCAACCTGTCAATCGCAGTGAGCCTGCCCTAAAGCATACTCCACTTTATGGTCTATTTGACTCTAATCATTTATTGAATAAACATCATGCTGTATTAAACAAGACTTGAAACTAGTGATTGAGACCATAAACTCATGTTTACAATGTTCACTGAGGTAATAAATCAAGTGAGAAGTAGTCATTTTCTCATAGACTTCTATACAATCGGACTATTTTCCGCAACTAGTGGAGTCGCCACCTGCTGGGCAGTAGAGAGAATACAAGTTTAGGCAATTGGTTGAATGTTAACGTGCTACTAACGCTTCACTTAAAATATGCTCTGTGTGGGAAGCACACATTTTTTATCAAGTATAAGATAAGATAAGATAAGAACAGCTAATTTCCGCCACTCTGGGTCAATAAAAATGATCACCATGAAGTAAAATGGTCACACGGCAGCAGTCTGACGGCAGCGAAGCAGCTTGGCAGCTTCCATGATTAGTGGATAGATGAAGCATTGCAACTGGTTTCAACACGTTGTGCGTCGGAGCGTTCGCAAAGTCATCGAGGTGGCCAATGCAATTTTTGAGGCCTACAACGGTATGAATCACAATCGACTTTTCCATTTTGTTTCACTTTAGTTTGCGGTCAGGTATGTGAGTGCTGCAACAATGATGTGTTTTTAGGAGGCCAAGCTGGAAGTTGGCATCATACTGGTTCCCTAAACAAAAAGCCGATGGGATTTTTCCATTGAGGGGTCTGAAAGAAAGGCCGATACCATCGCCCTTCTCACCATTCCTGCTTGTCTGCATAAGGATTTGCTGCTTTTCTTGCATTTCCTATCTTTTTTTTAATTGAATAGCTTTGGATTTTGGACTTTTCATGAAAAAGTAATGAACGTATCAATTGATAATGAAGTTCTGCTTTAGTTGTGGAGGCAGCTGAGTATCTATGTAGCTTTAAATGAACTTTGTTAGTGGAGACAATCTTTGCAGTATATGTTCTCCTCCGCATTCCCCCTCCACCTCCACGCCTCCATCCCTCAGCAGCGGAGTGGTCAGGCCCATCAACCACAGAGCCTCAGCCCATCACCTGGGAGCCCCAATTGCCTGCCAGTCATCAGATGAAATGGATTTCCAATTGAGTCAAGGCTCCCAAGCTGGGTCAGGCAGAATGGAGAACAGGCAGACTTTTGCTGCTCGTCTACCTCTCCTGACTTTCTGTTTGTTGTTAGTTTTTTTTCCTTCTATCTCCTACTGTGTTTGGCCCCTGTCCCTCTTCTTCTCTCCCCCACTCCCCTCACTCCCCCTCTCTGATCTGCTGGCCGGTGCCACGTTTAATGAAAATAGGCTCGTTGTAAAAGCCCAGATACCCAACGTGCTATCTGGGAGGCAGCGTGGTGTAACCCCAGCAAGACTTTTTAGTGCGTGACTGCTTGAACTCTGGATGGATCTTCAATTAGAGCAACAGGTGGGAAATCCATTAGTTTGTTAGTGGGCTGAGTTGAGAGTTGTTAGAGGTTTTTTTTCTTCTTTATATACAGTAAAAGTGTACACAGCATTTTCAGAACCTGTCGCAGTACTAATTACTTTTGCTGGCGTCTGTTGCACAGACCAAGTTGCATTCTCTTTCATGAGTATCATTACTAGCAGAGGTTATGCAAGACTTAATACTGTAGAACACCATCATCGTTAAGTTAATTAATCAAGCAAACATTCTGAACGGGTTTCCTGCTTCTCAAATGTGAGGATTTGCTACTCTTTGCTACGTTTTATATCATCATAAATTTAATATCTTTGGGTTTTGGACAGATTGATTAATTGAAAGAATAATTGCAGATTACTTGATAATATAAATTGTCATTAGTTGCTCTCCTAGTTCCTGTATTTTTGATAGGAGCGGAAAAAGCTGATTATCTTGGCAGTCTGAGATGATCTTTGTCAGTGGAGCCAGTCACATCCCCCTCCATCTCCAGCATTGTACCCTCTTCTTCATCAAATGCTGTTGAATCTCTGCAACACGGACATTTTTCTAACTTTCTTCAGTGAACGTGTGCATTACCCATTGATATATATACGTATATATATATATATATGTATATATATATATGTATATATATATATATGTATATATATATGTATATATATATACATATATATACATATATATATATATGTATATATATGGGTTTTTTATTTGTTTTATGGGGTTTTATGAATATAATTTTTTTTTGGCTTACGTGCATTTCCTCCTTTCAAACATTTAGTGTGGATCCTACGCGCCATTTTATAAATTACACCCCCTTTCAACCATATTAAGATTTACATAAGCAGGTAAAGTTCGCCCAGTTGTCATGGAGAATTGTAGAAAATTTCCATTTACCCGAGCACAACTTCCTGTCCATGTCGGCTCATGATATGAAACAAAGGTCTCGATGCTGGAATCGAACCCGAGACATTGCGGCCCACAAATTGTGATTCTCAAATGTCAAAACCTCCGGTACTAGAGTGTTCAGTGAGGCTAATTAAATCAAGGAAGAAGAGAAGCACGTTCTCAGGTTTGCGTTTGTCATCATTCTATAAGTAAACACCTACTACTTGTACCCAGTGAAGTGTGGAATAGAGCAGAAAAGAAATGGATGTAGCAGTGGATGAGAGGAGAAACGATGATATGTTGGGGCAGAAGAATGGGAAGAGATGGGAAGGTAAAGAGGAAATCAGAGGGATGAGATGAGAGGACTGAGGAGGGGAGCCGTATTGATCACCCTGCTCTGTGAGTCTCTCTGTGGTTTGAATGGTTTGAATTTCACAGCTGGAGAGAACTCCGCCATGCTTAGAACAGATACCAAGCCCTCTCTACACACACACACATGCACATACAGGTACATACATGCAGGCTGCCCCTCTGCCGGCTGGCTACCGGTCAATGCACCTCGTCTAGCTCAGTGCATCGTTCCACATGGGTCTCTGAAGGACTTCAGTGGGACCAGTTGTAATTCTCAAACAGCCCTCCTCCCTGCGGCTGTCCAGCCTCTAAAGCCAAGCAGGGCTGAGCCTCATCGATTTGTGACTGGCACACCAAAGCAGAGATTTTAGTGTTCGCTTTATTGTATAGTAACAAACCATGGATTAATAATCTTAATCGAAGAAAGCATACAAATTGAAATATCTGCCAGTGTTAAAGGCATGCATTAAAAGTTTTCACTTTATAAATCCAATTTTCTTTTATAAAAAAGCACCTTAATTCACCTTCAGTTTTCCAAACGCAGTAGATCAGATGGTGGGATGTCAAGAGTTACAAGTGCTTTAACATGGTTAAAAAACAAACTTAATTAAATGACTTTAATATAATAAATTCAGACGAATGTTAAAATGGAGAGAAAATACCCCCAAGTAATATTTTTAAAAAACACAGAAGGCAATGACAATAAAAAGCCAAGACATGTTGAAAATATAATGATCTGCTCGCATTACAGGTTTAATTTGTAAGACCACATGCGCCAAAGAAATAGGGGACAGAGCATTTCACCTCCACTACTGGGTCCATGCCATCTAAATGTACAGTCATCAGTTTAAAAAAGCATCCCGGCAACTGGGAGGTCGGGGCGAGTGTGCCAGGCATTTTCACGTTTCTGCCACTTTGGATTTAATGCAATAAAAAAATCAAATCAAAACTATTAACAAGCCCTCGTGGCAGCTCTACTTCTCTGTCCTCTCGTGGAAAGATCACTGCTTTTTTTTGGACATCTCAGTAGATATCTCTGCAACACAATACACTGACGTCATTGACACAATTTAACACACTATCAACAGAATGTCAAGTTGTTAATGTAAATTACATTTTTTAATGTTTTAAACCAAAATGCTGGCCAGATCTTACACACACATCTTTCAATTAAAAAAATAATATGTTTAAGATATATTTTGAGGAGTGATTTAAAAGATGTTACGAGTAAAGCGGCATTTGAAACAATGTAACGCTAATGCCGTTAAACCATGAAGTATTATTTAAAAGTAATCAGTAGAAACTTGGCCAGTAATGGGAGGCTACAACAGGACTGATGTGATCTTATCTTCTGGTATTTGTTCAAAGCTGAGCTGTTTTGTTTTGCACCAGCTTAAGGCGTGTGTGTTTTTTATTTAGCCTGCGTACGAAGAATTACAATAATCGAACCGAGATGAAATACAAGCATGAATGACCTTTTCGAGATCCGGTTGACTGAGAAAAGACCTGATTTTTGAGATGCCTCTCAGCTGATAAAAACACGATTGAACGATCCATGCAACCTGCTTTTCAAATGAAAGGTCACTGTCAAATATAACACCCAGGCTTTCTGGCTGCAGGTTTAACCTTCGTAGACATCGGAGCCAAGTGGTTTTTCTAAAATAGGGATCGACTTTGGGGGTCCAAGGAGAGTTGTTTCAGATTTGTTTTCATTTGGCCGAAGAAGGTTTTGGGACATGTAGCACTAACAGTCTACATCCATGCTCGTGGCTCTTTGGGGCTGTATGGAGGCACAGTGGTGCTTTAAACTAAATTCTAATCTCAGCATGCTAACATGCTCTTAATCACAACATGCTGAAATACTGATGTTTACCCTCTTCACCATCTGAGTTCAGTCTGTTGCTAACATTTTGCAAATTATCAGTGAACAAAAAGTACAACTGAGGCTGATGGAAAGGTCATTAGTTTGGCAGGTATTTGGTCATTATTTAAAGTAATGGACAATATAAAAAATGGGACCTGATGATGGTGCCAGATAAAAAGTCAGAGAATCACCAAAGTTATTACAACTTTCTGTTCTGGGGGGGGACATGAATCTGCACCAAATGTCATCGCCAACCTTGCAATAGAGTTGTTGAGACAATTAATTCAAAACGGAAAATGTCAAGCTCATAATGGCGCTAGAGGAAAAGTCAGGGGATCATCAAAGTCATGACAATTTGTCATCCGGGGACCATTAATGTCTGCACAAACTTTCATGGCAATTCATCCAATATTTGTAGAGATATTCCAGGCCATCCCGAAGCGTTGGACCGCCTGACATCGGTACCCTTGGCCCGGCTGCTATCGCAGCATTAGGAACAGTAGTGTGACTTGTCTGACATCGCAGCTCAGAAAAGAAATGACAGGGATCTTGATTCAGCCACACTTCTGCTCCGTTAGATAAAGACTGCTGGTGACTAAATTGTAACATTACAGTCTTAAGATCTAATGCATTTTCTTGATGATTATTGTTCCTCTTTATGAGAATCTGTCTGTTATGTTCAAGCCAATATGTTTACTTCTTCGTGTATCTTTAACTATGCTAATGGTGATTGGTTGGTCCAACGCTTTGCCCCAAACTGAAACATCTCTACAAACTATTGGATGGATTGCCATGACAAATTTGTACCGACAAGGATGAGCTGTTGGTGATCCCCCGATAACATGAGGTTATAAATATTTGCTTTTTGGTGAAATGTCTGTTGGATGGATGGCCAAGAATTCCCGTACAGAGATCCGTGATGCCCAGAGGATGAATCTTAATAACCTTACTGGTGGCTTTTCATGTCGTGCCACTAGCAAGTCAAAGTTTACACAATCATCTTCCACTAGATTGGCACTACATTTTCTACAGAATTTCCTGGCTATAAGACAGTGTATCCTAATGACTGAGGTGATCGTCCTACGTTTCCTCTAACGACACCACATCGTTGACATTTGTGGTTCAAGGAAAATAGCTGCAAAACCAGTCACATTCCCATCAGCTGTAATTTCTGTTTCATGCTAATTAGCAGTAGTCGCTAACATGGCTGTAGACTCTTAGTCTTGCTAGCTACCTTGAACAACACATATCTCTAAATAGATTTGGGGTGTGCTCACTCTATGACTGATGCTATTTTGTTTTCTGGCAGACTAAAGGTTAATCCCTTTCTGGCACAACCCGTCTGTGCTATTGTTAAGCCTGCCTTTCAGCGACAGAGAATTTTCTTCACCAACGTGATCGTCACACATGGCTTGACCTCAATAAATCCAGCGGAATTATAATCACTTTGTTGACATGTTTCCAGCAGTTATTTGCATGATCTTTCCTTAAAGGAATATGCGGTAATGAGAGAGGCGCCGCATTTGTGTCTGGAGCTGAATGCATCACATCTGCATCCAAAAAACGGACCAAGTAGTCTGGGATGAGTCTTTCCTTGGTATTAAGCTTATATAAACACAGCTAGGAGCCATTGTTTTAGATATTGGGTGTCTTGGAAAACATAAGTAATAACTAATAAGGCTTCAAAGAGTTTGTTGACCTTCTCATTGAAGGCCAAACACCGACTTTTAAACACCCATGAGCGTCCACTTCTTAATCTATAACTCGATATGTTCTGTTGAGACCATCACACTAACGAGGTATATCACCGAGCTTTTATCGATCATTTCGATAGGTTGAACTCCAAGGTTATCGGAATAGGTCTGCTTGGTGTCAAAGCTCTACTCCAATTGGCTGCTAATCGCCTTGTCTTGATATGCCGTCTCTCTCTCAGGAACGTCTTGCCAGGATTTCAAGGTGTTAATTGATCATGGCCATTTCATGGGTGAAGCCCCCCTCACAGTATTTAAGATGAGGTCGTACACTGTAGCTTGGAATCACGGTGTCAGACCTGTTGTGTTCTCTCAGGGTGATGAAGTGCTAGGGTTTCAAGGACCTCATTGATCTTCGGTTGAAAGATGGGAGGTTCCACTGCTTGGATCAATTGCACAGAGCTGTTTTCAAGTAAGTAGGCTATAGCTCTCTTGGAGGTCGGTGTACATCCCCCGTACATGAACTGAATGCTAGGCTGTTCAGAGAGCACCAACGAGTATTTGTCTGAATTTATTTGAAATGGGTTTTGGGTGGATCTCCTGCATAATAAAGCCCGGGCCACACTGCCATCTCGCTGAACTGTTGCTCGATAACGTAAGATCTCCGCACAGTGTTGCTGCTCGCTACTGCCGGCCCTTTCTTTCTCCTGAAAGCTTGCCTTTAATAATGGCCAATTCATTTCATTATGAATTGCATATATATTTATTTTACACAGAAAAAGGTTGAGAAGTGTGTGTGCTCATTTGTTAATCATCATAATAATAATGATCCACGATTAAACTGTATTTATTGTATGTCACAGTATTTTCCTGCACTGTCCTGCAAATATTTCAGAATAAAAGCCTTGTGTTAACAAATGAAGGGATTCAGTCCACAAAAAAACACTAGAGCTTTTATTTTGAAACAGAAATACGACATGTTGGTTATTCTTTTTTTGTTCATGCTTAAAACAAAGTATACAGATAGAGACAATTAAATTGTAGTCATGTAATGTCAATGGCTGCGTAGCCACCACCAGTCACACGGGGACGCACATCACTGTTTTACTTAGAGGCTCCGAACACACAATGAGGGACACTTTTGCTTCTGTGAGTGATTACTTTGGGATAACAGTCTAAACAACTGTGACATACAACATTAACTGGCGCTCGTACAGACTTTGAATTACAATTTTCATTCAGAGAGATTTTTCTTAGAAAGCAATTCCATTTCTTTTTTTTTTTTGGCGGAAAAGCCCCAACTCTAACAAATATAGATCCATCTTCTTTTCAATACATTTTGACTTTTAACCGAGACAATTACAGAAAGGAGGACCGAGCGCCGGGTTGCTCGCTATGTGTGTAGGGAGCGTGACAGACAGAGGGAAGTAGAAGAAGGTGGACTTAACACAACATATTCTGTAAGTTATTAATAATAGTCATTTGAATGTCCTTGCCCAAACTTCTAGTGCATTGGTCAAAAAACTTTAAATGATTTAATACGTCAAGGGGAACAGTCTTTGTAAAAAAAAATGTAAAAACCAAATGCCGAACCCAGACTGCACCAACAAAGACGGTTACAAGTTGAGGGTAACCAAGAGGGAGAATTCTCATCTTGTCCACCTCCTGTAGTTGCAATTTGCTGCAGCATGAAAAAGCCTGAGTAACATCAGTCAACATGGTTCACTCCTCTCCATTACTGAGGTAATCTCTACTATTAGCAGCGCTGACCTTTCAGCTGTGTTCGGTTAAAGCTGGGAAAGTGTCCTCAAAACATGCCTGTCCTTGCTCCTAAGAGCATCTCAAAGGTCGGAGGAGGTGGCAAGAGTGCAGATGGACTAATTCTCTATTCTTTCTTTCCTCTTTATTTTCTTTCCTTTCTTAGAACCTGCTGGTCAACCACGGATAAAGAGCGGGAGGAAAAGGGCAGAACAGTTATCCGACGTAGGCTTTTACTTTGGCACTAAGGGCGGCACTTGTCGCTTTCCTGTTTTTGAATTATGAGAGAGTGGATTTGCTGTCAGCATGCTTTTGTTTTAAAAAACATTCTCATTATGGTATTTATCATGCGGTATCATCCAGTAAAGGATGCTCTGTTGCTCTGCACCGCTACATTTTCAGAGGAAGCTTTTGAAAGAGAAATGAGTATGCTTATTAGATTTGTGGTGCGCTTTCAATTCAGTCATTCAGGAGAAAGTATTCCTAAGATGTGGGCTGTAAAGATCCACTCAGGGTCAGTCCTCCATATTCAGAAATTCAGTTAACGTCCTCTGCTTCCTTTTGTTGGGATGAAAAACTAGGAAATCATTTCAGGTGTGAGATGAATCCAGTGCAAAGGGACCGTCCTGGTTTTGGTCTCTGACTGGGAAAAAAAAAAGAACTGATTGAGTTTTATTGTTTTTGAGCTTCATGGTTGTTGTTTTTTTTTTCAACAACACAGGAATAAAAGCTCAGGTAATCCTGGCCATGGCTTAAATCCATCAGACCTGTAATGTATGATTTTATTAAACCATTCATATCCTGCGTCAATCTTGTTTGTGTCTTCGCCTTTTTTTCTTCTTCTGAACTACTCAACCAGCTTTTGTATTTATTTATTTCTTTCTTGAACATTCCATTTTAAAAGTGATGAATTGTGAAGAGAAATGCGTTATTTCCTCTCACTGATGGAGGCCGCACTGAGAAATTGCAGACGAGACTCTGGCTTCTTCTCCGTAATGCAGACGACTCCCCGTGCGATACACAACAGTGAGCTCCTGCACGAAGATGTGAAGAAGTGAGCTGGAGGAACACTAAAAAAAAAAAACAATGACCCTGAAGAAGCTGGTCTACAAACAGAGCAAGGTAACCAACTGAGTTTGTTTGGCTGCGCTGTAGAAGTGCTGCCTCCGTGTATTCTGACATATCGTATTCAGCCGCACTTGCTGTTACCGCCGCACCGTGTGTGAACATGTTTTACAGCTCGTCCGTGAGGGACAACAGTGAACAGATGCTGCTCTGTGTCAGCAACAGTACAAGAGGACAGGATGCACGTACTGTGGTGTTGAGAGGATATTCCCATCATCGCTGAATAGGCCCGTTCAAGTAGGCCCTGTTGGAGGAATCATTCATATGAATATTAAAAACAAATGTACAGTATATTATTATATTTTACTGGTGTCGTTTGTCCCTATCCAAAGAGGAGATCAAATCAGAGGATTTAACAACGGGCAGAAATCGTGAGGTTTGGTATAGGGCAGCACACAGCCATACAACAGATGGCTTGACGGTGAATTTTGAACCAGAGCCCTTGTAAAAGTAGTGAATTTGTGATTAAATTTACATTTAAATGAAAGATTCTTAGAAACGGCTGCGAGTCCTCAGCCCTGTAGCCTGAGGGAGCTACAATGGCAAGAGTTAGGAGGAAAGAGAAAAAGACTGCTGTCCTCAGGCCTGGAGCTACGTACATGAGAAACAAAGATGTTAGATTGAAAACAGAAAATTATTCTTTTAACACATTCTAAATCACCTTCTTTTCTTATTTTCACAGGAGAAAAGCCATATGGACTTCTTCGTGGCAGTTGTTTGACTACAGCAGCCATGTCCCCCCTTTTTGAGCAACACTGACGTGTACCCAGGTGTGCAATAATGTGCTTGATTGACTTAATGTAACAAGTGTGACTCAAGTAGCTCCACTTCTCTCTGCTCGGGCTAATTCTTCCTTGAGTTGAAGCTTGTTAGTTCTGTAGGCGAGGCTGCGGTGTAATTGGCTTGGAGCGCGCGAGTTAGGCTGGCCACGCTCCGCTGCCACGCGCCTCTCCGTCGAGCTGTTGCGCACACACACACACACACACGTTAGGGCACTAGCGGCCATTCTTAATAAAAAAGAAATGACACGCGGGTGGGGGGGGGGGGGGGGGATGTGGTCGCGCAGATGTTGCTAGGGTAACAGCGGTGAGCGCGGGCCGGGGAGCTTCGAGGCAGCAGGTTAGAGAAAAAAAGGAAGACGACGTTCAGCGCATTTGAATGCGTCCTATCTCTCTCCCCCTCTCGCTCTCTCTCTCTCTCTCTCTCTCTCTCTCTCTCTCTCTCTCTCTCTCTGTTGATCCCATGTCATACCCAATTACTACCGCAGCGCGTGGAAAGGAGGGAGGGAGGGGGGGTAGTACCGAGCATACAGAGAGAGAGAGAAAGAGGAGCATTCCGGTGTCTGCTTGAACCTTTCGTGCGGCGAGGTAAACACCCACGCCTGTCATTACTTGTTCAATGCAAGGAGGAAGGTTGTGGCAAAAAAAATAAAAAGCTCTCTCTCATCTGCAGCTTCAAGAGAACGCGCGTGTGAGGCAGGTGAAGATTTCAGTGCGTGACAACTTCTCTGTGAAAATGTAAAAGTGCGTTGACTAGAGCTCCAGCTCAGCGCGCACAGTTGCATCCTGCGCTATGCAGGCTAATGCTGCGGCACGTTTCTTTTGTGTGCGCGTTGTAGGCTACACTAGTAATATATGCATGCATTAAAAAAGGGGTGTTTTTTTTATTTTATTTGTCCGCTCACATATCTTTCTGCTTATGAAATTCCACCCAGAAATGGTTATAATTGTGTTTTATAGTCCATACCACTTAGTTTTGGCCTTCATTTCCCTCAGTTAAGTTGTCACTGTACTCAGCTAAAGTAATTCCACATCAGAGGGGAACACGGAGACGCCATTGCAACAAAGTCAAACGGGAAAGAAACGGCTCACACATGTTGAAAACAAGCCAACATCTGCTTTTGAACTGCACTTGCACTTGAAATGTTGGTAATAATCCCTCATTTTAAAGGAAACAACAAAAAACAAGTACAGCAGGTACATGGGGTCATAATCCAGGAGGTTGCTCTGTAAATTGTGATAGTTGCGCAATAATAACAATATCATGAATAGGAATCATTATTAATGATTTAACATCATCACATGATGCCAAAGGGTTTACACTGTAGTGACTTGAAAGCCCTGTGCGTCTTATACAGACGCTAAAGTTGTGTGTTATCAGATGCAGAGGGGCGTGACGAGGCGTCGGTATTTGACAACCTGGGAATGAGAAGGTGCTGGTACTCCTCCATCACACACACACGGTCGTCCCAATTATAATACATGAAATATTTAAACCTAAAATTGAAGCGCTGTAATATGAAATGGTATAAGAGAATAATTTAAGAATTTGGAAAAACATTACAATTTGTTTTTCTTTTTAAATTTTGATACTCAGTAATAATTGCTTATTTTTTTTCCCAAGGCAATTTGTCTCACCTCCCATTTGAAATGAGACACAAGTACACAACACGCACACACCACGTACACACACACACACACCTGCCACAAGGGAAATCAATGACTCTTTCTGTTATCTCTTCCCTCCATCAGATTATCAGAAACACTGACATCTATTAGCTCGACACTCCATCCGCCTAACACTTGGTGTGTGTGTGTGTGTGTGTGTGTGTGTGTGTGTGTGTGTGGCGCTCTGCAGAGACCTCCCCTCACTACATTGCTCTTCCGATTAAAGACTTCCACCTCTCTAATGCCATTAGACGGATGAGAAAAAGCAGAGAAGGTGGATGAGGGGATGAGGGGAAAAGAAGAAAAGCGGGACAGGGAGAGAGCGGTCTGCTTAACCTCTGCCGTCTGACAGAGCAGGCGAACGTGCGGCGAGAGAACGATTTAATCCCTCTATAGTAGCCCGGATTAGTCCTGCGATTTGTCACTGCCTCGCTCTTTTCTCTGGGCCTCGCTGTCGTTTTCTCTCCACTCTCATCCCTTTCTTCAGTCCCCCTTTTCTGTCTCGGTAATGCGTCTGGTACTGAGTGGCTTAATGCTGTTTAATGTGGTGACTTCCCTTTATCTGCCTATTGTCATTACTCTCTCTTAGGGACAAAGGCGCTGCTGTAGCGAAGCTTCCGTTGAGCTAAAATGGGACTGTCTAAATAAATAAATGTCAATGAGCAGTAAGGACTTGTGCCAAAATGATGTTGAAATACCCATGTTAAAAAACACATGGAAGTCCCAGGATTGCCACTTCATTCGTCATTTTAAGAAATATGCTGATTAGTGTTCTTTCCAAGAGCGAGATGAGAAGATACACATCAATCTCAAGCAGAGCTGGGGTCAGGATGCGTTTAGTCTAGTTTAGCTGAAAGACTGGAAACCATAGTGGGCCTGGGTCTGTCCAGAGTTTGAAAATAACACCGACCAGCAACTTTAAAACTGACTATTTGACACAATGTCATAGACATGGTCGGGCTAGCTATTTCCCCGTTTCCAGTCTTTTTGCCGAGCTAACGTAACCCCGTCCTCAACTGATTTTGTGCAGCAAGCACATCTTTAGGTGTTGGTCTGTGTGCCGCTGTGATGGTACCAAACCTATCACTTCACTGGGCTGTTGTTAGCCAGCACGTTATTCACCCATAAACCAATAACGTGTTATTACCAACATTTTAGCATTTTAAGAGGAGCATTTAGCTCAAAGCACGTGTACGCATAAGTACAATCTCACAGAGCCATTATGTAACCCTCTGATCCAGAAACTATTTTTAATTACGTACCCAATCACGGACCGCCAGCTGCCATAAATATTCGGGTCAATATTAGGTCACTTCCTGTTTACCTTTGGTTCAGCCGGACGGTATCTGAGCAGCAGCGGCTACGATCGGTGTGGTAACTAGACCGTGTGGGTTTGCGCACTAAATCTGCAGTCAGCGGTGAGTAGAACTAAGACTGAATTTAATCTCCAGCTGACTTCACATTTAGCTAGCTCCCGCTAGTTTAGCGCTTAGCATAGCTGGGTTAATATTTGATTGTGGAGGTTTATTTATTTTAGCCCTGTAATTATTTTGGGTTTCTTTTTGTTTAAGCAATTCATTACTGTGCAGTTGTTAAAACCTGTTAATAATTAAAGTGACTGATTTACAACATGACAGATATTTGTATTTCTCCTTTAAAAGTTCATGTTCATTTATCATTCCTTGTGGCCTTTTTAGGTCAGGTTTTGTGACTGAGTTCCGGAGCACGTAAAGGTTTGGATGGCGAGCTACAAATGGAGATTTCTTTGGACCACAATTCCTTTCCTTCCAACAAGAGGTGTGGTAGGAACAAACTAAACTGACTCGATGAAATATATGAGAAACTAACGGAACGGAGAACAATATGAGAAAAAACCTGAACGGAGACTCTGTGAACTATATGGAAAATGAACTGAATTTTCTGACCCGTTGTCTATTTTTTTGTATGTAATTAATTTTTGTTTGGAATATAATCACAATACAACTCTTAGTCAAACTTATCTGTGACTCAGTGGTGGTTCCTTTACGAGAATTGGGCTCTGTAGATGAGCCTAGAATCTATAACTGTTTACAACTGGTCCTTAAATTCCTTTTATACCTTAAAAGAAGAAGCACAGTTTATAATTAGCATTTCTTGGGACTTTTTGGCTTATTAACCAACACATTGTCAAATACGGACGATGCTTGCTTCAACCTATGAGGCTCTAGGTAACCCTCTAGCATCAGTTTTGACCGTGTCATGGGCAGCGTGTCAGTTTCAGCTCGTTACAGGATCACAGTCTCTTTTCAAAATAAACAAAATTTCAATGTAGGTTTACTTACTTTTCAGATTTACTCATTTAGGTTTACTTACGCAACATAAGAACTTGGTCGGGCTTCGGTAAAGATCGTCACTGGCATTAGTTTAGTACGGAAGTTATGTAACAAAACTGTTAAAATGAAGCAACTTCGCCCTACGAAGACGTTCTCGCTCTTTCTACTACATCAGTTGCTCTGACCATCTAATAATGGAGCGAATGGGTTTTACATTGGAGTTTGTTGAAAGCCCAGAAAGGGTGCGTATAGGTATCGGACGCTGAGGGCCGCTGACCGAGCGTCGGTAATTGACGAGTTGGTATTGAGAACGGGTCGTATTAATACACAAACATGAGACTGCATGAGAAAGGAGTGAAAACAAAGCAACAGCATATACATAATCCCCCACACGTGATGCAGCAGTCCTCTGGCCCGAGTGAACTATGAGGGACAAATGTCATTGTAGCTCACTTCCTGGGCAGTGCAACTTTAGAAAATCCAGGATCCCAGTGACACGCATCATTCCCTCAAGGCTGTCAGAATTTGATCTGCTGCATCTGAGATGATGTGTGTGACAGACAGACGAATGAATGGAGACCAATCCTCAGTCCACCATCCTTGTTAAATTTTAACAAACTGACTACCATTCACCTGCTGTCAAAATGTTTTGCTCTCACAGCCGCTGTCAGGTGGCTCACATTAAATGGCATCCGCCTTGTTAGGCCAAAAAGTTCTTGTTTTGTTGCCTCCTTTTTTAAATGTGGTTTGGAAAAGCAAAAGGGGATTTGAAATATGTACCGTCCACCAGCCTTGTTATAAATGGACAATCTGTCTCTGCTGAGGATTTCTGGGTTGTGGGACGATTCCCACTGGGGCCACATGTAGCACAACAGAGCTTTTCTTTATTTTCAACAGCGTATGTGTTTCAGTCAATACTTTAGTTTTAAGTGGAGGTGTTTTTTTTTATAATTGTTTAGGGAATTTTTACTTTACTTTACTTTTTCAGATTTTGGATTCTAGTAATTGATTTACTCATTAGAAGTAATGAAAAGTGTTGCAGTGAACTATAAGGAGACAATAGACAGAGCTCTCTGGCATAATAGAAGCTCCTCAGCTTCGGGCTGAATCCTGATTTTACTTCTGTAATAAGCTTCAACTATCATATTAAAATGATAAATATATGAATAGAAAATGTATGTTGTGCTGTGACCCTGTAGCAAAGTAGTATAATAAACCACTGACAAAAAACCATTACTGATGTTTGCATGTTTGCATTACGATTATGGGTTTGAGAGGTGCTTTTCACCTCTTTCTAAACTTCTATCTCTATAAATGTATCTACGTCTCATAAAAAGATACATCTTGTCACTCTGTCTTATTTTATGCACCTGCAACCTTGAGGTACGTGTGTCAGGTGGAATTTGGTGTATTGTCTTCCTGCCTATATCATTGTGTTGGACACAAACAAAGAGTTTAAAATGATGAACCCTTTGACCACATTGCTCTACGGCAACGCCGTTTGTTCGGTCAACCATTTGGGTCCAGACTGAAACAGCTGAAATATTAGAAAACTATTAGTTGGATTGCCATAACATTTGATTCAGACATTTAGGGTCCCCAGAGGATGAATCCTAAAGACTTTGACTTTTCCTTCAGCAGATGAAAAGTTTCATCTTATCCAGAAGAACATCTCAGACAGATTGGCTGGTTTTAGATTAGATTTAAAACATTGTGCCAGAGAGAAGAAACAGGAGAGATCCTATCGGTCCCTGCAGTGGCTTCCAACGGCGTAGTTACTTTTTATTTATGCTATATTAACAATTGTTCCTCAGTAAGAGTCGAGGCATACTTGTAACCTCCAAAAGGAATCCAATGTTTAATCATTATGATTACTTCAACTAGAAATACATATAGGTTGTGTGTTTTTGCGTGTGTGTGTGTGTGTGTGTGTGTGTGTGATTTTTATAAAAGACTTTCTGAAACTATGATGTCCTTTGATGTGCGAGTATGCGTAGGAGTGTAAATGCGTACACGCCTGTGTCTTTACAGCTACTGGTGCGATCAGATAACGTAGGGATCATCTTGGAAGAGCAAAGAGGAAAGGTGATAATGACTGTGGGAAACAAACGGGGTTCATGTCTGCTATGATGACCCCTACACCCCTCATTATAGAGCAACCTCTTACTTTGAGTTGCATCATGCCATTGTATGTGTGGGTGTACAGGTCGATCTGTGTGAAAGAGAGATTCAACACCTCGTTGCTGAAGAAAAGCAAGAAGAATACGTAGTTTTTTCTTAAATAAAGCCTGTTCTACGTGGTGGTCATCAGTGTAGGTCCATTTGTGATTTGAAGACTGAAACAGGTGATTTAGAGTAACTCCAATTATTATTATTAAAGACTAAATTTACTTTTCACAGTCTTTATCCATCATTATCTTCAACACTCAGGAATATGATTGTAGGCATGAACAATAGAGAAACCACAGGGGGAGACACTGATACCACAGCAAAGCTCAATCCTGTCTTGACTTTTGAACATTGCAAGGTCAACTCCTCTTTTACACCTCCAACTGTATGGAAACTCAGAGGACAATCATTTTACGCCCTATGAATTATCCACACAGGTATCGTCATTTAGTGTGCCTGATTAGATCTGATGCCACATTGATGTTGTGTCTGAGTTACCATCTTTACGAGATTCGACTCATAAATAGTGTTCATATTAACGTCCAAGTCATGATTTCAACTGGGAAACCTTTCTGAAAACCTTGATATACCTGACGCTGACTTAATATGGAAGTCGACATGAAAAGAAGGTGTTGTCCCAATTGCAAATTGAGCATAATGCGTCCTCCCATTCTCCGAAGTTTTGACTGAGTTGACCTTGGTAAGTTCAAACTCCCAAAGATGCCGTTTAAACTTTGGACTGTGTGGATCAACTTTTCTGTTGCTCCTGTTAAGGCGGGACAACTTATCCCTGTGCCGTTATTGGTACGTTGAATGTTGGTGAACTCACATAATTCTCAGCATGGCTCCACTCAGCGTCAGTCCGACCAGAGGTTTTAACCACACAGCCCAGTATCATGGCAGGTCGGGAAATAGTCAAGAAATGCAATCTATTGGACGTACTGTTTTCTTTTTCATGTCGTTCAGGACAAAAATAATGCCAATGGAAAGTCAATTAGGATCCTTTTTCGTGGTGGACATGGTTTGAATGCATCCACGAGACTAAATAATGGTCGGAGCAAGTGACATAGTATTTAGTAAAAAGACCGCTTATGGCGGGTGTTGGGAGGTCAATGGGTCCAACAAACTCTGGACATTCCACCACGAGACCAGTGTTCGACACCGCTTTGTGGTATTGTTGCCTAAATTAATGTTCCAGACAATTTTCCTCAATAACTACGTGGTATTGTTGCCTAAACATAAGGTTTGTTTTGTTGCCTAAACCTAACTGTTCATATATTTAAGCCCAACCACGATGTTTTTCCAAAAACGTACTAAGTGGTTTGTTGCTTATGTAATGTCGTCCACGAAAAGAAAGTCGTTCTGAGCGACACGAAAAATACGGACAGTTCGTGTCTCTGTACACA
Source organism: Pholis gunnellus (assembly GCF_910591455.1). Classification (NCBI taxonomy): domain Eukaryota; kingdom Metazoa; phylum Chordata; class Actinopteri; order Perciformes; family Pholidae; genus Pholis; species Pholis gunnellus. The sequence goes on along the minus strand of NC_136536.1, from coordinate 21,241,062 downwards.
AAACCAATAGATTGCATTTCATGACTGTGTTGATTTAGAAAAAAAAACACCTTTATTGGTTTAATAATGTAAATAGTTGTGTTAAACCATGAATGAATTATTAAAACCCTTTTAATTACAAATGCATGCATCTGAGCACCCGTGGAGCTGCTGCACGTTTGGCTAACAGGGACGTGGACTCATGTAATATGTAATATATGAAAGGTTCAACACACCTTTACTCATGCACCTGCTGGCAGATCAACAGAAGACGAGTCTCGTCTCCACATGAATGAAGGTATAAAAACGCTTGCTCTCTCCTGATAGAGGCTTAATCAAATCGCACCAAAGACGTAGCGCTGCAGTCTTTCTGCCCTGCAGATATGCCTCAGGAATTCCTGTTATTTGTTTTGATGCTTTATGACGCTTGCCACGGGTACCCGATTCTTCAAGGCAACACGGACAACACAATCCATATGTCCGATCCCCATTATGGAGACTAACAAATGCTCAATGTCAAAAACTCTTTGGAATTGTCATCATTGTCCGTCTCGCCCCACTAGGCACAGACAAGTCCTTGACTTGTGCAATGTTTCTGTCGGGGAGGCTCATGCTGCGAATTTGTGACCCTGAGTCCACCGGGGACAGCTGATCGCGACTGTGTGCACTTTATCCCTGTGAGTAGCACTCTCCTAAAGATGTTCTGACATGGTCTGATGATTCTGCGGGGCTGTTTGGACTGTCCGAACTGGAAGACTTTTAAAAAGAAAAGAAAACTTGCAGAGGTATTGATGACCTCAGAGATGTCGTTGTCAGTTCTGTGGCGCCACTTTTTTACCGATGCATCTATCACTAAAAACACTGCGAAAAGACTTTCCATATGCCGTGGTCAGAGCGGAAGGTGAAACAGAAATTAAGAAGTGAAGAGCAACATCAAAAAAGACAGATAATGAATATGGGTTGAATAGCAAAGACTCTGGATTGAAAAACAACAACAGAGCTGCAGAAACATCCAAGAGAGAAGATAACGATAGCGGCATCTCTCATTATGAACACAGGATCTGAGGTTTGATGGCCACAGTATTAATGATGTTACCTTTGACCCTAAAATGTTGCCCGGAAATAAGTCAATGCAGCACGTTGCTTGTTACACGTGTGGAGCCATTAGGGACTAGTTTAACACATTTCCGGATGTTTCTCACCCGGCAGAAGGTGCCAAGGTGGTCTGATGTCATACCTGTTGCTAACAGCAACCACACAGATGTATTAGATTAATTGTGGAGCAGAAGCCTTGACATCTCCAGTCAGGAGTTATGAAATAGTGATGCCGGGCGCTGCAGGTGGGAGGAGATGAACAGGTTTTGATAGCTGGAACGGACATGCAGTATATTTCAGCGACGCAATATGTTCCATTTTTCTTTTCATATCATTTGATTCTTTGAATGGAGTGCGTTTAAATGTCATTGAATTAATTAGTTCTTATTCAGTGGTGCTCCAATAGCTACTGCATTAGAAAATGTGTGTCTTTGGTGTGAGATGTTGTTACTTACATGATCATTCTGGGACAAATAAATACATTTGAAGGACATTACATATTGAGAGGACAAAGAGGCACAATGTATTGTTCAAGAAGTTTATCTATGTCTGTGTGACCAGCAGCTGCTAACATCTCCACATTGAACCGATTAGCAGAGGTTCTTTTATATGCCCGACATGCTTAATTGGAAATAGTGAATACCTTTTAACCCAAATGACCTCATGACCGCAACAATTTTATAATAATAATATTTTCACTTCCTGTTTACAATTTGAGCCCAAAAACTTTAAAGATGTTCAATTCTGTGTTTCTCACAATTTGAAACCCCATTTCCCATCAACACTGTTTTTCCCGAGGGGAAGGTAGTTGTGCCGTTCGCTGCTAAAGGCTAGTTGCTGACTCTGTCGGCTGTTCGGCTGGACAGGTAGCGCACAGCGAGCCTGTCAGAGCTGTCTCGCTGAGAAACAGCTTGGATGAGAATGAGCCAGAACAATTAAGTTGCGGGCTGTAAAACCAAAGCAATTAGATAAAAAACGCTAAAACGTTTCATTGAGCTGAGGGGAATTTTTGCAGTCAGGTGCGAATTCTCCCTTTCCCATTACACACGCTGATTTCACCTATTAATATGAATTAGCTTTTGAAAATGATTGATTAGTGTTGCTTATAAGTGTATGGATCCAGCCAATTTTTCCATGTGCAACAAGTAACACACAATTGGCGGCAACATTCTCCGAAAATATTATTTAAGAGAAAAGAAATCAGTGGAGTCCGCTCCAGATGCACCAAATGTTCTTAACCATCCAAATGTGCTCTTGCAGATGAATGATGAATCCCACTTGATCATAAACGAGAGGCACGTGGCCCCCATTTAGTTTATGTTGCTCAAGTAAAAAAATGTAAAAACCCTGAGTTGGATAAACAATTTGTGGACTGTGACAACACGATGTTTTTCTCTCTTATCTTGGTAAGAGTGCTCTCAAACACTCTTTACCGAAAAGAAGTTCAAAAATAAGAACGGAATTGGAGAATCCTTGATAATTCAGAGGAAGTATGTTCGACATATATATCGCTTCCTGCATGGGGCCCAATGTTGCAATCTTGCAATTCATATTTATATGAATTTATTTGTTATCAAAGTGCTGCCTCACCAACTTGGGAATCCTGTATATATTATTTGTATTGTCAGAACTACCCCCACTTATTTTTCTATATGATGAAATCGAGCAGCTGGCTCATATTTAACGAGAGGATAGTGGAATATGGTCTCTGCTTACCTGCAACCTCTAAAATCCATTATTAACAAGGAAGCAGCCAGCCTCATGCTCCCTCAAACTGCCCCCTGGACATGTCATTATTTACCCAATTATATCGAGACTGCATTTTTTTTTACAACGCTATATCCACAGCTTTCGAAACCAAGCCCTGTTTAATGATGTATGACAGTGTGTCTGGTTTGCCTCCCCCTATGGTCTCCTGATTGGCAGACAAGCACTTGACACAACACCAAGAGGACAAACACTCCTGCACATCTTTTTCAGTCAATTCACAGTTGTTGTTGTTTTTTCTCCCCACCCCAAAAAAACACCTAAAAACATTCTCTATATGTTTCTTCGTGGGTGCGACACAAGTGTGATCGAGAGGAAGGTTTACTTGTGATCACACGTAAGTGGATGGCAGAGCGCGAGTGTGTGTTTAAGGTTTATGTGTTCTCTCTTATTGTAGGTGGTCGCACTGAGGAATGGCTTAGACACACACACACACACACACACACACACACACACACACACACACACACACACACACACACACACACACACACACACACACACACACACACACACAATGCTCTGGGCATTGATGAGCGTTTCAGATTTTGTCTTGATCTAGTCAAACAGCTAATCATGTAAGGCTTTACTTTGTTAAAGTGCCATTTCAGGCGAATATGCAAAATGATATTTCTGGAATAAAAAGCCCCCTGGGAGGAATGGCTGTGCGATTTCCACTCTGGCCTTCTAAATTTGTGTGGGCTGGCTTAATTGGGGCTAAGTCTTATCAAAACCTTGTAGTATTTTTCCAGCCTAACTAGGGGTTGCCATGGCAACGTGCCAGTAGGTAACAGAGGTCTTCAACACAATTGGAGAAATAGAAAAAATATCTTACAAGCTGGAGACACAGGAGCAACTTCCAAGAGCGGCTAATGAGCATTTCGTCAACTTGTGGAAAACACATTATGTAAAAGCACACAGTCTGAGGTCTGTATGACAAATGTCAATGCTTTCAAACATATTTTTATTTATCTGTTAGTCTCATCCCTAGTAATAGGGAATGTTTCAAGTGACCAAAAGTAAAACAAAAGCCACACCTTTCCCCCAAGATGCACCACGTATAAATGTACCTTTATTGTGAAATAGCACGTGGACATCCTGTTTCAAAATAAAAAAAACAGTGTTCGCAACAGAATAACTGCCTGTACGCTGGTAGTCTTTCATTTTAAAGCTGCAGCGCACACATTTCTCGAGAACCCCTCCCCTAGCCCGCCGCAACTTCCCACAACGAAGCCCGTCGCATAATCCGACAAAACTTTCCAGATATTTCTTTAGCTTCAACACATGTTGGCCAATGCAATTTTCTCTTCGAGGACTTTATTGAGTCAGAAGTATTGGATTTTGACTCAGGGGCTCAGACTTGTCAAACATCATATTGCACTTTGTGGTTAGATCTCGCCGCACATATCGGATCTTTAGGCAAACAGCAACAACCGCCGCAGAGCTTTAAAGAAATCCGAGCGGTAACAGTGGAAAGTTTTGCTCCGTGTGTTCGTGCACAGAGGATCGGCCCACAGCCGAGATGTAACTTTCATTGTTGAGAGTCCTTTGTCCCGTCCACTGGCGAATTATTGAACATGTCATCAGGTATGCAAACATAATCAGATTACAAGGTGCGTCCATTGAAATATCTGATCATTACTGCTTTCGCCCATCAGGTCCACTGCTGTCATGGAGGTAAGAAGGCATTTTAGAGAGGGATTATAAGCTATGATTTATACTCTCTAAACCAAAAATCATTGAAAAGTGCACAAACATTTTTAAAAAAGTCACAAACATGGGTTTGCCTTTCAGCAAGAATAGCCTACCTCCTTCCAGCAGTAGAACATGTTTGAAGAATGTTAAAACAGCAGCAAATGTCAACTTTTATTGTCAATCTCTCAGAATCAAAGAGTAAAGGCGCTGTTGGAACAACACGTTTGTATTTCTCATTCAGCAGTCCTTAAGGGAGTATGAGTAATAGCTGCAATAGACCAGAATGCAATACGGCCGCAGGAGATTTTGTTCGAGGAAGTGGCACGACTATTCTGTCTGTGTAGTACTTGAGGCATCGCTGGCGTCACTTGCGTGTCGCCTATGCTGTGTTTCTAACCTGAGTGACCACATGTGACATACAGTCAAGCCATTTCTGATTGAACTAACTGCACTGAGTATGCACTGCATTAGTCCTGAGGATCTGATGATGGATGTTTAAATGGAAAACTGAGCACTCAGTGGGGCTCCACAGTGGATGCATGCACACGCGGTTAGATCGTGTGGGAACGATAGATGGCAGCCTTGCCTTCGGTTTACGCACGCACACACACACACACACACACACACACACACACACACACACACACACAAACATGCCGTCTTACAGCACAGTGCTCACTGAGATATATGTTTCTTTCATAGAGCTATAATTTCATTTTTCTTTTACCCAACACAGTCGGGCTTAAAATGTCCAAATAAACAGTTGAAACCTGGACAAAGAGGGATAAGAGAATGTTTGAAAAGGAATTAAAATAGATTAATCTCAAGAAAGAAATGAGGATTCGTCCAAAGCTGATTAACAGAAGTTATTATCCATCCCAAACTACCGAGACATGCACACTACGTGTCTAAGAGGCAACCTGGAGGCAACAGCAGGTAATTAATCCGACAAGGTTAAATTCCACGAGGACGTGACTGAGAATAAAACCTTGACTTGTAACTGTGAATTGATCTATTTTGAATTGTATTTCTCTCAAGCATGCGATAGTTTTTATTGTGTTTTTTTCTTCACATCTGGATCTGATCACATCCCTTGTTACAAACCACACATTATTCATATTGACTTCAGAAATGGTGCACCGGGCTGCCAAAGGAGGGGAGGAATGCGTGGACGAGGGTAGTGTTTGAGGAGATGGAGAAAGGAGGAAAGAGAGGTAAAGGGTGGAATGGGGACAGGAGGAGGATGTGGAGGTGACAAGGAGATAGGAGAAGAGAAAGCTGTAGGAAAAGAGAGGAGAGGAAGGTAGGGGAAATGTAAAGTTAGCATGGATAGAAGAAAAGGAGAAATGCAGAGGAGAAGGAAGGACGTGTCCAGATGAGTAATCGTAGGAAAGGAGGTGCAAAAACAGAGAAGAAGGAGAGGAAAGGTGGTAAGAAAGGAATGAAGGTGTTGATGAGGAGGAGCAGAGCAACAAGAGGTTCTGAAAGAGAGAAGCAGGTGCAGTAGAAGGAGAAGCAGATGCAGATGAAAAAGGAAGTGTAGCAGAAGGAAGGAGCTGCAAGAGAATAATAGAAAGAAGGTGCACAATAGAAGAAAGTAAAATGGAGAAATGGGAGAGAGAGGGGGAGAGGAAAACAAGTAACTAAGGAAAGAAAGAAAGGAGGTGGAGGTGCAGAGGCGAGCAGACCAGATGCCAGTTATACAGCAGTGCTCCACTAATCTGTGTCTGTCATGCTCCGCATATGAAACACCAAGTGATGACCGCTGTGATTCACTACTGCTGGCTACAAACCAGCCACTGGCCACCGCGCGCACACGTGCGTGTGTGTGCGTGTGTTTGTTTGTGTGTTTGTTTGTGTGTGACTTTCCATTCAGTGCGGAGGGCTCCTTTTAATCGCAGATTCGCTTTGACATGATTCATGACGACCTGCCTCCAGGGGGGGCACAAGGGACACACACACACACATACATATTCACAAACCTTTAAATGCTTGTGAGTGCACAAAACGAGATTAGAATTTGACATAAAATTGAAATCCTGCAGGAATACAACGTGGTTTGGGGTCCGTGAGCGTACACACACACACACACAGACACACAAAAAAGGAGAAAGACGTCTCCCCCTCGTGTGAATCCAACATGGCCACTCATGCACAGGTGTGTGCGTCCGTGTTGCTTTCTGTCTGTGGTTTAATAAAGCGAACAACGATACACACACGGATGTAGAATGCGTGTATTGGGGAGGAAACAGTGCTGTCATCTCACATCTACGTCCACAGCATTGGACCCCGAGCTACCCAGCCAAGTAGCCACTAATGGAGGCTTGACTGACAGGTAGGGACACGCGGACTATCCCTGTGACTCACTCCTCCAAAGCTGTGTGAGTGTGTGTGTGTGTGTGTGCATGACCCTTTGTCTAATAGAGGCAGTGGTAGCAGGTAGAGAAGAAGAAAAGATGAGCTGCGTCAGTGGAGGAACAAATATAGTTGAATGCACTTTGATGTAAATGAACATATAATGTGAAGAAATAAAAATAATTGTAAAATGTATTTCATTTCCAAGTAAATGAAGATTTCTCTACTTGCAAGTGATCTTCGGTGCTTCGTCGTCGCTGTAGTAACATAGATGTCCTTGGCGAAACGTCTATTACATTCTCACTGGCAGGGAATCATTACAGTGTATGAAGAAAATGGAGGTGTGAATAGAAAATCCGTTTTTTTAAAGCCATTTTCCTTGCAAATAACAAAGCCAGATCAAAGTGTCTTTTGTACATGTAACAAAAAAAAAAAGCTCAAGGCTTCACAGTGTTGGCCTCACAGTTCTCTGTAACCATCGGCAGAAAGGCAAATGAAAGGGAACAATTGCAATGCATAACTTGATGTGCAATTTAATTAAAGGTACGGCAAGCAGGAGGTTTCTGACTACATAACATAGATAGAGTAATAAATACCAATGTGTCAGTGAATACTTTTAAATACTGTAAAGTGTCTTTGTGATTTGCAGCAGAAAGGACCATTGCTGTGATGTCTGTTTAAATTATTACAAACCAGAATTGTCTTCCCTTGGCATGCAAGTCTTTACACTGTAAAAAGTTGTTCTTGTAAAGTTTTGCAGGAACAACTCACTGGCGGCATGAAACATAAATGTGAACAACAAATCTCAGGCTCATGGGTCTAGTAGTATGCGAGTTTAGCTGCGGACAGACGGCATACACACAACTGAGCGCATGATCCCCTCCAGGTGTATTAACAAGAGAAGGCAAGATGCTCCTCGCCTGGGAAAGGCAGCATCTGCTAAGTTTGCAGTTTCATTTTATAGCTGCATCTGACTAAAAAATATACATAACAGTGCTCAAGTCTGTGTGGAAGACATTTGTAACGCCTTAAATTTACATGGTTTTCATTTGAGACTTCGTCGGGTAGCTTTACGTCATTAAATAACTGGCTGTATGAGGCAGCAACGGTTCTCTCAGGTGCTTCTTGCATGAATCTGAACAGGATGCAAAAGATTAAACCACCCAAAGTGATGTGGTTGGGATTTGGCTGAGAGCAAATGCATCAATAAACGGCAGAACCAGGCAATCAGAGAACACAAGTTTGCAATTATAATATTAGCACTGTTCTGATCAAGTGTCCCAGTAAGCCATTACAGTGTGACTGTGGGCCAGGATGCACAACACCAGGCATGTTCCTGCGTCCATGTCCAGACAGGAATTACGAACAGTATGATGATCAGCCTTCTTCCGTATTCTCCATATTTCCTGAAGGCAACGTGTTTGAAGGTCCTCAGCCTTCTTTGCTATGCTGTCACTCATGATTACACGCCCCTCTCAGTTGATGCCACGCCCTTAAGTCTGAAACTGAAAAAATACGATTTGAAAGTCAAAAAAGATCTGAAACTGAAAAAAAGTTCAAAATTTCAAAATGTATATGACAGTGAAAAATGTAAATAAATATATGACCTTTCAGTTTTTGAAATGATCAAACTGGCCTGGATTTTGCTCCATATGAGACTCTTATAAGTCATCATCATAGCATTGCATTGTGAGATTGCGTGCAGAAGGTAGCCATGGACACTATTTTTGTTCCACTGAGGGATTTATTTAAGGGCCCTATCCAGAACATAAACTTGACACTCAAATAGTAGCAAACAGTACTACGGGCACAATACGCACAAAACGGCAATGGAAGCGATTTCGGACACAGTTCATGAAGAACACACTTCATATTAATCATGAATATAAGAAACCGCTGTAGCTGTTTGTAGCAGAGGGCATGGTGTACCTCTGGCCACGCCCTAATTAGTGATGTCACAGCAGGTGTTTCCAATCAGCTATCAAGTCCAAAAAAACCCCACTTATTGTGATACCTGGACTGAAAGCTGCCCGCTCTGCCGCACACAGACACAAGTTCCAATGCTCAGAATGCCTCAGAAATGAAACATCACTAAGGCTGCTTACAGTTTGAGTAGAAGTCCCAAAACAGCACCAGCAAAGTCATTTCTTTCATGCTGCCTTCCAGAGGCAGTGGGAGCTCGGCAGCCATCTTTTATTTACCAGACAAGAGCTGTGATGGGAGGGTTTGGATTGAAGTGGAGAAGAAAAGCCCCTTCATCTAACGCGGAGGAAGATGTCTTTGGGCTGAGTGCAGAAACACAATAGTGTGAAAGAAACTGTGGAGATAAAATCAGGGTACAGAGGAAATGGACAGTTCTGCACGAAAAGTTGGGAATGTTAGCTGTTTGTCAACCAGCTTAATTAGTATGCATGGTATACACTTATATCAGTATTATAAAGTATCATTTATTGGTAGATAATATTAAGAAGTCAGGGGAGTGCAGCAAACTCAATGCTTCATGTCATTCAAGGGAAGGAGATGGCAGAAATGAAGGGTTTCTTACTGTCTTTACGCCAACATTTCTGCTACACTAACAACCTCACTGGTGTGTGTGTGTGTGTGTGTGTGTGTGTGTGTGTGTGTGTGTGTGTGTGTGTGTGTGTGTGTGTGTGTGTGTGTGTGTGTGTGTGTGTGTGTGTGTGTGTGTGTGTGTGCCTTGTATGTGTTGCCTGGTGTGATCTGACCAAGTCCAGCTCGTGGTTACAGCTTTGAAGAGCAGTCTAATAATGCATCCTCTTGTTCTGGGCCTCGCAGCTGCCGTCGTGTTTGCTTTGGCAGTCAGAGCCGCGAGGTCTCCACTGTCCCAATGTCACACAGTGTGTGCTTTTTTAAACCCCTGCCTCCAATTGCTGGATGGTCGGTGATGGGGTTGGCACAAGGGTATGGCAGCTATGTTAAGACTTAGAATTTTAGCTTAAAGTAAAAGTTAAAAAGTTTTTTTTTTTGGCATTCTCTGACTTCCAAAATCCTGTGGCCTCTCTTGGAAAGTCGTTCTCAGTGCTGAGCTTGCTACAGTTCGCCTTTCCTTCCATCTTTCCCTCCTCTCAACCGTTTCCTGCACTAATTTGGGGGTCACTCTGGTGTAAATGAGAGCATTGTTCCAGAAGAGGAAGACAGGCTTTGCAGAAAGGATTATCTGTTGGAGTCGAGCTGTGAGATTCAGTTCCTTCTGGATTATGAGCCGGTCAGCGAGCTGCATCGCTAAGCTTGTTATTATTGTTTTGGGAGAAGGAGACCGAGTTCTGAGGGGAAAACGCAGAGGGAAGAAGGAAATGAGGGGGATCTAAAGTGGGAAGGGCGGAGAGGGAGGACAGACAGACAAATGGAAGGAGAGTGTGTGTAAAAGTCCAGGCCAAATATTTAATGATTCACTTTATTTGTAAGGAAGGACAAAGATGAGTAACAGCCGAGCGATAGAAAACCCCTGCATCTGCACAAACCAGCGTCTGGCACAGGTTCTAATGGGGAGGAGCACAGAGTGCTTCGATGTGATTTTTTCCCCACATGGAAAACTGGGCTAAGAAACCTGAGGAAATAGCTCAGTTATGTCCTACTGAGCAGTAGACAGACGCAGACAGACGCTCAGTCAGTCAGTCAGTCAGTCGAGAACATGTCTCCACGACGGGTGAAGAGATGCTGGACCCTGCAATCTTTCTTTTCCGAAACGGTCGTGTGTGACTTTTAAAAAAACACTTTAAAAGGACCAGACAATGGCAGCAGCCTATACTGACCGTCTCTAAATATAGCAGCATCTTCCATACATTGCATATTCTGGAGGTGGTGGTAGTTTTTGTCATTGTCTTTTCACACGTTTTCTTGACGGTTATTACTGATACACTGGCTCTAAAGCAGGTACTTCTACTGGCAGGTGCACAGGGCGTGGAGAGAAGGGATAACCACACATTGGGTGAATTTTAATGAAATAATTTAGACACCACTCACTCTGAAACGATCAAAGGTGCTGAATTCCAAAATGAGAGCATTAATATAACAGCAAGCACCTATTAGCTATGCCGCCAGCTCAGCCGTCGTCATGTTGAGAAACGTGTCTCATTCAGCCACCTGTGGAATCATGCATCGCATGCTCCGTATTAGTCAAACGGTATCTCACACTGTCAAATAATCTCATTCTCGAAAGTTGATTTAGGTCTTCGCCCTGTTGCACTTATAGAAGCAGCTTGGCGCAGTTAAGTGATGATATGTCTCTGCCAATAATGTTAGCGAATGTTCACGGTTCTTTGAAGGAAATCAGCAACAGAATTTTAGACTAAGATGGATCCACAATCCACCTGAAAATGGACAAGAAGCAGCAGCAAATCTGCTGGGCCGAACCACAAAAACATGAAGGCCAGCACGCTGGATGAGATATGGGTACAATAACATCCTCAAGGGCTGTGGATTTAACATTTAGTCTGCTGTTTATAGGCTATCAGTAGGATTTAGTTCAGGATTGATGTAGGCTATCAACCATAACTCTTCCCCTAGATGTTGTAACATTACTATGTTAAAGCTGTGGCTGCATTTCATTAAAGAAGACGGTGAATCCAGCTTCTGATGATCAGGCTGCTCTGCTGTGGAGAGCACGGGTAGCTGCAAAAATGCCATGTGGGCATGAATTACCAGAGTTCAATAATAACAATTCTAATGATTATAAGAGAAGAAGAAATAAATATTGAAAACATTCCAAAGTAAAATTGGTTAATGTCATTTATGTGCACTTAATAGTTGCTGGCTGACTGGACTGCTGGTTGATTCCTCTTCCCATCTCCCGTCCCTTCAGCCTGTCAGCATTTTGAACGGGGCTGCTTCAGGTACTGTACTCTGCTGACACTGATGGTTGCACCGTGCACATCCCAGGCACTCAGGCTGAAAACTCAACCTGGCATTTTCCTGGAGCTGGATCGGAGACGGGGGAGACGGAGCACTCTCGCACTGACAGGCAGGTCCAGAGCTTTGCTCATGACACAGTCATATCAAGGAAAACCAGTGGGCGTAAAAATCCTAGAGGATCTAATGCCGCTTGGAAACAATTACCGCAGACTGCATTCTCGGTCTTCCCTCTAAAACCACCACCCAGAATCAGAGAGTATGCTGATTTTCATTCACCATTTAGAATGCCTTTCTTTCCCGGTTGAAGGTGTGTGAAATCATCTAGTTGGATGGTTGGAATGAAAGCCTGCAGGCTGCTCGATGGCATGGACCCGGACACCCCTGGCCACGAGGAAACATTCTCTCATAAAAGTGTTCAGTTTGATTTATAACTTCATCTGTGGTCTTTTGGGTGCGCATATCTGCTGGTTTGACAAGTACCTCAAACTTAAACATATAGCTTCACTCAGGGCTCCCCTGTTGCTCAATTCTGCCCAATAGGAGGATTTGTACGAGTCATCTGTCCACATTTGTCTCCTTTTACCTTCTCCTGTTTTCCACCTTTTTTAATCAGCCAATCCCCGATGTTTATCTCCGGCCTGGGCGATGTCCTCACTTCACACGTTCTCTCTTCTCATGTTCCACCCTCCCCCCCCCCCCCCCCCCCGTCGTCCTCTCTTGTGTTCTTCCTTCTCCAGCCCACCGTCTCTCTGGTGTTAATCACAGCATCTCCGTCTCGCCACGGGGGAAATCTCCATCGTTACTCCTCTCTTCATCAGGTATGAATGCAGGATAGGGTTAAGGGAAAAGGGTAGGAGATCCTGAGCTGCCAAGAATGGATAGCAGGGTAGCATGGAAAGGACGCAGAGTTGTACGGTGCTCAGTAGTGTTTTGTCCTCCGCTGGTAGGCATTAGCATTCTAGTAGGGACAGAAGACAGGAAGGTGCAGAGGGATGAAAGCATAGGAAAGGAGTTTCAAGGTGGGAAGGAAGGGTTGAATGAGTGAAGGGAAAGCGGATAAATGTAATAAAAAGGATGGTCGAGGTAGATTAAGGTAGAAAATGAAAGTTTAAGGGTTCCGGCCTGGACTCAGCCAAAAGAACAGCTCAGTGTGAGCTCACAGCCACCAAGCCCCCTCGCTGAACCTTTTGCTTGTGTGTAAGGAATTACTGGATTGATGTATCATCAAAAGCCTAAAATAATAACTTAATTCTTTAGTGCGGTTAAGCTTTTATTTTTTATTTATTTATTTGGCAGTTAGGAGTGAAAATGGGTGTTGTGAAAACTAAATCCTTGTGCCTCAACTCCTTTTCAGGAAAGCATGTTAAATTGTAGATCATGTCCTTAAAGCTACTACGAGGAACTTTCATTTAGGGTTGATTTTGGCGATCCCTGTGGACAAAAGCGATAGTATATCCAAGCATCAGATTCCCTTCAGAAAACCTCATTTTACCGTAGCAGGGTCTGACACTCTGCCTAGCTCAGTCCTGGTTCTCCAGTCCCTCCCTTCCCTCCAGCGGGCCCAGCAGTATTGTCTGCCGGGCACGGAGCTCTTCACCTTCTGCCGGGGTTCCAACTGCGGGGTGAAGGCGGCAGCGAAGCCGGATCTGTTAGTGGTGTGCAGGTCGCTGCCAGTGGCTCCGATGGAGTCTGAGCTGAAGGAGTTTCTAGTGATTTTGTCTGATTTTGCTCGAAAACCAACCCGGTGGCACAGATAACAAGCATTAAGAATAACCATGGAGAAACTGACTGACTGAACCTTCTCACTGATGGTCATGTTTACTTATAGAGGTCATATAGGAGGCTTCAGTATTAAATTGAGACTACTTTATCATAGTTATTTAAAAGTTCCCCACAGAACCCACAAATATATGAAAATGTCTTCAAATCCTTATACATTCTCATGTCCAGCGAGAGTTGTTTAAAAATGGCAAAGTGGACTGCATTTCCATGGCACTTTTCAACCTTAACAGATGAAGCTCTTTACAGTTTTGCCTCTGTTCCACCCATTCACATGTCTCATCTGGACATGTGAACAGGGGCCGGGAATCAAACTGCCAAACCTCTAATTAATGGATGACCTGCTCTACCTCCACAGCTGCCCCAATTTACAGCTGTGTGGTTTGCCCTGTGCTTAATTTAAATGTGTGTTGAAGGAGCTTAGCTTGCATCATGTTTCCACAGTCTGTAGCTGTGGCGTTGTCTCACTGAGGAACACATTTGTCTTACCTTGGCGACCGTTACAAGGCTTTCTTCAAATGGACTGTTTTTGGTGTAAAATAAGTGGCTCTGGCATCGTCTCTCTTGTGCCGGCTGGCATACCTTCTCGAGAATTTACTGTAAAAGCCCTCAGACAAGGGCTGCTTTCCTCTCGAGGGTCTCCTCATTAGCTCCGTCATTACTGCCTCCCTTGTGATTTATCATGTACTTGCCTGCTTGGCTGCTTGTTTTGAAATGGTGACATCCCTGATATAATTCAATACATAGTAATGGAATCAGACAATAGGCTAGATGACTTTTTAGGTGTTTAATCCTAAGAAATAAAAAAATCCCTCCCCTAAAAATCTCCCAAATGTATGTCAAAAGTGTGAGTTGCAAACCTCTTTTACCCCTTTTGAGCTTTTTGTTCTCTGATATGTATGTCCACGAAAAAAGTGGAGTCAGTCTGAATACAGGGGAGTTGTTTGAGTGAACAAGATGCAGTTCTCAAAAATCTAAAAAGAGCAAGCAGTAAGTAACTCCCTGCAGACAGGAGGTATAAATATGTAGTTTGTAGCTATTCATCTTTTACCTGGTAACAATATCGGCGTACAACAGAAGTAAATTGAGCAGCAGTTGGCTACATGGATACAAATAACATGGGAATACGGTTTGATGTACGTTTTCAACCAGTAAAGTTTCAGCCCAGGCATGGTGTATGTACTATATTCCAATATGTATCGGCTGTTGGGATTGAGTCGACGCTTTCCTAATGCCTTTATTTAGCACAGCTTTGAGGATTTGGTTTCTGATCCCAAAAAGAAACGGAGACAGAACCTGTGATACAGATAGAGGAGGGAGAAGGGCAGTCGGCTTCCTCGGGTCAGGACTCTTATATAAGGATGACGTCTCTCCTCACAGTTGATGTGGACGGACACGTGTCAATCACAGTTGTTTCAGCTGCTCAAGGTGTTTAGAATTCTGCTTCACCGTGCCTCAACATTACCCATGCACACTTGAGGTCGAGCCCACGTCCTACCGTGTCTAACAACGCTATTACGGTAAATATGAAGCTACCATAAGCAGTTTAATAGTTTAGCTTAAACTGTAAACTGGGTGGAACAGCCGGCCTTTCTCCGTTTGAAGGTGACAATCTTGTTTGTACAAAAACCAAGTGAAAAGTGCAAAAGAAAATGAAAAATGCCAGTTTACTGTGTTGTGTGTGTGTGTGTGGGGGGGGGGGGGGTTATACGCAAGACTATTTATTGGCTTGGATGAGTTGCCAGGCAACCAGCAGTATCTCCAGAAAGTTCCTGGTCCCGGCCAAGAAAAAGCCCAGCACATAACCCGCTGTTCGTGGTTGAATCGTTCTTTCTTTCTACTCTTTTTAGGGTTTTGTACTGATTAAACAAATAACATGCTAATTAGTTTGCTTTGAGGGTTGCTGGTAGCCAGATTTTGATACCTCAGGACAAAGTCAGGCTAGCGGTTTCCCCCTGTTCACAGCCTCTATGCTAAGCTGAGCTGACCAGCTGCTCGCAGTAGCTTCATATTTACCGTTCAGACATGAGAGTGGCATCAATCTTGTCATCCGGCAAGAAAGTGAACAGACGAAGCGCGTTTTCCCCAAAATAAAACTACTCCTTCACCTCAGAGGGTTGAACTGACTGTACAGTTTGGCAGAACAAATTAAGCTTACGTCCATGGAGTCCAAACAACGAGTGGAAAACAGTAAACTGCGATATATCAGGATTCTGCTGATGCTGCAGCCTGTGCTGTTTTGTTGCCGGCTGAAAGCTTAAGGGCCTCGCTCGCAGTCGCTGCACAGCCTGTCTGCAGCCCCAGCTGGCCAGAACTGAGCCTGACCCACATCATCAGATACACGGGATGAATAATGAATAGCACGGACAGCCAACTAGCCATCAACGGGGATGGAAGAAACCTTTACGCCCGTCAAAGCGCCCTGTCAGCCAGTCAGCCCGCGTGGCAGCTGGCCACCGAATCAACAAGAGAGCCTGTTGGTCAAACATCCAGTCAGTTAGTCAGCCGTGCAGCCTTGACCTGAGCCAGCCAGTGACACGGCCTTCCACCTAATCAGCTAGCCAACCAGCCACACACAGTCAGCCCCGCAGTCATGCCCACACTTGTTTTCCCAAGGGCCACCGTGACCCCCAATCGTCGTCCCTTCACTTTTTTTTCTCCTCCCTGTCCTCCCTCACTTGTATGCATTGTCCCCCCCATCCATCTCGCCCTCCCCTTCTTCCTCTTCCTCATGTGTAAAAAGGGCAGGCCTGTCAGAATAGTTTAGCCAACAATGCGTTGTTTTCTCTGAGGCACAGACAGGGTCAACTGACCCCGACTGTGAATTTACTGTCGGGAAGGAGAAGGGAGAGATTCATAGCAGAAAAGATCCAACAGTGGCTGAGTGTTTGACAATTCAGATTTTATTTTTTTTGTGATTAATTAAAGGCCTCGGAACCCAACCGTTCAAGTTGTAATGTAGGAATGAAATCGCACAGACAGAAACAAGCAGAAAATGTTAGAATTGGATAAAAAGAATCAGAAATATACATTTATTTGAAGCCTAAAGAGCTCCTCTGAGTTGGCGGCTAAAGGCTAAGGTCGAGACGACAACATGCTCACAACAACAATGCCCCCATGTTGATTTTTTGCAGGATAGTGTTCACCATGTTCACAGTCTTGGTTTAGCATGTTAGCATGCATGCTAACATTTGCTTAGCACTAAACACAAAGTGCCACTCATGCTGATGGGTATGTCATTCGTTTTGTTTGGTATTTGGTCGAACTATTGGAGCAATTCAAAACTTCCATTGGAAAATCACAATAATTAAGCTGCAGTATTCAGTGAACTGCTGCTGTGGAGCATTTGACACATTTAGATTCATATCACAACATAAAGGTTTTTCAGCATTACAGAATAGTTTTCTCCACTTTGGAGCATCGGAAACGGGATTCTGCTGCTGAAGAACAACACTCTCTCTTTTTCTTTGTTGTAAAAAATGTACAAAATCCTCCGCAGTATGATTTGTCACATAAAAGAAGAATAGCAACTGTCATATCACTCAGGTGTCAGAATACTTTCCTCAAGTGAGAGCACAGCTTCTGGTGATGGCTTTAAAGTTGTTACGTCACAATTCCAGAAATTGTTTTTACAGTGATGAAAAATAGCACACAGTGCAAACACGGCTGCGTGGCACAATTCCCTGCATGTCCAATGTGCAATTGATTCTGTGCACCGGGCCGTGTCGGGGTGCTAACCCAAGCGCAAATCAAGCACGTCCTGGTTAAATTGTATAAGAGGCTGAGCTGCCTTTTGGGCAAATTAAGCCCCTCTGGCGCCCTGCTGCCGACTGCCCCAATCCTTCGCTGCCTTGTTCACACTGTACCCTCCCTGTCTCCCCTTTCTCTCCGTCTCCCGCCCTCCTTCCTTCATGCTCCCCTTCCCTCCGTCCTCGTACCGTATGTACTCACACAGTGGAGCTGAGCCAAGCAGTGCTGGCCAAGGCCCGCATGCTTGCCGTGATAGTAGCGGCTTTAATAAAAACACCGTTTGGGGGATGAGAATTGAATTTCATACTTGGACGCCCCGACACTACATGTGTTTCTTTTTAATAAAGAAAGGAGAGCGAGCAGAGTGAGTGAGTGAGTGAGGGAGGGAGAGAGCAGAGCGGTGCGGAGCGGAGCCACTCGGCCAAAAGGAGATAGGCCGAGGCTTTTCTCATTTCTCCTCACATTCTTGCTTCCTTAAGCTCAGCTGTGTGCTTGCTGTTCCATGGGGGGGGGGGGGGGGGGGGGGGACATCTGGCTTGTCAATCAGAGCCCTTCCACACCTTTCCAAGATAAGGTTGAGTGTTCACGGTTTGTTTCCTCTCTCTGTCGCTTATTATTCGCCAGAATGAGTCACAACGACATTAATAATCAGCAAATGCCTTCTTTGCCTTTCTCCGTCGCACACATTATTCAGTCAACTTGTATCAAAGTCGCATTTTACTTCGACAGTCCTGGCTTTGTTAACTTTGTGGTCTACAGAGATAGCCAGCACTGCGCAACAGTCACAGGAGTAGAGGTGGGATTTAGTAATTACTTTGCTAATAGGAATATTTCTTTGTTCCGCTCTATTTAAAGATGTGACTCGTCGTCACATAGTTTGTTCTCCAAGCTTAGCAAAAGCACCGCCGTTACAATGCCCATATCAGAAATGATCAAATTCAAAACATTTTTGTTTAATTCAGTTAAAAACTAGGCCTTTATTTAAATGCTGTTTGTTGGCCAATAGCTCAGCAACCACCTATCAGCAAAGCAGTATTCATATCATGCTTCATTGTTGTAGCTTTCGCGGTCTTGCTAGATATGTGGGCCGCAATGCAAAAACCACCTTATTTGCTTGGCGATACTGATGATTTAGTTTAGTCACGACGGCTTGAGGATTCGGTGTTATGTTCTTATGTGCTTAAACACCTCTTTTGCAGCGGATGACATTACAGTGATCTCTGGGAAATCCTCTGCAAAAGAAACAGCTAAACGCTGCTTAGCAACAAAGATGCAGAAAAATGTATGATGCAGATTACCACTTCAATTTACACAGTATGAAATGTGTGTAATGCACATAAAAGGAACCACTTTTTCTTTTTGACTTGTTTGTGTTTTTACTGCTTGAAAGTAAATTTATAGAGACAAGAGTTCTATGAATAAAGTCTTGTGACTCTCCGCTGCCATGAAGAAGGCACACAGCATCTGTCATATCAGGGGGGGGGAGACAATTGTTCCAATAAACAAAAACAAAAAATTGATTTGTCTCCTTGTCATTTCCATCCCGAGATGTGTGAAAAATCCATTTCCCACCGTGTCTAGTGGGATAACTACATGTCAAAAATGTTCAGGGGCTCCGTGGATGCTGCCGCCGACTGTGGTTGTAGTATCACAGTGAACGGTTGAGGCTGCAAGCTTATATTTGTGCGGAGGCGCTTTCAACGACGCAGCAAAAACACCAAATTATCGATTGCTCGGAAAAGTCACATGAAACCTTATCGAGGCGTTAGAAAGGATGCCAGCAGTACATTTGATTAAAGATAATGATTATCGTGGCCGAGCTGATTCTTTGCCTTCCCTTCCATCGACAAGTGAAAGGAGGTCAGAACTCCATCAGATCCAGAGCTTGAAACCAAGCAAAACCCAGTCTGAATAAACTGGATTTCCTCAACATATCTGACCTGAGCTCACTGCAGTGCGATGCTGCATGGCCTCTGATGTGCCGGTCGAGAAGCACATGGCTCAGTCTGCTGTTATTCCTGCAGGAGCTGCCCTTCCAACACCAAATGAGGCACAGAGAAAAACACAGCAGCACGAGACAAGATATAGTATTTAATAAAATGCCTAGAGGCTTTCCCAACCATCTGTAGAGACTCAACAACAAGTAGTGCAATTCCAAAATATTGGCAGAAGAATAATTCACCTTCTGTCAGAAGAACACACATTCGTGCAAACACACACCAAGAACGATTCGTTGGAAGCTCTTTCTTTTTCGGAGATTGTGTCCAGTCACTCTGCATTATCCATCATAGCTGGAAGACGAGGGAAATTACTCTGTTTTCGGATGAAGAATACTGTGTAGGAAGAAAGAGAAGAAGAGGGAAATGGAGAGAAGTATACAAAGAAGAAAAGTGGACAGAAAACAAACGGACAAAGGCACAAGACACAATCATCTTGCTGGGCTAAAGGCAACACTTTGGCACAACAAAGGAGCGTAACAATGTTGTAATCCAGCCTGTTGCCAGATTGTAAGCCGTGTTGGGCAGAGGAACATTATTTAGTAACATTTTACAGTAATATGATCCTTTTCTTTTTATCAACAAAGATTAATGGACTTGAGTCACATGACTTGAACTCGTATCAGACCAGAGTCGCAATTTTGATGACTTCTGACACCGGGGTTGGCTTTCGCCCGCTGGCGAGCACCCTAACCCTTGTTGAGCCGGGGTCGGCGGGGCTAACGTTGAACCGCAACCGACTAATTCTACTCATTGTGCCTTTTAAAGTAATGTGGAAACTGATGGCATTTTTCATATAACTTGCCCAACACTGATCGAGAGAGGGTTTAATCAACCACATGTTGCAGAAATGTGGAAATTGAGTAACTGTTTTCAATGATGAGTATTGTAAATGTATACAATTTTAAATCCCGTAACAAAACCCCAGTAATCCCTGTTGTTTCAGTATTTTTAGGTGGTTGGCTTGTTTGCCGTTACCAGGACTTTATCTAAATCCTTTCATTTCATATTGGTCCAGTGGACAGACCAGTCCGACTATTCAGAGCTGCGTGTACAGCCATTGGGGCTAAACTAGCTGTCGGTAAATACCTCCACAACATAGGCTGCTTGTTAAACCACACGTCTCTCTTTCTATTCCTACATTTCTGTGTCTATTCCACACCAGATGTGAAGTGTATATGTGGAGGCTTTGGAGTTCTTGGAAAGCGCGTTTGAGCTACATTACGCTCGTGGAGAGTGTGACTTCTGCTGGTGAGTATCGGGAAGTAATGAAATTACCTTTTTCAGGTGTAACGCGATTATTATGACAGAGGACGTGACTCATTTATTGTTCTACGGTTGTTTGGATGTATACAGAAAAAAGGGGAATAGCTTGGGTGGATTGAAATCCTAATAATTTACCTTAAAAAATAAAAAGCTTATTCTGTTTCCTTTTTTACACCATTAAAGTTCATCTTTCATACTTAAAGTGTAGTGGTTTGTACGTAGAAATGCGTGGTTGTAGATTAAGATACAGGTTTAACATAAAACAACACAGAAAGTCAAAAACAAAAGGAACAAAACGGTGGTACTATGAATCCTCATTGGCATCATATTTACTGTAACACATACAGGAGCAGGTGACAAAAGAAGATGGATCTTAGAGGAAGGGGACGTAAAAGAGAAATGACTGAGTATGTGTTTGTGTGTGTGTGTGTGTGTGTGTGTGTGTGTGTGTGTGTGTGCGTGCACCGGCGCACCTATCCAACAGTGGGCTTAGGCGTCGTTACACAGCCACTAACTGTGCACCGAGGAACAAACAGGGGACATTTTTTAGGTCCCCTGATGGTCATGCCTTATATCAAGCTGAAATCATGTCCAAAGCCCTCTGGTAGATTTTTTTTAATTTTAGCCAAGTGGGGACTTGCATGTGTGTGAGTGTTTAAGTCCATGAGCAGCACTTATCCTACAGGCTGGGGCAGGGATTTTAACGACCCCATTCACACACGTCGTTTAAACACTCCTCCATTGTGTGAATGGCTTGCAGCCCCAAGCCTGTCTTTCAGACTGTGGAGGGGCTAACGGGCCACTTAGTGAAGACATCAGTCTCTTGAAACATGTTTGTTTTAGAAAAATGGTAACAAAATAATCAACTTTAGTGGATACCTTAAGTTTTATTTTTGGCACTGTATTAATTTAAATGGCTACCAAGAAGGCAGGAGAGCAACGTGTATTTTAGAATCTAAAAGAATGGAAGAAAATACAAAAACAACCAGGGTTAAATTAAGAATATAATACTTAAGTACCTAAATACTTAATAAGATTCTTTCTTTTCAGTTTTAGTTCACTAAAAACTGATTTGTCATCAGCCTTTCCAAAATACTTGCCTGACCGGTTTGCACAAGCACTGGATGTAAATCAACTTTTCAATATACTAGTGTGCTCAGTCTACACTTGGATTCACTTTACAGTAAAAAGGTCCACACTTGTACTGTAAGGAATGACAGAGGTCCACCGTTGGTTGGTAAATAATGACACAAGTTCCCTCTTGGATAGCATGGAGTGACATTAAAACTCCACGTATGAAAAGAAATAAGCTAAATTAATAGTACTTGTGAAACAAATTATCTAAACTAAATAATTCTATATTATTCTTTAAACATGTTGTGTTTTTGAAAAATATACATAAAGGCACAGCTGTAGTGGATGGCGTAACCATTTTCAATCTCAACACTATTAAAATGAAGTGTTACCCAGAAGGCAAGGAAGTAATGAGAACTTCAAAATCAAAAAAAAAAACAAAAAAAAAAAAACAGGATGAAATTAAGAATAAAATGGTCACATTTGGATCCTTTCTTTTCACTTTTAATTTTTAAAATATTTTTTATTATGAGACTTTGCCCTTGGACAGTTTTTACAAGCACTGGATTTCAAACAATTTTACAATGCATCTCTGTCCTCAAGCTTTATTTATTGGAATTATTGTTGTTGATTCATAGTACAGGATGAAGAAGGTCCACTATTGTATGGAATGACAAGAGGTCCACAAAAAAAAATCAATATTGTATGTCAAAAACATTAAAGGTAAAGTATGTCGAAGAAAGTCACAAAGTCATTGTATAGTATGCTGAAAAATTATCAAAGTATAGTGTGTCGAAAAGGTCGTAAAACGTCACAGTATAGTTTGACGGATATAGTCACACTGCCACTGTCACAATAATATGTCATAGTTTAGTATACCATAAAGAAATCGCCCCAAAAATATCAGATACAATAAAAAAAAGACATAAAGGTCTATGGTACCAAAGTGAGAAAATAAAAGTTACAACTGACTGCATTTGATAAAGGTTCCAAAAAATAGAAACACACACGGCTAATTTCACCCTTTAACAGGAAGCAGTCTCACAGGCAATATACATGTTAGCCCCATCGAAGCGTGTTGTCTCCAGAGCTCTGCTGTATGTTAACATGTATTGGCGAAACAACCGTGTTCTTTTGACATTTACTTATTCTGAAAACCACTCTGTCGATATTCCCCACCTCTTAACTCCACAAGGAAGTAAAGAACGGTCATCAATGGCAGAAAGTGTGTGAACTGAATCACTTCTCTGTGCCCGCTTCACGCTCAGTGGGAAATATCGCATCTCATCATCGTGGTTAGCGAGACAAAACACTTTAGAAACACATTTCTCAAGTCAAACACTATAGAAATGATCCCTGAAAGTATAGTCTTAACAATCTTACGGGTGAAAACAGTAAGTCATTCACAGGACAATAATTCCCTCTGAGGGTTCCTCTCTGCCATCAACAAGCTCCTCCTCGTCCTGCATCTCATCCAGTCATGTGTGTTTATGTAAATTACACAATATTTCACAGCTAATCTCTGCATGACTCTGACAGCACAGCGGTGATACAAAGAGATATCAGATACAATAAAATAAAAGACATAAAGGTCTATGGTAACAAAGTGAGAAAATAAAAGTTACAACTGACTGCATTTGATAAAGGTTCCAAAAAATAGAAACACACAAGGCTAATTTCACCCTTTAACAGGAAGCATTCTCACAGGCCATATAAATGTTGATCCCATTCGAAGCATGCCAACTTTCAGAAAGCACAGCGGTGATACGAAGAGATCACAGTTCCGTTTTTCTCATACTGCACGCTCACTAAGATAGCAAGCCTGCAGTTTAAGTACTTCAGAGATCCTACAGCATCGTCCTCCTTTACTGGGACCCCAAAAAGAGGAATTTTAGAAAGCTTTCAATTAAAAATGAATATTTGTACTAAGATGAGAGTCCACAATACCTTTTGCATTTTAAACATTAAGCAGAACATCCTTTGTCGCAAAATATTATGGACCAAGTCAAAGAAAAGCCACATTACAGTATGTCTAAAAAGTTTAAGTATTGTATATTGAAAAAAGTCATATAAAGTATGTCCAAAAAGTTTTTGCCAAATCCATGCAGCATAGCTAAATTACAGCTAGCTGGCTAACCTTAGCTTGCTTGCTCTCTAACATTGTAGCTAGCAAAATATGAATTACTTCACAAGCTAAAAAAGTCATAGTTTAGCTTTAGCATGTCGAATAAAGTAATAAATAAGTCACAGTATAGCATATTGAATAAAGTCATAGTAGGCCTATATTATGTCAAAAAAAGTCATAGTAGTAAAATGTAAATTGGGTAATCTTTTCTTCCAATCAGAGCGGTGAAACGTGCCACGCAAACAAAAAATAATTAATAGAAAGACTTATTATTATTATTTGTCTTAATAACCATTAACCACCAACTACTTCAGTTCAAAACAGTTTTAAGGTCTTAAATCCATCAACTGACTAATTCCCAAACTCAGGAGCAGGTGAGATTGGATGTTGCTATAGTTACCATCAAGTACACGGGATGCAATATATTAGCATTTGAATATGAATTTGCAAACATAGACAGCTTAACTTAAAAGGAGAATTTGTTGAGTTACTTGCAACAGCTTAAACTTTTGTTCTGACTTGTGACTCTGCAAAGCAATAGACAAATTGTATTTGTAATATACTGGGTTATTTCATTACTGCTAACGGGTCATAATGTGTGGAGTTTTGTGAAAACTGTGCCATGGAAAACATAGTGAACGCTGGACTAGCAAATAGTGAATCCCTAAAAGAAGACATTATCTGCCCTTGAGAATAGAATAGAATGCTGGATGGAACATGCACTGTTCTGTGACTCGAATAAATTAGAATGTTGACGTGTCATCTTATGTATGAAGCCAGGTGCTTGTGCAAATTAAACTCAGTTTCTTCCAAAACTTTACAGAGGACAGCCGGACAGCTCTGAGGCTCTGAGGCTCTGAGGTAGGCCGTGGGAAAACAACTGCTCATAATTTATAGTACAGTTTTATTTTATTTGACTGTGGTCAGGCTTCCTGGGGGGCTCCCTGTTGACGTGAAGGTCTATCATCCGGCTCGTTGGCTGAGGCTTTTCAACCTATTACAGTCGGGTGTTGCCCTTTCATGTAAGCAGATTCATGCTCACTGTGTTGAGCTGTTTGGAGAGTGTCCTGCAGTATATGTTAACAACTACATTCTGGTTAGTAGCCCATGGCTTCTCGGAACCAAAGGTGACGGTGAGCGTTCGAACTGTGGGGAAGACTCAGTAGCGCTCTGCCAACTGCAGTTGTAGAAATGTTGTATAGTATGGAAAAAAAACAACTCCACACAGGACAGCTGGACAGCTCTGAGGTAGGCCGCAGCATATTTTCAGAACTGCCCCCAGGTAGTAGCTGGCTTCTCGGAGCCATGCTGACGGTGAGTGTTTGAACTGGGGGGAAGACTCAGTCGCGCTCTTGAGTCCTGCCAGTGATAGGTCACTGTGTGGGGCAAGCCGCAGGCTGCCGTCAGCAGAGTGTAAAGATGGTCGGCCAGTTTTCAGTGCTACCTGGGGGCAGGAAGTCTTTGTGCCAGTCTGCCTCAGAGCTCACTTCAAGCTTCCCGTGGGTCTGATGTAGGATGCTGTGGTAAGATACTTGCACCAAACTCCTGTCGTGTAAACCAGTAGCATATCTGACCTGTAACTTTGGATTCAGAATAGACTTTGAGTGCTACCACTTTTTGTTATTTGGCTAAGGATGTTTGGTGCCACCATACTGATTTTAGGATTACCAAATCCCTCCTTGAATATCAAATTGTTCACATTGATTATTTACTTAGTAGAATAAAAAAGAGCTTAGCTTACAGGACAGAAAGGGAAATGTAGACATCTTTATTTAAAAGATATAATGAAATTAAATGTATTATAGTCGTCATTATATACATATGAAATTCAAGCTCTGCATTTAACCAATCCCTAGCATATTGGGAGCAGTGGGCTGGGTTTAGTGTCTTGCTCAGGTATACTTCGGCACAGGACATGTAGCAGCCAAGGATGAAACCGCCGGTCTTGCGGTTACCGGACGACCCTCTCTACCCAATGAGCCACGGTATTTATAATCACACAGTTGTAGAAATGTTGTATAGTATGGAAAAAAAACAACTCCATAGAGGACAGCTGGACAGCTCTGAGGTAGGCCGCAGCATATTTTCAGAACTGCCCCCAGGTAGTAGCTGGCTTCTCGGAGCCATGCTGACGGTGAGTGTTTGAACTGGGGGGAAGACTCAGTCGCACTCTTGAGTCCTGCCAGTGATAGGTCACTGTGTGGCTTAGCTCGCTGTGTGGGGCAAGCCGCAGGCTGCCGTCAGGATGCTGTGGTAAGATACTTGCACCAAACTCCTGTCGTGTAAACCAGTAGCATATCTGACCTGTAACTTTGGATTCAGAATAGACTTTGAGTGCTACCACTTTTTGTTATTTGGCTCAGGATGCCTTGATTTTTGTACAATTACACTTGTTTGAACTTATATTCAGGAGGTTTTCATGTCACATAAACATGAGCAGCCTCCCCTCTCCAACCCAAACACATTAACCAATGTACCTGTAGTGTTACCTCAACAATTATGGATATAATAGAATAAAAATAAATACAATGAAATAAATGAAAGGAAATAAAGGAAAAAAGAGAGTTCTGCCATCGCCTGTATTAATAGAGAGCTGGCCAACCAGATTTTAACTTGAGTTTTGTTCAAAAGGCAAATTATTATTTCACTTTTGTTATGACTGCGAGTCATAATATAGGATTTTATATGCTGTGTGCCTCCCTGCCTGAGGTTGGGGCTGTGTAGTGTGACAGTTTTCTGTGTATCCTGTAGGTGACCGGTGATTGGACGGGGGACTCATGAGGCGGGACATAAGAAGGCACCTGTGGAGGCCGGCCGTCTCTCTCTCTTCTCTCCGACTCCCAAACGGACCGTGCTGTAGCGGATACAGATCGGGGCGACCGCCCTAGTACATTCTATAAACAGTCCCTGTAGTGGTAGGGGTGAGCCGCTCTTTTGTTTACTCTGTTTTCTCCTGTTTTGGGTAGGGAGTTACGGAAGCTGCCTGTCTTTTCTTTTGTTCAGTTTGGGTAGGTTAGATAGTTGATTAACGAAGCTTGTTTTGTTTATTATTTTGGGCCAGGCTCACCCTGACGTATATCGCTACCAATGGCGTCACTAATAAATATCATGGACTGAACATTGGGATAACTGGTCGTCCTTGGGAGTGGGAGAGAGAGAGGAAGTCCTTATACTGTGTTGCGTCCAGGTTCCCCTAGACCGGGCGTAACACTTTTCACAATAAAATGAACGAATGTGAAAAGCAAATTCCTTCTTTAAGCTGAAAAGGACAATTTGTCCGAAGAAGAATGTAATAGATTTCTTTTTTTCTGCATTGTAACATAAATGTACATTATTTCTGCTCTTGAGAAACATTTTAAGAACTCCAATATGTTGATACTCTTTGAAAAAAACCTGCTTTTTGTGTGCTGCCAACCTAAAGTCCTCACGTGAAGTCATTCGATCAGAGGAAACGCTTCGTCAGGCTTCACGTGACGAGTATGTTGTTTGAAATTCTGCCTCAAGTTAGTGTGTGTGTGTGTGTGTGTGTGTGTGTGTGTGTGTGTGTGTGTGAGAGTGGGTGTGTGTGTGATTGTGTGTGTGTGTGAGAGTGTGAGTGAGAGTGTGTGTGAGTGTGTGTGTGTGCGTGTGTGTGTGTGTGTGTGTGTGTGTGTGTGTGTGTGTGTGTTTCAGCGTAAGCTGGTTCTGGGTAGCAGGTTGTCATGAGAGCACCAGGCCTTAGAAGAAAATGGCTGTGTTGTCTCCCATCTCATTTGAAATGTGGTGCAGGATGTCCATGTTTTTAAAGTTGGGTGTCATCTCAGGCAGGAGAGAACCTCTTAGCAAATCCATGCACACACACACACACACACACACACAGACACACTCAGTCATTTCTCTTTTACGGTCCTTTTCAGGGCTGACCAAGCTATCATGGAAAAAATGAATAAATGGATGAAATGTGGCATGATTTTGAGGATAGAAAAAAAAAAATACCTGAGTGAAGAGTCAGATGAGAGGCGGAGGAAGGGAAAAAGATTAGGCGATAGAAACAAGAGTGAGCGATTGTGAAAAGACAGGAGGAAAAAGGAAACTGGTGACAAATTGCCAATGCTCCCTAGCAGCTCTGACTGACAGGCCAATCATCTTCCAAGCACATCTTGAGGCGAAGCCCGGCTGACTGTTATTAATTGAAATGTGATTGGGGGAGGGGGAGGTTGCCACGATGCTCACGTCTAATCCACATCAGAGCAATTAATAACGCATTCACTCCTCTTCTCTCCTCTCCACTCTCATCACCATTGATATGTCCAATGGTGACTAGAAATTAGAAAAGGGGGAGAGAAATAATTGAAATGGGATAATTCTGAAATGGGAGCTCGGGGCAAATGATGGAATTGGGAAAGGGGATTAATTTGTGCAACAATTCAGAGGGCTGCCCAGGAGGGGATTTCTTTTTCTTTTTTTTTAATTCCCCGAGAGATTTTGTAATGGCCAAAATCTCTCGACTCACTTTCATTCATGTCCAGAACAAAGTAGTGAGAGAATGAGAGAGGATGGAACAGCAGAGAGAGAGAGAGAGAGAGAGAGAGAGAGAGAGAGAGAGAGAGTTTCCACAGTTTCATTAACTTCCCTCCTTCATCAAACTTTAAATAGGCAGGTCGTGTTGGCAGAAGTACTTATCCAGCTAAAGTCAGCTCCAGGCCACAAAGTAAAGTTCAGGTCATAGTACTCATATTCCGGGCTGTTTCTGCTCTTTTTTATCTTTTAAAAAAATATATGATTCTCTGTCTCCTACAAAGAGCATACAAAATGTAATAGACGGCAGGGTGACATTCACTAGCAATGTTATTTTTGTATTTTTCCAATCCCAGAGGTTCGGCATTCCAGATCTGTTGACGTCACATACGTCGACAGAGCCTATTCATTTTGAGATCCTGCCGAGCGTTGCGCGATGGATACGGCTCGGCGAGCTGACAGACCATTAGCCCTGTCTAAATTTGCACTGTCATGACTCTATCTCAATGTTATTTTTCCATCTGTCCGTCGCCCAGCAGCAGGCTCGCGAGACTCCGATCAAAATGGTCAAACTAGGCAGCGCAGATCAAATAGGAATCAGGTTTTTGTTACTGCGAGTCGTGTAGTTGTATAAGAATGTCATTTTTAACCTCTTGAACACTAGGCCTATTTTTAGCCCTGTGCTCGAAAATGTCCTACCCTTATTCAAAGGGGCTTATCTCGCTAACTACAAGGTCTATTTGAATCATTTAAATGGCATAATAACACAAATAAATGTGAGCTTTGTTAAGATGTGTACATATCATTGTATATGTTACTGGTAAATACTGGACGAATGTTACACACAGCTCAAATTGAAAATGTTCAGTTTTTTTTTAACCTAAAAAGCACTTTTATTGATTTGAAATGATGGCCTAAACTAAACTTGATAAAGTGAAGTATGCCTGAGAAATCAAGGTCAGCTGAGGTCAGCCAACGACAATTCTGATTTTGGAAGTAGCACAAATAGCTGTTTTATTGGACTTTTATATACTATATAACTATATATGTCACTTCTTTTACCACTAATAGTGTTCAATTTATCTAATACAGCAGTTTGGCATCATTTTGAGAGCTTTGGCTATATAAAAACCTGTCAAATATGGCTCATTATCGTCAGATTATGAGTTTTACGTGATGTATTTGAACCTTACTAAAGCCTGTGATTGGCCGATTTGCGCATGTGACATAAGATTTGAACCGGAAGAGTGTTAGGAGTGTATGACGCGATCTTCGAGTTGTTTGACAGAATTTTAAGCCAATAAAATAATCGAAAATCGTGATCCGCCCCCATGGGTCAAACTCATTGGCCAAAACTGAAATAGGTCAAATGTTAGTTACCCTAAGTTAGATTGATCCCAATGTCTTCAGGAAACAGTTCAGAGCCGCCACAGGATGTTGATAGAACAGTAGGACCCGGGGAAATATGCCTTTGTTGATATCAAAACAGCACAAAGGTAAGGAGTTTATGAAATATTAGCGGTGAAGCTGGTTTGTTGTTCTGGTGCTTGTTTGCTCACAGCTCTGTGGTGGTTTCACTTAGATAAATATTGAAGATATCTTTGGATTCAGTGTGGTATTGGCGTGTTTTCCGCTATTTCGGTTTTCCGTGTTAGCATTTAGCTTCTTCTTATTAGCGCCTACCGGAGTGTGTGGTCAGCTCAGCAATGGCGAAAAATGAGTATTATTGTGGACATTCTTTTAGTTGCTTATTTGAGTTTGTGTAGAATTGTGTTTGGAGTGTGTACACTGGCTTGCAGGATAGTGTTGAACAGAATCTCTTCGTTAATTTGGTATATAGCATGTATGAAGCATTAATAATATTTTTGTATGAAAAGTCCATTCTACGACATTTGGAACAGAGCCTCAGAGCAGAACGGAGACCTTTTGGGCGTTCTCGGGTGCAAGAGGTTGGAAATAGGGTGGAAGTGTTGATCTGGGAGTGTGGGCATTTCTTAACAACTTTCTTGTGTGAGCACAAAAGAAACCTGTAATCCATCTGTAAGTCAAGATTTTGAAGCACGCATGGGCAGATTGTTTGAAAACTAAACCACAAAGAAACCCTACTGCCCATCCTGGACACTCTGGTTCTTGGCAGTTTCTATCCTTTACTTGAAAACTTGAGTTGAGAGTAGAGCAAAATCCATTGTATTTGACCTGGAGGTCAATAGTTGTCTTGATGGTTTAAGTAACACTGAGTTACTTACGATGTCATCGGTTGACCTTTTCATTGTGACTTTGTTCAAGATATGACTTCCTTAGCCATGTAAGCACATGTTAGCCACACACGTGTTAAACTTGTAACAGCTGTGGAGAAAAGGGAGACTCGATCCTGAGAGAGGAAAAATAAGTGAAGTCAACTCCAGATGCACCAAATGTTCTTTACCATCCACATGTGCTCTTACCCAGGTGCGCTGAATAAAACTGAAAGCACGTGGCTGTTTTTTATTAGCATAGGTAACACCCATTAAACACTGTATAAGGGAAGGTGATGTGTCTTGTGCATGTACTCTGGCACAAGAATTGGTGAGCTGCCACCGAAAAAAGGCTGTGAGAAGAAGAACTTAAACGGTAGTGAAATTGAGGTAATGTTTTCCAAATTCAAACAAAGAAAACTGGCGTTACAGGAACATTTTAAAAAGCTTCTATGTAAGCCATTCAGAAGCTGAACACACAAAACATCATCAAAGGGTTTTTATAGCTTTCATGGGATCAATAACTGTACCCATCAACACATTCTCACCCCAATGCATTAAATAAAGGCGCTTGGTCAGTGGCACTAAGCTGCGACGCTCTCACACCGCTCTAGCGTCAGTTTTGCAACGTGTCAGTGACAGAATACGCTTTTTACATCAACGGTGTCTTTTGTTCCATCCTGGCTCAAAGGCTGCAACATGGATGTGAGACCAGATGAGTTAAAAGTAGTAAATAAGCACATTTATTTAAAGAATACGTAAGCTAAATTAAACAAACATGGAGAGTCAGTAATCGGTCGTGTCAGAATGTGTGGATGTGTGGAAATGTTTGAACCAAACTAAACACCCTCAACGTTCAGGTGGAGAGACCTTAAAGCAGGAACCACACCAGGCTCAGGTGTGGCTCAGTAGCGGACGATCAACATCCTGAAAGACAGAAAGAGAAAGCAAACAGGACTCAGACGGCTAGTGGAAGGGAGGGGTCGTCACACTTTTCAAAATAAACTTCCGTCTTAACAGTAAGTTTAGATTTAGGCCACAAAACCCCTTAGTTAGTTAAAACAGGTCACCAGACTGGAGACTCAAGTGACAAAATGTCAACTTCACTTTTATTTTCGCAAAGGGACACGAATGGCGGTCACCTGGACAAAAGTCCTGTGTTAGTTTGAAAAAAAAGCATACATGCTCGGTGATATTGCAACCTGAGAGAACAAGCTAAAGGAAAATGCAGATTGGATTCTGTCTCTCACCTTACTTTTCGTCTCCACTTCATTACCTCACACACAGCTCGATCTCTTTTCTTACAAATATCAGGTATCTGGCCCAAGACTTTTCTGTCCGGCTCTCAGAGCATCCTTGAACAATAGTCTAAAATGCTCAGCATGATTTTTGGAATGAGCACTCATTTATGTTTGTGAGTTGAAGGTAGAAGGTTCATGAGGATAGGTGAGAGGGGAAGTAACCTCGCCATGAGTGGCCGCTTTTAATGCGCAGTAATATATTTGCGGTTTTTTTCTTTGTCTCTTGGAAAACAAATCTCTTTGTAAGTTTTACCCTGACATTCGTCCTCTCACTGAAAGAACTTGCGGGCGCACACGCACACCGATTGCGAATGCCACCTCAATTCGAATGACTCCTCTTTTGAGTAAGGTCTGCCATTGTATGCGAAGCCACGTCATTGTGAACGTCCATAGCACGGAGTGAAAAAGCTCTGAAAGGATTAAAGCAGCACATAGAAAAGCTGTACAAACTTAAGGTCTCAGCTCATGCGCAACCTTGGCCCTTTATATTCAGAAAAAGAAACGTGCTCCGGGTACCTTGGGGTCTGAATATCATTTAAAATGTCTTTTAAAGAAATGTGAGAGAAAACAGTAAGTGAAAGAAAGTCTGTGGTGAAACTCAATGGGCAGAGTCTGGGTTTCAA
The DNA here is from genome assembly GCF_910591455.1 of Pholis gunnellus. Lineage (NCBI taxonomy): Eukaryota > Metazoa > Chordata > Actinopteri > Perciformes > Pholidae > Pholis > Pholis gunnellus. The sequence continues at coordinate 21,208,653 of NC_136536.1, read as the reverse complement.
AGTTTGATTCCGACTTGTAACCAGGCTGCTGTGTGTGTGTGTATGGTGACTCAATCTCGGAGCCCATAGAGTAACGGTCTGAGGTATCCTCTTGGGGCAGAGGGCAACATTTCGGGGGTTCCAGTGTAGCCAGAGGATATCCGGATACAGCCATACTGTCAAGTCAGTGTTTACATTCCGATTAGCAACTTGAGATCCGAGAATGGAGCTGTAGTCGAGACACGGTGCCAATGACCGGATTGACCAGACTGGACAAGTAGCCAGTTTACACCCTCTTTATCCCTCACAGATTATTTTTAAAATTGTCTCCAGCCGATGGCCAATGGGATCAGAGATTGCATTTTAGCCAAAACATTCCTCGTCTTTTGCTCGCGACACTAACTGTTTACCTGCATGCAGAGCTCGCTCAAACGTGATTGGTCAATACTCCTAGGACTACAAACGGACCACGGAACACACCAAAATCTTTCCCCGTCGTCTACAGATGGCATTCATATGCAGATATTTGTTCATGGAGGTTCATTGTAACTTAACGGGTTTAGAGAATGACCTCCACTAAATGTTAGGAAAGCAAAGAATATTACACAATGAGAAATGAACATGGGTATATAAAGTTAAACTCGGCATTGAATAACTGTCTTCTATCATGGAGCCTTCAGCTACTAACATTTCAATGGTTGCAAACTCTTATTTCTATCCACTCATCACCTAAAAACCTCTGAATTAAACTGCAGAATTAGTAATATAAAGTGCTGCTCCCCTCCCATCGAGATGTGTTTCCTATTGAAGCGATCTCTTTCTACACTAGTGAAAATCAATACCTGCTTCTCTGTAGCAGGACATGGCATAAATCCTGTTAAAAACGCTAATATCGGCTTAAAAAAAGCATAATTAGCTTATTTGATTTGTGTATCTGATTCTATAACGCAACTGTCAAATCATCCCTGTTGTCAACAAGGACAGAAAAACACTGACAGTATGTCGGATGGAGGAAAATGTGTCAAGGACTCTAATGAATAGGCACCGTCTGAAGCTGTTTGCCCCCCCTGCAGTGGAAGACGTGCTTTCAGAATGCAGGGCAGGGCGCCTGTCTCGGATTAATCACAGCGACCGACTGGAGAAAATCAATGAGCTAAATGCTAACACTTTGGCTGGGACACAGACGGACAAACTGGCCTGTTAGCAGAGGCCGAAAGGGGACTCCTTCACTCCACACGGAGAGCTGTAACTGGCACGCCTTCATCTGGATATTGACTAAACAGTCGTAGAGATATTTTGGAAGGCGCTATATGTAAAAGCTGTAAAGTGCACAGAACAACTGATTGATGTGTTCTTGGATTGGGCCAGCGTAAAGACTTTCAATCCAGTTTGATATTAAGCCGAACACCTAACCCGACTGGTAAACCCAATTTTACTGCTAAGTGTCCCACGTGACTCAGCAACCACTCCCGGAAATTAGCTATAGAGACTAAAACCGTTTTTTTTTAACCACGCTGTAAACATGTTTATTCCCACAGTAACAATGTGCATTTTGACATGGGGTTGCATGGAGATTAAATCGCTTTTGGAGCCAGCCTCAAGTGGCCATTTGAGGAGCTGCAAGCCAGCATGCTTTTCTGGCTATTCTGACGCACAATCCTCTGCGGAGCAGATATATGTGCAACGTCGGCTAAAGTACGTACTAAAAGTAAAGTCAAACGTATGCAATTTCAAACGTAGTGTTAATAGTGTTAATAACGTTGTCATGTTGCTCATTACTGTAATAGGTTTTATTGTTGTTAGTTGTTAGTCCCTGTTAATTGTACCCCTCGGGGTGCCAAAGGAGAGAGGAAGGAGAAAGGAGAAAGAGTTTTGACAAATGTTCAACTGGGAGCTCAGTGTGCATTCATTATTTCCCTATGAAGAACTGGTTACATTACTAATGCTATGTAAGTTGGGTTTGACGCCTTTCGCACAGGTTGCTGATGTAGGATACTTTTTAATTTGCCAGAACCTGTCCTAATGACAAATGCAGGTTTGCATAAAATCAATCCGGTTGAAGCTCGAACTCCAGACCGTACTAGCGAAACTGGAAATCGACCCAACTCTAATATCGTCTTCCGTCTTCTTTTCATTTTCTTCATCTCTTCCAATTCTGGCCGTTGATTGACAGAGGAAATGCATATATAGATACACCTAAAATTGTCTAATCTCTGTCTTCAATTGAACAGCCTTTAACTCTCCACATCCACATTGTTGTTCTTCCTCTCTTCTTCCTCTAATTTTTTACTTTACTTCCATAGCTTGACATAAATAACATTATCCTGCATTTTTTAGGATTTTGGTGGAATATATTTTTGTAACTGTGTGAATCTAGTGGTTGAAGCCATCCGTCTCAGTTCTGCTCTTCAGTCCCTTCCCTTTTTTCGCCCTCTCCTTATTCTAATTTCAGCTCAACTCTGCTTCACTACCATTAGAGCAAAGACACCAGTTCTACCTAGTAGCAAAGAGGTACTATTTCAAAATTATGAGCAATGTCAACTGAAAATGAATTCAAAGTTTTTGCAATACGTTCATAGAAAAGCTTCTCTTTATGTTGTTCCTTCTCAAACCTCTAATTTTTTTTACCAACCTCTGTTTTCCTTTTCACCCCTCCTTCTATCTCCTTTTCCTCCCTTCCTCTTCTTTCCCTACGAGCTAGACAAAATATTTCTTAATTTCAGAAAGTCTTCCAAACTTAAGGGAAAAACATGTCGTTTGTCATTGCCCTCCGAAATGAAAACCCACAAAGACATCATCTGTCAGTGTCTTCCAGACCTGTTACAAAAATGATTGGTTTTCTGATCTCCCACTATCTAGCTAAGGCTTTTCCAGGTTAAGTAGAGGGAAAGCTCATGATTTTGGTTGAACATCACTTAGTTTGGTGCGTTAGCATGGTGACATTTTCGAATTAGCACAAACCATATTTTTCAACTGTGGCTGATTTTATTAGCTTTGCAGATGTTTTGGCTTGATGATGGCTCGATATGAAACCGCAGGGGATCGAAGTTATCCCAATTCATCCTCTAGGGACCATGAATGTCTTTTCCAAATTCCAAATTTCAATTAAAACCAAATATGTCAACTGAAAAACTAAAAACCACTTGGTTGAAGAAGTAATGATAGATTTGGGGCCACTTGGTGGCGGTGCAACAAACCGTAAACACAACAGTGACGTACATCAAGTTGTTGAGGCGATCCAACATTTATTTGAAGTTGTGTTTTCTTGTCTTCCTGTCAAATCTTAGTCACTCACTCTCCTTGTAGCTCTGCTCTGGTCTCCACCTCTAACTGAGGGAAATATCTAGCTCTTCAGCTGCTAAATGCTCCCCTTTCTTCACTAGCTTGTTGCTAACTTTGTCGTTCTTTACAACCTAGTTGCCAGTTGCATTGTACTTTTCTGCAAACTTTGAATGTTAACCAAAAAAAGTTTCAAGTTTTGTATCACGCTGGCAGAAATGGTGTGAAACGATTTGGTAAGAAAAAAACATTGCTTGTGTTCCTATAATAACATAATAACCCTGAAGCTACGTTAACACCAAACGCGGTGCGAATTATAATTATACAATTATAATTATACAATATAGATTATAATTTGCGCGAGTAGATTATACAAAGTCTATGCACAGACGCGATGAGACTGGAGTGACGCGAATTCCCAAACGCGTGAGTTGAAATTTTTCAACTCCGGCGAGACGCTGTGGCGCGATAGCCTATCAGCGTTGAGATGTTTCTCCTGTCATCACTGACGTCCTGCCATTGTTGAATCAGGAAACAAATACTGTAGCCGTCTGTGTTCACCCAGAGCTCTATGATACCTCATATTAGTAGAGACAAGACAGCGTTTAGTTTCCCGGGATATCTGGGACTTCCACAACAAGTACGAAGCAGAAATAGAGGTTGTTTTTTTCCATGGTTGATGGCGGAAATAAATGGCAGACAGTCGAACGGCTTCCAGGGCGATAAGCCACGCCCTCTCTCTTGGCGCGAATGGGGCGATTCACGCGAATGAACACAGATGGTTCCCGGCAAGTGAACGCCGCGCAAATGGCGCGATTGGTGTGAACATACCAGAACAATGTAACTACTGTACATTTTTGAAAAACAATAACCACCCTTAGTGGACTTTGTTAAGTTATGTTACAGCATCATATAAAATAAGCTCATGTAAAATAAGGTAAAACAGCGTTGCGTACAGCTTTACATAAAAAGCTTAAAGTCAACATTTACTTTTGGTTTCAAACGGGAAAAAAGTGGGTAAAGACAACATTACCTTTAATCATATTTTTTAATTTACCATGTAACTTTAATAACATTTTTAGTACCTAATCCATTGTTAATACAGAAATATTGATAAAAGCAGCTTCAATGTTAGGTAAGCCTGGTTTAAACAAACCATTGTCAGTAGTCATATGCTTTGTTTGACTCCAGTTAGCTCCTACCTGCTCCCTATGAGGTTCAGCGACGCTGTCAAATCACTCTACTTCCGACTTTGCTTCTGAGAGTCACAAATCGTTATTCCGATTCAGGGTTTCCCATAACCACGAGAGGTCCTTATCAGGTAAAAGTACACCTCGTTGTCAGCATTTGAGCAAACAACCAATGCTTCAGCTTTGGACAGTCTCTGTAATGTCTTCTGCTGGATCCTTCTTTCTTTCTTTCCCATCAGTTGGTCTCTCCCTTTCTTTTCTTTGTTGTATCTCTTCTCTGACTTTGTCTCACATTTCCTTTGTACCTTTCTTTGTCTCACTCACCTGCACTCTCTTCCTTGCTCCTGGACTCTCCTTTTCTCTCACCCTCTCTTTTTCACTCTCTCTTCTCCCATCATTCCCACTTTTAGTGTAGCTCTCTGCTTCTTTTCCTCTTTTATTTTGTTTCCTCCCCTACTCTCTCTCTCTCTCTCTCCCTCTATCTCACATCTCTTTGGTATGTATATCTTTCTTACTGATAACTCCTCCTTCTACCCCCCCCCCCCCCCTTCATCTCCGGGTCTCACTAGTCGTTTGCGCCTCCTCGTGAGTGCTATTACAGCATCACTTTGCATTTAGATAACCATCGCCTCGCCACCCCAAATTGGTCCGGAGCAGGAGGAGGGGGGATAAAGAGAGGGGAGGGGGGATAAAGAGAGGGGGAGAGGGATAGGACAGGGAGGAGGAGGAGGAACCGATATTGAAGTTCAAGCCGAATCCTTCCCGGAGAAATAATTACAGATGTTCAAGCCCCTGCAAACGGTAACACACGGGGACATTTTAGGGGAAATGCAGACCAGCAATTTCACCACTGGCAATTATGATCAACAGCATTTTTTCGATTACACTTTCATTTCGCCGCTCCCCTGGTGTGTCACCCGCACACATTTATTGTGTCCCAGAATCCCTCCCATCCCCCAGCCCCACAGTTATGCCAAACAGAGTTATAATATCATGACAACGGTTCCACTTTTCAGAGCCAAGGAGCTGTAACGGCGTGAGCAGGGAAACTTGGGTGAGAAATTATTAAACTGCCAAATGTATCTTGTGTCATTGGTGAAGGGGGGGCTCACATTGTCTGGGAGCATTAATGAGAGTAATGTTTTTTACTGATACAGACTGAAAGTACTGTTCTTGCTGCTGTTTGCTTATGTACACATTTGTATGGATACAGCACAAGCAACATCTACGCGGAGCTACAGTTACACTCTGTCACAGGATAAATTGAAGTTTTTCCAAATGAGCTGTTTATCCGAGCTCAAAATCAAGTGATCTGATGAAGTTTGTGTTTACACGCGCCACAGCGTGTAATTGGAATGAATGTCGAGAAAATGGTTTTAGACTTTCTTGGAGGCTCACTGGTCTTATTTACACTTGGTGAGCAGAATAATGAGATTAAAATATTTCAGCGCAAGCACCGTCACAAGACCTGTTGTTTTATCCTGAATAATGAAATGTCAGGAGCGTTGCAAATGGACTAATTAGCTTTTCTTTTCTGAGGGAGATATATTAAGCGTTTTTTTATTCTGGCCTCCACATATTAACACTCAAAACAGCAGCTCTCGATGATGCACCTTGCAGACCCAGCTCCATGTTGTAAGGTAGTCCTGACTTTATGTGGCAACTGCAGCATAAATTATACTGTCAAAGACTGGATGGAATTTCAAGCTGTTTGACTGATGATAGTATTAAAGTATAGTGAAATATATACTGCACCAAGGAACAGAGCTTAAGTACAATGAACACATCAGCTGGAGGACATGATTGCTATGATAACACACTGTAATACACTAAAACCTTTTGAAATGTGTATAAAGGTGGGATGATATAACTGCACAAGCATCTGATAATTCAGCAGAAGGCAACTTTTCTCAGTGTGTGTGTGTGTGTGTGTGTGTGTGTGTGTGTGTGTGTGTGTGTGTGTGTGTGTGTGTGTGTGTGTGTGTGTGTGTGTGTGTGTGTGTGCGCTGTGAGCACAAATGGCTGTGTGAAGGTGCGTACATGCCTCTGTTTTTGTATCCCTAATGGAGAACACACATACGCGCACTGCCCTTTTGTTAGTCGTCAGAATCAGCTGAGGCCGAGATGAAATGTTGACTGTAGAAACGAAGGTCCACGTGTGTGCATTCCTGTGTGTGCACCAGCAACTTGCAATTGTAGACAATCAAAGCATTTCACAGGGACTATTTGTTCTCTGGGGCTCCCCAGGGAAAAGTCCAAAATAGAATGAGGGAGGAAGTGGGCATAATATGCACAAATTTTCCAAAAAAGATAAATAAAATAAAATGATTTAATACTTTTATACATCCAAGTATGAAGCTGCACTGCACCCCATGCTTCACAAGACAAAAGGAGGCGCTTCAGCCGTGTTTTTCGATTATTCCTTTCACGTGCATCTGACAGAATACAAACACCCTTATTTTAATTAAACCAGTTGTCTACACAGGTCGTGTCTATTTCAAGTCTATTTTCCTCCGTTTCATTTCCCGTTTCCTAGCGACAGTCAAGTTTCTTCTTACCACGCTCGCCATTGTTTCAATAGCAAGCGACAAAAGTCCAACAGTTTACATTTTATTTAGTGATTTATATCATCCCAAACCACGATCTTTCTCATAATAAAGTTTTTTTTTTTTCCTGAACCCTAACCAGACCTTAGCCTTAGCGGTGTCGCATCACTAAAAGGGTTTTATTGTTACGCTTCGGAGGATACCGACAAATGATGTCGTCGGGTTAGAAAAAGCTTGCATTTGTTGTTCTCTAGGGGAGTTACAAAAGATGTATTTTGTTGTTTAATTTGGAGGACTTGCTGGCTACGCACGCACTTCAACAGATTTAAGCATGTAAATGTATAACAGGTTAGCTCCATGTAAAAATATGAATACATTCCTTTTACATGAATGCAACTTAATGGCTCATAGACTGCAAAGCAAAGCCGGCAGCAGGGCAGAAGTTAAATAAGTCACTAAATGAAAAAGTATTTCAAAATAAAAGTAGGATGTATAATGAACACCTTTTCTCAATGTAGCCCATCCACACTCCTACACATATCAGTTGAAGGTAATGATGAGCGGCACAGGCTCATTATAGTGTAGACGAGATGAGGAAGTGGCTAAACATAAACGTGCCAGCATCGATTCAACACGACAGAGAGAATGAGACCAACCCTAACCCTGTCAATGGTCAAAAGCCCATTTCACTGAATGTGGTGAGGATCGAGACGGTTTGCATCGGTACGCTGTTACACTTTGTCATAACTTTTCAGAAAAATACATTTTGAGGGTTTAATTTCATATTCCATGGAGGGAAATTGGTCACAAACTGTAACGCTGTAGATGGACAGCAGCTTTAGTCCGGCTCCGTTTCTCCGTGGTCTTGGAAACAACAAGAACAAGACCCAGTGACCTTGCTCTCCTTCTTTCCCTCATTGGTCGCTCCTGCTCACACTTGTACAGTAGCATTAAGCCTCCCCTGCTGTTCATCAGTAGCCGAGCTGTAATTACAGACGGATCCACAGGCGATAAAAGGAGGAAGCTCGAAAGAAGTCTGGCCTTTTAGCCCTGCGTGTGTGTATGTGTATGTGCGGCTACACCTGTGCAGTGTGCGTAGGTGTGCATCACATGTGCGATAGAGATCAAGCAGAGACAAAACAAGTGAAAAGAACTAAAGCTCAGTTGTCCGTTGAGCTGCTGCGCTCTCTCTCTCTCCATCCCTCTGTCTCTCTCTTTCTCTCCATCCCTCAGTCTCTCTCTTTCTCACTCTCATCTCTTCTTCCCCCTTCTGCTTACATTTTCCCGTCTCCTGCTCTTTTCTGTCACTCTGTAATTGCCGCTGCATTTGCTCTCAGAATTGGGTCTAACATCAGAGGGGTCGCTCTGATTTTGTCACTGATCAAAAGCAAGAAAAAAGATAACAGAAAAGAATCGTGTAGGTGAAAGAAAACGAACTTCGACGTAGAAAAGAAGAAAGGAGGGTATTTGCCTGATCTCAACAAACACGCACTGAGACCTCGGTTCTTAAACACAAAAGTTAAGAGAGTTAATTTGATTTGTGTCTTAAAGCCAGAAAGAAAGGGACAAAAACACAGTAAAAAAAAAAAAAAAAAAGCCTAATTAGCTTCTTTTTCAGGCGTCTCTCTCTGTGGAGATTTTAATTATGATTTGGCATCAGCTGGCGTTTATTGGATGAAATGGACGTTGCTGATCAAGGCTCCTTTGGAAAGTCGAAAGAGAGAGAGAAAGAGAGAGAGAAATAGAGAGAGAAATAGAGAGAGAGCGAGAGAGAGAGAGAGATATTGCAGAGTTGATCAAACACATTTTCATTCACACCATGCTCGCTGACATGCTGACAAGCCACGCGCACCAAGACCCACGTCGGAATCAGGGCCCTTTTGCTTGCTGCAGAATTTGTACTTAAAAAGACAAAAGAAAATACAAAAAGCGTCTGTATTTTCAGCTGATGTAACTACAGTAATCTGGTATATGAAAGCTTTTCTGTTTGTATGTCCAAACACTGAATGTCGGCTCTTTGTCTCTTCCCGGAAGAATCATTTCATGCACAGGGAGTGATGTGTTCTCTGTTTCTGGTTTGTTGGAAATCATTTTGAAACAAATAAATAGTACTATGTGTAGCCAGCATTAGGGCCTTCATATACGGGGGGAGGGGGGCGGAGGGGTTTCATGCGATTGATTCATCTGATTGATTCACACATCGATACGCTGATAGCTGTTGTTACACAGAACTTGAATATTATGTGGCAAAAAAGCAACGTCATCTTTATGGGTGGAATTCTGATTTTTAGACAGTGGTCATGATAAGGCAGATATAGATGTATAAATGGCGATACTTTTTTTCCCCATTTTGCTTTCCATATTCTCATGACTCATATATCGTAACCTAAGGAGGAAGTAAACTCCATGCAACTCAATAAATCAGGCAATTTAATAACCTTCAGCTGAATCAGCTTTTCAACAACCAAAGGCACAGGTCTTTATCTAGACATTTGATACAACACTGATTTGTATTGATAAAGATTCCAGCTGGACAAGCACAACAGGGCAGATGCGGATGACTCAGAGGTCTTTGAGGAAATGAACAGTGACACATTTAGCCACGTTCGACCATGGGAGTTACACTGCGTTCCATTTCAACGTGTTCCCAGTTAGAAATTTTAAACTGGAATGCTGCCTGAAGTCGGATTCCCCACTCAGAAGGTTGGTCGACCCCCACCATCACCAACCTCAAAATCCAAGATGGAAAAAAAACCTGTAGTCTATCTGTGGTGTTTGTATACTCAAAATACCGTCGTAATGCGTTGTTATCGACTGGTAATGCTAACATATGCTAACCTCTGCTGTTGGACTGGAACGCAATCCACTCGGGTGTGAAGTCATTCCCAGCTCCGACTTCCGATTTCTATGACAAATTTTATGCAGCATTAGCAGAAAGGGTGTTTGCACGCACACACACACACACACACACACAAACACACACACACACACACACGCATGCACACATACAGTAATCTGAGCAGCGGAGTATCATATGTGTAACCACATCCTCTGCCTCAGTGTGGAGAGGAGGAACCCAACACCTCGTCGCCCTATATGAAAACTCCCTAGTCATCACTAATATGGGCTGGTATATCAACATTTATTATGCACAAGGAGACCGCAAAGGTCATAGCAGGGCTCCAGGATGAAGAGCGCAATTCTTGCATATGATCAGAAATGATGGCGCTTGAATGCATACCAGCAATGCATCCTCCGTCATGGTGCAAATTAACCTTTCTCTCTTCTCCCCGTGTCCCTTGTTGTGTTTAAAGGCTTTCTACACTAGTACAATAAATTAAGGATAGTGCCTGACAATGTAGCCAGAGATTGTATTTAAATTTAACCAATAATATAACATTTTGTACATTTCTGACAAACACCTTCCAAAACTCATGAATACAAAACTAACTTCCAGACACTCTTGTGTTCAGTTCTGTATGTCATGTTAATTAACTTGCATATACTTTAATTTGAACAATTTATCTCCCTTTTTTGTGACAAAGTCACATTCTTAATATTATTAATATAATTACAGTTGCAGACAAGCAACATTTTCCAAAATCTTGTGAATGCAATTTGGGAAACAATATTTTATCCCGTCAAAGTAGAACAATCTCAGGTGTTACTAATGACATCAAGGATGCACATTACAGGACCCTGCAACTATTGGAGCTAAATGGAATTCAGCCCTCATTAATTGCATGATATGCTCCTGTGAATTTAATCCAAAAGGACAGACATGTCTGTGGCCAAAGGGATGACATGAAATTAGTTTTTACTTGGATCAATAATGTAGACTGCAGCAGCCGACTCTCGAATCTCAGATGACGGAGCTTCCTTGAATGCGCCTTAAGAGCGGCAGCATTTCCGAGGCTGAGTGGATTGTGTTCCTCGATCTTCCTCAAAAGGTATGATAGTTTTTGGGAAATGGTCTAGTATAATCAATAATGTAAGGTGCATGTGGTTTGCAGTTTAGTAAAACGATACAAAACCAGTTATGTTATGATTTTTGGCCCAAGGAAATCCATAACAACTGTACTTAATGAAGTAAAGTTAATAAAGTTGTTATGGCTAATGTATTAGCTAGCAGATGGCTAACCTGATTTACAGAACCAGTTGACACGTAGCAATGTTAGCATTTATTAGGAGTTTTTGTTTCTGGACTAAATGTAACATTTATTATCCTGTTTGCTCGGTTTTAACTCCTTTCCAAAAATATTTGTCCCATTTATGAACTAAATGCTCCATGTATGTTTCTAACTGCTAGCGCTGTCTACTCTCTGGTGCTGGGCATAAACGTTAGCATACAGTCGGTTCATCAGAGCTTCCTCACTGGAAACTGACACATAGGCAGTTAATGTAGTATTGTTGGCAGTGAATTAGCGTATATTTGTAGCCTGCACATTCAGTTAACTTCTGTACAGTCATATTTAATTTGGCCTAAAGACAAGTTTGCCTGAAATCATTCTAATTTATATTTCTTTGAGTTAGCAGTGCAGAGGGTGCTGCTGCTAGCCAGAGGAACATCTGTGTTGAATCTATGCCCAGAAATGAAACGCAAATCTCCACTATACTGTGATTGGTCCGTTTGGTAGCATCGCATTTTCCGGCTGCTCCCACGACCATGGGCCAAACTCAACGGTCGTACACAGCATCTCCTCAGACGTCTTCTCCACGTTTGGAGTAATTTCGGTACACGTAACTGTTTAACATTTATTATCTTGGACGGGATTTGCTCCGATTCAGTCGCCATTATTTAAAGTAGACAAAGAAACCCAACTGCAGAGTGACACAGACAAACCAGAAAACAAGTATAAATGCTCACAACGGAGAAGGCCACACTAACTGTCCTGTTTGGGTTCATCTGTAGTGTGACTTTGTGTTACACCTTTATTTAAAGAAACGGTCTAATCAGCGATTCTATATATATTTGTGGTCAGTCTAGTCTGTTCAGTTCTATTCCGTTTATGTAGTTCCTGTTGTCCTGTAGAGTTATATTTAGTTCCAGCTAACCTCTTTTATGGGCCCAGAACTTTGTTACATATTTTGTCAGTTTGCTTCACTTTTGGCTAAATAAGCCCCTCTTTTTGAAAGTCTACCGACCAGCTCCGTCCTTCACAATGTCACCTTAAAAGTCACAGTTTATTTGAGGGCGCTCGAGATGGGCACAGCAATGTTGAGACAACTGATGAATGAGTCAAAGAAACGATTACTGTCTGTTTAAAATGTACCTCCAAAATACAAAGTGGATTCAAACATCTGAAAAGAGTAAAGTTGATGTTCCGATGTGGAGATCAGCTATAAATTAGCTCCTGGCAGAAACGGACAAGGCCCACGCTGCCGATAGAGATGATTTGTCAAGTTTTCAAAGGAGCCAAACCGCCGTTATTGAATAGGCTACACACACACACACACACACACACACACACACACACACACACACACACACACACACACACACACACGCACACACAGACACTCATACATGCTCACAAACACAACCTCACGTTCTCGCGTGCATGAACACGGGAGCATGCACTGACATTAAAGATGCATAACAAAACAGATGCATGAACGATCACAAACACAGTGAGCAGCGGGGAGACGTGAAACCAGAGCAGGTCCGCTCTGCCTGCCTTTCACGGTGACAACAGCAATCAATCAAGCTCAATATGAGCAGCCTTTCATCGGGGATATATCACAGATTTCTGATTCCGGTAAAACAACCTCCATCGTGTCACTTATGAGCCTCAAACACACTACACGGAGCCTGCATCGGGCCCGATGCTGCCACCTATGCTCATCACGGAGCAGTGCGTCCGGCGACCCGCCGTTACCCACGTCCGCAGCCAGGGGGCGCACTCATGTCACTAACCTCTCCGCCTCTCCCTCTCTCTCTCTCTCTCTCCCTCTCCCCCTCTCTCTCTATCTCTCTCTCTACCAGGGGATGCCGGAGTCTAACCGCAGCTCTCCTCTCATTCATGCTGATCGCTGCTGTCCTGTACGCACGGAACTGCAGAGCTGAGCTTCGAAACCGGTGCTGCTGCTGCTGCTGCTGCTGCTGTCTGTCTGTCTCACAAACCCGCCGGGAATGGAAATGTCTTCTGCTGCAACTCTGACACCTTAAAAAGACAAAACATGCAAAGGAGGACGAACGCGAAGGGCGGTTTGATCAGTAAGTAGAGGCAAACTTTTTCTTTTTGTTGTGGTTGCTAATCGTCTCTCTAGTCATCTGGGAGCTTTTTTAATATTCTTTCCCACATCCGAAATGTTGGTGACATTCCTCTCCTCTTGCGACCCTTCCCTCTCATTGCCCCCCGTTGTGCCTACCGATGTCTCTCTCGTGTCACTAACATGAGCACACACGGAGCAACTCTGCGCTGCGGGAGAAATCCGGCTTTCTGTTGATTCTTTTTTTTTTTTGCGCACCCGGGGAGAAGCAGCCAGACGCACGAGGAGGTTGCGGATGAACACCAGCTCCGAAATGACCTAACCCCCCCCCCCCCCCCCCCCCCCCCCCTTTTTTTTTGTTTGTTCACTCGGAATTGGCCAAGTTGTGTGAAGGTGAAGGATTGCTGCACTTCGCTGGCAAGGAACTGCGGATTTTGGATGCAAAAGTGGCCGTATGAATAGGCGGTCTGTGTCCGTGATCTCCACGGGGGTGTTTGTATCATCTCCCGCGTGCTTGAGCTTTAATGGTTAGTCTATATCGTACATGTCACATCGCAGGAGTGTTATAGGAGCGTTGTCGCAATGGTACAGTGATGCCAGTTTAGGGTTTGTAGCTTCTGGTGTGTATTGCGATGATTCCTGACACATTTGATTAAACCCAGTATGAATGCCAACAACGTTCCAGCTGCGCTTGAGACTCAATTTGAACTTGAAAACACTCTTTGCGCTGGCTGTGCGCGTGCACGTGCGCATATATCAGTGCATGTATGCGGCCTTGACCGTGTGTGTGTGCGTGTACAAGTTGGTACCTGTGTGCTTGTTTAGATGCAAAATGTAAATGTTTGAATGTGTCTATTGGTGCATGTAGTGTTTGACCTGTGTATGAGTGCATGTGCAGATGTGTGTGTGTGTGCGCGTGTGTGCCCCTCTCCCCCACACACACACACACACACACACACACACACACACACACACACACATCTTCTCATTTTGGAGTGCATCAACATGCTCTGACAGTTTTGTGTCACCTTATGAATTTTTGACTTGAAATGCGTAGGTGAGGCAGACGGGCTGATTTCGAGAGACTACGGGCGCCAAGCCACCGGTTTGGCTGCCAAAGCACATCGAAAAAAAAAATCTCTTCAGGTTGTGTGTGTGTGTGTGTGTGTGTGTGTGTGTGTGAGAGAGAGAGAGAGATGAGAGAGTCTTCTTTTTGCATGTTCTGAATCTCCTCTCATCTCCTCTCTCCCCCTTCTTATCTCTCTCCTCTCTCTGAACTCGTGAGGATGTGTGTGCGTGTGTGTGTGTGTGAGTGAGAGAGAGATGTGATGTGGGAGCTAGAGATGTATGGAGGGGGGGGGGAGAAAGACGCCTCCCCCTCTCTCTTAAGCGCGTGTGTCATGATGTGCCTGTGCTGGGACGTGTTGATAAGGCTGAAACCCTGTACATCACCTCCACTTTGGGGCTGAGGCGTGACATCCGAAGTGACTGCATGCATGGTTAAAGTGACACAATGACAACTGTGGAACATATTAGTTCCTGTTGCACCCGCTGACACGTGCTGTGTGTGTGTGTGTTTTAGTGTTTCTCTTACAGAGGTTCTAGCCCTGAAATGAGTCAGAATCGGAGTCCGACGACAGCGGTGCTGCGTGCGCGTTGAGCTGCCTGTAACCTAATTACCTAGTTTATTCTTGGAGTCTTTTATTATTAATTTGTTCTGAGAGGATTATCTTTTCTTCACGCTCTCTATGTTTTCACCTTTTCTATGTTTTATACACATTCTGTGGGCTCAGTAACCAGGGTTCAGTCATTTAAAGCAAGTTCTAAGATGACTTCACTCATTGTGTGTTTGCGGTACTTACAGTGCCTGTAGATGCAGATGTTTTATGGCA
This sequence comes from Pholis gunnellus, assembly GCF_910591455.1. NCBI lineage: Eukaryota > Metazoa > Chordata > Actinopteri > Perciformes > Pholidae > Pholis > Pholis gunnellus. The sequence goes on along the minus strand of NC_136536.1, from coordinate 21,193,554 downwards.
ATTTGATGGGATTGACTGATACATAAATGACTGCAGAGTCCTACTTTTCATAAGGGGGTATTTAGGTGAACGGCCTCATTCTGTGTTCATGGATGTGACTTTGTTGACTGTTGGACCAAAGTCTCTTCCCTCTGGCGCTTCCTCGGCATCGAGCTTCACGAGCCACTTTATAAGTGAGAATGGACTCTTTGGACTCATCACCACCTCCCCTCGCTGGAAAGCCGCTGTGTTTAGATGAAAACACCAGCCGCCACAGGAAGTGTGTGTGCGTGTGTGTCAGTGGCTTAGATCCTAGCGGAGCTGAGAGCTCCAGACGATCGGCGATGCACCCTGCGGTTCCGTCTCTGTCAAGCCGCTTCATACCTCAAGTGCCTGTGATGGATGAACCGAGGAGGAGAGATGGCATTAGAAGGCCAATAAACCAGATTGAAAGCAGTTTGAACTGATTCCATTTGAGAAACACCTGACATGGGATGTAATGAAAATGGCATTTAGCCGAGGAGGAGGAGGAGGAGGAGTTTTTATTCATAGTGCGTTGAGAGTTTACATTAAAATGCTGCATGGGCGGCCCCAGCGGGAGCTGAAGCACCGGCCCAGCAGCGTCAGAGCCTCGCTCTCGCCGATCGAGCGGCTGATGACTGTCGACTGCCGCGTAAGCTGATATTAAATGGCAAAATACCAGTTTGAATCCCACACACAACACCAGTGTTGTTTTAACTGCTTTTGGAAGGCAAGTTATCTGATTAGCTCAGACCGGAATGTAGATCAAATATCAGAGTGATGGACTGAAGAGGGATATAACAGTAAGGTTTATTAGTAAGACATTCCTACATACTCGATTACAACCAAAAGGCACGATCGGCCTTACTCTCCCTCTGCTGGCTGTGTCAGTCATATCAATAACTTTATACAAAAAGTTATCGCCCCTGGGAGATAACCTCCCCCCCAGTATAGATACTGGGAAAGTAGAACCTTTGTGATTGAGACGAACCCTGACAGGAATTATTAGCGTGACTGTCATTAATATGCTGCCATTTTTCTTTTGTCATATTGACTCCTACATTGGGGTCGTAAAGGAATACTGAAGTATTAACATTGACAGCTGTCATACATATACTGTTACAAAATATGGACGTGGTCTCTGTGACGTCACCCACAGGTTTGTGAAGAGCCGTTGTGAAGTCTTGAGTTTGTCGATTTTGGTTGTTGCCATCTTGGATTACGGCTATCACCATTTTGGCTTTTTGCAACCAGTAAACAGATGTTACCATATTTGGACTGCGGAGGTGTGACGCAGAGACGCCGTATACTCTGGTAGCGGCAGAGACCTGTCAATCACAGTAAGTCCGCCCTATAGCATACCCTGCTTTATGGTCTATTTGACTCTAAATGGACCATCATTTACTAAATGAACATCATGCTGTATTGAAGAAGACCTAGAGAAAAAAACTGGAGACTGAGACCATAAACTCATGTTTACAATGTTTACTGAGGGAATAAATCAAGAAAAGTAGTCATTTTCTCATAGACTTCTATACAATCAGACTTATTTTAGCAACCAGAGGAGTCGCCCCCTGCTGGTCAGCAGAGAGAATGCTCGTTTTCAGACACTTCCGCATCGGCTTCACTCGTCAAAACCAGAAGTTGCCACCTGATTTTAACATGGGGGTCGCTTTTGTGTGTGACCGTTTAAGGAACTGCAGTTGTTGTGCACTCACCTACAGTATATGTTAATTGTTAATTGTAAATAAGCATGGCACAATCCTTGTCAATCCTTTAAGGAAAACTGTGAATTATAATACAAATAATATTAATAACAACAATAGCAATGATGACAGTAATAATAATAACAATAGATGGTTATTGTTCCGTTATAGCTCTCGACAGCATGAGTATTTGTGCTACTACAGCGGAGGAGCCATGCTTTTATTTCTTTTCTCTTTTTCCCGATGAGGCAGGGACAAAGTATTTACATTCCCCAATTTCTGTCTGAGCAGAACAGAGAGAGGTGGAGAGAGAGAGAGAGAGAGAGAGAGAGAGAGAGAGAGAGAGACAGAGAGAGAGAGAGAAGTGGAGAGAGAGAGAGAGAGAGAGAGAGAGAGAGAGAGAGAGAGAGAGAGACAGAGAGAGAGAGAGAAGTGGAGAGAGAGAGAGAGATGAAGCGATGGCTCTTTCAAGTTCCCGGCACCTTTTTGATGCAGCCTCCGCAGTGAAAGGCCAAGGCAGATCAAACAGGGCAGGCAGATCGAAACAGTTTCTCTTGTAAGAGGAAAAGACGCTCCGACTCTGCACAGATGTGACAGGTAACCGCGACGCCGAGGTGGCTGCCACTTTCGCACGCCGCCTGATTGCAAACACCCGCTTCCCAAGTTCAAAATAGGACTTGCGAGGAGCTCGTTTGTTTGTCACCGTCATCTGCGTTTCGGCATTTCCGAGCGAGACCGATGACTTGTGGGTGGTTGGGGGAGCTATTTCCTACCCAAGTGTGAGCGAGGATAATTCTGCCGTTGTTTTGTCAGCAATTAAACGAATTTCAGCAACCCGCTTTCTTCTGCTGCTGCAGACCATACAGCTTGTGCTTGTTGTCCCAAATGGCCAATTTCTGCCTTATGTTCTGTGCTGTCTGAACAGTTGAGGCAGCAAAATAATCAGTGTGTGTGTCTGTGTGTGTGTGTGTGTGTGTGTGTGTGTGTAGCCGAACAAACCCACATTACTGAAGTTGTCTGCGTTTCCTGTGCTTGTGCAAGTCCGATCAGCACGTCCCCGTATTTCTCGGACACACACACTCGGACATCCTCCTTTACCCTCCTTCCCTGCTGGTATATATTTAGGGCTGGGTCAAGGTCACAGTTAGAGAGATTCGGTCTTGTTTTTTCCGTACATGGCTTTTAGATGCAGATCTGTCTTCTGGTATCTGTAGTGCTGGTGGTTCAACTTTTCCCCAGGCCATGGGGAGGAGGAGGAGGAGGAGGAGGAGGAGGAGGAGGAGGAGGAGGGAAATGCAAAAGTTGGACAGAAGGAAGGATAAGGCGATAAGACCACTAGGCATCATACCCTGTGGAACAATGCCAGCTGTTATTTTCCACTAACAACTCTCAAATTGGGCCCTACAGCGTCAGGAAAGGTTCTATCATGATGTAAGCCCCCCCAAAAAAAATATGTATTTTCAAAAACGACATTGTTTTTTTTAGAGGAATAGGTTTGCACTGTCTTGTTCGTCTGGATTTCTCCCCCAGGCGAGCCCATGTAAAGCGCTTTGAGGTGAAGCCTCTGTTTAAGTACGCTTCTTCACAGTCTCAGAGAGAGGAAACCATCTGAATTTACACAAGCGGCACACTGCAGGCTTCCCTTTAACAGCCTCGCTGATGTCTGTCGCTTTGCACCAAATGAACACCAAAGGAACAAGAGGAGCCAAAGATCTAACACTAGACGAGTCCGGCTTCCTGCATGTGGAGCTGTTGCGCAACGGTGTTTGAGAAGCGGAACAAAAGAGAGAATCTAGCAGGTGGTAGCGATGGGAACGACTTTGGCGTTGCAGCCCTGTTGAAGATGTGCAACTATTAAATGGTCTTATTGACCCGAGACACCTGGAGGAGAGAGCGAAGAAGAGGAAGGAAGAATGGGAGAGAGAGGGGGGGGGGGGGGGGGGAGCACCAGAGTGGACAGAGGAGGGATAAAAAAATAAATACAAAGAATTTTGGAAGGTCAAAAGGTAACTTTATATCCAACTTTTGGGGAAAAAAAAGTAAAATGTAAGTAAAAGCAATAGAATTAGAAAAGCAAAATAACTCAAGATCTGAAAATATCCAAAAGACAATATTTATAGTGTTTTTCCTATAACGGTAGCCTTACACCATTCCCTCTGAAGATGAACAAATGTGTTTGGTAATCTTTCAACCCACCTTGTAATCAAATCTTAACAATACCCGGGAACCTAGCTAGTGATGCATTCGCTCTGGGCTCGACTGAGAGAAATAAACAAAAGAGAAAGCAACAGGACGTCAAGAGAGTAAAGTCATGCAGGAAACAACCGAGGCGAGGTTTTAAAAAGTGAGTAACGGGAGAAGAAGAATGAGAGAGAAAGAAAAGGGAGTTGGAAGCAGAGTTGAGGAAAGAGCGACGGTATTCCTGACAATGTGACTCAGATGAGAGGACTCAGGGAGAGGGGAAACAAAGGGACTGAGGGTGAGGTTGTGCAACTCAAATTTGGGTCTTTCTGGAACTGATTAAGATTGTCAAGGAACGAGGAAAGAAAGCTCGGTTGGGAAGAAAGAGGCGAAAGGAGACTGAGTGACTCACTTGCTGAAGCCAAAAGTTAGTCTAATGTTCAAAATATGTGTTTTCGTTTAATATTGGTCAATAGAACTATTGTTCGAGTGGCGATTCAAAAGAAACATTCTGGCATTGATGAATTGCTGAATGTATGTCTTTTTTATACTTGCAATACAAAGTATATATTGTCCTTCGTATCCTAAAAGTGTAACTTCCCTTTCACTGCAATGCCAAGCGAGGGCTTGCTCAACTGTTTGGTTTCTCCCGCTGTGAAAGACATAACCGTCCAGAGAACTGTGTGGCCAAACAAAGATCACCAGGAGTCCAGTTAATATTCACATCCCTCAACTTTAACCAAAGAAAAGAAAGAAGAGGAAAAGAGACGGGCCCATAACAAACAAAAACAAAAGCATTTGTACCATTTGTGTTTCATCATGCTGCCAACAGAAGCAATCTTCCAGCTGGGGAAAAATATACGGTGAACAGAGAGTGCCATCGATCTTGTCTTTTAAACATTTTGAGAGGGATGCTGGCAGGTTCCACTTGGCCCTCCTGTGAGGGAGGAAACTGCAAGGGAATGACAGGGAATGACAGTTGGCGCAGAAATGCTGAGTCAGTGAGTACAATGACACTCTTCCCCCCCCATCATCAAAAACACACACACACACACAGGCTCATCTCATTTTATTGAGTGCTTCTTCAAACACAAACCTGCATGTGTGAAGGAGGAGTGGCTTTAAGATTTTGTGTGTGTGTGTGTGTGTGTGTGTGTGTGTGAGAAATGGGATCAGAGAATGATGCGTCCTCTCATGTGTCTCTTGGCTCTTATCAGTGTTGCTTCCAGGTTCAGCGTTTTGCTCAAGGACACCTAAGCAGGTGTTTCTTTTTTTTGTATCCTTACACACTCTACACGAGCCCTTCAATATTTAGCTTGACTGCTTTACACCAAACTGGTGCAGAGAGGTCCGGCATCTCGAGTGGCCATTCATCTCACTCTAAAGTATAGGAGGGAGCAGAAGCACAGCGTACAGGTGGCTGACTCCTGCTTGAAGGTAGCGGCTTTTGCTTGGCTGTGATGTATGAAAGTCTTGCTGGAGTTGAGAAATGAACTTCCCCCTCTCAGTTTAGGTCTCCTAGAGCGAGGTTCCGCCAATCTAGCCGCGTTTCCCTTCTTCCTTCGTCTTCGTACACCAGCTCTCCACCCCCCCCGCGTTCTGTCTTGAAGAAGGATGCGGCTGATAAGACACAGAAACGGTGTAGCGTTGATAGTAAATGCTTCCACTTCGCCCACAACAAAGAGAACCGCGGGGCCAAAAACATGTTGAAATCCATTTTAAACACCTTGAGCTTTCACCGTTCGAAAGCGGCGGCACTCAGGCATCTCCTCGGCCGTAGAAATTGCCCCGCGTACCGCTACCTCCATCGACTGATGATGCATGGGAAACCATTTTAAGGCAATGCAGACGGGCAATTTGGCTTTTAACAGACGCGGGGGGTTGCAAATGGACCGAAATTGGAGAGAAAGTGTTGAGTTTTGTGGAGGCAGCAGTGACACAGCCACAGGAGGAGCTTTTGTCTGGTGAGATAAATTTACTCAATAACCTCTGCCTAATGGGGCTGTCTATTATGTCCCTGTTTTTATTCCTATCTCTATTTCTCTCTCTTTCTCCACAGCTTAGGTATTGTGTGCCATTATTTTGTGTTATCCTCTCCTTGCCTCTTTATTCTCTCTGCTTTGCTCTCCTCATCCTTCGGGATATTCACAAGGCTCTGACAAAAAGAGAAATCAGAAACAGATGATATTAAAAGTTCTAGTTATTTAAGGTCTTTTCAAGTTTTCCACCATGAGACACAGCTTGTTGTTTTTTCCCCACCATTACATTCATGCAGACCAGAGTTACTGGTGCAGCTGACATTTGTTGGATTTTGTACAATTTAAGGGCAACACACCCTGTGATGTATGTTGGCATCAAAACACCCACGCCTACAGTATGTAAGCCCACACACATTCAATGCTGTCCTACAGAGTTATCTGGTTTGCAGGCAGAAGAAAGCAAGCTGCAATTACTCACATCTGACTCGGTAACCCAAGTATATATGCACCTTGTGTATGTATCTCACATTTTTTAAAATGTTTTTGGGAAACCTTTGGCGGCGCTGTAGTACTCAAGTCCAGTCTCAAGATAATTCATGCATTTTCTCAGATTTGTCTTTGTCTCATGGGTGTTTTCATTCAGACCCGTCTCACTGTCCGTCTTTGGGTTTCGACTGAGTACCGGTCGCTTTTTTAGCCACGTTAGCAGCTTAGCTTTATGGATGGAAATGTTGGTCATTCAGTCCACCACTTTGGTCCTCACATAAATATCGCTAGCAATCTTTTGATGTATTGGCATGACATTCATGGTCTCCAGATGGTGAATCCTATTGACTTTGGTGATCCCCTTCTCATGGTGCCAACACTTGCTTAATGACTAAATACCTTCCAAACCATCCCCATCAGTTTCAGCTGTACTTTGTGTCTACTGCTAAACCAGCCAATGTTAGCATGCTAACATGCTGCACTAAGCTGGTGAACACGGTAAACATTGTACCTGCTAAACATCTGCATGTTTGCATTGTCGCTGTGAGCCTGGACTTTGCCACCGCGATGATATCCGCTTTGCTAGAGAGCAAAAACAGAAATCAGCCGACAGGTTATAGTGTATTTCCTACCATCAACATGCGTTAATGCTCCAGCAAAGCATACATTTGATCTCATTGGCGCATCCCAGATACTGTATCTCAGCTGCTATTGGCTACAGGGGAAAGTCAAATCAGTACACTTGAAAATACTCTGCATCTAGCTTGTTCTTACCATCCTTTCTCTTTTTTTTTTTTACTCCTTGTGATTCCACTTTCTCCTTTATTCAGTCCCTTCATCTGTTCTTTCAGCGTAGATGCAGTGTCTGACGGCTCTGCCCCCCCCCCCCCCCCCCCCTTCTCTCTGTCTGACTGTGCTGTTGGTTTTAAGGATCTCAGCAGACTGACTAGAGGAGGCTCTGCTGCAGGCAGCTCCGTCTCCCTAATGAGAGAAACGGAGTGTTTGTGTGTGTGGGGGTGCACGTGTGTGTGCATTCATGGCAGCTTGTGCCTGTGTGTATGCGGTGGGGGGGGGGGGGGGGGGGGGGGGGGGTTGAGCGTTTATGTGTGTGGTTTTGTGAAATTGGTTGTGTGAAATATGTGTGTGTTTGAGTCAGCGTGTTTTTGTGTGTAGCTATGGGGTTTGTTTTTGAGCATTTGTGTGTGTGTGTGTGTGTGTGTGTGTGTGTGTGCGTGCGTTTCATGCCTCTCCACGCACTGTTTCAAATTCTTTCCTCTTGTGAAACCGAGGAAACTGAACAGTTTATGTGGCTGTTGAACACAACATTTCATTTTCCCACTGTGCGCCGATGTAGTCGACTGGCTTCCCTGTGTACTCCTGGAGGAATTCAACTCCATGTTTCTTCTTCAGTGGAGCTTTATTATAAACTCAGTTCATGCATTCCTGAGCCTGTGTGTGTGTTTGACATGATACCATGAGTTCAGAAATGGTTGAGTTCGCATATAGAGTAGAGTTAAAGTAGATGTCTTATAGATGTTGAGGGTTTAGTCCGGTCTGCCCGAGGTTCTTGTCTCTTTTACATAAAACCAATTAACCAATAAGCTTTTCCTGCAACTATTAGTTTTCTATATTTTAGGTCATTTTGCCCAATTGGGGCAAATTATGAAAACATCCCACAACCCAATTTGACATTTTCAATCTTTGATTGACCAACAGTCTACTTGTCAATACACATGAGTGTGAATGTGTAAAAGTAAAAATGTTAAAAGCATCCGATCATTGATTATGAACAACGCTGCCAGTTGACTGATCGATTCACTGACTTGTGCCTCAATCCACTTCATGGCTCGACTCGACTCACTTTTGGTACCAGGTCCTTTCCTCCGAGTTGTTTTCCACTTGGTTTCGGTTAGACAGGATTCTCAGCTGATCACCATAGCTTCGCCGCATGAAACTCCCGTGACTTCATCTTCAACAGCGACAAACAATGAGAGAAACGTCTGTACTTCATCAGCTGTGTTGCGTAGTGTACATTGTGCACGTAGTGCACGTTGTCGTTTTGCGGACTGCCATTTCTTTTCATAAATCCGTGTGACTTTATCTGAATAGAAAGATTGTGGACGCTATTGACGGTAGCTTGACTTAGTGGCGGGTTTGTGCAGGATGTCCCGTGTCACACTAGTGACGATTCTCTCTGACCAATCAGTGGTCTTCAGTGATCTAACTCCACCTTCTAGTACGGGCTCAGCTCACTTGGAACCTCGACTGAGGTGCTACCAAAATAAAATACCAGGGACTATCCACATCTTTTGCTAATAGAAAACCGAAATAGAGCATGTCGAGTTGAGTAGAGCCGTGCGAAGGGGAAATGCAAATAGTTTCAGCACTGTAACAAACAAAATAATGTAGCGTCAGGTGAAATGTCCATGGTACATTTGTGAAAGCTGTATTTTCACAAAAATGCTATTTTCTTCTTTTATCAATGAAGTACACCCATCCGTATGTTACCACTGTGAACAGGGATGAAGTTACCATGCAGGTATACAGAAGGTGATTGTCTGACTCTGTGTTCATTCTGCTTTGTGTTGACCTATGTTGGAGTAGTTGGAATCAGTTGGAAAAACACGCTACTTTCACCCAGGAGACCGGGCCACATGGCCCGAGTGAAACCAAAAGTCAACTCTTGACTGATTTTAAGCTCTGTACGTACGTTCTGTGACAATACATTTGTCATTTTACATTCGCCACTCAGTGTTTTGTGGCTGCGCTGTGCATCAGTGCGCTCTCCTTGTGTGTGTTTGTTGTGTCCACGTCACCGTCGCTGTGTACGACGTGTCTATTCCACACGTCTGATGTTTTCCACAGCTGCTGTGGGGATTACTCTTGAGGCTACAGAAAGAGGGAATAAAAAGCACGGAAGAGTGTGAATTGACCGTAAAGCTCTGCCACTCTGAAGGGATTAGAAGGGGTTAAACTGCAGGGCGCGATAAAGACTGGCATTTCTCTGTCACTCACTGGTGTGTGTGTGTGTGTGTGGAGGGGGGGGGGGGGGGTGTTAGAGAGAGAGCAAATGACCTACAGGAAGCGCATTGTCATGCATGTAGATATGTGTGCATTTGTGCTTGTGGATGTGTGCGCATTTATATTTTTTTGAAAAGGCCTGTGTGTGTGTGTGTGCGTGTGTGTGTGTGTGACCTATAACTACCATGGGGCAGTTCCAGAGCTGAGCAGCAGGGGATTACTGATGGGTTTTTCTCTGCATGCTGATGCTCAGAACCAGGAACAAAAATAGCTTGGAGAGAAATACAGAGTGGAGTGAGTGTGTGTGTGTGTGTGTGTGTGTGTGTGGATGTGGGAGAGCTGGCCATACACAGAGAGAGAGAGAGAGAGAGAGTGAGGAATCGCTGCTCGTGGTGCTGTTTAAGAGTGACTTAGTGGCTACTTGCTGTAACATACTGCAGGAATGCAGTGCAAAGCTTGAGTTCATCATCAGAACTCCATACGCCGGCCTTGTGAAAGTGGAGTTTCATGTTACATAAGAAAACCGGCCAAATAATCTCCCTTCTTATCACAAATTAGAGGCTTGTATATCGTCCTTTTTAGTGTTAGAACAAGTTCACCCCCAATAACACTGACAGGACCACAGGGATTGTTATTCCAGAGGAAGAATTTGTTTTGTTGCTGACAAAAGGAGGACATTTTCCCATGTATTTGGCTTCCTTGTGGCTCGCTACAAGTTGCTGTTATATACAGTGCTCAAATTAGCTGTGAAATTTTGTTATGATTACTATGAGCAAAGGAAAAACAATGTGTCATGCAGTCAGAGCTTGGAAATACATACCCATGTATAAAACGTGCTGCTTTTTCTTGGAAAGGAAACGGTATAAAAAGTATCCAAAAGTATTTTTAAGTATTTGAAATGTTTTAATTACATCCTCAGAACACAAAAGTCCACCGGGACGATGTAATGATACTATCGTCATCAGTCCTAATTATTTCGTAATGCAATTCCCCATCAGTTTGGTGCATACTATGATACCCATGAGCCTCATGGGGGCCCATGAAGAAGAAGCCAGTCAGATAGTAGAACATTCTAAATGCTTCACTGTTGCAATTGGGGGGAAAAAGCATCGCGGCACAGTTTCAAAAGTCAACCCTGTCCATTGTGTTATATGGTAAGACTTCATTGGTATGAAAATACCACGAACATTGAGTCGTGTTATCTTAAAAATCATTCGTTGAGATTTCTACACAACACAGCTTGCTGGATTCTGCAGCACTCGTGCTTTCAGGCAGCTCTCTTCTCCCCCATCCCTCCAGTTTTTTGGCGGCCCCAGTCAGAATCTGGAAGTGATTATCGCGCTAGACAGACCAATCAGATAAGGCGGCTGCAGCGGCTGCAGAGGGCCATTGGCTAGGGGTGAGAGGTCGCATTCCAGCCCCTATGATTAGATCCACTCTTCACACTGTTACACTGTAAACTGTCACAGCTGTGTGAGCTCACATGCACCGAAATCAAGGCTTTGACATGTTAGATTGCAATCAACTAAACGTTGTCAGTCTTGTGCAAAAATATACGTTCTCATTATTGTACAGCAGGAGACATCAGTGCATAAAAGAACAGAAGATGTCGTCTGCCGGACCCACTAGAGCTGCTCACATAGATTAAGATACAGACAATAGGGCTTTCATTATAAATCAGATGTGGTTTAATCAGCGACGTCGCCCTCATACATCTACAGATCTGCCTTTGCCGAAGTCCCAAGAGTGGATTTGGAATTATGTGCAGCTGTTGATCCGGAATCTATCTCACAGCGCCTAAAGGGAACCAAACCGAGCCGTGCCAGGCTAAGCTCGAACATGGCTAATGGAGCCGTGGGTTTTTATGTGTTTGTCCTCGGTTCAGTGTTTTCTGGCACTTTGCTTCGCGCTTGGAGTGAGAGCGCATTTTTTCCACATTTTGCAGGCTGGAAAAACCAGGCTACAGGGCCAGAGCACTCTGTACCCCTACACACACACACACACACACATACACACATGCAAAGACACACGTTTCCATTCAAGCCTGTGCCCTAGGTTGCCCTCCTCCCATGGACACTCACACGTGTGCACATGTGCTGTGTCAATCCAGCTCTGTCAACTTCTTCTGGACGCGTTTCCGAAACACACAAGGAGTTACTTCCCAGTCCGCGGCGCAATTAGAAAGCCGGATGTTTGACTTTTGCGCGTTGATAATGCCTTAACATTCATGTCTGCTGACGTCTTGTTTACGTGAACCGTGTGCCTGCTGGCGAAAAGGCCGCGTCAGCCGCAATGACACGGCGGAGGGGATTACCGCTCGAATGCAGCGAGCAGTTCAAACATCTGGTTCTCTCTGTGAGTGAGATGTAGAGTTGAGTGTTACTCCACTCCAGAGGTCCTTTAGGGAAATGAATGGGGGCCGATATACAGCACAGCCAGATGAACAGATTTTTATCACTGTAAATGGAACTTGTTTTCACAATCTTTGGAGCACTCCTTCTCTCTTTCACACACAGAAACACAGACGGGATTAGTATGCATCGCATGTTTCTCTCTTTTCCCAGTCTCTCACGGCTTAAGGAGGGATCTTTTAGGACAGATGTTGCTGGTTTTGGTGTGTTACACCTTTTAGAGTTGAGGCGAGACACCCCAGGCGAAAACATTGTTTTTCATGCACTGGTCAATTTAGAGAGTTTGGTTCATTTTGCTTCAATAATATGCCTTCCTTCAGACGATCAGAAAGAAAAATGTCAAACATATACATTTAGGTATATATTTTACTACAGTGTGTAGATTTCTCCTAAATGCACCAAAAGTTAGCATAATATAAAGCCTCATTTGCATATTTCAATTTCAGAAAACTTGTAATACAAAAAATGTGACCTGATGGTGAAGTGACGGACTCGTTTTTGTACAGTACCGCAGTTTTAGGTACCTGGGATCGGGGCTCGAAATATTTTCCCGTCATCCAAATTGTCCCCGGGGACAATAGAAAATGTCCCCGATGATGCTAAACTGTGAACAACAATGTTTCAAAGGTATTCTTCTAAAAACAAAAAAAAAGGTTCTTGAGGCGGATCATCTGGGATTAATAATGAATTAGCAAATACCAGTATGCAAAGGGTAATTAAGGTTTATTACCATGCTGTTGAAAAGGGTATTAGGAATGGTGGAATTTCACTGGTATTGGTGTGGACTACTAAATTTATCGTGACGTACCTACATGAGAGAAGCTGCTGAAGACTACATATCCCTACTTCCTATCATTCCTGCATTTCCCTCTACTGACAGGACTGTAGTTAGGTAAAAGCAGAGCCATTCAATCAGAATAATAATTAAAAAAAAGTGCCATTGAATGTGTGAACAGTTCTCTAGTGCCCTGTGCTGGAAAGCTTATGCTTGAATAAACAAACGGAGAATGTGAGAAGACAGTTGGCCGTCGCCAGGTTCCAGACAGAAAAAGTGTATCAAGTACGAGTTCATTGAAAACGCTCCAAACGACTTGAAACTTGGGATGCGAGGCTTTTGATGGAAGCTATCACTTCTCTTAGCACTGGCATCAGCAACAGATTTAATGAAATATGCCCCGTCAGTCTGTGCCAAGAAGTCCTGGCAAATAAAACTAATCCTTGTTTTTCAGATTGGTGCTTTTAGTTGCACAAACGCAGAACTGCTCCAAAGACATATTCTTATTCGATAAGTCTAACCTTCTAACTTTTTGGTCTCCGAGCGTAAGCCATACCCAACTTGTTACAGCCAGATGTTTGGTTTGAATATGAAATATGACGAGGACATTCGTGGTCAAGGGAATCCAGCAGGCCAGCTAACTTTGCTGTCCTCCATTATCTGTGGTTTATGTCTCTAATTTGGACTTGGAAGGCCAGCTACGATAACTAGTCACCTTGATAACTCGGCAGGACTTTATGAGCCGCTCCTCGTCGTTGTCACAGAGCCTCAGTCGGAACGCCGCAGCCGGAAAAGTTGCTGCAGTAGTTGCGGCTCAGCAAATGGTAATTCAGCTTCTTTTGCAACCGCTTATGAAGACACATCTTCGCTTAATTAAAATCCGCTGACAGCCTGCTGCTTGTTCAAAGTGATGAGTCATATCATCGGCTTTGTACAGTTAGGATACTGACTCAGTGGGTGAGTTGTACTCCATAAAATGCCGCTCATTATATGGTTTTTAACCCAGAGGGGCTCGCGCTGCAGTCACATTGAGTCTCTCTATAAAAAATGATGTTAATTCAGACGGATCAGATAATGTATTATGTTGGGAGGAACGCTTCAAGAGCGTTGTGACAATTCAGTGACTGAAAAAGAGAGTTTCTGGTCTCAGAATTGACTAAGATATTAGGACTATACGACGCGCAAAAAGTTGTTTATGACACGTGGCCACATATTTGACACTCGGCGGTCTCATGGGATAGTATCAGTGTTTAATGTTCAAACACTATGACAGGATGTGACTGTGAACAGTAAACAAATGATTTGGTGATCAATTCTGGAGAAAAGAGCAGTTTCATCGTCAGCCGGTTTGGTACGATTGTTGAAAAATTTTGACTTTTTTGAATTATTATTTTGACATGTGATAGGGAATGTCAGTAGAGTTGACAGAAAACGAGGGGGAGAGTTCAGCCCTTAGCCACGGGGACGTCTTCATCGGTGGGACTAGTGCAGCGTGAGGCCAATGAAGATGCAACATTTTCCAGGAAGTAGCAGTGTTTCAGGACTTTTAAGCGAGCAAGGGGATCTTGCAAGTTTATGACCAAGCACTAAACGACTTGTCGAGATGGACTCTGCGGTTGGCGACCTCGTGAACTCTTCTGACGATCTCCCCTCGGCGTCCTTTGAGGCGTCGTGTCTCCCAGGTTGGGGGGGGGGGAGTGTTTACAGTATTGGATTGCTGCCTCGGAGCGCAGAGATGCAATCCCTTCCGTCTCCGTCTCTCCCGGCCAGGCCTGCCTGTGCTCTCACGCCCTCTCTGACCCCCAGGCCCAGGGCTGTCCCCTCCACATGCCTGAAGCAAAAGCTGTTTAACAGCAGTATCGGGAGGACCCCGGCGGTAACACGGTCCGACCGAATATTTATTCAGCAGCAGCAGGTCTCCGGCTGTGGCTGGATGATATGAGCGACACTGATATTTCACAGTGCAGCAGTATTTTCATTCTCCAGCGTGCGCTTGATGAGCTGCAGCGACCGGTGGACATTAGTAGGGTCAAGGAGTGTGTGTCCTCTTCATCCATACCTTCAAACAGCTACAATTTCTTCTGTAAACAACTTTCATAAGCGTTTTTTGTTTGAGTGGGATGGTCCTCATTATATTTTGTTTTTAGCCTAATATTTTACTGTCAGTATTTATTGTTTTTCCCTCATTCATTTAAGTTACTTATTTCATGTTATATATTTTCGCTGTTTTTATATATTCTCTAATTATAATTGTGCTGTTATTTGTTTTTCGTCTGTCTCAATAAACTTTAATAATTTTTCAAGAGGGGCAAGAAGCAACAACAACGCCAACCAAAACCTTATAATCCAGCTGGAAGTTTTTTTGTACCCACTTGAATTATGATTTTCCCCGCTGAAAGAAAAGCAAAACGAAGGCGAGTTCCAATACATCACCACTCTCAACCAGGACAGCTAACATATGCAGCTGATTATTTATGGACCCCTGTGGGCGTGTGCCTGACAAAATCTACACCACAGCGCCGCAACTCGCTGAAATATTGCTTTAAGGTTAACAAGAGCAAATCACGAATATCTGTAGCAGCGTTACAGAAAATCTAACAAGCCGTCAAGTCCTCATGCCTGAGATGAACGCGTGCAGTCGGAGAGCGTGGCTGGAGGGCTGGGGTTAAGATGTTGCGTTAACGAGAGAAACGTAAGAGTGTGTTCAGAATTGTAATGTGTGTTGATTCATTTGCACAAGGCTCCGTACAAAGTCCATACGCTGCTGTGTAGTGAAGTTATTCAACTGTGTGTTTGTGAGAGTTAATGGGATGAGGAAACAAGCTTTTCTTTCAGGTGTTAATGTGTGTGTACATAGTGTTTGTGTGTGTGTGCGGTTGTAGCAGTGATGGAGAGTATGAGTTCCTGTGTTTGTCGGCCATTATGTGTTTACTACTGCGGACCACAGCTGAACTCTGGTCTCCTCCCACTAGTTTTATGGCTTCGTTGTGTCAGGTTCATTCTACTTGTCCCACTGGACAATCTTGCTTTGTCAGCTTAATAATGCGTTGTCATTCACAGCCACAAATATGAAGTCATTAAGTTTATGAGATGTTCTTTTTCTTCAACAGAGTAAGATGATTCCACTTACAGCTATACTTAAAGTTTTACGTCTTAAAACAAGACAGACGATATTATTCCTCTAATAAGCTGATCTGCACTAGAAACAAACCAGACGACCCATAATAATAATTTTTGTACGTTTTTGCACCCGCAATTCGTGTCATTCGGTCTGTGCACGCTGATTTTTTTACAAACGAGTAAAAAAAGAGGAGTAAACAGAGAGGCCGCTCATTGATTGGACAGTTTTAGGTATGTTGGATCGCTATTTTATTTTTTCATGGAGTAAGTGAACTAGCAAAGTAAACAAAGTAGGGTACACTCACAGTAGACTTTTTGCTGTCTGAACGATCAGGGAAAACACCCACACTCACCTGCTAATGCACTCATGTGATGACTCCATATGACCTACAGAAGTAAACGAGACCCTCCGTCTATAGAAGATTGTCTATTTCTTCATAGTGGTTCTTAATGCTTGTCATCGGTGCCACCGGGTGGGACATCACTTGAAATCAGACGAAGTCATGCAGGTTCTCCAGTGGAGCCTCTGGCAGCAACCAGCCCATCACAGACAGACCCAGACCTGGCTTCACTGCAGGTCACACCCTGCTGCAGTTAAATGAGAGATTTTCTGAATGGACTCTGGTGCTTTTGTTCGCAGGGACCGCCAAAATCAACACAACATGAAAGTTCCTTGTGGTAGCTTTGAACTTTTGAGTCTGGAAGTGGACTGAGATCTTTCTTCCCAGTTGGTCCCGGCCTGGTTTCTTGGTCAGCATGAGAGTTCAATCCACAGCTTTCAGGCCAACAAATATAGATTTCTGTGTGAATGACTCAACAGGTTAGGTGTAAAAAGCGACCTTACCGGCAGAAAATCTCCATTTAGTTTCAACTTTAAGCTGTCTAGATCAGATGAACAGTTCTCGCCGTGGTCTTTGTGAGGATGCGGAAGACTATAGATTATCAACTTAAATACATCCACTTACAGATCTCAAACTGCTCATGATCACAAATCTCAATGTCTCTCATTGTGTGGCCGTCCTACATGCCACTATGCTGCAATAACACCATTGTGATACTTTATTACCCCCTGGTAGGGGAATTCTCTTTTCACTCGCCCACGGGGAGGTCAGAGGTCGGGTTCAGCTGCAGAGCAGCAGCAGCCCTGGAGCTCGTAGTGATTCAGCTCAGCAATCAAAAACGCTGATGCTAAAGACAGCGTCAGGGTCTTTAGGGCGGGATCATCTAGAAGTAGCGTTAACCGTCATCCACACGCAGCCATCGGTTCCTCTCATGTTCCGTCACATAAAGCACCACAGGATGAGGAGAACACACACACACACACACCCGTGAGGCCTTGGCCCTGCAGCAGCGCTGGAATGCTGTCAGTTCATAGACGTGATAATCAGAACCAGACTCTGCAACCCAGCATCCCGTCCAATCGCAATCACGCCAATGCAAAGCCTTAAGATCCCCCCCCCCCCCCCTTCTTCCTCGGTGACCGTAACCTCTTGTCAAAAATGTAGAACCCGATTTGATCTGCAAAATAATTAGAGCAGAGTTTCTTCACTGTTCTTATGTCCCGGGCCCCTATGTAAAGACAAATTAGGCTCCAGACCCCTATTTGAGTGGATTTTGTCCCAGGGACCACGTAAGGAAAAGAGGTCTGTTGTTGATTTAGTGTGGAATGGGACTGAAGCGAATTATGTATCTGTCCAAAATGTAAACGGGAAGACCGCGGTGCTGGGTGTGACATGTGAACAGACGAGACATCATACATTTTCTAAATGGAAACGTTTCAAGAGAATTCAATTATAGTGTAGTTTTCCTCTGTTGCAGAGACCCTGGATCCCCCCTCAGGGACACCCAGGGCTTATAGAGACCACTTTGACAGCCACTTCATTAGAATATATTATGACAGGAAGTGAGCGTAGGTTAGAAATGTTCTCTGTGGACACTGATCACACAAGAGCAGAGAGACACATGTTTTAGCATTTATTCAAGAGAGGCAGAGGTTGGTTGGTTAAAGGAACGTGTCTCATGTTTAAATGCGTCATTTCCCCGGCCATCGGACCCGATACTCGTTCCTCTCCCTGCAAAGGAGCCCGGCAAAGGAGCCCTGCGAGAGCTTCCCTCGGCTCTCACCGTATATATTACCGTGGAAAAGCCCTCCGAGAGCATTCCGTAAATATTACGGCTACCGCTAATGAAACAAATGTATTCATACCGGTGCGAAATCTAATCAAAAATGTCACAGCGGGGATCATTTCAGGTTAAGAGCTCCTCAGTCTCACTGAAGCAGTGTGGGATATGCTTCCTTGCAACATTATCATTATTAACTAACTGCTGTAAAAGCTATTGAGACGTGGAAGTATTGTAGGGTTGAACCGACACGCGCTCACTAAATGTCAGTATTGATACTTGAGAAATAAAAAGCCGCTGCTGATATTCAGCATCTTAATGTGACCGTTTTCACACTGAAGATTTACTCACAAAGCCTCCATAACAGCATTGTCTGCACAGCGCTGATTACTAAAACACTCCACTAACAAGCAGCATAATTACTGTTTTAGCGGATTAATGGATGACGGAACAACAATTTAAAATTGTTTCAGTCATTTATGAAGGAAAAGCGACAAACATTCGCAGGTTTTCCCCGTTTTGTCGAATGCGAGTTGATTATTTCGTGGGTTTTGGGCCGCTTCGCACACAGACAAAGCAATTTGGAAGACGTCACCTCGCATTCATTTTGAACAAAAGCACAGCATACGAGCAAAGCCGTTTCACCAGTCGGGCCCCTGTGGACGCATCTGTGAGGAGAAAAGAAGGTTGGATTTAATAGAAGAGAGGAGGAGCGAGGGGGTCAAACGCTCCGGATTGAGACGAGCTCTTCCTCCATCTGATCCGAACTGCTGTGTGCACTTTAATAAGCACTTTCATTTATATTAAAGATGCAAATGTAGCCTTTACAGGGAGATTGATATGCATGGAGGAAACGTGTGTGTGTGTGTACCACTTTATCAGGGGCCTCTGTTCATTAGCCCAGTGTAATTGTGTTAGCAGTGTTGCTTGCAGGGCGGGAAGAAAATATCCGTGTGTAAAGGTCACATCAGAGGAGAGATGACATACGGATAGATGACACACACACACACACACACACACACACACACACACACACACACACACACACACACACACACACACACACACACACACACATCTACAGCAGCGTGCACCGCCTCACATTCAGATGAAGGCAGCTTTTGGCTGAGAGTGCGTTTGGAATGCGTCCTCTCGCCCTAAGGTATGCATATGTCTTTTTGACGGTGTGTGTGTGTGTGTGTGTGTAGGTGTAGGTCTGCGTAGGTGTGCGACTGGCTGATTCAAGTGGCAGTGTTTAATCAAGTGTGATATTCCTCCTCCGTGTGCTTGGCATCTGCAATGTAGGCAGCAGAAAGAGCAGTTGCGTTATCTCCTGTGTGGTATGTGTGTGTCGAAAAGTAAGACGAGCCAAAGAAATCCAGCAGTTAACACGTGAGGGCTTTGAAGAGAGGATTAGAAGCAGAAATAGCACCGTGACCGAGAGTGAGGGTACATAGATGCATAAACCTACCTGCAAATTAACTCTCTGCGCTTTACAGGTTGCAGGGGGTGAGATTGCTGTCCACGTAACATGAAGAAAGAAAAATATTCTAGCTTTTAGGCAATAATTATATGGTGGACGGGTCAAGCAACCATAAACGACACTCTGCCTGTAACGATACTGACGCTACAGTGGTTCTCAGAGGGTCACAGCTTCAAGCTTAGTGCCACTGACCGGGCTGCAGCATTTGAAGCATTGGTGTGAGGATGTGTTGGACATTGTCTTTCGTTTTTTTTCCTCAGAGGTCATAGTTGGCCACAGAGCAGGTACTTTAGGGGCTGCATTCGCACAGCTAATAATCACAAGCTCTGTGAGGGAAAGACGTGAGGAAAGGACGCAGTACTGCAGGAGGTGAACGGCACAGGTGCATGAAGCCGTTCTAAAAACTATGAGAAGTTGTTTATTGTAGTTTGGTCCTCTCACTGACAGGTAGGGTTGGAAGATATGGCCAAAATCTGAGATCCTGATAAAGGTCATTTCATATCTCAATCGACGATCCAAAAATCCAATTAAAGCACCCATTGACTTCAAGACGAGCAAACTAGAAGTGCAAAACTCATTTCCGGGGTTTAGGACTCATTTCTGCGACACTATATATTAATTCCTGGGGTCCACCAGGACAGAGCCACAAAATGAAAGCGTCCTCCCTCAGTCTGCAGTAAACAGCAGCAGCTACATCTGCCCACTGTTTTTACAAAATGACCAAGCTGCTTGATTCTTTTATTTTTTACAACTATAAAGGTCCTTCAAATGGTGGTTGGTGACCTGCCAGAGTGGCTGATGGAGTAGACAATTACCAAAATTTGCCAGCATTTGGCTCATGGCCGCTGTTAATCTTTTTCTCTATTGTAGTTACACTTGAGAGCCAAAAGGCTTTCACCGTGATCATCTGCAGCCTCCGCAGTTATTTTAACCTCTTATTACCTCTTTAAATGATTGAAGTGCGCTGACTGTGTTCAGAGCGGCGCTGACAGTGGAGTGGACCTGCAAGCTCAGTTGAACATTACATTATGACGTCGGCAAGCTCAAAGTCAGAGCAAAGACGTCAGTTCAATTCTAAGTGTTTGCATAGAAGCTCAACAGTGGAGGTCAGGTTCATCCCAATTTACTAATAGAGATAGAGGAGTACATTATCAACTGAAATCTGCAGTACGATCAAAGTTCAACTATACTATATTATAGTTGTAAGCACCTATAAGCAGTTTATTATGTATTGTACAGCATTTTATAGTATTTGTTAGCAATTATAACTTACTATGAAGATATATTTTACATTATTACAATAATGTGTTATAAACCATATATTACATGTTTATGTAAATGCTAAGTAGGGGGGACTAATAATAAGCGTTGCCATGTAATGAACTGCAGATTGATGGCGTCGATTGCCACATGGACGGTTGGTGTCCTCTGGATCCATATCGTTCAAAGCAAGCAAAGAGATTATTCTGAATAGCCGCACATGCTCAGCAGTGATCGACCATACAGCAAGACTGAACGTATGCATGCCATTGAAGAGCTTACCGGCTTGTTGGAGAATTCACCATATACTATGCGTCTAATATAAAGCTGGAAATATACAGAGAGAGAGAGAACACCACTGTGTCAGAGTAAATAAGCTCGTACAGAAGGGACAGCTGGAGACTTGTGACGGATCTCCTTAAGGATCTGAGTTAGCACAGTGACTGTCTGTCTGGCACCAAAAAGCTAAGTAGTCAACATAGACAGTACAATTGTTTCCCTAGATCAGGATAATCCACAACAATAAGCATCATTTGGTTTGTTTAAAGTCTGGTACACTGTAGATAAACTGTACATTTAAGAATAAACTCTATTGTATTGTGTCAATGGCAAGCACAATGGTTGGTGACATACACCGACATGAACTGCTTTAGTGCATAATAAGACCTCGCTTCTGTGTTTTACAAACTGCACGTCTGATTTTTTTAATGTAGTTTCTTGTGCTTGGTGAGCCAAGGACAAATGTCCACCCTGGGTTTTCATATCTGCGCTGCATCATGTTACACTCTGCTTACCCTCAATCACCCGACACCTGCGGGAGGAAATGAAAGTCTCCAGAAAACGATCTCTTAAAAACATGTCAATGACCCACTAACTTTTGCATTTCCTCCCGAAACATGAACACGTCGTCAGGGGTCGTCTGACCCTCGGCTCAGGGACTTCACGTTTAGACTCTTAATTAAAAGAGGGACAGATCTCGGTCTCATGCAGAACCGTTTACGTCCCCGACCCTCCTTAATGGCGCCTGGACATTTGTACTAACAGCCCCAGTTTATAGGCGGCGTTACGGCACCGCTGTGACAATAAAACAGGCTTCCAGTATGAAGGCTCTCAACCAAGATGGATGGTGATGTTCCTCTCGCCTCCAGTTATGAAACTACAGTATGCACTCAGTTTCCCATCTGTCTCCACACAGACCTATCAGCAACAGTAGCAACTCTCCTTTTTTGTCCTTGTGTCAGTGTTTCTCTACATTTTTGTTTAGTTTTTTGTACGCATGATGTACACATTCCAATGCAGCGATTTCATACTTCCAGACCTGGAATGAATGGGCTTCTTTTTTGTTGTTGTTATAGTCTCTTTCTCTCCATCTCTCCATCCTTTGCTGCTCTCTCTCCGTCTCATTTTCTTAAACTGCAAAATTGCTCTTCTGCGGTTGGGAGCCAGCTTTGATTATCTACGCCAAATTCCCCGATAAAGAACTGTGTTTCTAGGCCGATTCAAGCACTTAAATCCCCTCTAAATGGCTTTAGCTGCAGGGTCCCCTCTGTGGAGACTACACACACACACACACACACACACACACACACACACACACTCATAGTAGCACACACACTCCATTGCAGTGAGTTCAACACCCATCATGAAGATGATACAACTGCAGAGTCATTTTTTTAAGGTTTGTCTGAATTCAGCTCTCAGCACCTGTTTGGCAGACTTCCACCCCTGTTGGACAATTAATGTATGTCTACATGCGTTATGTGCCTGTTCCTGAACTATTCCTTTAACCAATGGGGTTGATGAACCCCCCCCCCCCCCCACACACACACACACACACACAGTTTGCAGTGTTGAATTCCATTTACACCGCGGCTCTTCTCTCTGCTAACTTCACTGTAGTCCTCGGCTGGCAGTGAACACACATGGCACACAGAAAATGTGTTTCTAGTAGCGTAAGAGTAGTTTGAATAGCTGCTCTGCCCTTTTACTCTGAGGAGCAAATACTAGAAAAGATGTGGGAAAGCCCCCCCCCCACACACACACACACACACACACACACACACACACACACACCAGGTACCAGTTGATGGAGCTAAGTGTTTGTAGCAACAAAGAGGTGATCGCACACTCACCATTACATCGATGGACTAAAGTTGCCATTGACATTTCTGCAGATAAAGAATCCAAACAAAACCATTTAGCTTTTCAACACTCTAAAACAATGTGAATTGTATTTTGTTGTGGTGGAGTATATTGGAGTGCTTTTGTATCTCCTGGCGTGGGACATGATAGAGAGACAAAGATCCAAAAACAGGACGAATGGTACAAATATATTTAACTTGACTGTAAAAAAATACCGCCGATTTAGCATGCTTTGTTACCTTGTGCCATTTTTGTAAAGCAATCTCCTGAAATGGCAGCAGTTTTCTGACTAAATGTATTTTCGGGACAGATTCAATTTCATGAAACAAGTTATTAAAACCCAAAGATTAAAGTCTCCGAGGTGTCGGGTTGCTCCGGCCACTTACAGCCTTATAATGGGTGTTTTGAGTGAGAGGCATGACTCACTTCTTCCCCTTAATTGGGAAAACACTCCCTACTTCGCTGCAATTATTGCTCTCCACCTACATGTGTAACATTAATAGCAAGTGCTTCTCTTAATGGGACTGCGTCTGGCCCGGCGAGAGCGCCAAGCCACACACACAGAGGAGGCAGATTGAAATAAATGAAAATCACCGAAAAGAAAATGAAACGAAACCTCATGTGATTTGTCCGTTACAGGGTGCAAAAGAAAACAAGCGTACCGCAGTTATTAGGGTTTTACTTTATCTGAAAAGTCCTTAAATCCCTCCACTCTGGGGAGCTTGGAGAGAGGAGACTCAGTCAGATTAAGAATGATTAAGGCTCAGCCACTTGGCTGCGTTCAGCGTAGATTTGCACTTCACCGTCTGAATGAGGGATGGCTGAGCTGCACCTGTCCGAAAGTTAACGTGTGTCAATGTATCTGTTTGTATGTCCGTGTAGGTGTCTGCGTCTCCATGCTTATGGATGTGTGTCTGGGTGTCCACGGCTGTGTGTTGAACAAATATATGCGTACATGTATTTGCATGTTCCTACATGTATATATGCATCTGTTTCCCCGCATGCGTGTTTGAATAGTTTTAACGAATGAAGTGGAGTCTTTGTATATTCTGCCTCTTCCTGCTAATGCCTATTATTCTTGGGGAGGGGGAAACTGTGTTTGTGTGCGTGTGTGTGTGTGTGTGTGTGTGTGTGTCAGTCTGCGTTTAACCACGAGGAATTCTTTAATGTTAAATGACTGCCATTAACTGTGCAGCCTGTGTGTATGTGTGAGTGTGTGTGTGTGTGTGTGTGTGTGTGTGTGTGCGTGCTGCTGTCTCTGTGTCGGTTGTGGAGTGCGACTGTAAATGACCCACTGTGTACCTACTGCATGGCACACACACACACACACACACACACACACACCGTCCAAGCCACATTCTCTTTATTCCTTCATCCTCACACTGATTCTATTCCATTCGATTCATACACAATTAGAGGCGAGGGGTCCAATTAATTTAGACGATGTGGCATATTGTCATCGGTGTCGTCCAATTATTGTTGCATAAAAGAAAAAAACATCACAAAATGCAATTAAAAGACATCATCCTGTGCCAGTTGAAACCTGATGTGGGTTTAAAATGAGCGACTCACCTCACAAATAGAAGGAATTAAAATGAAGGGTCTGTTGGTGCTTTCACTGCAGTCTAATTTAATATGTAGCAAATAGGACTAGAAGGAACATTTCCATTCAAGTCATTGTAGCAGAGTGGTTTAGAGCGGCGGCCATTTTTATGTGCACTGCTAACTTCCGTTTGAACTAAACCGACTTACGGCAAATCACTTAATGCTTCATCCACACACTCTTGTCACAGCGTAGGTAAGCACATCGCTATCTCCAGGAGTGACAACTTGGTTTGGATCCAAGCTAGCTGGCTAGTTAGCTAGCTGGCTAATTCTGTCCCGCTTTAATGCTACACTGGTTACAGAAGGCTGGTGGCTGGTCTCTCCACTTGACTCCTCGTTGCTCCGGGGAATGACGAGCTACCTACCTAGCTAGCTAACTAGCCAGCCGTCCGTCTCCGGGGCTGAGTCAGCTCTCTCACCGGTGAGCTGCGACGATACTTTATGTCCCCACTGACGAGTGTTGTCACCCTAACACCCGACAACAATCACTTCAATCATTTTCTTTGTGTGAAGCAATTTGTTAAATATAAACACAGACATGAATTTTAAGAGCTATTTTCTAGGAGGTGGCGCTATAAATATGTATCAGGGGGGGTACATGGACTACTTCACTCACTCGGCCTATTGGCACAGATCTGGGAGGTGCAGGTGTCGACTTATCAGCGGTCTTTTCTGTCTCTCTTTCTCTGGCTCTGGTGGAGGTTTTGAAAATAAATAAATCAAAATCAATCAAATTATTATTATTTGACCCCACTTTCTGTGTACCAGCAACGTTTGCATGCTTTCAAAGTTCTAACATCAAACAAATTGCTCTGTGTGTATATACGTCATCAGACCGCATATGTGTCCACTTGAGGAGACAGTCTTCCGGCGAACAGCGTTCTTTAATCTGTTTCAAATGAGCGAACGTCGTCCATCTGAGCAAGTGGTTTGGTCTCCTTCAGGAGCGTTTATCTTGTCAAATTGCTCAGAGTTGATGACACCAAAAGGTTGTTTAAACCACATGAAAGCCTTCTCTTGAGTCGTATTTGCTTTGCATATTGAAACAAAGCAGGTGAGAGCTGACAATCTCCCAAAGTATCAGGAAAATGGCACAAAATGAAACCCGTCTGGTGTTAATTGGTACCAAGTGGCCTGTTTAACAGATGTATAGAGACAATGCTAGATTCAAGGTCTTTCTTTAAACCGGATACTTTTGGGCAGTTTGTATAGTGTCTGTGTTTCCTTTCAGTCCTTTTTCTCTCTCAATGTTACGTTCCTCCCCCGTCCTCCTTGTCTTGTCTTATCTCTGCCTATCTGTTAAAAGCCAGGCGACGAGGGTGTGAGTCGACTACTGTCTGCAGTATTAGCGCTTGTCAATATCACGCCTTTTGGAAAATGGATTCCAAATAGAAATCTCCTCACGTTCGAGTGTGTGTCCGCCTCCTGTCCCCGTTCTCATATCCTCCTCCTCCGCTGTCCTCATCCAACCTGCTCGTTAACGTTAACTTTGCCACCATCTGTTGCAAGAGGCCTGGAGTTAGAGAAGGGAATTGATCAGATGAAACTCTGCATGCGTACTTTCAGAAGTCTGTTTTCACTGCATGGAAGCATTTGCCAAACAGGTTTTTAAAAAGTGTTTCAAATCCAGTTTTGTTTACGTCTGTGTTTACTAGCTAGCAGTCTTCCTCTGCTCTGTGTTGGTTGGTCCACTGCAGCATATCTTGTCGTGTTACTGCCACCTGTAGATCACAGGATTGTGTATTGTGTCGCAGTGCGTCTGCATTCTTGTGCACAAGATAACAGGTGACCCACTCATAGAACAACAGCAGCGTGGCAGCAATAACTTTGGATATTTAGATATGAACAATATTGCATTTATGTGCATTTTTTCTGGCATTTGCTTAAATAAATGAAACAACTATCAATTACCACAAAAGTAATTAACTAAGCGTTTCCGCACAAGAAGTAAATCTATAAGCCATAACGCTATACTTTACTTGCACTGTGCTCCGTGCCCCCACCTCGCAGTCAACACGGCTCAGACCGCTGATCATGTGTAGAGCTTATAGGGGCTCACATGATCAGCAGTCTGGAGGCACACGCAGTCCTGAGAACCCAGCTCAAGGCATGTGCAAAGCTTCTTGTTCAAACATGGAGTTGTTAACTGACTGAATTCGTTCTAATGGCGACTAGAGCTAGACTAGACCTAGAGTTCTAGGGGCGACTCCTCTGGTCGCAGAAAGAAGTCAGATTATATAGAAGTCTATGAGAAAATGACTCTACTTCATTTATTCCTTCAGTAAACATTGGAAACATTACTCTATGGTCGCAATCTGTAGTTTTAAGTCTTCTTCAATACAGCATGATGTTTATTTAGTAAATTATGGTCCAGTTAGAGTACAATACACAATAGGGTATGCTATAGGGCGTGGCTACCGTGTGATTGACAGGTCGCTGTCAATATCGGGTGTGTTGACAGGTCTGGGAGTTCACAGTTTTTTGTACTTAGCTCCACCCTCTCGTGTCACTACTGGTTACAAAAAAACCAAGATGGCGACGACTAAAAACAAAGATGGCGAGAGCTCAAAAACCAAGATAGCGACGGTCAAAATGCCGCTCTTGAGGCCTTACAATTGACGTCCACTTACTATGTCCACTTGTTATATACCTTCTAAGGTTACAAAGGCCAAGGTTCGAAGTCCTCAGAGGTTCAAGCCGTGGCTGTTGATTATTTGTAGGAAACCAAACCGTCTAGCTTCACTTGCTTTTATCAACAGGGTCTTAAATGCAGGTGAAGGTGCCAAGTGGCTCATTTCCAGCTCATGTCCCCAGTATTTGCTCTCTCCGCCGCTGTTTATCGTGAAGAAATGTGTTTGAAATGGAAAAGGTTCTGAATGTAAACATTTATACTTTCCCTGTGGTTATATATGCTTTGTATACATACAGTTTATGGATGGGCCCGTTGTGTTTGGACGTGTGTCTGTGTGTATGGTAGTAGTAGTAAATAAGATTGAATAGATGCAGGATGAACGCACACATGCACACAGGCACAGACTCGGGCACGGATGTGAGCTCCATGCTAAAGAAGTGGTGTGTATAAATTTGCCTAAGTGTCTGGCCAAGGTCTGCGGCTGTGTGTGCAATCGATGTGCCAACAGCAATAAATCAGCGTGGGACGGACCTGACCGCCTCTACAGCTTCATCTGATGTGGCAGGTGGGCTTCAGGATGGCCCTGACACACACACACACACACACACACACACACACACACACACACACACACACACAAACGAAGCCCGGTAATTCAAGATTTTCTCGGTAAAGACACAAACAATTTGATAACAACACAATTATATCATAAATTATCGGACTATTTGA
The DNA here is from genome assembly GCF_910591455.1 of Pholis gunnellus. Classification (NCBI taxonomy): domain Eukaryota; kingdom Metazoa; phylum Chordata; class Actinopteri; order Perciformes; family Pholidae; genus Pholis; species Pholis gunnellus. Next base: position 21,165,903 of record NC_136536.1, on the reverse strand, counting down.
ATTAAGATTGCGTGCACCGAAGCAGGATGACAGTTTGTACCCCATTAGAGTATTCCATCCCATCTTTTTTCCTCGTGTCCCCCGTCATCTTTCTAACCAATTTCTTCGTCCAGAAACTCAAACATTTTTTTCTTCTTCTTTTGACATAAAAGCAAAACTTTTAAATCAGAAACTTGTTTTTCAGTGTCTTTTTCCTCTCATCCTTTTGTCCCACTTTAGTCAAACAGCTCAGCTACACTGGCTACTAAAGCTACATGGCCACTGAGTCCATGTGCACCGAGTGGTTTCGACTTATTTATAGAATCTGTGAAATACATCAGAGAAGGTGAGATGAAAAGTGCTGCAAAAATAGCCATCTTAACATGTCATTTAGTACATCGAGTTGAATTTCCTCTTCTCTTGTCTATTCAAGTGTGTACATTCTTGTGTAGATCTGTTTGGTGCGCACGTGTGTGTGGGCAGGTCTGTTTAATGTCGATGTACTGTATGTGTGTGTGTGTGTGTGTGTGTGTGTGTCTAAGATGCCAACAGTAGCTGTATTGTCCTGATGGGACAGGCAACAGCATCGTCATCTGGGCCACTGTAATCATGGCTGGGCTGGAGATGAAAGACACTATTGACAAGAAGTGAAGTGTCTGAGAGAGAGAGAGAGAGAGAGAGAGAGCGAGAGAGAGAGAGAGAGAGAGAGAGAGGAATGTAATGAAAGGGAGCAATGAGAAATGAGAGACGAGAATAGTTTGCTGACCAAACTCCATTATGAAACAAGCCTTTGCCTTGTGCTCTTTATTGAGCCGAACATAAGCCAATAAGCTAATGAAAAGAAATGTGGGCACTGTGTTTGGTTTAAAACAACTGCAGATGACAGTATTCTTTTTAATAATTTATTGATTCAATCAGAGGATCGGCGGTTCGATCCCCGGCTCCGCTAGTACGTGTCGATGTGTCCTTGGGCAACACACTTAACCCCAAATTGCTCCTGTAGGCTGTCCCTGCGGTGTATGAACGCTGACACAGCTCTGATGGGCAGGTGGTACCTTGGATGGTAACCCCTGCTATCAGTGTATGAATGGGTGATCGACAGGTAGTGTCGAAGCGCTTTGAGTGGTCGTAGGTCTAAAATAGCGCCATAAAAGTACAAGACCCTTCACCATTTACGTTTACCATTTACATCCTGGGAGGTGACGTTCGTAAATGCAAAGTCATCCTCTCATGGATGACCCCAGGGATGTATTGTGAGAACTGGATCCCGTTGTCTCAAGACGGTGCCCGTTCTTTCTAATGAAGATTACTTACCAGGTGCACACGCAGAGAATGCTTTTTGTCTTTGCGGTTTCCTTCCCCTTTGTGCTGCCCGGGGACGATTGGTGCGTTTAGTGCCAGCAATAGTGACGATGATTGAGCATGTGGAGCCAGCTATGTTGCTTTTGCCCTAGAACTCCCAAGGCTCTACCTGTCCCACAGTGCATTCTGGGATAGGCCCCTGCATCCCTAGCGATTCTGAACCTGGAAAAGCGGATATACGATTAGTTTGGATGGAAAATGGATGAAAGATCCATCTCCCTCTCTTTTTTTTCTCACTTTTTCTTCCTGAGTTTTCACTTGTAGCAATCTTTGCCACCATCTCCGCTGCCTTTTATATTGAACTGGTATGAAGCCAAATAGCTTCTCTCTCCCTCTTCTCTTTATCGTGTTGGACCAGTTCTCTCTCTCTCCCTTTATTGTATTTATCTGCTCTGTTGTAAATATACTGTAGAAATCTCCCTGCAGCCCTTCTAATAATTTATGGATGTTTACCTGCTATCACGATGCTGCACATCAGTGGCTCCCCCCCCGTGTGATTCTGTTTATGCGTGTAGGTCTTTTCTATGCGTGTTGTGTGCACATGCTGTTTAAAAGAACATTTGGATGTTTTCTTAAAGGCATACACCCTGTGTCACAGGTTGCGTTTTCGTGTGTATTTGAAGTGTATTAAATGTATTTCTAGTGTGCGTGTGCACACTTTGTCTGCTGGATCCTTTAATACCTCCAGACAATCAATACGCAGAGGAGCAATGTTCGGCCCTGTCTTCTTTTAAAAGATGCACTCCATAGAGTGGTGTGAGCCAAGAGTCGAGAAGTCAATAAAACAAAGCCGATAGTGCTTTCATTTGTTTTTTTGGACTTTGGCATCGAGGCCTCGGAGTCTGAGTCTGTGGGCGAATATTTAGTGTCTTGTCATTTCGATACAAACAAATTAATCCTTTTTGTCAGACCTCTGGATGTGCAAAACACAAGCCCGTGAATGTATTGACATTGCTGTTTGCTAAGATCTTTGCCTTGTTTCTCTTTCTCAGGGCTGGTGGCGGACAAGGCTGAAGATCAGGGCTTGAGGTTGTAAAAACAACAGCGGCGCAAGGAGGACAAAAAAAAGACAGAGGAAGCCGATCGCTTGGAAACTCTTCTTTAGTATCATCATACCCTGCAGTCCTAAACGGCACCGACCCTGCAGAGGATTACTCGCTCTAAAATACACACCGACACCCACTCGCTCACCGCCATGTCCTCCCACCTCAACCCACCTCTTCTCATCCCCCCCATCCTCTTCCTCCTCCTCTCCCTGTCCATGCCTTCCACCTCCACTCCCTCCTCCACCTCCACTCCCTCCTCCTCCTCCCTCCTCTCCTTCCTCCCACCGGAGGGAGGCCTCACACATTTGGTGGTTCACAACCAAACGGGCGAGGTCTACCTGGGCGCCGTCAACTGGATCTACAAGCTATCGAGCAACCTGACCAAGCTGCGGAGCCATGTCACTGGCCCAGTCACTGACAACCCTCGCTGTTACCCTCCGCCCGGTGTCCAGTCCTGCCCTCACGAGCTGGTGCAGACCTCTAATGTCAACAAGCTCCTGCTACTTGATGCTGCCCACAACCGCCTGATTGCCTGTGGGAGCACCTCCCAGGGAATTTGCCAGTTCCTGCGTCTGGATGATTTGTTCAAGCTGGGCGAGCCCCACCACCGCAAAGAGCATTATCTATCCAGCGTCGCCGAGGCAGGCACCATGTCTGGTGTCGTGATCTCCCCGGATCTTTTTGGCGGAGGTGGGAAGCTTTTTGTCGGCACCCCCATCGACGGGAAATCGGAGTACTTCCCAACCCTGTCCAGCCGCAAGTTGATGTCCAACGAGGAGAACGCCGACATGTTCAGCTTCGTCTACCAGGACGAGTTTGTCTCCTCGCAGCTGAAGATTCCCTCAGACACACTCTCCAAGTTCCCAGCGTTCGACATCTACTACATATACGGCTTCAACAGCGAGCAGTTCGTGTATTATCTTACCCTACAGCTCGACACCCAGCTCACCTCGCCGGACGCGAGCAGCGAACAGTTCTTCACCTCTAAAATTGTGCGCCTATGTGTTGACGATCCGAAGTTTTACTCCTACGTGGAGTTCCCCATCGGCTGCACCAAGGACGGAGTGGAGTATCGCTTGGTTCAGGATGCTTATTTGGCCCGGCCTGGGACCCGTTTGGCCCGTTCGCTTGGTATTCAAGAGCACGAGGAGGTTCTGTTTACCGTATTCGCCCAGGGTCAGAAGAACCGAGCCAAGCCGCCCAAGGAGTCAGCTTTGTGTCTGTTCACAATGAGACGGATAAAGGAGAAGATTAAGGAGAGGATTCAGTCGTGCTACAGAGGAGAGGGGAAGCTCTCCCTGCCCTGGCTGCTCAACAAGGAGCTGGCCTGCATCAACTCGGTGAGTGTTTGAGGCAGTGTTTTTGTGATCATCGTCAGTCATGAAAATGATGTTGATCCTGATTGTTTTGGCTTGTGGTTGTGTGTGCATGTGTTGGTTTCTAATTGAAAAAAAACAAAAACAGAATGGGCCAGTTCACTTCACTTCAGGTACAGTTTCTATAGATTGTCTTGTCCTTGCCAAAAGTATTTTAGTCGTCATGGGTTTAGGTTGTGTTCATATTTGGCTGGTTTAGAGAGTTACTGTCCAGCTCTGAAGCATTTACTCGTTTTTCTGTCTAAGTGAAAAATATGCTGTTGGTTGGCTTCAAATATTTTCACCGTGGAGCTTGCAAGTGAAGCTGAACTATATGGTAAAAACACAGAAAGACAATGTTTTGGGTGAATACCAACATTAGCCTCATGTTAAACTGAAATATTCAGATATTGAAAGCCCAGGTCCCCAAAACGTCAAGCTGCTTGTGCATCTATTCAGGTTTCCCTGGTAAACCTGTAAGTGGAAAGTATGAATCTCGACAAATTCCTAACTGCAACTAAGTAATATTTTCCATTCCGGTAGAGCCAAAACTACCAAAGCGTAGGTGTGATTACACATTTAACCATTTTCCCAATCCAGATTTACAGCCATTGAGATAATTTGTACAGAAAATACAGTATATTCACCAAGATCTTCATAAAAGAGAGAGCGTAAAGAGTGCTCCATGTATGAGTCATAAAACCCAGACATGAGTCAGCATTTTTGCACTTCTTGATCCCTCGTCTCCAAGTCAAGTTTTTTTAATGGGTCTTTGGGTAGATGCCTGAAATATGTTCTGTGGTTAACACAAACCTGAGAGATTTTGTTCTACGTCATAAAGTACATCAGTAAATACCCCTCTGATGTCTTAAAAAAGGTTGCTAACAAGTGGCTAAATGAGACTACAAAACCTCATCACGCCGAACACTAGTCCCCCTTTAGCTTAGTGGTGGTGACGTGAAGTCACATGACTGCGGCGTAGTTCATTGACAGCCTAATGTTAAGCTTTTTACGTGGCGATTGCTTTCACTCTTCAAAATGTATAAAAGCGTTGTTCATTTGTGAAGATTATCTCACTAAACTAAATCTGTAATTATAAGCCATAGAGTTTATTTTCTGCAATAATCCAAAATCCAATGGAAAAATCCCATCGTCTTTTTGTTGAGGGAACCAGTGTATTGCTAACTTCCAGGGTTGGCCTACATAAATACCTCATCCCTGCTGCACTGATCACAGACATGTATCGGGTCTACCTGCCATACAGTAGCCTAAATGTTTCTCTGGGCTTAGAAAACCTTCATCCCTCCAACTTTGCTGCACATTGTCTAATGATGATCATGAGAACTTACCTGATGGAGAACAAAAAGAGCTAAATACATAGATTGTCAAGTAGTGCAGGTGGGAATCTCTTACCACTGACGAGTGTGAAAACAATGAATTTATTCCATCATAATTGAACATAATTTGGTCAAAATGTATCCGCAGCTAAGTGAGACTACTCAGCCTGAGGGCTATGGGCGGCAGTCTCCCAGGAATAGTTCAGACTGTCCACAGGTTGTGGGTGGCTTGTCTTTCCGTTCCCTCATATATGAGCTGGCCTAAGGGTGCTTGAGAGACTGTGTGTGTGTGTGTGTGTGTGTGTGTTACCCACATGTCACAGACACACACACACGGCCCTGTATCCTCATGAATAATTCACCTGGTCTCACCTTCTGTTATTCAGTCGGTGCTCCATAACAACCTGCCATAAATCTCTGGACTACGCTCTCTCTCTCTCTCTCTCTCTCCCTCTCGCTCTCTCTCTTTCGCTCTCTCTCACGCGCTCTCTCTTTCACTCGAGCCCCATCTTTTGCATAAAGATTTCTTTCACTTTGCTAACCCCATTCTCCCTCTGCTCCTTCTTTTATCTGCCTTTCATTTGCTCTGTGTCCCTCCCCTCACCTGCTCTCCTTGACCTCTTCTCTATGCCTTTTAATTTTTAACCTTTAACCTCCCTCATTTTTACATTCTTGCTCCTTTCGCTCCTCTTCAGCTTCTTTCTCTCTCTTTCTCTCTCTCTCTCTCTCTCTCTCTCTCTCTCTCTCTCTTCTCAAACCTCTGCTGTTGCACCATCTCTCTCTGCCCTCTCCTTGACTTTCCATTGAGTGATGAGGTGCAGAGTGACTTAGTGTGTAAAGCCAGTGCCGGGATGTGATCTGAAAATACAATGTGGAGGGGAACAGACGACGCTACTGAGAGAGGGGAGGGAATGAAAGAAAGCAGGATTTCGTCGGTTTTGTGGGTAGAGGGGAGGTGGGGGGGGGGCAAGGCAGAGAGGATGCTGAAGAAGAAAGGGAAAGCAGAAGGGAAGACGTGAGGAAGGGTGCGACGTCAGACGGATCACTGGGTTGAGAGTGGAGAAGAAAGAAACAAAGCACCGCTGTGCCTCAGTGCAGCCGCACAGAGGCTGTACACTCTGAGATGATAGTTGATGGGTGTTGATAGACTTAAAGTATTAAGAACAACACTGCGGACAGGAATTACAACAAGCACAAATGTGGACTTTTTTTGTCTCTTTGAGCCTATGTTTGAACCAATCGTCTTTCTTTATTCTAGGTGTAGCTAGTTTTACTACTAAAAAAAAATGGACCAGTCTTTGTCCTTTTATCCGTTATGTCGTGACAGTGTATGCAATGTGTCCGACGCCACTGGTCCAATTACTGCACGGCCTTGTGGGAGTTAGAATGAGCCGGCAGGTTCATGTTTGTGCTTTGACTGCTCGTATGGCAGCTGTAGGGATCAAACCTGTGACTATTCCATTAACCCCGAGCAGTTTCAGGGCGTCTTCTGCTCCTATAGAAGTGCTGCACCTCGATGGAAACTGCACACTCATGGCTAGAAGTGTGGTGGGGGGGGAGGCATGTCTTTTGTGCAGTATAGCACAGTCATAGTTATAAATAATGAAAAAATAAAGTAATATCATTTACAAAAATTGGAAACAAATTGGAATCTACATATGCAACATTTTCCCAAGGGCCCACTAGTGTTACCAATATTACCTTCTCGAACTTCTCTGGTCTCCTCTCTGCTCTGTGTGAATGGCCTGCAGTCCATTCGGAGATTCACTGACGTTTTGTCAGTGGACGGTCGGTCTCAGCCGAGTCATTCCTTGATCCGAGTGGCACAGAGGAGCGCATCATTTATTGTTTTTTACAGGATCTGGTTACTGCAAACGCTTTGTTTAAAATACGACACGTTGAATAAATTGATTTTGAGTAAACATTATTATTTTAAGCTTAGATTTGATCACGTTTCTTGACAGAAGTGTTTGTCACTCATGATTTGATCCTGGACCGTCGGAAATTTGATTATCCAACGTTAGCGTTGTGTTTTATTTGTATATAGAAAACATGGCTTTATCACTGTAATCACTTGTTTTAGAAATACGTTAGTGGGAAAGGTAGCCATGTTTTCTTGTTAAATAGAAGAAAGTCACTGTCTGTGTTGAGCTGGACACAATACATGTATGTTCAAGTAACGGAATCACATCCAGGAAGTTCTTTCAGGTTCTATCTTTCAATTCCATTTTATTTTTGAAAGTGCCCCACTTACACGACAATAACATCGTGGCACCTCTTGTCACAAGCCCACCAGTGCAGCGCGAGCGCCATGTGGCCTCGTAACATGAAGTAAACTCTATATGCATATGATTATGCTAATGAGCGTACAGTTACACGATCGTCCTTTATGGCCATCTGCCGTTTCCGCCTGTGATCAATCAAGGTCGTGTCGGCCGAGCTCGCTGTGGGACGCCGGAGTGATGGATTCATCATCTCCTCGTAGGGCCGCGTTCAGCGCTTCCTGACGAGGGCGGTGACGGCCCCCTCGCCTCTGCGCTGGTGTCATGTGGAAACTTTCGAACGGGCTCGTGTCGAGAGACAAGGTCGGGTCAAGTCAGTCAACTCTCAGACACTCTGCTTCACCTGGAGGCCGTCACACTTCAACACGGCGCTTGAGAAATTCAATTTTCAGAAAAAACGTGCTCCATGAAGATCAATATCAGATTTTTAGCACTGTCAAAAGATGTCAAACTTTTCACTGTCATCACGAATGATTATGGACCTCTCACTTTCCTAAGGCTGCGGATTATCTCCTTGCACCAGGTTTATAGCTAATAAAAGGAGCGGCTTTATGGTCACTATTCCACTCCCTGTCTTAAATGGACTTAAGATCAGTCCAAGTCCATTTCCAGTCGTCCTCCCAGGGCTCAGGCAGTATAATTCACATATTGGAGAGAAAGTCATTTGTTCAGTCTATGAGGGTCTCTACAATGTCACTCCTGATTTGAGTTGAGATTCAGCCCTTAAGTATAATAAGGACCCGCAGACTGTAACTCATATAAAACCTTCCCACAAAACAAGAGAGTTACATGGCCAGCAAAATGGATAGAGATACTGTGGATGAGGTGAAATATAGAGGAGCAGTGGGATAATGCAAGAGTCATGGACAGAGATGTGGGCAGACAGTTGGACAATGGCCCCACTGTCAGCAAGACAACGTTCTGTAAGGCGTGCTTATTAACATCCAGCGAGAAAGTGGCTATTAAACCTAAGATCCATGAGTCATGACTTCTACACACTGTATGTACGTCAGGCATGTGTTGGGATCAGCTTGACTTCCTTTCTCCAGCGATGTAAGTGATTATAAATGAGCTGCTCCTTCTAACTTCAGGCCTCACTTAAGGAACAAAAATGGGGCTCAGGTGAAGCATGGAGAGTGAAACCCGAGAACAGCCTGGGGTTCATCTCGGGAAGGTTCGCCGAATGAACAGACAATTCCCTCGTCAATGTCAAAATAGGTCTTTTGTCCTTTTCTGCGAAACTTGTTGCACATTAGTTTTCGACACGCGATGTATGACGGCGAAAGAAATACACCAATTCACATTGATGAAGTTGTACTCACACAATTCTGCTTTTATTGTATACTGTAAACACTAGTGTGGAGGTGCTGTCACTACTGCTGCATTCATACGTTGTAAACCTTTGTGTCAGCTTCACTTTGGAGCACGATTATGTTCTTTTTCATTCTCTTTAACAAAACGTCCCGGTAGATCGTACACTCTGATTACTCTGGCAACAGCAGGTTTGCGTGTCCATGCGTCGTCCCGAGTCCTCCTGGGTTTGGGTGAGCCGGTTGTTGTCCCGCCGTTGACGGGGCGCGGCTCTCTCCCCGCGCATCTTCATGTCCCGCTCATTATCAGGAGGAGGCCGGTGTTGGCCTTCTGGGAGTTAAACTGAGCGGAGGGTGACCTTCGCCGGCTGCGGGCTGCCGTCCAGCTCTACAGCTCTGTGAGCAGGCCGACCCGGCAACGCTACCGCCTCGGCATGACTAATGAGACCGATTCAGACAGAGAGAAGGAGATACTATCCTCTGTGTGTGTGTGTGTGTGTTTAGGACTCATTTTATCTTTCTCTGTACACTTCACAGAGTGCTCATTGGAGTGTGTGTGTGTGTGTGTGTGTGTGTGTGTGTGTGTGTGTCCACCTTATCCTGGCCTCCAAAGAAGAAGAGGGGGGGGAACAACAGAGGAAAATGTGCTGATAATAATAATAAGAAGAGAGAGTGTGTGTGTGTGTGTGTGTTTTGTTCCTGCATTGTCTGCAGCACCACAAGGTGGATGTCAGTGGGAAAATTGGCTGCAATAACATAGTGCAAGAAGATGCTTTTTTTACTTCTCTCTCTCTCTCTCTCTCTCTCTCTCTCTCTCTCTCTTTCTCTCTGAGCATAATAGTGTTTATTAATATTTATCAGTGTTGATCACTGCTGGCCAGGATTACAGTCTATTCCTGTGGCAATTTGTATTGTGTCTTCCAGGCTGGTATGTGTGTGTGTTTGTGTGTGTGTGTCCGCTCACTGATTCATTCTCTCTCTATCTCTCTATTGTATCTTCAGTCTCATTAGCATTAGCTTGTGCCTCAGTGGATGGATCACCCACACACATAGCATCAGGCCTGCTGGGTGGGGAATATCAAGGCTCTGCTTCCATCCTTACACTTATATTTCCTTCATATTTGTCACGGGCCAAGTTGTTTGGTTTATGATGACCTTACAGTGACCTCTAGACAACCTCTCATGCCAGCTAGTATACATTTGCACACAGCATATTGAGCGGGGAAGCTATTTCAGGCATTTAGGATTCATTTTAGGATTTTACTGATTTTATTTTAGTTTATTTCAGCGATTGTTTTTGCGACTAGTTGGAGCACTTCCAGTTGGCTTGGATGAGTACGAATCATCGGTGCAAAAGATGAGCTAGTAAATAGTTGGGTCGTCCAAAAAAATAATCTTGCATCAAAAGCACAAGCCTGTGTAGATAGAAATGTAAGGAGCGTTTCGGTTCAGAGAAGTCCAATCGAAAAGCTTGAAATTCTGTTGTGTGCACCGTTGACATGGAGCTGAAGCCAAACGACTCCACTTTGTAAAAACCACCATGATACATTCAGCAGCTTAAGGCAGCCATTTTTCAGACTCTTGGCTTATTTTGGATGACGTTTGCTAAATACGGTGCAGTGCTCGGTCCCCATTGTAATGACTGAATCTCTGAACTACGTCTCACAGTAATTTGTATATGATTAAGTCAGAAATAAAGTTATACAAAGGAAAATGAGTTCTGTTACATGAATCCGTAGCATTGTTGAAGAGGTATTCATTGATTTTTGGCCAGTGGAATAAGCTGTAAATGCAACATATTATCACCTCACAAAGTGGTCATGGCGAAGCTGTTCCCAAACAGATGCCCAGTCACATCACATTACATCCAGCAGACAGGAAGTAGCATTAACATTCATTTGTAGTCGGGTCTCTGGTGGACGTTAAGTCTGCTCACTCCACTTCTAGCTCCTGGGGGAAATATCTGTCTCTTAAGCTGCTAAATGCTCCGCAGCGTACACCAGCTAGTTGCCAACGTTGTCTGTCGACTGTTTGGTGCTAGACAGGTACTTTTCTTTTTCTTTTTTCTTTTTTTTTGCTTTAAACGGCTGCCGGCTGCTTCTAGAAAACGATGCTGATGGGAGCTGACCTGCACAACCAAAGCAATATCCCAAAACAACAAACTGCACAGTTCTCTGTGAATGTGTCACCATTTGTAACTGCTTTCACATTGCAAACATAGCCATTTACCTACAAAATAAGAGGTACTTAAAGTAACTGTGAGGATTTTTTCGCTGCTTATGAAACAGGATCAATTCAACAGTGATGCCTCTGTATGATGTGCATAAGCAATCGAGACCCTAACAAGGAAGACTGGCTATTTGTACGTAGTTATTCTCAAAAAACACGACCCACAGGGACCGCCAAAATCAACACTAGATGAAAGCTCCCTGTTGTAGCTTCAACTTGGGTCTCAGAAGCCAACACGTGTCTCGGTGTGCCTTCTTTATTTACCGACGTTGTTCCTTGAAGAGCAGGTGAGAGAACCCTGAAAAACAGAGCGCGTCATCTCAGGCCACACGGAGAATTTAGTCACGAAATCAAAGTTTTTTTTGACTCGGTGGGCGACTAAGTGACTTGTAAAGATGAATTCTGTCTGGTCGGTGCCGTGATGAATACATGCAGCGGCGGGGGTGAATTGCTGTCAAATGCTGTCGAGAAGACGGCCCGTTGAGGGAAACACTTTTTGATGAGATGCAGTTTTCACTCCCGCCCCTCGAGACATTTTGATGCACGATGATGCTGCAAAATATGAGACACCTCGAGGCATTTTAATGACTTCGGCTCCAACACCTCAACATATGCTTTAGTCTTGTGATATTTTCCGCCTCGGGGCTGAGGCACGCGGCGCCCACCATGCTGTGAAATCTTCCTATATTATAGTGGATTCTCAATAGGGGAATTTCTCAGATCCAACAGGCCGGTATGAATGGTGGCTGTGAAGTAAATCTACTGCACAGTGGTGTGCATTGTTAACTCTAGCACTTGGAAATGGATTAATGGCTACTATAGGCTTACGAGAGTGTCAGCTTGTCATGGATTTGGAGCGTTTCGGAGCTTGTGGCTGCTTAGCCTTAAAGCTGTGTGATTCTGACCTGCAGTGGCCTTTTTCAACCTCAGAAACTCACCAGTAGTCCCAAAGAGATTTCAGAGGCAACGCTGAGCAGAAGCAGTGATACTGCAGCGAGTTTAACCCTCTGAACCCAAAGCAGTTTCGGGGAGATTTTTGCTCCTGTCACATTTTCATGCACTTCTATGGAAACAGCACAATTATAGCAAGAAGTAGAGAGAACTCAAAAATGTCTTTTGTGCACTACAACACGGTTACAATGCAATAAATCATAAAAAAAAAAAAAAAAACGCAAGTTGAATTTCTTTGATCATTTTATTTTACAAAAATGGCCAAACAATGGAATCTATATTTCTATTTAAAAAAAGGCAGAATGTAATGCTTTTGATAGGATCTGGTTCAAGCAAAAGGTTTATTTGGGATTAAAAATGAAACATGTAGTTAAATGTTTTTGATGAAATATCACAATTTGAAGCTTATTTTCTGTTGCTTTTTCTGACGGAAGCATTCGTCACACATGACGTGTTCAAGGACCGTTGGAAAGATGAAAATCTGAGTTATTTTTACAACTTCTGGCTACGTCAAAACAGTGTAGTTTTGGCGATTGTTAAAGAAAACATACTTTTCCATCCCGCCGGCGGGTTTTGGGGTTCAGAGGGTTTTAAGAACCGATGAATTAGATGTGCTGAAGTGATGCAACAACTCACTAAACCCAAAGCTACGCTGGTGTCCGTGTCAAATGTCATTTATGAGTCCACCAAACAATCTGCTCAGAGGGAGCAGAACTCCCTCAGCGTTCGACTCGTACCTTCTACAGCTGCTTAACCAGTGACACAAACCTGTGCTTGTCGTCTGAGACACGATCTCTGCAACACACTCGCAAACCTGCAGCATCTAACCAGTGTGTAATCATTTATTGATGGGCATTCGCGCTGCGTTTGTATGAGTTTGTGTGGGTGCATGACAGACATGAATGCATGCATGTATGTTTGCGCATTCATGTATATTTGTGTCTTTAATTATTCACGTGTGCACGTGTGAATGCAGGCGTGTTCGTAAGTGTCTCTGAAGCAGTCTGTCCCTGGCTGTGTTTGGGTTTCTCTGCTAGCTGCTCACCAGAAGCTGTGAGACGAGTTGACGCTCAAAGACGGGATTTGGCTTCACATTTTCCACAGTGTGTGGGTGTGGAAATGAGTACACACACACACACACACACACACACACACACACACACACAGAGACAAACAGATAGGGCTTGCAATACACCGGTCGGAGACCCTGACGTGGCCGAGTACGGCAGGCAGACACACAGCCGACAACCTCGCAGCTAAACTAGCTGATGCGGTGTAGACTTGACTTGTTTAATTACAAAAGTAAATCTTAATTTTGTGAGCCAGCCAGCAACAGAAGTCAGTCCCGCGCTCATAATTCCGTTAAATTGTGTTTAATAAGCCGTTGCACTCCTACATGCATGCCATATGTGTGTGTTTGGAGCATCTGTGTGTGTACTCTGGGCACATCCTCCTCTGTGTCGGTCCGTGCCCCGTCACTTTGAACACACTGTTGAGTATTTTACAGGCTCCCCATATATGTGGGTGAATCCCTGCAGCGCTCTGTTGTTATTGGATTAAAGCTGTCAGGGAAGGCTTTGGTTGAGATTATACAGATTATAGTCTGCAGTGCTCGGATGGACGGCACGCTTTAAAGAGCATCATCTGGCTGGTGTTTCACGGAGCGAGCGCGTTTTGGCGGGCGTTGCAGACGTGATGTTTGCCTACATTTGGTTCGACGTAGGCCCAAAAGTGGCAGATGTGTCGCGGCGGGCTGAGGCGGGCCAAAGCGGGGCAGAGTGCAGTAAAGAGAAGATCCGCATTCGATGTGGATGACTTTGGCCGACAGCGGTTCATTAAAATATGCACGGATCAGGCCCAGTACCGATCCTAGGATAGTCTCTGTAATATCTATCCAAACCTCTAGATCTATCTAGTCGTCTCTGTACAAACACAGACATCCAGATACAAATATAGTATTATTACTAGATATGATTGTGCTATTACTTTAAGATAGAATTACATGTAAATGATTTACTCTTTACAAGGTAGAGGCTAATACGATACAAGATGTGTTGACATGCAAATATCAGTAATTCATTAAATAGGAGGGTGGAAGACGACAACAATAGCAAATCGGTATCTGATTAAAATCCAGCTGAGGTCTGGAGCCTGAAGCTATTTACCTTTTGTACCACCTCTACTCACAGAACAGCCTGTCGTCCTCTCCGCTCCGTGTAAACAGCCGGCATCTCAGTCCAAGATTTGCCCATTTCTTTTGTCCCGTGACTGTTGGTCTCAGCCGAGTCAGTCATGGCTTCCCTGTTGTTCCTTGCAGAATTTAATGTTTTTTTACAAACTTGTATGATATCGTGATTTTGATGAAATATTAGTATTTTAAGCTTAAAAGTTTTTTAAGGAGGCGTTTGTTCAAGGATCACTGTAAATCCAACAATAGGTTCAGATTTTTACGTTTCAGGCTAAAATTAATATTGTATTTTTGGGGATATTTTATCTTTTAAAAAAACAACAACAAAAAAGCATACCTTACGCTGGTGGATATATGGAATTCTAAATTTCTAAGACAAGAGTCATTCAGCCTCACATGTCCACACGCACTACATGCATGAAGATGAAAATACACATGTACAGCAGGCACATATATTCAGAGCATCACTGCTGTCAACAAACGTGTGACTGTGCCAGAAAAGCAACACACCAGACCGGCGCTGTTTCGTGTGGCAGGCCGAGGCCATCCGGGGTGAAGCGAGCTGCTGTCCCTCTGTGGCACATTAACCTGTGTGGCCGACTGACACTGACTGCTGGAGCAGAGCCCTCTCGTCCCCACAGAGCGCTGTCTCTCTCTCTCTGGGACTCCTCTACTGTGTACATTTTGTTTTCCCGCACACCTCCGTGAAACTGTGACCCAGAAAGATTTCCCACCGGGATTCAGTCATCACAAACGCACGGACTGGCAGGGATTTCAAATCCGCTCCGCCTTGTTGTTTTTTTGTTGTTGTTGGGGGGGTTTTTTTCAGTTCACCAGTGTGGCACTAAAAGCGATCGGCTCGCATTCACCATCCAGCCTCCTCGTTTAAACTCCTCAATTAAACCAATTATCCCAAAAGAGCGTTTCAAGGTGTTTTTAAAGTATATTGAGTGTGACCAATATTGGA
Organism: Pholis gunnellus; assembly: GCF_910591455.1. Taxonomy (NCBI): domain Eukaryota; kingdom Metazoa; phylum Chordata; class Actinopteri; order Perciformes; family Pholidae; genus Pholis; species Pholis gunnellus. The sequence goes on along the minus strand of NC_136536.1, from coordinate 21,150,897 downwards.
GCTGATGAGGCCTCCCGCATGCACAGAGCCCTGTGTTGAATAATGGAGGAAGGAAAAAGGGAAACGCTTCAGACAGGAAGTGAGACAACCGAGGAGTAGCGTGATTATTGCCAGGCCTGGGCAGATATTTTTATATTTTATTTTTTTTACTTGCATGTGTTGTGCAGCTGCAGATAGTCAGGTGACTAAAGAACAGAGGAAGCAGTGAGAATTTATTTTCTTTTTTAAATTGTGGGACTGAAACACAGACCTGACTTTCCACTGGTTTTGCGATCACTAAATATTTTCACACACATGTTCACACTTCGAGGTCAGTCAAGTTTTGCACTTTTTTTATTTCAAATGTTTCAGCTCCTCGCATTGGCACATCTGTTTTCAAACAAGGAAGGGGTGGTGGTGGTGGTGGGGGGGGTTAAGGAAGTGGAGAAAAAGAAAGAGATAAAGGAAAGGAATGAGAGAAAAGAACGAAGGAATCCAAGAATGAGAGAGAGAGAAGTAGAGAATGATGGAACCAACGGAGCAAGAAGTCTGTGTGGAATGAATCTAGCTTAGAAATACAAACGCTGATCTCTTGGCATCCCAACTATTCCTCTGTTCCTCTCTCTCTCTCTCTCTCTCTCTCTCTCTCTCTGCCCCCCCCCTCTCTCTCTCTCTCTCTCTCTCTCTCTCTCTGTCCCTCTCTCGCCTGCAGCCTCTTCGTTCCACCAGAGCACATCTCCTTGCTGCCAGGCTCTCCTTCCATCTCCAATTTAACGCTCCTCATTTCACCCGAGCCAAAACAACAGATGCAGAAATGTCAAAGGGCCTTCCCTTCACTCATGAACTTGCAGAAAAGTTAAAAAAAAAACATTTACCAAAAGATAGAAAGCATCCGGTCAATGATGGCTTGTTCTGTGTGCAAAAATCTGAAGCCGTCAGTTCCTTCTCATGTTAGTGATCGAGAAACCAAGTAGTGCCGAGTGGTTTCAGTAAAAGCAGGGATGCCAGTTCCACCAAGAAGGTCAGATGTTCCGACGGTGTGAAGGAAACACTCGCCTGAACGGGATTTGGAGGCTTTTTGTAGATAATTTGCCAGATAAGGAAACGAAATATATATATTTTTCCCACTTGTTTTTAGATTCTTTGCAATGGTTAAAACAATAATGTCATATTAATTCCAACAGTATTATTACTAACAGTAATGTACCAAACCTACCAACCTACTAAACAGAAAAACACTACTTTTGGGGAAATTTTGTGAAACTTAATTATGTATGAGTTTTCTCCTGTTCCGTTCAGTGTTTCCTCGAGGGATCGTTGAATGAATTCAAACATTTGCAAAGCAGATTTTTTGAATATTTAACAAATCAGCATATTTAACCTTCGCAAGCAAATCATCTTCCAAAGGAAAACCTGCAATGCTGCGGTTAAAGCTGCAGTCGGTAACTTTTAGGAAAAACAAACTTTGCTCGATTTTCTTCACCACGCCCGAAGAAAAACAACCAATCAGGATTGACTGATTGTGTCAATCAAACTGTGGAACTAGAGAATGAGAAAGTATTTAACCCGGCTGCCATGTTGAAAACAGTCGAGACAAAACCAAGTCCAAGCACCGCCCACCAGAGAAGCAGTCCATTTAAATACTTTGCTTAAAACATTTGAGGCGAGAAAGTAACACAATCTTTATTCTTAATTGATCAGCTCCGCTTACTTTGACAGCTTGATCGGAATCCACGAGCAGTGATTGAGAGACTCCTCGCCTCTGATTGGTTGTTTTCCTTCAGGCACGGTAGAATCTTGCAAACGCAATAAGGAGCACTTAAAGGAGACAGATTATCTGTCTCATGTACTACTGTCAGGACAGAGTGACGGTTTGAGCAAAATAGGATAATATGTTATTTATGCTGCTTTAATGTGTAGAAAGTATAAATGAATCACTCCAGGAGCCCTGCAATCGTCTCCTTTCTTGTCTTTACCGGCTTTTTACCGCCACCAGTAGATCAGCTTCACACTGGTGGAATGTGTTTGTGTTGCATCGCCTTCATACTCGCTTGCGTTTGTGGTCTTGTGCGGATGCTACTCAAAGCACAAGATGCAAAGAAAATGGTTTGCATGGTTACATACCGCCACCGAAAACCCTCCACAGGGTACCTTTAAACGAAGAGAACAGATAAACCATGTGTCACTTGTTATGATTGGCCCGCTGCTCCGTTACAGGTCTTGTGCGTTAACAACAGTACACTCCAATCAAACACAATCAAGACGCAGCAACGGATATTCAAGCTGCTTTTTTAAATAATATTAGTCACAAAGGCTAAATGGGACAAATTACGTCCTTTTGCATCTTGTGCTTGTCCTGCTCTAACAGCTACTCGACCAACTGCGGTGATAGAGGGTGGGCACTGTGTGTCTGTGTGCGAGTGACAGCATGTGTGTGTGGGTGTGAGATGCAGATGCCCGTAGTTCTGTTGCCATTAGAGCAGACTGCACTGCCAGATGTCTGCACAAAGTCCACTCTGTGTGTGTGTGTGTGTGTGTGCGTGTGTGTGTGTGTGTGTGTGTGGATGTATCTTACAGCGGCTGTACACTTTCCCCACTACACACACACACACGCTGTCTCACCCACAGACACACAAATGCACATTGAACAACAATGGAATGTGTGTGCAAGGACACTTGTGTGTGTGTGTGTGTGTGTGTGTTTTTAGTTAAGCAGGTCAAAGCTTCAAGTGTCCCAGTCTGTTAGACAGATGTTTAAGATCCCTGTTGGAGACCCTCCTCTGTCTCTCACACACACACACACACACACACACACACACACACACACACACCGTCTTTCATATCCACTGACAAACAAACATGCACACTCATTAACAACCAATTAGAGAGCAGATATTGGCTCACTGGGGGAAACTAAAGGCCAACCGGCGCTGTTCTCCGCTTCCAACGCCAAGTCACAACAAATTCCTGGATGCAGGCCAGGACAGTGTGTGTGTGTGTGTGTGTGTGTGTGTGTGTGTGCGTATACATGTGCAGTGTGTTTATATGTGCGTTGTTGACTTCTTCTTCCCAAGTTCTTCTTCCCAGTCCAATCTCATCTTCATTCTTTATTAACAAACGACACACACAGACACACACACACACACACACACACACACACACACACACACACACACACACACACACACACACACACCTACACACACACAAAGCCTCAAATAATGAAATGCAGTTTTCCACTCTGCAAGTCTTGTTGTTCGTTGCATCAGCCGTCTCAGTAGTACGACTCTCACACGCTTCAACATTATCTTTCTCACGGGGGAACGTGGCACAAGCTAAGTTTAACACACACACACACACACACACACACACACACACACACACACACACACACACACACACACACACACACGCTCTCCGTGGGATTGTAGCAGTGTGTTTGTGCCGGTATCGGATGAGAAGATTCTTGAGACATTTGGCTCTCTGGAGAGCATGTTGACAACTTGTCTGTCGCTCTCCCCTCTCTGTTTACCTCCATCACAGTCTCTCCTCTTTGCGACGCTGTTTCACATCGACGCGGACAAACGAAGATTTGAAAATAATGAAGACGCTGACAATTTAAGGTGATCAGACGGATGTAGACGCTTTTGTTCGTAATAAACTGCGCTGCAGTGAACTGAAGAAGAGAAGAGTCGCACACACACTAAAGGGAACAGTGGTTATTATGGCTTATGATGGCTTTTAGATTCCAGAATAAAAGTCTTCACCGATCCAGACTAATGGAAATATTACCCGGTCCTGATTTGCATAAAAATAATATTCATAAACGAAAGTCTAGTAGATAAATGACTTGATAAATGGCCTTAACCTGGGGAGGCCTAACTACGGCCCGCCGACCCATTTAAAATGGCGTGAGCATCAGCCACCTCGGGAATGTCCCTGTTTGCACGTCCTAATTTAAACACTAGATGTCGACTGAATTTAGTGAAAGTATCTCTGCCTCACAAACCAACATGTTACCATTTCTGCCCGTTCTGTTTGTTACATCTTGACACTGGACTGACAGATTTACATCTTGTGTTCACGTTTGCATCGTAACCTTTTAAGTGGGCCCCAAGGTCATGAACACAAACCAAATATTTGGCCATTTCTGCCTGTTTTACCTTAAATTATTTACATATTTACACATTATATGATATTTTAAGTGGGCACAAAATCCATGCAGTGTTTGTAGTGTTGTGTATTAACTGGACTCTAGGAGCAGCAGATACAGAGATATTTTGTAGGAATAATGTTGCACAGTTATTTAGAAAGAAAAGGAATCTTCTATGAGGTTTTGTGGTCTATAAATTCAGATTTTCTTGACATTTAACTGGTTGAAGACTAATCATTTACTATTGTTTGCTCCCGTGTTGGCCCACAATCCACAGAGTTTAACCACCCCTTGCTTTAATAATGAATAGAAAGCACTTAAGTTTTCTTTCTACTTCTTGCTCACGACAGAAAGAATGCTTTGATTTTGTTTTTCACCCCAAAGCTCCCAATCTCCATCTTTCTAAAACAACACTTTTCTCCTGCGATGATTACGAAACATCATGTGGTCACATGTAAAACATACACATAGATACATTACACATAGAATACATTACCACTGCTGCCGTGTTAATGTTGGTAACGTGTTCATCCTGGTGCCACATCTCGTGAAACCACAGTACGGTCTCGTCAGCTCTCACGCCGAACTCAAACCCTCTCCGTCTCTCGCTCTCTCGCTCTCTTCCTCGATCGAGGCTCATTAGCGACGACAACAGCGCTGTTGACCTCTTAGCCTCCCCCTTTGTCTCTCCTCCCTATCTCCCCTCTTTTTTTCCTCCTCTTCTCTCTCCCCATCTCCTCTCCTTTCTCTTCATCTCACTTGCCCCACTCTCTCCCTCATCGCCCCATCATCATTCACCCAGCAAGAGTTTGGCAGGGGTCTACGTGTGTGTGTGTGTGTGTGTGTGTGTGTGTGTGTGTGTGTCGCCAGGGGCCAGCCTGCGCCCGTGTATAGCAGAGGTCTTCGGCAAGGACAACACAGGGGACTCTGTCCTTGTCTAACCCCCTGAAAATAGCACAACGGTGTGTGTGTGTGTGTGTGATGTGTAAAGCTATGTTCAGTGTCCTCAGTATGAGCAATAGCTTGTAATAATAATAGCGCGGTCAGAGGTCCAGCAGGGCCAACAGGAACAAGCTATGCAGAGCTTATGAAAGCCCAATAAAAGCCTCCTGCTGGTCACCTTATGTTAGAGACACAGTAAAGGATTATTACAGGGATCCACACCTGACACAGTGTCACCATTCATCTGACGACTCAGCCACAGCCCTTTAATGTGATAAATCCAGCACAAATATGGACGACGGCACTGTCCTTCAAGTGCACATTGACGTGAAACCTCAGTGGCAGAAAGTAGAAGCAGTTTAAAGGGAGTCATGCAGCGGATGATGGAAGCACGAAGGCCCTGATCATATTACATTCATGGTTTTTAACGATGGGACATCTAAAGTTTTTCTTCTTTTGTTAAACAAAATAATTGCTTAAATTACAGTGTCAAACAAACTATTATTTTCTGGTTTTGTAAAAAAAGGGTACAGAGTCACAGGTCAGGTAAAAGTACCATATTAATAATCCTGTTTAGTTCAGGAGTGGTTTGGGAACATTTCCCCCTTAAAGCTAGGGTGGCTAACGTGTTGTTAGGATTCTTCTTTTCTTCGAGGGAGGCCTAAAGAGACGGGCTCTCAGATTTTGTTGCTAGATTTAGAGACTTTTGGAGCTAGCAACTTTAATTGAAATAAAAAAGTAACCTGTTTGTAGTCTGAACACCAGAATAACCCGAGGGTGATCAATTGAGGAAATGGGTTTTTTTAGTTGTTGTTTTTTTTGGGCTCTCCAGTCAGCGCCCCGTGGATGCGTTGCAGCAGAGGAATGAGTGACGGAGCAGGCAGGCTGTAGGAACTACATGTCTACAAGGCACACAACAGCTAGCAGATGTCCGGTCTGTGTGAGGCCACATTTGTCTGCAGTGAAAAGGAAAAAAAACAACACACGTCGACTGAACGCTCCGCTGTGCGTCAATGTGAGCTGTTGACTCTACGGTAATGATGCAAGTCAGGGCTAAACATAACAAACCATTAGCGTCCCCAGCATGCCGGCGATCTCGCTTCTGTGCTCCACAGACACTGGGAATGCAGATTAGTTGCCGAGTGCGAGGCGCCGACATTAAATGAATCCCGGCTCAATGATGTAATTATGAGCCACTGTAATAAACGGGTTCCTTCAAACTTCTGATTTGGACACAAAGCCGTGTTTTATTTAGAGGCGTGAAATGGACGTGGTCTTCATACAGATAGGTGCTGATATTCAGTGCTTTTGCTTTTGACCGTCATGTCTTCTTCTTTTTTCCGCCCTATCGTTTATCCTCAGCTTGATGGAAAAGACATCTGCAACATGCATTTAGTTATCACAATCATGTGACCTGTACATGTTTGAAGCCCGGGAACATCATCATCGTAGCGCTCTGAAAGGAAGGAAAGATGGTCTCACAGAGCTGCAGGCATGTGAAAGCAGAAAAAAAGAAAAAAGGAAGATAAATCCCTTTGGGACGGACGTGATTTCCCACCGGCCGTTCCCAGTGAACTTTGAAAGAAAAACAAGAAGAAGAAGACGTGAGAAATATGTGGAGACAGAGAAGAGAAAGAAGAGCAGGATTAGCAGGAGGAGGCTGGAAGGAAAAGAAGAGACACAGAGACAGGAAACGAGGGGAAGGAGTGAATGGAGGTCTGGCTCTGCTCTGTCTTTATCAGAGGAAACAAGGGGACCCAAGGCCAGGCTTCATACGTCCACCTCTCCCTCTTCCCCCTCTCCCTCTCTTGCTTTTCTACATTTTTTTCTCTCCCTTTTGTCCTCCTTTCTTCTTCTCAAATTACTCGCAAAAACTGTTCCAAAATGTAAAACATGTTTACGCAAATGACACAAAAAGCCAACGCGTTAGGTGTGTGCGTGTCTCTCTCCCCCTCACGTTGTGTCTTTGTCCTTAGACGCTAAAGTTTGCTGGGGTGTCTGGCTGCCTTTTGAAAGTCTGAGTAGAAGTGAGACAATGTTCACCAAAGACCTTATTTTTCTCACACACACACACAAACACTCACACACACACACACACACACACAAACACTCACACACACACACACACACACACACACACACACACACACACACACACACACACACACACACACACACACACACTTAAGTGTGCAAACACACTCGCTCCCCTGACAGCGTTGCTGTTTGGGAGGGACGGGGGTGATTGATTAGTCTCTATGGAGACGATACGTTTTCTAATGAACAAGGGAAAGCTTGCATGCTAATTTGTGTTTCGTGGAAAGGCTGGAGTGTGCCCGTTTGTGTGTGTGTGTGTGTGTGTGTGCATTAGATTTGTTCCAGTGAACGTTAATATATAATTTATTTTTTTTTGCCATCCACCTTTTCTATTTGTGCCTTTATAAAAAGTATTTCTGAGCGGCTGAGGCTGGCTGTACTCACTGTAACATGAAAGAAAAGTGCGATGAAAATAGACTTTGACTTGGTGATTAAATGGTGTCGTACACGAGGCGTGTGACCTCAACGTTCACTGAAGAGACTAAAACAAGAGAGACTGTAGCCTTCCTCAAACGAATACATGAAAGATCCATAAATTCCACAGATCATGCTCTCTAAATGGTCTTCAGTTGTTTGAGGTTTGACTGACGCTCTCTAACTACGTCGTCTCGTCCTGCGTCTCCTACGATGGATGACTATAGGGGTCACCCCGACTAAGAATAAGGGCCATGTGTTTTCATACCGTCACAGCTGGCAGATGTTTTGTCTTTCTTCCATCAGTGTGCAGTAAATATATGGAGGAGAAGTGAATCATTTTAGTGCAGGGCCATTTTACTTCACCCTCTTATGTCCAAGGATCTCACAACATCTGGTTAAAAAGGTCAGCCGACAAATGTTTGTTGTGTGTGTGTGTGTGTGTGTGTGTGTGTGTGTGTGTGTTTGTGTGTATAGATGCGGCGCTGTCCAGAGTACTGAAACAGAGCAACAGAGACGGTTTCTTAGCCTGATTACTTTTCGTTGTTGTAGATAGAACTTCTGGTCCTAATTCCATTTTCCTCCCGCTTCATTGTGTCAATCAGGAGACAGGAGAGAGACAAGAGGGAAGTGAAGGAAGAGAGAGAGAGAGAGAGAGAGAGAGAGAGAGAGAGATGCGCTCTGATAGTGCTACATTCGTTTGCGAGTGCTCTGATTAATAAACTCATTCTTTGATTTTGAAACGGTAGCCTTCTGTTGCTGTGTCAGCCAAGATGTTCTTAGGCTACATGGTTTTATTACCGTTTTTTGTACTGAAATAGGCTATACATCATCATTTTTTGGGAGAAACCAAGCAATTCTATGTCAAATCCGATTTGCAGCACTCCCAAATAACCAGAATTGAAGGATCCTTTGTCTCATAGCCACATCCCTCCACTGCGACGTTTGGACACAGAGATTGTCAGTCAGATGAGGCTCAGTTCACTGGAGCTTCATCAGCTGTCCACATAACAGCAGTGGACGGAAAAGTCCCTTTTGCGTTTTTCTGGAAATTCAGTTTAAAATTGCACAGAAACTTGGCTTGTACATATGCACACATGTTCTTTAGTGTGTGTGTGTGTGTGTGTACATCTGCACAATCTCCTTTCAGAGTTGTGTATATGGTTCTCTGTATGCTCGTGTGTGTGTGAAGTCGCCGCGGTAATTTAGATGCAGTCGATGATCTGTGTCACACACGTCTACGTCCGCATACCTCCTGATGCGAACGCAGCTATCGCATGCTTTTAATGACATGCCTACCCCCCCCCCCCACACACACACACACACGCGCATAAATCAAATGTGACATATCAACATATCAGCGTGGTGATGTGCCTGTACCAGACACTTTGATTATGATATGCTAATCTGACCTATAATTTACTTCCTGTCATGTCTCTGTCATCTCCTCCAGTGTCCTGCCCCCCCCCCCCCCCCTTGTCTTTACTCCTGCTCCGTTTGATTTACTCGCTGTATTGGCTCGTCTCTTATTAGAAACTACATTGCCAAAGCTGTATACAAAGGAATCAATATTAAAAACATTAGCAAGCAACTGTTCATCCATTCAAACCATGCTGAGCTGCTTAATTGCTTGGTTTGACATCATGTACTATGAAATAATCAAAGGCTGGAATGGAGGGGAAGCCATTAATCACAGGAGCTAGAACTGTGTACTGGTTGGATTGTGCTGTTTGAATGAAGGACAAACATCACTGTGTCCCCTTTTCTGTCAGTGTGCTTTTCAATAAAAGTTGTTTTTTTTGTTTAAAGGGGAGGAAACTGAAATTAATTTTTCCAGCGACGCCCATTAATTTTGCTTCCACTTCTCAGTAAATCTGCAGCGGCTTGGCTTCGCTCCAGCACTATAAAACGTTGAAAGCCTCCTCCTCCTTTAACAATTAATGTCAATTCAAATGAGAAACAGGAATTTTTTTTAAAGTGTTAATGCTTGAGCTAATGGCCGTCTCTTCCTCTGTCCCCCCCCCCACCCCCCCGTGCAGCCGCTGCAGATCGACGACAACTTCTGCGGCCAGGACTTCAACCAGCCTCTCGGGGGCACCACCGCCATCGAGGGCATCCCGCTCTACGTGGACAAAGACGACGGCATGACCTCCGTGGCGGCCTACGACTACCGCGGGCACACCGTGGCGTTCACTGGCACCCGCGGCGGACGCATGAAGAAGGTAGGCGTGTGTGTGTGTGTGTGTGTGTGTGTGTGTGTGTGTGTGTGTGTGTTCCCATTGCTCTTTAGAGTAGAAGCAGTATTGCCGTTTTGGTGTGAAACCCTTGAAACTCCATTTTTGATGAGTCATGGGTGTATTAACTTGGCGTAAAGGATTAGAAGCTCTTCAAACAGACCAAATTCAATAAACATTCAATCCTGTTTGGCCCAGAAACTCTTTTCCAAACCCGCAGGATGTAGAGGATATCATAGTCCGCTCTGAGAGTTGTTTTTGTCATGTATGTTCTGGCATTTCCCGCTCGTTGTGAACAATACATTACAGTAATAACCGACATAAAACGAACAAAGTGTGACTAAAATGGGGATTCAAATGCTCCTGCCAGAGTAGAGAGATTGTGTGTGTGTGTGTGTGTTTGTGTGTGTGTGTGCATGTGTTTGTGTGTGTGTGTGCGTGTGTACAATGCTCTACAGAAAACCACTTTCACTCTGAAGCAATTTTGTGTCATTTCATGATGTATTTTCAATGGTCATTGGTTTTGACATTGCTGACAAATGGTTTTGTCATCAAATCTCATTGCAGACATCAGCTATATATATATAGACACACACACACACACACACACATATATTTTTCTAAACATACCAAACAACACACATATATGTTTGAAGGGGAAGAAAATAAAGGCAGCAGCTCTGGAGAGATGCACGTTTTCTACCACGGAGCGAGGCAGTGGGTGGGTGCGTGTGTGCGTGTGTGTGTGCGTGTGTGTGTGTGTGTGTGTGTGTGCGTGTGTAGAGCTGCTGCTGTTTGACAAACCCGAGCTGTGTGTTTTTTTTATCTTGCCGAGTGTTTGGTGGTCTTGCTAAATCCCAGGGTGTGTATCTGAGTGGCCTCAAGGTGGGTGAGGATGATTTCCTGTTTGTCCCCAGAGGTGAAGTAGATCTGTGTGTTTGTTTGCGCGCTCATGCTTGCAATGGTGGCCTTCGAAATCTCTTCTCAATCACAGGCAAGCGGTAATTTCCACTATGTTCAGTGTACACGCAGCATGCAGTCTTTTGTGTGTGTGTGTGTGTGTGTGTGTGTGTGTGTGCGCGCCAGTGGGTTCACAGTATGTGCGTGTGTGTGTGTACCCATGCTGAGTAGACCGCAGGGTGTGTGTGCCAATCAGCCGCTCCTTCATCTGAGATGCGACTGAGTTTTTTTGTTCTCTTTTTATCCTTTGCAGGACATCTCCATACGTGTGTCACCAATACTCTGGAGACTGAATTAAAAAAAAGTCACCCGAGGATAAAAATAATTGCATAAATACATACGTAATACAAAATAAAAAAAGATAGGAAGTTACATCCACATTTCACTGTCAGCTTCATTTGAAATTGAAAGTTTTAAAGACTATTTTAGGAACGCTTTCAAGTCAACGATCATTTTGTAAGTGCTTGTCTCTTGGTTTGGAAGTGTTTGTGTTTACATCGTGCCGTCTGCCACATTCTGTTCAAGCCGAAATACGTTTGGAATATTCAGCTGCTACACTTTTTCGTACCAGTTTGACAGCTTAAGCGTTAGGCCCCTGTGTTTCCGAAGCCGGAGGAACGTCTGCCGCAGTAATGCTGCTGTCAACTTCTTTTATATAGGCTATGATAATGTGCAAGCTCGCACAGACACGCACACACGCACACGCACGCAAACGCACACACATATGCCTCCTTACACGGCTTCCTGTCTCTGGTGTTTTGCTACGTCGACTGAAACCTGGCCCGCTAGTCCTTGTGCCTGACCCCTGTTCTGCGTGTGTGTGTGTGTGTGCAGACGGATGATTTGTGCAGGCTTTGTTGAGCGTGTGGGGGGGGTCAGCAGATCCTGGATGATACCCCGCTGATCGGAATCCCATTTCCCCTCAGCCGGCATGCCTTCCTGTGCTCCGGGGACGGTGGGGAGGAAGGTGAACGCGGAGGATGGAGGCCGCCGGTGTCCGGGGCGCAGATCAATGCAGATGCTGCAGTGTACGGGCAGGGGAAACTGCGGGACAGGACACCAATAACAATAAATCAGCACAATTACACCGTTCACGAGGCGTTTACATCCGCCGGTGCCTGGTTAAGTCTTTCCTCTGACACAGGATGCAATTCGTTTTTGCCTTTTAAATGAGGTCTTTTCCAACTAAATTGGACAGCAACTCTTAAATGACTGAACTGGATTGCTACCAAAACAGAATTTTTGAGGGAGGCAAGAGGGAGGGGAGCTGGGATTAGAGAGACGCAGAGAGCGAGGCAGATGGGATGAGAGACGGTTCCGGGCTGTGTGGTTTTTATTGCTATTCATTGGGAGTTAAACTGTGCTCCTTGGCCCTAATGAAATGTAAAGCTGCAGCGCGCTGGTGTCTGCACACACGCGCGTGCGCTGACGCTCATTAGAAATCCCACAATGTGACTGCTGCTGAGTGAGCGCCAACCTGCGTGGACCCGTCTCGGCCGCCAGACTCTCCGTATCGATTGATCTATGAATATATAATCGTTAGTGTAAATCTTAAACCCAGGCAGTCCATTGGATAAGTGATGGGGTCTTCGTCTGGGCATGTGGGTGAGACAGAGAGAGAGAGCTGTGACGTATGCCAGGCTGCTGCTTTACATCAGCATGACTAATCAGAATGCCTTGACTGACATGTATGTGCTAAATACCCTCCTAATGTCTCCATTACTGTTGGGTTTGTGTCTTTTCTTTCTGTGCAGGTTTTGACTGTGCGTGTAAGGACTAACACTGTTGTACGAAGTCGCTCTTATAGACTGCATTTCTGACTTTGGGGTAAACACCAAATCAGCATTCATTTAACAGGCTTTATTGGTTTAACGCGGCACAGCGGAGAACAGCTGATTGAGAGCCCCGTGTCAAAATACAGGCTAATTTTGTGATTTAATTGTGCAGGATGGTCTTTGTTAGGAGAAGGTCGCCATTACATTGTGTGACTAGTCTTAAGAAAGACGCAGACCATTGACCGAATGCCGACGCTGCGTTCAAACTGATCTGGATGCTGATCTGATCTGGATTACTGTTGGGTTTGTGTCTTTTCTTTCTGTGCAGGTTTTGACTGTGCGTGTAAGGACTAACACTGTTGTACGAAGTCGCTCTTATAGACTGCATTTCTGACTTTGGGGTAAACACCAAATCAGCATTCATTTAACAGGCTTTATTGGTTTAACGCGGCACAGCGGAGAACAGCTGATTGAGAGCCCCGTGTCAAAATACAGGCTAATTTTGTGATTTAATTGTGCAGGATGGTCTTTGTTAGGAGAAGGTCGCCATTACATTGTGTGACTAGTCTTAAGAAAGACGCAGACCATTGACCGAATGCCGACGCTGCGTTCAAACTGATCTGGATGCAACATTTAGGATCTTATGGTGTAGATTATACGACGTGAGATGAAGGACACGTGGCAGGACGTGGATCCATGATGTGAGTAGAGCTGGAGGAATTAATGGAGGAATCGGTCGCTTCGATTTCAGTTTGGGACTTTTGAATAGACAAGAAGAATGTTTCACATTTTAAATGACCAAACAGTTCATTTAGAAATAAATAAACAGATTGACAGCTACCCTGATAAATCTCAGCAAGTACTGCAGTGGATGCCGTACATGATGATCTCTAGGGAGTTGAGATATAATGCTCCTTTCAAATGGGACTTATTTTCTGCATCAGCAGTCAAGAGCACACTGTTCTTTGCATTTTAGTGGTTTAAAGAGAGACAAAAAACTCTTTATTGAACAGGGGCCACTGCAGTGACATGTAACGGTCACGGGCTAATGCTAAAACATAGTCATCATGTCATCAGGAGTCATCATGTGCTGAGCGTGAAAGCTCTTTTGTCTCGACGTTAGAAACAGAAATAAAAAGCGATCTTAAAGGGGCCAGCGTGTAGGAGTTAGTGGCATCTGGTGGTGTAAGTGAACTGTGGTCGCTGAGGAGAAGATGCAATCAGCCCTGTGAAGAGCCAGTGTTTGGTTTGTCCATTCTGGGCTACTGTAGAAACATGGCAGCCAGCTCCGTGAGTAGATATAAACGGCTTATTCTAACGCAGCGAAAACATCAAGGGGGCCAAGAAAACATTTTCTGCCGATAGATCCCCCTGAAATGCTCCACACTGGACGTTTGACTCGAGCTCCATTTGTTTGCACTTTTGATAATCAGATCCAGTTGAGAGCTCTGGAAAAAGCTAAAAGTATTGTTATTGTTGCAAATGATTATACAGCACTTTGTGCGGTATCTTAAAGTTGGCTAACATGAGCTAACAATAGCCTTAATGAGCTACAAGTCATACCAGAGGCCGCAAACCCCTTGAGTGCATCGCTATGGGGAAGGCTTCGTCAATTGCTGGATGTAGAGTGAAGAATCAAAGAAACAAAAGCTACTGAAGGCTTAAAGACATGCTAGAATGTATGACGCAAGACTCAGGGTTGCAAGATGAAAGACGTCAGACGGAGGGTGTCTAAGGTTAGATGAAGGATGTACACTAGGATGTAGGACATACGAGATGCAGTATGGGTATTTGGTGTAGGGAACAGTTACAGCCTTGTCACACAGAACGGGCCTCCTCTCTCCTAGTGAAAAGTCTAATGGCTGCCAGCCAGCAGCAGCATACGTCTGCATTATATACTGTTGTTCTTTGCTCAGCGCTTCAAAGTCGAACATCTTTCTTTTAAAAAACTCACAGTGCATCACTTTGTAGGGAGACACGGGAGTAGGTGGCGGACCAATAGCTCTTAACAGCATGAAATGGCAGCACGAGCTGCCTTCTGTGCCGTTTGCCAGAAACATCCTTAAAAAAAACAAAAACCTCCTCAGATCTCTGTAAAAACCTGGAAATCCTTTCATTCCTCTCATTCCGTCGTGTCTTTTGTCTACCTGGAGAGAACAAGGCGCTCTCACCACATCAGGCGAGATGAAAAGGAACTCTCAACAGCCTCAAGTATTTCCACATACACGAGACAAAAAGACGCAAGCAATGAAGTCAGAGCGAGTGAGAGGAGGGGGGGAGGAGTTACTCAGTAGTGTATAGGTATGTGTGTGTGTGTGTGTGGTGGGGAGAGGGGGGGTTTCATGTCATTTCATCATTTCCCTGCGAGCAGCAAATCCAATTACTTTTCCTTCTCTATCTCGGATAATGGTCTGAGTGACAGGACCGATTTGGTGGGGCGCTCCCACGCCAACCGGGTTGATTGACAGAGCGCTGGCACTTCACCGCCGTGAGACACGGAGACAAGTGAGGGACCGGTTAGACTTCGGGGCACCTCGGAGCCAGCAAGGTGGACCAGAAGTTCACCGGCCCCCCCGCTCCTTCGATCGCTCGGCCGTCCCACTCAGAGATGATCTGATTTGCCTTTTTTCTTTTGGCAAGTTGCCTGTTGTGTTCTCCTCAGTTTCTGTGTGACCGCAGCGACGTATACACTACCCAGCATTCTGTGAATCTTTTACGCAGTATATCTAACAGTATGGCACCAGCAAATACCAACTTCACATCAAACAGCACCTACTTGCGTCCTCTCATAACAGTTTGCATATATCAGTACGTTAACTCAGGTTCTCTACTAAAGAACTTTGAGATGCTTGGACTTTCCTAAGTATTTCCTCTTTGCTTAAAGGGCCAGTGTGTAGCAATGTATGGATCTATTAGCAGAATTGGAATCTAATGTTCATAGTTTTTATTAGTGCTTAATCACCGCCACCGCCATGTTTCTACGGTAGCCCAGAACAGACAAACCGAACACTTGCTCTAGAGAGGGCCTTTTGCATCTTAACGTTACCTGAAGGCCACCGTAGTTTTCTGACAAGCTCGTGAAACGGTGGTAACTCGAGGAAAACTGCGCTACCGTCGCTTCTAAAATAGCGTTATTGTTATGGCGTCTGAGCGAGGTTAATGGCGTTACCACGGTTTTGCAATTGGCACTTCTATTAAAATGTGCGACCACACTGCTCGATGCCTCAAATCCTACACGCTGTCTTTTCAAGTACGCTGCTTTATACTTCTACTCCACTGTATTTTATTTGAATGACTTTTAAAGGCAAGAGGAATATTTTATGGAAAGAGCAGTGATTTGAGAAACGTCTGTTAAGTCAATAGAATTTGTAAAGCCTGTAAATCAAGTGTATCCAGCACTGCGGTTGGGAACCAATAGTCTGAGCAGTGTGCTTTGCAGGATACCGGCTCTGCCGATCCCAGTGTCCTGCGAATGAGAGTGCCTTGGATCTCTTCCTAGAGGTTTAGATGGCCGTGCATGCAGTGGCTCTTCAAGCTTCGCAGTAAAACTAGCTGTCAGTATGATTAAGCCTAATCAGGAAACATGGGATGGGAGGTAATTTAGCATGTGAATGCTAATTAGCACTAGCATTTAGACTGGCAGACGATGATTGAAGCAGCGCATCGGCTGCTCAGCCTGGTTAAATGGCAAAAACACCAGGCTGGTGGAGATGATTGATAATCTCGGATTGGGCTGCTGTCCCTGGCCCTGTCTGTGTGTGTCTGTGTGTGTGTGTGTGTGTGTGTGTGTGTGTGTGTGTGTGTGTGTGTGTGTGTGTGTGTGTGTGTGTAGGTGTGTGTGTGTGTGTGTGTGTGTGTGTGTGTGTGTGTGTGTGTGCGGACTACAGCTCCTCTTCTCTCCAATGCAAACTCATAATGAGCAGATGAGCGCAACACCTGAGCACACTATAATTCCATCTTTATCCCATTAAGTAGAAGTTAGTTGAATAATGTCCTATCAGTTTTTCGGAAAACACACCAGACTTTTGTGAAGCCTGGTGTGTGTGTGTGTGTGTGTGTGTGTGTGTGTGTGTGTGTGTGTGTGTGTGTGTGTGTGTGTTTGTGGCGTCATTCATGCCTGGAGCTTCTTCCCTGAGTGTGAGTGAGTTTCTGAACCTGTAGTGTGGCATGCACACTGGTTGCATGTGCTGTGTGTACTTACAATTATGTGGAAATGTATTTATCAATGTGTCAGCGGTTATCCCCTTTAAATTTAAGTGTGTGTGTATGTGTGTGTGTGTGTGTGTGTGTGTGTGTCGCCGTTGTGAGAGGACTAGTGTGTAAATCTCGCAGAGATAATATTACCGCTATAAGCGGTGCTAATGTTTGAGTGAATTATCATCCTATTCTCCCCGCTAATACTTCTCCACACTCTCTCTCTCTTCAGGTCTTTTCCTCTCCTCTCTCCCCCCTCTCTCATCCCCTGTGCTCCCTCCCTCACTCATATGTCACCTTCAGCTTCCTCTCTCGCGACCGAGGTGGGCGAGATGCCCGCAAATCTTCCGACCCCAGAGAATTTCCAACCTGTGTGTGTGTGTGTGTGTGTGTGTGTGTGTGTGTGTGGGGCGTACTGTCCTTCTCCCCTCTCCCTCATCCTCCGTATCTCCTCTATCCATTAGTACATTAGTGTACGTCAGCCTGGGAGAAAAAAAAAGAAAAGAAGTGCTATCTCTGTCAAGCCTTTCATGAGAGAGAGGCTTAGAGGGACACAGAGAGGAAGCGAGATAGAGATGAACAGATAGGAGGACATGTAAGGCAGACACAGAAGTGATCCTTTACATGATTGTACATGGATCTCTGTGCCTGTGTTTGTCTGGACGACTGTTTGAGGTGAGAGTCATTTGTAAAAGCTGTTGTACTTATTTGCAACGTCTCAAGCCAGCGTCGAGTCAAGTCGTCATTTATGCAAGCAGCGAAGTGACCCAGCACGACATTGTGCATTAGGAGACCTGAGTTTTAATGGAGCTCAATGGGGCATTCGTGACCGGTGGGCTACCCAGAGCATAGATATATGGACAGATATATGGACAGGGCTTTACTGCATATAACCAGTATACCAGTATACATATATTATGTCGTAGATCAAAACGTTTAAAGCTCTTAAGCTTGCGTGAACTTATTTCAGGCATCCAAACCCAACCAAAAACCCATTCATAAAACCCACCGGCTTTGAAACGAGGGAACCGGATGTGCAAAACTGCTGACTCATTTCTGGGTTTCAGAACTCACTCCTGCACCACTCTATTCAGTCGGCTTTTGAAGAATGGGATTTGCAAAACACCTCCATCTGAAGTTAATTTGAAATGGCTTTCTTTTAAGGAAATCAAAGTCCTTCTTCCTGTTTTTTTTACTGCCTCATAGGAAATGAATGCATTAGCGTGAAAATGAATCAATGCACCTATTGCAAGTGCACCTAAGACTGGCTTCCACGCGCTAAAATGCCTCCTCTAGACTCATTTGCATGTGAATTCTCCAGGTGTTACTTATTATAGGAGGAGAGAAATGGACAGTGTGTTAAGGGGGGGAAAAAAAGAGTAAAACCCTTTTCTTTTTCTTTTTTTTTTTCAAAGTCAGCACAGCATCAAATGAGGATGGAGTGATACAGAAATAGTCCTTTATGGCGCTGTCAGAGTGATCTGAATTACAGCAGCAGGATCTCTGCCACCTCCGGGACGCGGGCTGATATGATACTGTTCTGCATCACTTCTGAGAGGCAGCCGCTGCTAATGTGCCATTGTGGTTGTGGGTTCAATTCCCAGGCGGGCTATCACTTCATATGTATTACCCCCTGTGTCCTTGAGCAGAGCATTATCTCAGCGGCCCCTCTGGAGGAATATGGCTCAATGTTAATGGATGGACGATGTGCATGGAGAGCGAGATGGATGGATTAGTGAGCTAATGAATCTTTGATAAGTGGGAAGGCTTTGTGAGTGTCAAGAGACAAAGGGAAAGATCACAGCTAAACCTATCAGCTGTGGGATGGCTTTAATCCACACAAAACCCCTGCAGAGTGCTAAGTGATGTGCCCGTTGGTTGTATGAAGCAAATCCATTCGGAAAAAAAGGCAAGATCCTAAAATGCAATTTCATATCAGACTGCAACCTCCAGGTCTGAAAAGTGAAGCCAATGAGGAAGTGCCTTAAACTTACATAACTTCTACTGGCCAGCAGGGGGCGACTCCTCTGGTTGCAAAAAGAAGTGTGATTATATAGAAGTCTATGAGAAAATGACTCTACTTCTCTCTTGATTTATTCCCTCAGTAAACATTGTAAACATGAGTTTATGGTCTCAATCTCTAGTTTCAAGTCTTCTTCAATACAGCATGATGTTCATTTAGTAAATGATGGTCTATTTAGAGTCAAACAGACCATAAAGCGTGTGATTGACAGGTCGCTAACATGGCGTTGTCTGGCCTTGGTGTTGTCTTTGGTTTGTCTTACAGTTATAACCCTTTCATTGTGTTTTCAGTTCATGAAAGTTAATTGTAACATTTTGGTTGCCTGTAAATGTCGTATTCAGCATTTTGTTGTACAAAATCCAAGATGTCCACGGAACAAAATGCCGAACTCAAGGCTTCAAAATGGCAGTCCACAAACCAATGTCCCAATCCCAGTGTCTACGTCCACTTCTTCTTTACAGTCTGTTGTTATATAAAGTCATTATTTTGTTGTCATGGAGAACAGAGTTTATAAAGCTCTATATGAAATGCTGCTGCTATTAAAGTGGATAACTTTACTGTATTGTAACACACTGTCGGGGGTTTAGGGATAGATGTTTGCAGGTTAATTTAGCCCGCCCTCCTTGAAGTCCCTGCTACCGTACACCTACACATTATATTGACACTGGATTCCTACATTCATATAAATTGTATATCTTAGGGCTCAAAGTATTATTAGGAGCTGCTTCATTTTCCAATCGTGATACAGTAGTGCTAGTTGACCGACACACAACGAGCTATTTTACTCCCAACCACCTAAAACCCGCTTGCCACTCAAGGGTTTTGCATTTCTTTCTGTCAACCTGTTATTTTTCCTCTGGTTTGGTCTCCACCAACTCTATGATAACCGCTCCATCATATTCACCAATTAGTCGTCTGTCTTGTGATGCTGGTCAGGTAGTGTTCAGCGGGCTTCTCAGAGCTTTTTCTCTGGAAACAGCAGCCTGCTGTGACTGGAAATGAGTTTGAGGTGAGCATTGAGACTGAACAGTGAACCCCCCCCCCCCCCCCCCCAGGGCCATGCGAGGCCACAAACGGAGCAAAACAACAGACTCAGACACATATGCAGACGTTCAGCTGCAGCCAGCGATGTGCTCGGACAGCTGTTGTGCTGATGACCGGTGTCAGGTGCCAGTGGCCTGATTCAAGCTGGCTAACCCCCTCACGTCACAACGTGTCTGCGTACGGGATACGGGAGGCGATGGGCGGACATGTGTCTCTGTATCTGGCGTGCATCTGGACAACAACTGGCGGGGCAGGGGGGAGCTGTGTGTGTGTGTGCAGTGTGTTGTCTATACACGTTTGCTGTACTCTTTGGTACAATGTACTATTATCTAGGGAAAGATGCCAATCATTCACCCGTCCAATCATAATAAAACATTTTTATTATCAGAGCATTTGATTTATCGATTGCTGTCGGCATGTAATGAGAATTAAAAAAAATGTAACAAAAAAATGAAGAAGATTAACATCAAGGTAAATGTGCTACCTGGATGGCTGTGTGTGTGTGTGTGTGTTTATGTCTGATTAGAGGGCCGAAGAAACACAGCGTGTGTTTGTGTCTGTTATGTTAATCTCTTTCACATCAAGGAACGACGCAGCCCGCGTGGGTGTGTGTGTTTGTTTGTGTGCGTGTGTGTGTGTGTGTGTACATGTGCATTCGATTAGAGGGCACATGCAGGAAAGGATACAGACTGTGTGTGTGTGTTTAATGGGACTGCAGAGGGTCCATTAGCTTGTGTGCAAATGTGTGTATCTGTCTGAGATACCGATCCTTAGATGAAGGGGAATCTCACACTCCTTTAGTGTGTGTGTGTGTGTGTGTGTGAGAGAGCTCATCTTCATCAGTTAGTGTAGGATGCAGTGTGTGTTTATATATTACAGCAGCTGTGCTTTCTTCATGTAGAATGGGAGCTGCCCACCTGATGCCAGGGCAGCTGCCACACACACAGACACAGACACAGACACACACACACACAGACACACACACACAGATACAAACACACACAGACACAGACACACACAGTGCCAGCAGCCCTTTTTCTGTATCTCTGAGTGTGTGGTTGCTGCTGAGGGGAAGAGAAAGGGCCAGCTGCAGTGTAAAGCCTTCATCAACTGTTCCTCTAGACTGCCCCATCTGTCTGTCCATTAACACACACACCCATACACTAATGCATACACACGGCCCTTCTGTCGACCTATAAGACACACGCGGCGTGTGGCGCACTCAATGGGGTTTGCCACCTTTACGCGTATTCTGTGACGTCTTATGTGAGGAAAATGTGTGTCAACTTTGCTCGACACCATTCCTGGCACATATGTTGAATAACATGTACAATTAGGGTAGATGGAACTCCATTGTGTGGTTTATTATATACATGTATTTCTTTAATCACCTTTTTTCTCAGTCATTGTCCAAACCTCGCTTTCTTTTGATGTGTTCTAGTCCACCTAAAACCCAGCTTGTCAGCCACACACAAGGATGTCAGGCCACGGCTCAGCACCCGTTATGTAAATGAGAGAGAGCGAGAGAGAGAGAGTCGGTCGGGGTCAAGGAGATATAATGACATGGAAAATAAGGAGGTTGAGTGTGAGAGAGACCGTCGGAGCGTCGTCCTTGATGATGTTTATGATATCGATTGGCTGCTCTCCACAAGTCTCCTGATTTCTGATTTGGACATTTGTGAACATTGTGATTGCAGCCAGAGCATCTAATGTCTGGAGTGGCCTCTGCAATCAAGGACAATGACCCTTCACTCCCTGTGCAATCGCTCTCTCTAGCACACATACACACACACACACACACACACAAACACACACACACCTGAAGTTTTCATGTGCACATTTGGCTCCATCTGCGGTTTCATAGATTACTTCCCCTTTACTGCATTCGGTGTGACATCATCTTCACTGGATAGTCTGTTGTTTTACTTTCCAGTTATTAAGTTTATATCATTCCTTCAATGCTGCATTTTACTGATATTCATGTAACACTGTTTATTTTTTTTAAAGTGAGTGTAGTCGTCGTGACTTGTGGACTGCCGTTTTGAAGCCTCAAGTTCAGCAGTTTGGTCGTCACCATCTTGGCTGTTTGCAACCAGTGAACGGAAGTGACCATATTTGGACTGCGGAAGAGAAGAGAGAATCAGTGACTGTACCGTAAAACATTGATAATGTTACAGGGCCGTTTGCAGTCAGACAGCTTATGTTGTTTGCACTACTGGACTTAATTCTACAGATTTCAGCATCTGTTTTGGCGTTTGAAATATTAACATATCTGATGGGACAACTATAAAGATATGACCTATTTTTTAAAAGGACAAAACATTCCTTTGAATAAAGGAGCACAGATTGTTTTCTTGCTATACTAGCTAATGCTAACCAGTTTTGGCTCTGCTGAGTAGACACCAATGATACAAACGATTAGATGTAGTTATGAACTGGTGAGGTCGCAGTGAGAAACTGCATAGACTTCATGTCAATTAACTTCTGGTTGAACGAGCTCATTTTTAATAATACATGTAGTGACTGTGTCTCCACGTCTCTCCTCTTTCAACTCCCCAGTCTCCCTTTTGCTCTGCTTTCCTGTTCACTAACTGATCTGGCTCACAAGCTAAACAATCCAGTGGAATTGCTTTGCCGTCTGTCTGGTCAGCCGCATCAGACGGTTTTTGGTTGTTGTTGCTTTTGGAGTTTCAGAAGTGGCCGTGCAGCTTTCCTCAGGGACGGAAGAGACAAACAGATAAACGTGCGTTACGACGCGCACACAAACAGATAAGCAGACACGGTGGAAGAGAACTACTGACAAAATATATATACAGGCTGATAGTGAGAGAATGGAGGAGGACAAAGAGCCAACCAGAGCTGGTGTTGTTCAGCCATCTGGTCTCTGTGAGTGTGTGTGTGTGTGTGTGTGTGTGTGTGCGCCTGCTTTCTATTGTATCTGAATGCAGCGGAGAGAATGACTTAGATTACCAAGACTGATATGAAAGTCACACTCGAGGACACGCTCCAAGTGGCAGACCTGCACACACACACACACACACACACACACACACACACACACACACACACACACACACACACACACTCCCTGTCTGTCTGTCTGTCTGTCTGTCTGTCTGTCTGCAGCCTTTTGGTTTTCACTGGGAAGCTCACAAAGCATTCAGCTGAAAGACAGGCGACCGTTGCATGGTGTGTGTGTGTGTGTGTGTGTGTGTGTGTGTGTGTGTGTGTGTGTGTGTGTGTGTGTGTGTGTGTGTGTGTGTGTGTGTGTGTGTGTACGCCAAGGTCCCTCCTCTAATTGAAGTGTACACTGACTTGGCAGGCTGCCTGATGTCACAGAGTCATGCGGAGGGACAATAGAAGAAGAGAGCGATAGAGAGAGAGGGATGAGTCGTAGAAACCAACGATGGGAGAGGAATGAGAGAAGAGGAGGAGAGGATGGAGGTGGAGGAGAACGGGGATGAGCTGGTGAAGGAGATAATTAGACAGCAACAACAGCCCTAATGCAGTTAGTCTTTCCCCAGCGGATCATAATGGAACCATATTACATTTCGTGTACTACTTCAAGTGTTTTGGAGTCATATTCCTAAATGGCTCAGATATATATTTGATGAGGACGTTCCTTTTAGCTCTTTTTCATTTCGGCAGAATTGAATAAGCACGCGTCACAGGCTCCGCGGTGACTCCACAGTCTGACAAAGTCTCTGACAACATCGACAACCATCCCATTAAAGCGCTACTGAATCAGGTTTTAGCAGTATCTGTTTGCGATGTATCAATCTAAAATAAATGTGTGTCTCATGCCCGTGAGCTCACAACGACAGCCGTGTGTGCTTTGTTATTTTGTGTTGTATGTATTGGTATCGATATGAGTCGGTGCCTCTGTGCTTCATTCGCCGACCCTCATATGGCATCCCAGGTGTTAGCTGTCGCACACTCTGATTAACATCCAGTCTCCAAAATGAGAAGTTAATCCACTCTCTGAAGTGTGTGTGTGTGTGTGTGTGTGTGTGTAGGATTTGGTCTCGTGCTCCCGATCACCTCCTGAGCCAGGCACGAGTAATTCAGCCTTTTGAAAGCACCATGCTAGACTGTGGTGTGTGTGTGTGTGTGTGTGTGTGTGTGTGTGTGTGTGTGTGTGTGTGTGTGTGTGTGTGTGTGTGTGTGTGTGTGTGTGTGTGTGTGTGTGTGTTGATAGACTAAACATTATCCTGACATGTTTGCTTGTGTTAAGCACGCAGTGTGAGATTAAATGCAGCAAAGGTACAAACTGCATGCAAAGAAACAGATTTGATGTCATTTGTCTTTGTCTTTTTGAGCAGGATTAAATTCAGTTATCTTTTCATTTGCTTTGGCTAATTTAAGGTGAGATATTTTCATATGCCTCTTCTTTCATCTGCTACAAACTCGATTTTTCTTCTTTCTACGTATGATTGTGTTTTATTTATCTCTTCCTCATCCCTCTCCTGGCCTACCCTTGCTGTATTCCACATAAACACAGAGAGAACTGGCAAGGAGCAAAATAAAACCAAGCAGCGGTGTTTGGAGCCACAGCACTGAGCCAGAACCATCCGCTGATGAGAAAGCGCAGCGAGGTTAATCCGTCAGATTACAGCAGATTACAATGCACCGGGGACGGCCGAATTGGAGATTATAGCAGAGAGATGAGGGCTAGAATAATGGAATAGATGGCTGGTGGAGAGTGATAGAAGTTAAAGGATCAACGATTGATAAAGGGATGGATGATTGCACTTGTTTTCCTGACATGAAGCTTTGGTTTCACTGGTTTTCTCATCAAAAAATACAAAACAAATTGAGCACAGAAGACTTCTTTGACCAGTTGTTACTCTTTGTGACATAACTGAGGTCAGTGGGGGAAAATAAGATGCCTCAAACAGACATTTTCCTCTTCAACGGTTAAAGTAAAAAATGAGCAAATGTTTGAAATCCTGCAAAACTCTAAATACAGTGATTCCAAATGATTCCGTCAGCCGGAATGAAGCCAATAAGTAAATATAGTGAGTGTGAAACCAATTGTAGAAAGTAAACCATGGATTTGCTTAAATAAATTAAATTACTGCTCTTAAATATACGGTTTTGACATAATCTCTATAAACAGACATTTGCAAAGTAACACGATTTTGGGTATTTGATGCGCTTTGGTTCCCGTTTACTCTCCATGTAGTATTAACCAATCACGTTTGAGCGTGCTCTGGTTGTATACAGGTAAACAGTCTTCGTGGAGAGCAAAAGAGAACCCTATCTTCTAATGATGATGATGATGATATCATCTTTTATTTGCTGAAAAATAAACAGTTAACTTCGTGCAATGAATCCAGTCGTAGACGTCGTCTCTCAACTCCGACTCCATCCTGACGTCTGAAGTCGCTCATTGGACTGTTAATAATGGCCGGCGCATGGAAGAGGACGTCTTGGCCACAATATTTGTTACCCGGATGTCCGCTGGCTACACCGATGGGTTCCCAGATTATCTCGGCATCAAGTAAACGGGACAAGAGGATGAAATGAGATTAGGAACAAGATCATTTGTCAATGCGCACAGATTAATATCCAACCAGATGGTGCAAACATAAGTTCATAGAGAGATGTATGAAGATGAACTAATGTACAGAGCGAACAACACATCAGTGGTTGGTAGTGAAGGTAGGGGGGAATGCAATGGTGATATATAAAACACAACTATATAGAAAATGTCGAGCAGCATTGATATGTCATTATGTAATGATGATAATTAGTATGTCTATCTGCGTAATATGTAACATAAGTAAGCAATTATGTAACGTTTACATTGTTAAAGAGGCAATATGGACGCTGTCATCCTTTGCTGACGGACATGTTGGCCCCTCCTGGGCAATAAATACTATAGTAATGATCATTTGATGTGTCATAATTCACCTGAAAGTATCAAAAATACAAACCAACACAAAGACTTGGTTGAGGTTAAAATACTATATCCTTGGTGAAGAAAAAATATGCTACAAAGTGAGAGAACGATGATGATTGCCGAGTTTTAAAGGACCACAATACGTGAAAAAACACAATGCTGGGGAAGCTAAACAGAAGCATGGGTAAGCCTTTTAGGCATTTGACCCAACACTGGAACTGCACAGTGTGCGTGTGGATAATGTGCACTCTGACCCAGAGTGCCGTGACATCTAATCACATGAGCCGGCGACGCTAGCGGTGAAAACACCGGGCCTTGCCACATGATAGCGGCTTCAGCTTACATCGTCCAAACAATCACATCACTGTACACTTGACCGGACGGAGCCGAGAGCAGAGGCTGCACTCGGGGAATATCAGGACAGCTTTTGGGTCAATTGAACAATGGTGAAATCACACTATCCCACATTCTCCTCAGGGGCCCGCTGGTGTCTCCAGGGCCCAGTTGGAAAAGCAGTGGACAGGAGAGCGTATCGGTGTAATCAGGTTAATACAGTGTAAAAGAAAGGCCGTTCGGTTTATTAACAGGCTAGAAACATCTCCAAAGCACCCGACGAATTCTTGTCAGATCTATTGAACTTGAACAAATGTTCTTCATGATACACATTTGAACACGATATAAAGAGTAACTGTCACGCATTCACTTATCTGGTGGGTGCTGTTTGCCCGATACGCGTGGCTTACTTGAAGATGGCAGACCTTATAAACAATGCTCCTCACTTTGGCAAACGTAGCGAATAAAGAACCGAACGGGGGGAGCCGATTGGCTGTGGGGAGAGAGAGGTGGAGGAGGGAGTGGGGACCGGCGAGAGTAAAGGGGTGAGATTAGAGATGAGAGGGCTCTCCTGTATCAGTCCAAACAACCTGCACGCCAGCCAAGAGTCTCTCTCTTCCTCACTCTCTCTCCTTTGTTTGTCTTCCTCTCTCTGCCGGACGGATGACACAATGAGGGAGGGAGGGATTTGGGAGAGAGAGATGCTTGGGGGGGGGGGGAATAACAGATACCTGGAACGCATTGGCGTGTGTTAGATAGATAGATAGATGTTCTCTTTTGGAGATGGCCTCTGCGCTCCGTATGTAAGACACAGAAATATGTGGCGAGCACACGGATGGTCATACGCGAGGCCACAAGGAAGGCTGTAGTCGAGAAAAGAAACGTGAAGTAACTTTTAATCTACAGGAATATTAATAACATCAGAATTCCCGTGTCTGGAGAGCAAATAAATCAAATA
Source organism: Pholis gunnellus (assembly GCF_910591455.1). Taxonomy (NCBI): domain Eukaryota; kingdom Metazoa; phylum Chordata; class Actinopteri; order Perciformes; family Pholidae; genus Pholis; species Pholis gunnellus. The sequence continues at coordinate 21,123,886 of NC_136536.1, read as the reverse complement.
TGACTCATAAAAGCTGCAGAAGGCTGCGAGCTGTGGTTTGTGCTGGGATGAGTGCTTTGTAGTGTGTCTGCAGACTGGAAGGGCCAAAGGTCCTGTGCTCTCCATTAGACTTTACTTTGAGTGTCACTTATTCATAATACTTCAATGTGACAAAAATTAGACCAATAAAAATGTCATTTTGGAAAACAAATGGATAATCTTGTTATAGATAATCCATTTGTTTTCCACAGTGCTCTCTGGACAAGCTATTGAAAATGCCACAGGCCTGAATGTGATTGCCACATTTATTTCTAGCCTTTATCTAAATTAATGTTTGGATATTACTCACAATGTTTCTCCAGCTTCTTATTTATAATTGGGATTACTTTGCACGTGCTATATTTACAATACAATACACACATGATGTAACACGCGACATATTGTCTATTATTACAGCTGCCTTCATAGTAGTAAATAAAAAAGAAACGTTTCATGTGATATTAACTCTTTGACATAAACTATGCAGAGAGGAAACCTGAGCCAGTTAATAACCAGCTTTATCATACCAGTTGATCAAGACCCCCCATCTTCTTTGTTAGTGTTGTATTATGTTGTGCTGGCTCCAGCCGAGAGGATGATTGGACAGATTTTGGGTCTGGTTCACCTCGACAACCTGCCTGAATGATCTTGTTGTGTGAGGGGGGTTTCCAGACATAGCCTCAATATTACCGGCTGGCTCCGAGTCTTCCCGATGTCATGATCCTGCAGAGTAAAAGATACAGCGATGGAATGACCAGGGGAAGCGTCACCAGCCGGGTGAACATGGCTGCCCGACAGCAGGGAACAGAACTTGTGTCTCCGGGGCCTGTTGTTTCAGTAGGAACGGAGGACAAGCTGGTGGAATGATGTCGTTTTTAGGTGCAAGACGCGACAGACCGCCTCCACGTTAGTTTTCTCTTCTGAGGTCACATTTGATCGTGTGAGTCCCTGGAGTCACGACTCTGAAATGCTTCAGTGTAAACGCTGAGTGTGTGGTTCTGCATCTTGAATGAATCGTCTGGTGTGTGTGTGTGTGTGTGTGTGTGTGTGTGTGTGTGTGTGTGTGTGTGTGCGTTGGTGCGATTCAAATATCAGAAATCAGTTTAATATGTTGTTGTGTCTGAATAGTGTGCATTCTGCATTAGACAGCAAAGCACAGGAAACAGAGGAAAATGTTGCTTCGACTACTCTGCAACAAGCGGGATTGGAGCCAACGGGGGACAGCAGTGTGTTTATTTATTTATATATATATATACATTTTTTTTTCTACCCTTTATTGTTTATTTGGATTGAACCCCTTAATCTGCTAGTGTTGCTCCCAGGTCAGTCATTGTGAGTTGTTTATTTCTGCAGAAAAAGGGAAAAACATAAGCACTGAGGAACATTTTGTCAGTCAGCCTCAGGGTGAAAGCCTGTAGACGGGTTCAAAAGGCAGAAAGCTCCTTTTAGAGCTCGCGGGGAGCTGGGAACCGCGAGGTCAAAGGTCAACAGAGAGGAAGTTTAATAAAGACAGAAAGGGAGGGCGCGATGCGCCAGGGGGAGGGCGTTTGATTGATTGTTTCCTGTCTGCTCTCTCCATTCTCTCATCCCTCTGTACTGCAGGGCTACTCCGTCCACTCCACCGTCTCAAATGGGTGTTTATTAGAAAATATGTTGGCATAGCAACGCGTGAAATATGGAAAGAGACTCAACAGACAACAGTTGTTACAGTAAGAGCACACTGAGCTGATGAATTATTTGGCTTTGAAACTTTTAGTACACAGCAGTATGTAATATCTATAATAAGCTGAGAGAGTTGTAAAATTCATAATGTGGAGCAATAAAATCATTCACAACACAAACGGGGCCACTCGGACAATGCAGCCATTATTTGTAGAGTGTGTGTGTGTGTGTGTGTGTTTGTTTTGGGTCAACCTGTGTCTCCCTCTCTTTTTCTTTTTCTTTTTTTTTGTTGGGTCCTCCGGGGTGAAGCTGCTCTTCAACACATTCCTTTGTTTAACCTTTTAATTGGAAGATGTCTAGAAGGAGAGCGCAGTCTTTCATGGCATCGCAAGTCTGATCTCACACGCACGCACACACACACGGTGTAGACTCCCATAGCGGCTGTGAGAACGGGAAGAAAAGACACGAGACAAAAAGATCAAATTATCAGCTACATTTAATTACCCACAACCCGACAGACACAATAACAGGGCTAAATCCACATTTGTCTGCTCTCAGAAGAGAGAGAGTTTAGTTAGACTGAAGCTCTCTCTCTCTCTCTCCCTCTCTCTCTCTCTCCCCCCTCTCTGTCTCTCTCTCCTCTCCCTCATTCCTTTGCAGCAGAGAGTGTTCCTTCCTTTTTTCCGAAAGCATTGCTGCAGAGTGAAGTGATGACAGCTTATCGGATTAGGGATCTCCGGATAATAAAGACCCTTGTTTGATTTCCCCACCCATACTCCTTAAATATGATTACTGCTTACTGTTACCGCCAACATGACATTAGAGCGCGCCGCGCGGCGGCACATTCATTTGCATAATGCTCCTAGAGATGGTAAGAAGCGACGGCTGCAGGAGGGGAAGGAGGCCCCCCCCCCCCCCCCCCCCCCATGCCTCCATCTTTCTCTCTCTTCATGACTTTTGTCGCCGTTCTCTGTTGACCTTGTTACCGCTCTCTATCATGAAAGCACACGGAGCTGCCGTCTCTGCCCAGGTCTCTGTAGTGCATGCTACTCCCACCTCCAAGATGACTTGCTTCACAATACCTTTACTAAAAGGATGAATAATGCCTATCTTCATTTCTTTTCTGAAATGTAGCTCAACATTTTTTGATGCGGGTCCAGGTTGGCAAAGAGCCTGGATTGGCTAAACTCAGAATCTCTTGAACTCGTCCTTTTTTTATTAGCAAAGAGCAATTTACATTCCGCTGCGGCTAATAATTGTTAATCCCATTAAAAGAAGTTGACAAAAGGCCCAAATGAAACTCTGCGTTGCTGTCTGGTCTGTGCTCTTAGCGATCATTCGTTAGAGAAAGCCTCCGGGCCATACCAAGCAGAATGTGTTGAGTCTTCTTTAATGAAACCATCGGGGTGATTGTGTCTCATCAATTTCAAGGGTCAGAATCGCCCCGGTGCAACTTACATTCATGTCATATCGATAGTTTAAGCTAAGGCGGACAAAAAGAAAAAAAAACGGATTCAAGGATCGTTTACTGTGCAACACAGGGATGCACAACGACATTCAGCTGTAGCCCATCGGCAGCACGAGAAAAAACATCACAAACAAAACAAAAACAGTAGTGCCTTCCTGTAGTGGTTTTGGGGGAATTTGCATCATAAGGAATGTAAACGGCAGCAACAAAAACAATTCTCCGGGCCGATAATATGGCCGACTTCTTCAAAGTGTGCTGCACTTATTTCCCGCGCTTTCCATTTCCGATGTTAGTGCTCCGGTTAAAAACACGATAACACAACAAATGAAGACTCACGGGAGCCTGTACATGCGCAGTAACCGCGTTATAACATGAATAGTTTAGTGTTATACCAAGATGTTTCACCACTCGCATAACATGTCTCATCTTTGATAAGAGCTTGAGAAGGATTGGATTTCAATCTGCGGATACTGGGTTCAGATTTAATCGAATCAGATCTCAACCCAAATCGTTGCATATCATCGATCTATATCGACTGTCTGTGATGTTTCTGTGTGTGTGTGTGTGTGTGTGTGTGTGTGTGTGTGTGTGTGTGTGTGTGAGAGCCTGACTGCTCATTTTGTGGCACAGAGAGCTGAGAAGTATCAGTGTTGCCCGACCACAGTGACGCTGACCAGACGCTCTAACTATCCGAGCATGTGTCTCAGCAAATGTATGGTCAGTGTGTGAATGTATATATCTATGTATAATGTGTGTGTGTGTGTGTGTGTGTGTGTGAGAGAGAGAGAGTGTGAGTTGCAGAGCCACTCTCTGAACTGGCGACCTCACGGTGAACTTCCCTGCATTCTCATTCAGCGAGCATCACGCCGAGCCTTCTAGCGACATTAGCTAATTACAGCCGGGATACTTGTTGAGCTTTCTTTTCCCCACAGCTCTCGGGGCATGCACGTGACGAGCTCCCCCCCCCCCCCCCCCCCCCCCCCAGCATGACTCTAAGGCATCAGTGTCTAGACAGACATCGCCGCTATGGCTCTATCTCTGGATGAACAGACGCTCATCTGTTGCCGTCCGGAGTTACTGTCACAAATGAAGCCAGGGTTATGTTCTCCGGAACGACTTTTACAACGGTTGAAGCGCTCATGTGTCACTTCAGCTGATGAAAATAAGTACTTTAGATTGTCAAATACAAATAAACAGAGAGAGCAATGTCAATGGTATTACCTCACTTAATACTATATTGCTTTGCCGACATCGGTATCTTTCACCAGAGAGAGAGAGAGAGAGAGAGAGAGAGAGACGTTGTCAACATCCTCTCAGGGGAGACAAAGGTCTCCATTGTAATTCAGTCGCTGTCCTGTATTTATTTGTATTTGGGCTTTCTGCCGGTGCCATATGCCATAAAATATCTGTGTGTGTGTGTTTGTAAGGGCCCCGACACACCGAGCTGGCCGTCAGCTGCTGACAGTTTGTTTTAGTCGTTTTTCCAAGATGCACGAGTATTTGCTGACTGCGACTTTTGCCAAAAGTATGTGGACAGCCTAACACCCCACTCATATGTGGCTGTAATGGTTGTATATGTGGAGTTTTTTCCATAAATAGCTTCCACTCTTCCTAAACAGATTCTGGAACCTTTGTGCAGGGATTTGCTCCCATTCAGCCACAAAAGCGTTGCTGGGTTATAAGGCCCGGCTCACAGACGGCATTCCAGATCATCCCAAAACTGCGGCACAGGTTCAGATCGACACCAGTGCGTTTGCCTCGGTTCGTTTCGGTGAGTTTGGGCTGGCGTGAAGGCCGTCAATTGAACTCTGGTGGGACTAAAAAGCAGGATCAGAACCGCCTGAAAAGATGTGTCTCAGGATGCTCTCCAAGCTAACTGTGTTGCTGTGAGTTTGCAGTGTGAAGGCAGATCATTCCAAATGCAGGAATCTGTGATAGTCTAAGTGATCTTTATGAGCCATATCTATCTATCATATTTTTACATAAACGTCCCACAACGGAAAGGCAACATTGTATTCTTTTTTTTCCGTGGTCTTGACCAATTGAACCAAACTACTAGAGTGAAAGCACCCGTAAGCCGAGAAGAAGAAACAGAGCCAGTGGTGTCCACATACCTTTGAACACACAGTGTGGTTTCCTCTCAGGCAGGTGCATAATGAACGCAGATGTTGACGACCAGCTAGACCAGTCAGCTGTAAGCTTTTTACGTTGTGTTTCAAGTGCATCTTTTAAGATGCGAGGTGGTACAAAGCGTTGATCAAGCCAGCCTGTGCGAGCGCTTTCTCTCCGGGGTCATCTCGGTGTGTCGGAGAGTCTTAAACATAAACTGGGGTCAATCAACACAGCTAGAGACACCCTCATTCCAAAACAAGTGGTTTCAATGTCTCTTGCGGACAAATAACATGTTCACTTACTCTAACCAAATATAAGAAATGCAATTTTCTATGGATAGTTAGCACCACATGTGACGGGGATCTGGTGAAACATGCTGACGACTTATCCACTCTCCTGACGCCTCTCTCTCTCCTTTTTGTCTCCTGAAGTATATGTATTGATGAATGTTTTATGAGTGTACTTGTTGAATTAAAAATGCATATCCTTGGTGCACGTTGACAGCATTATAAGCCGGCCCCACAGGGATGACCTATGTGTAAAATCCTGAATGAGTGTCACATTGTATTTACAGGTAATAACAAAGGGTCAATAGCTCCCCCTTCATGTTTTTAACAGACCCAGTAACTTTTGCATTATTCTCATTTTTGCTCCCCAAAATAAAAAGCTGTGTTGTGTTTGTCGTCTCCTATTCAAAGCTGGTGTCTTACTCCACTGCAATCTAATTTGATTGAGCTTTAACTCGGAGGCGATGCATAAACCCTTCTCGGAATATATCCTATTAAATCCATTTGAGGAAGTTCAGATGAGTGAACAGTGAGGGAAGGAAGGCTATTTTACCACAACATTGTGTGGGTGTGTGTGTGTGTGTGTGTGTGTGTGTGTGTGTGTGTGTTTGGCGGACGTGAACTTATCAACCCTGTTGCTAACATTATTACCCTCTAGCCATGTGGCCTTCACACACACACACACACACACACACACACACTCTCACCAGGCCAGGCCACACTGCCTGTTACTCTGAGTGTCCTGGCTTGGAGACCCAACAGAAACAGACAGCACCAAAACATCACCGCAGGGTTCCCATGTCAACACTAGCAGATGCGACATTAATTCAATCAGCCACGGGAAGTCACCGAGCGGAATGGGTGCGCGAGGGCCAGCGTCTGAGAGCTGCAGTAGCAGCGTTCGGGAGGCTCGAGGGACTACCGACTTGAATTGACTAGAATTTCCTGGGGATCAAAAGAGACAAATCTTCGAAATGGTTTAATGATATTCGGACAGGGACTTGAAAAGCATCTTGTTTGGTATCCTTATGAAAGTGTGTTTTCGGTAGACACTAGTGAGAGTTGACAGCTGCCTTTCAGTTTTCTTAGTAAAAACATTTTTTAATCTCCTTAAGAGATTACACATGGATAACAACGTGGTGACATTGTTAGCAGTATTTTAGCCTTTAAAATGTATGATGTGAGACCAGGCGGCAACTTCCGGGTCTGAAAAGTGAAGCCAATGCAGAAGTGCCTTAAACTTGCATTCTTTCTAATGGCCAGCAGGGGGCGACTCCTCTGGTTGCAAAAAGAGGTCAGGTTGTACAGAAGTCTATGAGAAAATGACTCTACTTCTCACTTGAATTATTGTTCATGGTCTCAAGTCTTCTTCAATACAGCATGATGTTCATTTAGTAAATGATGTTCCATTTAGAGTAAATTAGACGATAAAGCAGAGTATGCTTAAGGGCGTGGCTACCTTGTGATTGAGAGGTTAATACCAGGTGTTGTCTGGTCTGGGAGTTTTTACAATTGTTACCCTTTTACATGTGTGTTTTCAGTTCATTTTCACATTTATGTTTATTCAGCACAGATCTCCTTTGTTGTTTCCCTATTTCATTTTGCCTGCTTGTCTCTTTGTAAATCCAATCCAGTGTGGTTCACGGCTCTGCGTTGACACTGGCAACACCTGCCTTGGATTGCCACTGACTGTATATGCGCGGCAGCTGGAGAACACAAAAATCGTGGCAATTACAACTCAGTTTACAAGCAGCGGAGGTAATAATCTGTGAAATTTCACACAAGTAAATGTCTCCTTAGCTTCGGTCTCCACACAAAAAAGGGAGACGCATTGTCGTGTCTCAGTCTGCATCGCCTCTGCCTTGCTGGCCAACAGTTCCCGAGCTTTTTGGCACCACAGACTGCTTAATGTTGACAGTTTTCACGTTACGCAGATGGAGGAGCTGTGGTGGGTGATGATGGACAGATTACCGCCCTTATGGATGACCTACTTAGGTTCAGAATCAGCGTTCTGTTGAGGGTGTGACAGGGAATGTGGAGGAAAGATGTAACACGCGCCACGCCAAGTGCGTTATGTAACAATTATTCTGATTCATATGGTTTCCGGTTCCCCAGCACTGGTCTGAGGGGCGACTTTGCATTGGTCAGGCGTGCTTCTGCGTTTCTTTTTAACTATAGTTGGAGAACGTTAGGACTTAGGAAAAGTGATGATTTGTTTGCAGAAGCAGAATAAATAAAAGAACAGTGTTTATTGGTGGAGCCGTGATTGAGGGGTCTTTCATGGACTGGTCAATTTTTTAGATTTTGTCTTCTAGTGGAAAGAAAACATCTTAAATACACTTTTAGGGTGTTTATTTGACTACTTTGTCTATTTGCGTCTGTAGATTTCTCCTTAATTCGACAAAAGTGTGCATTAGATAATGTCTCATTTGCATACGTAAACAAACTTAATTAATAATGGTCTTAATCCCCAAGTAATCAACTGGGGAAGTTTCATCATGATATCTATTAGTTCATTTGTTTACCTTATTCACCTGTTTGTCTGTACTTTTATGAAACATATCAATAAAGGCTGATTTCTTTATTTGAGTTTTTACTCAGAAATCAGAAATCTGCACTTCAGTTCACTTACAGAGACCAAACTTTCCACTTTGATTCCCATTTATATTCTGAAGGTTTTTACAGAGGGCTTTGTTAATATACCATTCATAGCCTGATTTGTAGAACATTTTAGTCATGAAAACGTGGCAGAAATAGATTATTCACAGTATTTTCTGATTCAAGGCGTGAAATAAAGAGATATCCAAAATTCCCTCAGTAAGAATCTTTGTCCGCAAAATTAAGCAAGAACTTTTGAGCCTGGCTTTATCCAATATTCAGATTCTCGTTCTGGAAATGGAAAGACAATGCCTACTTTGCATATTTAAACATAGATTCTCTGTAAACATATACTGTATATATTTGTAGTCATGTAAGTAATCAACTGGGGACGTTTCATGGCGATATCTATTAGTTCCTTATGTTTTGTCTCCTCTTCAGCTGTACACTTCCTTAACTACAAAGGAAATGATGCCACAGCACGACATTCACTGTTTGTCTCTCTGACATGAAGTGTAAAAAACATGCAATGAATGCTTATCATTAATAATGCGAGACAAAATAATAATCATAAACACACCGAAACATAAGAGCTGTCTCTCACCTCTTTATCTCTGCTAGCTTTTCACCATATCCCTCTCTGTTTGTCTCTCTCTCTCTCAGTGGAATCTAAAACAGATTTAATATTTGCAAAGGGAGTATTGGATGACCTGTGAAAGAGCAACAAAAGTAATTCTGTGTGTGTGTGTGTGTGTGTGTCCAGCTAATCTGTGAAATAGACCAAACACAGCGCAAAGGTGACATTTGTGTCTGTATCTAGTCTCACTCGCGAAGAAAGGAGACATGAAATCGACATATATGTAAGCAAAGCCGGGAACTATGGTTCAACTGTTGTTTATCCCCTGTGACATTATCCAGGGGGGGGGGGACATGCCTGACAAAGAGCATGATTTGTAGTTGTGTGTTTAACGGCCGCCGAGCATCAGCGCAGTCAACTGGCCGTCTCCGGTTAGCCTGTAACTGCAGCACGCCGCGCTCTCTAATCCCTCTTCATCCGTCTTTGGTGTCGTTCGCACTGAGAAGTGCTGCACGGTGCAATCCGGCTGACGTTAAGCATATCCTGCCATTCAGCCCTCTTCTCTCACCGCTTGACTAGTAGCTTACCGTGACACAATCTCCTGCATTCTCTCTTTTTTTGAAATGCCATTCACCCAGGAAATGTTTGCTGAGCATACATGTTCTATTGTAACGCCGTCCTGCTTTGCTTCCGTGTCGTCTGACACATTTGAACCTGCTCAGCGACGCCACGGTTGCTGGTGCGGGCCACCGAGCAGCGGTCGGGAGTTCAGCGCCTGGTTAAAGGGCACGTCTTTAGCCGGCTTTAAGGAAAGCATTCGGAAAGTATTCAGTTTGACAGGAGCTGCTTTTTACCAACACATGTCGATGGTTCTTTGGATTATTCAAGTTATAAGTTTTCTTTTGACTTTCTGCTTGAAAGTTTTGACCTTAGAAATTGCCTTTTTTAAAAACAGTTTTCATTAGTTTGCCACAGGCAAGTAGGTCCAAAAGCCCAAAAAGAAAATTAACCCGCACAATATTTTTCAAATACAATGGGGAATAAAGGACAGCGAGGACCGCACTCCAATTTGACTTTTTAATGTCCTGCTCTTTCCTTTTTTATCAGCCGCATTAAGGATCCGACACCCGCTCCTCAAGGTCTAATCGTGAGTTGAGCCTGTTTTGTCTTCGTTTTTTCTTTTTATTTCAACAAAGGACAGCTCAGAGAAAAGCAGAGATTCCATAGAAATAAATCCAAACTTAAAAGATGAATTTGATATTATGGATGAGAATGTCTGTGGGTCCACTTGACACATCAACGCAACTTGCCTGATCGGATATATTTCGCGGTCAAAGGCCTGGCTGTAACACTCACATTTCATTTCTTAGAAACTCTTCACAATAAAAGTCCCCCCCCCAGCTCTATGAGAACTGAGCGAACTCTTGCGATTAACACCTGAAACCTTATGATTTTCTGTCGAAGTGTGACATTTCGATGCTGTGAGAAATGTTTTATTCTATACACCTCTATTATATGGGCTAACTATTCCTATCATAGGGCAACTGATTCCATTTGGGGCTTCTACAGTAATGATGAGTTTAAGAAATCAGATAACATCACATCTGTGCTGAGCGGGAACTCTCTGCTGAACAAAGGGTAAACAAATGTTTACATTTTGGTACTGCAACTTCTTTGGGTTAAAGGTCAAAGCTCAACTCCACTACAGCTGATGATATGATACGCAAACATTTTTGACAGACTCTCCTAATCTTTAGGACCTTTCATCTAGTAACCGTTCTTACAGAGCACGTCCCCTTCAGGGAGTCGGCTGTGCCGCACCGCCGTGTTCCTACAGTAGCCCAGAGAGTGGACAAACCAATCACTGGCTCTGGAGAGACTCTCCTTTTTTACGATACCTGAAGTCCACCAAGTAGTAGAATTCAAAAAGAATGCTCGATGGACTGATTAGAAGTTCAGCGTGAATCAAAGCGAGTCACGTTCGAAAAAAAGGGAATCGTGACTTCACCACAATCCCCCCCGTCTCCTAGCTGTTGCCCAATCTGTGAGGGATTTGGATGTGGCCACGGGGGTGCAGAGAGAGGGGCAAATCAACATGTGCTGGGGGCAACAGAAGGTGTGTGTCTCTCTCTGTCTTTGTGTGTGTATGTGTGTGTACAGGCACTAATCTGCTATGAGGGGGGTCCACCAGGATTAGTATAATCAGGGGCTTGTGAGGACCCCCTCCCAGCCCCCCACCTCGCTCCACCTCCTTATCCCGTCATCCCTCGGCTGCTCTGCCCACCATCCCCCCCCTCATCTCTCCCTCCCTCCCCCCCCGTCAGCCCCCTTCATCTCTCAATCCTCCCCCTTATCCCTCTATCCTTCCCTCAGTCTCTTTCATAGCGCATTGCTCAGTTCCTCATCCTCATCCCCGCGCTGCCATTCATCCCGCTGACCTCATCCTCTTACACTTATCCTTATCATTACCTTCTACATTGTAGGCGTTTAGCTCAGCGGCTCGGAATTACAAGCTCCCGCCCGAGTGCAGCGCGGTACCGAGATACCGAGCATCAAAGTTTAGACGCCCCAGCCGTGTAGAGAAAAGTCCGATACCCCATGCGAACACTGACCGGCACAACATGAGAGCGGTGCCTGGGAAAAAAAGCAATTTAGAGTGAGTGAAGGCATCCGGGTGTTGAGCTGCTCTAGAGGTTCGAGGTGTGCTGATATCCTTACAACGGCTACACCAAAATAGAAACGCACACGAGCACAAGCGATGCATACTAAATTCCTGCTCTCTGAGGCTTCATGCTGTTCATTCTCACTCCACGCTCGGAGAAGATTAAACCCTTTGAGCCCTCCGCTGTTTTTGTCTCACCTCCTTTATTTAGTAGCTTATGACACAAGCGGTGCTAGCAGTCAATTGTCAAGCGAATATAAGCAAACTTTTGAAATGTCGAAAAGAAAGAAATGCAAATAGGGCTCAATCAGCTGGTTAGGAGCGAATAAACTCGGCTACAAGTCGGTTTGGCATCGAACTTTATCCGACCCATCTGAGAGAGGAGGAACAATTTGTTTCAACTGTGCAAGTTTTAATTGTTCTTTCATGTCAGCTACTATTGGCCAGGTTTCATTTTGTCGGGGACCGAGACCTATTAAAGCGCGTAATGGGAATATAACCAGCTGATCAGTCATGGGGGTTAAATTTCCACTCTGTCAGACTTTATTGGGCAAAGGGTGTCTCCATAATCCATGTAACTCTTTTTTTCTACAAAGGCAAAAACAACCTCAAGTGTAAAAACATGTTTCTTTGCAAATGGGGAATTTAAAATGTTGCCGTTTCCATTTAGCTTTTCTCATGCGATACTTCCAAACGCGCTTCAAAATATGTGAATGGAAAACACGGCTAGTGTGTCTAATCCATTTTCTTTCAAACCCTACCTTCCTGTAGTGACGCCATCACGTCATGAGGTTCTTGTAAATCGAACGACAGTCTTTTGTATTTTTGGATGTTAATCCTAAATGGACACCACAGGTACTGCTAACATTGGAAACATAGCAGCAGTTTGTGAAAAAACATCCTCACGTTCCTGTGGGCTGAAGTGTAACTCTGAAATGACGCTCGACATTTGGAGCAAAGTGCGTCAGTCGGGCGCTCGGAGTAATAAAAGGATTCAGACGGCTGACCATGCCGGCACAGAATTGTTACGTTGATGAAGTCAGAATGGAGAGGCTCCTCTGTAAAGGACATGCGTGAGGGTGCTGGACCGAAGGTTTGGATCCCCTCAGCTTAAAATGCACCGTCCTCCTCCATGTTCTCAGCCCTCTGTCTGCATATATCTCGTTAAATGCTCCACTTTATCCCCATCCCCTCATCCATTTATCTTCCTCCCTCTGTCATCTCCCGCCTTATTTTCAGCTCCTCCATACAGTAGCTCAACGCTCCTCACAGTCAGCCTCATCTACTTATCTTCACCCTTTCTAAAGGTCATTACACACACAGCCTGTTTTGCCAGATTAAAATAGAGGCCGACGGAGAGTAAGATGAGGTGTGTCATATCTGCCAGCCTCCCACCTTATCAAACACACAGACATGCGTGCAGATGCGTGTACACACACACACATAAACACACAGATGCAGCCCAAAAATGCATATGCACATTTACTCTGAAATACATGTTTAACAATGAAATGCATAAAGTGTGTGTGAATGCTCACACTCACACACACACACATACACACTCCCCCACACTTGCATGCATTCTGTCACACACCTCTAGACGTGCAGGCTCATAAACCAGGACACACATTCTGTCCCACACACTTGTGCAGCGAAATGCAACCTTTCTCCCACAAACACACTCTGGAACACACTTTGCACAACCACACACACACACACACACACACACACACACTCAATTACATTTACGCATCAAACGGGCCGGAGAGCAGTCATGAGAATCAATAGATGCTATAAGGAAAAGGCGGTATTTGGAAAGAAAAAAAGAAATGAGACGTCGTTGAGAGCGAGGAGGGAAATAAGCGGGGAAGGAGGAGTTTATGAAAAGAAAGAGGAGGAGGAGGCATGGAGAAAGGGATAGCAGGCCTGGAAATAAAGAGAACGAGCCAAGGTTTAAGAACAGGTTTAAAGAGAAGGGAAAAAAAGTGAGGGAGGTGTTTTTTCTTTTTGTTTTTTTTTAAGATTTATTTTTTTGTGAAAAAAGAGCTGGGGGGGGGGGGGGGGGGGGGGGCGTTGAGGGGAACGCCATAGGAGAAGGATTTGGCTGTGAGTGATGCCGGAGCCCAGACGCATACAGATGAGCTTTAATTCACAAATGTAAAAAAAAAAAAGAGCAGAAAGGACCGTTCTAAAAAAAAGCGAATAATAAAGCAAAGGTATAGTCTCCGTCAATGGCGCTCTGGCTGGTGCAACAACAGGGAAACAAATTGGGATTCCACGGTCGCACAAGTCTCCCTCGCTGTTTACTGCGGCTCCTGTTGCCGTTCGTTGGTTTCATTTTCTTTTTTTCTTTTTTTTTTTAACTCCTGCGCTGCTTGAGACTTACAATAGGCCGAGGATTCAGGACATATGCAATGAATTCTTCTAATCCACAGATCAGTTTTTGTTTCACCATAATAGAATTTTCAGTTCCACGACAAAAAAGACGTCACGTAACGGAATCCTCAAGACTTCAAATCTGTCTCGTTGTTTGTTGTTCAAGTGTGCGCGCATGTGTGTGTGTACATGTGCGTGTATCCATTTCTTTGAGAGGGTCAAAGCCTTGCACAATGTGTGCGTGAAGCCCCTCCCCCTCTGTTCACATGCAGATCAGCCACATAAGCCTCTCCACACAGGCTTTCACATGGAGCTATAGTCTTCAAGTTCTCCACAGAACCCACTTGTCCTGTGTGGTTGGCCGACGGGCCACCAGCTCCTTTCTGCAGACACAATGCTCTGTTGACTCGGCCGACGGCTCGAGGGTCTTGTTTGATTCTGGTCGAGTCGAAGCTGTGAAGCAACATGTGAAGTTTCTGTGTTGGGGTTTTTCATAACAGACATTTCAATGTGTACTTTCTGTTGATTCCATTGCAAAAAATAGAGTCATTTAAAGGTCTTTACAAGTCAAAAGTTGTTTTTGTTGTTATACTATTGGAGTGATTATTCAGATTTTCTAGCTTTTACCCCAGTTTTCTCCCATTTCTCTGTCTACTGCAGGGCTTTCTCTTAAATTAAACGAACATAAAGTTCACACGAACGTAACCAAACATGTTTGACTCACGTCTCAGTGATTGTCAAGCTAACAGGTGTTTTCAGAGTTTTAGACCAGAGTCACAGTGAATCTGACTAGAGTACCAAGGCACAAGCTTGTGCGCTAATCCACAGTGAATTCCAACCTTCATCACCAACCCAATACCTGATTAGTTCCGCCTGTACAGTTTGGAGTTATTGACGTTCATATCGGGGCAAATCCTGTCAAAAGAAAAGTGAACTCCCCCTGGGCGGCCTGGTAGCCTCGGGGAGGTCAACACTTTTGCCACTTAGATGTTTTATTTTCTAACTAACTCTTCTAACTTTATTCTAACCTCCAGTATTTAGAATGTTGTACTTCCCGGAGTAGCGGCTCCTCAGCGGCTCCTAAAAGCCTGCATTTTACTGGCAGGAGTTGTATCTGTTGCCTAGCAACATGATCTCAATGGCCATTAGCTTATGTGTGTGTGAGCATGTGCGTGTGTGTGTGTGTGTGTGTGTGTGTGTGTGTGTGTTTACGTCCTCCGTTTGTTGTAATCTGCTTTGTGTGAGGGCAGCCTTAAGCTCCCTCTGTTTTATTGCGCTGTCTCCCTATAGGGGCACGTGACCACGGCCACAAAGGGAGTACATGCTGCTGATTAACCAAAGACACACACACAGAAAACATTCATTATTAATCTGAATGGGAGGATAAAACCATTCTCTGCCTTTTTATATGGATGCCATTCACTTCTGTGCCATCTTACCAGCAGTAAAGAGAGAAACAGAAGCCGAGATCGTAGAAAAACGTCAGTGATTATCTCGCCGTTTTTGACACGAGGAATAATAAATCTTCAGAGCAGCTACAGTACATCGTGGGATGAAAGTCAGAACATCCCCCAAAAAATAAAGTGTCACAAAGTTGTCTCAAATCCGAAAAAAAACAGTCCAAAGTGCTGCCAATACCCCGTTCTTCTCTATAGTTCCCATCTCTCCTCATTAAGGCGCCGTGCCCGAGCCGTCCTTCCAGAAATATAATTGAAAGCGGGGAGAAAGGCAAATGTTGCTTTAATCTCATTTGCAGGCGAACAATGGGCCTGGGACTACGCTAAATTCATAAAAGTGGCTTAATGCAATGAAATTTAATGAGGTAATTTGTGACGGAGCGAGATGGTGGACGTGTCCCGCCGCGCGCAAGGGTATACGCACGCACATGCACGCACACGCACGCACGCACACACACACAGGAGGGCAGACACACACATGGAGAGGAAATCTGGCACATGAATATTTATAATAGGGGTGAAACTGAGAATATTCAGACATGAGTTTTTTTTTTTTTAAATCTAAGAGAACTTGAATGGAGCACTCGTCTGTGTGTGTGTGTGTGTGTGTGTGTGTGTGTGTGTGTGTGTTATCTGTGTTATTTTAGGAGAGAGCTGAGTCATGCTTTGGGGTAAAGTTCCTCACAGTTTGATTTCGTGGAGCTGCAGAAACCCAATCATCAAGGCGCACAAATATTGACTCAAGATTGAAGGCGTCACTGTCGTCTGAACGGGCACGATTGGAGGTTTGTCTCTAAACAATGCGTTTGATTAGGTCTTTCAATTTGACGTTTGGGAAAAAAGAAAAAAGATTTTTACCGCTTTATCTGTCAACCTCTCATGTGTCCGAGGCAGTTAACATCCTGCTCTAGCCTGACACTGTATTTTGGGAGCAGAGAGTATCCAGCCCAGCGCGGTTCCACAGCTCGTCTCTGAAAAGTAGCTGAGAGTCGCACCAGAAAGAGTCGCCTCTGCACAAAAAGAATTGAAGACATTGGCATAAGACAGGTTTGCATCCAAATGTGTCGCAAAATTTTACCTGAATATCGACAACACGTTTGTGTTCCCGCCCACTACTGTTACACGATTATCGTGTCGGTTCATCAAGATAAGCAGTAGGTGGCGCTCCGACTCTCCATTGCAGAAGCTTCCGTGGATGTAGGAGTCACATGCTTCATGGACGACATCATTTATTCGCTAAATCTGTTTTCCGTTCCATTTTGGCGCATTTTGCTTTCATCCATGCACAAACTTTTCCACATCAGTCAAGCTCAAAAACGTCTTTTGCGAAGATTTATATAAAAAGAAAAATATGTAAATGCTTAAATTGAAAATGCGCACAAAGACGGTCCCTACTTGCAGGGTTAGTAGCTCCTCGAGCTTCTTTCTGTTTTCCTTAATAACACGCTTGCTAACTGCTTTCCGACTCATTTTTGCAAGCTTGTAGTTCGCTCACTAATGGAGCCGTGAGTTCTGGGTCCGTTGTAAGAGGACGTCACCAGGACGCACATGTCGCTCACTGCTGATTGGCCGAGGCAAACACTAAACGATGAAGTGAACGCGCCCGTTAGAAGCTAATGGAGCTAACAGAGAATTCAAAAGGGTTCACCGTTTTAGCAGGATTATTCCTAATCGATCTCATCCAGCTTTGTTTCTCAAAAACACAATTGTTGGACTCGAGATGCAACAGCCACAGGGCCGTTGTACGTATGAATTATAGTGACACTTGTGATGCCATGTTCTTGTTGGCAATTTCACCAGCTGTCTAAAAGAGATGCAAATTGCTGTGAAATCGTCTAATCTCTGAAGCTGCTTTGTTGTCATTCTGACAGCCGAAGAGGACGGAGGCAGGATTTATGAAGAAGTAATAAGAAGTGAGGAACACACAAGTCCGGTTTATCATGTCCAAGGTAACAAGGACGAACGAAAGCAAAGGAAATAATCTCGTAACGACATGTAATGAATCACTGCACTTGACTTTTTTTTTTTATCTTCCTGTGTCAGTGTCCAACTCTGTGTTTTACCATCATCCGTCAGATACGCACACTCGTATTATTGGTTTCACTTCCTCGGAGTCAGGTAGCTAACATCACGCCGAGGCACACATCACTTCCTGTCACCGAGCCCGACCGAGTCCCGTTTCATTAGGACTAAAATGTAACTGAACGCTGGAATTAAACGCGATGAATGATTCTCTTTACTCGTGTGTCATGACCTACATTCAGTAACCTACAGAGTGTTTTCCAAAGCTTCAGTGTGTGTGCGAGTGTGTGTGTGTGTGTGTGTGTGTGTGTGTGTGTGTGTTCTCTTGGGTGCACGTGGGTAATGTTATGCTAAGCGATAGCACCGCATGGTGGTGTGTTTTTACTGGATGGGCTTGAGATATTATGACGGTGTTCCACCCTTGAGTATTTTCTTTTCCTACAGTACCCCCCCCCCCCCCTTCCTCAGCCACAGTCATGTAACTTTTTCAGAAGTTAGAACAAATCTTTCGAATCACACACTTTCACATTTGACTTTGCAACAGTACACACACGGACGCACACAAACACACGCTCCTTTCTTTTTGTGCTGCCAAGCCACGGTGCTGCTGCTGCTGCTGCTGCTGCTGCTTTGCTTCCTCTGCAGAAGCCAATAACAGTTTAACTGTACTGTCACTCAACGGTGCCGAGCGAGAGGGAGAGGGATGAAAGTGAACAGGGAGGAGAAAGGGGGGTGGGGGGTGGGGGGGGAGACAAGGAGAGAGGGAGAGATTAAAAGCTGGGAGATGGATGCGACATAGGGGGAGAGAGAGAGAGAGAGAGGAAGGGGAGTGAAGGAGAGGAGGAGAGATGGTGGAGCTAGCAGCACGGCAGGAATTTGACGGAGCGAGACTGGCAACGGAGAAGGAAAGGGGGAGAAAGAGAGGGGAGAGGGAGAGGGGGAGGTAGCACAGATAGAGCAGAGTGGCGCAGCTAAAAACTCTGCCGGGTCTCCGTCGATCACAGGTCACGGCGGGCTAAAAGGACCCAGTGCTCGCCCGGCTTGCAAACTCCCAACTCCCACAAACCATTTAGAGCCTCACCTAATGACAGGGGCCACCTTGATGGACTTAATTACACAGTGTTATTTAAATATAGATGGCGCATAAATTCCAGCTATGGACTGGAAATGTGTTAAATACAGTTTAGTTCACACATTACGCGGCCCTTATTTTGCTTTACTAAACATAACCAGACGTGAAAGAAAGTCTTTCTTGAAGCTGCAGATATGCAGTTTCTATTCCATTACATCTAATGATGGAGAGTAATCTTTGTCCCAAGATTAAATACCCTCTCCACCCTACGTCAGCCAGCCCTCCAGGCTCCATTAGACGAGAGATGAGGTGAGGACGGGCGGCATTATCTTAACTGAGGTGAATCACCTTCCCACCGGCTCCACGGGTGTTAATAACACTCTCGTCCGGGGAATGGGACGGCGAGGGTGTGTGTGTGTGTGTGTGTGTGTCGGGGGGGGGGGGGGGGGGGCTTCTGTGACGGTCTCGGGTCAAGGTAAATGGGTGTGATGGCGGCTCGTAATGAAGCGCGCAGACACACGCAGGAGTCACGGTCAGCCTCGCCGAGTACATCAAGCCGCCTCAGTGCACACCGCGCGTGCCGTGTGCTCTTTTGCATGTGCGCACGTGCGTGTTAAAATCTGCTCAATATACGGCTTTAGTAAGTCCTCTGCACTCAGTTTACACAGGAATAAAACTACTCTGCCAAGTTTGAAAATGAAGCTCTCCAGCGTATGACATACTCACAAAACAATAGACCATATAGAAGACATACACACTTACTATATAGATCAATAAATAGGAGAACAGAAGGCAGTACATACTGTCGAGTAGTCCTATGTCAGTCTGTCATTCGGACACTCAGACACACAATATCTCGACCACCATTTGATGGATTGCAAGTACTTATAAATTAGGAGCTTCCTTTTCTAGATGTTCTCCTCCACTGCGGATTGTGCCCATCGATGTAGGCGGGATCCTTAGCTGATCATCATAGCGTCACCGCAGGAAACTGCTGTCATCGTCAAATCGACAAAACTCCGGCTGGATAGTTTCATCGGCAACCAAACAGAGGAACGTTTGTATTTCACTGGACCACGGCATGTTTTTCGCTGGCAGCCATTTAAAAAGAATAAGTGAATGAAAACAATGTGGTCGCTGTTGACGGTAGCTTGGCTATTTGGTAACGGGAGGCAAGTCTCGATGGTGGTGACGGTTCTCTGACCAATCAGTGGTCCACAGTGTTTCTAGTAACGGCTCAGTCCGCTGTACCAGGTACTATCTACAACTTTTGCTATTGGAACCCCCCCCCCCCCCCCCCCCCCCCCCCCCCCCCAACAAACCTTTGTACCATGCAGCGTGGAAATGTGAGATTAGTATTGTTGTCTTGTGTCTCCTGCCAACCACGACCCACCCTGAAACAAAACAGAGAAACAGCTTTTACAAGTTCAAGACAAAGTTTTCGATCTTAAAGTGCTTCATAGTGAACTAAACACTCTTTGGCTCTCGTTGCCGTTGAGTTTCCGCACGTTCTCCACGGCTTCACCTTTCGGCAACATCTTACCCGATACCATTATGACATTGACCTTTTGATGGGTCGCAAACGACTAAAACACATATTTGCATGCATATTTGCCAGCAATGCACGCTGGAATAAAAGACGTACAACAACAGGACGTGCAACCACATGTCAAATTACAGCCCAGACTGCAGTATGCAGTATCTGCAGACTGCATGAAAGATGCGTTGAAGTGTGTTTAAGTTTATAAATGACCAATCAGACTTTAGATTATCAGTTTGATTGCACGAGTTAAAATAGATTCCACCGTAGATAACCTTCAGGCTCCATACTGCCACCGCTACAATCAGCGACGAGTGCCAGGTTCTTCCAGACACCTTTCTCCCTTCTCCTGCCTGCCTTCACTGCAGAAACGCACACACAGACACACACACACGTCGCCCACCTATATGAAGTGACACTAATGGAGCGTTCCATAATCTGCTCCATCCATCTATCAGTAATGGGCCGCGCTATCAATCCGGCTCGCTGAGGGGGCGTATCTGTAGTCACCCTCGTCGCGGCAATCCCTCATAAAGTGTAATAACCGTTCGGCGGGGTAATCTCCGCCGTGATGGGACGGGTCCCAGCCAGCCTTGACCCCGGCGACACGGCGGCTGATGATGATGTCATTCTCCTCGAATAGGCCCCCTTGTCTTGAAGTGTGTGCATGTGTGCGTTTTGTGAGATGAGTAGAGGTCAGAGCTCTGATCTCATCCGTCTCTCTGATTGAAACGAAGGACCGGAGAGAGAGAGAGAGAGAGAGAGAGAGAGAGAGAGAGAGAGGGAGATACTGAGGGGAGCATTTGAAACAGAGTCTGCGTAAGTGTGTGTGTGTTCCTCATCGCTCTGAGGGGAGCGCGAGGCGGCCGCTGAGTCCATTCTTCCGTTCTTTGCGAGCAGGAAGTAGCGGGAGGTTTCCGTTTCCCGTATTTATGAGCGAGGAGCGTCGGGGGTGCCGTCACCGGACGGCTCGCTCGCCACCGCAGCTTTTTTTTCATCTTCACAATAATAAGGGAATACAAAGGCCGTCGCTTTCTCCATCTTCTCTGAGCTCACGTGGACTGCTTCATTGGCATGACGCGGGGGCTCCACACACGGCAGACACGGACTGTGACTAAAGTGAAATTGCGTTCATTACAGAGCACCAAATCAAATCTCCCTTCACTCCACACACATATATATATATACGCCTACAAGAAACCGCACGCTGATTCCTCCTATCACAGATAATGGAAACATCTTTTTCATTCTGTTTTTTTTCCTCGGCAGTAATTGCAAAGCAGCTTGTTTTTCTCAGGTTGAGGGTCGGTTTGGTTTCTGCTGTTTCTGTTCCGCCGCCTTAGTGAAC
Organism: Pholis gunnellus; assembly: GCF_910591455.1. Lineage (NCBI taxonomy): Eukaryota > Metazoa > Chordata > Actinopteri > Perciformes > Pholidae > Pholis > Pholis gunnellus. The sequence goes on along the minus strand of NC_136536.1, from coordinate 21,102,687 downwards.
GTGCTGCTGTGAGGAGCACCGGAAATCCAACCCTGTTACACACCTTTCAGTTGGCAGAAAAGATTTTCTCCAACTTTTTAGACTCACAATGTGACGTTAGTAGTACCTGTCAAGCTAATCATCTAATTGATGAAGGACTCCGTTTTATTAGAATATGTCATTTGTACAAACATTGTAGAAACTACTCACTGACACTGTCTTTGAAAAAATTTAAATATGGTTTTAACAAAAAAGCTAATATCTTGCAAATGTGGTGGGGTTCCATTTATTGCTTTTATTTATGTATCTATTTATTTGAGAATCAATGCTTTTACCAAAATGCATGTAAGTCAGTTGGAGATTCAGCTCTGGAAGGCACGGATACATTCTGTTGTCCTTCTTCTCTGGCAAACAATGAATTTAGTTTGACTTGTGCAATAGCAACGACGAGAAGAAGAGCGGCCTTTTTGCTTTTTCTTGCTCATGTGCAGCTTCACATTGAGGTGAATTTCTATTGGACATGCTGCCGTCGGGTCGGTCCGGTTCCCTTGTTCGCCTTTAAACCACACACACACAAACACAGAACAAGGAGGACTGTTTGTGTCTCTGTCTATATATTCCTCCGTCAGCTCCTTAATTAATCCTTAATAAGCTCGCTTGTCTTTCTTCAGTTACAGGCATCAGCCCGTTAACTCGAGTTTAGTCTTCCCACCCAGTTCCCTTGTTTTCTCTCCTCTCTCGGGCGTCCCATGAGGCAACGAGAAACAACCTCAGTCAGAGCTGCCAGTTTGGGTTTTGATCACCATGTATGTCTTTTCTATTAATAGAAACGAAGGAATACGCAGAAACTTTAGTCTGGCTTTTATTGAATCTGTTTCAGACAGAGAGTCAGATGATCTATTCATAATGAGAGGAGGCAATTTAATATCTTGCTCATAGATATAAAACATGTTCACGCGTAGATTTTTTAATAGCGGTTATGATAACTTAAGTGAAAATATAATGGCGTGGATCAAACGAGATGTCCTCACTTTTCTCGAGATATTGAACCTGCTGCGGCTTCAAAGATTTTTGGTTCACCAGCCTCACGTTTCAACGGGGCTTAAAGCATCAGAATGTTTTCATACATCTGCTGTGCATGCAATGTATGTGTGTGTGTGTGTGTGTGTGTGTGTGTGTGTGTGTTTGCATGCCCATGGCGGAGGTTAAGAGTGACAATGGCGGCTTTGTTTCTCGCAGCAGCTGTGAGCGGTTAGAATCAGACACTGGGACATTTTGTGTGTGCGCGCGCTTTCCACTGGCGTCCATGTGGTGCCAACGGGACTGCAGGATGGTCGCACCTCACTAATCATGACATCATGCTTTCCACTGGGCCGTTTCCATGCCTCCTCGCTCCGTCTCCCGCCCTCCCTCTCGTCTTCCCATTCATCCCCACTGACGCTGAACTTCCTGTCGCTGTAGGGCCAAAACAGAGGCCTCTGCGCACTCAAAAAAAAAATCGTTCTGTATGTCTTTCTAATTCTCCTTCGACTTTCCTCTTTCTTTCTGTCTTTTTCTCGACCTGTCGAGGCAAAAAGGAAAATATGTCAAGCGAAAATGAGAGAGCTGGTGAAAAAATAAAGAAGGGATGGAGGGATTAGGGCACCCGGTGCTGGATTGGTGTCTTTTACTGCCTGGCACAGCAACAACACCGAGGCCCACCCACGGCAAAAAAAAAGGGCAATCAACACATGAGCGCATTCCTCCACAGCTCACCACACACACACACACACACACACACATCCGCTGGTTTATAATCACACTCGCTGTGTGCGTGCACACATGCAGTTTAACAAACATGTTGTTTCCCTGCATAACCCTGTGTAAAGAATGCTGTCGACCATATATAAATGTTTAAAAGGAGTCACTCGCCGACGAACTTCAAGATTATTAAAGGGTTAGAAACGTCATTATTCCAGTGCTTTTCTCAAGTTTGTCTTAAGGGTGGCACGACGATGAAGCCAATACAGTCATTAAAATCAATACGCTTGAAATCCTTGGAGTAAATATTCTCAGCAATCAGCCCATTAGAGATTTTTTTAATTGTACAAGTGCAAATAATGTGATGGAAGCAGATATTTCTTCTACCCGAATCTTCTCGATTTTATTGGAGGGGATGATTGACACATCTGTGCATCAGGTATTTCTTCAAATAGATTCATATGATTGTGGATGGCCGCAAGACCAAAATGCTCATTCTGTTTGCAACATAGGACTTTGATTTCACGAGCAGGTTGTTTCACTGACAACACATTATTGAAAAGTGATCGCTCTATTCTGCAGTCGTCCCCCGTCGACAGCTGACCGTTCCCAGCTATCAATCAAGGAAACTCTTGCATCGAGGAGACGGAGGCCGGGACCGCCCATTATTGAAAAACCCCAATAATCCGAGAAAATGTCCGATTGGATCGAAGGCCAATAAAATAAACGCTGATTGTTCTGTGGGCCCATTGCTCTGAAAATACACAATCTCCCTGCAACAAACAGAGGCTCGTGGTTAATTGTTATGCTGAATGACATCATGATGGGATCAGACCTTCCCTTCTTTCAAAGTTCGCAACCAATACCACCAATACCACAGACTGTATATAAGAAGTGGATGTAGTTATCGTGACGTCACCCATTGGTTCGAGGACTGCCGTTTTGAAGCCTTGAGTTTGGCGATGTCGCCATCTTGGATTACGGCCATCGTCATGGTGTTGCTTTTTTTTTTGCAGCCAGTAAACGAAAGTTACCATTTTTAGAATGCGGGAAGTGACGTCTCAGACTTGTTTTTGCAACCGGAGGAGTCGCCCCCTGCTGGTCAGTAGAGAGAATGGAGGTTTAAAGACACTTCCGCATCGGCTTCACTCTCCCACACTCCCTCTCTATCCAAATTGAAGAGACACAGATAATGGATCATATCGTTAATATAAGATATGTACAGCATTGGTATTTGACATTACAGCTCTGACCTCTGTCCAATCTGCCACCTTATTACGAGGCTTTTGAAGTAATCCAGATCATGTTTTTTGGCTTTTTTTGGGGGTTCAAAGCAAGGTTAAATCCTTCAAAATCAGTTGAAAAGCAGCGTATTTATTTCGTCAGCTACAGTTTCCACTCAGAGAAGGAAACTTGACATCCCGAACACACGCACGTACTCCACACAAACACACGAATGACTATTGACAACATGGTTTAAGCTGACAGTTTTCTCCCCGTCACCCTCACGCGTTCTCTCTCACTTGTGCAGCCGGTCGGGCCCCTTAGGTCACATTCAAATGACGACATTGTCACTTCTGCAACAGCCGACATTCGCGCTGATGCCTTTTTATTCACAAGCCCAGAGCCACGAAGGAGTTGGTCGGCTTCGGGGGAGTGACAGGAGATCAGCCCCGGGATAGTGCTCCGTCGGCGGGCGGGACTCAGAAAGCGCCCTGGCTCTGTCAGGGTGGAGCTGGTGGAAGGTGGAGAGCAGCCTGGGGAGAATATCAAATCCAGTGACAAAACTTATTCTCTGCATCTAATACCCTTTTTTAACCACTCTGATTTTTTCTCATCCTTTCCTTCTAACCTGCTCACTACTTTCTAGGAGTATATATATATATATATATATATATATGAAACAGATAAACATTTATTGCATGTTATACTTGGGAATAGACTGTGAACACAGAGAAACATTTTTTAATTGTTGGAATGTCCCTTTAATCACTGCTTCCGTCCTTCCTTGCTTGCCTCGTCCTCCTTTTATTCATCCAAATCTCATTAGTACATAATGGAAGATTAAATTAGTGCTGTCACCACCTCTATTATTTGTGGATAGAATTATACTCCACTGACTGATTGATTGGCAGAGGATACTTCAAACACATCTTGCACTTCCTCTTCTTTCCTCATTGCTTCCTCGTCTCTTCCTTGTCCATTTGTATAAATACAGAAATAAAGAGAAAGAGGAAGGACCGTAACCAAGAAAATGACCATCAGGGAAACGCAAAGAGGGGAAGAAAAGGGGATGACAGAAAAAGAGAAATTTGCTGGAAAAGAGAGCTGGATTCCCCAAAAGAAAAAGCATATGGTTGGAGTCATATTCAAATCTGCCCCCTCCGGGTGTGTTTGGTTTTGTAACCAGTGTGCGCTGGCTGGGTGGACGGCTGTTTGTGCAATGCAAGGCTTTAGCTTCACCGCCAGCTGTGAATTGGAGCTGGGTATAGAGGCAAAACCCTATAAACATAAATACAGTTCTACAGCAATAATAAGAATGGGTGGAACCTTTCCTAGCCTCCAGTCAGGAGCTGAGCTTTACAGCCAGGCATTATCTGCAATGATGCTCTGGTAAATATAAAGGTGAGTAAACTATTATGACCGCCCCGCAGGCAGAAGGCGGCGGTATCTGCAAAATCAATTACATTTGTGGAAAAGCATTGATTTATATTATGCCCTTAAACAAATCCATCCACCAATAACTTGCTTCAGGTTGATGCCGTTCAGTATAACGTTGACTATGAATTCACATCATAAAGATTTTTTATCATCTTGGAGAGGTTGTGAAAGGTTGGTAAACACCGTTCTGCACACATAAAAAAGGGTAGTTTGGGTTTAGTATGGTTTACACACCAGACCCTTGTGTTGTGGCTGGAGTCCCATGCGTTGCCTGGCACCATAAAACCTTTAAACATTGCATCAGGTAAAGAGTTGTTAGTGAATTTAGTAGAAGCCTTGAAGCACGTGGGTGGGAGGTAAAAAAAGGGTCACTGGGCTGGATTGTGGATGTGTATTTGTGTGGGTACACGTCTCTGCCTGGCACTGTAAAGAGATTACCTGTCATGGGAAAAGCTCTGCATGTGAATGGGGATGGCGGCGTGTGTGTGTGTGTGTGTGTGTGTGTGTTCTTGGGCAATGTTCTGTGTGGAACTAAAAGCTTGCCTGCCTAGGATTTGGGTTTTTTAGTCTTGTTATTCTGGTTTAGGTAAGTCGACCACTTTGCTCCAGACTTGCTTATCTCAACATCTTTTGGATGAATTGCTATGACAATTTGTGCGGACATGCATGGTCCCCAGAGGATGAAGTCTAGTGACTTTGATGATCTTCTGGCGTTTCCTCTAGTGCCACCATGAAGTTGATAGTTGTAAGTTTGACTGGAATGTTTCGACAATTAGTAGATGGATTGCCAAGACATTTGGTACGGACATTCATGTTCCCCTCATGAATACTTTTAATAACTTTGGTGATCCCCTGAGTTTGACTCCAGTGTCATTCGTAGGATAAAACCCAATTTTCAATACTTCCATTGCTTTGGTTCGTGAACAAATGCACTAGTGTGCAAATGTTAGCATGCTAACATGCTAAAATAGTGAACTTGGTAATCATGATACTCACTAAACATCAGCATGTTAGCATTGTCGTTGTGAGAACGGCATCGTGCTAACATTAGCATTTAGCTCTGTAAATTCACCGTTTACAGATGCTATAGAAACAACGTTTGTGTACTTATTTATTTTATTTATTGATTGACTGATTTGTAGCCTGGTGTACTTTTATCATGTTTGTCTTGTTGTCTGTGTTGATTGTAATGTCTGTCGAGATGGATGCCTCGCTCTCTATTGCAAACCAAGTCCACCTACGGGTACCAATAAAAGTAACCTGAACCTGAACCTGAACCATCACAGAGCTGCTAGCATGGCTTCAAACACCAAATGCTGTTGATTTATATAGTTTTCCATGATGCAGGCATCAACGTGCTAGCGCATGCGTTCAAGAGAGAGAAATGGACATTAGGTGACTGGTTGTCATCCATCAGTTTTATTTTAATTTTGAACATGAAAAAAAGCTGTTTGAAGATGCCAGAAATTCCATTAAAAAGAAAAGAAGGGAAAAAAGGTGTTTATACTTGGAGGGTACCTGCTTTTGCTTCTTTCATTGTAAACAAAGCACACATTCTCTGGCTGCCAATTCCAAAAATCAAAAGGAGTGTGGACATCAGGAAATCCAATTACAGAGGATCTAAAGCCTGCTACATACCTGCCGAGTCGCTGAATCAAGTCCAGCCAGTGACTCTTGTTGCATATTAAACATTGAATAATTTCATTTTCCGTCCATTTTGTAACATATAATGGTTTTGTACTGTAACCGACAGTGCATATTGTTATTTCAACATAATTGAAATAACAATAACTACTTTGTTGGCGGATGTCAGCTTCAGCTCCCATGATGCCAATGGCTGCGTACATCGGGGCGGGATTGCAGACCTAACCTGACTGCTGGTGTTAGTTACCGATAGGACCAGTGTCTGGTTACAGCTCCTCTTACACTCATTACACTGATGGACTGTAACTCTATCACACACACACACACACACCCATGCTGGTAATTAATTGACACATGAGTTACGGCCCATGTAAACCCGAGGGAGTCTTATCAGGAGACACGCCAATAAAGAGTGCACACACACACACACACACACACACACGTCTACAAAGAGCCATGATCACATGTTCTTCCCCATCTCCTCTCCCATTACACACACACACACACACACACACGCACATGCTAGTAAGAGTGTACATAATGAACATAAATTGAGTGATGACTCATTAATGTTGGTTTCTCATCTTATCCTGCTAAAGTACGTCCTGCAGCTATTAAGTCCATCTGTGTGTGTGAGTGTGTGAGACAGAGAGAAAGAGACAGTACGGTGGGTTTCCTGTGTGGGTAAAGCACGGCCAGAGGCAGAGAAAGATTGTGTTTGTGTGCGTGTGTGTGTGTGTGTGTGTGTGTGTGTGTGTGTGTGCGTGTGCTGGCAGTGATCGTTCCCCTCAAAGCACATTCCACTGCGAACCACAAAATCCCTCCTTGTCCTTTCTCTAGCCTTCTTCACTCCGTCTTTCTGTTAATTCTCTCTTCTCTCCCATCTTTTCTCCCTCATCCTACCTCCAACTCTCAGCATCTTTCTTTCCCCCTCTCTCTCTCGCTCTCTCTCTCTTTTTTCCCCCGCCTTGCCTAAAAGGTAGAAAATTGCCTCTGGATTCAAACTCTTCCTCGGCTGAGTGACTGGGAGTTTGTTTTGGCAGCAAGCTGCACAGTTCAAGAGTAGAAATCAGTCTGTGTTTGGTTACAGAGGAGTTCGGGCTGTTCACTGGCATTACATTAACAAATGAAAACAGTAAGATTTCAGGAAAGAAACCTACCTGCTAAATGATGTTGACTCAAACACTTGCTTCACCCGTTAGCCTCTCACTTCAGCCCCGAAGCCCTCTTCTTAATCTGCCCCTACAGCTGACTAAACTGTAAAACTTCTCGGCCTCCTAGAATATAACTTCCTGTTCAGGGAATCAGTCATTTTTGGCTAACAGAGCTGCAGGGTACTTCTTTTCTGCTGCCTCTACCGCTATCTCTTCTACTGCGATACCTCCATGCAGACACACTTACTACACAGCGGTGACACCACCAGGGGAGTGTGTTATTGTCTCCCACCGTATGGCTGTTTTAAATGGCAATTTGAAGCTCCGCTGGCTCTATAATTAGCTGTGAGCTCCCACAGGAGAGAGGGAGGAAAAAAAAAAAACTGGCTTATCGTCTCTCCCGTGTAATTACACATCCGAGTAGGGCGACAGACACTCGCATAAGCAGACATGAGTGCAGACAGATGCACAGGCATAGCAAAGGCGTGCATGTACCAGTAATCTGCACGCACGTTTGTTGTTAGCTAGCCTGTTTGAGAACGTGCCTGTTCGGAGCGGGCCGGATGCCTGGCGTGTGTTAAACCGCTCACACAAAGAACTTCGCGCTCCGGGTCCTCAGCAATACGCCCGCGGTGACATGCAGTAGTTCAGTCACACACCCAAGTCGCTGCTTTTCACTGGCAGAAACTGTCAGAATCTACCGTTGGGCAAGGTAGACAACCTGGCTCCTAACAGCTATAGATTTATTACAATGAAAAATGTTGAATGTTATGTTACTGTTATAACTCATTGTAGCCCGAAATAACGTATAAACACCCCCACAGGACTTGAAATATACAACTCAACTGTAAGCTACTTGCTGTCTACTTCAGAGGAAAACGTTGTCGTACTAAGTTGATAAAGTAATGTTACTGGTTAGGCTGCAGATTCAGATTTGCCTCACACAATTTAACAATTTAAATCTGATGCCTCATTATTCATTTAACTATTCAGCATTCAGAATTGAAAGCTCCACATTGAACAGATGTAATTACATATACATACACAGGTAATTACAATGTGCTGTCTTTCAATCTTCACTTCACTTTGAATGCATGATTTTTACTCAGCAGTATTGGTCATTTTACTTCTGAAAAAAAAACCTGGGCTTACTTCCAGTACCATTACCAACATCCCCAGTTAGAAAGAACTGTGGTTGCCTGGGTCCCCCAAATCACTTCATCGGCCCCTGAAAAACACGTCGGTCAGAAACATTGGTGAAATACACTTAGTGGATGTACTTTACATGGCTTTGACATGACCACTGTGGCTGTCAAGTAGAGCATGGATTTGATTAGAACAGGTATTTTTCCTGGCGTCAATTTATTCGTTTTGTAAGTTCGTCAAAAGTGCTTCAGCGGGAAAATACAAAGTTACTCAAGGGGGAAAACGCCACAGCTGACTCGCGGTCACAGCGGTGAAATACACTCTGGTGGAAGTGAAGACGTGTGGTTGTGGAGTGAACTGCAGTCAATGAACCGCTGCGGAACACATACTGGACTGCCCCCCCCACCCCTCCCCCGCTTATGAGCAGAGGGCTTGTTTGTTTATTCAAAGTTTATTCATACTGAACGTATCTAAATTGCAGCAATTTTGACAATTCTCTAGAATCCCCAGCAATACACCCTCCCGAGTGTGAAGTGGATCGGGTGAGCGGTTCTCGAGATATGCGAAGGACACACAGACAGTTAGACAGAGAGTCTTCGCATTATAGCTAGATTTGCCACCTGTGCTAATATGCTCAAGCATCTCCACTAGTCAGACTTTCTGCCTGTTTGCTAAAGGAAGCTGCGACAAATAAGCAAACGTGGAGATAAACGACGGCACGGCAGGAGAACAGACAGAAATATGAGTGCTGCTGTCGCTTTGCCAGAGCTCCCTCTCGCTCTCTCTCTCTGTGTGTGTGTGTGTGTGTGTGCGTGTGTGTGTGTGTGTCTCATAGTACTGCGGCTGTGAGGCTGCTGCAGATAGACATAAAAGGGAAGACGGAGTGTGTTAGAGGCCGAGGTCATTAATCTGACTGTCCACTGCTCTCTCTGTTCCCGAGACAAGAAAGCAGGGGAGACGAGGACAGCGAACACACAGGGAACAGGAGCAGGGGGACAATGGCATCGTGTAGCACCTGTCCAGAGACGAGCTGCCTCAGACGTTAGCTGCATCAGACGCCAACTTTAGACCTGAATCGAAACAGAAAGCCCGTGTTACAAACTGAAAACACGGAATTTTGACAGTCGTGGGCTTTTACCAGACAGCAAGGGTCAACCAAAATGACATTGTGGGAAATGCAGGATCTTGTGTGTTTTTTTTAGCTTTAGCTCTGTAGGGACTTAAAACAAGGATATCTTCGCCCATGTTCCATTCTTATTTATTTTCTTTTTTTTTAACTGTCACTTGTGAGTCTCCAACTTAATGGAAGTGCACTGCTCCATCACTGGTGTATCTCTTTTAAGTCATAAAAGTAGTCTGGACAATATATATATATATATATATATATATATATATATATATATATATATATATTAAAGTTTAAAGATGGTGGATCTGCATCAAGTTGTTGCTATTTTCTACTGCGTACTAGCTGCATGCTGCTCTATAAATATCATGCATTTTTATTATCTAGACAAAGGTAACCAACGTTTTCTGGACCATGAACTCCCAGCTGACCTGTAGACTGGTGACCTCTTTCATATGGGAATGGCACGAAGTAACATTCCAGCTGTCCCATTTACAGCAAGTGTACAATAAATGGCAGAGCGTCGGTGAATTTATCTTGCCTGTCAATCTTTTAAAGTCTCATTGAGCTGATTCTGGTGATCTGTCTCAGTCGCCGCTGGTTATCCGACGCTTTTATCGTCTCTGAGGCCAGCTGAGGTCACTTTGCTGAGTCGGCGTCCTCAGTAACTCTGACCGACGAGCCAAGAGGAGAACGAGGTAGGGTGAAAAGTTGCTGCGTCAGACATTAGTCGGAGATTAATGAATGAAAAAAACATACTTCTTTTGCATTTCTTATTCTCTTACCAGCAGAGATGAATAATTCACGCCTCTCCTGTCTCTTTACCCGCTCGTCCGCGATGCTTCACCTCACAAACTAACAGGAGTAACTCATCACTCACCTATAGCTTTGGTTGGAAACTTGGTATTCATATTTGTGTGTGTGTGTGTGTGTTTGTGTCTTCCGGGGAAGGTTGTCGAAATTGTGTCACTCTCATCTCTCTCTCTCTCTCTCTCTCTCTCTCTCTCTCTCTCTCTCTCTCTCTCTCTGCGGCCCAGAATTAATCGCTGTGGCAGCGGGCCAGAAAAGGAGAGTAAAGAGAAAGGAAGAGGGAGACATTTATCATTCGCTCAGTAGACGCTCACCCTGTGACCGCACCGTGACATTGTTTTCTTTATTCAGTTCATTCGGGCCAGCAGCTGATAATTTATACGCGCTACCCCCTTTAATAATGAGTTGTTGTCTCCTCGAGGTGGGGCAGCCTCCTGCTTACACACACACACGCACACGTAAAATGCTCAGTCAACATCGGGGTCTTGACCGCTCTTTGTCAAAGTCAACACACACACACACTTACACGCTGAAGGAGTGGCAGTGATGAAGTATTCTTTCCTCCTGGTGTTTGCTCCAGTCAGGCTGATTCGAAACTACAGAATCGTGTATGTGTCTGTGTGTACACACGGAGTGTGTGTGTGAATGTGTGTGTGTGTAGCGTCTGTGGGAATTTCATCCTTGAAATTCTTTTTTTTTTCCTTCCTTTTCAATCTATACCCCCATGTTTACCTTGAAGACAGCGGTACAGTGGTCCTCGAGGCCTACACCTCTCTGCTCTTGACAAATTGAGCTAGTTTAGCGGTAGTTTCACTACTCACTGCAGGGCAAACACACGCACGCACACACACACATGCACACACACGCGTACGAACACTCACACCTACGCACGCTGCGAGGCTGAGTTATACACAAGTGTGTTCTGCTTGGCCGATCAGGTGTGTCAGCTGAGCTGGTACATCAAGACGGGGAGAAAAAGCAAAAGAAAGAGAGAGAGAGAGAGAGAGAGAGAGAGAGAGAGAGAGAGAGAGAGAGAGAGAGAGAGAGTGTGACAAGATGAAGAGACGAGAGTGGGATGAGAGAGGGACAGATGGGTGAAGAGAGAGAGAAAGAGATGCAATTGTTTCCAAAGCTCTGAGGAGCGAGTGAGAGGGAAACGGTGGCGCCAAATCAGATATGGCGAGGGAAGTGAAACGCTGCATAGATGCAAATACAGACTCACACACACACACACACAGACACACACATATCATTGATAGGACTCGAGAGATGAAGATTTGTCCTCACTTGTTGTCCTCTCAGAGCTGTCGAGATGAAACTCTTATGGTTGGAGTGTGGAAACAGTAGCTCAGGGGCCAGCAGTTCTGTCTGCATTGCATCCTCGCACTCTTCACCATCACCACGGCACCATTCCACACCACAAGAAACTGCCTCCTTGTGTCTGACAAAGGTTATTGAGATCACTCCGACCGCATCGTTACTACTTCTTCTGGTGGAGCGGGGCCTGTTTGCATCTAACAAAAATACCACCACTACAGTAGCAATAGCAATGTTGCTGCTCTACAGTACAGCGCTATACTGCAAACAATTCCAACTCACGGTCAACTTAATAGCTTTTTCTGGAGCTTTCAACCATATCATACGCTCTCTAGAGGTGGATGGAGTTTGCTCAGTTGTCATGGAGATGGATCTGTTGACATGAAAGCTCAGTAGCTGTTAGGATTTTATCCATAGCTCTTACACGACTTTCATGTCGGCTTATAAATGAAGAATGAAGGTTGTTTGTTGACCTTGGAAAATAGCAGTTCGGCAAAGCGATCCCACTTCAAGCACCACTTAGTATGAGGAGTTAGACTGACAGCCAGTGAAGCGGCAATGACTCTCTGCCGGAGATACTACCGGCCTTGTATTTGTTTCTCTCAGGTATAGCTCCAGAAAGCGATGATGGGCAACACACACAAAAAGAAAGAAAGAAAGAAAGAAAGAAATGAGGCGTGTGTCCATCACCTGGTTTGGAGCCAATGGGAGCGACCCTCAGAGGTTGACGGTATAGGCAACATATAAGCCCATTATCACTAAAAACAAACGCTCGTTGTTCTGAAGGCCCACTGCTCCGTAAGTACACACTCTACCTGCAACAAACAGAAGCACCTGGCTTATTATTATTATTATTATTATTCGGAATGACGTCATTGGACCTTCCAATTTTTTTTTTATATTCTGGCGAAGGCATGAGCCCCATCCAACCCAACTACGAGATACAAATGGAGAGAGGTCTTCAGGAATTTCTTTTTAATTATGCAATTTGAACTGTTCCATCATGTCAATAAATTCACACAATGATTCTAATGCACGAGCATGCTGGTCAGCCATGTGAGTTTGCTGTCAGAACTTATTCGGCATTTCTCTTTTTCAACAAAGACAAAAACCACAACTTTCCATAATTCTTTTCTATAACTATATTTCAAAATGCACACAAAGCGACCTCACAGAGCACACTGACTTCCCACATCCTCCAAACTCCATACAAAAACTGTTATTCAGTAACAGTCTTACAGCCAAACACCACTCGCTGCAAGGAATATTCTTTTTTTTTTTCTCCCTCATCTTCCTCCACAGAAAGTTGAAATGTGCCGAGGTGCCACCTTTCTTGCTCGTTGCTCACTTCAGCAGGAAGAACGGCTCCCGACTTGAGGCCCAGGAGCTGCCAGAATGCTTCTTCACAAGCATAGATATGCACATGCACGGATGTGCCTGGGACCTGCTCATAATTACGGTCCACCTCATCCCCCCCCCCCCCGCGCTGGTCCTGAATTTTCCAACCAGCAAACCGCACCGTCACCAGGCATTCTCTGCGTGGATGTCATTAGCTTCACATCGGCCTCGGCCCTGCAGGGTTGGCCCCGGGGAAGAATGCGGAGCTGCTGTTGTAGCACACAGCCAGACCCAGTTATGTCATGAGCATTCTCGGGGGCGGCATGGCACAGTGGGGGCCGAAGGGAAGAGAAGGGGAAGAGGAGCCTCACAAAGGTCCTTTAATCTTATCTTTAACCGCCGACGGGCAGAGGCGCACCATTTCCGTGCAAATCAACCCATTGTGAGTGAACGCGTTGTCATTTTTCGGTACCACTTGAGTGATCCGCTTTTGTTCTGTCCTGTTTGACACTTGTTACTGAAATGAGTGAGACGGCATTTCTCACTTGTTTTAAAAAGGACTTGATACCAGGCTAAATGGCAGAAAGAAGTTAACAAGAGGGACAGAAAAGAAAAGAGAGAGAAGAGAGGCAGATAAATAGATGGAGAGTAAAGAAGCAAAGGGGACTGCTTACTGTGTGGCTTACTTGTGTATGTGTGTGTGTGTGTGTGTGCACTGGAAAAAAGGCTTGTGAAAGCGGCGCCGAGGGGAAACTCAAGTCCATCGAGCTTGTGAAAGATTAAAGAGGCCTTACAACCGCACACACACACACGCATGCGACCATGCCCGCCCAAACCGACTGACGGCAGAGAAAGCACTGTGCCCTGTCTAACTATCTGACAAGAGGGGTGCAGAATGCAGCGCTGGCGAACGGGAGTCGTGTGCTCCTGCTTTGAATGGAAGGAGACGTCTCCCGTTAGTGTCTTCTGGTTACAAAGTGACATTTCGTGGCGCGTATTCCCCAGCAGGGATGTAAGTCAAAGGGATGCAGTGACATTTTGACGCTCCCAGCGCCCTGCAGTTTCGGTGCTAATAGTGCTAATAAAGCGGGCCAGGGGTCTGGGGAAGGAAAATAGCAGCGGTATAATTCAAGCTGTTGTCAAGTTATGCCTTTGAGAGTTTTTCCTTTTTCTTTTGCGTGAGTGTATGTAATTGCTCTGGCTGCTTTAGCCAAGTCGTCACACTCTGGCGAGCAGAGGCAACTGGAAGTACGACTGCTTCACTGCTGCTCAAAAATAACTGCTACATGTCTGCTGCTCTAAAAGCAGTGCTAGCTTTAGAAGCTGTTGCATGATGCGCCTAAAGTCAAAATCGATTCTATTCTCTACAGCTTGGGTCTAACTTTTTGTTGTTTTGGACAGTTTTACTATAACTTACGATACTTTACCCACCAAGTTAATATAGGAGAACTGTGAAGGTGGAGATATTGCTAACAGGGAATTCAGTTGATGTTCATCATCAGGCCGTGTTAATTAACTTCTCTCTGGAATGCACAAATATGATTGGCTGATAGCATCACCTGAGATGATTTACAACGCATGCAATTTGTCCGTGAGTTTCCTGGGCTGTTAAACCAGTGCCGTAAACGCTGGAAAAGCTGCGCCCGTTAAAAATGGATCTATCTAAATTTCTAAATAATTGATAAGGTCCGGGTCCAGATAGGATAGCGACATCTATTGCATTCTAATGGTTTAGATAATCTGGTGATTGCTCATCACTTTCCCTGTTTGACTTTGTGAAAGCGACGTCATCGCTTTGAGTACTATGTTTCACAGGCCATAGAAATAGTGGCAACCCCCCCCCCCCCCAAAAAAAAAACATACTTAACTAATGTCAATGTAAAGTAATCTTTGCTTTTACTTTTCTACTACACTTCAATATAGTAAAGCTTTACAGATGGGAGAAAGTAAAGAGACAAAAATGAAAAGAACAATATTTCAATATTCAAAACTGGAATACTGCAACGGCAACAAGCCCCCTTTTATGTGTTGCTAATGCAGCAGCAAATCATGTTTGAACTCTCTAGTGAACCAGTGATCCAGGAAGTGGAATCGGCCTCAAAGCATTCTTATCTCAGCACAACTGATGGCCACATGTGATCATTCTAATCCAAGCACAGTGGACTCTCTGAGCATAGCAGCTCTGCTCCGTCACAAGTTTAGCATGATTCCAGCATCAGCATTGGATTGCTGCTTTTATAAGAGCGCTGGTCATATGGATATTTCCCCCCAAACAAGGTCTAATCTGACCGAAACAGCGACTCTCAGTGTGTACTGCACATTTATTCGACCACACTTTGGCACCGTTGTTCTTTTTAACCAGAGCCAACTACTGTTAGGAAAACAGCTTCATAGTGGCATGCTGTCACCGGCCAGCTGTCTGCCTGTCACTCTGTGTGTGTGTGTGTGTCTGTGTCTGTGTGTGTGTGTGTGTGTGCATATGTGTGTGTCACCTGGGGACAGCTTCCTGTTGTGAGAGCAGCGGTGCGACAAAAGAACGATGATTAATTTCACTCGGAGTAACCTGTCTCGCTGATGTGGCTCTACATAGCCGTGTGTGTGTGTGTGTGTGTGTGTGTGTGTGTGTGTGTGTGTGTGTGTGTGTGTGAGAGCTGTAGACTGTGCAGTCAGCAGGTGTGCTGTGATACTTTGGATGCCCTCCAGTCAGGGTCAGACGCACACACACACTCACATACACATTCACCGAACATGAGTAGGCTACCGCCTTATAAATCTCAGTCCACCAACTCGCACTGACACCTCTTTCTCTCTCTCGCTCTCTCTCTCTCTCTCTCTCCTCTCTCCCTCTCTCTGTCTCTCCCTCCCTATCACATCCTCTCTTTTTGAACATGTGACTCGCCCAGTTTTTTGTCAACTGCTGACAAACTGTCAGTGTCAGGCGTGTCTTTAACTTGCATTGTTTCTAATGGCCATCAGGGGGCGACTCCTCTGGTTGCTAAAAGAAGTGTGGTTGTATAGAAGTCTATGAGAAAATGACTACTTCTCTCTTGATTTATTACCTCAGTAAACATTGTAAACATGAGTTTATGGTCTCAATCTCTAGTTCGAGTCATCTTCAATACAGCATGATGTTCATTTAGTATTTATATTTATAATTAAGGTCCCAGTTTAGAGTAAAATAGATGATAAAGCAGGGAATGCTTGTACTTAGCTCCACCCTCTTGCAAGGGTGGCGACGGCCAAAATGACGAACTCAAGGCTTCAAAGTCTTAGTCCACAAACCAATCGGTGACGTCATGGCGACAATGTCCATTTCTTATATAGAGTCGGTGGCTGGTATTAAATTGAACTTCAGGATTCTGTCAGTGTGTGTGTGTGTGTGTGTGTGTGTGTTCGTGCGTGCACAGACCCTCCTCTCAACAGATGAGACCAAAATCAATTTCATTAGGGATCATGAATACAACGAGGAGCCGTTAACACACACACTCTTACACACACACACACACACCACCGTAGATTTCATTAGGGAAATGCGTCGTCTCCCCCACCCACACTCCGGCTGCCCCCTCCCCCCCCATCATCAAATAGCTTCTTGAACATTTAGGACACCGGTTCATTACTCGTCCCCACCGGACATTTGTAACATCGGTTTCAGTGAGAAATGCTCACAAGGTTAACAAGCTGCTCTTATATCCTACTCTCTTCTTTCTGCATCCTCCCACCTTCCTCTTCATCGTCCCTCCCTTTGTCCAACCGTGTAATTAACTAGATGTTTAACAGCTGAGGTTGGACAGGGCACTGCTGTGTCTGGACACACATGCGCATGCAGACACACACACACACACATACACACACAGTGGGAGAAAGAGGTCTGTGTCCGTGGGGGAAGGAAACGGACAAGGGGGAGTCCTCAAGAAAAAGAGCAATCCTGTGAAGGAAAACAAAGAAAAGGAAAGGAAACAGGGTGAAGAGGAGATCAAAATGAAGTGGAGAAGGTGAGGAAGAAGGCAGGTGAGAAGAAGGGTGGCAAATGAAGGCCAAAGGGAAAGACGGAGGAGAGAAAGAGAAGGGAGAAAGAATGATTAGGAGACAGGAAGTCAAACAAAGCCACTGGGAAAATAAGAACCGAGGGCAGTTTTTGAGAGAAGAAGAATTGATAGCATGCGCTTGTGTTTTCCCAGTCTACCTGACCCAAAGGTGTGACCGCTGGTTGAACCCAGCATGGTATTAATCACTGCGCCACTCCACCCAAACCTCATTAATCCCCTTTGTTCACCTTTATTACTTCGTCCTCCTTTTCTACACACTCCTGTGCACACACACACACACACACACACACACACACACACACACACACACACACAAACACACACACACACACACACACCATCCCTCTCTCTGGTCCACCACACATCCCAGCTTCATCCCGCCTCGTCGGTCTCCACCATCATCATCAACCAGTGCATCGCCCGCCCGTGCCAGAAAAACGATCCTGCGCGTTAACTTTGCTAAGCTAAGCATTAAACTAAATACTGCCAAAATGTATCAGAGTCGAGTTATCCTTACGATACCTCTTCATTTCACTACAGAAACCGTGATAAGGTGGCAGCTAGCTGGAGGGAGAAGTTTGCTATTTGCCGTTGGCTATATTGTTTCTCATTTCCAGTAAATATCACAATATTAGTTGTATGTTATCTGATTTAAAAAAAGAATACACGTAGGATGATAAGCGGTTACATCTCCAGTGGGCTCGCTTGCTGTTGGGACACGGCGTAGGAAGGGTGATTTTTGGGCCTCCTCTATTCATATGTTTGAAATAGTTTTCCTAGTTTCAAAATACCACACGTCACCTTTGATTTGAACACAAACTCTCCTGCTCTTTGCCTTTCCTGTTGAACCCTACGATGAATATTCCGTCATGCTCCTGAAACCCGCCTCCTTGGCAGCCAACCATGACAATGAGCTCATATGGTAGAATTTACACAGGAGCATTGACAAAGAATGTCTGTTTAAAAGCCCTACCGCGACGACTAAGAAGGATCTCTAGTGGCAATGTGACTTCACAGCTTTTGTCCATTTGGATCAAAGGTAGAAGTAGTTTGGCATTGTTATCGGGTTGTTTCAACGTTAGTTTGTGAGTGCGTGTGTTCTCAGATATGCATTTCTTTGTACACCTGTGGACCTCAATGTGTGTGTGTGTGAGGGTTACAGTGTCCTTTATTGTATCAGCGGTGGTTTGGTAATGAGCCTAATCCCAAGGGGATCGAGGCGAGGGACAGGTCCGAGCTTAGAGGAGGAGGGGATGAGAGTTAAGTGTGGGCTGCAAACTCATCAGGAAAAGTAACCTTTAACTTCCATCCCGATCCCAACTTTCTTGGCGACTGAAGGTGGCCCAGAGAAAGGTCGAAGACATCCTTAAGCAAGACCCTGTCCCTGCTTCCTCAATGTACATCACCCTGGGAAAGAGCATCAGCTGAGAGCCTGGCATACAAATTCTTCGACTGAATTGACGTGTCATTTTAGCTAGGACATGCTCCAAATAGACATTGTTTTGATTGATTGGTGGATAATTTGAATGCAAATGGCAGCAGTTAGTGTTCGGCGCACTCATGGTGGAGTGGCCCTGCTGAGCAGGATAAAAATACGCACGATCGTCGAGCTCCAAAGAGGTAAACTAATCAGTACAAAATAACAGCCTGTTTTAATGACTCATAAGCTGTCAGCAACATCAAAGCGGGATCCTTTATGTTCTTTTTTCTTTTTTTGGTCTAATAATTACCCTCAGAGCAGTCATAAAAGCATATTTAATAAGCGCCTTTTAAAACAGGTAGACGCTGCTTTAGGAGGTCTCTTTCATCTTATAGCCTGGGCTTTGTGCTAATACGTTCCAGAAAGTAAGAAACTGGACAAATGGAAACATGAAAAAGACCCAGATGCCCTAGTGTCGCCCTCTATCCCCCCCACACACACACACACACACACACACACACACACACACACACACACACACTTGTATGGCTTTGAATTTAGTGAGCGCAGACGACACAAAGACGAAGAAGTGGGATTTATGCTCCCCTGCAGGGGTTTCAGCGCGGTAAACAGATGGCATTTATTTGAAACTGTTATTTTTAACATAAAGCGATAAAAGTTGGATGCGATCGAGCAGTCCGCAACATTTCAGCGTAAAAACAAAACAATAACAGTGGATTACTGTAGGGTTAATGAAAGTTTCTCACCTTTCCTCAGTGAGGAGTCAGTGTTTGGACACACTAACTTTCAGAGGTCAGAGAAGGAGAGCAGACACCTGCAGGCTACTAGACTAGATGAGAATCTCCAGTCACCTGCTCCAGTCTGCAGTCCCCTCCGTGCCAGCTGACCTGAATCCCACTCCAACTGGCCTCTGCCCCGAGCTGTAGGCCAGACCACGCTCCCTGCTCCTACACCCCCCCACATCACCACAGTCCTTCACTCATAGCAACCGATACGGCGGCCCAGGGCTTGTAGCCGTTTTAGAATGGCCAAACAGAATTTTTTGGTGGTTAATATGTTTTTTTTCCTTTTTCCGCTCGCCTGCATTGTTGCTCACAGCCAGAAATACAGGGGGACAAAAGGTCACACTCACGTCAATAAAGGTTTCAGAGTGTTTGTGTTCATGTGGGAGCAACATAAGGGACAGCTAAAACAAATGACCTTTGGGCAGTAACAACTTGGGTACAGCTCCTCCACACACACACACACACACACACACACACACACACACACACACACACACACACACACACACACACACACACACACACACACACACAAATACACTTATCTTGGAAGTCAGAAAATTTCAGCAATTTGCAACTTTTGTTGTCAGAGACAGTAAACTGTACAAGTCAATACAAACTGTAAGCGGTATTGGCACTGTGTCAGCTTTTCCAACAAAACGTGTTCCTCTCTGTTCTGTTTCTGCTGCTACATGCCTCACATTTTCCCTTTCAGTGTAAAACCACAAGACTTTAGACTCTGAACGTCCCGCTGAAATGCGAATTTGTGAAAACACTTGACTTTTAACCAAAGTCGCTCCCTCCTCTTGAGCGACAAAAGCACATTCGGTGATGACAGTCTGTCTGTTAATGAACCTTCTGTTCGGAAAAAACTGATTAAGGAAAGTCTGGTAGTGATCTGGCAGATAATAACCGCAGATACTGTTGAGAGTAGGGAGACGAGAGAGAGAGAAGAAAAGTAAGATGACAGAGCGAGTCTAGGCGACAGAAAAATAGAAAAGTTGTTTCAGACTAAACTGCTGTCAGGTGATGGATGAGCAGATGGAGGTCGGGAAATTAGTAAGAGAGAGAGATCCACACAAGAAGAGAGAGAAGGAGAATATGATTTACTTGCTGGTTCAAGGGAGAAGAACCTCCATAACTCTGTAATTTTGCCAGACCCAACACTGTAAGCACCAACAAAAGAGCCATCATTTAGTGGATTACTGGAGTTAGGCTACATTAAATAACAGTGGGCTAAGCACGGGACAGACAGTGTTTAATGTGAACGTCCCAAACTGACAAAATTTAATAAAAGGTTACATTTAGTCCAAAAATGTAACTTACAACAACTCACATCAATACAAAATGAAGCGTGAAGAGTGATGTAAAGCTTGGTTGTTCCAAGGTATGTGTGGGGTATTGAGAGCTAGCTAGCTTAGCTGAAAACCCTGGTACACCGACCACCAGCTTTCAGCTAGCTACTGAGCTAAAGCTAACTTTCGACATAAAACATCACCAGCCAGTGCACGTAATGCTAATCATGAATTTACTGTGCTGCATTTAAGCCTACAGCTGTGGCAAAAACTGTCTTAACTTAATATAAAAGTAGCTTTAGTTAGCTAAGCTGTTGTTTAGTTAGCTAAAGCTAAAAACACTAAAAGCTAGCTTACACTGAAGTTGACAGACATAGTTTCTATCCTCCTCGTCCAGTGTGTATGTACATTTCATACTGTTTTCATAGGGACTATTGCTAGACTGAGGTTTTAATTAAAACACCTGGACCTCTTTGGATTATCAAGAGTCATCAGTGGTGTTATGAAGACAACAGTCAAATCATTTGAATGTCAAAAGTACCATATTTTGACAGGCTAATACTTCTTTTGTTATTTGTTTTATGGTCAAACGCTAATTTAAGAAGCATTGGATTGTAATCATGGCTTTTTCCATCTGCCCTCTTCCAGATCCTGGTGAACTCCATCACCCAGCCTGCCTTGCTGTATGAGAACGTGGCGGTGAACGACGGGAGCCCCATCCTGAGAGACATGCTCTTCAGCCCGGATCACCAGTACTTATACGCCCTCACCGATAAGCAGGTATGACAATCGCACTCGCAAAACAAAATGACCTACAGCCGCGCAGGGTTAGCAGGGCAGCCCTTAGTGCAGCCCGCGGGTCGCTGTTGACATCCCTGATGAGGTCTGGTGATTTCGGGGGAGAGATCCAGCAATAGCGTGACGGCCTGTGGCGCACAAATACATGCGCACCTAGCTCGGTTGGTGTGTGGGTTTTTCAGGAGCATCCATGTTTGCAATGATTTGCGTTCATACACTGTCACGCACACTTTCATAAATACAAATTAGACTTGCTGAGTGCTCACAATAACACACACACACACACACCTGCTCACTACTGACAATAGATGTAGTGAAGGTAAGAAAGGGCGAGCAGAAGAAAAACGAACATGGAGACAGTGGGATAACACCATAAAGACTTCATGAGGAAAGTATTAAAAACATGCACTGGGGGAACGAGCAATCAAGCTAATTACACACATACGGTACCACATACAGCGCCTGAACGCATTTGCAATTCAAGCAGTATTATACATGCAAACGCATATATAGATTCATAAGTGCTAATTAATATCATGAATATTAAAATATGTCACATATAGGATGAAGCCCCGTACCACCCTTCCACTGGGGATACAGTGCACACACCATCTTTGCATTTTAATTGGTTGCGTGTGAGAGATTTGTGATTAAGAAGTATGGCAGCTTTCTATTCTTGAAAGTCATGTTTCACAAGATCTTATTGTTTTTGACAGCAATGCTTGGTCACATAAGCATTTTAAACGGGGAAGTTTCACTGTGAAATCCTTTGATGGTGCCGACCTTTGAGAGGACGGGGAGCCAGAGAGTCCAAAGCGGAAAAGACGTTTATCAGCTATGTCGCATCATCCCCTTTTATTTAAGATTAAGATTAAGATAGACTTTATTGTCCCGAAGGAAATTTGTCTTGGAGACATACATACATACATATTTACCCTCCTCTGTCGCAGTATAAACTGCTCCACAAGAGGCGTGGTTTGCAGACAGCTGTGAGACAGGAGTTGGTTGTATTGACTATCTTCTGAATAAACTTATTATCTCTTCAACAGCTCCGCCAACACACTCCCTAACTTTCCTGCTCCAGTAGTTTTCCAACAAAACCTACAAGTAGTCACCACGTCACCGAGCTTCTATGATCAAATGTCTAATGAAGACGTACAGATGAATTGTGTCACTGTCTAATGTGACCCTGCCTGAGGTATACATTTCCTTGAGCAAATATTGAAATAGAAAGAGTCTTTGAGAGTTTTTGTTGTGCGATTCATTTAGGCATTTTTATCGAACTGTTGTTTTTGTCATGAATACTTAAAGGCATCAACCAATCGCGTAAGAAACTGGTTGAGTTGCCCCTACATTTATGAACAACATCATGGAGGCTCTGTAGTCCAAATCAGAATGGCTCATTTTAAACCTTGGCAAAGATAGCGTCGACCAGATCTGCTCCTCCCGTTCTTACCTTTCAAAATAAAAGCCCCAGACATCGCTTTTTTGTGTTGTTTATTCGTCATGCCCCCGGTGTGTAAAAGCCTTTGATATCAGGAAATGTCCAGGACTTTACTCGGAAGAGCAACTGCGCTGTCTCATTGACTTCTCATTTCCCGCCCCGACCTCATCCGCAGAGTGATATGTAGAATATAATCAGCCCTGTCACGTAGGTGCTGTTATCCAGAAACGACTTCATCCACGAGAGTTTGATGCCCCAGTCTGCAGAGTTCAGCTATGTCCGCCTTCCCTCCCCTCCTCCCTCTACCTGCGCGGCTCTCTTATCTCATAACGGTTAATGAGCGCGCTGTGATAACCTTCAACAAGACTTCCCCGCTACGTGGACAGTAACTGCCATGTGAGTGCTGTGTAAATTACCAGCAATTAGACATAATTGACTTCCGCGCGTCTGAATGAGCGCGAAGAGGCAGCGGAGTGTAATTGATGAGAGCGGACGGTGTCGGTGTTGATGAGGCGGGGGGAAATGAGGCCCTTCCATCATGGACGGCAGTCCAGCCAGGCTGACATGTGCCGTACAGGGAGATCCATAAATACATGTTTGAGCAGAGGGAGTCCACCCACACAAACACATACACACTGGTTTTTGAAACGCACGCACTGAACCTCAGGAAGTTGATTCAGAGTGGGATTTAATTCTCAAATGTATTAACATTAACAACGGGGTTCAACTGCAGCACTAACATCAACATTACAGCAACACCAGATCAGCAATATTACGAAAAAACAAATGTCAAGAAGGTCCAGAGTCAGAGCACTCACTCACGTTTGGGAAAAAGAGAAGCAAGAGCTTTAGGAGACCTTCAGAATAATGTACGTTTATACAAACAATGGTGAGCTGTCAACAGAGACTGTAAGACTGAAGCGATGGAATCACGTTGGATGATAATCCCAGCATCGGGCCTGTGTTCAACAATCTGTGTTTTAGCCAGCAGTCCAGAAAGTCCATGCTGGGAGTGTTCGCAGATTTCCCCTTTTAACTCCTGTCATCTGCATTAAAGATGACTGCCAGAAAGTCCCTTTCAATTATTGAAGCCGGGGTTTTATTTTTTGATGAGCACTGATATGTCCACTATGTGTCTGTCCACTACATGTCAGCGCAGTGACTGTGAGGAGGTCTGGCCACAGGAGAGGAGCCTCGCAAAAACCCGCAATGCTTCCTCTTTTTCAGGTGATCCACACGATGCCGTTATGCTTCAGCGAAGGAGAGCGTTCACACTGTACGTGTCTTGGAGAGGAATTATTTTTATTAAACTGCCGAGAGTCAGTCCAGTTCATCTCACATATTAGGGAGATACGCTTCACTTTCCCGATGAGCGTTCGTTGAAAAGATAGATAGATGCCTCTTGAGTCTCCATCGAATATGAAGCTCCAAAAAGAACGATTAGCTTAGCATCCGTTAAAATGCTGTGCCGGACAGAAAGGCTTGGCATAATGAGTATAAATTCAGACTCAAACTAATCGTCAGAGGAGAAGATATGGAATGACCATCTCTGTGCACAGCCCTAATGGCCGAGCTCCAACATTGACCAAATTCACAGTCCAGTCAGCGAAAAGGAGAGAGAGAGAGAGAGAGAGAGAAGAGAGAGAGCTGAGGAGGTGAGGAAATATAATTGGCTCGCAGGATATGGTCTGTCCCCTTTCTCCGACTCTTCCTGTCTCATCTTTTCAATATTCTTAGCGGTCCTCACTTCTGTCTCTCGGATGGAGTGAGTTTGTGAAGTAACTGCTCTCCCACCAGCAGCAGCTTCAGACGGCATAGAAGAGAATAAGGATCTTCCCTCTGCTGCAGAATGTTTACCATCTGGTAAACATTTTAGCCATTTGACATTTTATTGTCAAACAGGCTAGCATCCTGCAACATTGAGCCTCATATTTATTTAGCTAATTTAGTTGAGTATCCCTTTTTTTTGTCTTTGGGGAAGCAAAACAAACTGTCAACAAAAAACATTGACATATTCTCCTCATGAAGTTGTTGTAACGGTGAACCCGTTAGTTACACACTCATTTGAATTGTGTTTGGTCCACAAGCTCCTGCGAGGGACACGTCCGTCTTTTTCGCTGCTAAATGCTCCACTATGTTTGTGTGTCAGCTGGTTAGTGCTAGGTGGGTACACAGAACGCAGTGGGTTAATCAGTAAAACAAAAGGAGGTGATGCATCTGCACCTTTGGAAACCCTCTTTCCTTTGGCTTTCCGGTGCCTCGGTTCCTTAGCGAGGCCTGCATCAGGACTCTTCTCACCAAGCCATTAGAGAGCCTGTCATATACATACTCTCTGTGATAATCACTTCCAGAAGTGAGGTATACCTTCAAACTGTTTGTCCTCTCCTCCTCCTCCTCCTCCTCCTCCTCTTCATCCCTCCATCCCTCTCTCCTTGTTGAATAATAGAAATGCCAAGTGATGAGAGCTCAAACATCACAAAGCCCATTCCCCGCCTGACAGAGCAATTTACCTTTTCCTATATTCACTCACACACATAATTAAAAGTGGTATATTGGACTGCGGCGCATAGACTGCGTATCTGTACAGCAGTACTGACTCACACACAAGCACGCGCACACACACACACGCATGCAGTGCGAAAACATAAAACTGCCCGATTCACCGCGAGAGGGTAGTTTTCGATTAGCGAGCGATGGATTTATACATGGCTCTCTTTGTGTCTCTGCTTCACACACACACACACACACACACTCGCACACATACACCGTGTATCTTTGCCTGCCTCAAGCTTTCGGCCCGTCTCTTTCTGTTCGCCGATATCACGTCATTTTTGCGCTCATAAAAATGAACAGCGGCACTAAATCAATTTTATCTCTGCCGTTGTTTCCTCGTTACATGTTCAAATTGTCCCGATCTAATAAAAACAGCGGGGCGAGAGAGATTTTTCATCCTGTCACCACCCTCCGTTGTCGATGTCACCGAGACAGATATTTCTCCCTATGGATGACATCACCCTAATTGCTTTAAATAAATGACTGAGCTGATTACAGCTCATAATCTATCGATTTCTGCTGTACCTTTGTACCAAATGACTCCCTTATCGTATACTTGCCGGTCTTGCTGCTACTTAGAGGCGACGCTTTCTCCTCAGCCATTCCCCATTAGAATGAGTTATTCTTCTAACAGACTTGTATTTAACATTTTGCTTGTTTTGGATGATTTTGCAATCCCGTTCTTGTATTGATGCACAGCGCTCCTGTGAGGCCAGGCCCATTGTTTGATCTTCCCTCCGCTGTAGCATCACCGCCACATTTCCACTACTGAACATGCGGGGCAGGGTCCAGGCCTCTCTGCTTGTCAAACAGCTTCGTAAGGTGACCCCCCCCACCCCCTTCCCCTCCCCCTCCCCGAGGCCCCTCAGACAGCGGCATAATGGTCCGATGATGTACCTCCGTGTATCGATTCAGCCACGGTACAGAAATGTACTCCGCTCCACTGTACTGCACAGTGGAGAAACCCTACCCCTGGCACCGCATCAGAGAAGGTTCATATTCAATTCACTCAGCATTTACTGCACTTGGAGGTCAGGGAGAAACAACCGCCGCGCGCTACCCCCTTTTTTTTTTTTTTTTAAAGCAGTTTCTTTCTCTTTTTTTTTAAACCGTTAGTGAAGACCGGGACAGGGAGAATGATAGGATAGGATAGGAGACAGGAATCTTCTGGAAGTGCCCCCGGGCCCTGGAACGGCACGTCTCAGCAGTGGGTTTGCGTGGGCAAGTTGAAATTAGTGACGGAGATGTTAGGACTATTACTCTAAGACGCTGTCTGTTTCAAGCAGGGGACGACTGTGAATATCATTTGTGAAGTGTCTCTGAGCAAAAGACATTGCAGTCCTCCAGGGCTGCTGCTGTCTCAAGCTCTAACACTTGACTTTACCCGACCCCACTGAGCCCCTCGTGGATTTAACCAGCGGCATCGGTTAACAGACACTCAAACATTTACTTTTGCACTATCCGAAATTCGTTTGGCTCCAAAGCGGACAGCCTCTCCGGCGAAAAAGAAAAGCTACGCCAAGCGTTTCCTCTTTCTTGAGTTGACAACAGTGGAGGAAGTGCTGCTGGAAGAGTTGATCGCAGTTGCTCCTGCGCTCATTAGCAGTCTGTGGAGCCCTTTGGAAGTCTTCTGGGGTTTTTATGTGAGGGCTTGAGAGCTGGACAGAAGTGCACATCACACTCTCTTGAGTTAATTAGCATGGACCAAACCATTTGATTTGACTGTTGTTTCAAAGATGTATATATATATATAAATATGCATGACTCAAAATGGCATTTTAGATTTATTATTTCAATGTGTACTAATAAAGTAATCACATATTTGCTGTCAAAAACTAAAAGAAAGGACTTTTGACAGTGGTGTGACATACTTTTTAAACATTTGCATTACACAAGCATGTTTTTGAGTGGCATCATATCTGCCAAAGTCCTTGTCCTTTTCTGTCTTACACACAAACATACACACACACACACACACACAATCTGTCAATGCTGTCTGTCAAGGCAGAGAGATGAGTGATCGGCTGATCAGATTGTGATTTGTGAGACGGTCAAAGAGACTGACAGCTATAGAAAGAGAGAGATGTCTTAATGTGGTTGAAAGGAACAGTGTGACCTGGATTTCAACAAGGACATGGACTAAAACTCATTTGTAATGTGTGTGTGTGTTAAAGGAATACTTAATTCCCCAAATGATCATTTGTACATTAATTACACACCGTGTGGTACCTTGAATTCTTGAAGAAAACCTGCATGCCTCCACGATTAACGAAGAATTAGAAAACAAAGAGAAGTCTTGGATGAGTTAAAGTAATTGTGGGCTGTGTTTAACAAAAGAAAAACATCCGTTTACAACCTCTCACACAACTCCCGCAGTATCATCCAAGTCTCATTTGTGCATATTGGCTAAAACCTTTCTATTTAAAGTCGAGATGAAATGAAAAATGCCTTTAAGATCACATCCATCATCATGCCATTGTGGAAAAGTTGCACACAAGGATAAGATGATAAAGAGAAACGTGTTAAAGGGGTTCACTGTTTAGGTTTTGCTGATTATATACGCTGTCAAAGACTGTCAGGTTTCCGCCATTGACTGTATATAAGAAGTGGACATAGTCATTGTGATGTCACCCATTGGTTTGTGGACTGCTGTTTTGAAGCCCAGAGTTCGGCATTTTGGCCGTCCCCATCTTGGTTTCTGGCCATCGCCATCTGGGCTATTTGCAACCAGATGGGACATGAGTGGGTTAAACACTACCAAACATTAAATATTAAATAAGACATTGCAATCAACCAAAACACTTACAATTAACTTTCATTAATTCCACTAGCGACCTGGCAATCACAAGGTAGCCACGCCCCCTAAAACATAGCCTTCTCTGTCGTCTATTTGACTCTAAATGAACCATCATTTACTAAATGAACATCATGCTGTATTGAAGAAGACTTGAAATTAGAGATTGAGACCATAAACTCATGTTTACAATGTTTACTGATGTAATAAATGAAGTGAGAAGTAGAGTCATTTTCTCATAGACTTCTATACAATCAACCAATGCAACCAGAGGAGTCGCCCCCTGCTGGCCATTAGACAGAATGCTTCAGGCACTTCTGCATCGGCTTCACTTTGCAGAACCAGAGGTTGACGCCTGGTTGCCTCACAGTGTCTGGATATGACACTTTCTCATTTTATATTTATTGTTAGGATATGGCTAATACCTGCAGGTGATTAGTAAGCTCATGAAAACAAGAATCTACTTTTAAAGGATAAGGATGGAGAGCTCCTCTCTATATTTTTCATCCGTATCTCATCTCTCCGTCTCCTCCTTGTGTATGTCTTTGTCTACTCGTGATCTATGGCCTCATTTGCCGTGTTTTTCAGTGTCCAGCCAAATTCATGACAGATGAGAGCATAACAGAAAGACGGAGCCAGAGAGAGCAGGAGAAAGGAAGGAAATTGGACGGGGAAAAAAATAAATAATGAAAATGAACAAAAGGGAAAAGTTGTGTATTTTATATCCTGGAAACACCTGTGTGTATGTAAGATCATACTGTAGCTCTTCTATCCACAGAGTGCGTAGCTGCCTGTTGTGCACGTGGCAAGCGGCCTTGTTTTCATTGAATTCAAAACTACATGTTAAAGTTCTTCTATTAATTCACACGTGTAGACACTCTTTGTCACGCTAGAACGTGCACACCACAAATTGCATGACTACGTCGCTGGGTCTGTGTGCGTTTGTGCGGCCTGTATGTTTTAAAACTCAGCTGGCTGGCAGAATAAGCCATCCGTCAGCCTATTGTGTAGTAATAGCACCTCGTATTCTCCCCCATATTACACCGAATGGACAATTACAGCCGGGCCTATAGCCGCGACTAGCTGGCACCGCACGGGCCCCATATGTGGAATGAAACATCAGTCGCAATTACATTTGTGTGTCTTTCTCATCCATCCTCCCCCTGCCTCCCTCACCCCCCTCCCCCTTCTCATCTGCCACGAGGCGAATTAAGAGCCTCTCTATCGTGACCCAAATGAGAGAGCTCTTATTTATTTGCAATAAAGTCTCCCCCATTATCTCCCCTGCTTCCCCTCTTCGCTCCACTCTGGAAACATGGCGACAAAAAAAAAATGTAAAAGAGCATCTGAATCCCTCTGGAAGATTATTTTGTCTACAAACGCCGTCCGTTATTATTAGTTTGAAGACTAAAGTGAATGGTTTAAACGGACATCTTTCCACCGCGGTCCCGGTCCTTCTATCTTCCTCCACCACATCCCCAAATTCCCCTCCCTCTCTCCTCCCCGCCTCCCTCCACTGTCCACAGATGGATGTGTTTCCCTCTGCAGCAGCAAATAGGCCAGGAATGAAAATGCCATATTTAATATAAAAAGGTGGTCCTCTCTTACTTACTGTCACACACACCCACACGCTCCCTAGCCACCCCAGTAAGACAAAGAGTCTTTGGCTGAGCCTCTCCCGTTTCCCGTCCCATTAGCTGTTTTCTAAAACTCAATAATTGAACTCTTCCATTGGAATACATCATCCGCCTTACTACCACAAAGCCCCATTGAATAAACTTCTCTCCCTGGCTATTGTGCTTGAGCATGACATGTATTTTTCTTTTTTTTCTACTCCCCTCCCTCTATCAGATATGCTGTATTACTAGCATGGTATTTGTCCAGGCAGCAAATGACTGCAATTTGCTGCTATTCAGTGTCCCGTAAGAGGCCTGCGTCTGGTAATGGTAGCATTATAATAGTTATCAGACACAGGTTACTATCATCATGCTATGAATCTGCCATAGGCCATTGTGTGACACAGAAGGAGGAGGTGTACAATGTGAGTATGAAATGGGGGGATAACGGGCATCTAGTTCAGTGATGTGCTGTTATGAAAGCTGTCTATGTGTAGACCTTTATAAAGTAATGTCACATGAGGAACGAATACATCTCTACAACAAAAGGCAAAAAGAAAAATTGCAAAGCCAGAGAATCCTCCAGAAAGTGTAATTTTCCTGTATTGCACGTGCGTTCTGATAAAAATGCTTGCTGCACACGTAGACGATGCCGGTTCTATATAGTATAGAAGTATATCAAAAGAGAATAAAAGGCCGAGGGAAGATGCCTCCCAACATGTTCTGCTAGCTATATACAGACTGCGTATAGGGCACAAGAAGACTTATTGTCCTATACAATAATTCACTACATGTTAACTGTCCTAAAGAGCACTCATATTAACACTAGTCATTTGTGACCAACCAACATCCCTTACTGCCCCTCCCCCACCCCATTCAAACCAGTTCTAGGGCCCACGTGTCAGGATCCCACAGTTTTCCCATTCTTCCTGCGGCTGCCTCACTTTTGTCTTTTAAGAAGCTCAGTTTTTCGTTTCGGCGGCTTATAAAGACGTAGCTCTGGGTTCTTTACCCTGTTGCTGGTGCCCCCCCCCCCCCCCCACACACACACACAGCAGCTTTTAGGCATCATACTGTTGTTTGCTAGCAGACAAAGTGACTTCACGCAATACAAAGTCAATAGAGAGGGATGAATTGTTTTCCCCTCCGGTGTGGGCGGGACTTAAATGCGCTCAGTCTCTATTGTTGTCGAGATGTTTCAGTCTTAGAAGACTTGAGCTGCACTAGTATACTAATGTGGCTGTGCAGGACTGTAGGAGTCACCTGATGGAAGCACATATCTGAAGTACACAGTGACGTGAAAACCAACATACACATTGGTGTCTGATTAATCATGCAGCAGTTGTTCAGGCAAAGGACATGAAAAGATCCTGATTTGCTGTTTGAAGGTTGAGAAGTTTAAAAAAAAAGGGGGGAAGAGTTTCCTCTTTGATGGTTTCTACACTGCTGCGCCTGCAGCTGCCATTAGAATTCACCCTCACCACCTTCCTGCTCACCCGGTGTGCCCCCTGCCTCTGCAGTGTTATTGATGTCGTACTTCACCTGACTGAGGCAGCTGGTGGTGCGTGCATGCGTGTGCATGTCTTGGGTGGTCAGCGATGTATTTAAGTATTTAACAACTGCCCCAGAAAAACTTGTCTCAGACTCTCAATTTGGTCCAAAATTGTGACTTTATCGCTGCTGTGTGTGTGTGTGTGTGTGT
Organism: Pholis gunnellus; assembly: GCF_910591455.1. NCBI lineage: Eukaryota > Metazoa > Chordata > Actinopteri > Perciformes > Pholidae > Pholis > Pholis gunnellus. Next base: position 21,071,295 of record NC_136536.1, on the reverse strand, counting down.
GTGTGTTTGTGTGTGTGTGTTTGCCTGAGGCGGTTTTATGTCTGCCAATCCGTCTGTCACCAGCAAAACCGCTTCCGGCAAGTTGAGATAAAACACATGGATGCTGATAGACTGGTGATTTTTGAGATTTAAGAGAGTATGCCTGAGTGTGCACAGGTATGATTAAAGCACTTCAATATTGCCCGCTTTATGGATAATTCCCCGACGAGTGTTCTACAACCTGGGTGAAATTCGGGGTAACTCTTCCTGATAATCGTGCAGACAGATGGCGGATGGTGAAAGTGCATGCAGCGGCAGAACACGTGTCTGTTTAATGACGAGTGCAAAGACAACTATGTGTGGAAATGAATTTGTGAAACGATGATTCCTCTCAGCCTCCCCTCCCTTATGTTCGTGTACTTCTGCACTTGGAAGTTTAAGAGGCAGGTAAATTTGGACAGCACTGTTTGATGTCCTTGTTAATACCCAAGTTCTCCGATTTCCCCGAAGACATCATTAAAGTTTCATCTTATCTTAGTCATGCAGACACACAGATGGCAGCCGGTAGAGATTTAGACAAAAGGAGTAACCCTCGATGCTTATCTCGATGCTGTTATGGACAATAGAATGTTCTTTGCAAGGGATTCACTGATACTAAGCAAACGTAGTCCTTTTATGTTCTGATATGATTCTTATGTTCTAGTGCAGAAATGTGTCAACCATCTGTAAGTTTCAGTGTGAAAAACAACACAAACGTTTTTGAAGATTAAGTATTACCGTTGCTACATTTTTGACAGCTGGAAGGTAATGTGAGGAACATATTGTTATTATTAATTTACAAAGTTTCAAGGGATATCCTAGGTAGAAATTTGTGACAGTGAATTCTAAGCAAGACGAAATAGGTTCATGGCTTCATTAAAAGGCCTTATTAAAGGGACACTTTTATTTTATCATCCATACATTTGGGGGACTTTCAAGAGACAGGTTAAGAAAGGAACCGTCAAAAAAGAGGCAGAGCTTCCATGACTTTTTAGTCCTGAGTATGTCTCTCCAAAAAGCGCTGGATCATACACTTTTTTCTGCAACTTTATCTTTAATTTATGTAACAGGGTTAAGGCTTTCAAACTGTGCCCCTCATTCGCCCCTCATTCGTAACACAGGCTTTTAATTAACAAGACTAATACTTTACAGCCATGCTAGCAGCTCTGTGAGGCTTTGAGCTAAATGCTAACATCAACATGCTAATATGCTCACAGTGATGGTGCTAACATATGGCTTATAAAGATGTTTACCCTGTTCTTATTTCAACATGTTAGCATGCTAACATTAGCACTAAACACAAAGTACAGCTGAATATGAATGGAATGCCATTAGTTTTTCAAGTATTTGGTCATAAACCAAAGTATTGGACACATTTAGATTTTAACCTGATGATGGCGCTAAATGAAAAGTTATGGGATCATAAAGTTCTTAAAATTCATCACGAAGAGGACAGGAGAGTTTGTACCAAATGTAATGTCAATCCATCCACATGTGAACCTCATGGTGGCTCTAGAGGAAAAGTCACTAAATTGATGAGTCTGCCTCTTTTGGGAACCATGAATGAAAAAACAGATGGCAACCCATCCAACAGATATGAGTCCAAGCCCAAGTCAGAATAACCCTGATGACATCACAATGAGTAGTACTCCTCATGACTAGTAAACAGAGCTTAATGTGTAAAATGCATAGTGCCCCTTTAATTAGTGGCTCTCAGAACAGTTTTCTTTCCATTTTAATCTGTTACGATTCAGTTCAATTCATTTGTACGCAAGAAAGGAAACGGAAAACGGAAAATTATCAATACATATCCCAAAAAAACCATTAAGATAATACATATTATGATATAATATTATAAGTTGTTAGCGGAAGACCCAGTCTGTTTTCCAGATATGTCAGATTAATTTCAGCAAACAGTTTTCTAGATTATGTTTAGTATCTCTTGAATTACACTGCTTGCTGGCATCAGTGCTCCCTGGTCCACTGGAGAACTGTGGGCAGTACTCCGTGTATCACGAAGAGATGTTTGTCACAGGGTGTAATCTGAACCCATGTGTGTGTGTGTTTACATGTGTTTGAACCTCTGCTTCTCCCCCTCTAGCTAGCCTCGTATGCAGCAGCGTGGAGCAATAAGCAGCACGTCCAGAGCTGTTTATCTCTGATAGTCACAGTGGGCTTGTTCCCTTTAATCTCATGTTCCAGGCTCAGGAAACCTCCGGTAGATCCCGCGTTCACCAGACCTATACGGTTTAAGCTGTTTTGAAGGCGGTGTGCACAGCGGCGCTGGTGTGCAATATTAACCAGACAGGTGTGTGTGTGTGTGTGTGTTTTATTTCCAGGTCACCCGTGTACCGGTGGAGAGCTGTGAGCAGTACAGCTCCTGTGGAGCCTGCCTGGGATCAGGGGACCCTCACTGTGGCTGGTGTGTGCTCCATAATGTGTAAGTACATACATACTGTTCACTATGTTGTATTCTTGCAGTCATTTCCATGGTTGCATTAAATACGTGCTTTGCAGTTTATGATAATCAGTTACGGACAGGATTATGGAGATTCTATCAATTCCATTTTTATGATGCATGTGCACCGGCAACGGCCGCTGTCTGTCCGCCTGTCTGTCCATTCACGTGACCACGATGTCTCAGGAACACCTGGAGCAAAATGTCATTGACAGACGTCCACCTGGACTCAAGGATGATCTGATTATACATATTAAAAATGATGGAAGAAGAACATAAAAGGAGAGCTTGAGAGGGAAGTTCAAACCTTGCCTATATCTTCACCCTCAATGCTCGAAGTGGTCGTGCTCGTTGTGTTTCTGACATCAGAAGTTTGTGGTGGGAGGGGCTACAAATGTTTGATAATCTGACAAGCCCACAGTTTGAGTCGTACTGACCCCTTTACACTCAAGCAGCGTCGAGTTGGCCAATTGAAATCTACTCAGGATTCTTTTTCTGGTCGGTAAATTGCCTTCCATTAAGCTGTTCTGCTAATTTTGTCTGAGACACTTGTGTCAATGAATTGACCATTTTTAGCAAATTACAGTTATATAACATAGATAGATTTCAAGGGCAGGGTTCTGCTCCATCAGGGACGTCTCAGAGAATCAGAGATAAAACAAGGATTCTGTTGAGAAACCAAACAGAAACACACTGTACAATGCGGTCCGTTCTCATTTTCAACTCGCCCCACATGGTCAGGACTCCTTGGCGCCACTTTTTAATGCACTGACTACACTTTAAGATAACTTTGATTTCAGGAAGAAAACTACTTTGTTAGGTTTGAATAAACAATTGTGTTTTGGGTTATAATCAGTGGTTATTACATTTGCTACTTAATTTGACGTGATGAAAGTTCAGTACCTTACATAACAAACTTACTAGGGCTCAGTATCGTTTAAAATATTACGAGTACCAATTCCAGTACCATTAAAAAGATTCCGATACCAAAACACTACTTTCTGTCTGTCTGTCCATCCATAGTGGTTACTGTTTAAAACTGTTAGCTCTGTCATCACTAGCTGCTAGTCGTCGGCTCAGACATCTCCATATTCAAAGCCTTAAGCATACAGGCAATCCCAGATGTATGGTTTGTAGCTGCTGCAGTAGTGGACCAATCACACGGGACATCACATCAAAGAATACTTGCAGTGATTGACTGGGGAGAAAAACGTACAAATTGTCATTATTTGTCTAGCTTTGCTCTAGGAGCAAAAAGCATTGATTGCAGGGATTGTTTTACTGGGGACGTTTTGATACTACTTGATACTGGGTTATAGCGGTTGATACCTTTTAAAGTTATCGTGTACCAATACCCAGCCCTAGTACTGGTTGACGCCACACAAAAAACGATCTCCTGTGTTTCTTGACCCAACTTTCCACCCCGTCCTCCCCTCTACACTGAATGAGACGTAGCTTGTAAACACACATATAATCTTGGTAAAGTCATTGACGCCATAGGGTTGGCATGGATGTGTCATCAGGGTAATAGTGAGAAGTGTCAGGTCTTAAAGGCCACCATGTACACCTGCATTTAAATGATTGGATGCTAGCAGTCAGCTGATGAATGAGCCACCGATGGTGACACATGAATGAGCAGCCGGTGCCAATCAGCTAATGCAAGCTTGACTTCAGTGCTCTACCTGAGCTAACGCTATGCCCCATTTGTTTCTCACTCTGCTTTGACTGTTTCTATCTGCCATAATGACAGACAGCCTTTGAATTATTTATAAGTCTTCTATAATAAACCCAGACTCTGCATGAAACCCAGCATCCTGGAGCTGTTCAATAGATACTTTGGTTCAAACAACCTTGAATGTTAACTTTGTGAGTAAGGATTTTTTATTTTTTCCCCCAAGTGAGAAGCGGCTGATGCCACCTTGTGTCCATATAACTTTACCCATGATACTAAGCAAAATGTTTCTAACCTAAACAATCACTTAATAGTATCAATGTGGATTTGATAAACAAAATAAACCGTACCTATGAGGTTTGTGATTGGAGATGTGACCGTGGTATGTCGTCCTCCTCCAGATGTTCGAGGAAGGATCGCTGCGAACGAGCAGAGGAGCCTCAGCGTTTCACCACCAGAGTGGAGCAGTGCGTCCGACTCACCGTCCAACCCGACACCATCTCCGTCACCATGTCGGAAGTGCAGGTACAGTGTGTTGGCATATCGGCGAATGTGTGTGTGTGTGTGTGTCGTTTGTGTGACGGGGGGTAAGTGGAGGAGAGAAAGATGGACGGGACAAAGTGAGCAAGATGGGAAATTAGATCCAATACAGCTTGTTCTTGAGTCATTCCTGGCAATCTGTCCATCAGTTTGAGTTTGAGCTGAAAAGCCACATCTGAGCCGATGTTTCTGTCTCGCTTACTGCATCACTAATAAAGTAGATTGATTTAAATGTCATGTTGTCCCTCACCTTTCTCCTTTCCTTCCTTCTCCTAGTTGTCACTTCAGACGCAGAATGTTCCCAGTCTGTCTGCCGGAGTGAACTGCTCCTTCGAGGACTATGTAGAGACAGAAGGACGCATCTATGGTGGACGGATCTTCTGCCTGTCCCCTTCTACAAAAGCTGTGTCCCCCATCACACGAGACCAAGGTAAGAAGAAAATATTCCAAGAAAACCAAAATACAGAGTGTGAGAAATCTGTGGAATTGTAAAATTATGGAGTGAAGTTTCAAGATCTCTAACTTCAACTTTCTTTCAAAATATTTTATTTCATATTGGAATTTTCCTAAAGACACTTATTTCTTGTCAAGTTTTATTTCATAATGCCACTTTTCATAATGTTGCAGAGAGTTGTGTTGTTAGCAGTCACCAACCCCTTGCTTTTCAGCTAATCATGTAAACCCTGTCTCTTTAAAGCTAGCACACGCTAGCCAGTTAGCTCCTGTTAGCTAAACCAACAACAATGTCAGTTATTCTGAATGAACCAAAAGGCCACAGCTGTAATTAATCACAGCACAGACACAGTAACTAAACCTTGTTTAACTTTGTTGAGCCTTTTCTAGCCAGTTAGCTTGTTAGCCAGCTAGGTAGGTAGCCTATGTGGCCTTGTTAAGCTAGATAAATGAAAATGACAGCCTTGAGAAGTTCAGTCTCTGTGTGTGTTAATTTAAAGACAATAGAACTACTATTATGTTGTTGTTGCGCTAGATAACAGGTGCTAACTAGCTAAGTCTGGTTGTAAATGTAGAGCTTGTTTGTTAAAGAGACATGTGATTAATTGAAAGGTGAGAAGGACAGTGACAACACCACTGTCACAAAACAATTTATTCATATGACTATTTACAATTATCAATCTATTTATCTAATATTGAAACCATGGTTCATGAAACCATATACTTACTGTATATGATCATATCAATTGTATACTACAGAAATATTGGAAGAAAAAAAACAATGACTGATAATATGGTGTTTTGTGGCTCTACGTAGGTGACCAACGTGTCATAAAGTTGTATCTGAAGTCGAAGGAGACGGGGAAGAAGTTTGCCAGCGTGGACTTTGTCTTCTACAACTGCAGCGTCCACCAATCGTAAGTGTTTTCTTTCAAATTAAAAAATTAGGAGTTTGCTGCTGATTGTGAATGGAGGGGAATTAGAAGTGGATGAAAGGAGTGCGAAAGATTTTCTCAGCATTTGCGCGACACCCAGGAAACCGACTGCAGGCTGGTGGAAAGCATTGATCAATAGAAGGGTGACTGCGGTTCTCTCCCAAAAGCAATAATGCTAAAATATTGGCCTGCAATTAACTCCTATAATGGAGAACCGAGAGAACGGCATGCAACCTTTGCTAATTCATTATTCAATGTATTCAAGCTTTTTACAAATCAATTAGTTAATTAAATCTCAAGCAATAAAGGGACTACCGGTGAGTGAAATAATAAATCGATTCCTAACCATGCAAGACCCAGAAGGGCAGCCAAGCTTGGGAGGCTAAAACATGTCAGTCGTGTTTCTTGGAAATTAATTGTCCCTAATTTTAGTATAGGAATACCGATTGGCTTTTCAGCACTGGTTTGAGAGCAGATTTAGTTTAGTGTTTTGTTTTTTTATATGCATGGCTGAACTTGTTGCTTAAGGAAGAAGAGCAGGGAAGGAGAGAGACTGGAGAGACTGCATACATGTTTTTTGAAGAGACTGATCTAATTTGGTGTAGAAATTTGTCATTAATCAAAGTCGATATTATTTACTTGAGTTGATGCAATATTATTTGTAGTTGTTAGAGCTGAACAATTAATTGTTTTCTATCAAAACTGCAATTTTTAAGATTGCAATGTTCACAGTATGAAACCACGAAGAGCTGTAGAGGTGATCATTGTTTTAGTCGTTGGCTGCAAGGACAACACACAGCTGTAGCTAATGGCTAATTAACGTTAATTAGGTGAAGGGAAACAGCTTGTCAGTATAATGTTATCTGCGCTCTGCGTGCTGGTGCTACAGTTAATACTCCTCAGAAGATGCTAATTTTCAGTTTTTCAAGAAACCTTATTGTGTTATTTTGATGTTTAAAGAGTTGGGAGGTGAACTGTTGTGAGTCTATAAGAGAAACGTTAGCTGCTAGCTTGGCAGTGTTGGAGTGCAAGTGGGCAACAGCTGGCAGGTGAGAGACGGTGGTCCGAATCTTAGTTTTTTAGTCATACTAGTGTTTTAGCTTATCACCTTTAAACTTTGAGATAAGAGCTTGAGGAGTCAGGGCTTTAAAGCCGTCTTTCCTTCAAGGCATCTTTGCTTTTCTGTGACGCTAACGTTAGCTTCAGCTCAGCTAGATGTTGCTAATTGCTATCATATGCTAATTTACATGTACAGTGTATGATGTAGTTACCCAACAAATTGCATACAGTATTCAATGTTTACTTTTTTTTTTTAAATGCACAAAATGAAATTCAAAATATAACTGACTATACTATTAGCTATAATTACTTTTTAAGTCACTATTTACTCAATAAACTGATTCAACAGTGGGCTGGTCTTTAAACGATTTTCAGTTGAACTTACACAAAGAGGGAAGGGGCAGAGAAGAGCGAGAAGCGGAGCAGCAGGGAGATGGGCCTGATAATGAATGAAGAATGTGTTCTTAATTGACCTGCCTTGTTAAATAAAGGTTAAATGAAAATAAATACAATGTCATCCCTAAATGACTCTTGGCTGCTGCTCTGAAGTCGCTGAGATTCACTGTTACACTCTCTCTCACTCACTCCAGTCTCCTCCCCCTGGCACACACTCTCATCTCTCATTTAGGTATCTGCACTTTGTGTCGATACACCTGAAATGAAAATGCATCCGCGGCATACTCGAAAGTGGATTTCTCTTACTCTTGCCAAGCGTAGATTGATGACTGCATTACTTCCTCCCCTAATGTTTACATCATTTAAAATATCCTAAAATGAGAATACAATCAATTTTGCCCCCCACCCCCTCCCTCCCTCTTTCTTTCCTTCTTTCTTTAGAGACCAGATGAACATATCTTCTCTTAAAGAAAATAATTGAAAAAAGGGAAAGTGGAGTCAAAATATTAGGACATAATGGAACAGAAAAACAGCCAAACAGTACACTGTCTCCACAAATGTCTTGTGTGTGTTCGTATGGTTTCCTGTGTGCATTTTTTTCAATGCATCTAATGAACCATGAATATTAAGAAAGTAGCCCAGCAATGCATTAAATCTGCTATATGGACAAGGAACTGAATTTAGACTCTGGTTCCTCTGTGAAGAACACTTCCGGGGCCAAAACACAGTTTATAACTCAAAACCACAGATTATGTCCATGACCTTCAATTCCTGATTCACCAGCGTTACAAGCGACTTGTGATAAGGAGTGTGAAGTGCACTTGTCCTGCTTTGGTTCCCTTTCATGCCACCATCCTTCCCTCTAGACCCCCCGGCCCTCTTTTCCTCTGCTGCCTTCCCACCTTCCTCTTGTCTGCCTATTACTTTCTCCTCTCCCATCCCTCTCTTTGCCCGGCCCCCCCACCCGACCCCAGCTCCTCTTAGCCCTTTCCATCCCCCTCCACCTCCCTTTTCTTGCCCCTCTCTTGTTCATCAAGCTCCTTTATTGCCTGCTCTCCGCTCCTGGCCCTGAATATATCTGCATAGTAATAGGCCGTTAATTAGCTCTAGCCGGGGCGCCTGTGTGGAGATCGTCATAATGGAGTGGGCTTGGAGAGAGAGAGCTCACCTGGGCCACTTGTCAGGGCCTCCAGGCCTTGTGCAGTGGCTTTGATTCATTTTGTGAACGTGTGTGTGTGTGTGTGTGTGTGTGTGTGTGTGTGTGTGTGTGTGTGTGTGTGTGTGTAGTATTCTGTTTGTTCCCTGTGAGCTGGAGAGCGCACAGGATGTGTCAAAGTAAATGCACCGTAGTGGATATTTATGCATATTTTTGTGGATGCACAAAGTGTATTTCTCATTTGTGTGCATAAGCGTGTGTGTGCGTGTGTGTTTATGCTCTGCTCCCCTGATTAACCAGCCCACCTAGCCCTCCTCTCACTCCTGCATAAACAGGCGGGCTGCTGTTTAAGCCTTTGATGTTGGCTCCGCTGGCCCCCACAGGACTCTGCAGGACTGTAAGACTACAGTGCAGTTATCACCGCAGCAGCTGTAACGTAAACCCACATATTATCCAACCCCCCACCCCCCCGTGTTGTCACCTTTCGCCTCTGAATCTTTGACTCCGCCCTGCAGGAAGCCGTGCGCAGTGGGCCAGCAGCGCGTTTAGCGGCAGATAATGGAGTTCTCCTCGTGGGCGGGTGAAAGTGCAGCACGGTATCGACACTGATACACAAGCAGAGTAGCCCGCAGGCAAGCGCCGGCGGGAGGGGGGGGGGGCTCTTGCGCAACTTCACACGGCCCCCGCTCGACCTGCTCAAAGGAGGATGCAGCACCTGCATCACCAGCCTCACACGCTCTCACGCAAACAGGTGCACGCACAGTCAGAAGGAGCACACACAGACGGCACAGCAAATACAGCTGCAAGCTAGTTACACACTGTGTTAGAAATTTGCATTTAAAAAAAAAAAAAGTGAGGTTTGGAATAGTTTAATTGAGCATGCAGGAGGAGGAATAATGCATCTTTAAAGAGAGACAAATGGGAGCTGGAGGGGAAGAGCGGATCAAGGAAGAAAACTCCCGAGCTGGTGAAAAGACGGCCGAGAAGGAGGCATGAAGAGGGAAAGAGAGACGTAAAGCGGAGGATTGTGTCCATTGTGTCAGGAATAATGCGTCCCACTCAGCTAAAAGGTTAGCGCCGCAGCCTCGAGCCACCATGACCATTACAATATGAAAGGGCTCCGAAATCTATGCGGTGACGAGAGGCACTTATGGGAGGGGACCGGCCCACGCTCGGGGCCCCCCAGGCAGGGCTGGACCGGCCCACGCTCGGACCCCCCAGGCAGGGCTTTCACTTCCAGGCAGACCGTCCAGAGACCCATAACTACTTTATATATATGCATGCTGGCAGCTTTTGGGCTTATCTTGTTGGAACCAGTTCAAGGGTCAACTTTTCTGTGTTCACATGACAATTGGTTTGATTTTCGTGGCAAAAAGTTGTGTTGGTTTCAATTTTTCAATAGGTGTGACCGGCTTTAATTAAACTGGGGGGGTTGAGACTTACTGTTGTTGGACGGCGTAACAAGATGCAATCATAATGTATAATGACTCTAAGTCCCCGGTTGAGTGTCTTAACTTCTCATTTGGTTCCTGTTCTGTATAACTTTACGACGTATGCCTCATTTTATGGCCGCTCACTGTGGAGCTTTATTGGACAAAACACAAAGAGGGCTATTTATAGATCACGCAGCAAAGCCGGTCTCATAACACCAAGAACAACTTTATTTATGTAGCACCTTTAAAAAAACAGAGTTTACAAAGTGCCAGCTCAGTAGATAACTACTGGATACTTCATTTGGATCGGCACTTTGGCCAGCGTTTAGATCCTTCCTCATTAGGAACACAATTGCAGCTCTACCGGTGACTCCATCCACATTGACCGTCACGCACGTTTGCGCGGGGCCATTGCTCGCGTATCAGCAGCTTTGTTCCATCGATCCGGCCGCGGCAGAAACAAAAGCTCGGAGAAGAGGAAAAGGCGTTTGACCCGGCTCTGTTGCAAAGGCCTTGTTAAATAGCAGGAGGGGGGTTATTGACTACATTGCAGCAACGCAGCCACTTACCCGAGCCAGCCGTCCAGGCATTGACAGCTCAACCGTGGGACAGGTCTCCACTGCCCAGGTGACCCAGAGGAACGCTACCATGTCAACACTGGTGACGGCTTGCTTGCGTGCGTGCGTACGTATATGTGTGTGTGTGTGTGTGTGTGTGTGTGTGTGTGTGTGTGTGTGTGTGCATGTACAGGTGCGTCTCAGTCTATGTGTGTGTGATACTGCTGCTGCTGTGAATGTGTGGGCACACGTCCCTGCAACAAGAAATCGATGAACCCCGGGGTTAATAGTGAGGAGGAACTGGCTCACCAGCTCTACTAACAAACAACAGACTGTTAGCATAACCTCAGTCCGCCTTGTTCCCCACGGAAATCCACCGGCATTGATTATAAGCCTCCCACTGCAGTTCAGTGGAGTCTCAGCAGCTTATCGCTCAGCTATATGAAGCCCCTGTCACCCTGCCTCTCCAACACAGGCCATTGAGGAGTTAACCCTCTGAAATCTGAATAAACCCGGTGACAGAGGGACAAAGACACAACGCGGATTAGACTGAAATCCAATTTAAAGTCTTTCTGGAGGCAGGGCGGCATTGTGGGCTGAGCATTGTCCTTCAGTTTAGAGGACCACCCCCCCCTCCCGTGATGGCTCATTAATGTGGTGCTTTTGCTCTAGACTTGTCAGAGAACACTTGTCAGTCAAACAGTGAAGGCGATTTATATTTTTGAAATTTGTTTTTGTTTCCAAGTTAAGCTCGTTTAGCAGCTGATTAGAACAGGACCGTATTTGTTACATGTTATGTACAACTTTTCGTTGGTGTTCTGACAAACAGTGCATGAGAACAGCATGTTCAGTTAAATGTACCGTAAAACTAAAACAACTAAAACACACACACTGTAGAGTCCCAAATGTTCGGCGGGTTTTTCACTGTAGGCAGCTTCTTCCTTTTACATTACATGGTATTTTAAAGAGTGTAGTTTCTCAAAATTCTCAATTCAAGGCTTTAACAATAAAGAAATACTTCAACATTTTGGGAGATATGCTTGCTTATAACAAATGTATGTTTTGAGCTTTAAAGGTGCTTATAGGTGCATTTTGTTTTAGCTTTTAACAGAGTCCGGCTCGCTGTTTTTTCTTTATGCTAAGCTATGCTAACTGGCTGTATAGCTTCATGAGAGTTGTATTGACCTCATCTAACTCTCGGAGAGAAAGAGAAGATTTTCCCAAATGACACAGCAAAGACCTTACGTAGAATTTAGCATTAGCTGCGCTGTGATATTAACATGGGGCGCAGTCAGCAGTGCAAAGCAACATTTTCACATAAATGTGTCGAGCGATCGCCGGACGGTGGATAAAGCAGCGTGTGTGGGTTGAGTTGTGGGAGGCCTGCTTGAGCACAGACAGTGACAGCACACAGAGGACTGACGTAACATGTAATTAGAGCTCGCTGTTCTGGAGCCAGTGAAGTGAAATGTAGTTCAGGAGTGGTGTACAGTCTGAAAGAGAATGTACGTTGTTTTTTTTTAAGAGCTACTGAAAAAAGACTTCTGTCAGTCTCTGTAATTATTGTTTATTTCACTTTTAACTTGTCGTCACCAGTTTTGCAAAAAACACATTTTGTGAAAACAAACAAGTTGTTTTCTCTGCTAGCAAAGACTTTGAACAAAATGAATTAAGTCACGCTCCCACAGAACATGTTGGCGGGCAAATTCAGAAAAGAATGCATGTGTACGATTGCTACAATGAATTAATTTCATCACGAAAACGAAGCTTTGCTAAATTGAATCACTATTGAGTAACTGTTGATTTAACTTCCAATAGTAATTTTTTAGCAAAATCCTAAACTAACCTTCGTGTTTTTGTACAAACATCCCTGTTTTTTTTTCTCCGGTAGCCATGATAGCCTTGTTTCTCTGTGGTAATCCATGTTGCATATATTCCTTTTGCTCGACTCTGAAGACTCTGAAGACGAAAAAAAAACAAGTGTTATATAAAAACGGGCTTATCTTGGTCTGCCAGCTTAGTTCCCTGTAAGCCTCCAAGCATGGAGAATAAGAAGAGAGAAGTGGATCGCTGAGGATTCTCTCCTGGTCTCTCTCTCTCGGCCTCGCTGACAGCCGGAATAAAGTCTTAAAGCCACGGCGACACTCGTCATTCCAACGCGATTTCTGCCGATTTAGCCGCAACCATTTGATGTTGTGCGAACGCGTCGATGCATGTCCACGCCACGTCTGTCAGCGTGTGATATGAGCTCAGCTCGTAGTAGCAGGCTTCCATCGGTGCGTTTTTTAATGCTAAACATAAGGAGCAATTTAGAAATTGTGAATGGAAATATTTTCCAATTTGCTTCCAAGTGTTCAGAAAAAATGTTCTTGATAATGTCTTTCTTTGTGTCCTAAATGTTTACATTGACTTTTGTTTTAGTTTGTTCTCAGGCATTCAATATGGTTGACATTAAAGAATAATAATGTCCAATACATTTTTTTTTCCCGAGAGTACCTGTTAATGCTACTGGCAAAACTGAATTATTTTCTTTTCTGGTGTTTCTTTTATAGCCCAACGATTTTAAATATGAGGAAATTGTGTTTTTTGGTTCACACAAACAGACAATCCTGATATGGATTCCTGAGATGTTTTTGACTTGTTTTACATTTATATATTTTTGTTACTGAGTGGGACACTTGACAGTTGAAAAATGAACTTGTCAGTGTCTCTTGTGGACAAACTTGGTGTCGCCGTTTCAGCTCTAGCAGCAGCACGCTTAAGCCAACATGTCTTACCGAAGAAAGAAAAAAGGAAGTGGAAAGTGGAGGAATGGAAATAACATTTAAGCAGATTTCTTTCGGTGATTGTTCCTTTAACAAGAATCATTAACCCTCATTGCTTTCTCTCACGTTCTCACTCGCTCCAGGTGCCTGTCCTGCGTCAACGGGAACTTCCCCTGCCACTGGTGCAAATATCGCCACATGTGCACGCAGGACGCCAGCGACTGCTCCTTCCAGGAGGGACGAGTCAACACCTCGGAGGTGAGGGTGCACGCAAACACACACGAGCATGGACGTGCGCGCACAAACAGTCCACACCCAGAGACTAAGAAGCGCCGACATACGAAGCAACACACCAAGCAAAACACGTTTACCTTTTCGAGTGATTAAAGCATGTATGCACGCACGCATACACACAAGCACGGAACAGTGCCAAGGGTGCAGCTGGGACCTGCGCACCATCTGAGTGTGTGTGTGTGAGAGAGAATGAGTGCTGCTGTGAGTGGCCCAGCAGCATCTGTTGTACTCCAAGCAGCTCTGGATTTATTCGCTTATAAACAGGTCGGGGTGAATGAGTATGCAAATGTAAGCGCACGCCACCGTCCCCAATGTTTCATCTGCACAAAAAAAACCCTCATCTGTCCAGGAGTCGAGTCAATTCCGATTCTCACCGTCTCTCACGCAAACGCAGAAACTCCCGCCGACAAACACAAGTGAACTTCTGTGTCGTCAGGAAGTCACACTTAATTAAACAGCTGACTCCCTTCCCCTCAGCTTTGCCTCGATTCCAGGCAGAATAAACTCAAACTCAAGCTGTCACAAGTTCTCCCTCTCTGTCTCCTTCTGGGTAGGGAGGCGTGCATATGCATACGTTTATATGTAGATCTATGTGTTGTGGATGGATAATTTGGCATATAAAAAGACATATATATTATTCAATACAATAACATATGACCATTGCCTTTAAGGGTCCATTCACCACCTTTTTATGTGGATGTCCAATCAGTGTTAGTAAACGTAGTCCACTGACCCAATACATTCCTCAGATCGTGCAATATTGACAGAGACAGCTGAGTTCTGTTGGTCGCAGTGTCTAGAAATGGCTACATTTAAAATGCCTACATTTCTAGGCAGGGCCTACATGTTCCAGGGTGCATTGCGCCCGAGCTTCCGACGCCTTGAGGGTCCCCTTCAGCCATATCCTCTTACGCGGCCAATGCAGCCTCGGCCTCTCTCCTCTACATTGCTTCGGCCGTATACTCTGCCTCAAATAAATACAAATGTATCCTCGTCCATAACATCCTCTGCGCTCATATTGTGGGACGCCATTTTATTTGTCAGAAACGTAGCTAGTTTGCAATGCAAGCAGAGAGCCAGTAATTCTTCCCCGCATCCGACTCCGTCACTGTCACGTCCAAGACATCGCTTGTATTCACGTGTATGATGGGTATCTATCAAATATGACATGGGAGTGAGGTAAATGTATTGTGATGTCTGTGAAAGCGTACTAATCGGGCAGCAATCTCAGGGCATTGTGTGTGTGTGTGTGTGTGTGTGTGAGAGAGGCTAACATCTATCCTCATCTTGTTTGGAGAACCACACCAATTCAGCCTTTTTTGTTATTTCCTATTTTGCCTTCTGATGTACTCTGTGTTTTTTGGTGCAGGCATCGCCATGGTTACCAAGACATTATAAATGTCAGGGGGGGGGGTCGTTTTGCTGAATTTTGATCGACACACACACACACACACTCACACGTATACCAGTGCCATCACCACATCCTAACAGACTATTGTTCTTAACACAGTGAGAGTGCAGAGGCTCTCGTGACGGATGCTCGTGTGTGTGTGGTGTTTCTCTCCGTCATGGCATAGGTATGACATTGTGAAGCAATGCATATGCGCTCTTGAGCCAACAGCGGTAGTTTTGTCATCACACATTTATCTCCTCATAGCCTCGGTTTTGTTCCAATTTGCCAGTTCGTAGCCCCTGCCGAAAGCAATATCGCCCATCTCCGCCGCCTGAAAAAGTTCCCCCTGTGTCATTAGCAGTAGGTTGCCACAGTGATTGAATTCACACTAGACTGGTTATCTTCCCAGAGGCATTTGTCATATTTCTTCACTTCATATCTGATACAAAGCATCTGTGAATTCGTGTCACATCACAAAAAAATACTTTTTTTTTTCTTCTTCATCCTGTGTGTAAACTAAAGAAAATCGTTAATGCATGGTTGTATTTCCCCCCCCCCCTCTTGAAGTGAATTTAATCCTTTGATGTCACTTCCTGGATATGTAAATATGTGTATAAATCAGCTGTGTTGTGACAGCGGATAAACAGAGAGGCACATTAGGGGCGACCAGGCAGAAAATTGCCAGACTCGGAGAAACACTTGAGAAGGCCATGAACGGAAATGTGTATGAACTCGAACAAAAGACAGAAACAAACACCGGGACAAACAAACACGGAGACAAACAAATTTGCTCCGCTCCGACGAATCCCAGCGTTGGGCTGGTGGAGCCAACTGGGCCGATGCACGGCCCGCGGGTTGGTTCAAATGGCTTCATCCAGATTCAGGGAAATGGGAAAAATACGACAATAATAAAAAAGCAACAGAAATAGTAATAGAAAAAGAAAAGAGGTTTGTTTGCATTTATTTTTCTGTCTACAAGCCTGCATGCTCATTCATTCGCTGATTGCCGTTCGCGTGCTTGTTAATTAAGTTCGTTCATGTCCCACAAAATGAGTTATTGCCATACGTGACTGACAGCAGAGACCCAACATGGCTGCCAAGTAACAACCCCAGATGGGGGCTTTGACCGGAAGTGACTGCTACAACTTCATTAGTCCTCACCTGAGCTGCCCCCCCCCCCATTTCTCTGAGACTACTGAATTAGCACAGTGGAAGTCCTGATGCTGAGGAGCTGCAGTTTCATCCGGCGAAACCCGCCCGCGTGACACGCGACTGGTAGATTACTTTGTGACGTGAATGATGTATTCCCACCGTGTCCTGTGCGAGTGTTTGTTTCACTCTGATGTATTCATCGAGACTTGAGTGAAGTCACCCGAGTCCATCAGAAGACGTGCACATTACGAGCCCGCGCTTGTTCCGCATCTGCCGTTCTGAAACAGTTTATTTAACTATCGAGGCACTGACCTTTTCAATATGTGAAGCTACAACTCATCAGCTCTGACTCAGTGCGATCTTGTTCTTTTTTCTCTGCTCCCTTACCTAATTTCCTTCTTTCCTTACCTCCTTTTCTCCTCTTCTCAGTCCTCCTCCCTTTCCTTCCCTCTTTTTCCCCCATTCATCCCTTATCTCGTGTTCCTCCCCTTCCTCCTCTTTTCCCCCCCCCCCCCCCTTTTCCCAGAAGCCTGACCTCCTTACGCTCAGTGCAGTACAGTAGGTCCATGATGCATTGCTGCTGCACAGGGGATTGAACCGGCGGCTTTGCAGCCTAGCCTCATTGATAATCATTAGCAGGCTACGTTGGGCTCCGGATGAACAGAAGGTGAATATAGATATGGGGGATCAGTGTTAGCCTTTCGTGCCGCTAATTAGCGGATGAATCACCATGATGGGTGAGTTGCTTAGATAGCCGTATCCTTTCTGTCAAGTCACCGCGCTGCTGCAGGAATGCACGTGTGCTCCCGAGGTATCGCCGCTCAAAGCGCGCCAAGCGCACCTTCGCCAGCCAGCCGTCTCATGTCTGATCCCTAACCCAGCGAGCTCCCTCCTCTTGTTCGCCCACTCCCTCATTCCTTCAACAAGTCAATTAGCCGGAGCCTGACAACCCTCTCTGTTTGTCTCTCAGCTAAGGGTGTCACAGTTACATCTGTCTTTCCGTTGCCGCCGGATCACAGGCTGCTACACGGCTCCGAGTTGCCCGGCTCCGAGGCTCCGGGGCCGGGGCTGGCAAGGAACAAGCTTCCCTTCTCCCTCTGGGTCTCTCTGGCTGAGGGGGGGGGGGGGGGGGGGGCAGGGCTGCCTGCCACTGATCGACACAGCTGTGTATGTGAGTTTGTGTGTGTGTGTGTGTTAATTATTCAAAGTGTATTAAAGCTTAAAGATGCATCTCCAGATGCCTCTCTGATCGCTGGCGTGTTTAATGGAGAGAGACAGATGAGATGAGAAGGGAGAGGTGGGAGCATCCCCAGTAAAACACAAGGGGAGGAGTGTGGCAGTGGCCTACTTGTTAGGAGGAGAAGCAAGCTCGCTAATACAACCAGGGGCCTCATTTATGAAACTACAGCATGTGCACACTGCACTTAAAAGAAAAGATAAAATGCCGTCTGCGATCAATAGTCCACTTTCTATTATGCGGGTTTCGCATCAACACATTTTTTTAGCCAGACTGTAATTTTGCGCACTGGTCTCACTTCTGACCCTTTCACATCCACAGTTGCCTCTGAAAGTTGCTTCAGAATAACCCGAAAGCTTAAGTTTAATAAACAGAAATGAAGAGATCCCTGGCTTGATGTGTTATTAACTGTTTTCTCGCTCCGGAGCAAGGCCAGAGGTCACCATGCAATCCCTCTAATTAAGCATGCGTCTGGGAGCTCATTTTTAATTGTCTCATTATTCTAGAAAGGCGGCAGATCGGACTGCGCATTTGTCCAAATGGCCAATTTGTCAACCAGGTTCACATTGATTGAACGTGTTTTTTTTTTCTTTCAGTTGGCGTACTTAAATGAGACTTGGGAGGGGAAATATTTTTTTAAAGTGTGACAGTAGAGATGATGGGGGAGACAGGAGAACGGAGGAAGACGACTGATGAAGGAAAAGGGAGGAAGATGAAGGCCGATAAGAATAAGAGAAAGACATCAGAGTTAGATGGAGCGACATTACCAGAAGGAGAGGGAGGGAGGGGAGAGCGAGCGAGTGGATGAAAAAAGGAGTGGGAGGAGGACGCGGGAGATGTTTAACCATTCAGGAGATGAAAGGATACTTGAGGGGTCGTGACACTGCCCGTGCCTCGTGTCTACTCAGCGATTCCATGTCATTTGGTTCGCGCTATCTGCCCTACTTTCCGTCCTCGCTGGAAGCTCGGCAGCTGTTTCATTGCGCGGTGTTTGTCTTAGCGTTGCAGAAATTACTTTTGTCTGCGGAGCATGAATAGGAAATATTCAAATGTCACCGATGGTTAAGTCACAGAGGATCCTGAGTCCCGTTTCATTCATACATCCTCGTTCATTGCCTTATTCCTGCTTCACATACACAGCAGGGTAGATTTCACGTTTTGTGAGAACTCTCCACCACGACTTGCATCTCTGGCGTGTTTCTCAGTCCTAATGATGCGTTGTTTCTTGCCCGACCCCACTTCTCCCTCGCGCTAAAGGCTTAATAAACTTCACTCCACCGTTCCCCCCCGAAGGCACACGAGTAATCATATGTGGGAAATTAGTTTTGAAAGAGTTTTGATGGTGCTCTCTGTCTCAGTGGATACATTAAATGGCCATCAGACTGTTGAATGGTGCACTGAGGCAGAGGGGCGGGGGAATTCACTCGGGTATCACTGCTCTTCACTGCATTGCTCTACGCTAACAGGCTGGAATAACCCTTATTTTAACCCTAAATGCGTTCATTAAAGACCAAATGTGTCGGAAAAAGGTTTGGTGGGGTTGGCCAAATTGCCTGCACGTTTTTTTTTACTCCATAGATATGTCACATGCACTGCTCAGCCTGGTCTTTTTTAGAATCCATCAATACTAAATTGCTGAGACACCCTTTGAATATTAATGATGGTTTAGTCCTGCTGGCACCAGTTGATTCTACCTGTATAGAATCACATTAATGCAGTTCTGACCTTGATACTGAAGGTTCAAATACATGCTTCTATATGACAAACACATCATTATCATATGATGTGTTCCACGATGTAAAAGCTGTTGAAACATTGTAGCGTTGTTATACATTGTTTCATTTTAACCATGCTTATATAACGCTGGGTCTTGTTTGGTTCTTGGTTTCAATATGATGTCACTTGACTTCCGGCGTTTCGGATAAAAAGATTTTGCCAAGAACTTTGCCAAAATACAATTGTAAAGAAATGGCAAAGCAGTGACCTAAACCTGAAAATGTCTGGTGTAAAGACCCCACACAGCGGTTGGGGTTTGATAACGCAATGCCACGGACTGAGTTCAATCTAAATTCAAAGCGTATTCAGGTTCGATACCTGGCCGGAAAGATCAAACATGTCTAAAAGGAAACCCTTTGAACACAGTCTTGGTTTTTGGAGAGGTAATCACACCCGAGGGCACTCCAGTTCAACCAGTTCAAAGCATAGTAATTGTGACTGCATCATTCAGGCAACATTTGATCGGATAGGTCGAAGGATAGATGGTGTTGTGTGCTGCGCAGCTTGCAAAGCTTTGAAGGAGATTCGTGATTCCGGGCTATGTGAATCAAAACGACTGACTTGTCCAGGTTGAGTCAGTTTTTAGTGCATGATTCATACGATACAGTTGAAGACAGGGAGCACGACCGTTGTCCCGCTCTCCACGGAAGCCTGTTTTGCTCCCTGAATCTTTGTTCAAGTGCAGAAAGTGAAAGGTACCAGCAGCCGTTTCTTAGATTCCCCGCGTTCGTCGCCATAGTTCCATTTTCTACCGTGTTCTCGGTTTGTCTTTGTGGTTTTGTAAAGACGAGCAGCAGTGTGAATTCCTTTGAGTTCCTGACAGTATCGCGCCCCATGAGACGCAAAGAAAAAGAGCGATGAGCCGCTTTGATTTAAAATGATGAGGATAAAACAATCGAGTTTCACTCAAGTTTTCAAAAGTAGGTAAAATTGTTGTGTGACTTCCGATCGAGCTGTAATGAAGTCAAGGCGTTGTTTATGCCTCATGCATTTATTTAAGTGTCAGAATCTCAAGTTCATAACAGCGTGAACTCTCCATCTGCGTTTTATCTTTGCCGCATCTTCCGCCTGGCTCCGTATCCCCCGTAGTAACCGGCTGAGAGGAGTGGGTGGACAAAGGCTTCTAACACAGTTCAAAGTGTCTTTTATTGAACAGAAGAGCTCCTAGTGTGCTGCGATGGGGGGTTTGCCTGCCTGCCCTCCTTCCACCTGAGACTCCGACGGAGGAACTCGGGTCATTTGTGCAAAATAGATGAAACGACGTTCTCCCGTTGCCATGGAGCACAGGGGGGGGGGGGGGGGTGAGTCACGAATCCAGAATAAAACATGAAACGGGTCTCGCAGAGAGAAGCGATCGCTTTCAAAAGTTTTCTCGGCCCCAGTGAATTTGCATGCTAGATGTTGCGACGTCTTTTGTTGTGAAGTCGGCTTCGTTGTGTCTTGCTTGAACTTTTCCGACCTAGGACCTTTGGGACCAAGAAGCTCATTATTTTGTCCTCAGATTAATGGAGGAAATAAGCCCAAATACATGGAGGCAGATAACGGGTAAGTCGGTGCATTTATCATGGGCTTTTTTTTCTACCGACCTTGAAAGGTTGGCTGATTCTGAGGTGGGTCACAGAAAGCTCCTATTATTCACTGGGTCATGGTCTAAACTGGGTTGCGAGCCTGTTTTTGGGTTCCCACGTGACAAGGAGCACTGTGTCATTTTCCCGCCTCGCAAGATGAAACTAAATCCATCAAGTTTTGATCCTGCGGGCTTGAAAGAAACACAAAGAAATTAAAAGAGAACACGGGACTGAAGCCATGCTGAAGAGCTTCTCGTTATCTGTACTGTATCTTCTGTGTCACCCTCGGAAATACACACACTCACAAGGCTCCTATCGATCCACCAGCTGATGCATATCAGCTACATCCTCCTCTTTGACCATCCAGACCAGATAGCATCCAGATAGACACACAATCACACTTGGTCATCAGAGATACCGCGCGGGGCAATGCTATTCTAATGGAGCAGTGGAGGTCCTTTCCCATTAGGCACGCTATCTTTTCCGTTGTTTGATCGCTTACTAGGCGCACTTTGCTCAAATAGTATTATAAAATGTATTATTATCTGCATTTTGGTGGTAGGTGATTGGGCTTTGTCAAAGCTCTGATATTGGTCCAGGACCTTTGCGCAGTTTTCGGACACATCTGGCAACCCGCTGACACAGACAGACACAGTTAGCGACTGGCTGGTGAACAAAGTGAAGTATTCAGCAGCTAAAGAGACAGATGTGTCCCTCAGGAGTCGACACAGACCACAAAAACTCGACAGTTGGCCATCAATTTAACAGTGTGATGATATGTCCTTCTTCACAACTTGTTTTCATTGCCCCCATGCGGCCAACAAAATGAGCTATCGCAGGTTCAAAGACGACACGAGCCCTAGAAAGTCAACCGCGGCGCAGCAGGATTCCTTTCTCGGAGCTGCTCGGCGGCAGCGTGCACAGCGCTGTTCTACCCTCCTGGCTCTTTGACAGTAAAGCCAAGTTCACGGCACACGACTTCCAAAGCCATCAGAGCGCTGTTCTGTTCACGCCACACAACTTGCTGACTCCTAATCTTGAGTCTTGAAGTCACCCGGAGAAATCCCCGACATAATTCCCTGCTCGTTTTCATGCAAAACAAAATGTCTGAAGCGTTTAATTGATAAAAATCACAGAAATCGGATTCCAGATCCCCCGATATTTAATCATTATCTGTCCAAGAGAACCTTTAATTCAATTAGCCTTGGTCATAGGGCTGAAGAGGGCCGACAGGTCCTACAGCGCCACTCATGTTCCTACTAAACCAGTCGGCGAGCCGTACACAATCCACATATCAGACATTATCATTCTGCAGCAGCAAGGCCCACAAGAGTATCGTAGCATAACCCGGCTTGCCGTGCTGATGGATATCAGTTTTGTGTCTGGCCTTCTTTTGACCTCTCCTCTTTAGGCTTTTTTTATTTATTTTTTCTCCCCACAAAGAGCTCTGCAGCATTCAGTGCATAGGGAGGGTGTCTTATTGTACAGCATGGGCTCCGGGTATTGCAGAAATAGCTGGAGTTCATGATGCATCGGTTGATAAAGCTCCCTCCGCTTTGACCCGCCTTGTTGTTGTTTTTTATACGGGGTTATACGAGACAGACAGGGAGAGATAAAGAAAAGAGTCGTTAATGCGGAGGGAGATAAATACTCTCGGATGGAAAGACGTGTCTGAATGGGCGGAAAATGTTTGAGGAGATCCATATAGATACAGCCTTATGGCCTGTCTGTGTGGTGATTGATGGAGGGATCTACTGGGATTACCTGCATGACCCACTGCCCGTTATTGTGGTGTTCTCTCCTGTGTGTGTGTCTGTGTTACTCTCTGTTAGATTTATTCTCTAAGGGCGTAACTATATTAGCGTCTAGAACCAAGACATTGCTCAACAGATGACTCTTCCTCTGTCTCTCCTGGGAGATGTGGTCATCATATCAGGTCATTTTCTTTCTTCCTCTGTGTGTGTGTGTGTGTGTGTGTGCGTGTGTGT
This sequence comes from Pholis gunnellus, assembly GCF_910591455.1. NCBI lineage: Eukaryota > Metazoa > Chordata > Actinopteri > Perciformes > Pholidae > Pholis > Pholis gunnellus. Next base: position 21,048,445 of record NC_136536.1, on the reverse strand, counting down.
GTGCGCGCGCGCGTGTGTGTGTGTGTAACAGCGCTGGTCGGTGAGGGTCTTTCCCCCTCCGTTCTGAAATGGTTCATTGGACTGTAACGCTAATCCACGGGGACCCTCTACACTGCGGTGGCACTCGCACACATAGACAAACACACACGGGCTCCCTCATCCATCATACTCGGAGTCTGTCAGCGCCACAGCGAGTCGGCCTCATGGGTGACGGCCGGCAGCCAATCGGGGGCCCTCGCCTCGTCTCTGACATCACCGTAGTAGTGATGTCTCCATCCTGATAGAAAGTAATTAGAAGCGAGGGGGAGAGGAAAGTAAACGGATAATACGGTGATATGACGTTTTCATCTCTAACATACATGGTCGTTTTTTATTGCCAAAGCACCAGGACAATTCCAGTTCCTGAACATTACTCTCCCAACTCCACATATCATCTCGCCAGCCTGCCGTTTGTCCGTGTACATCATGTTCCAGCAGCCGGCGAAGAGCGGTGAATTGTGAGGGAAAGTGAGGCTGAGGGGGAGAGGAAAAGTGAATATGAAAATGCAGTAGAGCGTCCCATAGCCGCGGGCATCATCCCAGCTAAATAAACAGCAGAGCAGGTAGAAGGGCAGAGGGAGGGAGGGAGGATCAGATGAAAGAGGTGAGGGAGAGAGCGTTGAAGAGCGGACGAGAGGTATCTGTGGTTGAGTTGTAGGAAATGAACATGACCTCGGATACAACTGTTCCATCTAAAACCTTGTGCTTTTCATTGTACGGCAGTTTAAAGATTGACATCAGCCGAAGGTGACAAGATCCAACATCAGTGAGTGTCCATATCCCCAACCCTGCACTTCCGTAAAGTAATGAAAAGCTACATGTCGCACCTGCTTTAGACCGAACGGTTATTAGAGGGGAAAACTCACTTTACTGATTTGAATCTAAAGCTAAGCATTGCTGTTCAAATGTCTGTGTCAGAAATCAGCCCCTATTTACTGGACAGGTCTCTACATAAACTGTCCGAACGCATGCAGAATAGCACCCTCACAAATTCTACAATGGGGAAAAAAAGAAGAAAAAAAAAGTGGGAAAGAGTTGAATTCGTCACACAAAGCTAATACAAGTGTCATTGTAAAGCACACACCGTTGTTCCACCGTTCTTCCATTGAGAATCTCTCCATCTCTGTGTATGACATGCTGTACGCCTTTATTCACAGCAGGCCATTTTTACGAGAGCAGGTGAAGCGAATGCTGGAAACAATGGCTCCGTCCCATTTAACCGTTCCAATAAGCCATGCGCACGAGCCTGCATGTCCAATAGCTGGACCAGATGCATCATTGTTGTTATTGATTACAGCTGTGCCTCTCCTGCTACAGGGTAACCTGTGAAAAGAGATGCTCTCGAGATCTCAGTGTGCATAGTGGAATTTCCATTCCTCCAATGTGATCAAACTATAGTCACAAATCATAACAACAGGCATATAGTGTACATTTCTTTTCCAGTTTTCTTGTTCACAATGGCCACCATATAAATTGGGAATATTTCAATCAGCTCCAAAGAAAATAGTATCCCAGGGGCTCCGACACTGACCTGGAGATTTTACGATGGGAGTACGGCAGACGGACTCCTTACCTTCCCACCTTTGATCACAGTGTCTGTGTGTTTGGCCCCAAGGCTACTGTAAAACATTCCACAGGCTGAGGCTGCACTAGCTCACCGCACAGAGCCAGAGGGCAAGATTTAGCTTCGGCTCGGTGTGTGCGTAGCAGTCGGTGTGTGAGGATAGCCGCGCATGTCTTTGGTTTGTGTGTGTGTGTGTGTGCATATGCTGTGCATTTCAGAGCGAGATGTAACATAGTTTGTGTGTGTGTGTCTGTATTGCTCGTCTGGGAAATATTTAGTATATACGTATATATATATATATATCCCAACATGGGAGACATTATATATGTATACATATATAATGTCTCCCATGTTGCAGAGCTCCGTCCCTGCCTCGCTCTGTTGGGAACTTGACCTCCTCGACTCTCATCCCCCACTTTAATAAACACGTGTATGGCTCCCAAGACCTCGCCTCATCTCCTCCCCTCCTTCCCTCTCGCTTCACCTCTCCGCACCCTTCTTCTTTTATCCGTGTTTATCTCTGCTCGTCCCCGACTTGCACCGCAGTAAATTTATATCTCAACGAGGCATTTGTGTAGATGGTGTGTGCCGGCAGCAGCTGCTGGGGAAACTTCCAGCGGTCAGAACTGGTTAACTCTCATCCCCGGATAAAATAAAAGGTAAAAAAAAAAACAATGAGAGAGGAAGAGATAAAGAGAATGTTAAAAAAAGATCAAGTGAGTGCAAGAAAGAAAGAGGAGAGGAGCGAAAGCGAAGGGATTAGAGGAATCCCCTAGGTAAAAGAGATTGTTGTGTCTCATTGTGTAGAACTGAGCCGCTATCTGATGCAGACTCGGCTCTGACACCTGTCACCACTCCTAATGAAACAGCTCCCACAATCCTCTGCTCCCGTATCTTTTGTCTACTCCCTCCCTCCCTCTGCGTGCATGCGCGTGTGTCCCACTCGTTTCCCTTTATGTGTTTGCGCAAGTCTTTGTACTGTGTATATATACACATATATATATATATATATATATATGTATATATACATATACATGTAGGCCCGATGTAAGGAATGCCTTTGTATGTGTTGTGTGTTATCGTGTTCCTCAGAGGAATGTGACGCTGTGCTTTTTATCCCGACACTGATGCATCAGTAATAAGGAACAGACCTTAGGAGAGAGAGAGAGAAAGAGAGAGAGAGAGAGAGAGAGAGAGAGAGAGGGTGAGCCAGACAGGATTGCTATGCCACAATTGGAGCAGAGGCTTGAACCCAGTCTCTCCAACATTAACAACGATGAGCTACTAGCTACTTCATCGAGTATCTCTTTGCACACACACACACACACACACACACACACACACACACACACACACACACACACACACACACACACACGCTTTCCCTTTTCTTTCCTGGGCTTCTTTAGTCCTGTTTTCCATTTTATTAGAGGCTAGAAGCAGTTCATTAGCAGCCTGTCGCCATCTGTGAATACTTTAAACTTTAACAGTCAGCCTCACTAATTGACAATCTGCTTCACTGGGCTTCACTGGCATTGATTTGATCTCTTCTCTGTCTCTCTTCTCCTCAGTTCTTTCCTCCTCCTCCTCCTCCTGCTCTTACACAGCCACATTCACATCATGTAAAAATATGAGCTGCCAACTGGGGGAAAACCTGTTCATCCCGGCCTCCTACTGATCATTACAAGTAGCAGCGTTCACATTACCCAACAGTGGTCATAAAGTGGACTGAGAAAGTTGGCAGACATCGACTTAAAAAAGAAAAAAGCCAATCAATATTTGTTGTATTTAGTTTATGGGTAGTTTTAAAGGTGTATAAATATTTTCCACACTTTTTGGCCACTTGGGGGCACCAGAAGAAATCAAAAACGTTGACATATCACCTAATTATCGCCTCTCCTCGTTTGGGGACCGGCTAGCATATCGAGGTTTTGCTGAAAGCATCAAACTGCTGCAGCTGTAGAGATTAGGCTGACGAGGTGGAAACCACAACCATGAGCTAAAAGATATCAAAACCTCTGTACAGCCTTGCATTAATTGGGTCATTTGACCCATTGTTAATCAGTATTAATATTGCAGCAAACACCTATCTGCTATGTAAAGATATAGTGGAGTGACGTCTACCTCCCTCTCTGTGTGTTGTGTTGTATGAGCTTCACTGTGCTGTGTTTACACAACCGGACAGGCCGTGTGTGCATTTTAGTACATGTGAGTCTGCTGTGCCCAACTGGCCAGCTAATGGCCGCCGCTCTGCATTGCGCTCATACGGCGGTTCGTGCTGATAAAGCCCTCAGGTACTGTTTGCACTGTTGGCACAGTTAGCTGCTAGCCACTGGCTCAGCCGTCTACATGTTGAGAGCCATGTGGATTCAATTGCTATGCTCTGAATTCTGTTGTCATTATTAATTACATAACAGGATGATTTTCAGATTCTTTTTAAGAATGAACGACTCGTTAGTAAATGACTTCCCCACTTTATCCTGTTGTTTTCATTTTATCAAGTTTTTGTCCAAATATATTGAATTATAGAGAAAAAACACTGTTTAAAATCCCAGTGCGTTTGATTTGTCCACCTTTCACCTCCCCATGTGGCGTCAATGCTACCTGTCTGTGTCGGTGTGCAGAGGTGTGTCTCCTGGTGCCATTATGTCCAAACCTCTCTCTCTCTCTCTCTCTCTCTCTCTCTCGCCCCCCTCCACGTCTCCTCTGCCGTTCCCAGGCCCAATCTGCAAGTCATTACCGATGCTCCATTAGACAGCACCTCTGCACAGAGCAAACTCATATTGAGATCACCCTGCAGATCATGAGGGCTGCTGCTGCGGCTTGACTTTAGGTATTCACTCCTGATTAAATAGAATGCAGTTCCCACTGATTTATCATTGCAGATATAAACGTTTGCTATCCTAATAGGAGAATTATAGTCCGCTTAATGGCGCTTAAAGTGGAAAACGTCTTCATTTATATATTCTAGTTCGGTATGTATGATTGTTTAGAGCATCTCCAGAGGAATACCAAACACACATTAGTGGATACGACTTGTTAAGTGGTAATTACAGCCTCTATGATATTGCAAAGGCTTTTTGATCCACTTTCACCGTAGAAAATGTCTTAACTAGTCACCGCCTTTTAGTCAGACTTAATATACATTAACAAATAATAAGTTTTGTAACTTGAAACAATGAATAAAATGGCAAATTACTGACATTTAAATCTCTTGAAACAAGTATTTGTTCTTTCTTTTGGAAAGTTAATATGGGTGGATACATACATGTACATTTAACATCTGGAGGTAGATATTGTAGTATCAATGCCACACACAAACATATTACAATTACATCTAGTTTATTGACCCAGTTGAAAATCCGAATACATATTAATCCGAGAGCACGAGCAGCGACAACTCCATCTGACAACTTCCAACTTGTGTTTGACTTCGGGCTGGGAAAAACCCTCAGAGATTTCAATTACGTCCCTTCAATTAATACGGTGCGAAGCTACCGTTTCTCGCCAAAGTTTTATTGATTGAGGAGCAGCAGGAAGCCGCTGAATGGAAGCGCTGACCCCTCACTCATCTCCCTCTCTAATCCGCTAGACTGTAGCTGTTTCACAGTGCGGCGTGGTACGAATTAACACCGTCCGTGTTCCTCAAAGACGCCGCCTCAGGCTCTCATTTTTGTCCACGCAGAAAGAATTACAATGTCCTTTAGTGCATTCATTTAGGCAGCGACAAAAAAAACCATATTTAATATCCATAACAGCCTCAATAATGCTGGGAAGGGTTTTTATTCCAAAATGTCGTGTGCTCGTCTTTTGACTAGTAACTACTCCATTTAATATTCAGCGGTTCATAAATAGGACAAGAGTTGATCCTCAAGAGTGTTGATAATTTGGAGGTTTTAGGCTGCCTCGATCATCAAACGCGCTCCACCACGAGAACAAAAGGACGCTGGAATGCATCTAGAAGTACGTGGTTGGAAAGAAAATGATTCAAAGGTGATTGTGCACAGAATTAGTTCTGCAATGCCATTTCTAATACGCAACAAATTGTCAATTAGAATAAATAGACATTCTCTCCACTCAGACCTTCACCCCGCTTCGGTTTTCTCTTTTCCCAGACACGTCTCAATTCCTTTATTCCTATTTTTCTCATCTCCAGGAGTGCCCTCAGATCCTGCCCTCCACCCAGATCTACATGCCCGCCGGAGTCCTGAGGCCGATCACGCTGCTGGCCCAGAACCTGCCCCAGCCGCAGTCCGGACAGAGGAACTACGAGTGCATCTTCCACATCCAGGGCAGCACGCACAGCGTCCCGGCTCTGAGGTTCAACAGCACCAGCATACAGTGTCAGAAGACAACGGTAAGGCTTGAAACGAAAAGCACTTGACACATGCGAGTTTAGGTGCTGGCCGAGGGGGCTTGCTATTGGCTTTTTACCATCTCGGCTAATCCTGATCAAATGTCTCAACCACAGCAAAGTTGAATCTGTCAGCAGCAGCTCCATTCGGGACAGCCGCACCGGTCCACCCATTTGTAGGTTAGCTGCAGCGCGAGACAGAGAGACAAGCCGTGATGGACCGGTGCGGCAAAGACTTGAAACCGAGGCGCACGGCCACGGGGAGCGATGACGCCAAGCCGCTCTCTTTTCACCCCTGCCTCTTAGCCCTCCGTCAAGCTGTCACCGCTAATAGGGAGCGACCATTTCAGCAATGTTAATTTCCTCAGCTCCAATCAGGGCGTGAGGCAGAGGGAAAGGCAATTTAACGACGCCAATTATGACTTACTTAACGAGACGTATGATTAAAAGGCGAGCCGCAGCGCTCTTGCTCACGGTGATAAGTCCGACGGCAAGTCCTCGGGACTCAGCGATGATTCGCTGGTTGTGAACTCAACCCAGTCAAAGTGAAAGAATGAGTCGGCCTGATGTCGGATTGTGACACGTAAAGTAGTTCTGGGGCACATTATCGAAGTTGATTTTCCAGATCGTAATGATGGCTCCAACAGCTCTTTTGTGTTTTTGGAAAGGTCATTTGTGCATATTCAGTCAGTTGTGACTCTGTAATTGCTCCATGTAGCGAGTGTTCTTTTGAGATTTCTGACTTTTTGGGTTGCTATCAGGTTCTTGTCAGATTTGTCCTCAGTGACCTGACTACTTGAAAGCTTATTGAATACAGGGTGAGCTGCTAAAACAAACAACAAAGAAAACATAAATTGCTGCACTGCGAGTTGAACTAATTGCGCACACAATTCTTTTGGAGTTCTAGCTTTATTCACTTTCTCCATTTACCTTCAGCACGGTGAGATCCTTTCTCAGACGTCCATCACTGACATTAAAACACTTTGTGTTTCTAAAAAATATATATTGTAGATAAACCACACATCGCCTAAATACCACAGCTGTATGTTAGCTGTTTTGTTCAACCTCCGTTGCATTTTTAAGTTCTGAAAGCCTCCCGCAAACTGTATCGATACACACACATACACACACACATCCGTTCATTTCTTCATTCCCCTGTGGACTTGAATGTTTTGTAAAACCCCGGTGTTCTCTCTGCAGGAAGCAGGGAAAACAGTAAACGGGCCTCGACAACAACTTTGCAGCGGCTTATAAAGCTAGACATGGGGGGGGGGGCGTGCGAGTAGATCCATGTGGCGCTGTGAACGAGTGAGCCTCCGTCTCTCCACCCCTTCCCCATCAGGTGGGACTGTGATAGGATCCAATTAAGGGAGCTGTAGATAAAATGATGATGAATTGCAGCGCCGTGGTAGACTGACAGAAATACACACACACACACACATATGCTTGGCAAACCACTAAAACGGAAAAGAAGGAAGCAAAAAGACAAAGAAAGAGAAAGCGACAAAGAGAGGGGGTGAGGGAATTAGGAGCGACAATGCAACAAAGGGTGTGATGGAGGAAGTAGAAAGAGGGGAGAGGGAATGGGAAGAATGAAGAGAGGCAGAGGGGAGGAAGGAAAGGCTAAGCTCAGCAGGCAGACTTGGGGGGGAAACAAACAAACGAGGGAGAAAATGGAGGGAGAGAGAGAACGCGGACTGTAAAAGATGTGCATGTTTGAGAAAGTGACGCTGAAAGAAAAGAAAATCATGATCCGTGCAAAAGTGAAACTGCTGAGATTAACTAGAACCGCAGAGGGCGAAAGGACAGTTGGGACAATGGGGCCATTCTTTTCAGATATACCTATTTAGTTGCACGATGCACAAGTTAGCAACGAGGCACCCACGTTTCCACCCAACAACTGCTGCTCAAGACGCCCCTGAGCAAGGCACTTGAGAACACATACCGGTGCTTCTAAATGATGAAGCCCATGTGTGACCACGCAGCTAAAAAGAGAGCTTGAATTCTGCCAGTGTGACATTATTGTCGCAGAAAAATCTACATTGCCTGACCTACTCAGCTTCGACAAAAGATGAAGACTTGACTTGAAGTTCAGTGTGACGGATTACACGAATCGAGCAAGTTTCAAGATGGCTGTGTGAATGTTACACCAGACAGAAAAGAAGCACCCCACCAGTTTTACTCATTAAAGGTGCAATGGGGAAGAATTTCAGTTTGAAACATTCAAAAAATGAACCAACGTCATCAACAGAATGTGAAGAGGTTTGCAGCGTTGACGTTACATCAAAGACGTCCATGCATTCAGTTGCAGAGATATCTACTGAAATGAGCATGCTAGCCAGCTAGCCCCTGCCTGTCCTGCATGGTAATACCACTTATTCCGCAAGAGGGGATGGTGGGTCACTGTAGCCTCGAGACCGCCCTCAGTCCAACCAACATGAGAGGACGAAGAAGTAGAGCTGCCCCCGAGGGCTCGTCAATGATATATCCAGAGTGGCAGAAAGGAGGAAATGGTTGTGTTTTGGTTTCATCCTTGCCTCCACCAGGATTTATTTTGTTAGCGGTTAGCTTTAGCAATGAGTATTCAGCCAGCGCATTTGCGGAAGTAAACTGATGAAAGCAGAAATGCTCTTTTTTTCACAAAAATTAGTGCATTTATGCAGTTTTTTTTTAAGCACAACAAAACCTGCTAAAATAGGCTTTAGACTATATCCTCATACAACGGTTCGTATGATGTCCTACGATCAGTTACTTCTCATATTGTGTGCGTTTGCCTACGAAAGCCTGCATCACGTGTCAATTTCTGCTCGTTACATGCATACGGTCTTTTCAAAAGAAACTTCACAGGAAAGTTTCAGGCAACATAACCAACCTTAGTTTGGTTTAGGAATAGATCATCGCTGGGGTTAAAATAACTGCAGAAGTGCCGTTACTAAGGTACGCAAGTTACGTGACAAAAACATCAACATCAACTGCTCGCTTCAGACGGGGAACGAACTGCAGTCTCATGGGGGAAAGATCGCTGCTTGGTGGACAACATTTGTGGCTGAGATGACAAAAAGCCAAGAAAGGGGCGAAAACCTTTGTGTCCTCCCAGACATCTTGTTTCCAGCACTGCTGATCGTAGTTGGTGTCGATAAATTTGTCCCAGGGAGTGAATGTTGATTGTAACCTTTCCCACTAAGGGCAAAAAGCAGATGTTAATGGTTGTAAGTGGGGTTTTGGTCAAATGGGATAGGCGCTCCGAGTGAACCAAAATGGTAAAACCCAGAACAATAAGCTGAAAGATGCTAAAACGCTAACTAGCCCAGATGCAAATGTTTTCATAACCTTCCCTTTACGAGTAACTAGGTTCTTATCAATAATAATAACAGCTAAATGAAAGAGTTAACAAAGAGGATAAACACACAGGAGATCCGTCTCTGATTGAGAGCTTGTGTACTTGCTACCATTGTATTCAGTATTCTCAGTAGGGATCTGTGTGTATATGTATCACAGCTGGCTGTGACTGGGACAGTAGAGTGTAATAAATCACAGATAAAATTAGCCGGCAGTAGATGTACACTCATCCATTCCATCTTACTGTCTCTTTGTGCATTATTTAGCCCCTCGACAAACACTCAAACATTGAACTTGCACACTCAAATACACCAGGGACCCACAGTATGCATGGGCGCACACTGGGACGTTCAGAGGAGAACACACGCTGGCGCGCGCACACACACGCCGGTGGGATGCCTGCAAGCAGAGTGGCTACCTACTAGTTCGTACACGCGCACACACACACACACACACACACACATTCTCCCCAGGGGTTTGGAGGCACAACGTGAAGCAGACATATGGAGATTCTCCACATGATCTTCTTCCTAATCATGTGGAGCAGACGGAGACTGTAGCATCAGCAACAACCAGCAACCTGCTTTACATGATTTATTACGCTGACACACGTAGGCTATCAAGCACTGTGTGTGTGTGTGTGTGCGTGCATCTGTGTGTGTGCGTGTGTGTCTGCGTGTTTGTCTGTGTGTGTGTCTGCGGGTATGAACTTCCCACTGTAAGTCTGTGCTTCTGGTACCGGTTTTGAGCAGCACAGTACACTGTGGGAGGATGACGTGTTTGCGTGTTCACAGTCCACAAATTGGTCCAGACTTTGGTCAAGGCGAGACTTTTCCCAAACTTCTCAAATATTATACATATTGCAGTAATACAGTGTAACACAGGTACAGTACACACAAGCTCTTCTCCTACAAACTACGTTTGTATACCATGAATGTCTCTATGACGCCCATTTCTATAATGCATTACTTAAAAATACGTTATAATCTGCTTATAGCACTGAATAATTATATTTATCAGCACTCCGAACTATCCATAATGCTTCATAGCAATAATCTGAACACATTATAAAGTATTTTAAAGTATCATAATGATTGCTCACTGTTATTTAGCAAGGACCACAGTTTATTATAATTCCTGTTGTTGTATAACAATACAATCTTTATATAATGAATTATAATACACATGAAAAAAGCTAAACAATTTCAGTGAGTGATGAGTAATTACAAAGTATTATTATACTTGACCTTAGAAGTCAATATAAATTGCTTCATAAAGTGTTATGGTTCTTTTTATAAAGCATAATTGGATACTTATGAGTGCTCATAACTATAATCACACAGTGCTATAAGCAGATTATTTTAAGTATTAAGTGTTTTTAAAGGACAGGACTTCTGCTCTGTTGTTATCGGTGTACTATAGGCTACTACACCATACACTTCGTTAAGGCGTGGGAAAGATCCTTTTGATTCATTCTTGAAAACATCAATGCGCACTGCATGCTTCCAGTCAGCATCGACTTATTTGAACATTAAAATGAGACAACAGGCTTTCTCTAACCTAACCCAAGCACTCTGAGTTACCAAACATAACAATCAAACAAATACAATATGTCTGCGGTGAACACTTTGCAGATATGCTCAATACAAAGGTCTCCTGGTGACATCAGTAAAAAATGCAATCAGGGCAGAAAACCTTTCCTACAAACTAATCAGTGGCACACACACACACAGTGCACCAAGCGCCTCACTTGCATGCACATGCTCTATTATCATCCTATTACAGTAAATCAGTAAGAACATATAGCAGCAAAAGAGCACACACACTCGCTACAGACAGCTGAGGAAGAAAGAGAGAGACGAGCAGAGCAACTAAAGCAAAGTGAATTTAAAACAAAGTCATTTTCATGTTAAGCTAAGCGGTGGGCAGATTTCTCCAAATTTGGCACAAACGTCCACCTGGACTCAAGGATGTAAACTGCAACATGGCTGTGAGCTGAGGAAATAAACAGCAGGGCAGCAACTCTAGTTTAATTAGTTGAACATTGTTGTTTCTTCATTTCGTGCGAAAACAAATTGGCATTAAACACGTGCAAAATAGTTTGAACTGAATGGAATTGTGTGTGTGTGTGAGCAGTGTATTTTTAACACACACTCAGGTATCCTTCAACATGACTAATTACATGCGGGTGACCTGCACACACATATGTGCACCTCTCGTTTCTTCTTACCTTCTCCCCCTCCTCACCAGCCAGCTGCTCTGTTTTGTTAACATCGGCAGTTTTCAGTCCGTCAGACGCTATCTCACACACATACACACACACACACACACACACACACACACACACACGGGCCATATCTATTCATACAATCCATGGGGACACGCGATCCATGGAGACGATTCATGTTGCGAGAGAATAAACGAGTGCGGGAGCAGATAACGAATGAACCCGAGCCAGGCTGGTGTGTTACTGTAATGAGGCCAGGGACGGCTTTGTGCTCACCTTGTAGTTTTTTTACACCTCCTCCCCTCCCTCTCCTTTTTTTTTTTTGTCTCCCCGTGTCACCTCGCCTCCCTCGCCTCCCTTTGTCCCCCCCCCCCCCCCCCCCCCCCCCCCGTTGTCCCTGTACCTCTCTCCTCCCTCATCGCCTCCTCGTTTATTCTCTTCTTCCTCCCCCTGTGCTCTACTCCTTTCTCTCCCTCTTTCTGTCTCCCCTCTCTTCATCTCATTGCCTCTCCTCTCTTTCCCCTCCTCTAGTCTCCTCTCCCTCTTTCCCCAACTTTCACTCCTCTCACTTCCCACTTATCTGCTCTCTAGCTGTCCTCCACTTGCATCCACCCAACTTTTCTCTACCGTATCCTCCCCCTTTTCCCTCCTACCCTTCCCTCTACCTAACTTCCTCTTTTCCTCGCCTCTCTCTTCCCTGGGGGGGTGGGGGGCTTCACTATGAGTTGGCTCAGGTAGATTAATTACATGCAGCGACATGGAGAAGCTGGCCAGAGGCTTCAGTAATGAGTCTGATTACTCATCTCCAGCAGCTCTGGGCGCTCAGGGGAGGGAAGTCAGGACGGCAGGCCAGCAGAGAGGCCGCTCAGCAGGGGGGGAGGGGGCGACTTTTACCCACAGGGTTCCACCAATACAGAGTTTTTAACAGCAATGGTGCCACTGCTTTCTTTCAGTTCAGAGCTCTGCAAGGAGTCAGTGACATGCCGAATAGTCAATAGCTGGTCAATGAGAAAAAACATTGACCCAAGAGAGTGTTTGCACCAGAGGCTGTGTGTGTGTGTGTCTTAAATACCTGATCACATGTATGTTCATAGCTGTAATCGATCGAGGTGCAGGCCTAAAACCCAAACATCTTCACCAGCACCCCGGGAGGAACGCCTACGGAAGAAAGTCCCACGGTGGCTAAAGAGATATACCCAGGGACAAAAGAAAACATAATTAGATGCAGGAAATGTGGGGAAACATGAGCATGGATAATAAATCACACAAACAATAGACAGCAACAGTTTCTCATTAAGCCCAAAAAAGATGATTTAAGGTGTCCGGTTGCTTTCAGCCAGTGAGTCAAAGCAACAGTGAGCTGAAACTGCAAAGGATTTGTCGAATGAAGTAAATATATTTTTATGGGGTCAGACAAATAAATGCTCATTAGTTACAGTTAGATAACATGTCAGTGTATTGGTTGAACCCTATGGAGCTCCAGAGATACAGGAAGTACAGCACATCATAGTCATACTGCACTTTCACACACATGGCCAGAGAACGTCTGGAAGTAAAAATGTTAAGAAAGCGCAGTACACGTGAGAAATACGCCTTGAATCCTGTTTTAAAACAAGCTTTTTAATGTGTATGTCTTTTTAGCGATCCGTTTACTGTATTAAATGCATTTAAACGCTTTTGTTTCAGCATACCCACTTCTCAATTCAGTCTGAGTTAGTCCTCACTTGATATTCAAAAACAGATCCTTCAAAATGTCGCCATTTGGTAAAGACAGCTTCAAGTAGAGGTAATGGCTTCAGCCCTGTCCCATAATTAGATGTACTTTCATGCCACACTTCATGTTTTCTAAAGGTGACTGTCTAACCGAGACTTCCTTCCATCAAAAAAACTGCAAGCATACTTCCATTGAGAAGACGCATTGTCCGCGCTAACTGAACCCCGAAGTCGTGGCAAAGTGACGTCGGGTGCCACCCGTACTTCGAAATCTCATTAGGCAAGAATCTTCAAAATTCAGAGGTCAGACTAGAGTAATAACCGGTGCCTGACGAGACCAGTGTGATGCATTATTAAAGTGTCGGCTTAAAGAGACGCTCCCCCGATGTGGCTTTAATACTTTTTAGATGAGGTTCTAGCCAGCGACATGGCTGTAGATGTCAAGCGCGGTGGGGCCACGTTGTAATATCCCAATGTTTGAGGGATTCTTCGACATGCATGGAATTTCCTACGGACATTCCTGAACCCCAAACGATGAAGCCAATGGACTCTGGTGATCTCTTGACTTTTCATCGAGCGCCACCATGAGGTTGACATTTCTGTTTTCGAGGGAAATGTCTTTACTACTGTTGGATTGATTGCCTTAAAAGTTTGTGTACACTTACACTTTCCAAATTAGGACCAATTGTAATAACCTTTTTGATTATGCAGACTTTACATCAAGCTGCAGCTTTTTTTTGCGTTTTCGTGCTGATTGGTAAATTGCTACCACGCAGAACTAAGACACTGTAAACGTTGTCATTGTGAGAATGTTAGTTTGACTGTAGACTCTTAGTCTTGTTAATTTACATCTCCTTTTTTATAACGACTAAAACAAGATCAAACTGGGATCTTATAGAAAAGTTTTACACATCGCAAGTTCCATGTCACACCTCAGTGTCTTGTGTGCTCTCCTGACGTTCTTTCTCCTTCTGCTGCCTCTCCTCTCCTGAGTCCCTTTCCGTGTGTCCTCCTTATTTTTCAGCATTAAACCGGCCCTAAAACTCGTCTTTTAACTCCAAAGTGTCCCCCAAGTGTCAGTGGGCGATTGCTCAGCGTGACCGGGCAGCGCCGGTGTCACAGTGTGGTTTTGGGTCGGCGCTTCAAACCATGTGACGGCATGAATAAAGCATGATGTGGCGAGCAGCAGGGTGGGGGGGGGGGGGGGGACTGACGAGAGAACAAGCTCACCCAGTGTCTTGGTGACGGCAAACAAGTCAGAACCCTTAAAGTTTAATGGGGGCCACGCCGCAGAGAGAGGAGTGTGTGTGTGTGTGTGTGTGTGTGTGTGGGGAGAGCCTGTGGTTTCACTGGGGCTGGGAGCTGCCGTACACAGGCCTATAAACAGTGGGGCGTAATGGTGATGCTAATAAAGTCAGCAGCCTACCTCATGTGTGATGGATCAGGGTCACGCTCAACTAGTGGGTAGGGAATAAGCCCGTTCAGCTTTTCCTTTGTGGCAAAAAGAGTGTTTTGGTTGAATCCCCGTGCTGCTGACCTCCCAGAATCCTGTGGTTCCAACGGTCTGTGCTCCACTCAGCTCCTGAACAGTCTCAATAGAGATCCAGACTTCCCACATTCCTCCCTCTGTGGCCGCTTACAATGTCTCCTATTTTTCTTTTGCCCCACTTGTTTGTGCTCTTGTCTTTCTTCTGTTCACCCCCTTTATTTCATGGCCTTCTCCCCGAGGCCTCCTCAAGGCTTGAACTGAACCCGTTACTGATCTGAAATAACGGCGCGTCTTTGCTTTGATAACGGTTAACATCTATATCAGTAGCGTATCTGCTTTGCTGGTATACAGGCAACCCGTGCCATCAGCAGCGGCTTTACAGGATCCATGTCTGCAAATCTGTGTTACAGCCTTGCAAAAGAAGCGATAAAGATTATTGCTGCTGCCATTAATGTTTTGGTGGTTTCACGGTTTGATTTTTTTTTTGTTACCTGAAGGCCACCGTAGTTCTCCCAGGAGGGCTGAGCGGAACTTTTGGCTTCAATCTGCAACGTCACCGCTATTTGCCACCGTTAAATCCGACACGTTGCGTCTATAACTGGTGTGCGGGAATACAACAACAGCCCGACTTTATCTACACACATAACAACATCCTCAGGTATGAATATGGGATTCACACACACTGATATGTTTGGTATTTGAGTCATGGTAATAAATCAGAGAAGAGTGGAGGAAAGTTTTGACCGCATTATAAGTGTGTGTGTGTGTGTGTGTGTGTTTGTGCGCGTGTCTCAGGCCCCATTGCCCATATGGGATGGTCGAGTCCCGTCTATCAAATCCAGTGTGTCAGGGAGCAAATTGGAAATGCCAATTTCACTTTACGCTGCTCCGCATCTTATCTCTCGCTCACCCTCATGCCACCACTTAGCTCATGCGTAAATGAATAAGGTCCTCTCACACGTCTCCCACTGTCTGATTCCCGTCCGCTTTCACCTCTCTGACCGCTTCTCCTCCTCCTCCTCCTGCTCCCCTTCTTCCTCCTATCTCATCTTCTCTCCCTCCACCCCGCCTCACCTCCTCTCCTTCCTCCCTTCCCCCGTCCCCGTCTCCCTTCACCCATGCCCGTACAGCTGTAACCCATCTGTTATTTCTCTGTGTGTATTTCTTGAAAAAAAACGTCTGTTGTGGCGAATACGAATTTGCGCATGCTCGTCTGCGATGAGCAAGTCGGTGGCGAGTCACTTTGCAAAAGATACGATACCTCACGCAATTCCCAGTGTGCATCGGATCCATTATCAATTAACGTTTCCTCACACCGACTCTCTGTTTCTCTGTGTCTCAGTACGACTACGAGGGCGGTGACATCAGTGACCTACCGGTCGACCTCTCCGTGGTGTGGAATGGAAACTTCGTGATCGACAACCCGTTCAACATTCAAGGTAGAGCTTTTTCTCTCTCTCTCTCTCTCTCTCTCTCTCTCTCTCGCTCACAGACACAAACTCCTGATTACTTTTTTGACTTTTTTTTCCTTACCACCTTTGCTTTCTTTCAAATTAACAGTTTACAGAAGTTTCTGTTCATCAAACAAATCTCTCTCTCTCTCTCTCTCTCTCTGTCTCTCTCTCACACTGTCATTTCGGTGGAGAAAAAAAATCATAATAATTTGAATCGACCCCGTTTGTTTATCTGTATGTAATGATTTTCTGCGAAGCAACAACGGCTTGTGCATTTACCCCCTCTTCATCAGAAATCTGTAATTTCATTTTTGACAGCCATCAGGGAGAGAGGTGAAAGTGTACCATCCGTTTGAAAAACAAAAAACACAATACTTCTTGTCTCGGGGATGAGAGAGAGGCAGAGGGAGTGATTGATGGACGGCGATGATAACAAACAAACATCCAACGAGGAAATGAATAGGGATGGATGTTAGAGGGGAAGATAAACAAATGGCGAAACCAATTGGCAGAAGAAGGGAAGAACGCTGGATGACAGGTTGATAAATGCAGCATGTAATGGGGAGGGGGGGGGGGGTTTGAATACAGGGATTGATAAAGAAGAACAGAAAGCGACACGGAAGGATGGCATTTATTATTTTTAATCGCTATTTGTGCATGAAGTGGAAAACAATTACCAATTCTAAATTCTTTATCAAGTGTAATATATTGGGTGGTGGAGGCTAATGATTTTAGACGTCCCATTGCACAAGATAATGTGAGTCTTGCTCTCGAGTGTGTCGTACAGTGTTTTGCTCGGGATTTGCAAGTCCGGAGTCTGATTAACTCAAACCCTTCCTACTGTATTCTCTTCTGGTTTTCTTGCTGTTCCGTTCACCGTTCGTTTCAGTGCATGTTTTAATCTCTCTTTGTGTTCCATGTGACCTCGTTTTGATGAATGTCAGACGTGCACTTCTTTTCTTTTTTTTTTCTTTTTTTTAGCAGATTGCTTGGAAATTAGTCGCTTATCGGTCACGGCCCAATTCTCCTCCCTGTGTTATTTTGTTTGAAATGTGCTCCTTTTTTAATATTTTCAGTCTGTCCGTGCTGAGAGATCCCGTCTGGGGATTAAAGTCCTGAGTTTAGCTCGCGCTGAGAAACATTGTAGCGGCCACGACAAAACAAATAATCACATTTATGTGCAATCAAGTAGATGGACTGTCGTTTTCAACTGCACGGTGAATGACTTTTCCCTAATCAGAAAAGCACTCACCTGATCAATACAGGCCTGTATTTATATGGATCAGTACGATATTAGCATCTGTTTTGTGAGTCAAGTAATTCTGTACATTACGTTTTAGACAGAAACATTTATAAAATAAATACACATTATATACTACTGTTAATACTTTGAAAAAGTGTTCTGCTCAATATGTCGTTCCTCCAAACTAAGTAGCACTTTGTCTTTCGAGGAGCCTTTCATAATAAAGTGTGACGACGTCATGCGGTTAAATTATTGAGGGTGCCTTCATTCTTCATGTGCTCTGTTTGGTTTGGTTCCTTAACGCTGATGTAACCTCAAACAACCGGACAGAGATTGTTTGGGTTCCCAGTCCGCTCCAAAGTAAACTGTAGCAACTACTTGTTGCTGTCAACTTGTCTTCTTCCTGCTCACCATGCGGCGCTGACGATGCATGATGACAATCACCCACACTGTCCTATAAAGTAGTGACTTGTAGCGCCAGCATCATTTTGTTAATAGTCCAACACTTTTGCTCATGTCCAAAATCCTGCATTGCCATCAGGCTCAGCTGTACTCTGCAAGACATCAGCACTGTTAATCCCCTGACAATTTTCTGGCGCGGACGGCGGCGCGGACAAGTCGGCACTCTCAAAGATTTTTCTCCGCCCAGCCACGTCTTAAGTGGTTAGCAAACGTTGGATATGCACGGACAGGCGCAAACCTATCGCAAGGAACCCTCGAGGGAAAAAGTTCACATTATTGTTTCTCCAAATCCTCAAATTTCCTCCCAAGCTCACTGTTGATATTTTGGAAATAAACACAGTTCACAGTTGAGGTAAAATCCCTGAGCTGGTGAGGAATTTAGGGGATTTTGCTCCCTAAATATGGAGAGTTTTTTTTTTTTTGACATCTCAAAGATCATAGTGTGAAACGTGGCTTAAGAATGCATCTTGGCAGTGCAGATGCTTGTATCTGGATACATTAGAATTAAACTAAACTAAAGGCTTTTGGGTTGTTGTTGCTTTACTGCAGAGTTAGCCAGCAAACTCCTGAAACGAGTGAGTGCTTTGAATGTGACAGCAGTGGCGTTGAGAGTTTGGGAGTGTGAAATCCAATGATCTTAGAGGCGCCGTGTGCGAACTTGACAAGTATGTTCCTGTTGTTCAGAATATGAGCAAGCAATGCTCGCTGTGCCACTTTTCTAGGTGGCAGAGAATTTGTGCGGGCAGCACCCAAAGCCAAAGACCGACTTAGACTGAAGTTTGAATCAACAACCCTATCAAACCCCCCTTAGATATATTATGAGATTTGTGCTAAAGCCTTAAAGAATACCTATTAGGATTGACTTCAATACGATGCTTAGTGTTAAAGAAAACACACATTATAAAACCATCCTCACTCATACAAATCTCATAAAGACCGTCTCCTCCTTTCTTCCCTCTCCATCCCTTATTAATCCCTCTCGGCTCCATCCCCGTCTTTCTCTCTCTGAGTCGGAGCCGTATTATCCGTCTGAGGCAGAGCCGCCCGGCGCTGGCCCGGCTTTGCCCCGGTGTAAAGTGGAGATGTTAATGTTAATTAAATCATTCATTTGGTTCAGATTAATTAGCGCCGCAGCTACTTTTAAGCTGAGCCGTGGCTAATCAGATTAGGCCCGAGCGGAGGGCCGAGGCGGGCAGATGGATACGTGAGAAGCTGGCTTTGAAGTCCGGCCGCCTGCTGTCTGCTGATGAGGAGGAGGAGGAGGAGGAGGAGGAGGAGGAGGAGATTCCTCCATGCTCTGTAGCTTTTTTCCTTTTCTTTTTTTTTGTTGTTTGTGTTTCCACCTCAGTTCATTTCAAATCTGTTTAACAGGTGTGACAGCAATGAAACCTGCCTGCAGGCTTTGGCATTATAGTATCAACTGAGATTATAATGATAGAGTTTAACAGATGTACAAATGGTAAAATAAAAAGAAAGAAAAAGACACCTGTCCATTTACCTGTACCTCTCTCTCTCTCTCTCTCTCTTTGCATGTGACTTTCTCTCCTCTATTTGTTTTTTCTTGTCACACAGATTCTTTTGGTCTTGTTTCTCTCAACCTCTCTCCCTCTCTCTCCGGCTCTAATCTGTTTCTCTGATTCTCTCGGCCTCGCGGGGCCTCACCATCTTTAAATTCATAACAATTTGTGTTGCTGTTTTGTTAACAAGCGCAGCTAAAATGTATCCCCCACCTCCTCCCCCCTGCCTTTCATCTCCCCCTCTTCTCAGGTGTTTGAGTTTTGAATATTTATCTAGTAATGTATTCATTTTATTTTTTTTTACTTTTAATGACTTTTTCCACTCCACAGAGTTGAGAGAATATTTATTTTTTCACAGAACAAATTATCAATTCCCTATTGGCGTTAGAAGACATTACCTGTTGAATTAATTTCTATAATATCCCTCTAGGTTGCGTATTCATTTCTTTCCCTCTGTTTATCTGTGGAAACAGTTATTTTCTCACTGTCACAGCCTCGTAGTGGTAATAATCACCTACTGTAGGTTTTAGGCGTTCATTCATGCTGTTCCTCCTCTCTCTCTCTCTCTCTCTCTCTCTCTCTCTCTCTCTCTCTCTCTCTCTCTCTCTCTCTCTCTCTCTCTCTCTAGCTCACAGACAAACTCCTGATTACTGTTTTTTCCTTGCCACCTTTGCTTTCTTTTAAATTAACAGTTTACAGAACTTTCTGTTCATCAAACAAATATTTCTCAAGCAGTATGTGAAAGGCAGAGTTTCCAAAATAATGCGACTAGTTCATGCATTTATGTTATACGACTTAATAAGCATGTAGCCTACTCCAGCCTGCTGTAGAAAAATGGACGAAAAAACTGTTTTGAAGTAAATGTCAACCAGCACCTCTAGAGCTCACAAACTCTCACGTCACTTGAGTTAGCCTCCGCTACGCTAGCTTTCGACTTGCATGTATTTTCTTATCGAGGGATTCTTTCATAGCTCTTTCTGAAAAGCTAAAACATGAAATAATAATAAAATAAACTCTTTCAGCAGAACAAGGGTGTGACTTTCCTTTTCCTCTGGAATATACCTTTGTGTCCTAATGCAGGCTTGCTGCTAACTGAAAACGCTTTACTAAATTAGCTGGGTTAGCTAGCTAGTTAGCCATCTTCACTAGCTGTTTTTCACAAGCTGGTAAGCTAGCAGGCTAATTTTCTAACACCATAAATGCCATGGCCATATAAAAATGAATGTCACAGCCATTTGCGTGCATCCATGTGTTGAGCCGAGTCGCCAATGAACATCTTAGTTTGCAAGTTAGATAAAGTGAGCTATGACAAACTGCTGTTCAGTGAAATGTTTGTACGATTACAACTCCAGTCACATGACACGTGTCTCTCTCCCACTCTCTCTGTCTCTCCGGCTAGCCCACCTGTACAAGTGCAGAGCTTTGCGGGACAGCTGTGGCATGTGCCTGAAGGCCGACCCCAGGTTTGAATGCGGTTGGTGCGTCCAGGACAGGAAGTGCTCCCTCAGGCAGGAGTGCAACGGTGGAGGAAATTTCCACCTCCCACTGCAGCTGGCGGAAGGCGGAGGATGGATGCACGCCACCTCTGGAAACAGCCGCTGCTCCCACCCCAAGATCACCAAGGTAGGTGGTGCGTCTGTGTTTCTTTGTGCGACTACATACAGAGATTCCACAAAAACACCACGGATTGAACAGGCTGTGAGTTTGTGTCTTTGAGAGGATGCTAATGTGTTTCAGGCTACTTGTAAGTGCTTTTTCTACTGCTTAATGAGGAACACTGGCCAGGTGGACAAAGAGAGACTGCTGGCTTCTTTTCAGACAGAGAACGTGCTCCAAATCAAGAGTTCAACTTTGTAAAGGAGATCACGTGATACAGACAGCATTTTATTTATTTTTTTATGAGCCAGTGCTGAAAACATGGAGTTTGATGCTACATCGGCAGAAACCAGAATGGGCTGTGGCCTGTTTTTTGACCATATAAACTAAAGGCACAATTACAATGTCATGGAATTGTGGCCTTTGTTACTATTATACAACACCAACAAATACAATAACTTCTTGTCACTGCTTTAGTTGTTGTCTCGTGTCCAACCTACCATTCAATTTGGTAGCGATAGCAAGTTCTAGTGGTCTGTCATTTGGTTTGTGATTTTTACTTTTATGTGGAAAACCAATTGATGATGCCAAATTTAGGAAATATCAAACACAGTTCATTTTGAGGTCTCGGTGGCTTGGTAATTGTTCAGAATTTTAATGACGTGTAATCTTAAAATGTAATCTATGAGACATTTTTCAAATGTAACCATTTAAAAATGCAAACACTCACAATTCAGTTTGTTTGGCATCCATGCACCTTTAATCGAGACAGTGGGAGGAAAGAAAGAAAAGAACATCCGACAGCCACAGTCGGCAACAACCAAATCAAAACTCCCCCCAAATGTTACAGTTCTAAAATCCCCTTCAAAGAAAAGCAACACGGCTTCTCTGAGCACCACTTCATAATCTGGTCAACTCGTGATGGATGCAAAGTCACCTGCGGAGATCCAAAGCTGGTAGACCTTGATAGGCCGTTGCGTCAGCGCTCTTTGTCGAAGCCCCCGTGGTCACGAAAGCCCTACGTGTCCTGAACCGAGAACGAGTAGCTCCATTTTAATGTGCCGCTATTAAGACACACACTTGTTGGGACCTTGTGCCTGCCCTTGGCACAGACATGGTATTATTACTCACTGTTACATCACACTGGTACTCCACAGAGAGAGAGAAGCACGTAGAGGTTTGTTTGGTTTGATTCTCTCTTGAACCGTCTTTTCGGTTGCTTCATCTCTGTATGTCACTGTCTCTCTGTGCATCGATGTGTTTGGAAGGCTCAAAGGGTTGAAATCCAGCATTGCTCAGATGCGTTTTACAATCATTCATATCTGTTTCGTTTCTTTCCTTTTTTTGTTTCTGGATCTTTTTCCTACCCGCCTTTCTTTCTGGCGTGACTTTCAGCCCT
Organism: Pholis gunnellus; assembly: GCF_910591455.1. Taxonomy (NCBI): domain Eukaryota; kingdom Metazoa; phylum Chordata; class Actinopteri; order Perciformes; family Pholidae; genus Pholis; species Pholis gunnellus. Next base: position 21,026,049 of record NC_136536.1, on the reverse strand, counting down.
TCTCAGAAGCGTTATTGTCTAACAAAAGGCAATGGAAACTAATTTATTTCATATCCGTAGCAGCCACAAAAGCTGTGAATAGGATGAGATATTTAGGCTTGATTTCAGCTCAAATGAGCATTTAATGAATGAGATGATTATCTTGATACCAGTGGTGTAATCTGTGTCACTTAAGGACATTCCCCACTTGGTTTTATCTATTCTCATTTGTTTTAAGAGCAATTAGTCTAATTAAAGATGGTCTACTTGTACACACATTAGCTGAGTCTCTTAAGAAAGTAGACTTTTTCATCAAAATCTTTTGACCATATCTCAATTTATTGTGTTTTTTTGTCTCTTGATAGAAGTCAAATCATTAATGTAAGGTCACATCATTGGTTCAGACCAAACTGTTGGATCATGGTATCTCACTCTTCATCATGCAGGGCTGGTAATGCCACGCATGTTTTGTAATGTTAACGCCTTTACAACTGCTAGTGCCTGTTCGGAGCGAGCCGGTGGCCTGACCCCTATAAATTCTGCTTGCAGCGTTCTTGAGAACCGCTCATTGCTCGTTCACTCCAGAAGAAAAGAAGAATTTGGTTGTAACGCGAGTGAACGCCGTGTGTCCCGTGAAGCCACGCCCCAGACGGCATGCTCGTCTCTGTTGAAGCCCCGCCCCCGCTGCTGCACAGAGCACTATCGCTTGTTTATTCAAAGTTTATAGATGTGTCTAGTGTTCAAACTGCACAAATGTATCTTTGACACAGCAGATCGTTGAGTCCCCAGCAATACATCCACAGTGTGAAGTAGATCGAATGAACAGTTCTTGAGACATGCGAAGGACGCACCCACATACATACGGACAGAGAGAGATGTGTTGCTTTATAGCGAGATCACTTGGTCTAGATAAAAGAGTTACATAAATGTGTGAGAAATGAGAAAATGATGTAAATGTGAAGGGAAGATGCAGGTTTCTGCAGCTCTTCTGGTTTTATTCCAACTCAACTTGTTCTTGTTAGTGGTGCTGCTTACTGCTGTTCGGTGTCTTAACAGTGGATGTGCACAGCGACATATTCACCGTCCATGTGAATATGCGTGTTTGTGAATGCATGCATTAAATATGCATTCACAAAATGAAATAACTTTTTTTTTATCTACATTTATGAGCTAAGGCGAGGGCTGTGCATGAGTCTGTGTGCGTGTTTCTGTGCACACACAAGGGCACCAGAAGGAGAAGGGAGAGTAAGAGGGATGTGTTTTTATATTGTGATAATAGTACAAGTAGAGCGAGACTGGGAGTAATAAATGTCTGAAGAGTTATGGTGGAAAGACACCTTGATATCAATAGCAGATGTCTATATTCTCTTGATTCATGGATTCATGTTTGCCCTGTTTAGTTTATATTACCTCCCAGGACATTTTTATTTGTATTTTTCATAGCAGATCAGCCATTATGAGTACGGATACAGCACATGAGCTTTTCATTTAACAGGCATTCTGTTGACTTGAACGGGCTTGTGAAGAATCAGTTATTTTAAACCACCCGATGCTGGTTATGTGATAATCTGATGCTTACATTTCATTATGTGAACACACCATAAAATGGGCACACAACTGGTTGCTTGTTCATCTGTTCTCTCCCTTTTAATGTCTGGTTGTCTGGACCTTTGTGCTGATATCCATTGACCCTTCTTGGATTGTGGATCCCTCAAGTGACACATCAGCTCGTCCACCATCCCTAACCTACAGAGATGACCTCCAGTCTCTTGATTCTGCTTATACGGCTGAATCCTCTGCAGCTGAGGAGACTGGGTGCATGTTTTTGCTGTTTGCTGTCCCTGTTTTTTAATTGTTAAAAAGTCTTAAAAGGCCAAGAATTGTTTGCTAATTTCTCACAATGGTTGACGATAGCAATTGTCGAGTCCTGTCGATCCTATTGAAAGCAAGAACCTTTTAATAACGTCATATTCTCCGAACACCTAAAATCTAATTTTGAGAAAATGTAGTTGCCAATTTAACATTCCCACGTTTTACAAATATTGAAACATCTTAACTATAGATTATTCATTTGTTTGATGCAGTGTTTCAAGAAAGAAAAAAAGGCCCACTGCTAATTTAATTTCCCGCACTCCCCGTTTGATGGAACCATTCCCACAGAATTCCCAAACTGTTTTCTGACCACATGGACAACTTTCCCAGTTTTTAACAGATGTTGCCTTTCCATGGCTCACATGCTATTGGTTACCGCTCAGACCACAGCAAGGTTACCATGTTTCAGCACACACACACACACACACACACACACACAAATGTGTGTACAGGCTAGATGACAGACTACTAGGAAACCACTGCTCTAAAGTTGATGATCTGATGTGGCCACCCTGTGGTTAGGGCTGCAATATTAAGGCTACACCACCACATAGCGACGCCACACTACTTTACCTCCAGCGGATTCCTGGTCAGTGGTGTCCATTTTTTATTTATTGATACCTCCAAAGCACAGCCACCCATAGACTACACTGATATAAAGCCAAACTTCTTCTCCAGGTCTGAGTTGTCTCAAAATTGGAAAACGGGTGAAAGGAAATCCTTTTTTTTCATTCATCCTTTTTGCAGACAACACGCTTTCTCAATTTGGACTGCGGTTCTCTGCAAAATTGCTTAGCTTACCCCAATTCTGCTGGCTAATGTAGCCCATTCAGTCTGACCATCGGTCTTTTAGCTGATCTGCTCCAGGTTGCGGTGGTTAGCGGCTAGTAGCTGGCAGAGCTAATAAGCAGTTCTGGTCCGTGTGTCAGTTCAGTCCTAGATCAGTTCGTCTGCTCGCGAGGAACAACTCAAACTGCTTTCCTTTTGAATTACATCCGGAGTCTTGTCAGTTAGGGTTTGAACGTGGTTGCGTCGTATCAGATCGCTATCCTACCAAAGCCGCCTGAGGTCCGTTTCTAGCTTTCAGGGCGTCTGTACTTTACATTCCTCAGAGACTGGTGGTTATGCGCTCGAATGTGGTGGTGCTGTGTCAAATCACTCCAACATGAGTCTAGAGTTGCTTTGAGGTCCCAATTCCACACTGTGGCGTCTGCCTGCATGCCCGCAAGGCTCAGTGAGCACTGGTTATCTTGTTATGTGTTGCCATACTTTGATACTTCCAAGAGTTTCTGAGGTTCCAAATGAAACTCTCCCCTCTCAGATATCACAGAAATAATGTAAATGGCACGCAACCAATAACTAGGACGTGTAGTGGTCTGGCTCCACGCTCTGTACCACAACGATCATGTTTCAGATACATAGCTAGAGATCAAAATGTGGCTTATTAGAGGCGATGTTATTGCTATTTAAGTCTCCTTCGGGAAGTATGCGAGGCCTCTGCCTTTGGTCCACTTACAGTCTGTTAGCCAAGTTGCATCCAGCACCTTTTTATTTTCTTCTCAGTGCTTCCCCAATCTCAAATGTTTTGAGAGTTCCATCGTGATCCCACCTGCCGGATGCATGTGGAGGCACAAAATATATATAAATAGCCCCCAGCTATCGCAACCTCACCTGTTCACTCACAAATGTGGGTGAGGAGTGACAGATGGTCAATAGGAGGACTTGTTTAGTTTGGTAACAGATTCAGTGAATGTGGTGTCACTATTCTGGCCATTAAATGTCAACTACACAGTTTACAATTCGAGGATAGCTTTCAGATCAAACTGTCAGTTGGATTCTCTCGATATCACGAGATTCACTTGAGAATCAAGGAACGCTTTTGTGTCCCGAGAACCAGCATCCGGACCAATCAGCGTCCCATGAGGAGCTACTGGCAGCTACGTGAGTGGCTAAGGTGTGTGTGTGTGTGTGACTCGATACGGAGTGGCGACTGTTTGTTCTAAACAATGTTGGCGGCTCCTAAATAGGTTCGCCTAAATACACTTCTATCGTCATTGAAAGAAGAGCAAAGGTTGTTCTCAGTGGAAAAGATTATTTCACTCTTCTCCCGACTGGCTTCGGCAAAGACTTTGATTGACAGATGTTTTTTCCAATAACCAATAAGTACTTTTTGAAAGGGCCTGCCCTGTCACAAACATTTTTCAACGACGTCTTCTCTGGAAGAAACCATCTGGCGCGTCAGGTTGCCAGTTAAATTAAATGTGCGCCCTTCAAAACTGTTCTCATATAAAGTATGATATGGATGTACCCCCCCCCCCCCCCCCCTTCAGATGATGGTAGTAATCCTTTTTAACAGCTCTCCTCTTTCTCTGTTGCCTGTCCGTCTCTGTTTATGTCCCAGGGCTTGGTGGCGAGCTGATATTGTGTTTTGCGGTATCATAGCTTCATTCTTCCAAAACCATCTGAAAGCCCCCATTTCCCCATCTGTTGTCCATATCGTACCCTAGAGCTTGATGGCTACTTCGCTCTGGTCAGTGTTTACCAGCTATTGTGTTTGTGGAACCGATGGCTGAGGCTCTGCTGGCGCCTGAGGTTCCAACGTGAGTCAGCTTCCAAATAGTGGGCAGCATTATCACAGGCCAGACTGTTCTTGCACAGTCTCCCTCTTGGTTTCTTAGTTCAGTTCACTACAGTCACGATGTTGCTTTACAGATTATTTGGAAGGTATTAGTTTTCAAACCCCAGCTCTTCATATATTCAGACATTACCAGGATTATTATATTCCAGTTCAACCTCTTTCTCTTAAACACATTTCGACTGATATTTACAGTAATGCCAGAGGTATTATGTTTTTCCTGAGAGCTTCCAAAATGTGCTTTGTCTGGCAGTTTGTCATACTATTAAAGGTTTAGCTCATTTAAAAGAATCATTTGGTATTCGATCTGTGACATTTGAAAAGATTAAGTGTCCATGTGTAGTTGCTTATGTGATCATGGCAGATTAGATTATTCTGATGGCATACGTTTTTGTTTGTAGAAATACGAGATGGTTAAAGCCTCTTTTCATGCTTCTATGGGGAGTGGGAGATAATCAATTTTTAAAAGATATTTAATGTCGTTCACTGAGTTTGTTACAACTGGCTTTCAGGCAAAGCTTTTCATTTGTACATTTATATTTAAGCTTTTCAATTTTTTTTTGTTACTTATTCCCCATTGTCATTTTCACACTAATCGCTCACGTTCAAGCTTTCAATTTGATCATTTTCACTACGATTTTTCTATTCCTCCCTTTTCCATTCCATTTTACTGCTTTAATTTTTACAATTTTGGCTTTTAATTGTATTTCTGTAGAAAATGATACTCCATATGTTCGGCAATGTAGTAGACTAAGGGTTGCCTATGCAAACCCTGGACCATCTGGTTACCTTTTTTGTGGAGAGAGTCCATGCATGTTGTTCTTCCATTTATGAGTGACCACGGATGAAGAGCCCTTGAGCAAGGAATTTAACATCCAGCTGCTCCAGTGGTGCTGTACATTGGGCAATATGGGACATATGGCTGTTGGTACCTTGAAAAGGGTTCGAATCTCAAGTTTCTAGTTAAATCACGCGCGCGCGTGTGTGTGTGTGTGTGTGTGTGTCTGGCAAGACAAATTGTTCATTCCCCAAACTAGTCCACACTGTAGAAATCCCCATTTGTCAAGGTCTGTTGTTTGGTGCTGTCTGTGGTGTCATAATAACTCTATGCCTCCATACTGTCGGCTCCTTAGTTTGCATTTCCACCCTGCGCCGTCTGCTCAGCCAAGCACTGCAGGAGAACGGGGCAATGGACAGATTACACATAATTACCTCGTGATGCTTGTTAGGGATTAGGTTTGTGTGTGCGCGGCCGCGCCATAGTGTGTGTGTGTGTGTGTGTGTGTGTGTGTGTGTGTGTGTGTGTGTGTGTGTGTGTGTGTGTGTGTGTGTGTGTGCGTGTTCGTGACAGCCGCCGTCCATCAGTCACCACATTTGTTTTGTCACACCACACCTGTCCGCGTTACGCGCCATAATCTGGCTAGATAAATCACATTATGGTTCGGCGGCCCGACTGAGCGTTACACCACCACAGCCCCGCCGACGAAGCCAAGCCGGCGTAATAAGTTTCAATTAAACCGCCAAGATGATGCCTTCGGTTGGTGCCGGTTTTTTGTTTTTGTTTCGCCCTCTCTTTATCTCATTTTCAGTGTTTTTCAAAGCCAAGGGGGTGATTTTTCTTCATTAAACCTTAAATAACCCAATATGGGCATCTCTGCATGGCCTGTGTGTGTGTGTGTGTTGTATTTTTTATTTATTTTTATCCTTGTGTGTTTGTTTGTTTGTGTCTGTGCTGTGTCATGTTCAGGGACCATTTTCAGACTTTAAACTGGTTGAATGGGTCAGCATACGCAACTGTGGATACATTTCGTGTCCTTAATGCGTGCGTGTTTATCCATGTGTGAATATAATATATTGTCTCTTTTTCGTTTTTAACTTGGGAACTAAATCTCCTTCCTCCATCTTCTTGTCGGTCCAGTTGTTCCCGGAGACGGGGCCTCGCCAAGGGGGAACCAGGGTGACCATCCTGGGGGAGAACCTGGGTCTGCAGTTCAGAGACATCCAGATGGGGGTCAGGCTGGGCAAGGTACCCTGCGTGCCTATTGAGGAGGAGTACGTGAGCGCAGAGAGGTAAGTTGAGGAACAGAGGACAAGTCTCACGAGCTTTCAAGCACACACACCCCAATGCTGTGTCTTTTCCGTTAGTACGCGTTAATGTGCAGTGGAAGTTCACACTACATGCTTACTTGAATGGTGGGTGAATTTCGACGGGGCAGTGCAGTGGCATATGGAACACGGCTGCTGTGCACACATCTGAAATTTCGATTGCCACAGTCTCAATCGTAATTTTTAGCTAGCTAGCTAACCAAGACAGATTTAACTATTTAAATTCACCCAATAAACAAGACTGACGGCTTCTTTCCGACAACAGTATACTAGTTGTTAACACATTGTTACAGTGTAGTGCTGTGTTCACAGGAGCAACAGCAACCGCTGCTGGAATCTCCCATACCGCTACACAGCCAATATGGCTGCCGTTGTGGGTGACAAGTGTCCAGCGGTCCACACTCAAACTTTTTGACGGTTATGAGTACACCATCCGAGTAATCATAGCGCACCGCATTGTGCTATACTTGTCGCTGTGAACACACTTATGCACTCAAACATAACACTCGAACATGCACAAAAAAAACACAAAATGTGAAAATGGCAGAGAAACACAGATGAATGCATTGACACACACACACAAACACGCATGCTCAGTGTTCTGAGGACACACACGCTCACACTCACAAAGACACACAAAGACACACACACCCAAGGCAGCAGCAACCAGCACCTCTCTCATCCTGACCAATCGAGCGGCAGAAGAAATGTCGACCAGAGCACGTTTGTGTGTCGCCGCACATGCAGCCTCATTCAGCAGCTGAAAAGATAGTGATCTTAGTGTTTTGTGCGTGTGCGCGTGTGTGTGTGTGTGTGTGTGTGTGTGTGTCTGTGAATTCCATCTGTTGTTCCCCTCCATTACTCCCTACATATGCTCTTTCCTTTATTTTTCTCATCCTGACATTTACTCCTCTGCAGGGTCCTACATAGCTGAGGAATTGAGTTCACGCAGATCAAACAATCTCTCTGTAGTGCAGTTAGTTGGGAAGCGATGCATGTTGAGATAGAGGGCATCTCTAGTCAAATATTACACACCCATCAGTTATTTTACACATTATTCCTGTCATCCATGCACTACTTCCCCTAACTTCCCCTCCTTCCTAGTCATCATCTTCCTGATTTTTTTTCTTTTCTTTCTGTGACCCCTCCTAAAACACAGATATTTGTGTCAGATATGTTATTGTCGTACAAAGCGTAACGTGGTCAGGTGATTGGCCGTTTATTCCATCTCGCTGAGCCTGAAGCGCATAACGACTGCAGGTGAAAACTGCACTTGTCTACAGTTTGTTGCCAACCTCTTGGTTAACACATACTGTGAGGTGTGTCGAAAAAAATGAGCATGCATGGACTGAAGCAGCATTTGATGAGATGTCAGAGATGTTGTGGTAAACTTCCTCTTACCCGTAGTGCTATTTATCAGTCTGTAATGTTTTGGTGTCTGCCTTCTCTCCAATGCAATGGATGACAATCGGCTTGTGGCACTTTTAAAAATGCATTTGAAAAACTCAACAGCAACGTCTCTTGTCAGAAAATCATGACCCAGTTACTCAAGATAATCCACAGACCTCGTCGTGAGCAGTTTCACGCAGGAACTATTTACTTTCTACCAAACTACACCCGGCAACCGTATGACTGCACAGAAGGAGAAGGGTACATCTACTCATGGACTAGAGGCTCGTGCTCGTGACAGCAGGAGATGCAAACATTTATGGTATCCTCTTCGGCCGAGCTGTACCTTTTTAGCTAGTCACGAGCACGAGCCTCTCGTCCTTGAGTACATGCGTACTTCCTTCTGTGCTGGCCTGCGGTTCGGTAGAAAGAAAAGGCAGACTGATTGATCAATAGCACTACAGGTAACATATGTATTTTAGATTTTGCGTACTGTCCCTTTAAAACCTTTGGTTGACCCTAAACCCCCTCTCCTTTTCTCCGTCCCTTCTACTCTCCATCCACAGAATAGTGTGTCTGCTGAACGACGCCACCAGCTACAGGGTCCAAGAAGCTCAGGTTGAGGTGTGTGTGAGGGACTGCGTCAACGACTACAGAGCCCTGTCTCCCAGGCCATTCACCTTTGTGGTAAGCACCGTGCAAAGGGTCTATAAGCTATTCTATATGGACGATGCTTCTGTGAAACGTCTCCAGTAAATGTAAGGCTTCAATCTTTTAATTGGCTTTAAGAAGATGGCTCTAAAAAGCTCATGTCTAGTATTTAGTTTTAAAGTTACCACAGATTGATCAAGTTTTTCCTTTGGGTCAGCCACAATCATTTTTAATGTTATTAAATGTGTTATAAGTTGGGCACAAAAAGGCAAAGTCGGTACGTCTGTGACAGCAGTCAGTGCTTAGTGTCGTCTTAGTGGATTTTACCTATAAGAATACCGTATTATTATATCATGGACTTGTTGTTATGTCATCATTATAGAAATCTCAATTGTGTACCATGTTATTCGATTATTTTATACGAGGCATCTCATCAGAGCTTTCTGTCCTTTTTTTAAATTTGATTCATTTGCTGTAGAAAAACAAACGTCCTCCTCTCTCCTCCAGACTCCGTTCTTCAGCCGTATCCAGCCATCTCAGGGGCCCATTTCCGGGGGCACCCGGGTCACCATCGAGGGAAGCTACCTGAACGCAGGCAGCTACGTGTCTGTCAGCATAGGACCGCAGCCCTGCTACTTCAAAAAGTAAGGCACAATGGGGTTTTCTTTTTAGAATCTGAATTACATTTTAATTATCCTCGTGGGGAAATTAGAAACATCACAACAGAGTGGAATATCAGAGTACTTAAGATAGTAAAACTAATTCATAATTATGACTCAAGGTATTGTAGAGAATACAGGAAATTAATGGATCAAGGAAATACGTGCATACATAAACACGCTCTGTTTAAAGATATTACTTGCACATGTCAGCATGTAATCAGTGTGTTTTTTTCCCCGTGTTGAAGTGTGTGTGCATGCTTGTTGCTTGCAGACACACAACATGTCTTTGTCGTCCCTCACACAGGCTCTCTCTAATCTAGTGCATGAAAAACGTCCAAAGTATCACCACAGCTGCATGCTTGTCAAACGCACGGATTAGCCTCTCAAAGCTAATCTCTATCAGAGCAACTACATGCTAGCTATGACGTCTCAGCGCTCGCTCCTGTGCTGCAGCCTCCTCACCGTAATCCAACAGATTGCACTTCACCAAAACTGTCCACTCAACGCAACCCCGTCTTCATCCGTCCCACCCTCACCAAGACTGTGTTTGTGGCGTCTTGTGAAGGTCGCTGCGGGCCTGTGTTCTTTGTGAATGGGGTTGCTATGGTTACAGGCCAAGGGACTTTGAGAGGGTGGATATTGCAGGTTTCTCTCTCTCTCTCTCTCTCTCTCTCTCTCTCTCTCTCTCTCTCTCTCTCTCTCTCTCTCTCCTCCCTCTGTGTGACTGCCATGGCACGTAGAGGCACAAAAGCATATGCGCCAATACATTAAAGTGTGCACATACACATCACACACACACTCGCACACACACGCATCGCTTCTGAGAAGTCATGGCCCAGAAAAGCAGCCACCACTCAACTGTGCTAAATACATATTAGATAGTGCAGCTACTGGGGACTGCAATTGAAAATGTTATTTCGCCTATGGGACATGCGCACACACACACACACACACACACACACACACACACACACTCTTTCCATCCCTCCCACAGTGACTGGTGCCGTTGATCCATGTCAGTGCACCAATCCTAGCAGGTATTAACTTCACATGACTTGTTTCTACATCCTTCTCTTCCAACACTAAACGCATCACATTTGTTTTAATAAGAAATACATATTGAAGAGGAAGGGTGATACCACTCATAATATAGGTTTATTGTTATGTCACGTCCTTTGCAAATGTGGACACAAACTACAAAAATGTCGTTGCACAAGTGAAATATATATATTATAATAAAACTTGACTTTTAACTTCATTGCAGGTAGTTATTTTTTATGTTTTTATTAAAGAAAAAACAAATTGGCACTGGATATATATATGTCGAATACAGCCTTACTGTACAAACATACATCATTTGCAAATTATATATACATATACTATTTAGATCAGGAAAAATTCATGTTAATGCAAGGTGTAAATGCAGGTTACAATCGGATCATCCAGACCACCTCTTTGAGAAAATAATCCGCTCAGCAAGTTGAAAGAATACTTAGCTCAGCCTCTTCCTGCTATTTTGAGCAAGCCCAGCAAAAGCTAGCAGGCGCAAAAAATACATGATGCCCATCCATGACAGTGCTTGCCTTTACCCGGGAACCGCCATATTTTATGTCCCACACCTAGCCTAATTCATCTGCATATTGAGATCTGATCACAATGCAGACCGAAGCGTCATTTTCGCCTGTACTTGATGGAGGACAGTGTAGAAATATGGGGAGAGAGAGAGAGAGAGAGAGAGAGAGAGAGAGAGAGAGAGAGAGGTCCCAAGGCTGGAGACAGACACAGAGTTCATACACAGACATTGTTGCTCATGGCTCACACCGCTGCAATTAAACGCTCCAACTGCGATTAGACGACTATTTGCCGTGATCCAGCAGGTCAGAAGAGTGCGGCCATCTTGCAGGCCTTGCTCGGACTGAAGTGCATTGGTCACAAGTGGAATTATCTAATGAAATTAGCAGGTTACATTAAGATTTTAAGAGAAAGAGAGTAATTGGCTTCCCAGGCTGTGACCCTGGTAATTACAAAAAGATTCAGCAAGTCATTAAATATGTCAACGCTTCAGCCTGGACCTCAGTATTTAGGGAGCGTCCTGGCACGAGAAAGTAATCATTGCCTCTTTATTATTATAATTCTCTTTTTAAAGAGACAGCTTCTTTGTTAAGGGCTTCTCTCTGTTGTTCTCTCGGTCGATTTGTGAATTGTTTCTTTCTCCAAAATAAAATCACTTCACTGTTACTCTCTCCACAATCTTGTATGTATTTGTATCCCGGATCTCACTATTTGTTCAAAATGTCCCGTGAGACAGCAGGACCTCAATATCTTTCAAATATCATCTCACACCAGTTTCTGTGCAACAAGGCTTTGCGCATGTATAGCATTTTGCTGAGTTGACACTGATTTTGGCTGCTGTCTGTCAAATGCACATTGATTATTGGTTCGCCTTCCTCCAACTTGTCCTTTTGTTCTGTCCATCCAGGAGAAACGCCCGTGAGATAGTGTGCGTTACACCAGCCGGATTAGCGGCGGGCAGTGCATCCGTCTTGGTGGACATCGACGACGCTGAGCTGCGAAACCCTGAGGTCAAGTTTAACTACACCGACGACCCCACAGTGCTGAGGATCGAGCCTGACTGGAGCATTGCCAGGTAGGCGGTTGTGCTGTGTTATCATTTACTTCGCTGGATGACGTAGTTTTATTCATTTGTTGTATTCAGTCCATTTATGTTCACAATGCACGTTTGCAGCCCAACTAAGGCTTCCAGACAAACCGGCACTCAGTATCTTTTTTTGGCAACATTACCGTCTCACTAAACAACAGGGTATTTGAAAAGTTCGAGCAACAAATGGCTGTTGTTACTGAAATACATCCAAGCAGCTTTGTCCCTGAAGGGAGCTCAATAAATGCCTCAAACCAAAAATGTTTTTTGGAGGTGGATGTTCTGAAAGCCTCGTGGCTTGAGGAAATCCGAGCCTGGGCCTTGACTTTTTTATGCCACTGCTTGGGATGCAGCAGCATTAACAGGACAAAATGTACGGAGGCGTTCTCGAAGCAGTCTGAGCAGACCGAAATGCTGGACGAGTTTGGATAAAGGCAAATTGACGGTGCCTCTGGATATTTTTCATCTGGCTCAAGCGAGAGATTTTTAGTGGAGGAAATCATCAGAGGTAGCTTGCCTGATCCCCCCCCAAAAATTGGAAATTCTAACTTGTCAGATCATACAGCCGGTTGATTGTTTGAATGTGATCGGTGATTGAAGAGGCAGCTAATACTGATGAGCTGCGTGAGACTTAAGTTCTCTGCATGAACTAGTGCATGTCTCAGTTTGATACTCAGCACAAACTGTCATGCAGTACTGTACTGTGTAACTCAAGCTGAATAAATAAAAACCCTCCATCGCTCAGCATTGAACATGAGGAGGACACACACACACACACACACACACACACACGCACGCACACACACACACAAGACTTTCTCTTTAAAGTAAATTTACTGGCAGGGATTGCAGACGTGCACACACATGCAGACTTGGGTTACTTGTGACCTTACCCTTACTGTAGTGGCTTTTCTGAAGCCCCATTCGGACTGGGCTTTATTTCATTAGTTGTTTAGTTTGGTTGATTTTAATCTTGCTTAATTTGGACAATGATTTTGATCCCTCTGGGGCACATATGTGTTTGATTTAACCTCCCAGTACCCCGGTATTTTTACAATCCCAAATACCCACTGATCTTTGGTACCTAGCCTTAATTTTTGTCCTGTCCATAGACAGCATATAAGAAGTAGAGGTAGTGACTTTGAAGTCACCCATTGGTTTGAGGACCAATGGGTGAAGAAGTAGAGTCATCTTCTCACAGGCTTCTATACAATCAGACTTATTTTTGCCACGAGAGGAGTCGCCTCCTGCTGGCCATTAGAAATAATGCAAATTTAAGGCACTTCTGCATTAGCTTCACCGTTAAAAAGAGGTTGTCATCTGGTCCTGTCTGGATTTTGGATCTTAAAGTGAATCTCTAGGAGCTGGACGCCTGCTGGTGACGAAGGTCAAGAGATTCCTGGAGAATGTTTTCGTCTATTAAACCCACCTTCTGTGATTTGGCAGTGCCTAACATGCTGCCCAGATTAATGAGTTCACAGTATTATGTTACCCACCTGTTTGAATAGGCCTATTCCGTCTAACATATGTCAGAACACCTGCTGTATACTTTTCCGTTCTCCGTTCTGTATTCTCGCTGATACCCTGCATCTTCCTAATTTATAGCAAGATATTAAAACAGGCAGCTATCTTGCTCTGTTTCCCCTCAGCTACCTTCTTTCCTCCTGTTTTTTTCCTTCCTTCTCTGTTGCTTTCTGTCTGCGTTCTTCCCCATGGTGACTCATCACTAGATGGTGGCAGATAGATGCAGAGCTTGTTAGAGAAGAGGGTTGATGAATCCAGCTTTGCTCCTTTTGCCCAGTAGGACCAGCTGAGAAGCAGCTGAGGCCCAATCACTGCACCGCACACCCACCGCGAGGGTGTTTTTCTGTGTGTGTGTTTGTTTGTGTTGTGGCGCTCAAAACTGGGGCTGTACTCCAGGAAGCTCACTCAGGGGTGATGACCCCACATAAAAACGACACCTGCACGCACACACCCCACTGATTCCCAGAGTCCCTGATGTTTGGCCCCTGATCCCTGCTCCATCTGGCTGAGAACGCCACAAAACAACACACACCTCACAAACAGCAACAAGCCTGTGTGTGTTGCTTCCAGCTCGTGGAAGCTTTAATTTAGCTGACTCGTTTCAGCCATTGCCCTCTGTCCCGGTGTCACATGTTGGCTCACGTAGAAAGTACAACGAACCAGTGAGATGTGGTATCAAATTCGTTCATATCTGCCTCATTGTCTGCCTTTGTCCCAATAGGTGCACGCCTGCATAGCATTATCACTGTGCTCGGTTGATGATAGCAAGAGTGGATGAAAGACAGTGAGAAGCGGGGGGGGTGGGGTGGGTAGAGTGCATTATCATTATGCTTGGCTGATGATATTCCATTTAGGGAGAAGACTGAGCACTTCAAAAATAAATCAATGAGGAGTGCTCATCTGGGACACCAGGGAAAGATATTTGGGCAGCAGCAGAGGTTAGAGAAGCAATTTTGGACCTATACTTTCAAATCTCCGCCCAAACCGGCTGGATGAATAATGCAGATAGTATTGGGTTTGCAGCTCCTTCCGTAAGTAGATCAACTTTATTTGTCACACATGTACACAGCACATCACACACCAGGAAATGTAGCCTCTACATTTAACCCATCCTGGTATTAAGAGCCATGGGCAGCTACTACATGGTGGGGGGGTCTGGCGCCTTGCTCAAGGACACCTTGGCAGTGCACAGGAGGTGAAATGGCACCTCTCCAGATACCAGTCCACACGTGACCCACCACCCTCCGGTTTCCGAGCCAAGTTTCCACAGAGAAATAGCCCTACCACTCCAGTGCAGTTGCTTAATGGTAACCATTCAACTGGTTGCACTGCGTAGTCTTAAGAAAGGACTATTAGCAGGGATATTAATGTAGTTGGAAGACTTATGACTAACATGCTAGCAAGCTGGGAACATGTTAACATAGTAGATTTGTAATTAACTAGCTTCAGTTAGCAAGCTTCAGTTAGCAAGCTTGTTAGCGTGGTCGCCAATGGGTCGTTTAGTTCACGCTGTTAATTCAAAACATGAAGCGGGTGCATTATCATTGATGATTTTCCATTTAGAAAGAAGACTGAGCACTTAAAACATAAATCAATGCAGAGTGCTCATCTGGGGCACAAAGGAAAGATATTTTGGCAGCAGCAGAGGTTAGAGAAGCAATTTTGGACCTATATTTTAAAATCTCTGAAAGCGACTTGATGAATAAAGCAGATAAGTATTGGGTTGTCAAAATATACGTGTTCGGGCAACAAGCAGGCAGCTCTCACAATATTCTGAAAGTGCAGATTTACATAAACATAGTATTTAGTTGATTACAAGCATAAAGGCCAAACCAGAAAGTCCCAAAAAATCATCCACACGTCCTCGTAGTGTGAAATGGCACAATGTAGCTGAAGAGCTAACTACTGACATGCTAGCAAGCCAGGAGCGTGCTAGCACTAGTTAGTCACAATAGTTCTCTAAACTTTTCTCTGTAATGTGCCATTTAATTCCCTCTGGTATTTTGTTCGCAGGATTTTACATCATGCCATTCAATAAAGAGTTATTGAAGTGGGGGAAGAACTATTTATGCTACCTAGCCTTCTAACTGTTAATTAACTGCCATCAGTTAGCAAGCTTGTTAGCTTGGTCGCTAATGGGTCGTTTAGTTCACACTGTTTATTCACATCATACACCGTTTGTACTCCATTTTGGATCCTCTGACTCTCCACCAACATTAGTAAGACGGTTTGCTATTTGTTAACAGTGCAAATTAGTTTTTAATTTATGTTAGCCACTACTATCTTTTTTATTTCTGTTTGAATTTTTTTATTCTGTTGAATGTCCAGCTAATCTTCTTCCTTGTGATGACATTTTTCAGTGTTACGGTGAACTTACAAGGACGTTTTAAACATCCTCTGCTGTTAAATTTAATAAACTTTTCTTATGTGACATAATTATGATACAGTCAGTGGGTAAAGGATAAGACCGAAGAGAGGGTGAGGAAAAAGAAAAGCAGAGAGCGCAGTAAAACAGAAAGAGAGGACAGGGATGGCCAGAGAAGGTAGGGTGGCAGACTGAAAGAAATCCTAACGACATTGGTTGGATTTCCCCAGCTATCCCTGAGAGTTCATCCTGATTGTCTTGTTGTCGGTTCCCTGAAGCATGTACCTGCGCTAAAGAGACTCACTTAGACAAAGAGAGGAGCAACGGGGACAGAGGGACTCAGCACAAATATACATCAAGTGGAGGAGGAGAGGGGAGGAGGAGAAAGGAGGCAGAGGACAGGCAGCATTATACAGTAAGTGCAGTCTGCCCAGTCCCATGATGCATTTGCAGCACAAACATTATTAAAAATCAGTTCATTTGAATGTGGCCTCAGCTCCATTGCTCCTTTGTTAATCTGCCGCCTTCATCTCTCTTATAAAGAGCACAGTGATATAATGCTAATGTATGAGCAACCGCAGTTTACAGTATTAAACATATAGCTATTGAAGCATTGCTTATGCAACAATATGGGCCTGATTAAAAATAAGTATATATATATATATATATATATATATATATATACAGGACTGTCTCAGAAAATTAGAATATTGTGATAAAGTTCTTTATTTTGTGTAATGCAATTAAAAAAACAAAAATGTCATGCATTCTGGATTCATTACAAATCAACTGAAATATTGCAAGCCTTTTATTCTTTTAATATTGCTGATTATGGCTTACAGCTTAAGAAAACTCAAATATCCTATCTCTAAATATTAGAATATCATGAAAAAGTATACTAGTAGGGTATTCAGCTAATCACTTGAATCGTCTAATTAACTCGAAACACCTGCAAGGGTTTCCTTAGCCTTGAAAAACACTCAGCTTGGTTCAGTAAACTAAATCACACGTATGGGGATTATCACAATATTCTAATTTTCTGAGACAGTCCTGTATATATATATGAGACAGGTCCAGGTGTACATGCCCTTGCTGTGATACATCAGAAATCTAATTTGCTTTCAAAGTGGAACGTAAAAAAAGTAATTTTGTTGCTCAAGTTGTACAATATTACAACTTATACTTTAATTAGACTCTGCTTAACAGAATAGACTTTGTAGTGAATTAATTTCAGCACATCATGGCAGTGTTGCATGGCACTTAGCCATAGTGAATTGAAGTGTCTCATTTCCAGTTGCTTAATCTGATTTTGGCTCTTGAAGATAACGGCGCTTTAGTAGAAGTGACAAGAAAACAGTTTCACACAAAGGGAATTTGAATAGTAAGTAGAAGCAGAGAAATACTGCAACACCTACGTCAGCTGTCAAAATCCCCGTCAAAGACTTGATATCCCCAGTAACAGCTACCGTCACATCTTACACATGATGCTGTTATCCAAAGAAATCTCAGATAAATGGCACCCAATCGCGTATGCCAGTATTGGGGAACCTGCCAAAAGAAAAAAGACAAAGTCTTGCTTCGAAGAATAGCCAGACTTGAATCCTTTTGTCTGCTACCAACAATGCCAGCGATGGTACGTCTATCTTTGTTATTTTCCCCCTGTCCCTCCCTATCGTTACCATTTGCTGTTATTGTAAGTCTTCCTGGATTAGAGTGAGAGATGATTGTCTCGCGTTAGCCAGCCAGACTCTCCATCCAAGATATTAAGAGGCTTTGTCTCTGCTTCCTATCACCATATCACTTACTCTGCTGTCGCTGCTTTTACACAAAGTCCTTCTGGATAAGTGTCGGATTAATGTCTACAATGAAAAGACACCTGCGTTTTGCAGAGATCAATGGTAACACATGCTAACTCACTCGGAGGAATGTGCGTTGTTATCCTTCTGCGGTGGAGGGTTGGAGAGGGTGCTCTTATCTGCAAGCCGAGCCGGGGACGAAGGCTCGTTCAATGCCTCACTGAGAGCCGCGATGCTATAACATAACTTATTCGTCACTGTGTCTGCATGCGTGACCTTTATAATGGCTTGTAGACATGTCACCTGGATCAGTTACCTGATCCTCCAGGGAGACCTAGAGCTCCCCTTGAATTAACAATGACTCTGACTACCACATGGAAGTCCTGCCTTTCTTTTCAGGGAGGTAGTTCGATGTCCCATCTTAAGCTTGACTGGTGTAGGGATAGAAATGGTTGTCAGCTCCAGCCATCACCTCATAATCCTACCATTTAGAAGCAGTGGGTCACTGGTGGAGTCACCACTCATCATTTAGAAGTGGTGAAAATACTCCCGATGCTTGTGTCAAATGGAAGAAAGGCCAAGAGACACTTCATGAGGCAGGTCCATCGCTTACACATGGAGGCAATACAGGCAGACTTGCAGGATTTACTCAAAGCCATCCAAGTAGTCATGACTACTGAAAGAATGGGGATAAAGAACAGGGAGAACATTTTATAGGACCGGCTCCCATAGATGTTATTGGGACTCCACCGTTTATAGGTCTGCAGAGATGATTAGTCAGGACATAGCCAGATGTCTGTTTTTTCAGATGTTTGAAATACACTTTGGGGTTCAGCTTCACAATACAATAGGACAACACAGTAAAAGGCGAATCAGTCCACAGAATAGTTAATTGTCATGGCAGTGACAACGGACTATTCCCTACCTCCGCAGCACCCCATGCACAGAGCGGACATCGCTGAAAACACCCAAGAAACAGAGGAAGTAGATCTTTAAAACACTTGTCTTTAAGATCTCTGAGCAGAGAATTAGATGCGTTTTACTCCACATCCAGCCTGCTAGATGCCTACGGAGATATCAGAACCGTGGGTGTCGGCCGTGGGTGTTTGAACTCCGAACTTCACCAAGGCCCAAAATACCCGTTCAGTGCCCACTGTATGTTTTCAAATAATGCTTAAGTCTCAAATGGGCCTTAGGGGAGCTGCATATTGTTTATGACTTTTTTTAAGATACAATATTTCTTCCTTATTATTTCAGACAGCAGTGTGAGAGACTACAGTATCTCCTTCTTCAGGCAGTGAGAAACCTGCAGAGACACACGATAGTTCAGTTCAGTTCAGTCACTTTATTGGCCCCAGATGGGAAACCTGAATTGCACTCAGGTGCACAAGATCAAAAATGTCAGCTGTACATACAATATACAGAATACAATACTGCAACATAATAATCTCTAAAATCATACATTGCATGTGCAAATTCAGCAGAGTTTTAGCACCGATAACTGAATCTACAGCGTGACGAAATAGGGAATCTTACAAGTTACATTTCTCAGAGGGCACCGATAGTCGAGGTAGCAGTGAACGTCTCCTTGCATAACACAGAGCAGGGTACTCAGAGGTTGCAGCTGCCACTGTAAAACCTGGTAAGACATCTTTCATGAAAACCCCATAAATCCAATTTAAGTGTTGCAGTAAAAAAAGGAAAGACTAACTCCATTGTCTTTACAAGTGGCAAGAGTCCTCCTATCGTAAAGACTCTATTTTTTCCCCTGAACTTCGTGATCCTTTTGTCAGCACTAGTAATTTTGCATTGTGTGTGTGGGTGGGGGGGGGTCATCAAATGAAACCGGTCCACCAATCATTTTGTTTCAGACCAACATGGCATCCCACTGAAGGGTATCTAAACTATTCCCAAAACTCTAAAAAAAGACTCGTCTTTTTGACTAGAAGAATTTGCAAAACCAATCAGCCGTTGATTCAAATCAGCAAGTGTAAAAAGTTTCAGTCAATGAGTAAAATGTTCTTCAAAGAGTCGATCCAACCATATAGACATTGTTACACCAGGAGGGTGTGAGTCTGCCCTCACACGCTGCTCACAAAACCAAACCCGGGGGCTTCAGTCGAGTTCTAGCGTTGTTATTTGCTGGATTCAGTCCATTGACCTTCACCGGGTCACGGCAAGCACATCCTTACTGTGGATGGAGTTGTGATTAAAGTATGTAGAGTGTCTCTCTGGATCTTTCCCCTTCACTCAGTTCCTCACTCCTCACTCACTGCCTCTTTGTCTTTCACTCACACCTTTGCTCCAGCATGTCCTCATTCTCTCCTTGTTTTCTCTGTAAACTCCATTATACAGTATAGTGTTAATCCCTGAGCCCTACCTGATGCCCAGAGCTCTCCACTATACACTTGGAGTCCAACTTCCTTTTTAAAGATAAACTTTTTATTATTAGCCGCACACATGGAGTTCTGAACTACACAGTTTCATACAACGGAAAATGACAGTGTTAACTCATTTCTCACTAATATGCAAATGAAAATAAGTTTTGGGTGGAATGAAATGCCGCCTGGGTTAATTTTTCTTTTAACATGAGGAAATCTGGTAATTTAATCAAGCAAGTAGCAAAGTCTTGATACTGGCGACTTTAGTGAACTATTCACTGCCAATGTATTGCATTCGTTGGTTTGCCACAATATGCGATCTTGCAATACGTTCTGCTCGTAGCACCTTCAGCAATATGCAACTTTGTTTTGTGGTTAAATTGAGGCATTCACAACACTTGGTCTTGGTTTACTGTAATACAGAAAAAGTCAGCAGTCAAGCACGATACCTTACTTGATAACATTTAACCCAAAACCGCAGTCTCTCACTGGTCTTAACCAAAGTGCTGTTGTTGCCTAAACCTAACCACAGGCGACCACAGGCGACCACAGGCGACCACGGTCTCTTTCTGCCACAGTGCTGCTTTGGCAAAGCAAAAAGGGAAAAGGAAAGCACTTCCGGGGCTGTTCTTTGGGAACATTTGTCACATCCCTTCCTGCAAATGCAGAGAACAGTAACCATTTTACAGGTAGAATTGGCTGCTATCAATCACAGATGTTTCTTCTTCTCTTACTCTCTTCTTCCCCCGTAGCGGTGGGACTCTGCTGACGGTGAGCGGGACCAACCTCGCAACCATCCGAGAACCAAAGATCAGGGCCAAGTATGGGCAGGCGGAATCCTTTCACGTGAGTATTGATGTGAATGACACACACACACACACACACACACACACACACACACACACTCAGAGACAAAACAACATAGTAATGTTCAACGGCAGCAAAGGCAGGAACACACACTGGAAAATATGAATTCACAAACCCACCCTGGCAGTACACACAGTATACATTATTCATCTTTACACGTACAGTACATACATCAACTGGCCAATTTATTCAGACATATTCCTCTGTATACAGGAGAATATCTGCAGACAGCTACTTCTACAGTGCCGGTGAAGGCAGCAGACAGTTTGTCTCTGTGTGTTGCTCACGTCTGCTCTCTCTGCAGCTACTGCTTCATCTAACGCTACCTCAGGCCACATAGCTTTTCAAATGTCACCGCACCGCATGAGTGTTTGTGTCACAAAAAAACAAACACATGAGAGAGAGAGAGAGAGAGAGAGAGAGAGAGAGAGAGAGAGAGGAGAGTGTTTAGGGGAATGACGATGAGAGGGGGAAAAAAAAATCCATGCAAAACCCGAGGTCCCATTTTGAAAAGTTGAAGAGTTTCATCAGTTCTATAGATTCACAAAGCGCTTTGGTGATTGTCACTGTGAGTTGAAGCTCTTCAGTTGTCAAGGTTAAGAACTGAACTTCAAACAATGCTGGGGCAATTCAACTTGCAGATGAAGCTGCCGCTTATTGAGGCAAACAGCCTACATGATGCATCCCACACAGCCCTGACTCAAAGTGCTACTTTGCACTTAAAGGACCGCGCTGATGTTTTTTTAATGTTGTCGCCCATTTACTACAAAACAAGAATACTGACATTTTTCCAAAGCATCCCATGGTCTCCAGAAAGCCTTTCTTATTCATTGGATGAGTGCGTGATCTTTGCTTCAGCTTGACCAATCCATCACAATTAACATCAAGTCTGCTTTTGCTTTTTCTTTTCTGTTGCCAAAGTGGCATCATTATTGTTTGTGAAATGCAGTAGAATGCTTGACTATGTCTTTACTTAGGAAATAGTTTTTTTGCTGCTATATTAATGCTCTGAATCCCGTATCAATAAAGCAGTTATTCAGAAGCGTATCTTCTGTGTGCAAAAACACACGGTGGCTGTGTAAAATACATTTGTAGTAAAAGATCTAAAATGTGCAAAAAAGAAAGTCCTGTAAATTGTAGCAAAGATGGCCGTGACATCACGCAAATATATATATATTCTCCAAAGTAATGATGTAAAACAGTCTCACGTACAAGTAAAGGAACAGAGCACATTGCCCATTAATAACAGTTGATCATAAATTTGCAACTAATTTACATTTCCAATCGGTATAATAGCATCACTGTTTCACAGGGCGTTGACTTAAATAAAGGAAGGGTTATTATACCCGACAGATCTATTTTTAAAAAGAATTATAGCCTGCAGGAACTTATACGCTCGGTATTCAAATGGTGGCTGAGCTATCTGTTTTATGCAAGGCATTCTCTTGTAAAATAGATATGAACTGGATTATAATAAAAAGATTTTTAGCGTTACGATTTGTGTTCACGTTCAGTGTACATATAGTTGCATGCAAACTCAGAATTGTCTTCTTCCCTCCTCATCTATAGATTTGACAACAAACCTCCTTTCTCTGGCTTTCAGAACTGCACGGTGTACAACAACTCCGTCATGGTGTGCCTGGCTCCGTCGGTGGCCGACTCGGAGCTGGGTTTTTCCGAGACCGGCACGGGGCCGGATGAGATCGGGTTCTACATGGACAACGTGAATGCTCTGGTGGTGGTCAACGAGACCTTCAGCTACTATCCCGACCCCGTGTTTGAACCGCTCAGTGCCTCTGGGATACTGGAGCTCAAGCCCACGTCGCCGCTCATTCTCAAGGTCAGAAAGGCAGAAGTGTTTGCTTGTACGTTTCAATTCCTATCCATCAGTGTTGCTATGAAAGCCTGTGCTGTGAATAAGGACACTTACACAAAATGGTCACATTTAGTTGGTGTTGTGAAATTATTTTCAGTATGTTCAGAGGGAGACAGTTCCTTGTGCTGCCCGTAACTCATCTTACAATGTCAAGAAAGAAATATCATTTTTGAACTAGAATAGTATCCCTGTGTTTTGTTCTATTATGGAATTAGCTGTTTGTATCTGCCAAATTGATATCACACTACACCATATTTGTTGGCTGACATGTACTGTCATGATGGCAAATTCTTTACAGCATTACTACAACTTAACCATGCGTCAGATTTAATTGCAAGTTTTCTAAATTGACCTTTTGCTTACTTACTTACTTACTTAAAAATGCAGTTTATGGTGGCTACACATCGAGCGTATAATTCTGACTGAAGCCACATGTCCCTGGTGAGAATAAAGAAACATCATTGTTGTTGTCAGTCCCAGTATTATAACTGTTATAGGCAACAAAGTGGCGGCTCGGACATTATGTTCTGCTTGACAAACAGTTCGTTTCACTTTTACCATTAGAGGGGAGAAGACTTTTATGATGAGGACTAATCGATGTGTTTGGCAAACGTAAGGCTATCTGGAGTAACGCTGGCTGTGCCAACTTCCCCAAATCCAATAGAGAGCAGCACTGAGCCGCTAACGTTACCCTTCACTCCGATGGATGTGCTCGTCGTGAACTAAGCTAATGTAGTTTGTTGGAACCTGTAGTTTAGTAAGCTAGTTAGCTATACAGACCATCGGTGATATGAGGTGGGAAGCCATCCCCCTTGTTTCTGCATGCCCCCCTGGCTAACCTGCAATCCCCTCCCTCCAAAAACACGCACTAAGTATAAAAGATCCAAAAGCGTTCTCCTCATGCTGCTCATGTCCGTGCAGCCGCCATCTCTGAAAGTATGTCTGAGGGTTAACTGTGCTGTGAATTGATGAATCTATTTCGCTGTCCGTGGTGCTGAAGTAGCAGACAGATTCAAAATGGTGACTTTGTAACATGTGGGGGAGTTTCAAGGGGCGGTTCTCTTGTCGTGGGAGAACGAAAAGAACCAGGTCCGCCCCAGAGATATATATATATATATATATATATATATACGTATCTCACATTAGAGCAGGTAAATGTACCGCTGAATCCATTCCTTACACTTGTGTCCTTCTACTTTAGCCTTACGATTGAGACTTTCTCAGACTTTGTTGCTCTTTATACTACTCGGCTCACGGTTACTTGGATTACATACGAGATTTATTTCGTGGGTTATACACAAAGTATAGTGCTTTACTTTTTCCTAAGTTATAGCTACCAACAGTGTATGAGAACAACCCAAGCACCTAAGCAACCAAACATTCTTAATATTTTATTTAAACCCAGGTCTCAGGGAGTGGTGTTAGATGTTTTTTCTCCCAAGGTCTTTCTACTTGCAGCTTGACTACAAGAGTCTCAAAGATATCAAACTTATCATGTATTAATAACGGCAAAGCCCGACGCGTACAAACACACGCTCACCGGCATTTTTATTCTCACACGAAGGAAGAAAATCTCAAATGAGTTCACTCTCGCAGGGAGGTCGGGGCTCTCACAACTATATAATTGAAAGCAAACGTCCACGCCTTCCAAGGCCAATTTCTTTCCTTCAGTAACCAACAGCACCTTCTTTGACTGACGTCCTCCTCTGCAGCCTCGAGCCCTAAATAACCATTTCAATTTGTGTAATTCATTGCTAGTGCTGGAGAAGCAGTGCAGAAGCACACAGGCCCACGGTCCACCACATTTGGATTACATTGGTTTTTCATTTTCATTAACAGTCATCGGACATAAGTGCGTGGAATTAATTGGCGATCCCTGAGTCGTGCGCATGCGTCGTTGTGTTATCTCTCGCCCATCGCTCGCCCGAAATATTTAGCCAGAGAGTTCTTGGGGAGGAGTTAGAGCGGCCGTTTGGGGAGGGAATACACTGTCCACGCGCTATCACTGAGGCAAAATTATAGAAATAACCGGCGGATCGGTGTCTGCAAATAACTTAAGTGGGCGAAAAATGCTGTGCCTTAACTGCTGACAATGTGGACTGTAAAACACATTCACCTCATCTTTCACGGGGCCACATGTTGTACAATAAAGGGACAACATAACAATCCATTTCTTTCAGATCAGTGTCACGTCGATGCATAGCATTTGCATTGAATTCCAGCGCTGCAGTGCTTTTTATCTCCCGCTAGAAAATCGCCTTGACTATCTCTCATGTTATCACGGGGAGAGAGTGTGTGTGTGTGTGTGTGTTACGCCGTTCATTTGCGCGTCGAGATTGAAAGCAGCATAACCGTCGTAATTTATTCCTTAAATGATAATTTATTAGCAAAGAGCCTCTCGGTAATTGCCAAATCTCCTGCTTGGCTTGTTGGTGGAACTGCCTACCCATTGGAAGCGCTGATGAGATGGACTAAAATGCAATTTGGCGGGGCGGGGGTGGGGGGGGGGTTGCGTTTCTCGGAGATTTGTGCGCTGCGCTCGACACGCAATTAATTTCTCATCTGAAGTGTCGGGTGTGTTTCTCCCGAGGTGTGTTAGCGAGAGAGAGAGAGAGAGAGAGAGAGAGAGAGAGAGAGAGAGAGAGAGAAAAAGAAAAACATTTATCTGGTCTTGGTGTTTGGTGAGTGCCTTCCTGTGTGTGTTTGTGTGTTTTTGAGAGCCTGTCCCCCGCATGATGCTTCTTGCCTGTAGTGTGTGTGTGTGTGTGTGTGTGTGTGTGTGTGTGTGTGTGTGTGAGGCAACAGCTCTGTGTGTGGCTTCAACTTGAGTGCCTGTGTTGCTTTGAATCTTTGTGTGTGTAAGTGTTAGTGGCTAGGATGCTGTGTGTGTGTGTGTGTGTGTGTGTGTGTGTGTGTGTTAGAGAGACGGAATGGGATGCATGTTTACAGGGTTGCAGAGCGGGGCTGGGTGGCGGCCTGCAGAGACGATGGGATTGGAAAACGGAGTCTGTCTCTGCGTCCCACTGCTTAGCCAGCGGGAGACGCGGCAGCTATCTCCTCTCTCTCTCTCTCTCTCTCCGTCTATCTCGCTCACTCCGCCAGCTCTGTTCTCCGCTCAATCCCATTTTCTTTCTCACTTCAGAGCGCGTTCCTTTCATCTTTTTCTAACCTCTCCCATAATCTTTTCTCTGCTCTCTCCACCCCTCCCTCCTCTGCATCTCCTGATGTTTTCTTGCCACGTTTTCCTATCTGTCTTGTTTTCTTTGTATTCATCTTTCCCCCTGTTGCTTTTTTGTTGTTGTTTTTCTTGCTGTTGCTTGAGTCCCCTCTCTTCCCCCCTCTAACTGCCTCCCCTCCATCACGGACAAAAGTGTGTGTCAAATTGGAACTAGCGGACTTGATATTGAAATGAAAAACAGGAACAGAAATTGACAAATGTTAGAATTTACACACCTCGGGGTTCAGACTCCACGCATGGAATTCAGTTCAGTGGACAGAAGACAAAACCGTATGACAGTTTGTGTGCCTCCAAACTGCCTCTATATGCATTTAGTGCTCTTCATCTTGCCGTTTTATTTTTCTTCAACAGTTTTTGCCTCCAGATTTATCACAATTGCTTTGAAATGGTATACAAAATGGGAACGTTTGCTCCTAAAACACCTTAACTCACTCATTAAACAACAATCAGATGCAAGCATTGGTTCCTATAAACAAGTAACATGTGTGCGTGCGTGTGTATCCAAAGCCTGATATTCCTCTGTACCGTAGAGCTCCATTTTTTTAGCACCCAGCCTGTAGTTTGCATGAAAACGTATACGTAAATGAGCCGAGTGCTCCTTCCTCACCACATCTCTCTCCCTCTGTCTGTGTTTAGGGCCGTAACCTGATCCCAGCGGCTCCGGGTAACAGTCGCCTCAACTACACGGTGCTGATTGGCGAGACTCCCTGCGTCCTCACCCTGTCGGAGAGCCAGCTGCTGTGCGAATGGCCCAACCTCACCGGACAGCACAAAGTCACGGTCAGATCACGACTCTGCGTCCTCTGTCTCTTCTTCTTCTCTCTCTCTCTCTCTCTCTCTCTCTCTCTCTCTTTGACCTTTCTTAAGAAATCATGCACTTTTTCCGTCCCACTTTGGGATGCATTGAATGGATTATCTGAAAAAGAACTTGTTGCGTGTTATCGGCTGAGACCTTCATTATCTTTCTTAGTCATTAAATAACTGGGTCAGGATTCAGTTTGCCCAATTTCTTCAAGAAGCAGTTTAAAAAGGACCAAAAAAAAGACCACCTGTTCTACTCAGTCCGTGCACACTGACCCAGTAATTCATGTCTATGAACATGAAAACACTCTCGCCTGAGGATATAAGCCCGTACCGTCACTCTAACCTTGTTGCTGAGTTATGTGAATAACCTCCCGACAGGTCCTGGGCGCGCTCCATTGAGCACGCACACCAAGGCTGCCGCTAAATATTTAACACTTAATTAACATGTTGATCTTCATTGGCCTTCAGTTGGCCCGCTGCTGAAAATAAGGCCCGTGGAAGTTTTCCAGGAGGCGGGGCCTCCAGTCATACATTTGACTGCACATTCACAGTACGCAGCACAGATCTGCAGACTTTGCACCACTTCAGTGCAGTTAATGTCGAGTTGGATCCATTAAGAAACACACAGGGAAATGAAACACTTACTCACATAATGGGTTCAACATGACCACAGTGAACCTCAAGAAGTGTCTGCAGATTGAAGACCGTGTTTCTTCCCATCCACCGAAGCGTATCCACAGCGTCAGCAGTTCTTCGCCGCAGGTGCTGCTGGTTTTTGGGCCGTCTCCATATTTTTCATTTTTCATTAGCTTCCCTTTACTTTGATGGTGTAGCTATTTGAAAGTGCACAAAATATAAAGCACCTAACCCCTCATTGAATCGACAGGCCAATCCACCGCCCACACTCAACTCCAATCGCATCATTTCGTTGATTGCTTGTTCTATAAAATGACGGTTAATAGCGGGAGATGCTCCCCACAATGACTTCCATCAACGGTCCCCAAATCCAAAGGCATTTAGTTTGTGATACATTGATGATCAGAATTGTTTGTCTATTGACGAGTCGCTTAAACGTCTCGGCACTAAAAACAGAATGCTGTTACACTGCATTCAATCGTCTCTGTCTGCGCAGTGGGTTGGCAGGGACTGTGACACTGTCTAGATTATTTTAGAAACCCTTTACAAGATACCCACAACAGAAACATATTTATTTCTTCATCTCAGAGAGCACCACCAAGCTTCTACATGTTTAATGTGCCCTCTAGCATCCCCCTTTTTCCTACAGGGGCTGATAGCTGCACATATACTCTAGCACCTCCTTTTTTTGCATACTGGCCATTTTGGCTGTTGTGAGTTATATATTATAAAGATACCTACTTCTCAAGCCTTATCAACAGGCTAACAATACCTGATCCACAAAGGAATGACGTTCATAAGACTGGGAAATTAACTACAGCAGGATGTGGGCAAACAGAGTTAAATTATGATAAGAAGTTTCCACTTTGTCTGCCGTTTGTGTCCACGACTCTGTGCTAGACTGATGCGGAAACATAAAAGGCGGTATTAAGAATAGAA
Source organism: Pholis gunnellus (assembly GCF_910591455.1). NCBI lineage: Eukaryota > Metazoa > Chordata > Actinopteri > Perciformes > Pholidae > Pholis > Pholis gunnellus. The sequence continues at coordinate 20,997,670 of NC_136536.1, read as the reverse complement.
TTGTTTCTCCAGGATGCCACTGATATGCAGACGCTAAGCTCGCCTCTAAGCTCTAATCCAGGAACCTCGTTCGCTGCATAAACCTTTGTGATGTGCAAATGTTGTCCAACTCTCAGCAAAGCCCGGCTAAAGTTGCACCTTCCGAAAGCCGTCGCCACATCGTCGCCGAGTTCTACTTCCTGTTTTCTGTGCGACGTGTCGCGAGCTGCAGCTTTTCTGAAGTGTTTTTCATCACCAGCACCACCACGCTGTTGATGTCACTTTCATTTTCCTAGAGTTTCGTATTGTTGAGGTTACGACACAGCACCGAATAGAGCTGGAGAAAGTCAAAGAACAAGCTCACAAGTGGTGTCCCGGGGGAACCGTTCAGCTTTGCTTGTCCAGAGCTGTCAGCAGACTGCAGACTGATGCACTCCGACTGGAGCAGACTTTCAAAATCACCGCGCGGCTCCTGGAGCATCTGTATTGAGGAAGGTCAAACCTCAGCCCGGCGACGCAGCGCTCACTCTGAATATACGTATGTGTCTGAATAGCCCGCCAGTACCCACGACCACCCCACCCCACCTCCTGCCCCTTTTAAACTTATCACCAATGTCCTTTCACAGTCATTTCACTATATCTTTATGACACTTACTCCCCGCTAGCTACAGCCAATATACCTAGAAAGCCACTGACAGCGCATCCATGTAATTCAATATGATAGCTCTCAACGCAACCAGCCAGCTCCAAGGAGGAACTGGAATATATATATATATATATATTTATATATATATTTATATTTATTTATTTTATACGCCCCTTTTCTTGTCTTTCTTTCTTTCTTTTTTTAACAAAATGTCATGTTGAATATCGGAGCGATGTGTTGGCGGGGGTGGTGGAGTTAGTCCTTTGTCTGACAATAGCCAAAGAAAAAAATGGAGCTGTCTGTTCAGATCTCTTCTGCTGTGTGTGTGTGTGTGTGTGTGTGTGTGTGTGTGTGTGTGTGTGTGTGTGTGTGTGTGTGTGTGTGTGTGTGTGTGTGTGTGTGTGTGTGTGTGTGTGTGTGTGTGTGTGTGTGTGTGAGAGAGAGCGAGCGCTCATATGTTTGTGTTTACGTGCACATCTTTGTCTGTGCAGAATGCTGCAGAGAAGGGCACAGCTGTAGCACAATAATATTCCCCGTGTAGAATGACCTACATACAGGGGACCCCAATGGGTGTCCAGACGTACCGGGCGTGTGTGTGTGTGTGTGTGTGTGTGTGTGTGTGTGTGTGTGTGTGTGTGTCTTCAGTTGCTCAGCTGTGTGTTGGCAGCTGTGCGCCTCCCTTGAGTTTTTCAAAGAAACTTGTTTGTTGTTTTGGCCTTCAGCTTTTTAAGTTCCTCCGTCAGTCCTTCAGTCTGTCAGGAGAATAAAAATAGACAAATGCCTCGAAAATGTGTCACCAACTTAATATCGCTTATATTCAAGTCATCCGAGGATACGTACCCCCCCGGATATTGGCACCAGATATAGCAGTGACCTCTTATTCGATGATACATACTAATTTGCATTTGTTTTATTGATACATTTTATATTAAGGGCCTGCTGTACATCCAGTATGTAAGCAGAGATTTTCTGGTGACCCAGGTCCTGTATCATAAAAGTCCTTAATCTAGCTTCCATTTCCCTTAAATAAACATTTTAAATACTATTAATATTTACATAAAGTGCTTTTTAGCACTTTTTCGCAAAGATGTTAAATGACAAAAAGAAAAAGGCATTTTTTTGTTCACTCTCTTATTGAGCCATTCGGACGCGCCATGGTACGAAAATAACCGGTGTTCTAGTAATAACGTCGCACATTCATTACATTCACAACGGCTCCATTTTATTCAAGTGCAGCAGTAAGCTGTGACAGTGAGCCAGCATGGATAACACCTGAAACTGAAGCAGTGGCGCTTCAGCCAGTGTTGGTTAGAGTATTTACACCAGTGCTTTTCCCACTGACATCGTGACATGTTTGTCCTCAGAATCCCCAAATGTCCTCTACCCTATTTTTGGTATCCTTATCGCCACAGATTCCTATCCAATACTGACACGAGCAACGTATAGTAACGTGCTCAAGTTGCTGCATTTTCCTTGTGAGGGACACAAACGGAACATTCGCCACCTTTTACGAGGATGGCCAATCAGTGTTTGAAGCAATACATTTCCTCAGTGCGTGCTATAATGGCTGCAAAATCTGTTCTTCCTGCATCCAGCACTGTTATTCAACGTGACAGCCATAGTTGCATTCAGGGAAGAACTGCAGGCTGCTGTTTCAGTTTGGATTTCTAGTCTCCGCCTCTGGGTAGCCAAGGAGGCGTGGTCTAATGCCTCTCAAAAGCAGAACTTCTTTGCTCTCTCCATTTCCAACAAGGAAAATGGCGAACCCAAAATACGAGTGTAAAGGAACAGTGTTCTGGCTGATTCGGCCATTCAGCCGCATCGATACAATGCAGCGGAGAGCAGCCGAGGCTGAGGCTGAGGCTGCATTAGCCGCGTAGGAGGTTATGGCCGACGGGGACCCTCAACACAATGCATCCTGGTACATGTAGGCACCGTCAACACATTTCCGCCAGAAGGAGAGCTCAGCTTTCTCCGTCATCAAAGCACCATCTGGGGAATCTATTGCTTCCATTGACTACATTTCCATCAACACTGATTCGGCAAATACACATAAAAGGTTTTTCCCTTTTTAAACTGTCTGTGAGACCAAGAACACGCCTGTACCAACCATTAATTGCTTATTGAGGATGAACAACAACAGATCTAGATGAATCTTAAACATTTAAACCTGTGCTTATCGTCTCCTGAGAGAATTATCTGGCTCTTTAGCTGCTAAATCCTCCAGTTAATGAGCTGAAAGACGCTAAAAGGCTCAGTTGAGCCGAGGGGAGCGATAGAGGTTCATCACTACGAGCGACGATAAAATGATTAGAGCAGCTTTAAGAAAGGTTCAAATGTTTGCAAATCACCGTTGAGCCTGTCTAATATGTCGACAGCTGCACCATTATAACTTGAATGAACTACATGGTAACTACATGAAGCTTGTGCAGACTTCATTGATGTCTTCAGATAGACTTGCAAACTGTCGCTCTGCCACCTACCCAATCCAAACATCGTGCGTACGAGTAAATTCAGTTTAATCTCCGTCTTTGCAGCCCGATCGTGTCCACGCAGCTAATTGGCTGCTTAATCTAATACAAGCCCGTCTAATTGGCTGTACTGTGGCAAATTCAATTTGTAGACACTGCCTACATTGATATTGATATAACAGCTTCTCTATTTTACTTCTTTAAATCAGACTTTGATAATGTTAACATGCAAGTGCACTTAGGAGAGCTTCAAAGTGCATAATCACATCTCATTTTGATCGGTTATCAACCCCCCTTGTGGATAGCTTGATTTTATGTATTCCAGCGCTGAGTCTTTTTTCTTTTCTCTCTCTCTCTCTCTCTCTCTCTCTCTCTCTCTCTCTCTCTCTCTCTCTCTCTCTCTCTCTCTCTCTCTCTCTCTGAGACGCAAAGCTCTTATGTAAATGTAGTTACTCAGAAAAAAGAAAAAAACATTACATGTGTTTGACTTCCCATAATTACCAGGACTCCTTGGGGAGAGATTTAAATGCTGCTGATTACTTTGTTTGATTACCTATACATGCGTGCGAGTGTGTGTTCTGGGTGTCTGCCGTGTGCCGTGTGCATACTCTGTCTGCGTCCACCTCCACCGCACAGCTTTGACCTTGGGCGGCGTTCCCTTCTCTGACCTAAATCAGTTTGTTAAAAGTCGACAGTGATAAACGAGGACATTAGCGGCAAAATGTCTTATCTTAAAAAAAAAAACACAGATATCTGCGGAGAATGCAGAAGGAGCGGAGCTGACTGTGCAAGTTAACTTGTGAGGTCCTCATTATCAAAAGCGTCTGAAGCTGCTCTCCTAAAGGCCAGACGTGAAAACCTTTCCTACAAGCAATGTTCACAGCAGTCGAGGTGACGTGAGCCTGTCAGAGATCAAGCCTGTTTAGAGATGAAAGTTTAATGATCCTTGTGGTAGAAATCGGGTCAACAGACTTGTCTTTCATCAGACCGCTACCTTTTGATCTCTTCAGACCCCCTGATCTGTTCTCAAACCACCTGCTGCTGGAGAAGTGACCGCCGCCTGTTTTTTTTTTATTATGTCTCTCTGAGAAGCGTTCAAATCCTCAGACTGGCCCAGGAGAATCTGGTATAGGGGGATGTAAATACGTAGCAATTTCCTCTCCCTCATCGACTGGTGGAGCTGCCTCTGGGAAATGCGCTGAACCTGCAGCCTTTGTAACCCTGTGAAGCTCCAGCAGCTTCGGGGCTTCTTTTTTTCTTAGCTCCTGTCACATTGTTCTCTCTGTGGCCTTGTTTTTACACTGCAATATATATACGTCCTACACCTTTATCATGCACAAAATCATTACATTCTTTCTTTTAAAAGGAATTTTATTTTAAATAAACTGGAAATCAATAGAAGTGCCCACAAGTGTTCCAATATACTTTTTAAATGAGGCCCCACATGCTCTGTGTATTGAACTATTGAACTATTATAACCTGTCTTCTCCTCTCTAGTCTCAGCCGCTTGCAGTTTAGTCAAAGTTTCATTGTTTTTGTTGGTCAATCATGGCTTCCCAGTTGCACTGAAGACTGTACAATTAAATGTTTTTATATGAGACATGTAGTTTCAAGTGTTTTGATGAAATATCACAATTTTAAGCTTTGATTTGGCTACCTTTTTTTTGGAAGGAAAGGTAAATTACACATGGTGTGTTCAAGGGCCATTGGAGAGTTGAAAATCCAACGATAATGTCTGTTTTTAAAGCGTCTGGCTATGCTAAGCGCTTTTTGCCGTTTGTTTCTGAAGACTGGTGGGTTTTGGGCTTTCAGATTAAAGTTGTTTTAAGAAAAAACTACTTTCCCGGAGTAACAAATGTGTGTATTTTCTCCCTTGATCATTGAAAACGAGTCGTCTGTGTGTGTGTTTCCAGATCCGTGCTGGTGGGTTCGAGTACTCCCCCGGGACTCTTCACATCTACTCGGACAGCCTGCTGACGCTTCCTGCCATTATCGGCATCGGCGGGGGTGGCGGCCTGCTTCTGTTGGTCATCATCGCCGTCCTGATCGCCTACAAGAGGAAGTCAAGGGACGCTGACCGCACTTTGAAACGTCTGCAGCTCCAGATGGACAACCTGGAGTCCAGAGTGGCCCTGGAGTGTAAAGAAGGTAGGGAACAGTGTGTATGAACTTTTAATGCGCGAGCGTGCAACTATACAAGACGAGAAAGCCGGTTGAGGATGAATGTGCCAGCTGAAAAATGTTACAGGATGTTTCTATAGACTCGATCAATCAAGCAGTCGGATGCTGCTGTCATCGCTGACAGCAGGGATTCTGCAGGGTGTGTTTACTGAGGCAAATGCATAACTGTGTAATGGCTGAGTCATAGCACATACAAAAGTGTTTTGTATACAAAAATACAGGGCTGATATAAAATCACGCTGTTACAGTTATATTACCTTCATCACGGAAATATTCGGACTGGAGGCAAAGGAGATGATATATGATCAGTGTGATGTGTCCGCCCAGCGAGTCTGACAAAAAAACGTACATTGTAGGATTACAGAGCCGGGGGAGGTGGTCATTCATTTTACTTTTTTTTATTTTATTGAATAACGATAAAAAAGTGTTAATATTCTCCGAGATTAATATGGTGAATTTATTAGAAAAAAGCCTCACAAATTCACAAGAAAAAAAATGTTTTCTGAGGTTAATAAATCATGAATTGGAGAGAAAACACCAAAATAGTGCAAAACCGTAGCCGCCATCGGCATTGTTGTGGTGTTTTTATGGTAAGATGCATATACTCAATTTCTATCATGTTCTTTATGTGTTCTTTTTATGAACATAATCGACTTTATCCATATGTTAGACCTGTTTAATTTTGCCAATGGGTTTTCTGAAATCCTAAAGATTGCTGACGAACGACTTTTGCAGAGATATATATATTTATTTATATATATACTGTATATATATATATTTATTTATATATATATATATGAATATTACCCTCCTTAATTTCCATTTTTTTATTCATACCACACTGGCTTTTTTTAAGTGTGTGGAACTCTACTCGATGGATACAAACCATTCTGAGATTTTCGGTGACGGAGAACACTGTCTGACCTGTCAGGTCATCTATCCGCACCTCCGAGTGAAAACACACCACAGCAGCAGAAGAGTGTCAGAAAGAGACATGTTACGCGTTGGAAAGGGGGATAGAGAGAGAGAGAGAGTGAGAGGCGATGACAGGTCAACGTAACGAGGGGATTGTTCGCAGAGACATTAAAGGTATAATGAGTGAGCGGTAAAAGGGAGGAACATGGATAATAGACAGACCAGGCTGACAGGGAGCTGATGAGGTCGACGTTTTAGCAGCAGAGTGTAGGTAACTGATGTGAGGACAGCCCAGGTGTTTACACTCGATGTAATGACACAGGCACACACAGCCATGCGACAAGGTTATAATATGATTACACTACAGCCACGACATAGAGTCAGAGCCCTTTCAGAGGATCCCTTATCGGACAAAATGCTGCAACAGTTTTTGAATTAAAGTGCTCCAGTTTCAGGGTGATCGGTGCATGATTTCTGACCTTTTCAGAAAGAAAATGTGTTTTTATCTTGTATTGTTTTAAACGCTTGTCCTTTTCAAGAAAAAAACACAACTAGAAAAACCCTGTTCTTCCTTCAAAGATACTCCAGACGTTATTGGAGTCAAATAGTAGCACTCCGTTTTCCAGGAAATGAAGCATGGCCTTATTCCCACCCCGCCCCGCCTGCTGTACTCCCAGCTGGCCTACAGAGACGAGACAGTGTGTGTGGGCGGAGGGACAGATGAAGTGGGCGGTCCGCCGTGTGTGCGTGTGTGTAGGTGTGTGTTCGCAAAAGTAAGTGCATGATGTGTGTGAGGTTCGGTTTTCGCTCAGAGGGCCTTGAGGGGAAGAGACGGGGGACGTTTGGTTCAGTCATCCGTGAGGAGCAGACGTCACACTGAACACGAGGATCCAAACTAGCATATTAGCAGTCATGGATGATTAGTTTCACATTAGAAATGACAACTGATGACTGGAAAGTGTCAATTTCTGGTTATGGGGAGGTAATATAGTTTGTTTTTGAGACGCTTTATAGGAGCAAACAAAGTGCTTAGGGGTTTCTGAACAAATTCATGGGCAGAGCGTTGTTTCCACGCTAACGTAAGCACACTCAGAGCTGTGGCATTTTTTACACTTCACTTCCCAGACTTTGTGTAATCTGAGTTCCTTTCTTTGTGTACTCGAATAAGAAACACATGAGGATTTTCCCAGGAAAGTCCTACCAGGCACAGTTTATAGAGCAGCCCAAAAATGAATATGAACTGGCTATAAATGTATTAGTTTATGAAAATAACTCGATGAAAGTCTCCACTTGAGCACAGGGGGCAACTGTCAATGCTAGTTGCAGACCAACGCAGTTGTCATTTTCATGCCCACGTTTGTGGAAGTACGATTGGTGCCTATGGGCGTGTTGGTGTGGTCAGGCACATTGTTGATGCATTGTTGTCTTGAAGCAGCAGAAAGCGATTGCAACATTGACCAACACAAACCTGGACTAAAAGCCAACGGCACAGTATATTCCAACTATTTTAAGTATGTTTGGTTGTAATTGTCATCTGTAGATAAATAAACCTTGTGCACTGTTTTCAAATTGTGGTGGAACTCTTGACTTTAATTAAGAAGGACTATGTTCATTTTTAGAGAGAAATTACATAAACTCACTCTTACGAATGAAAAGTTGAAATCATAAGAAATAACGGGCAACATTTCTCAATGTAATACACTCTGTACATGTGCTGCTACTGCCTTACATGGTCTGGTTTAAACAGGAGCTCGTGGTGGCTAATGCTGGCTTATTTATAGCAAACCTTAGATTGATATCGTAACCGACACGCCTGTGGGTTTTATTTTTGCTTTTTTTTGCTTTTTGTTCTAAGTTATACAGTCAGATCTTCTATGTGATGATGTCTTTGCAGTAGGGAATTCAATTGAATATCTTTAAACTGCTTATGGCCACATTGGCTCTGTACAGTGAAAGTCCGAGACTCGCTATATTGAGCTATAAATGAGAGATTGATTAATGACAGAGGAGGAGTTTTGATGATGATGAAGTGGAAGGAGTGGGGGGCCTTTATCTCTTATTCTGCTACTTCTGTTCTGCCTATTTCGTGTTTTGTGTCCTCATCTTCACCTCTCTACTCGCTACTTCTCTCCAGGTCTTACCTTTACGCGCTGCTCTTTCTTTCTTCTGCCTTTTTGTCCTAATCACTTATGTATTCTGTCCTCTGAATTTCCTTTCCCCTACCACCCTCACTTTGTTACTTCCTGATCTTTCTTTCTTCTCCCCTCTTTTTTTCCCTCTTTCTTCCCTTTATCTTCTGTGCTTCCACTCCTCTCCATCTCTCTAGTGGACCAAACAGTCCAATAACAGCTGGGAGAAATTATGCATGAAAACTCATCCGTCGCTCTCTTAATAATTATCTACTCATGCAATTAATTGACTTTCCTTTCCAGGAACTTTGTTTTCTGTCTCATGGTTCTCTCGCTCGCTGTCTCTCTCTCTCTCTCTCTCTCTCTCCCCGAGCTAGCTTTCCCTTTTTATTTCATTAAGTTTGGGTCTTTTTTTTTTCTCGGGTGAGCAAAAATTGTATTTGTCGGGGCTCAGACACCAAGGAACAAATTCAGTTAACTAAATTTTCTTGCCCAGTCATTTTTGTTATAAGTGTTATCAAAAAATTCTTAATTAGACAGGAAATTGAAGAGAAACTACATTTTTCTTCATTTTCTGCCGCTTTTTACGTTACATGTAAAATTAACTGAATTAACTCGGGATCAGTTATTATTTTGAATATCTATATCCTTGTATTCCCTCTTGCTTCATTCTTTCCTTTTAAGTTGAAGTTCTTATTTGTTGCCTTTGTGGGCTTCTTGCCTCATCAGAGCTTATGATTACAAAATTTCCCTCCAATCTCTGCTTTTCATCAGTTCAGTCAGGAACACTCTCGTTATAGATTTTAACCATTTATTGCAACAAATGGAATACAGTTAAACTTGGCGATAATGGCTCCGCTCTTTGAATGCTCCCCGGATTAGCCAGCAGCTACTGAGCTAAGACCGGGAGCACGAGCAATAACCCCACTGGGTTTACAGGACAGAGGTACATTTTTGAAATACATTTCAAACATTTGCCAGAAGATGAACTAACAAAGAGGTGGAGGCTGGGGTGGAGGAGGCGAAGCTTCGCCAGCAGTGAGGTCTGTAGCAGCGTAGATGTAGAATGAATCAGTGAGAAGGAAGCCATATTTAAATAAACCTCCGTGAAGTGAGAGTGGGCTGTGATTGGTGCGTGGCCGATCGGAAGCTATGATTCAATCGGCCGGCTGTCAGCTGGTTACAGCTGGGGCGTATAACTTCCGTGTCCTGCATGAACTTACGCTAGCTTCATATAATGAAATTGAGATTCCCATGTTACAGATTGATAGCATCAAGCTGGTAGAACGTGGCGCTTTTTAATTCAATGAAGGAAGTTATTGCTGGCAAGGCAGTGCTTTTTATGTCACGGGTAGTATCCTGCAGATCTGAGGGAACTAGTCATTCCAAATTTGGGCTTGTTAGGACTACCCCACACGCTAGCAAGCTGGGATGCTACCTAGCGCTAAACACAATAGCTCTCCATGCAAGCTTCTTTCTAATTTCTCTGTTCCGTGCCGGCATGTTGTTCTCAGGATTGTATATCGAGGGGGGTTCTCTGAACTAGCTAACTTGCTAGCTGACACTTAGCAAGCACATAAGCTCAGTTGCTAACAGGACAATAAGCCATAATTGTTTGTTCAATAGACACATTTGTATCATCTACTCCTAGCTGTTGAAAAAACATGCCTCTTTTGTGTAGCAGTTGACACTCTGGCTTTTTTTATTACATAAAACTGTATGACGCAACATAGCTAATAAACTACGTTAGCGCTTAACTCTCCAGCTTGCCGTTCCTTCAAAGGTCAGCCCTTGCAAGATAATTCCCTATCAGGAAACAGCGTGAATTCCTGCATCAAAGTTCACCACAGTCCCATTTACTCATCCCCAAAGGTGTGTCCGAACTTTTAGAACTAGACATGATTGGTTTATTGGACCATGTGGTCCAGGTTGGAGGTTTTTTGATAAAATTGCGGAATCGATGAATTCTCACATTATTAATATCACAGGGCAATACTCCTTGATTATTGTCATTTCACAACCCAATATGATGTTCAACAGCAGTGCTGTTAGTAGTTTGTCCGTACAAAACTGCCATTCCTCATCCTGTCACCTTCTCTATTTGTCAATTCTTTCGAAACAGCTTTTGCCGAGCTTCAGACAGACATCCACGAGCTGACCCAGGAGCTGGACGGAGCTGGGATTCCCTTCCTGGACTATCGGACGTACGCAATGAGGGTCCTGTTCCCGGGCATTGAGGACCACCCTGTGCTAAAGGAGATGGAGGTACGGGTCAGTACACCACCAACCTAGCTTGAAACTGAAAAACAAACTCACCATAAGTGATCAATTCCAGTAGAGCCATAAACTAAGCCTTTGCACTGATAAACTAACATCAGAGGTAGAGAAAGCAGATTGAAGGTGGTACTACCGCAACTTTCATCACTTCACATTGATCTCCTCACTTCCGCAGTTTCATGCATCCCTGAACACAAGCATTCAATCTGTTATTGCTCTATGGTGTAGAAAGAAATGAGAAACTCTTGACATTGTGTATAGCAAATGATTTATTTAATAACCATAACCGTTTGATTTGTTTTAAATTAGCAGAAAATTACAACTTAATTCATCGACAACAGTTGAACAGTTCGCTCATGCTGCGTGTTTAGGAATTAACCTAAAGTTTGTGACGACGTATTCAGCTTGGCTCAATGAATGCAAATGGCTTTAGAAAAGTCTCATCATCATTAGTTTGAACTCTCACCATATTCTCTAGATGTGGGGAAGTAAAGTTTTACACTGAGGAATGCGTGACTAAAATTAAATGTTATGTAAGAAATGCAAGAAGATAAAGAGATGAAAAAAAGAGCGCATTGCAAAAATGAAGCAAAATATGATGGGAAAGGGTATTAGAGCAGAGCGGGAGAAATGAGATTCAGGGTTACCAGGATTCTTACTTGCATTATACATCACTGTTAAGTTATTAATTAAGTCAGTACATGCAACCACCTTGCCAGTACAGCCGAATGGAGAGAGTGCACACGATTTATAAGGACATTTTACCGCTGAGACCAAGGCAAGTACAATTAATAGTGTGTCAACATAAACTACTCCCCTCCAAAGCTAGCAACCAGAGAGCCAAGTTTGTAATCAGCAGTATCATTAAGATGTAGAATCTGGTGCTGCTCCATTGACTTTGATTGGAGCGCTGACTTTTTGGAGTCAAGGAATAATTAGTTTGACCTTTCACAGCTTCATTTAATCGTTCTAATCCAGAAAGTGGATTTATATTCCTAGAAGAAGAAGAAAAAGAAGAAGAAGAGAAAAAAAAGCCCTCCGGCCGGTCTCATCTGATTCCTCCTATCTTATGTTTGGCTACGAAACAGTAGCGATTACTTAAATACAGTCGAATCATCGTTCGATATAGAAACTAGCCCATAGTGGCTTCCAGCAGAGACTATAAAACGTATAGCTAATATACTGAAAACTACTGACGGTTAGAAAGTCTACAGACTAGTTAGAAAGTTTTGAACAACAGCAATTTAGGAAAGAATCCACTCAGGCTCCATGTTTTCCCTCCTTTGCATTTTCTTTTACCACTTTCGCAGGCTTGCATAAAGTTGTGTGTTATAATTCAATCGAGTATCAAATCTGCTCATCAAATCTAAATCCTTCTGAGGCCCTTATTGAACCTAATTAGGTTTGGCTTTTAACATTTACAACGCTATAAATAACAAAAATTCAACTTTTAATTAAGTTTTGCAGTGACATTTTATTGTGTGAGACACCAGAAACCCTTCACCTGCTCACAACCTGCAGATACAACATGAAATGTAGATAACAAGCAGCATAGAATATGAAATTAAGATTAAATGTGTGAAGAAGGTGTAGCCTACTTTTTACACCTTGTTTTTCTGCTGCTTGTTCCGAATATTAAACGTGATGTAAATATTGATATCATGTGGAAGTTTAAGGGGGAACATTCCTGCATCTGTTTTAGGACCCATGAGCAGTACAGAACGTACATCTTACCATTTGTTAGAGAGAGTTAGCTTCAAGCAAATGTTCATCTTCAATGAAACTACACACACTACAACAAACTTGAAAAAGAAGATGGAACACATGATACGAAATGTGACGTAGCAGTGCACCATGTCAGCAACCGACAGACAAATGAATGGTGGAATGGATCAAACTAACTCAGGACCTTAACCCTGGTTGTTGTTTATTTCCGCTAGTTACAGTGTGACAGTTGTGACGTTACTTTATTACACTTTCATTTTAACACATGCCATGATCTTTTTCTCTAACCTAAACCGAGCCGTTTTGTTGCCCAAACCTAAGCATTTGTTTTACAACGTTAACCACGTGACATTGTGCATTTCTGCAAGCGTTATGCGGTGCTGATATGAAACGTGTTCATGAAACAAGTTTTTGATTCAGATCCAGATGTTTGCAGAAACGTGCAATGCCAAAAAATGTTTGGCCGACTGAGTTGAGAGTACTGTTTCTAGCGTTGGGCTTGTACAGATACCAGCTAGCAGAGAGCACATTAACCAGACATCAGCCAGAAATTTCCTTGCAGCTGTTAAGGAAATAACGTTAATTAGCTTCGGTCAAAATAATCTCCCGCCGGGCACATTCATCATTTTAGTCGGTTGACCCCCAAACTCTTATTATATAAAGCTTTACATATTTCCCCCCCACAAATCAGCTCATGTTTTTGCTCACTTCTTTGTGAAAGCAAGTCACGCCTAGTGTCTCGCATGAATATGTTCAGCTGGTTTTATCGGCCTATGAGGTCCTAAAATATCTATTTCTCTCACTTTTTTTACTTTTTTTTACTTTGGCAAATCAAAATAAACACTAGAAAATATGACAGTGAGAGTATGATGTCCCCTGATAGAAATACAGTCCACCTTTAATTGAAGGTGTCAGGCAGGCAGAGAGGTAAAGGGTTCTTACCTATTTTATAGTTATGTCTAGACTTCCTTCCCCATCCCTCTGTATTTCCCCCAGGGGTTGGCGGTGTAATCCAATGGCCTGTGTAAACTAACACTCCTAGCTTTATTGCTCTGTGTGACTGCTCTCTTCCCTAAGCTAGACAGCCACACTGCACACCAGTTATGCTCTCACACACACACACACACACACATACACACACACATGCGCTTCACACAGTACAGGTATACACATACACCGCCGTACAGATACCTGAATGTACCCCTTCCTCACGCTCTCTTTGACATTCGGTAAAAACTGTCTGTGCCGTACGTACATGCATCTCCATCCGTCTCTCTTTCTTCTTCTTCTTCTCTCTTGCTTTCACTCTCTCTTTTCAAACACACAGACAACAATCCGTATCCGCCCTGGAGGCCCGAGAATCTCATTTAGCACTTTAAAGAGAGGCACAGGCACTTTATTATGGCGCATCGGAGGAAGAAGTATAGATGTTACAGTCGTACGAAAGGATGACAATAGAGAGAGAGAGAGGTGGAAATGATGTGTCTGTGTGCATGTTAGAGAGACACAAAGAGCAGGAGAAATTAAAATGGGAGGAAGGCCAATGATGCGAAACAGTCGACAGCGAGCGCGCGGGAGAGAATCAGTGCGGTGAGGAGGACGGAGTGAGTGAGCGACAGAGAGGCGTCTTCAGGGGGTTTAGTGTGTTGTTGATGAGAAGTGACAGGTGCCAGCCAGTGGAACAAGCAGGGCGCACCTCTGTCACCAAGCCTGACACACACACACACAAACCCTTCCATCTCTTCCTCCCTCCTCCGTTTGATATAGGAATCTCTCTCACGCCGGGTTGGTCCGGGCCAGCCGGAAAGCGTTATTAAAAGATTCAGTTTGAGGGGCTTTCACGTAATATGACCGATTCAGCAAAATGGTGAAAGTGACAGGAAATGTTGGAAGTTTCTTTAAGACCTGAGCGATCAATATAGGACATACACACATTAGTCAAATAACAAATAACTCAAAGATAAAATCCTCGAGTCAAAACAAAGTCAAAACAATGTATGAGCACACGGGGAGCTCAGACTGCTTATTGCGAATAAAGTTCTTGTCTCATTGATATTCAACTGGAGGATGCTTTGACCCATCCACCCCCTGATTCCGAGATGACAATTATGTCAAATGCCTGCGAAAAATTGTTTTGGAGAGCGACGACTGGGAAACACTTAGAACGCGGCACACAGCAGTGCGGCGGGAGAGAGAGTCGGCAATCAGTCCTACCTTGCTGTTTACAAGGCAATCTCAGCCCATCACACGGTGAAAAATAACAACAAAAGTCTGCTCGCGGATGGGTTCACAATCTGCCTTCGCTCAGAATGAATCATAGTTTTATTTTATATTTTATATCCTGTATGTTATTTATTGCAAATGATTATGCACACACACGTTCCTCAGAGACGTCATAACCGTTAAAACTGAAAGATGGTGAATTTTGTTGCAATTACAATTTTTCAAAATCACAGGGTTTACAAAGCTCACAGTGCATTGGCAGTATTTATCTGTATCTACATTATTATGGAAAGTCACTGTGACTGGTTAAAAATCAAGCCTCAAGGATTCCCTCCAGACAGGTTTTAAAGGGATAGTTCTTATTATTTGAAGTGGGCTTGCATGACTTGTCAATGGTCAGTGTATTCCCCCCCACCCACACGTTTGGAGAAGCAGAGAGGAGCACAGGAGCAAAGCAATGTACTGCTGTGGACGGGAGCAGTAGCAAAATGTTTTTTTAGCCACCTAAAAGAAAGACCCACCTAAAATATAAAATATCTATTTGAACCTACACATCTTGAACTCAGATTTACCGTGAGTTCTTTGGGAAAATATTTATTTTCCACAACACAAAGAAAACATGCTCTTTAATTAATTAAGAACAGAAATACAGCTCTCCATTGCTCTTGGCCTCTGATGTGACTTGTCTGTGTCTGTGTCTTTCTTCAGGTCCAGGCCAATGTTGAGAAGGCTCTGACGCTGTTTGGACAGCTGCTGACGAAGAAGCACTTCCTGTTGACGTTCATACGAACCCTGGAGGCACAGAGGTGTCTGCATTCCTTCATGTCTTTATTGTTCAGATACACAGGCTACATTGTTTTTAGTAAAAACAAAAAAAGAATTCCAAAAGGGATTTCTACTAGCTACTAGCTTTAAACGCTTTTGAAAAATAACTTAAGGCTAAATTCAAGCTTGCAATATCATTTCAGAGCTTTTACCAAGATGATATTTCCAACCATGGGAGTAAGAGCATGTAAATACAGTATACTGTGTGCTTTATATGTAATTTCAATGTTTTCTTTCTCTCCTTAGAAATAAGCATTGTAGTACATTTTCAGAGACTGAGTAATAGATTTCAGACAGTCGTAATGGGGAAATAAGGAATATTTATCACCTGTTAAATTTGACTAATTTGACACGAAAGGCTGTACTGTCTGTCCCTTTGATTAGGACAATGAAGAATAATTGATCAACAGAGTAAAAACATTTTAGCAGCTGAAATTACCCTAAAGCACTTAGCCAAATGGTCTTTGGCAAAACCGAGCTAGAAACCTTTTGATTTAGATTAAATGTGCACTAATATTTAAATGAACTGCTATAATGTCACACGTGTTTTTTGAGGCACAGCGTCAGAATTGATTGAACAAAATCCGGGGAAAACATTTGTGAAATATTGAGTTTTATTATTGAGTTTCTGTGTATTTCCAGGTCATTTTCAATGCGGGACCGAGGCAATGTGGCGTCTCTCATCATGACAGCCCTGCAGGGGGAGATGGAGTACGCCACCGGAGTCCTGAAACAGCTGCTGTCCGACCTGATAGACAGAAACCTGGAGAGCAAAAACCATCCCAAGCTGCTGCTCAGGAGGTGAGGACGACGTGGAGAGACATGGGACGAATATAGACTACACTGACAAACACCATACAGGCATTTAGTGGCACCAACTCATATTTAGTTAACCTAATGTAAATACATATTTGAGTCTAAGTTTTGTTGAACTCAAGATAATTTATCTTAAGAACTTATAAACGTCAGTTGTTCTACCTTGAAATCTTTTGACTTGTTTTCTGAACTCATCAAATTAAGTTTCCAAGGAAAGAGGATCAGCATGACAGCACACTTCCCAGCATGCATTGTTCGAGGGTGAAAACTCTTTTGCTCTGAGACCCTTCTGCCACGTGTCTTTAATAAGTGTTAAAGTTGATCAAATGTGACAGCTGACAGCGCTAACAGTGTAAACTACAGCAACAATGCTGACAGAGCCGAAAGTGTTTACCTGAGGGGGAGTTTTTCAAAAAATGTTGACGCTTTGAGCACCACAAGCCCAGTGCCATATAGTCCCATTATATTGGAGAGAAGGCAGAGATCTTCTCTGGCCGACCTCCAAAACCAGGCTTCTCACACCAAAACATTCTAGATTGATAACATGTCTTTTTGATTTTGGCGTAACCTGTCCCTTTAAGTTATAGTCGTTTCCTCAGATAATAATGAAAACAGTGTGAACCACAGTGAATGTTAGCACATCTAAAGTGCACAGCAAGTCCACATAAATGTTCCAATAATAAATAAATTAAGAATGAATATCAAATCTGGAGTTGGGAAGATAAATCTGTGGCCCCTCGTAATCATTTAAGGTGACTAGAAATATGTACGCTCTGTGTACGTTTTGATTATTATTATTGGATAAAAGCGGAGATATCGTATCAGAAGACCACTTTACCAGGAGTTAGAGGAGCTGTAGCCACTTTGAATTCAATCCAATCAACAGACTATCAAAACGTACACTGACCCTGTGCCTTCAACGTGATTGGCTAGCCCTCAGGGCAGCTGTACTTCTTCGTCCTCTCATGTTTGACTGAAGGCAGACCGGACGTTACAGTGACTCACTCTCCCCTTTTGAGGAACAAGTGGTATAACAAGACAGGACGGGTCGCGGCTAGTCAGTTAGCGTGCTCATTTCAGTACATATCGCTGAAATTCAATACATAGACTCAACACTGCAACCTCTTCACATTCTGTTAATATTAAATCATGGCTGGATCTTACACATTGCCCCTTTTAAGGAAATTCTTCTGGAAACCAACAACTGCTTCTCAACTCAACACAGCAGCCTTTAAATAGATTTCCTCTGTAATTAGTACAAAACCATGTGGATATTTCCCAAACACTTTCCTTATGGCCTCTCGATGCTTATTTGTTTTCATAATTCATGTCACTCTGCAATGTCTTTCATGCTTTCTCTTCTTAATGTCGTGTTTTTCCCCCCTGTGTGTCAGAACGGAGTCGGTCGCAGAGAAGATGCTGACCAACTGGTTTACGTTCCTCTTGTATAAGTTCCTCAAGGTAAGCCCAACAAGGAATGATCCTATAACATCCTTATAAAATCTGTTTCTTTTAAACGCCATCATCTTAAGTGGATTTATATCGGGCATTGTTTTTAAATGCATTTATACTGTCGGTGTGTTAGAGGGTTCTATTATGACCTTGTCTTTTCTCTCCCTGTTGCAGTTATTAAAAGGGTTTTTCTTCTTCAGCCGTAGATATTCTTGCCCGACCAGTGCAGTATACAAACAGTAGCTCATCAAAGCCCCCCAGCAGCATGCGTCTCTTCTCTTCTCTGCTGTTTTAATGTTTTTTTAAGTCCACAGATCCTCTCCTCTCTCATAATTTCGGTCTTGTAGCCGACCCGTCCCTCCTCACTGATCTCTATGTCGTTCTTTTAGCTCACATCTTCTCCCTCTGATCTCTCTTTCATCTGCGTGGTTTCTGTTGTCGTTACCCCGCTGTCAGTCTCCTTTTCTGCCTTAAGGTCATTGGCCTCAGCAGGGGGCTGCGATGTCGCTAACGCTGTCCTCACACGCCCCCCCCCGCTCCTTTCCCTCGCCCTCGTTGTCCTCCTCCTGTCTCGCTTTTACAGAGCCTGCTTAAAGGGAGATCTGGTATTTTCTCTCTCTCTCTCTCTCTCTCTCTCTCTCTCTCTCTCTCTCTCTCTCTCTCTCTTTTTGGTGGTTTGCTTCTGATTACATTGTGAAGTTGTCATTATATTCCAGTATAAACCTAATCGCATCATGAGTGCATCATGTGTGCATAGCATGATTATAGTGCACACATGTATTTTTGTACTCAAAATGCATCTAAACTGTTACTTCGAACATTACATTTTTTTATGTCTCACATTTCTTGAATTCGAAAATAATAAATACACAACTTCCCTGTGCAGATCTCTATTGATTGTTAGCGATGCAGGAATCTGAGCCTATTCCTCTTACCCAACAGCAAGGCACAGCATTATGTCCCTGAAGTGTAAATGTCAGCACACAATTAGGGAGCCTTAATGAAGCCACTATGCGGCGCAAAGGCAAATTCCGAAGACAGGCGGAAGGCGAAAGCATAGCAGCCGTGATGTATGCTCGCGCCGTCTCGTTAGCAGCTGCCCACCTAATTGGCCCAGATGCTAACGAGGTTCTCGTTAGGCAGCGGGATGAGGAAGGCAAGGCAAGAGGGGAGGGGAGGGGGTTAAAGGTGTCAGGGGTGATGGGGGAAGAAGGAAGTTAGCGTGAAAAAGAGAGAAAGTAGGAAGCGAAGAGGGAGAAGGAAACAATGACGAGGTGAACGGAATAAAGAACGATAGAATAAAATGTGTGATAGAAAGTAGAGAAAGCCTTTTAAATAATGCATCAGTTTAGCTTTTGTGTTGTAGATGTTGTTTTTTGTCATCATGTCCAGAACATTGGGAACATTAGTTTGTAAGTCACTGGACTTGCTGTTGCACAGTGCTGCTCATGGTGATCTAAGTAGAAGGGATGGAGGGGGGGGTAAACAAAGTGGATAGATCTAAAAAAAAAAAAAGACAAATACTAGCGAGTTATAGCAGCATTCCTCAATTAGCGTTATTTTGAATTCTAGAGACTGAGAACCCAAAGTTTGGACAGATACTATTGTCGTAGGTTATAAATGTCACTGATCATTTCCCCCCTACGCTGATGGTTTAATTTCAATCATTTTAGGGACTTCAGAATGTTAAAAAAAACTATCCTTGATTCTCCGGGTTTCTGCTTTCCTTGTTTTATTCAAACACACATTGACTGATATGTTTTGTTTGGTGGGGGTCCTCAAACATGTGAAACCCTCTTACAGCAGTGAGATGACACTTTAATACAGATCTCTTTTACATATATTTGTCATCAAACTAGAGAGAAATACACAATTAACACAGGCACACAGGAATAAAACTGGGAAAATGTATTTTAAAGCTACATAAGAAGAAGTAGAAGGAAAAGAAAATGCTGACAGCAACAATCTGGCATTATATTTATTCCAAATCACAGACCACACCTTGGTTAAAGATCATTAGATATTGTGAGCACTGTCTTACATATGGTCTTACAGCACACATTGCATGTGCGAATGTAAAAGAGAAAGATGAAAGAAAGAAAGAAAGAATAGAGGAGGAAGCTGAAATAGCAGTAAGCGGTGAGGGTTAGTGTATTACTGGGAGAGGAAGAGGAGGAAAAAGAAGAATGTGTGTGTGTGTGTTAGAAAGAAAAAGCGATTTGTAGAGTGTGCTTGAAGGTGAGACAGATGAATTAGTACTTTCCCCTGTTCTCATCTGGACCTCGTGCATCTCCGACACACACACACACACACACACACACACACACACACACAGTCTGAAGTATCTCCCTGAGCACTGCACGGTCGATCATTAAGCTCTCGTCAGGATGAGTATTGGCCCCAATGTGTCCTCTCTCTCCCCTCTAAACTGCCGCTACTTCAGTCGGGAGTGTTTTCCTTGGGCCCAAGTGACGACCACTGACACTATTGATTGGCAAGTGTCTTTGATGGAGCGGAGAGTGGGGAAGCATATTTATAACATCTGTGTCTGTGTCGAGTGAGCGCCGAGATGTAGAGGACGGGAGAGAACTGAAGGGATTTATATAACGCTGCTTTAACACGGACAGAGAGAGGCCTCTTAAGGTGGATTCGCCCGATGTTTACACTAAAATTCACTGGCTGGATTCTGACATATATGTCTTTTAACACCTGATAGTAATATCAGCACGTTGTGATTAGCTTGTCCTGTTGCTTCACAACATGATAACCAGATAACAGCAACAGGTTCGTGCTAATGCTGCTGCACTAGGCAATGTGAAGTGGAATGATGTCACAGTAGTTCAATCTGTACGTTTCAAATGACTTCGATAATCCAACCGATCTTTTCACCGATTCATTCACTCATTAGTTTCCCTTTTGAGTGGAATACAGTAGAAACCTGCTTCCCTCAAAAACAACAAATGATGACAGCAATTAAAAGACATCAAAGGTAGTTTACAAAATATTTTAAAAAGAAGACATGAGGGAAAGAAGAGGAAAAAACGTAAATCAATACAGATAGTTGAATGAATAAATGAAGACAAAATAAATGGTGGTTAAAGTTGTCGGTAATGTAGACTCATTAAAACAAGGCTGTGTAAGTCTAACTTTAAGGATTCTTACATGATACAGTGGAGGGGGTTTAAAGAGCAGAAACGCAGAAATCATCCCTCTTGTTGGATAAATGCAGACTCCCAAAACTTTTTCTCTTCAAATCAACTTTCCAAGTTCGGCGGCAGAAAACACATTTCCTCTCCGCTCTGCGTGACTTCAACACACGTCAAAACAGCCCGTTATTAGACCCTTTTCAGCCACACACTCTTTGCTAATCAGATGAGCTGCGACAGGGCTTCTAGTATTTACATCTGTCGTCTCAGTAAATTCCACACTAAATTGAAAGATCTTGCGCCCCTGTCACTAATTTGCGACATCCTTCGATGGCTGTCAGAATAGCAGATATAAATGCTTTCATGAACGGGCTCTGAGTTGAATCACTG
Source organism: Pholis gunnellus (assembly GCF_910591455.1). NCBI lineage: Eukaryota > Metazoa > Chordata > Actinopteri > Perciformes > Pholidae > Pholis > Pholis gunnellus. The sequence goes on along the minus strand of NC_136536.1, from coordinate 20,976,495 downwards.
TGTTATGAAGTGGGTAGATGTGTGATGATTCACGGGATGGGAAAGAAGAGAGAAGGGGGGGTAAATATTAGTTTTTCCCCAAGTCGTTGCTTTTTGCCGCAAAATATCAGGACCTCTTTTCCCTCCTCAGGCCTTCAAAAAATGATTCAAACGAAAAGAATCTGAGTAAAGAGAATCACTCTTTGTTCGAATTGCTGGCGACTCTAACATCTTTCTGTCTGCTCCCTCACCAGGAATGTGCCGGGGAGCCTCTGTTCATGCTTTACTGTGCCATCAAGCAGCAGATGGAGAAGGGGCCCATAGACGCCATCACGGGAGAAGCCCGCTACTCCCTCAGCGAGGACAAGCTCATCAGGCAACAGATTGACTACAAAACACTGGTCAGTAGACCCGTTGTGTCTCCAGGACTGTCGGCTTCGGTCTGAAATCACTTGACGAGTTGCAAAGCCTCAGTCACGTTTGACGATGACAATTTCTAAAACAAGCTCTAACTGATCAGCGGCTGAAATGTGGCGGCCACCACTTCATTGGGGAAGGCTTCCTCCCAGTGTAAACATGGCGCCGCAGCATCAGTTGTGTTTTGGAGGGAGAGAGCGCGATCTGCTGCCCAGCGCTAATCACGCGTTCTCTCCAAACAAAGCACTCCAGGTTTGGATTGGAGAGACGTACCTACTTGTCAGCACGATCTGCTTCAGTGGGTTTTGGATCTGCACCCACGTGCGAATGCTGTGTTATTGTGTCCCCAATCAAACTAGAAAATGTCCAGGTTTTTTTTAAATATCCGCTGCAAACAAACCAGATGTGAAAATGCATGGCACGTACATTCAAATGCACCGTAACAATCATCCAAACATCTCACTAGGTCTTCTCGCTTAAGCTTAAAAATGATCGTATCTGTTTCCATTTTCCTTTGTCTCCACCTTTTCTTTTCCACCAGACGTTGCACTGCGTGAACCCAGAGAACGAGAACGCCCAAGAGGTGACGGTCAAGTGTCTGAACTGTGACACCATCACTCAGGTCAAAGAGAAGCTGCTCGATGCTGTGTACAAGGGCAGCCCCTATTCACAACGGCCCAAGGCCTCCGACATGGACCTGGGTAAGGCACACAACACTGCATGTTGCATATTCATAGAACTGTACGAGACATGTGCACAGGTGTAATGACTGGACACAATGGCGGTCCAAGGGGGGTATTTATATGACGTGCTACATGCTGTAGATTTCTCTTAAATACTTAGTTCAACACTGGACACGACGACTACTCTTAGGGGCAAATTCACAAAAGGCGGCTTTCTCGACCGCTAATGAATAAGACACAAAGAAATGGTGTAATTCTCAAAGCTCCCTCAAAGGGTTAAAGTGCACCCCTGACTGCGCTGCCAAGCAAATTGTGTCTCGGTGCTCCTGTGCTATTTGCACGCGTATGCAAATGAAATGAAGCTCCCCTACATGTCAATTTGAAAATATATGAGAAAAGAACTGAGGGAAAATTGCACATGTTGGAGGTGTTTTTGCTGTAATCTCATTAGCACAACATCTTTTGTGCGTTGGACCTTGCGACGGCCGAGATAGCGGTTGCAAGTAATGTGTAATTCATGGGCTGCATTCCATTCTTTATGAATTTGACGTTGAATGTCAAATAACAACTCAAAACTCTTCACACCGCCAAGAGTTGATTTCTGTTTGTGTGTGTTTTGACAGAGGGGCATTACCTATTGAAGTGAATGTGACATTGTCTTCTAATTGCAGGGCAATTTTTTTGGGCAAGTTAGTTTGTTTTGATTTCGAGAACTGGATTCATTTGGAAAAGGACAAACAACTGAAGCTGCAATAAACACTATAGACTGGGACCACAATCACCTAATAGTTTCAATAATCTTGTGTTAATGTTTTTTTGGGGGCGGGGCTGCTTGGAGGCAGCACAGCAACCTGTAAACATAACACTGACATACTATCACCCTTTGCTCATTTACATATCCTACAGACACGGTGCAATATATGACTTTGTACCACCTGGTGGATGTACTCTCATTTTTGTCAACTCCCACAGGAAATATCCTAATATTAAAGGTATAATTTATATGGAATATTTTAGTTACTAAACTCTACACATGTTAGCCACCCAGTCACTAACTTACAGCCGCCTGTTGGGCCGTGAAACTATACAATGAACTAAAAGATGTTCAAACGCTGCGTAGAGCTGAGTTAGGTGACAATGTGTGACCCGTTTCGCATTATACGTATTCATTTGATCTATGATTAATTTAAAACATACAATTAACTTGGAGTAAATTGAGGAACACAGTTCATAAATAATGAAAAAAGATGATTAACATTTAGAAGCAGCTGAATCTGACCACACCGCAAGGCCAAATGAAACACACACACACACACACACGCTGTGTTCTTTGCTCTGAACGTCTGCTCCCTCTTCCCTGAAGAATGGCGTCAAGGTCGCATGGCCAGAATCATTCTGCAGGACGAAGATGTCACAACTAAGATCGACAATGACTGGAAACGACTCAACACGCTGGCTCACTATCAGGTACGCGAGCAGGTGACGTACGCGCAAAAACGGGCACGAGCGAGAGTCGACGGCGCGGTTGGACTCATGCAGTGAATATTTTGGTTGTTCGTTTGTTTTGGCGTTCAGGTGACAGACGGCTCCGTGATCGCCCTGGTGCCGAAGCAGAACTCTGCCTATAACATCTCCAACTCCTCCACCTTCACCAAGAGCCTCAGTAGATACGGTAGGACTCCCATTCTCCTCTTGACTTCACCCTATTTAAATCATCCTGTCAATGATTCCCATCCCTCCGCCTGCCTTTGTCTTTGTTGATCGCGGCCATGATTGAGCTCCATTCTTTGTGAATGGCAATCCTTTTTTATCCATCGCTATCAGCCCAGGCCAAGGCTATTCCACGGCTGTTTCCAAGCAGCCCGTAAATGACAGGCATTAAAGTAGACACCTCGATTCCCAGCTAAGTGAAAGAGAGAGAGAGAGACAGAGCGCACCTGGCAGCCAGCGACAGACAGATGCCTGGCATCAATATGGTGTACTTCACTGGAAAATTAAACAATTTAGAAGATAAATTACTCTGTAGTAAAAAAAAAAAAGAATGGAGGCTTGTCTGATAAAAAACAGGCAGTGCCCCATAGGCATGCACAGCTGTTATCATCGCTACTGATCTAGACTCACAACCAACCTGGATTTTCTCTAAAAGTACCCATTAAATGTGTAGGTTCAAATGTTAATCATCTTTTTTGCATGTGTAATAGACAGAACACTTTTTGGGGCAGCATGTCTGCCTCTATTCAACACCGTAGATATCTACAGGAAATGTAGAGGTAGAGAGAGGAGGGTATGACATGCAACTAAAGGTCCTTGACGGTATACAATTCATTTGAAATCATGTTATGCATGACGCACATTAACCATTAGGCTGCCGGGCTCCCTCGAAGTAGACATGACTCTATCAGAGCTGTTTTCTATTGAGCGCAGATTCTGATGACAACCGTGGTACCTGGAAATAGAAAGGAGAGTGAGACCTCTGCTTTTTTAAAGATTAGCCCAAATGTTTTCTGGACCTAAAACACCTACAAAAAGTCCATTCTTGCCTCTCAAAGTACTGATCAGACTGTAAACAATGACCGGCACAAGGAAGAGGAAGTCTTGGCCCTGATAGCGGCTGGCTACAGATAAAAAACAGAAACCTTGGCCCATCCCTCTAGAAGCTAAATTGTCAGCAGACCGATACGGGTTCGGAGATTTCAATTTGAAAGTCTATTTGACTCACCAAGGAGGTCAGAACAATGACATGTTTGAATGTGGCTAATTTGACCACTCCCCCCCCCAAGATATCAATTATTTAAACCTGCAATAACGCCAATAATGCTCGGGGGCAGCGGAAAGAAGCCGTAAACACAACACTGGCAAATCATCATTAGGATAACATGTTACAGTAGGAAACAGTTCGGCTCCAGATATGGAGCAACATTATGTTTATTTGTAGTTGTATTTCTGGCCAGCTGATAATACATATTCTATATTTTTAGCTATGTTTGGCTCTCCGCCAATTCCCGGAGAAAGAAAATCTTGTCTCTTCAGATGCTTAAAGTTCCCCCACATTCACCAGCTCGTCGCTGTGTTTGCCTGTCTGCTGTTTGGTGCTGTGCTGGTAACATACAACGGGTTTTAAGAGCTTTTTCGCTGCAAACAGCTGCTGCCTAAAACAGCTTTGATGAGAGCTGTGAACAGTGGAGGCAATTTAGGAATAGTGCGGAGTCAAGTGATAATTCTCTGTGGGTTCATCGCTACGAGCCACCACAAGTCGTCATGTGATTCGGTGTCAGCATAGAAATATATAAGTCCTAAAAACAAATACCTCAGATTCTGTGGCACGAAGTTGAGCGCATCTATGTGTGGAGGCGCCTCGACTTGAACAAAAGTGGAAACATCTGAAGAAAAGCAATCACACAACACCTACACTGTTTGAGTGCCGGATTAGTGGAGAGAAATGTCGTTGGAGAAAATGAAATTTACGAAAATCAAAGGTTTGCTTTTTATGAATCTTCTCAACCTGCAAAAATACACAGCTGCTGCCATTTTGCTTCAAAGCGAATAAATGAAAAAGAAGAAGTGTTTACTGTTGTGGGTTTTTTTTTGTGTGTGCTCTTACGCGTGTGCGTGTGTGCAGGAGGGTGTGTTTATGAGCGCGGGGTGAATGTTGTCCACTAGTGGCCGTGATGGGTTTGGAATCAAAGCCACTCAGCACCCCGCCGGCAAGAGCAACAATAGCACTGGACACTCAGCCTCTTTCATTTTTCTATCTCCCATTACTCTCCATTTCACCCCTCTCGCTCTCTCTCCACACCTTATTTGTGTCTCTGTCCATTTACCCCACCCACCCGCTTTTCCTGTCATCTCCTCTCTCTTTTCACCGGACATAAAGGGAGTGCAACATGCATCAGCAACTCTCTCTTTTATCTCTCCACCTCTTCTATCCATCCCGTACGCCCTCTTCCCCAGGAGCAACAGCTAGGCAGGAGACAGTGCTCTCCCCCGCCTCCCTGCCTTGCTTTTCTCCTCTCCATACTAAATGGAACAGTCGTAGATATGCATCTCCTTGCTTCGCTCTAATCAACTTTGACACTCGCGTCGTGAATAATGAAACAGCCACCGATGATGAAGAAAAGGGGAGTGGTAGTGTGAGTCACAGTCTGTAAACGAGAGAGAAAAATTAAAGAAATACGCAGAGTGTTGGGTGATTATATGTTTGTTAACTTACCTGTCAGGTAATGAGAATCTACATGTTTATAGTTCTGCTTCATTGGCCATTCCACTGAATTGGTGCCTTTGCCGTCCCCAGGACATTACCTGCATGAATATGTATGAAAGGTATCTTTATAATGTTATCAAGCAAAGTGTCCAGCACATTGTCCTGAATGCAATTTGAAGAAACTACCTAAAAACTACCTAGCTCACTGAAAAAATAGGATTTCAGCCTGTCCCCACTCTATAACACTACAAGTTACCATAAATTAGACATTATTATGTTGTTGCAGTTTTTTTTAATTGGTATTTTGCCAAACCACTTGAGGTGGTTGAAGTGTTTTCATGCTATTAGCAACATATATGTAACATACATGTCATGTGGCCACATTTCATGTATTTTCTAATGCTATGCTAGAAACCCAGACTTGTTACTTATATGAGACATCTTCTATTTAAAAAGATAAATACAATTGCATGTGTTACATGTGTGTTTTTAGATTTAGAAAGATTTAAAATGATTTACAAAATGCAAATGTAACCGATTTGTCAGAATGGTCCTTATAACACGCAAGAAGGAGAAGAAGAATGGGTTGCAATATTTGCTAAAAAGGGAAATCTGCCTTTTCTTTCACTGAATCACACGGTTTCTGAATGGAGCTGACATAGTCCCAAACAACTCTGTTTTGTGTTTCTGGCTGCAGAGAGTATGCTGAGGACGGCCAGTAGTCCAGACAGCCTACGATCACGAACCCCCATGATAACCCCTGACCTGGAGAGTGGAACTAAATTGTGGCATCTTGTGAAGAACCACGACCATTCGGACCAGAGGGAGGGCGACCGGGGCAGCAAGATGGTCTCTGAGATCTACCTGACACGGCTGCTCGCTACAAAAGTAAGACAGAGGAGACACACACCAGTGTTCAGAAAGTTTATTTCAAGTCAGGGTGAAAGAAAAAATACTCTCAAACTGCACTTACAACCATTGGGGAACAGCAAAACCTACCACTGAAACTCAGACTGATGGGATACTTTCAGCATTATCAGCTCTTTAAAGCAAAGGGATCCACCTCACCTATTTCATGGTAGAGGACACTACTAGTACGGAGAGTCTGCAGGTCATTGAGGAGTCTTACAATATATCAAATCACGTCACCACAATTCAAGGCATTCCTCTATCAGGTAGAGGTGAGGTATATGCAATTTACATTTACATTTGGTTGGTAGATATTTTTGTCCAAAGCGACGTACAAATGAGGTACACGCCCAGGCATAGTGGATCAAGGAGAAGCCAAGTGTCACAACGTTCAGTTCAGAGTGCTACAAGGCTGCAGGTGCATTACAGTGTATAGCAGAAATGAGAGTTTTTTCTTCTAAAGAGAGATATAGAAAGAAGGAGAGCGGGAGAGACAGCATGTTAAGTGAGTGGGTACACTCGGAAGACTACCCTCGGATTGAGTCGAGTAACTCGTTCCATCACCAAGGGAGCACACAAGAGGAGAGTTTGGGTTGACATTTAATAAATGGAATTTTAATTAAATTTAAATTAATCGTTATCGAGTCATTTTTCATGCTTTTCTCTGTTTTATATCATATTAAACTGAATATCTTTGGGTGTTGCACTGACAAAACAAGACATCAGGCTGATATTGACACCAACACAGTGTGGTTGTCTGACAGCAAGGACAGACGGAGATGGGTATTAGCAGTATAGCACTTATAAGGAAAAAAAACACGTGAGGGAATAATCCAACCAAGGGATGTGATATATATATATATATATATATATAGAAAGGCAGAGGACCAAGCACTGATCCTTGTGGTACCCCACTGGAAGACTTGACCAAGACCTGCACACTGTACAACTTTAGGATTCGGAGAGGTGGAAGCGAGACCCGCCTATCAGTCGGTATATTACGGATGGGTTTAGAGTCAGCTGTTTCAGCAGTGGGGTAGCTTTTGTTGGTGACTGTCTGTGAGATGACTTGAAAAAGTATATTGAATTTTAACATATACTGGATTGATAATGAAGCTTGATCATTTTTAAGATTTACCTAAACAAAGTGGTTACCAATGTAAGAAAGGGCCCTTTGTAAACAAACACACAGGGACCAACAGACCCATAACAATTCCTTCCATCTTGGATCCTTGCAGCATCCAGCCGCCTTCCTTTTCCTCCCTCGGTGTCTCTCAGTTCATTGTCTCTCTCCTAATTGTAGCAGGGGGAGGGAAATATTGCAATGGGCAGCAGTTACAAGAAAGCCGGCTTTTCAATTTCCACTGGTAATAAGAAAAAAACAGATTAATAAAAGGTGGGCTTGTGGTGCAGAGTGCAGGGAGGCAGATACAGGAGGTGTCAGGAGACAGGTAATTTGTCGAGGGATTGAAGATTTGGCCATGCATGATGACAAAACAGAGAGGCAAATGCAATTGAGAAACTCATCTTGTCCTTGTCTCTCAATAGCTGTCTTTCTTGTCCCGTCTATGCAGATCTCAGTACTTTGATCCGCGGCCAGGACAGGAATTCATTCCTCTTCCATTCCGCAATGGCTGACTAAATACGGTCCCCAAACATTTCCTCGGTAATAGATTCTGCCAGACGGAGAAATCTGGGAAACAAATGTGTTGTTAGGGAAATTCATTTAGCTACATTTGATGCAATTATGTTGAGGCATTGTCATTGGAGGAATGCGCCATCCCAATCCGAGAGCCGGGGTTCCTGTTTGTGATTCTGCAGAGCTCAGTGGGCAGAGCGAGGCGGTCACGGGGCCCGAGTTATCGCTGTGATTCCCACTGGGGCCATTCATACGAGAAACGCACACACTTATGGCCCATTCAGGTGCTGTGGATACAAGTGGCTGGAAATGGTACGCTATCTTCTGTCACACAACACAGTGAAATTATGTTTATTTCCATTCTCCGCCTTCTCTCTGAGATTTCATAAGGCGGTCGTCTTCTCTCCTGATTAACAGTTAGAATTTAAACTTAGGTATATAGGATTTTAGGAGGTGTTTGTGAGGGTGGATAGATTCATTCATAAGTACCAGCACAAAACTGCTCAACACATGAATGACCAAAATCAATATAAGTAATAAAACAAACCTCTAAAAACAAAAGGTCAGAGTGAGTTCCCATAATAAGGCGATATAAGCTGTATTAAAATGTCGAAAGGAATCCGAGACAAACTACCGACTTGTCAGACATGAAATCACAGCTCCTGCTTCTATATTACAGTTTTAAACTTTAATGTCTAAGACCATCTAGCAAGAGATTTAAAACTTTATTGAAATTACAGTCTAAAGTCCTCTTGCTTTCTCTCCGTCCTCGTCCTTCCACTCAGGGTACGCTACAGAAGTTTGTGGACGACCTGTTTGAGACCATCTTCAGCACGGCCCACAGAGGCAGCGCCCTGCCGCTCGCCATCAAGTACATGTTCGACTTCCTGGACGAGCAGGCCGACAAGCACTCCATCACAGACTACGACGTACGGCACACCTGGAAGAGCAACTGGTAAGCGAGAGAGTCATTTAGTTACCACGGATGCGCAGTGTGATGGGAATTGGATAAGATGGTACCACACATACAGTCCAAAATTCACCTCCGGCACGTAGAGATCTTCAGCTTTTTATGACATTAGAGTCTCTCCCTAGCTGAGCCGTCTGACTGACCCAGTCAGGCCAAGTACATTTAAGTCATTTTTCAAACATCACCTGGTTGCAGCTTTTTAAATGAGACGATCTGTTGCTTTTCTTTGTCTTATGCGAAGGTTAAATGATTGTCTTTGAGTGTTGGAGTTGTGGTCGGCCAAAACCAGCAATTTAAAGACATCACCTTGGACTTTTTGATGGCCATTTTCCATTTTTTACGTTTTATAATGGTTAAAAACTTGATCATTCAAAGAATACATTTTGAATGTCTATGATAGTTTTACTTATGTTTCTTTTCTAATGCATGTGATTGGCAAGAAGTTTTTCGTGAGCCAGATGGACATCATGCGACCTGCAGTTCCAACTGTTGTTACTACCCTAAAATCCCCGTGTTCCTGTGTGCACTGTAATGTTATACACCCTGTCTGCAAATGTCTGGAAAGTAAATATGTTTGTGAACACTGCGTACCAAAGTATTATATTAAATCAATAAATCCAGGTCTGCAAATTGTATAACAAATTGAAATAGTAGCTGTGTCGGATGCTTGTTCATAATTTACTGGACGATTTTAATAACATCTCCAGACCGGCATTGCAGTATTTGCTTGTGTTTATTTCATTAACAGGTTTTTGCTGTATTTGCACAGAATTTAGGTCACCCCTTTTTTTTTTTCAAAGTTATGACCAATTAGATTTTTGTTAGCAGTTAGCTGCTACGCTGCCTGAGGGCCATGGCACCTACTGTGCAACATTATTACAAAGAGAATACCAACCAAAGAAAAACAAGCTTTAATGCACATACGTTATGGAAAATAATAAAATAAGCAGCCGAAGCAAAGCACTTCAAATTTCCAGGTTGCATTTAATTACGTGTTGTTAAATGTTTGTTTTTTTTAAATGGTCTTTTCTGTATTCCCTCTCCAGTCTTCCTCTGCGGTTCTGGGTGAACGTCATCAAGAACCCCCAGTTTGTATTTGACATCCACAAGAACAGCATCACGGACGCCTGTCTGTCCGTGGTGGCCCAGACCTTCATGGACTCCTGTTCAACGTCAGAACACAAACTGGGGAAAGACTCACCCTCAAATAAGCTTCTCTACGCTAAAGACATCCCCAACTACAAGAACTGGGTGGAGAGGTAAGTCAAAGCGGAACGCAGACAAAGTGACATTCAAATGGCAAAATTAAAAGAATACTTCACCCACAAAATGACCTAATAGGGCGAATAATTGATTTACAGATGTTAATTTTCTGGGTGAACTATTCCTTTAAACTAGCAAAAAAAAATCCACAGTTTTTAATGCTAAGTGGAAAAAAATCCATATGAGTGGTTGAAGCTGGGAAGGTTGACTAATCTGTAAACTTGTCTTCAAAGAACAGTGAGGTGGAGTGGTGAGATAAATGACTCATTTAACCTACGAAGCTAAAAAACTGCTGTAAGATTAAGAGAACATAACAGGTTGAACTTTATCCGCTAGCAGCATTTGAAGCATTTCCCTGGTCTCAGAGTACACGGTTCTATTCAATTTGCGCAAAAGAAGTCATGTACTTTAATTACAGCTTGCTCCAGGCCCATGAATATGAAATACAGTGCACGCAGAGAGAGAGAGTGTAGAAAATATCCGTAATGCCAGTTCTGTCTGTGACATTTTAAAAGTTGCCTTTTGAATTCAGGTCCAAGACGAAAAAGAAAAAAATCCCTTTTGAGTGTTAAATTCACATCACCCTGTAAAGAAGGCCGCGATGTAAAAACACACAACTGAGAGACGGAGTTGTTGCAGCTGTTTGCCCTCCCACTGAATACAACTCACCCATCATCTGTTATTCAGCTCCAGAATGTTTAACTAACCACCGACGCTTGCCACACTCTCTAAGTAGCTTTGGCAATATGAATGAATGCAGCTTCTCCCACAGCATGCATTCATGTTGTAAGAGATGATGAGAGAGCGAGACGGGATTTTGCTGATATACAGATTGCCAAGAATAGAGAATATCAACTGTTTAGGATAGATGTATAAAACTAAACTTCATTTATCTGTCTTTGGTGAAAAACTAAATGTACTTCTCAAGGTCAAGGAAGCCAGCTGATGACGTGTATCACATCATATTGTGACTCCAAATGATAAGACAATCCGTCTTATAAGAAAAACAACTCAGGGTGAAATTAGGGTCCTACTATAGAAACAAATGCTTAAAAATAATTTAATCAGCAACTCATTTGGACGATATTTTATACATGCATGTAAATATAAACATGCCAGATTTTAAAAACAGGATTATTAATGATTGTTTGATCACTGAATGAAAAATGAAAGTACATTTTTTATTTTAAGTCTATCTCTCTTTATGATCGTTGTTTTGTTGTTTTAGTGTTTTGATTTTGATTTATCTGTGTTTTTCTGTGGCACTTGCGTTACATTCTTACGTCGCCATCTTGGTCATCGTACGCCTTGTAAAAGAGATTCAAAATCTTAAATATTTAAAGGTTAAATAAATATAATAAATATGACATGTCCATTGAGCATGGTCCCATTCCCTTTCAGCTGCAACAGACAATTATCCTGTTACCAGGATAATTGTCTGCATTTCTTTATTCCGAGCAACACACTTGAACGTGCTACAGCGGGTCCTAAGGCTTTCACGGAGTATACGAAGGCAGTATGAGATAAGGATTTATAGGTGATGGTTAATTGGGTGCAGTTAAACCTTGTTTCTATTATGCCTCCGAATGCAAGCTCAACCCCAGCCTGCCCCGCTGCAGTAAACCTGGAGATGGTTGATGGTGGATTGTGTAAACAGGTCTGGGTACAGCTCAATATTGGAATATATTCTTATTGTACTCCTGCTGTACTTTCTATGGACTTTCTGCTCCTCGGTTGTGGCCAACAGCACTCAGTCGATAATGCAAAGGTTGTTGTTGCTCTGACCAGATGGGCCTCGATAAGTAAATGCTCAGTCATAATAATAATAAGGGACTGTATGAAAATGATTGGGATGGGGAGGAGGGATTCATTGGAGTATGTGGAACTCTAAATTCCACATAGTTAAATAATAGTTTAAAAATACCCTCCTCTTCCCCTCTGATAGTGTTCCTACAGTCCCATAAGAAGAACTTCAACCTTTATATGCTACACAGTCCACTCTTCCTCCGCTGTGTCGTGCTATCGTGTCCCTCCCGTGTCAATGTGTCCTCGAGCGAGATACGGAGAAATCAGCTAAATATTAAAAATGGAATTGTGAACCGCATCAACCCCCAGTGAGAAGACCGGCAGCCAGCTGCCACCGTTTGCACTCAGAATATTTAATAACGACCCGTAAGCCGAGTTTTGTGTGTAATGCGAATGGTGCAGTGCATAAAACTCTTGTCTGACCTCTCCCCTAGGTACTACTCCGACATCTCCCGAATGCCAGCCATCAGCGATCAGGACATGAGTGCCTACCTTGCGGAGCAGTCCCGCCTGCACCTCAGCCAGTTCAACAGCATGTCGGCGCTGCACGAGATCTACTCCTACATTATCAAATACAAAGACGAGGTGAGCTCCCTCCGGACATGGAACAGAGTGTTGAAACGACTTGGGAGCAGCGCGCGCTGTGTCACTTCACTTGTGTTGTGACTGATACCAAAGAGGTCGTTTTAATTCAGTTACACTGATACCCAGTCCATGTTGGCGAGGCCTGGAAGGTATCACCGCCATTAGGATGCACAATTAAGGCGTGAGCTTAACACATTATGGAGCTAATGGCGCTTCATTAGGAGAGACCTGCTTGCACAGTATCCTACAGCTGCTGCTGGTTGATTAAAACATACATTTCTGTACCAGGAGAGTGTGTGTGTGTGTGTATGTGCAGGTTTCATATTTTAAAGGAACACTTCGACATTTTGAGGAAGACGCTTATTGACCTTCTTGTTGAAAGTTGGATGAGGAGATCGATGCCGCTCCCCTTTCGGAAGGCTAGAAATTAAGCTACAGCCAGCGGAGACACTGTGTGGTTGCCAGGCAACCGGCGTAGACTCTAGGTAGTTAATAAGAGCATAACAGAGAAACTATGTGTTGTAAAGGACATTTCCGGTGTCGCACACATTAAAAGCTTGCTGTTTGAAGGATTTGATCCATCGGATTTCAAACATATCGCCCTTGAGTCATTCATGTGTGCGGCCATTGGCTTCCTTCATTCATTCAGTCATTTTGGACTGTGCATGGCCCCCCCATCTATCCACCACGGCCTGTGTGGAAAGGCACGAGCTGTAAATGCTCCTGCCTGTGGTGCGTGTGGGAATAATGCAAATCCGTGGCGGCGCCTGAAAGGTCATCCGGGTAATGTTCCAGGAACTACGTGTGAAAGAGGCTCAAGAGTGAGATGAGAAGATTGATACCACTTACATATCTGTCCTATTAAAACATCAATTTGTGGTTTTCATTTTTCTTGGCCGGGCTCCAGGACAAGTCTCGTGAAAAAGTCGCTGCACTGGTTCATACATACGATTTAGAATGTTGTTTAAACAGGCAAATTAGTGCGTTTGAATGAGTGAATCTAGATGTGCTGGTTGTCCATCTCTTTTCCTCCTGCAACCATAAAGGGTTCATATCCCGCCCTCCACTCTTACCTCTTACTCCGGTTCCTTATAGACATGCCTCCTTCAACCTCTGCTTTCCCCCAACTTCATCGGGCTTTTATGCAGTGAAAGATAAGCCGCCTCAGCCTCTTCCCCTCCCCTGCCCCTCCCTCCCCCCCCTCAATAGCAACAGCATTACAGTAGTTATGCTGGCTGGTTGCAGCTGCTCCATTCAAACCCACTGCTCCCCTTCATTACAGCCTATTATCCAGATGTAGGCAGCTGCAGGGTCCCCGTCGCCTCTAACACATGCCCTGACCTCACGCATGCAGGCATAAATATATATATACACTCACACACAATGCTAATGCACATACTCACTAATGCACATACTCGCAGTAAACGGAATGACGACCACAAAGACAAAAGCACACATAAATACAGTCTTTTTTGTTTTTTTTCTCCTCCCTCCCATGCTCGTGCTTAACAAGACCCCAGCACACACACACTCCTGCACACCCTCCGTGCAGCCGTTAGCGTGCCTTTATAGACGTCCCCCGCCAAAACTGTTCATGTTGTCTGCATCGGTTTGAAATGTAATCACTGACAGGGGAGCTCAAAGGAATGTTTTTTTTGTTTAGTTTTTTTCTGCCAGAGAGCTGGTGTATCTGAGCACCAACACATTAAGGGTTAAAAAGCGTAACACAACGCACCTATCGGATTGAAATAAGCGATTTAAGGTGTGAAGATGTAGTTTAATCTGCCTCTGCATCCGTTTCCAGATCCTGTCGGCGTTACAGAAGGACGAGCAGTCGCGCAGACAGCGGCTACGCGGTAAGCTGGAGCAGGTCATCGACACCATGGCGCTGGCCAGCTGAGGACCGGCCAATCGCGCTCCTCGGCTAGGGGAGAACCGGCCAACCAACACGCCTTCCCACGACAACCTTCGACACCCGTGACATTTTTGACCCTTCGACATTTGAAGTCTGTCCGTTATCACCCTCACGAAAGACTGCAAGGACACAAGCGCCCAGCAGCAGCAGCACACAGGAGAGACGGCAGAGTTTGGAACTAAGGCCACACCGGGCTGGCTTTTTTATTTTGTTTTTGTTCTCTCTCTCTCTCTGAGCCACCAACCCAGCCCCCCAACAACCAAATGCAAGCGCACCCTCACCCTCAGCCGATATGGACCTCAGCTCAGGAGAGCGTTTATTTTCATCAAGGCCCTTATCACATCTAGACTCCTACGGGTGCAGCAGTTGGGTACTTTGGCCACGATCAGGACCGGCACATGCACACCGGTGACCAAAAGGCTCCTCTGGCCGGATACAGAGCTGAAATGTTACTGGACAGGTGTACGCCGCCAGCTAGTAGCTCTCCACAGCCAAGGCGACAGTTTAAACTGTGAGCCACCAACAATCCAGGATCTTTTATTGCGATACTTGATCCCTGTGAGGACTTTCTGTTTCCGTCCTCCACAGGGAGGTCAAAGGTCGTGGCTCAGCTACAGCGCAGCAGCCTTGGAGCTGGTTAGGATTCAGTGTGTTGCTCAAAGACACTACAGCAGGGTGGATGCCACTGCAGGGCGACCAAGAGGAAGGGCTTTGAAGGGAAACTCTTCCTCCAGAACCGACTCTGCAACCCTCCATCAACATTTCAGGACATTTTCAGTTTCATAACTCTGCTTATGATTTGTAAACGCATTTCTTTTTCTTTTTTTTCTCCCTTAACTGCCTACTCTCCCCCCGTGCTGTGCCACTTGTGTTACTGCTGAATTTGCACAACAAAAGCTAAATCAAAAGAGAGAAGAGGATATATGAATATATATAGTTATATAGATATATAAATACAAACCTTTTGTTTTTAAAAACAAATTTAAAGTTGAAAAAAAATAATGTTTTCCATAGTAATGTACAAAAAAAAGGTTTGAGGAGAGGATTTGATATTTCCTCAGGTGAAAAATGATGAAAACACGAGGAAAAAGTCGTCCTGTGCCATGTTTTACTTTGAATGTTGTTTAGTGCAAAGAGACTTCTTTTCGTTAGATGAGATGTGCTATGATGACAATGTTGACATGCTTACTGACTAAAAGTGAGAGTTTAATTATATACATTTACACACATATACATATATATGTGTGTGTGTGTGTATTACACCGACCTACAGTGCTTTTGTGTTTGTTTTAGAGAAACCAAATACATCGAGGCCTGGTCAGCTGAGTTAGGTGACACAAAAGACATTCCTGTGGAAGCCAGCCTCGCGCTGTGGTAGCAGACAACGAAAGAGGCACGAGCCGCTCATTTGGACATTTGGCACACCGCTGTCTACGGCTTCTTGATCTAGTTTTTTAGATTTCTCCTCTTGCCTGGACAAAAAAAAAAAAAAAAAAACGTATGAGTCGTGCGCTCCAAAATGAAGGCCAGCTTTGGTGCGCAGAAGAAAGGTGAAACAGCATTGTCTCGTGTTTTAGCTTGTTTTCTCGTCTGCAGTGAAGACGCTCAAGCTAAAGGTTCCCACTTTTGAAATGTGAATGTGGTTTATGAAAAGAAAATGAAATGTAGCTTGATCTATGTAAGTGATTTCGTACCAGTTGAAGGCCTTTCTCTTTTTTCGTTTTGTGGTTTTATAGGGTTAAAAAAAAAAGAAAGAAAAACACGTTAAATGTTTCCTTTCCAGTACGTGCTGCTGCGCATTATCGGGCAGTGCTTCAACAAAAAACCTGCATTCATAAACGACACATTCCTTTCTCTTATGAGTGTAAAAAAAATGTTAGAAGGTTAATAACAAATGCTAGAAAATACAGGAAAAAACAGATTGAAAGATGTTAAACAGAACCAGGGTAATATATACTGTGTGTGGTCATCCATCCTGTAAGAGCTTGTTATGAAATGTAGAGCACTAGACCGGGCATATCAACACCTGGATCAGATGGATTAGGTCAACATCATTTCCCTGTTGAAAAAAAATTGGTTTAAATACATCAAATGCACCTTTTAGAACAAATACGTCTTCTAAGGAAACTGTTACAGATGCCTCAAAACCATTTTCTTTTTCTTCCTCTTCAACAGTGCTTCCATCTCATTCTTTCCCCCCTGCGACAGAGTGGAAAGGCCTTTAATCAGCTGACGCTATAGTCCGTTTTAAATCCAGATCAGACAGCGCACAACTTTGCAGATGCATCCGGAACCTTGTAGGCCAGGGCTGCTGTGAAAGGCCTCTAGGCTTCTCTCAGATTAAAGGTTACTGTAGCTGCGTAGTCCCAAGAGCCCGTACTAAGACGGTCTGAGCTGCAGTTTGGGAAGAGGAAACTGAAAGGTGTCAGTCTTTTATGGGATGGTTGTGACTGCAGGGAGCGCTGCTCTCCAGTACAACCCGGTGGGTCACAGGGAAACTCCCAAAACACTTTCAAGCACAGGAAGAAGCCACCTGCGACGCGACCCGCCCACATCCCGCTTTTTGTCACTACCCATGGACCTCAAAACGTGCCTGTACTGGAGTAGATGTTATTTAAAGATAGATAGTTTTCAGGTTCTCTGATGGCACATTCACACGCTAGAGGATTTCTTATAACTTTAAGAAGCCAAACCGGGAAAAAAAACATACATATACGTATATTTCTTAATTGTAATTATAATAAGCAGCATTCTTTACATAACATGCCTTATGTTACAGTGGCAAAATTGTTAACCTGTCGCTAGTAAGTGTGTGAGCAAAGCACCAGATGGTATTTGTTCAGTCTCAGCTGTGACTTTTGCATTTGTCGGATCGTGAGTTTTAGTCACTTACGTTTGTGGTACATTCAGGCCTCAGCCTCTTTTCTTTGTGTCTTCGAGCAGCGATTAAAGAACTAAGCTTTAAAGAACTGGAAAATAATAATCAAGTTCTGATGAGAACGAGATTGAAATAACCTGAATTATCATTTCACGTGACATTGTAACTATGAGGCACTGCTAGGTACTAGCCACATGCTAGCTGATGTTGGCTACTGCAGACGAGGCGGCTACCTAGCTAACATGCTAGTCTAAAAATGAGTCCGTCCGACTGGTTAATTCATCAAACATTTCCACGCTATATCGGCATGGAAATGTACAATATATACATAATATATTCCTTACTGTTACCGGACATCATCTCTCCACGGTTGCCCAAGAGTTGAACAATGGCCAACAATGGGTTTACCACTTTACTTTTTTTTGTTACTTACCAGACCTGGACCGACCCTTAACGCCACCTAACCAAACACATTGCTGCTGTCAAATGAAAACTATTTGCAATTAATAGACATACATCACCCTTAGATACAGGATGATTATGAAACCCTTTAGAAATCCAGATCTGTAGATGTTAGCCTGTAGTTGTTAAGATGCCGGATTAATCTGCCAACAGATACGCGTCTGGATAGAATGAAACGTACTGTAGGTGCTTCAATACTTGAACCACTGATCTACACAGGGTAAAACAACATACAGGGCGGCTGACCAAAGCTTATTTTCATCCACAGCAGGAGAAAAGCTCTGTGACAAGAGATTATCTCTGATCCATCTACGTAACAGTTCTTCCAAATGAGGAGTCAGCACTTAGTTATTGTCATTTAAATAATCCCTCATTGAAGGTGATCAGTGTTTGTATTTACGCTTGATAAATGGTGAATTTGAGGTAATGTTACTTCCACATGCGGGCACTCATTAACGACTGAACCAGCCCGATGTATTCATGTCTGACTGCTGTTCACTGGCTCAATTGTTCTTTTGATGGAGATTTGTGAAAGATCATTTTAGTGATGTGGGAATAGTAATGAGGTTTAGTTAGTGAAGTCAAAAGAAGAAGAAGAAAAATCACCAAGATGGCAGGAGAAGGCCCACTTGGTCTCTGGTGCTTTTGTTTCTTCGTTTCGCTTCTTGTTTTCTGCTTCACCACTTGTTGGGGTAAAAGATGAAGAGACTTGGGCAAGGCAGAGGAAGCGCTTTGAAGACCATGGTACCACTTCATTCTCCATTCCGTTGCATCCGTGGCGCTCCACTTCCACATAGGAATATACAGTGATGAAGGAGGGAGGAGGAGGGTGGAGAGAGAGATGGGAAGAGGCGGAGAGAGAGATTCTCTCGACAATTGGCCGACGCAGAGCTGTTCACCGTGCCTTGTCTGGCTCTGCCCATACTGAAAATAGTCAATTTTGTTCATGGACCTAAAGGGTCTGATTCAAGGTTCATGTCCAACAACTTAAATATGCATTTTTACAACATCATTCAAGATGTATTTTGAAGTGCAATAGTTCTGCTTTCTTTCTTTCTTTCTTTCTGAGAGTGAAATGAGGAGTTTGATAGCCAACCAATCAAATGTCAGGATAGATAGCTTAGCATAGAAAATGAAAGAGCTAGCCTGCCTCTGTCCATAGTGAAAACAATATGCCTACCAACACCAGAACAAATCTCATTATTTAAAAAAAAAGGAATTGTGCTTATTTGCTTTCTTGGAGAAGAGTTAGAGAGAAGATCAATACCCCTCTCATACCTGTCTGATAAGTGTGCAGATGGGGAGAGAATACATTGGCTTAGTTTAGCATTAAAACATGAAGCCGGGAAAACTCTGCCCAGAGCTTAAAGAAAGAGCACCTACAAGCTAAGCTAGCTAATTAGCTGAACAGAGCCAGGTTAGCCACTTAGCTAACCGTATCCTAGCTCTAGCTTGATATTTAGCATAGGCTTCAGATCTGAAACTGGTATCCCTTTCTTCATGTAACTCTCAGAAGAAAAGTGAATAAGGGCATTTACCAAAATGTCAAACTATTGCTATTTTTCTACAACAATAAAACCTAATAATAATTCAGGAATCCACACCCTTTTCTCCAGAAAGCCATCTCTATATCTGTTCTGAAATGTTTGTGAAATGTACTTATTTTCAGTATGGGCTGTACCCTCCAACATGGCTCCTACTGCAACGCACAACCTTAATACTTAGTGTGCCATTTTTTGGTCCCCTCCCTCTCCCCAACAGCGACACTCAAGTTTCGACAAGTTTCTCATCCCTCCAGTTCTCTCCAGCTTCCACACCTGCTGAGTTCACTTTGATTAAAGTACATTTCAGAGAAGGAGCATAGGATGTAAAAAAAAAAAAAAAAAAAAAACCTTCACACAGATTAAAGAAGAGAGCGGGAGAAAGAAGAAAAAAATATCTTAAAGAGTTTTAATACTTTATGAATTCTGATACCTTTTTAAAAGTTTCAGACTTGAAGCTGCTGTGACAGGTTTTGGCTGTTTCACGCCCGTGTAAATATCCTGCTCTTTCCTATTTTGCAGATTTATTACGTGTAAATAGACACGCATCAAGGAGAGATTAAACATGTTTTTTGCTAAATCTGTCTCGTCTGATGTTTTCATTCCCCTTCCCCATATAGCCTACCCTCTAAGTTGTGGATTTGAAAGTTGTGAGAAGTTTTAGGTTTATCTCAAGTGCACGTCACCACAAAAGAACTTGAAAGATCAAAAGCAGCACATATGAGACTAAAATATTATTCTACTCTGTATGCATTCTGGTAGAGGAAAATCTACTGCTTCGGTTTGATTTCCCCATTTTTACCACAGTGATGGTGATGAGGACATTGACAGAGATAAGAAAGAAAATGATAATGAGCCATTGCAGACTTGACTGTCAGAAATATCTTCCTGAAGCGAGCCAGGAAGATGCAAAGCACGGTTTCAAGAGAACAATCACCCGACCATATCCACTCACTTTCCCAGCCTTGTCAAATGACTGGAATTTTCCTAGTGAGTGCGAGACCAGTGAATCCTTAAATGACACTGTCAGAGATGTCGCAGTTGTGATGTGATGGATGGGCTTCAGGTGCTCCGTGTTCCATTTATCTTGCATATACTGTACATCTCTCTAAGCAGATCATAAATAATTTAATAACTGGGTGGAGAGAGTACAGGGGGTTGGGTGTATATAGTCAGTCCGGTCTGTTAGTCAGTCCACCGCGTTGGTCCAGGCTACAATATCTTGACAGCTGCTGGATGGATTGCCATGAATTCTTATACAAACATTCGATGTTCCCAGAGGATAAACCCCAAGGACTTGGATGATTCCCTGACATTTTATCTAGCGCCACCAGAAAGATGACATTTGATGACGTTTTCTTTTCATCAATTTCTTATTGAAGGGCATGAACTTTGGTACAGAAAGATCTGTAGTCCCCAAAAAATGAATCCCATTAACAACCGTTATTTACCATTTATCTAGCACCACCAGCAAGTCAAAGTTCTCACGTATTGAGTGAAATATCTCAACATTTACTGGACGGATTGGCACAAAACCTTCTGCTGACATTCATGGTGACCAGAGGATCCTAATTACATTGATGGTATTTTAGTATCATTTCTTGACTACTACTGAATGGATTACCATGGAATTTGGTACAGGTATTCCTCCCCGCATTCATGAATAGTAAAGATGAGCACCTGACTTTTCATCCAACAGGACACATTTTTAATTTGTACTGGTGTGTGACCAACTACCTGAAAAACTGACAATCCCATCAGCCGCAACCGTACTTAATCTAATGATGAATAGCAAATGTTAGCATGCTAGCTTCCTAACATAAGATGGTGAAAAGAATATCTGCCAAACATCAACATGCTGACGTACTGATGTTAGCAGTTAACTGCCTCTAAGCAAGCTGTGCTTGAGTACAGCCGCACATGAGCTGCTTGTGTGGCCGCAGATTCTTCACGATCACGACAAATTTGAGTTATCGTTCTCACGAGTTACTAACTTGTAGATGGCTTTCACTTCGACATCAACGTCACAACTATGGCTGGGAAACAATATGACCAAGTTGGGGCTCAATGATTGCGAAAGTCCCTGAAAAGAAAGCAAATGGGGACGCCTCAGCCTTTTTGCTTAATGTAATTATTAGTGTTATTAATTATTGAGTGTGAAATTCTTGCACAAACATTGGGAAAGAAACATTATCTCCAGGGCATGTACACTGCTTTTGTGATGACAATCAGAGAAGATTAATCAATCAGTCACTCAATCACGGTCGCATTTGATAGATGCAGAAATGACTCTTGTGTGACTCTACATCCGTCAGCCAGACACAAAATGACAATGATTCTCTACGCTGTACAGCCGACGACTCAGTGTCCATTTTGATTGCAGACGCTGCTTTGGTGCGTTATTTATGTCTGCTCTCTCTCTCTCTCTCTCTCTCTCTCTCTCTCTCTCTTCACCCTTCCTTCCCGGAGCAAATGGTATCAAAACAGATCAAGTCCTGTTTCTCTCCTCACGTCTCTCCGACTGTCCATTACCAGTTGGAAAATGTAACATTTAAAATGTGTCGAGCCCGCCCCCTCGGGGACCAGGCGGTTTGACAGGCAACCCATCAATCAAATTAAAAAGCCCATTACGAAAACATAAAGAGGAAAGAGAAGATTCAGACCTCCGGAGAGAATCTGACCTGGATATCACAGACACCTCGTCTTTGTTCTCAATGGGATTGACCTCTCTTTATTACCCTAAGTGATTATTATTTTTTTTGTCTTCCCTCCACCTGTGGGGCCATCTCAGACTCTTATTTATTCCTCTGCATGGTGAGGTTTCAAGGTGAGGATGGACTAAAGGCAGATTGTAGCATTTGTAATTATCACTCTTTCTCTTTTCCCTCCGTATCCCTTTGGCCTGTCTCTGATCTTTTTTTCCTTTCTCTACCTACTCTGGCTCTTCAGAGAGGTCGAGTTTCCACAGGAGTTTCCCCCCTTCCATTCCATTCCTCTTCATCCACTCCTTTTATTTGCCTCTTGCATGTTATGTGGATTGCCTGCTGTAGCACTTGTCACAGTGGGTAGAGCACAGCAGTGCGTAGATAAAGCTACGGGTTGCACGCACTCTCGCAGACAAGCAGACACCACCTCCCGTCGCCTGCAGCCCGCATGTCTTGCTATGTCTTCAAGTATCTCAGGGCATCAGATTCCCATGTTTGAATTGTGCTTCAAAAAATCTCTCTCTCTCTCTCTCTCTCTCTCTCTCTCTCTCTCGTTTTATTTGGGCCCAGAGGCTTCTCTGGCAATTCAATCACCCTGACCACTCTCACCACAAACACTCGGCCGTCCTCCGAGATGCCCCTACGCAGAATAAAACGACAAAGTGACATCGGCTTGGGCCACAAGCCGACGACTCTCAGCTGGAGATTACACTGGAATAAGAGCCCTCTGTTTCTCCAGAGTGGAGAAAAGCATAACAGAGGAGAGAAAAAAAAGATAGGCTAAGAGGAAAAAGCAACAAGAGGTAAGAAGGACAGAGAGGGGACAAGTGTAGACTTCGGAGGGAGGGTTGGCTTTGGTTGCCTCGGAGGAGGCGTGAGGTTAATGCCGCCTCTCTCCTTCCGTCTTCATATGAAGCCGCAATAAATGACGACCGGCAGGGGAAATAACACGATGGCGCAGAATCAGGGCAGCAGACAGAGTCACGTCCGCCCCTCGCTGCTCTCCCATTGTTGGAGCTGAATTAAATGCACTGCTAAGTTGCGACTGTGTGGGCGCTTGTCCGTATGCGCTAACAGAACGTACGTGAGCTTGCATGATTTAAACTAATCACAGATCCCTATGGCAGAAGTAGTTATTCGACCTACACACTGTTCATGTAACACTTGCTGTTCTGAGGTCTGTCGGGTGAGAGGGAACAAGTGGGTTTATTGATTCCTGATGTGTTTGTGAGAAAGGGAACAAAGACTGTGAGTAGGACCTCAGACTTTAACGTGAAATTTAGATTTTTCTTTTGCATGTGTTTTGGGAGACCTTTGCTTGATTGACGGGTCTAAAAAATGTAAACTTTTCTGTAATATCAAAATATTTGTCAATTGCGAAGTTTACACAAATAAAACAGAAAAAGCCAACATTAATTTTAAGCCTGCGAAGGGGTTGTGAACTCGGCACCACCTCCTCTGACAAAGTACACATCACTCGTTGCCTCCTTGGGACTCATTGGAATTGGATGTAAATCACGAATTGCAGGCTAGTCCACTCAAACAGAATTCCGCAATACTGGACTGGTACGGACCCATTTCAAATTCCCCCAATTTCAGACACAAGTCTATTAAATCAACTGTGAATTACTAGCAAAAAAATCGAGTGGTCGAGATGTCCCATTAGAAAAACAGCCAAAAGAGGTGTGACACTACTTTTCTTTTTAGCCACGCTAGCGCCGTGACTCTAGGGATCGCAATATGGGTCAGTCAGTCCGTCAGTCGTTTTCTGGTCCACAGACTTTGGTCCACACACAAACATTTCAACAACTTGGATGGATTGCCATGAAATGTTGTACAGATGTCCATGCTGCCCAGAGGACAAATTCTAATGACTTTGGTGATCTAATGACTCTTCATGTAGCGCCACTATGAGGTCGACTCAACTCAAAAACCTTTTGGATTGCCATGAAATTTGGTAGAGACATTTACAGTCCCCTCAGGAGGAATTGTAATAACTTTGGTGATCCCCAGACCTTTTCATCAAGTTGAAATTTCAACTCGTCCAACACTTTGTGTCATTCCCCTCAGCCTCAGCTGTACTTTGCGTTCAGTGCTAATTATTAGCACATGTTAGCACGCTAACATGCTGAAACTGAGACGGTGAAAATGTTAAAACGCTAAACCTGCAAAATATCAGCATGTTAGCGTTGTTGTTGTGAGAAGGATAGACCACTGGAGACAACAAAGCAAATGCGGCATTAGGAATTCAGCTTGTGGTTCAGCTCAGGCTATTTTCGCCGACTCCAACCCCCCCCCCCCCCCCCCCCCCCCATCCCCCCCCCGCCTGCTCCACTCCTCGCCGTCCCCGCAGGAGCTCACTTCACCTTTCCTCTCACTAGCCGCCGAAGCTATCCACACACTTTCATCTCTCTCTGTCTCAGCAGGCATGGACGGATGCTCAAACAAACTAGTCATCTTAGACCCCCCCCCCCCCCTGCTCTCTCGCCTCTCCATCCTCCTCTGTCACTCTTCCACTTCCCCAGTCATCCTTTTATCTCTTCCGACCTCTCATCTACCCCCTCCCTCTCACGCCACCTCTCCTCTCCCCGCGCCCCTTGCTTTTCTCTCTCTGTATCACTTGGCTTGGCTGCAGGCGGTGCTGCGGTATTGGAAGCAGCATGGGGCTTGAGGAGTCATCTGGTACTAAGCAGAGCTAAGCCCGGCTTCCCAAAAGCATCTTAGCACTTTGGTTTGGAGAGGTTTACAAAGAATATCAGATGACAGAGCGGTAAAGCTGAGCACTTGGCCTCGGACACTTTGAGATCGGGATGAGATGATTGGGCCAACAAAAATGTGGTCTAATTGGGAAAATTTGGCGTCAGATCTGTCACTACGCAGCTCTCTAGAACCTAACGAGAGACCGAGACGATTGACTCCGCCCACAGCTTGAGAACGATACCTTTGCAAAGGTGCTCCGTATTCTGGGTTTGTTTTTTTTTCGGGTGTGGGGCTTAAAGAGAGAGGCGCTAAAACGGAGTGTTTCAGACAGAAGGTGATTACAGTTATATTCAGACAGACAGTGTGAGAAAAATAATATGTTTTTTGAACGTTAAAGCACTTAAACATGTTCTAGCGGCAACCCAAAATACAAGTATGAATTGGAAAATGTACATGATATGTCCACTTTAACCAAGAGTTTATTATTGTAACCTTGACAACATGGGTCTCCTAACCTTAAGGAAGTAGTTATTTTAATCCACAAAATGTTTACCTGAATCCTAACAAAGGTGTTGCGTTTGCCTAAACCTAACCAAACCCTTAGCATCATAAAACAGCCCTGATCTGATACCCAAACCCTCGTCGGTTTAGAGGACACTCACAAGTAGCAAATGTTGTCCTTGGACTTGGAGGACTTCTTCTCATTTTCAATAACAATTTGACAGTTTAAATGTTTAAAAAATGTAAAACTCATAAAAAAAACATAATTTGTTCTACAGCGCAATAACACACAACACATAATTGTTTAATTCGGAGGACTCTGGAGGTGATCCTCACACTAATGAGTAAAAGTGCCAATGCCAATTGTTTGAGTTGACAAGAGGCACAGAGACAGAGAATGTTAGCAGTTAAGCCACATGTGATAACCTATGCAGGCTTGTTATGTCGGTGCTTCTGTGTTTTGTGTCTTTTGACCTCTTTTGTTTCATTTTCTGCCAGTTTATTAGGTACACCTAGCTTAAACTAAAGTGGTCTAATACACAGCCCTACGATAAATACTACTTTAATGACTAATATAATGTGCAGTTTTTATGAAAACTATTTTGTGTTGATTAAACTTTATGGCCATTTTGGAGGCTGGGCGCTGTTAGATTGCATCGCATTATACTGAAAGACCTTTCTATTATTTTGTGTATACTCATTGATATAAATGGGGGGAAAAACATTGTAAATGTATTGCAGGGCTGTTGTATTAGACTGCATTAGTTTAGCCAGGCTGACGTAATAAACTGGCAAGCGTTTATTAATTGGACCTGTGGTTTGACTGCAGAGCAGTTAGCTCTGTCAACACCCTTTCTATCAAACATTCATGGAGTTTTGACTTGGGATTGAAAGAAAGATGTGGGGAGCAAAACAAGCAGGCAGATCAAGTATGGTGCTCTCCCACGTTGTCTCTGCACTGTAATCCCAAACGCTCGCAATAACATGAAACACTGGAGCTTTCATACTGTTTCTCATCTCAAAGAAGTTCTTTTGAATCGCGCTGTTTTCCTTCCAATTTCGTCCTAATCAGTTCCCCGTGTGCACCGCACTCTTACAAGTTTCTGCCAGCCTCCCCTTGCCTGAGGATGGTACCTTCCCCTGATACATAAGGTCACACCAGCATGGTCTTTCACTTTACAGGCATTTTACCAAGAAGGTGCGTCGTGTGCGGCGGGTTTGCATCATCTCTGCCCACAGCACAGGCTGCTGGGAGTCAAGGTCGAGGAAACGCAGGGCGTTATGTGTCATTATAATTAGCATAATTAGAGTTTTAGGTTGGGGACCCCCGAAACGCTCCAATATCATCAAGACCACTTTAACTGTTCTCTAATATTAAGAAGGACATTTTCATACTGTAGTTAATACAGTTTTAAGAGCCACTTACATGAAGCTAAAGGGCAGCAGACGGCTGGTGAGAGGAACTTTCTCTGCATGCAGAACTTCTTTGGTTGCCTCAGATAACGTCAAACCACTCAGACTGTTTGTGTCGATGTGATCACAATGCGAACACCCCGTTTAACCAGACTCAGACGGTTCATCATTGTAGGGAGTGAAGAGGTCACTTCATTGATCATATATCAACCCTGTACATACATTTAATTTGTATACTTTGGGTGAGTTGGCTTAATGAGAAAGTATCAGGTGGTAACCGTGAACAAGGCCGCACCAGGTGTTTGCACACGGTGCGGTCCTGAAACTTCCATTCATCCAAATGAAAGTGGTATTCACAAGAGTGTGAAGGCTAAGTGCAGAAGACATTTGAATGGCAAAGCTTAATTGATAAGAAAAATAAAATAAAATTGTACTGGCAGATAAAAAAATAAAGATGAAAGTATGTGTTTCACTGCGATAATTACATTTATTTTACTGTTCAGAAATTGATCTGTTGAACGACGGAATATTTGTCAACAACTATAAAAAAAAAAGTACATTATCATCAACATTTATTGTCTCCAGCTTCTCAAATTTGAGGACTTGCTGCTTTTCTTAGTTTGACATATTTTAAATAAGATATCTTTGGGTTTTTGTTGGTTGGACAGTAATGAATTTGACAAGTTACAGACTGAATGAATAAATAAAACAGTATTTCGACAGATTGATGTCAAATAAAAATAACTTTATTTGCAGCCTAATTTCTAAACGTCATATTCGTGCAAAGTTCCGGCCGGGTGGACACTGTACACGCAGGGAGTAACAAAGGTAAGACCGCCCGCTGTGTTAAAGCCTGTCTATCGCTGGTTTAACGAGCACTGCTGCAGTGCTTTTATGCGTTGCTAATTGGTAAGCTAACGCTAATGCTGGTGCTGTGCACAGCGTGTGACTCGCTTGTGCCTCGGCTAACGTTGGTGTGTAAGTCTTAACTCATTAATTGGAGCGCTTTGTGATGACTTCTCAGACAAAGTGACCAACAGGTGTGTGGCGTTGATGTTACATGTATTGAAGATTTCCCTTTCAAGCAATGCAACTTTTTGTGCACTAAGCATCGGTATGTGTCTCTGTTTTTTATACTAGCCAAGCTTAGACAGTCAAAAGGCCCATCCATCCATCCAGTGTTCTGTTTCATGGGACTGTTGATATATTGAAATATGTGGCTACTCAAATATATATTTTTAAAAATGTTCTGTGGAAAGCTTTGTGATTAAGTAGGCTTACATCTATTAAGAGATGTACTGTTTTGTATTATTGTATACACCCGGAAGACTTAATTAAATCAGAGTGATGATCAAATATAATTTGATAACTATTGAAAAGTGCTGTCAACAGCAGCATGCTCTCTGAAAGATCCTCATTTTACTTACTGTGATTTTTAGCAGTGATTGTACTCAAGTCATCTGCCAAATATTAGTTTTGTGTATTATAATATTAGCTCAGTGTCAAGATAATGAACACTTTCAATGTTAGTTCTGCTTCATATTCTAGTTAAATTGTGCTGCTGATACTGTGCACATTTCTTTCTGTTTTGCCGGCACTCTGAATTACCAACTAGGCCACGGTCGAGGCAGTCAAAAGAAAACTTGGGCTGCCACCGTAGTCTCCTGTCGTCTCTTCCTTTTCATCCTTCATTGCAGAGGTAGCACCCGTTTTATTAGCTTTCTGATGTTATGAATATAAAGAGCATTCCCGAGGACTTTGTTATTGCAAGGGACCCAAAACACTTCTTTTAAGTCACTTCTGGCATAGATTACTGCAGATTTGAGTACATGTTAAATATGGCTTTCCATTCATATCTCAGCAGGTGACCTTTTCCTGTGAAACATGGAACTCGTCCGTAATTCTATTCTACAGTATAGTGCATCTGATGTGCCTCAAAGTTAGATTCTTGGTTCCTTACTCGTCTCTGTCTCACCAGTTCTAACCTGGTGTCAACCTCCGGTTCTGAAAAGTGAAGCCAATGGAGAAGTTCCTCTAACCTGCATTCTTTCAGAAGCCAGCAGGGGGCGACTCCTCTGGTTTCAAAAATAAGTCCGATTGTATGGAAGTCTATGAGAAAAGGACTCTAATTCTCACTTGATTTATTACCTCAGTAAACATTGTAAACGTGAGTTCATGGTCTCAATCTTTAGTTTCAAGTCTTCGATATGATGTTCATTTAGCAAATTATTCTCCATTTAGAGTAAAATAGACATGAGATTATGCTTTAGGGCGGAGCTACCTTATGATTGACGGGTTGTGTTACTTAAAAAGTAAAAAACTGTAGTAAATAAACCAATGGGTGACGTGACGGGGACTACGTCTACTTCTTAAATACAATCTATGGTCTTCCAACCTTGGTATAGTTCATCATATGACTTAATGCTAAGCTCTGTGTTTCCATATCAGGTTGCTTTCTCTAATGACAGACCTGTGTGCCTTACAGACATAAATTGACAATACATTTCAGATTAAATGCTACTGGGACACCAAATAATTTAATTACTCATTCAGCCTTATCTTTGTAGTCTCAAGTGTTAAACCTGCTCCTAGAGATCTGGGTGATATTAGATCACATGTGGCTGTGAACTCATTCTTCGAAACGTGTCCTTGTTTGCTCTATTTTAGCCCGTCTGCATTTAGAAGTGAATTTGCAGAATAGCTTGGAGGCATGTGTTGGACTAGCACCAAATTACGTCTGCGAGCTCTCAGTTGCCCGACGGCAATCCTTGGGCAGCGTTCTGTGCAGCGTGTGAAAAGTCCCGGCTGAAGGCGGGGCCATGAAACCTTCACAGTGCTCGGCCATCAGCGATGTTTAAAAGGCCGCCCGAGGAGTGCCGCGGTAGCTGTCACAGCCGTTTTCTTTCGGACAGAAATTAATCTTGTTCTCTTTCCTACAACTTGCAACCATCGCCTCGCTGCGGTACTTGCAGCCTCTGACATCTGAAAAAGAGAAGTGAATACACGTCGGCCACAGAAATAAAGTCAGTGGTGGAGTAAAACTGATGCATCATTTTGGACGTACTACTTTATTTCCTCTTACACGCAGGCACAAAATACCTTCTGGTTGTTGTAAAGAACAAGATATAACGTGTCAACTTAGTTGCCTTTTAGAAGGATCTTTGCTAGCTGTTTTCCCCCTTGTTCCTTGTCGTTATGCTAAGCTAAGCTAACCGACTGTCAGTTACTGGCTGTAACTTGATCAAGTCTGTGGGATTGAACAAGATGTGCATTTTGAGGCTCCCTGGTTGAATTAAACGAGTCCTTGAATCTTTCTCTTAGCTCCCTTATCTACAGAGACAAATGCACCTATAGGAGAGCAGTACAGGACGAGGCGGGGCCGAAGACAATGACGTTGGGGATGACTTCACCGGACAAGGTCAAGGCACCGAGGGTCCGCGTGTGTCGCATTGATCATCAGACACGCGGTGCAAACGGCTCAGCCGACCAGCTTTACGGACTCACCGCAAACTACACAAATGGAGACGGACAGGAGAAAACACTGCTTAGTGCTTAGCAGACAGGTGTGGCTGTCAAGTAACATGACAGTGATGTGCTGAGACAGTGAGTCTGGCAGACACAATGCAAGCCAGGCAAACTCAACACAGGACAGGTAGACAATTCTTCCTCTCAATAGGCTGAAGAAAGTGCAGACAGAGAGGTAGGCACACAGGCGGGGAGAAAAGATGAAAAAAAAAACCTGCTGACAGGTAGGTAGAGTACAGACATATAGAGAGGGAATAATGAAACGTTGTTTGGAAATTGCCTCGGAGGGTTGAAGATAATACGATGGGCTGGCATAGAGAGAGAGAGAGAGAGTCAGATTTGGATTGAAGCACGTTTTGCACACAGAAGCTATCACTGTCCTTGCAAATTGAATATGATTCATGCACGTCAAACAAAACAAATATTTAGACTATTGGCAATACGTTGCGACATCCCAGTCTCCTTTCCACTGCCCTCCTCAGCGGTGAGGTCATCGGTCGAGCACAAGTAGCCGCGGCCCTTCATCTGATAGGGATTCAGCTCGTGTCCTGATTCTTTTCAGGAAGCGATCTCATGATGGATTTGTGCGACGCAACTCGTATTCACTTCATCTAATCGATAGGTTGAAAGCTGTTAAAACTGCTGTGCTTGTATTCAACTCTGTGTACTTAGTCAGTGCTCTGAGTCCATTAAAAGGTGTGCGACAGCGACCGCACAGTAATACACCCTGAATCATACTGAACAATGTGCCTCATGCACGTGTCCGTGCGCTCCTCGACATTCGCACCAGTCAACTGGGAACGCACAAAGTGGCTTTTATACAGTCCTGTCTCTACCTGTTAGTCCTTGTTCTTCATAGAGAATATTTGAATTTTTTCACGTTTATTTTATTGTTTTTATTGTTATTTTTCAACCACGGCCAAAGTGGGAATTACATTACACCTGAAAGAATTAGCATATTTGAAGAAACTGAAAATGAACCTAACCTTTTACATCTTAACCCGCATGCAGAATTACGCCCACCCTTCCACTTCTTCTTTTCAAGCTTTTGAAATGAAAGGAACAGTGAGTAAGATTTAAGGGCAGATTGCAACCAACTAAATACCCCTCTGCTCCCTTTCCAAGCGCGTTGGAGAACTACGGTGCTTTTAAAAATGTATCTATATTTTTAAAAACAAATAAATGCAGAACAGGGTTAGAATGTATTACACTGGAAAATGATAATGTCAATGAATTAAATAAAATGTCACAAGCTGTGAGTACAGCCTGAAAATTAGATAACGTGGAACTGAATTCATCCTCAAAGATATTTTTGCTCAGTATATATATATAATATTTATATATAATAAAATAGATATAGCTGCAGGAGATATCAAATGTAATTACACATTGAAGTAACAGTGGCCTTCTGACTTTGGCACACTTTATGTATTAAAACATACAAGGCTCCACATTCTAAAGGTCATTATTCAGAGTTAAAAGATGATTTGCTTGATTAATTGATGTGATTTTTATTTGCGATTTGTGAGTGATATGCTCATTCTGTAGAGCCCTGTAGTGGCTTTGCCATTGGTGTAGTTCATGTGATGTACCAGTTTGCTATCGTCGCATGAACTCAACTACCTGAATGGACAATAGATAAAATGATAAGAACCACCTGAATGCATCATTAAACAGCTGATCAGGAAGTAATGAATTCTGTGAACGGGACGATCCCAAGCGTTTGCAGGTCCGGGTTGTAAAGTATACTTTAGACTGTTAGACGTCTTGGTCGGGCTGGAAGATGTGGAACTATTCTTATAAATATATATATTTATCGACCTACACGATCATATTTAAGTTAATTCCCTTTCTGTTGAGTTTAAAGATTAAAGTTGCGATCACCATGGATTGTTTTAGGGGTGTTTCAGGTCCATTCCAGGTGTTTGAGAATACTGTGTTGCTTGAGGTAATAAGCTACGTTTGTGCTATTTAGCATCTGTGTTGGCACAAGTGTTATGCAGAGTTAACAACATTGTGCGTCACCAGTCTGTTTGAGACCGTCTCATCCACCTTCTCGTTGCCTAAACTGGTCTATACGTAGCTACAGTTTCACCACTCTTTGCGTTTAATATTGCTCTCTGTGCTGACACCAAATGTTCAGCTAACCCAACCAACCCTTCCGTGGCGAAGGAAGTGGCTCGTCTTCATCATCGCTTCTTGTGACACGATTGGCGGTCAAGCAATGTACTTCAAATAGAAGTTCCACATTTTCTTATCAAGACAAATCGTCATGATGAAATGTTTCATCTGCCAGTGTTGGTATCGTTTCTATCAACCAGTCCGCCGAGGGTAAACATAGCTGACACACCCAACCAACAGCATTTTAATCATTTCCCCTCACACTGAAATATCTAAATATATAATAACAAGTATAACCAAGCAAAAAGACACAGCTCTTGAATCAGGGTTCATCCCCGAGATTGAAGTGACGGAATAACTAAAACATTTTCTAAAAGTAGGACAGGAACTTTACAGTCAACTCGACTCTGTTATGCATTCATTAGTCTTCTCAGCACATGCATAGGAAAAGCGAAACCCACGCCACAGTTTGAAGTAACATCTAAAAATAAAGACGTTTGGGCAGCAAACACACACACGGGATATGCATATGTATCGAGCATTAAAGCTCTCCCTGTGACATGTGCAGAGCGTGTGGAGAGGCACTGACTCAGAGCTGGGCTCCTCTCTCGCCTGGAGACAAATACGCCGGCAACGCACAGTAGACGAACGGAGCTGAGCGGGAATCAAACGGCACCGCTCGTCTGCCGCACTCGTCTGCTGCCAAAAGGTCAGACACATGAGGGCGACCTAAAAGACGATTCAACCACGGCTGGGGAAAAGGAAAACACTAGCATTGGTTCTTTGCCCGATCTCCATGGAAAGACCGGGATTTCAGCTCTGGCTTTCAAGATGTTTCAGCTCTGGCTTTCAAGATGCACGGACTTCATCGTATGTGAAAACGGCTGAGTAAAATGAAAACATGCGGCGTATTCAACAGCACTGCTGGTTAATTATTCATCGCGCAGCACTGTTCATTGTTGATGTTTTTACACACAAAGTCCATTAAGCTTGGATGTCTCAACAAGAGCGTAAAAGCCATCTTAACGTATACCGACTCCACGAACGCAGAAACTGCTTGTTCTCTTTCTTTCTCTCCCGCTCATCATTCTGGAGAGCCGGGAGCAAGAGGCCAATGCAACCTTGGTTGATTGTATAGCTTCAGTGTTTTGGAATTTGAAAATGAATAAGATTGTAGGAGGGAGGTAAAGTCCTGAAGAGTGTAATTTACAGCGAAACAAGGTTAGGTTGTAGTGACATGGCAAATGAGGAGAAAGCATTTTCATTTCTCTTTTGTTGTCATTTTGTTACTGTTATCAGCAGGCTGATTAGGGGACGTCTGTATTTGTTTAGCCTCAGAGACAGAGGCATTCTGGGACCTCTAGGGTTGAGGATCAAGAACCGCTTTTGAATCGGAACCAGTTCCAGAGTTATAAGAGGCAGACATTTGGTCGCTGAGCATGAACCCAGAAGGACCCAGCCAGACATTTATCGGATGAGATGGACGGCATAGCGCTGCAGCACTTCTCATGGTTTAATTAAAGGCATTCATTTTTAAGTATTCTGTTATTCTATTGTTAGTTGTTTGTATTGCTGTTTGTTGTTGAACAAAAAGCAATTTACTTGGAGTGTTGTGTTTCCTGCATTTGTGTAATCCTGAGCCGCTTGGTTGAACGAGGTCCAATCTGAGCACTTTTTATGCCGCCACGCCGGCTACAGACGTGGCCAGAGGCATTATGTCTTTGGGTTGTCCATCCAATGTCCTAGCGTATGTCCCGTCCATTCTCGTGAATGAGACATTTCAGGAACGCCCGGAGGGAAGTTCTTTGAATTTGGCACACACGTCCACCTGGACTGATATGATTTTGGTGGTCAGACCTCACTGTGACCTCACAAAACGTGTTTTCAACTCAATAATTCATATGCAAATTATGATAAGTTCATACAAATGTCCAAATGGATGAAAATGATGAAGCGAAGACATTTTGAATAGACATGGATGTAAAGTGCAACATGACTTGTTGGCGGAGGCATACGACCGAGAGGCGGTAATACTAGTTGTGACGTAATAACAGCTGCTCACAATTCTTGTTATCATTGATGAATTAGAGACCTATATAAATGCAAATGATAAGGGGTGGTACATTGTATTACCTTCTCTTGTTTTAAGTTTTCAATACTCCAAATATCAAAATGTGTATGAAATATGCAGGCAAACGCAGGGTTTGGCTGCAAATACCAGTTTAAAGTAGGAATCGTTGTATTTGCTTCCGCTATGCAAATCTAGTCCTGTCACTCATATATTGGTCCGTCTATTTCTTTTTGCGTTTTCTTCCTCTCCATCATCAGACTCAGACTGCATCAGCATTGTGTCTTTTTATTGTGTTGGTGTCTCCTCTTCTCCCTGGCTTGCTGCAGGCTCTTCTTCCACCTCCCAAACGGTCTGTTGCTGGTGCAGATGTTTAGCCAGGCGGACCACCTTAGAATCAAAAAGCATTGTATGTGTCAAATTGGCTGATGCGTCGCGCACAAGATAAAGTAGTTTGGCACAATGATGGTGAATCTAATTTCAATTCAAACTAATTGAATCATTTAAATATTAAATCTAACTAACCTCAAAGTACACATGGTCCTTTTTCTCTTTCTCGAAAACTTTCAGTTCCATGAATCTCTGGTCCAGTGCAGAAGAACAGAGGTGGATGCTACTGGGCTCTGACCTTAACAGTTGCCATCTGCTGTCGATCTCAGCGTCGAAGGTCTTCCTCATTTCTCCGATGGCTGGGCTGTCGCTCTCCTCCAGTGACAGGTTGAAGAGGATTGGCGCTGTTGCACACAACGACGGTTCTGTGAGCGTGGTTAGGGGCCCCAGCACTTCTGCTGTCACCTGTGCCAGTTTCCACCGGTACGCTCTCGGGTCCAGGGTGCGCTCTCCTCTCCATTCGCGGTGCTTGAATCTGACAAAACAGCTGTCACTGGCCGCCTCTAGGACCAGCATTTCACATGTAGTGTGAAACGAGTTGCGATATATCATTTGAGTTTGTGCTCTACAGCATTCTGTTTTTGTTTCTCTTCCTCTTTAAGGCAGCGGTAGCCTTTTGCAGTTGTAGCAAATTGTAGCGTCCCACGAGATTCCCGGTAGCTGAATCGCGTCCTATTCTGTACTGTCTTAGAGCTGTGTTTATGTCTTGAGCAGTAGACCCCCTGAACACTGCTCAGCTTCCCCGGTTCTGTCTTCAGCGTCGCCCTGCACAGCTTCATACTGCTCCCACTGTCGAGAACAATGGATGCTTGCTTGTAATTTGGAATTGCAAAGAGGTCCGCTGCTAGAGCTAGAACAAGAGTTTCAAGTTTTGTCTCACAGCTTGCTGTACTTCAGAGACGGGGCAGGCGTATGAAATTCTGTTGCGTTCGGGGACAGTTTAGTCGGGCTCCATCTTCATTCATTTTCTAAATGACCTTTGCCTTCATCTCCATTGACAGATCTCATACGATGAACTCTACTATGGAACTATGTTGCTCTGCTGTGTGGTTGAGGATGTAGATGGCTGGGATGCCTGGGGATGTACCTATGGACAAGTTATGAACAGGCTGGGCTACTCAATGTTTTTAATGCCAATGTTTGCCTTAGCCCCAGATGTTCCCATATTCCTCCTTATGTATTATTTGAACCATTCAGATCAGTTGCAACAAGTTTCCATGCAGCGAAAAACAGCTTCATCATGTTTGACTGGTCAACAGACATTTGCTAAGTTAGCAAGCTAGTATGTTACGGCGTCAAACAATAGCATGATTTTTCATGCCTATTTTCTTTTTTTTTTGCCACGCTGGTGGGCCAGATTAGAATTGCATAGTTGGCACCCAGCCTTTTGTCTTGTAAATCGCTCAGCATAATATGTTCCCACACAGATTCTGCATTTTTGTCTTCCCTTCAACTGCCAAGGTGAACCGAAGCATGACGTTCACTGCTGTGAGTGAGTGAGAGGGATATTAGGCGCGGAGATGAGATGGTATATATTTCCACATTTTAACAGTGCAATTAAAAAGAAGAAACAAGAATGTACTGACAAAAATGTATTTTGCCGTTTGCCTTTACTGTTAGCGTGCATTTGGCAAAAAACATGGGAGCCATCGGTAACACTTGTGCTTTTCTTACTATGACTATAGTCAACATGTGACCGTGACAAAGGCCTACTGCAACAGCATTTTGGCTTTCATCCCTCATGAGTGATTCTCCCTGCTCTCGATAACACACGGTATCCCTATCTCTTGAAGAAGCTGTATATTTTACTGAACAGGCAAAAACATTTGCTTTTTTTCAAGAATGTCTCAGATAAAAATGGGACTAAACCTCTTAAGATGTGCATATGTTTGCAGTGCACATCGTTATCATCAGAAGGACCTTTATGTATCCAAAGTTAATGTGATCATTACTGAGGGTGGCATTTCCCTACTGACTTGCTCAGCACAACAACTGTAGCCCTAGGAGAAAAACAATACTATAAACTATGTTCACTCTCAAGGTTAAAACCTCTCCTTGTGTACTATTTCCAGGTACATTCTGGTGTAATTAGTGCAGGAACACAAAATCTGACTTTTAAATCAATGTGACTAAGATCAGACATAATCAAGATTTTCAGCCGGAAATGCACGATCAAATACCACGAGATCATAGCCGTTTTCAGCTCATTTTGGCTACACAGGAACTACAACAATAGCAACACGTGTCACCTGCCGCAGGAGCTGTACTGCACATGCGCATACTAGTACCACACAGCTGTTGTTAAACCCCCTAGTGTGACTTTTCCCCTGATAATGCTACACAGGAATACATCAATTCCCTGTTTAAATCAGCAGGAGGTCAGCTACTTACCTTTAGCTGTTAGCAGCCGGTGGGCAGAACATTCCTGCTCGGCTAAATAACGGAGCTAACAGCTGACGTAACCGGAGTTCGCTTTGTGTTGCATTATGATGCGTTCACGGTCTATCCAGTAAACATGAGAATGAGAAAACCACTATTGATTACAATAAAAAAGTTAAAGAATACGATTTAGAATTTTTGACACTGACTTGTGGATGGTTGATATTATTGTCTGGGACAGTTCCGATGGTGAAAAAACGTTTAAAAAATCACATATATGGGAGTACACTAAAGATGAAACTATTGGCAGTGGCTTCCTGCATCCCTCACTGACCTTGAACATGTATGTGGGGGGCCTTACCATAAAGATCTAATGTGGGAGAAACAGCGCAGTGACACCTAAAAGAAAGCACATGTAGAGCACGGCGAGCGGGCGAGCGGCGAGCAGGACTTCTGAAGTGAGGCAGCGCATGAAAGGCCACAGGCTGGCCGGGTGAGTGAGAGTGCAGACAGCGAGAGCTGCAGAGTTCAGGAAAGCCTGTCTGTGCTCTTTTTCTCTGCAGCTTTCGCTCCAGCAAACTGACACCGACAACCTCCATGCATTTTTCATGACCCGTGTTGGCTGACAAGCTCTCTCTCTCTCTCTCTCTCTCTCTCTCTCTCTCTCTCTCTCTCTCTCTCTCTCTCTCTCTCTCTCTCTCTCTCTCCTCTTTGCCTCTCACCTTTGCAGTAGCGCGCACACACACACACACACACACACACACAAATAGGTTTCAAACACGCACCATCCCACATTCTTTCACTCTCCACTAAGCTCTCGAACCGAGATCCTCAAAAACCATCGGTTTCACCAATTCACTCCCTAATGCAGAATGGCATTTCATTCTGAGAGGACAGCCAAGGCAGAGAGACACTGAGGTGGATGAAAGAAAGTAGAAAATGAGGGGGAATGAATCTAAAGAGAATCTCCTCAGAGCATGACATTCTGTTAAGCTTATCAATAATAGCTGCTACTCTACCGTTGGGTCTAAGGGAGTAACACGGCACATGTAACGGGATTACAGTCACAAAGTCAAAAGAATGGGATTGAAGATGCTTTAAATAATACTTTATTGAAAACTATCTGTAATCTGTCTTTGTAGTTGGGTATTGGCCTGAATTAAACATGCAGAAAGGGGAAAAGAGGTTCATAATGGTTTATTGATGAACTGTTAGAATTACAGTCCTTAAATTGAAATAAATTATCCCTCCAACTTTGCACTCGATAGATTTCTGTGGCATAGTAATCGTGAAACCTCCAAAAAAAAGAAATCCACTGAAGCCACTGAATTACTGGTTGCCGCTGCATGCAGGTAATCAGTCATATTAATTGGATTAGCCCGCATTTGAATGCTCATCCCAAAAGCCTGATGCCGGCTGGTTATTGTCATCCACAGCATTGGTCACAGCAACACGCCGAGGACAAACCCAGTCCGTTCAATTAATCTGTTAACAAATGTCCAGCAGCGTATTAAGGTCTAATTCAGTCCCAGGATAATTAGTTTGTTACGAGGACCGTGTTTACCGTCTGCTTCTCAATGCACTGCTGCACCCACATTACCACGGACATTATTGTTTACTTTCTAGGATCAGTTGCCCGTTGAGGCCGGTTTGATTTATGTGCATAGTGCTATTATTTCGTTGCCTTCTCCGCTGGAAGTTGGCACTTTGTTTTCCAGGTCGACAATTTCCTAAATAACTTCCTAGGGGGGAGTAGATTCATGACTGTTAATCTGTGAGGATGTTGTTTTTTCTTTTTGAAGGATCAGTGAAAGTATGTTTATAAAAAATAAAAAAAGGGCTTTCACAATCACAAATTTTAAATGACGATTAATTTTCAAACAAATAATTTCAATCAACGATTAACATGTTTCCGTTCATTCCATGACACACAGCGGTGCTGTTGTGTTTGGCTTCACGACTCGACCTAAATCCATGTTGTCAAGAAGGATCGTAGCCGAGCCCTCTCACCCTGGACATAAACAGTTTGTGTC
The DNA here is from genome assembly GCF_910591455.1 of Pholis gunnellus. Taxonomy (NCBI): domain Eukaryota; kingdom Metazoa; phylum Chordata; class Actinopteri; order Perciformes; family Pholidae; genus Pholis; species Pholis gunnellus. The sequence continues at coordinate 20,937,412 of NC_136536.1, read as the reverse complement.
CCTTCCATCTGGCAGGAGGCTGAGGTCCATCAGGACCAAGACCTCACAACGCATGAACAGTTTTTTCCCGTCTTCAGTCAGGCTCATCAACAAAGCCCGGGACCCCCACTGACTCTGTCATCCCCAGGACAATTTCCTACCGGTCACTCCCCTACACATCCCTGCTAGGTTTCTTATTTAAATGACAATTCTGATTCTGATGTTATTCATTTCAATAGATGCTCATGGAAATGGATGAGCTCATTGGGAAAGGAGTGTCAGTTCATCTTCAAATTGTTCACCTCTCACTCTGCTGCGCACATTTATTTTAAATTCGTTACATTAGGTCGTTTTACATGTGGTTCAAGTCATTTAATTAGAAGGATGCTTTATTTTATTTTCAAAAGTTGATATGCAACGCCTGTGTTAACTGTTCCTGCTTCAGCTTCCAGAACGTGGTCTGGACTTTGTTTTTCCTCCACTACAGGGTTACTCTGTACATTTACGATGACTACTTCACTGATTTCTTCTCTGCTCCGTCACGCTCTCGATTGCTCGACCACACACTCTCTCCGCTCACACATACGCACTGAGCCGTTCATTAAATGACCCACGCTTCTCTTATAACAGCTTGTCTCCATCCAAACGTTTTTATTTATATGTGACTTATTGAATTAGAAAAGCTGGATAGATGTGACAACTCGAGCAGAACTTTCCCCAAAGCTGTCAAACACACTTCTTCAGCTGTAGGAGAAACGAGAGCCGTTATTGGCACCTCTCTGTAGTCATCTGGCTTCTGATAACAACATATACGGTCTCATATAACCTGAAACAGACGAAGCTGGACAACAGCAGTAAGCTTTTACCTACATAAAAGCCTTCTGCTCAGGTAAACACTTTATTTACCCAGCGGATGAATAACCACCAGATCCAATTTCCTTTTGATGACACGTTTTTAACATTAGCTTTAAAATCCCTTGGTCGTAGAATCCAAAGAAGGCAATCCGCTCAAATAATCGCAATCAGGCGAATATGTAATAATTGCGACAGGCCTAGTTATGATTGAGATAGTGAAATAAGGAAGGCCAGTTTGAGGAATATATCCATGTGTTCAAAGACAACTCGCAGTGGAAATCAGCTTACACTTTAAAAGGACGGTCGCCAGGCAAACAGCCGATATACAGTGTGTTGTTGATGTTAATACCAGGATATCCTAATATTCACAGTGTTGTGACTTGTTGACACGTTTGGGAGCAGCAGTATGACGCTGGCTCTGCTGTAGAGGAGCCAATATTGTGATGTTGTTTTAAGGTCATATATCAAGACCCCCAAGGAATACTTGAATACTGTGTCAGCCCCATGATTGACTGGCGACCTGTCGGACCCCCCACCCCCCCCCCTCTCACCGCTGGGATCGGCTCACGACCCTCTAAAGGATAAGCGTGCATGGCAAATGGATGGACGATCATACAGATGACCTCTCATCCTCGTACATGAAGCTTCATTGACACTGAAGCATTATCGCACATTTAAGCTTTTCCCTGCTGGCTCGTGGTCCTGCTCCTTCTGACAGCGACTGCATTTAACTGTTGGGGCGTTTCCCAACAACAAATGATGTCGTGTCCAAGTCCGCTCCTTTCCGTTTGCACTTCCTCTATTACAGTAGAGTAGCTCTTATGTAAGTACAGTGAGTGGCACTTGTACAGTATGCTGTTTGGGACTATATCCAGGAAAAGTCATGCCAAGATACCCGTAATAGCACATTGGTCGTGGTAATGGTGTACATTCATGAAATATATTTGCTGACATGACAAGGGGCATGTTAGCGATTGTCTTTTGAAGAACCAGGCGGGTCAACCTGGATACACAATACTTCTTGTAGATCTGTAATTGAAAAGAGAAAGTACTTCAGTGTTGTACAAAGCCAGGACGTTATGGCTTCAGAAGATCAGAAACCATTTTTAACTATAAAGTTACTTTAAACTATGCTGATAATGCATCTGCTGTGCATGTTTTCCAATTTTTGGACATACAAGCTTTAAGCCGAGGGGTCAGCGTTTCCAATAGCAGTGGCTGACAAACTACTTCACATCCAGTGGCTGATCAACTGGATGTGCCAGAATTGTCTTCAATTAAACAAAGATAAAACAGAAGTAATTGATTTTGGTACCAAGGACGAATGATTAAAAGTCAGAGCTCAGCTTCAATCACTGATGTTAAAAACCACAAACCAAGCCAGAGATCTAGGTGTAGTTATGGATTCAGACCTCAACCTGAACAGCCATATCAAGACAATTACTAGATCAGCCTAATATCACCTGAAGAATATATCAAGGATTAGAGTCTCAACAGGATTTGGAAAAACTTGTATATGCATTTATCTTCAGTAAACTGGACTACTGTACCGGTGTGTTTACAGGTCTCTGTTCAGAATGAATCGAGTCCTCACTAAGACCAAGAAAGTGGATCACATCACTCCAGTTCTGAGGTCTTTGCACTGGCTTCCTGTCCAACAAAGAATTGACTTTAAAGTCCTGCTGTTGGTTTATAAAGCACTGAATGGTTTAGGGCCAAAATACGTCTCTGATCTGCTGCTACCTCATGAACCACTTAGGTGGTCTGGGACCGGTCTGCTTTCTGTTCCCAGAGTCAGAACTAAACATGGAGAAGCAGCGTTTAGTTTTTCTGCTCCACATATCTGGAACAAAGTCCCAGAAAGCTGCAGGTCTGCTGAGACCCTCAGCTCCTTTAAATCAAGACTGAAGACTTTTCTGTTTGCTGCCTTTAATTGAACCAGATTCAAGGATATTAATCAATGTCCTGCACTTCTGCATTTTACTACTGTATTTTATTTCTTACACTGCTTTTTAATGATTCAATGAATGTTCTTAATTGTTTTTAAATCTCCTTTTATGTTGCCTTATGTGTTGATGCTTTTAATGGTTTTATGTGAAGCACTTTGAATTACCTTGTTGTTGAAATGTGCTGTACAAATAAACTTGCCTTGCCAAACTTGACCTGAGAGGCTACTGAATGGAACATGTCCCATTTATACCATTCAGCATTTGGGAGGACCCATTGTGCTAATGTTGCAATGGTCTCCTCTCTCTTGCTTTGGTAAATAAAGTAATAGTAACCTGATGGTAAAATATGCCAGAGATTAACAATACATTTTCAGTGATAATGACGAGGAGGATCATTACCTCTAGGTTTATCTTACACTTAGAAAGTTGAATCTAGTTAGCCCAGCTTGCTAACGTTTGCACTAATTCTACCGGTTTATCTCACAAAGGAAAGACTATTCCTGTAAACCCATCACTATGTCCCTGGCCCTGTAATTCAAACCACAACCTGATGTCCCATAAATCATGCTGCAGAGTAACAATGGGAGTGCTACAAATGACGAGCTGGGCTGCGCAACAGCTAACATCAAGCCCGTCTGAATTTGGTGCCACAGGAATGAGTCCTAAATCTGGTAGAGGACTCACTGGCTATTTGTTGGGAAAACCAGGGCGATGCTAACTTCCAGGGTTGACCTAGAAACATAGCACTCTATTAATATATTATAAACCATATTTTGTTCAAGCCCTCCCACACAGACGTTGCACCAATCAAAGTCAGTCAAGTCGGTCGTAGCAAAACATTCACACTCCCTCTAGAACGAGACATAAAACCATCATTTCTTGTTTTTGGGAAAGTCAAAGCCAAAATTTGACCAAATAATTATACGAGTCAAAACACACAACGATGTGCTGTATACTGAGTTCTAAGTGAAGATTAATTTAGATTTCTACTGGTCTTTAAATTAACTGTGATGAATGGTTGCAGCTGGCACGTATTTTGCTGCGATTTTGTAGGCGTATCTGAAAAAGCAGCCAAACTGTTTCTCATCTCTGTAAAAGACAAATGTTCTCAATATCTAACAGCATCTATACGTATTGCATTGCTGTTACAGCTGAGAAATTGGCAGTATGAAAGACATAAGTGATTACAAACCACAGAACAAGAAAGCAATGCCTTGAGGCAAGATGCGCCCTACACACACACACACACACACACACACACACACCATCAAACTGAACTTGAGATGTGCTGCAAAGTGAGCAGCTGCTCCACTCAATCTCTAACGGAGCTGCGAGTGTTTGTGGGGATATCAAGGTTAATGCTTCTGATGGTATCATAGCTTTCTCCTATTGCCAATGAAAAGTCTGAGACTGGCAAACTCAGAGGCTCCTACTGTGCTCCTGGAGGTGTGCCATGCTCTCCAAGAATACACTGTCTTCATAAATTCATTTAAAACATCTCGGAGAGACCTGCTGCCACTTCATGCTGTTTGAGTTTTATGTTCGGTTTTTTATATTTGTACCTTTTGTTGCTCTAATGCACTCTGCCGAATTGTACCGAATCATTTCATCTCGGGCTCGGCAACGGATGGAAAGTAGCAGGGATGGGCATTTTGAAAATGGAAAACATAAAGACGAGCACATAAACTATTCAATTATTTTGAATTGAATGACTCTTTGAAAGATCAAAAAATCATGACCCATCCAAGAAAGTATTTGGGACAATGTCCTGTATCTACTAATGTGCATCTTTATTCTAATTAATTCAAACACAGGTCCAGTGTAGGAAGGTCAGAACAGGCTGACTCTGGAGGGGACGGTGGAATTTTGCCGCCGAGTTGAATCTGTGGAGAGCAGATGGAAGAATTGACAGAGCTTAGTTGGAAAAGAAAAAGTGGCTTCAGGGAAGCTGTGTGTCATGCAGTGTATAAACAGTGTGTCCCAGCTCTGTAACTGTCAACTCGGAGTTCAGGGAAAACAACTTTTGCTTACTTTAAAACTTCTCAGGTCATTGTTGAAGATGTCAACTGGTACTCCTGTGTGAGCTGGACAGGCGAAACCATATCACCCATGAATAACAGAAAATACATAAATAATCTGGCACACAAGTAAACTAAGTTATTCTTTCACATCCCTTATAATTGATTGTTGCTAATTTGAAATATCTTTTCGGATTTATCCAAAAGTTTGCATATTTTGAAATGTAATGACTCTTACTGGTGGTTGTCATTTAATCTAGCTTCACTGAACGATCTATTTTATTATTTTAACTAATGCTCCCTTACATATTTCTTAAGTACTGTCTGTTAAAATATGTTCGTACTTATTTTTATACTATGTTTTTTTCATACATTTTCATAAATACGTTTTTGTCACTGTTGCAGAGCATTATGTAATGTTGTTTTTATGTGCTTTGTTCCATATCGACCAAATATGATGCATTACTTTGTGCTGCACTCAGCACAAGTAGATACACTAGTACACACAGTATTTGAAAACAAAAGCAGACCCAGCATACGCGACATAAGAATAGTACAATCTTTAGTCTGGTAGAAGGCAGGACACAACGTAAAGGCAGTCTGATTCCGTACACAAACTGCTTGTGACCCAGTCAAAGGCATCGCTTCTGCCGCTGCCATCCAGTGTTATTACCACGAAGGTGAGGCACTCTGTAGAGAGCGTTAGGATGTTATTACACAACTATGACTACGACGAATACTTTATATTTCTTTGACGCCGGGCAAATCAGAGATGATAATCAAAAGCACTCAAAGGCGTTGGAGGATGTTGCTGGACTCCCACAAAATCATTGTGTATGTTATCCACGTAATAATGAATTGGGGCGTATCAAGACCGCTGAAGTACACGAGGGCGGGCGGGTCCAGCTGAAGTCGGTCGTTCACCGCGTGAAACTAGAAGTCAACGTTGTTTTTGTCACTAACTTTCGTAATTAGTTAAATCAATTTTTATTTTGTTTTAACCCAAACGACGATCTTTTCCTAAACTTAACTGAGTTTCCAGCGATAACATACGTTTATTTTGAAAAGACTGTATGCGTGTAACAAGCAAAAATGTACACGTGTCGCTGGCTTTCGCAGGAAAGCGCACGAAAAACAATGAGTAACTTTTTGGAAGGTATCATAAAAACGAGAACATGTTGCTGGACTGCAGTCTTAACTGTGCAGAAATCATGAGTAGTATGATTTTATATCTCCAGAAAAAAAATGAAATGAATCACGAGCACATAGCCAAATAAGAAAGTTTGTATTAGGTACAGCCGTAGAAAACAAAATAAAGAGTTAATCAGCATAATCATTAGATGAAAGAGGCGTGGAGAGGATGAAGCAACTGTTGGAACCAAACCGATGATCCAAACTATGGAGAGCGGTCAAATTCGTAATCTTATTTTGAAAATCAAAGTGTGGGTTGCAGATATGTATCATTAAATGCTGGTCCATTCACCTTATTGTTATAATTTTTTAACGCTGGAACCTTGCATGCCCCAAGTGATGGAAGATGGATTATTGAGTGTCTATTTAAAACTAGAAGTCTGTTTGTTATTCCCACCTAACACTGCTCTACTCTGTGCTACCCTTTCTCTCTCTGTGTGTTGCCTCTTCTTCTGTGCCACTGAATATAAGCTCTATTTGTCACTGCGGGGAGCTCTGACACACCCGGGATCCCTGCGCTGCACTCTCTTAAAAACACTCAGGAACAAACGTCGTCTCTGCTCTTTCCTGATCTCAGCCTCAACAGTCACATTTAACATGTTACACACACACACAAACACACCTTCCACCCCACTTCTCAGCCTCAATCTGCTTCACCTCATTCCGCGCACGTCTTATCCCTCCGCCCCCCCCCCCCCCTCTTTTCTCCCTAGCCTCGACTGATCAGGGGTCAGCCTGCAGTGTCTCCATTAGTCACGTCTCATTTCTTTCCCGGCTCCCCGACTCTGATCCAGGGTCAGGTGCTGCCCGGGAGCCATTTCCCCTCCCTACCAGAGCGCAGGTCTCCTAGCTGACCCTGCCTCTTATCTCTGTTAAGTCAGACATTCACTGGCGGTGGTCCTCTCTCTCTCTCTCTCTCTCTCTCTCTCTCTCTCTCTCTCTCTCTCTCTCTCTCTCTCTCTCTCTCTCTCTCTCTCTCTCTCTCTCCAGCACACACACACTGCCGGCACACAGATGTAATAACATTACACACACGTATAGGTGCACATGAAAGGAAGCGTCGATCAATTGGACTTAAATTGAAGCCATCACTATGAAAGGAAAAAGACAATATACATACAATATGTTCTCTTCTGTAGACATGTTTGTATTCAAATGTAGTTTTTGTTTCGATCCACTACTGATAATTAGGTTGGTTCATTGGAGGTAAGCAGTAGGGTACACCCATGTCTCTTCAGCAGAGAGGAAGCCTCAGTGGACGTTGAAGTCACATGCTTCATGTACATCATCTGTTATTTACAAAATCTGTTTCCATTCCACTTTGATGCATTTTGTTGCTATAGATACACAAACGCACTGACAGCAATATCGCAGCCACACACACCACATGTGTCGGTGAGTGGAGAAGACATTAATCACACAATTTGTCCCAACCGCAAGTCCAAAATAAGCCGCGCAGGAACAACCTCAAGAACATACTTGCCTAATCAGACACTTATTATATTGTAATTCATTCCCATCGTGCTGCTCTGAGTAATCCCTGTGGCCACCTTGTCTGCCTACAGCGCGGAGCTAAAGAGCAATTACACAGTAAAAAGATAACATTGCTTTAACATTACATTGACTTTGGGATGGTTGAATTTATGCCATGCAGTTGCCATACCAGTGCGCTAACCCTTCAAAAGCATTCATATTGACAAGAATTGAGGAGAAACAAATATACAGCGCTATAATGTGTTACCGGCCGTGCTTCAAAATTATACAGTAATACAGTATTTAGGATACTGCCTAGCTAGCCCTACGTAAAACCTTTTTTGCAATATTAAATAGAATTTTTTTTAGTGCACAAATTGAACATTTGCACAAAAACAAGTGGAGTGAAACAAACCTTGTGACAGTGAACTAAATGAGTTGTAAGAAACGACCCTTGGGCATTTGATGATGGATGTTGTTCACCTTTGACGAATCACTAAATGACGAATCAATGAATTGACAAAATAATCAATGTAGATTAATCAATAAAGAGCATTAGCTGCAATATTTGTGTCTGGTATTCCTCTTGTGCACATCAGGAAGTGGAGCGTTTTGGGGTTTATAGATGAGATTTCATGTCTTTAAACTGCTGTTCTTCATGCTCTCACTCCTCACACCCCCTCCTGGTTCCTGGTTCTCCTCCAGCCTGACCCTCTCAGCTGGACCTCCACCGAGCCAACCGGGGTCGCTGGCGGCTAAACGTACTGTACACAGCTCAATGCTCCCCTCTGTGTGGCTTCTGGGTGGCTGTGGACGTCTGTGCGCGTGAGATTTATGTTTTCCTGGCCTTCCCTGACACTTTCCTCTCCATCCATCGCTCTAACTTACTTTGCCTCTCAGCCTTGAACTGGCTGACCTGTCGAATTTAGACTAAAGTTGTAATAGTCTGACTTTAGTCGCAGACTGGAGCGAACAAGCTCACATCCATATCACAGCCTGCCAGACGGAGAAATTGATTTTATTCTTTTATTGTTTGTCATTCTAAGGATTTACATTATTTAGATACGTCAGCACATGCGCCAATTTCCACTCGTCAACTGAATTGCTCCCCCTGATTGGCAATCTGTTCTCACATAAATCTCGTCTCCTTTAGAAATGCCTTTCTGGGTATTTTCTTTTTTTGACGCCATGTATCGTGTCATCATCACACTTTGTCTTCTTTAAATGATTTGTCGTCTACGCGGCTGGTTTGCGCCGACTTAATTATAATAATCTTTTTTTCTCCAACCGTTTCTCCCCCGATAGCAATTTCAGCACAGCCGCTGTGTATTTTGTGGCTGGTTAACGAGTGCCGCTGCCATTTTAACATGCTTTGCATTCTGTGAATTTTTTTTTTTTTTTGGAAGCCTTGAAAGATGTCTTTCATTCCGGACTGGGTTTCATGCGAGGCCTGCTCAAGCGCTCACAGAGTTTGTAGTCTGTGGGGCAAAACAAAACCAAATCTATAAAGGCATCTGGAGCGAACAGCGAATGTTTCTGAGTTTCCTGATTTCAATCGATAGCCCCAACCTTGGTTCATTTTAATCATTCATAATCTAATCTTGAATGTAATAGTGGCTTCGGGGCGTGATAAGCCGAGCACCTGGTCTATAAATGATGGCACGGCATTAGGCTGCGCAATGACTGGGGGATCGATACGGAAGGCCGCTGTTTGAAGCGCAAAAGGATATTTGCCTGTATTACTTTTGAATGAATGAGAGTCTAAGCACCTCTTACATGATTTATTTAATTCATTCGCGGAGATATTTAGTCCGTCTGTTATGATTAAGATTGGGGCATTGACCACCGGCATCGGCCTGCTATCGGGTTCTCCCTCTGTTCCCTTTTCGACTTCATTCATCTGTTTCTCCATTCAGCCCTGCAGCCGCTCTGCACTGTATAGACTGTACAGCAGTGTGTGGGTACAGATCCCCCCCCCCGCTGAGTAGATCAGTACAAGCGAGGCAGAGACGACCACTGTGAAGCTGCAACCTTGAAATAAGCCTGTAACTATTCCCTCATCAGCTCTCTAATGTATAGTGCATGCGGAAAGAAAATATGAAAGACTTTCAATGTATTATGGAACAAAGCTAGCTGCTATTGTGGATGTGGTACAGTAACCATGCCTCAGTGTGTGTGTGTGTGTGTGTGTTTGTGCGTTTGCATCCATTTACTGCATGCCCAATGCTCCTGATGCATCCATCAGGACGTGTGCTGTGTTTTTGTCTGAGAGCAGAAATTGGGTTATTAAGCATTACTCCTGAACCATGCGTGTACACACACACACACACACACACACACACACACACACACACACACACAGGCTAACAAAAATACACTTTTTTTTTTTGACCAGTATGTTTCTGTAGATGCTCAACAGCTCCTCTCAGTAATTAGTCTCTGGATAGGTTCACACTGCACGGAGGAAGACAAATGGGACAAAGGAAAAAGTGGGATGGGATTGGTTTGGTTTGATTTAGGTGGTAGCATAATAATAACCGCAACATGCTGGACATTTTTTTTTTTTGACTTGTAGGCGAAACTCCCGGCCTCTTTCTCTACCTAAAAATAACTTCTGGTAAAAGCTGTCCCTCGGAAGTTGTTGGCTTTGCTCTAAATAAAAGTTTGTTGGACACCAAACAACAGCTGAGTTGCTCGAGTCTCACAGCTGGATCCGCTGTTACTTTTCTACAACCCATGTTATTGCGGCACTTCACTGTGAATTAGACTGACCTCAGGTTTTTTGTCTCGTACGGGAAAGAGCCTTCCCCTAACAGTTTTGAAGGACGATATTGTCTTTAATATAATTATATGCTGTAGCATCAAAAGCTGAGGCATGCCTAGAAACAAACCAGTGAGTACGACGGCCACACTCGAAGATCGGGCGAAAAGCCTGCTGTCATAGATGTGATAATCTTTAGACTGCGACGGACCACGCGTTTTATCTGTCTCTCCTCAAAGGCCCAAGGTGTTGAAATTGTTCACACACACATGAGTTGTGGCGTGAATGGAAAAAAGAGGGTGGCTGTGTTGTGTAGTGTACAGCGCTTTGAGTTGTGGAAGACTAAAAAGACGCTGTATCAATGCAAGTCCATTTACCGTGAGAGACTCTCAGACGCTGTTTAACGAGCACTTTGCTTAAGGCCTTCTGACCCCCCCTTAAGGTTTCCCTTATTTGGAACTCGGGGGCCAGAATTTTATGGAAAAAGAGACTTTATCTCATACGTCATTTATGAATCAATAGAAGAACTTGGTCATTGGCATGATGGAGAATAAACCAAACGTGTAAACCAAACGTGGCCGTGCAAAGAGGAGAGCGCAGGAAAAAGACGCCACGACCGGTGGAAGGACCGCCAATGAGTGCTGAGTCATGATACAAAATGCAAATAGAATAGTTAGTTTGCGAATAAAACAGACACAAAAACAATCATTTTTTTACCTCCACATCTAATTCATTTTTGTTATCATGATTGTGTTCTACATCTCACCTCTTAGCTTTTATTTCTTCACGCACTCCCACAGGACCAATAAGGGAAGCGGTTCGATCCAAAAACCAATTTGCTTTCAGCAGAATAATGACTGTAACACACTGCAAGTCTTTAAATGGCTCATGATGATCATCAGCTAATTATCATCGTATTTCAGTTAAAACAGACTGCGTGAGCACCATGAAGCTTCACTGACTAATACCACAAACAGGAAGATAAAATCTGTGTGAGTTCTTTTATGAAATATTCCCACTAAAGACAAAAGAGAACTAGAACGGGTAGATGAAGGACGATACCACCAACATCACAAGCAGAGAAATTAACTTCAGTAGCTCACGGTGATATTGTGGTGTGAACAGATGAGTGCTGTACTTTTGCATGCCAGATCTCAACATCAAAGAGATTTGTCTGAAAATGAATACACCCTAATTTGGCTAATGTGGAATTAGGAGCGTGTCCTGTTAGGATTCAACGGTGGCCACGCCGCTCCAGGTAATGTGGGACTCGTGTAGGTCAAATTGTAAATTAAGCAAATAGGTTCTCACGACTATAATGACAACTTTTATTCCCCTCGTAGCGCATAAAGAGGGAGACATTAGATGCCTTTGTAAAGACATCCAGGACTTTGCCAAGTACCTATTTTCACTCCCTGACGCGAGGCGGTGAGCAATTCTAAAGATGTGTATCGTTTATCACTATTACAAAAAATAGATAAATCTGCTCTGTTTGGCACAAGCATAATCAAGGCCGATCTGTATTCTCCCCTTCGGAGCAGATTTCATTCCATGCAGATTTACAAACGACGGCTATTTCTAAAGGTCATGGCTGGAGAAAACTTGCCCGTCACCACTCCGGTTCCTGTCTCAGGACACGCACTAGCTCGGACACTTTTGTCGCTACATTTGATATTCAGGATGCGCTTTAGGTTTAGCCCAAGCATACCAGGGCGCCGTCGGTAAACACCGTTGAACCAATGGTGGGTTTTCAAAGAGAGCACGCTAGCTGTTTGCTGACACGCACCACAGCAGTTCATCGTGAACTCTTCCACGTCCAATGAGTTGTCGATCAGCTACGGGTTGGATTGCGTACGTAGCTCGCGTGTACACACAGCCTGGTAAACAGGTCTCTCAGCACGAAACACAAGAGTGGAAAGTTTAAAAATGGTGATGGTTTCAGTGTGCACATGTCTACTGTATCTATAGTGGAGATCGTCCACATGGATCGTTTGCTGTAGTTCTTAAAACAACGTATGCTAACGAGTTCCTGAGAGGATCCTCTTTTGGCTGTGTGGATAATGACCGTCTGACCTGAAGTGCATCTGGGCCAAAGGTGGAGGTAGCGTAGACGGGTTGGTTGATCAAATCAGTTATTATCTGGCCAAAAGTTTTTAATTTGGCTGATGCAGGGCAGCTCATGATTATCAAACTTAACTTCAGCCCTGCGTCTGACCTGCAGTGCAGCAGTGAGTCACAAATCAGCACCTCATTGTGACTGATTATCTCTACTGTTCCCTGACTTGTAAAGACGCTTCTTTTTACCGACATCGCGACCTGCTGCTCTGATTAATTACTGCGAAGTGAGCGTCCACTGTCATCAATCAATCAGTTACCTGCTGCGCTTAATCAGACAGATCCTAATGCATCATGTCCCAATAACTCTGAGTGTGGTTAATTGACGACAGTTTAGCCAGTCGCCTCACTTATTCAACTTATTCCTACTGGAACCGTATATTTACAAGTGTGAGAGGGGAACAGGGATGAAGAAGGGACCTCCTCTCTATAGGGACTGTGATGCTCTTTAATGATGATAATGTTGTTACTGTTTTTCTTTTAAATATATATATTAAGATGATCATTCAGGTGTATATGTGATGAACTTTAAGGTAATTTCTTTCAGGGCTGTGGACTTAGTGCTCCCCACGAGGCCTTACTCTCTTGTTCTCTCATTTTAAACACTTGGTAGTTTACTTTATTAGCTATACATCGGCCTTTATTTAAATATCTATTATTCTTATTCTTTTTATAGCAAAGATATGTAATGGAGACTGAATATTTTGCAGTTTGACAATAAACTTTATTGTGAATAAGGACAAAAGTTCACAGTGACAGTTAACTGGGAATTAAACGATTATGAATAACTCTGGATAGAAAAGCGAAAATATGTAAAATGGCCTGTCGTCCACAATCGGGCTCAGAAAAGAAGAGAGCAATGAGAGAAAAAGAGAAAACGAGTGACCACTTCCTGACCTCTCGCGTCACACGGTAGCGATTCTTCTCCTTAACCGCTTTTGAATGTGTCTGTGATCCAAAGCGTGTATTCCCCGTGTGATGAAGTCAGTACCTCGATAGAATCAAAGATCAGGCTGACACTGCTGAGGTGGCATTAATGATTTTAACGTTTCCAAAGCTTGAACACGGGGTGTAATCTCAGGTGTCTGTAAGAAGTGTGGAACAAATAGAGCCCCCTTTTCATTTTCTTTCATCCAGCTTCCCTCCTGTGAGGTGTTTCAAAAAAAGTCTCTTCAAATATCTCAGCTATACATAACACTTGTAAAACACTTACAATACCACACGAGGAGTGATAATTGACATATGTCACCTAACTTTCAAATTAAAGTTTTAATTTTAAGGTGTGAACAAGTTGGTCATTCTGCTGCCATCGAATTCACTCCAGAAAAATAGATTGATATGCTTCTTAATTGTCCTTCATACTGACAGTGAAGTATCCGTGTCTCTCTCCTCTTCATGCAGTATATTGTTATTCACTTCCATTGCTTTCAAACTTGAATCCGTCTAGCCAGCAGCAGAGTGAAGATTTTATACAGAAGTGTGAGGCATTTGTTCTGCATTTAAATGCATGCACCCAGTCATTGGCTGTATTAATGATGAGACCGCCTGGCCGAGGCGAATTCAGAGGTGAGGCTCTGAATGCCTTTGTTCTTCTGCAAAATAACCGTCTAAGAAGAAATGTTCTGGGAGTTTTCCCCGTTGCCTTTTGTGATAATAACTTTTTCTAAAGTCAGTTTGCCAGATTGAGTCACTCATGGCTTTCTATGTGATGGACCATTTAGTGAAAAGAGGGAACGGTACTTTGAATTACAACTTTTGCAGGCATTGTGGTTTTAAGGCGCTCCTATACAGGCTTTACACTGGTTGACACTGTGGTCCCAGTGAAGCTCATATTTCTGGACTTGGCAAACCCGACCAACCAGCGCATGCAGCTAAATACAATGAAAAATGTAAAAATGCAATGAAAAGAATGAACCAAAGGAGATCATTGAAAAGGCAGATTAGGTTAAAGTAGGATTAAGATACTCGGGAATAATAATGAAAACATTTTAATTTAAGTATTTGTACGTCAATTCAAAAAGGAGGCGTTAAATTCAATTATCTCATTCCCTCCTCCTCCCACTCGTCTGTCCCATTTTTCATCTGCATTGTTATGGCCGTCCTCGCCTCAGTCAGAGCACATGGGCTGCTTTTAATTACAGCATCCATGTTGACAGAAGAAGAAGAAAAAAAGGATGTTATTAATGTCTAGTCTAAAGTGGGGTAGATCCCAGGGCACAAACATTTCTCATGTGTGTTTCTTTTAATTAATATACAGTAGAAGCCCGGAAATGACTCGGCTTGAGCTTGTGAAGCGACACAATAATACACAGATGTATGAATTAGAGTCTCCCCAGAGCTCCTGTTTATACTGTGTGTGTGTGTGTGTACAGTGTGAAGAACGGTAATTTAAAGAACCATCTGATGTTATAGTTGTAGAGATGATTTACTTTCAAAATGTCCCACTTGTTGCTGAAAGAAAAGCTATAAATTGACTGTAACAGACCACTGTTGATCCCCCTCACGGTTCGGCACGCATGTGAACCACGGATTAATTACACAGTTTAACGTTAATCATCACAGTGTGAAGTCAAGTGTTACTGACGATCGTTATCCGCCGGTATATCAATAAAATATGCGATCAGGACATCGTTTATGCTTTCTGTTCGCCGATCTCTGATAAATTTGTAAACAACACTAACAGCTAACAAATTAAGGCTCTGTTCGGGTTCATCATGATGCATTCAGGCTCTGTTCAGTGAAAATGAGTATTGGGCGAAGGTAAATTAGAACGTTATCATGATGACTATTACAAAAGGACAACATCTAAAAATGTCGACGGCTTACACAGACTTCAGAGCTGTTGAAATGATTTTTGCAACGGTGGCCAAAAAAAACCAAATAGTCTGGAGCCTTGTAGCTCATATAATCAACCCAAACAACAAAGGGATCTGTATCTGCAAATATGGATCATCAATGATCTGCAATTAGTATCGTTGGCAAATCAGATCAGGGATCAATAAAACGATGCTTGGTGGGATTAGCATAAACTGTCGCAAATAATTATTTCTTTTAGCATGCATGTATTTCGTCTAGTTGAATTTGCTTATACCATTGTTGATTGTTTTTAATTTTGTATTAATTGGGTCAGAAATCTTAGTTCCCAAAGTCAGTTTTTACCTGCTGGTATACAAATAGTTGTGATTATTGTAAGTGGTTATCAAATAACAACAAAGACTGAAGTTAATTGTCGCTTACGTTGGAGTTTCGCCCACATCCTCTAATGTCACCCAACTAAACTGTTTCCAGATTAATCCAAATGCTCGCTTGCATTCATAAACTTTCACTGCGTTCCAAATTGCATTTTATTCTCTTTACTTTTAGTACATAACTGCAGCTGGCCCTTTTTTAAGTGCGTACTGTTGCATGGAGTATATTCATCATAACATTGCACCTGGAACTTTGACCCTCTTGCTCATTTATCCGCTGTGCAGAGGATTGTGGGTCAGAATAGAAAAGCGTGCTGGCTTGCATTCTGCACAATGTGATAGGACATCCTCGTGTTTTTTAGCATACTACATACTTTTTAGCTACATCCATCATCAATTCTGGAAGAAAATGTATGGGCAATCCTTATTGTTGCACCCCGTCAATATGTATGACATGTTATATGAAACAAGAACTAGTATTGGTGCTTACTGCAATGAAACCTTCATTTATTGTTCTAGAGTACAGCTTTAGATGTTTTTCCTTCTCCGTTTTCCTATTTGCATTTTATATTCAGAAGAAACATCACATTCTTCCAGGACCAAACAAACACGGGGTATGCGTTTGTTAAAGATGATTTGTCTTGCACATGACGCCTTATCATTGCTGCATTTTCGGCAGGAAAAAAAACAATTGAAAGATATCTAAATGAAATGTTTGGCCCTGCATTTTTCCTCTTCCGACTTTTTCTGAGATATGAACCACCGGCCCGCCGTGTTGCACAGATCTTACCTGGGCTGTCTGTGGGAGTCAAAATCCCTCTTTAGCCCTCTGCCCTTCACGGGTAAATGTGATTTTTGAAGTGAATTCTGTCACGGCCGGGTCAAACATCGCCGTCCCATCTAAAGCACAGAAAGAACAGGTGTTTCTAATACTTCGTTCTCCAGCTCGCTGTTATATCGGTGGTCATTACAAACTTCCAACCGGAGAAAAAAGAAACAACCTCCACCATACTGTAATAACCTTTTGTGTGTGTGTGTGTGTGTGTGTGTGTGTTCTCTTGCACTATGTCCTTCTCTCTGTTGCCCCCCCCCCCCCCCCCCCCCCCCCCCCTCCCCCGGTGGATGGCGCTTGTTTAGACTGTTATTGTTTCTTTATGTAATGCTGCTGAGCCAGAGAGAGAATGGGGCCCGGCGTACACCACAACAATACCGTGATGGATGAGTGTGGCTGCTGTAATTATATGAGGACCAACAGGTAACGGAGCACAGAGACAGAGAGCAGCGGCCTGCCTGGGGATGATAGCGCCGATCGGCTCTGCTCCGTTGTGTTTTGTTTTGTTCTGCTACTCGGCCGGCACGCGGGCACCGATACTGTGGTGAACACACACACACACACACACACACACAAACACACCCACACACACACACACACACACAAACACACTGAGAGCCCGCCAGAGTGCTTGTGCGGACGCAGCATGCAGTCACGCACACATACATTTGCTCAAATATGTATTGATGCTAAAATATCCTACACGCTTGCTCCTGTTGCTCGTTTTGCACTCCACATCGGCAATATTATCACTTTATGAACAGTCCGGCGAAAGAAATGAAGTCAGCGAAATGGCTGAGAGAGTAGAGGAAAGACGCCACTTCAAGGTTCTCCCTCTTGAGCGCATTACAGAATTATTGTCGCAGACGGCAGCTAACGGAGACAGACAGATTGAGGTCGTTACACAAGAGAGGCAGATGAGAGAGAGAGAGACAGAGAGAGAGAGAGAGACAGAGAGAGAGAGAGAGAGAGAGAGAGAGAGAGAGAGAGAGAGACTCAGAGAAGATGAAAAGGCTTTGGGGGTGTGCCTCCCTGCTGTTTCAATACGGTGCTGCACTAAGAAGGAGATAGGAAAAAGAGACATGAGATAGAAGGGGAGGGGAAGAGAGGAGTGTGTGTGTGTGTGTGTGTGTGTGTGTGTGTGTGTGTGTGTGTGGGTGTGTGGGTGGGGAGGGGTTCTCAAAAGTAAGACAAACTGCTATAAGATGTTTCGGACCAAAAGGTGGTGGTTTGAAGAGAGAGATGAAACCGGAAAAGGGAAAGAATAAGGATAAAAAATCTGAGTCAATGTGTAGGAAGTACTTGTATTGGTTTGAGTGTATTAAGAGAAGGAACAATTATACTAGTACTGGTGTCCCAGCTAAATTCCCCCAAGTACAAGTCTTGTACGCTACCTCGCGGGAACATGCGGCTCTGCTTTGCATGTGATTGCAGTTCTTCAGAGTGATGCTGTGCTCCACAGGAACACTTCCTCCACTCCACAGCTAAAGCACGGCTTGCTTAGCTAGCCTTTTAAAGTCACTTTCACCATGTTGAGTGACTTGCAGTTGGAGAACTTCTTAAGCCTGGGTCGCCGTGGAAGTCTCCGTGTCGATTCATCAATACAAAAGATAAATAACTGTGTTGGAAAATATCTGTTTTATTGATAAGAAGTGGAAGGTACAAGCCTGTGTATATTAAAAAAACCAAAAGTTATCTGTGTCTCACAAAGTGCATTTCTGCAAGAAATTTAAATTCCATGACGTGTGCTGCTAATGGCAGGCAGACTTTTCCAGAGTTGAGAAAAATGGCAATATAGTCCGAAGTTTACATCAATTTACTCTTGATTTGTTCACGACCTAAACAACAAAGCATATTTAATTACCTCTCTGACTCGTGCCTCTCACAGGCTTTCCAAATGTTTAAGAAATGCAGGGGAACTACTCAGAAATACACTTGCCAACACACAGCCCCAGATAACAGTCATATCAAACATTTTATTGGCACAAATTCAAGGTTAAACATTTTTTTCTTGTTTCTAAGTCAATAAATATTTTTGTTTTTTTAATGTTTTTAATAGCTATTGATTGTACAGATAATGCAAATGGTTGTAATCAAAATTGAAGGTGGATAGGAATGTACTTTTAATTACAAAACAGAAGTAAGACTTATCTCATATCTCATAGGTCTGGGGGCGACTTGTCGAAGCAATCAACGTCATCGATTACAAAAATATGTCGATTGGAATAAGGTGCAAAATGGCCGCGCCCCCTGCTGCTAAAAGCCCGCAAACCTTTTAAAGTGTGAAAGTATTCCCAACAATGTGGTGCTCTGTAAACTCTGGATATGTCATCCACATCCTATTTCTCTGGACTCCCCACTGGAAGCGAGACGTGAGCGTTCTGTCATCTGATCCACGCTGACGTCTTCGCTAAACGTCTCTGCCCGATTGTTAGGAGCAGAATCAAAACAACTAAAAATTAACATAAAGGAAGAAAGCAACAGTGTTGTTTGTAGGGCTATGTATTGATTCACTGATTTTATTTCCCTACCCACCTTAGTTACTGAGGGGAGTCTGCCTGTCTGAGAGCTCACAGACAGAACCTTGATCAATCAATATAGATATGGTTAATAAGTACATAACACATATACAGCTGACAACGTAACAGAAAAATTCTGTCTCTCCGTCAGACATGCATCTCACAGAGTCAGTGTGGTTTGATCCATGTAATAAAATGGAGGCGTATCTGTTCCATGAGACGCACGAGTGACCGATGTCAAAAACGCTTTCAATGTTGATTGGATGTTAGAGGAAAAAAGAAAATCCTGCGTGACCTCTAGGTGTGTCAGATCCATCGATCTGGAATGATGTATCGATTCAACGATCCGATGTACTCGTATGATCATCTTTTAAGATACGCCTTTATTTTGAAATTCCCTTGCACATCTGTTATCATTTCAGTTCAAGCAAACCTCCTTCCCACAGAGAGTCCAGTAATAATATTCTCAAATCATATTGTACTTTCTGTGAGTTAATATTAGTGTAACTGAAATATTATAACGTCTCATATTGATCTCAGGCCCCTGGATTGCATCAAATTGTACTGTGGCGGACTGGAGTGTGTGCGTGTGTTAGTGTGTGTACGTCATTGTGTGTATGGCAGAGACAGAATAGGCAACGGGAACAGGTGTATAAGGGGGTACCGACACTCCATACATCATATTGTAGCAGGTATACGCACTCTCCATCACCCCCACCTCGCCCCCCACAACACCACCACCCACTGGAGAGCAGCACGTACCCAGCAGTGCACCCCCCCCAAGTGCCTTGTCGTGCACGTACATACACACACACACACACACACATACACACACATACACTCACACACGTGTATCAACACATACACACGCCAGCAGACGACAACCCCTGGAGCTCGACCTACATTGTGCGTCCTCCTGCCTCAGATCTGACTATTCATCACTGCATGGCACCAGTTCCCCACTGGGAGGGAGGTGGTGCATTGTGGGGGAGAGAGAGAGAGAGAGAGAGTCCGAAGGGGAGACAGAGGGGAGAAATGGTGTGGTACGCTACGTAGTGTAGGACAGGGCGTCCTTTACACTTCCAGAACAATGGGACCTTCAACATCAGTGCTGCTAGGTAAAAGTCTTTAAAAACACAGGGAGAGCGACAAACTGGGACAGCAAAGTCTTGTTTGTTGGTCCACCACCAACAGCTGGACAAACATTCATGGTCCCGAGAGGATAACTCTGGACTCTTCATATAGCGCCACTACCTGGCCAAAAGTATCTACCTGACAGAAACTTTCTACATTCATGGCTGCAATATGCCGTATGATTTTGGTTGCGCCCTGACCTTTACTCCAGCATTTTAATTTGTTCAATATCTTGGTTTACGACCAAATACCTGCAAAACGTTCACAATCGACTGTACTTTGTGTTGATTTCTAACTATCAAATGTCAGCATACCTACCCGATAAACTAAGATAGTGAACATTGTAAACATTATACCAGCTTCAATGAAGCATGTTAGCATGCTGATGTTAGCATTAAGCGCTAAGTCCTGCTGTTAGTGCAGCTTCACGGAGCCACTAGCATGGCTGTAAACTCTTAGTTTTGTTACATATCTGCAATAAAGAGACTTGTCTAATGTTATGCATAACACTGTAGAACTCTTCATGGCATTGATCATAATGTCAATGTAGACATATGTCCGTAATGGCGTTACCGTAATACCAAGCTGTATGTTATTTTGATATTTCATGTCCATAAACTGTTTTATGCCTCTGTGCCGGCGACAGATATATTTGTTGGTTGTCTCTACGTCTTTCCCTTTGTCATGAACGCAATATCTTGGAAACACCTTGGAGGAATTTCTTTCTCTTTTGGCACGAACTGCCACATGGACTCGAGGATAAACTGAATAGATTTTGGTGGTCAAAGTCACTGCGACCTCACATTTGTCCCATTCTCGTCATATCTCAGGAGCACCTTAAGTGATTTTCCTAAAATCTGCACAAATGTCCACTTGTAGTTAAGGATGAACTGATTGGAATTAAGTGGTCAAAGGTCGCTGTCTAATGTCCAATGTCTATACTGCAACTTGAATGGTTGGTGGAGACATACAAAGTGAGTTAGTTATTCAATGTGTTCAAGAACAAGTCATAATTTTCTGCCTGGTGTCTAGGATACCATTCGTGGTTTATTAATTTGAGCCCAAAACTAGTTTTCTGGAACAGCTTCCCATCTGAAGTCACTGAATCCCCACTGGACTCAGCAACAAAGTTTAGGTCTAGTTAGTGAAGAAAAAGTTGCATCTAATTTTAAGTTATCACCATTTTATTCATGGTTCGATCGTGTGCTTATTTAACAAGGCCTGGGAGATTAATTGGTCACAGTGTGAAAGTAGTCCGTCCACTCAGCCACCGTAAAAATCTGTGATCCCAGCCTGGCTTGTCTGCCCTGATTGGGGAGTTTTTTAAAGTAAGTGGGCAAGAGCAAACAACCAGAACCCCTAAAAAAACCCCCCAAACTTAAGAATTTTGAAACGTACAGCAGAGTGTATCTTAGCAACACATTCTCGTGCCAATGCGTCAATTACAGCAGCTCGGTCAGCGCTCCTGAGCTTTAAACTCTGACTCTCGACGTACCCCTCTGGCATCAGTTACAGCGTGTCAATATAGGAGAGGCGCAGCGGATCATAAAACTCACGGTTCGGATTGTATCACGGATGGATAAAATCGGAACAAAAGAAAAAAGAGATTCCCCGATCACACTTTTTAGCTGCCGCGTATACCAAATGCTGATCATTGATGATCCATATTGGCAAATCCAGATTGCTTCTGCTGTTTTGCTTTCTTATAGCAGCTGGTCTACAAGGCTCCAGACTATTTAAGTTTTTTCGCCACCGTCTCAAAAACTTTTCTAAAGCTGTGAAGTCGGTGTAAACCATGAAGAATTCAAAGTGTTATCCTTTTACTTTGTTACAGTAATCCACAGTTTTCTTTTCTTCATAAAAACACAAAATTCAAATGAGTATATAGAAGATTGTATTTTTTGTTCTTGTTATTATTAATGCTGTATTATAAGCTGCTTAGAGCTATTGGTTAGGAAGTTAAATGGGTCATAATTCTCTCTCATCTTTTTATGTTGCTTTTAAAACATCTCCTTCCAACTACTGGATTTATGCATGTTTCTCACCAACACTACATTTTACAAGATTACATTTAAACACATCATGATAACCTTATAGTCGGCCAATACACATTTTTACTGAAAAGAGCTTGAACGCATCATAATGTAACTGAATGGAACCTCCGTATTAGCGGTACTGCCACAGTTATTAACTCTCCTGCTGTCGATTTCAACACAGATTTGTTCACATTGTAACATTATCATGGATTGGCGAAAAGAAAGAATAAATCAGCCGATCTCTGTGATGGTGTGTAACTAATCTGAGGTTCACAAGCGTACGGATCACATATCGACAGCGGTTTGTTGTCTTTTAAAAACAAGGGTCCGTCTTCACAGGGGGTTAGATTTTGGGAAAAGGGCGTGTTTGACGTTATCTTGACTGACTAATGAGTCGCGTGACTCCGGTTTTGTATTGGAGTTAGTTGCAAGTCTGGTGCGTCTCATACCGACGCTAATCAGTGCCACTAGCGCTACATGGCACTGACCAAGCTGTGGTATTTGATGCATTGGGAATGAAAACTGCTTGATCTTCGACATATTACTTTCCCTGAGAAACTCGCCCCTGTCAGTTGGATAAAAATCAAGCAGTACTCAGTGGCTGAGAAGTAGTGTTTTTTTTTAGATATGGTATCTCCGTAGGACACTGACAATCTAAACCAATCATTTGAGCTCTATTTGTTGGGCACGCTGATTGCACTGGTCTTGACTGATTGCACTGATTGGAGAGTTTGAAGTTGATGGGATGATAGGACGGCGCCAGATAAGCATTCTGCAAGAAAAGACTGATCCTGCAAAAAAAAATAGGTTTTCATGTAAGTCCCAGCACAAGTAGTTTGATTATTCCATGTGATTTGTTTCCTAGCCATTTCTTTTAAAAACAATACGCGGAGTGTTTGTAAAGGGCGAGCCTCGATGCGATTGGAAAAGACAAGTGATACATTTGAATGCCTCTTCAAACTCACACAAAACACATTATTATATTTCAGGGATGCCTGGTGAAAGAGTTTCTACCAAAACAGTTTTCACGTCACAGTTTTGATGTGTTCATTTTGTCTAATCAATGAGCATTATCCTAACGAAGTGACCCAGTGTGCTGATTACTTGAGGCAAGAACATGCAAATTTCGTATGCAATTCTCTCTTTCTCTCTCCAGCTGATGTATGCAGATTTCTCGTATTTAGCGTTTATCATAGACGGTAGTAAAGATTTGATAGGGAAAAAAATGGAAAGAGAGATACAACAAAGGGCTTTTATAGCAATGTTTATTGGAGAGGCCAACACAGGTTTACAGATGGAGTGCATTGGAGACACTTTTTTTATTTTATTCTTTTTTTTAGATTTGTTTGAATATAAATATATGTATTATCTTCAGGGGGAAAAAACAAACAAGAAAAACGATCATGTTTTTAAAGGAGGGTCCCTGTTTCGTTTGTCTCTTGCGCAGGAGTAAGGATATGGACGGCCTCCTGCACACGACTCGATGCAACACCCATTACTGCCAACGGATTCATGTTATTCCACTCATTGACAGCTGCTGGCAGGCCAAGAAACATAGCAGTGTGCCAACAAAGGCAGGGAAGAAGAGGACTGCCAGGCTATGTTAACGTGTGTGTGAACAATCCAGGTTACAAAATATTCAAAAAAATAGTGTTCGCCAAGTCAAGCTTTTTATTGGGTCTTTTTATGTCGTCCTGGTAAGCACACGCTTTAAAACGGAGGCGAGAAGGTTGTGCCGACGACGACAGCAAAAGATTTTCCTTAAAATCAATCCTCAATCAAATGTAATTTTACTTTTCTACTGACAAATATGGGACTTTAAGGATTTTCCTCTTTTTTGAAACAAAAAGACCACGAAATATCAAATAAATCACAGAATTAGCCCATAAAAACAAAGTTGATCATATGTAGGTTTTTACAAAAGGAATAATTAATTAGACTGTAGCCTCTGTCAACATAACAAAGAAAAGACGTGGCTTTGATAAGACTATCGATCTCTGCTGCATTACAGAGACTGAATACAGCACAGAAGGCGTTGCATAATTGAACATCACTCTGTTATCGCGGACATGAAAGGACAACATTTTGTGGCCAAGCAATATGGCGTTCAGCCAAAATCTGGTCATATCGCCCAACCCTTATATGTCAAGAAACTCCACTTCTAATGTTGTGTGGATCATTACTGATTCTGTGGCCTTTCTCTTTTTTGCGGTTGGTTATTTTGGTTTATTAGTTTGTTTTTCTCTGTTTTATTGCCGCTCCATTCATAGCAGCCACAGTGAATTTATTTGGCCACTTAGCAAAAGTTTGAATGCAGCCAAATAAAGAACTTAAGAGGCAAATGACAGCTAGATTTCCGACCTGCAGTCAAAGTGATTTGAAGCACAACAGTTGCGCCCTTCTCCGATTTTTCACATGTGCCCCATTTAGTCTGTGCCAGTGTTTTGTCCTCAATAAGCAGACATGTCCTTGAATCTGCATGCGAGAGGTCCCATACAAAGCCAGTGGTTCTTTTGTCTTTATTCAGCCTTCAAAATAGGTTTCTTTGATTGAGATGAGATAGATTTTTTTTTTTTTTTGCTTTTAGTGCCAGACACAATCTCCGTCTCCACGTTTTCCCTCTGGATCTGGAGAGAAAAAGGAGAGCAGAGACGATTTTAATTGCTCTCCTCTCATCCACATCTGCCCCACCACATTCATCAGCTCGTCTACCCCTCTACACAAAGGGGCTGTTCTGGTGCCTGGAGAGATTGGCGGCGGGATTTTATTTTATTATTTTGGGGCGAGGGGGGATCCTCTCATGGGATGGGGCACATCTGGGAACGGGATGGTGATTGAGGATAAAGGGATGAAGCAGAGAGATTGGTGTTTGTGTGTGCATGTATGGAGGTGTGTGTGTGGGAGTGAGGATCATATGTGTGCCTCTCAAGGGGGGAGGCTGACAAGAGGGGGCATCAAATCCTCAGGGAGTCTGTGATTGGGAGGGACATGGGGAATTGGGACTCTGGGAGTACGAAAGGGTGGAGGAGGGAGAAAAAGACAAGCCTGAGGATGGTAGGTCAGAAAAGGTAGAGGAGGAGCAATGAAAAGGGCAAATTAATGCCGGGGTTGCAGCAAAAACTCACAATTATACGATGTGGGGAAAGACGAGGACAATTTTTCAAAGTCCTTGGCAGCCAGCTCTGCCTCCAGCAAATAGGAGAACAGTCCTTGCAAAAAGCAAAAAAGTGTCTCTCCATTGATCAAAGTCCTTATTTGAAATCATCACACTAAACCTGTACTTTCACTTCTTTTTAATGAAAAGAGAACGTGGCCTCAACATGCCCGATGCATTTCTTCTAATAACAGGCTTCAACCCAGCGTAGGGTCAATGAGGGAGGCCTTTTCTATCTTTCAAAGAACTTTTCCTCCGAAAACACCCACATAGCCATTGATGCCAAACTCCAAACTATGTAATGAATACACATGGGAACGCTTCAGTTCACATTTGATAACTGCCACATGGGTTGTTTTTAAGAAGTTAGGTTGAAAGTCCAAAGAAGGTAACCAAACTCTTTTGTATTAGTGTTGAATGTAGCTTTGCCTCCAATCATCTGACACATTTTAATCATCCTGCCAGTTTCGGCCTTCTCATTCATTTAGGACCGCTCGTTGATGCAGCGGGAGCGGTAGTCTGGCAAAATTCTTGAACCTATAGCTCAACTTTTGCCACAACTTGTTAGTACAAACAATAACGCTATCGTTTTTACTCTTATATGGCGTTATTCTGAGTGTTAATGGAGCAGCTACAATGTTAGCAAAGCCTAGCACCGATCGATCCAAGCTCCATTCAGAAAACGAGCATTTTAAAAGTTTGCTTGTCGTCTTGCGGATAGAACTACCAAAGCATTAATTCAGACATTTTACAAATCCCCATCATTGCGTGTTTTTTTCTGCAACCTTTTTTTTATCAGTTTATTGCAATTAAATTACAGCAAAATTGTTTATTTTGGGTTCATATAGCTGCAGTAAACCAGCCAACGTGTGGCTTGCTAGATACAGTAAATACATCTCGGTGAAGTTAATTGACAGCCTCCAGATGATGTTATGAACCCAGACGACGGCGTTTAGTTTCCTGGGATATTTGGGATGTCCACAACAGCAATAGTGGTTATTTCATCTGTGATTGATGAAACATTGTCCTCTCCGGCCCGTCTGTGATACAAATAAACACAATGAACCCGCGATCAATCTCCTGCGATTAACGCAATGACAAAATTCGCTTCCTGTTTGGCGTGAGCACAGCATTAGAATATGACCACAAATACCGATATAGGAAATATGTTGTAACAATTTGATTCTACTGGCAAAATATTGTTTACACAATGTTAGATCTCCTCTTGTATTTTCAGTAATCCCCTCACATCCTTTGACATAACACTTTTATGAGACAGCCTGTGCTGTTTTTAAATCATTTATGTTGATTATGTATTTCATCAGCATGATAACCGATGGTAGATGGTTACCAGTCCATCTACATTCGGGCCCCCACCTATAGTCACCAAGAATGAGATAGTGGATACAAGCTTCCTGTGTAGGGCGGCTGGGCTCAGCCTTGGAGATAGGGCGAGGGGCTCAAACACCCGGACGGAGCTCGGAGTAGAGCGGCTGCTTTACTCCGAGCTCCGTCCAACCGGTGAGAGGTCCTGGGGGTTCACCCACAACACACTGGAGGGATTATAAATCTCATCTCGCCTTGGAGTCCCCCAGGAAGAGCTTGAAAACATTGCTTGTGAGACGGACGTCTGATATACTCAACAATACCAAGCCTGCTGCCCCCTGCGACCCCGCACCGGATAAGCGCAAAAGATAATGGATTGATGGATGGATGGATGGATAACCAATGGTATAATTTCATCACTTGCTTAGTCAGACAGCGATAGACTTTAGCGGGCTGGCTGGTTGTCTCCAGCTTTGCAGCGGTCCATCCAAAACCAGACTTCTTCCTTTTTGACAGTTTTGGCAGCACCTCTCCTGGTTCACTGGGTTGATTAGAACACAGGGACACCACGTCGGCATAATGCTGCTGCTGTTACAAATTACAGAAATCCACCAAAAAGCTTGTTAAAAAATGGTGTAATTGTACACCCGTCTGAGTTTTGTCGAGAGCTGGAGGCGTGATTTAATTTGACGGAGGCAGCCACCTCATAATTCTCCATGCAGGAACCCCGTAATTTTATAAACCGCTGTGTAGTGTTTTGGCATCTGATGAATCTTAAAGCTCATTGATCTCTTACTCCGACTTGACTTCCTGCATTGTATTTAGTTGTTTCACCAAAGTGAACGATGTTTTTGAAGATGTCTGAAGGATTAGATACGACCACACAGTGTTTGATCTCCACCTCCAACCTGAGAACTGACCACAGAAATAAGAATTCAACCATGAGCAACATGTGCGTTTTGATGGCTTAGTGAAGGTTTGTTTTCATGAGTAACACATATGTATATCAGTCATTATTTAAAGTTTGAATAGCTCATAGTCGTTATAATTTTAGAGCATGATTAATGGCATAAGCCATTAAAAGATCTCTTTGGTATGTATAAGAAAGAGGAGGGCAGAGAGAGACGGGGGTGAGACGGAAAAGAGGGGGAGAATGGAGCAGTGGGGAAGGGGTGGGACTCCCAAAGGTGGCGTCCCGAATGCTGGGAGGCCTCAGAGGACCATGGGATGATTGTCTGGGACCTTCCCCTTCTCCTTGCACTGTTCAAGGGCATAGTCTGTGTGTCTGAATGTGTGTGTGTGTGTGTTCAAGCACTGAAACATTAAGACGGGGCATGGCAAAGTGCATGTGTGTATTTGTTTGTTAGGTTTAGTAGTGTAGGGTGTGAGTGTGTGTGTGTGTGTGTGTGTGTGTGTGTGTCGTAATGGATTGTCGACAAGTGCTAATAACTTACCCCCGCTGGATTTAAGAGACACAAGCCTTCTTGTTTAAACAGCTTGTGCGCCTCTTTTCCAACAGATCTTCTTTATTTCAGTAAACCAACATCTCATGTATATTTCAGCAGCTGTACCTAGAGGCGGATGACTCAGTCGGCGAGGAGGTGCAGAGCAAAACACACATTAAAACACAGAGTGGAACAGAGGAGCACCAGATTAGTCCTCATTATGCAGCATTAATCATCTTTAATCTGCTCTTAATCCAATATCTTTACCTCACCTCATTAATGGGCCATGCATCAAGACTGGATAAGGCTGCAAATACTGAGAGCGGGAGGAAAGCGGAGGGAGAGAGATGGATGGCAGGAAGGGGAGGTGAGGGAGGAGAAAAACAAATGGGAGAGTAACAGAGAAGGTGGAGCGATGGAGAGATGCTCTGCAGATTTGGATTTAGGATTAACTATTAGAGCCACTGTTCAAGGCTACAGTCGTAGATTTTGGAAATAGCACCACTTTTTTTAGGTCCCTCTGAAATTTCGATTTTTTTCCACATTCTGTTTTGTTATGCCTGGGCGCTGGTGACAGCCGCGACTGGAGGCTTAATGTTTTTGGGTTGTCTGCCTGAACCTCTGTCAGTCCGTAAGTCTGTCCGTCCTCTCCATTATTGTCTAGCAATATCTCTGGAACACCTGGAGAAATGTTGGCGCAAACATTCAGCTGGACTCAAGGATGATTAGAATTTGGAGGTCAAAGGTCACTCTGACCTCAGGTCCAACCCATTCTCGTGAATAACATGAAGTTACCCGATGTGACGTTCATCAAATTGTGTGAGCATTTTATTTAAGATATCGAAACAAACCACAACATCTATGTAATAGCAATATTAAGCTTCGAAGCTTAATTCATAACGTTGACATCCACACTACTATTATTATTAATAACTTACATAACCTCTGTGTGCAATAGTCCACCTTCTCTTCCCTTCTCTCTGTCACTCTCTCAGACACTTGTCTCTGTAATTATCCGTCCTCAGTCAAAAAGTTAGAAAGTAGTGGAAAAAAAGATGGATGTAATCATTTACAAAATCAGCTTCAATCCCTTTTATGTTGGCGTTTAGCCTTTCAAAGGCTACGTTTTCACTGCTGTCAAAGAACTGTCTCACGCTTTCTTGATCAAATTTCAAGATTCCGCCCGTGTTTTCTGCATCACCGTAGCCATACACTGACAAACATGCACCAGGTAATACAGTCGAACACAACAGCCCTGCTGTGTATCCCACCTTCTTGAAGGTTAAAATGTTCAGTTTTGTTGAAACGCTTTCAGAGAGATGTCGATTTGACTTCATTGTCATTTCGTTTATGGTGCTGTTGAACTGTATTGCATTAGGTGGAGAGGTGTTTCTATTATTTTGTCCATGGCATCATATTCACAAGAACTCATCAGGCTATTTAGAAGCCTGCATTTTGGGTCCATGGTGGTTGCCACATGGCCTCAGATTTAAATGCACGTTTCCTTTTTTAAATGTACCTGAAGTAGGAATGTATGTAATTACATTCATATGTATGAATATACCCATAAATCCTGAACATGATATTTGGTTTTGATAGCTGTAATTAGCGCTTGTCAAATCTCCATGAAATGATGAAAATAGCAGACTAAATTGAGTATTTCATTATCTTTTTCTTTGGTGCCCATATCCTTTTTATAGCCGTATAATCTCTTTCATTTAGTCAAGTGCTAATAGCTCATGGTAACACTTGTTTCAGTCTGGAAAGATAGCAGGTCACTACATCATTATAGGTAATTACACACAAGAAGAACAGTGTTTTTGTTTTGTTTTGATATAGCTGGATATATTTCAAATCCCTTTACTCAAATAAAGCACAGCTACACACATCAACAACAACAACAAAAAAGAGTTAAATCACGACAGAGAAAGCTTTCCTTGCTTCTGGCAGAACTTTACACACAAGGTTTACTCACCAAAAGACAAATTGTTAAAGCGCACAATATGATAATTTAAGATGAACAAAATAACGCTGAATGTGAATGAAAGCTAGTGGGTTGAACATGCCCCCTGGCCGTGTAATGTCACTCAGTGTCAGATATAATAGCCTAGTAATCAGTAATTGTATCAATCAATACCGCAATTAAACCAGAATACGACTGAATACAGCTAGTGAAAATTATTGAATCTGCCCGTTTTCTCAGGAGCTGTTTGACTTGAAGTTGTGACCAAATCATCACTTTTGCAAAACTACATTTCCCCCTTTTTTTATTTTTACACTAACTATGTTTGGTTTGGTTCAATTGATCTCCGGTGCATTTGGGCTGCTGTGAAAGCTGTCAATCAAGCTCTGGTGCGGACTAACAACTGGACGGAGACATGAAAAGTAGGGTCCATGTCAATGTCCTAGTGGTCTGAAAGCAAACTGGCCAAATGCAGTACTTTGTACGCATTATGTGGCTTTAACATGATTTCAAAAGCTAAAATAGCAATCCATCTGCTAATCTTAAACTGTTCAGTAAAATATGTTACAAGCAATCCATTCAGTATAAGCAATGTCTATGTTGATGTAAATCATTCAGTAACAGACTGTAGAGACGCTCCCGCTGATCTCATTCCATCGTTTCAACTTTTCTACTATCTAGCTAACTCGTATATTATTTAATGCCGCTCTTCTGGCTTGAAGCGCACAATAGGGGGCGCTAGTGAGTACATTGATCTACTGCTATTCAGGCTGATCTAATTATATCTCTGCATCTTCCTCCATTCAAACTGCTCTCATCTTTTTATTTCTTGATCAAAATGTATTTGTGTTTATCGGAACATCTGCTTTGTTTTCGGGTGTCACACAACTTTTTTCACTTTGAAAACCTAATGAAGGAGTTGTCAACTTAGAAATACATTAGTGAGGCGTAGTTTTGTTTTTTCTTCCTTCCTCATTCTTTCCTTCGTGCATTCTGGCAGTTCAGCAGTTTATGGCTAGAAAGATGACACACATTGAGATGGACAACTTTGTGTGTGTGTTCAAGAGGCACTAAGCTAATACTCTATGCTGTGCATTATTTTCATGTCAGTTGTCAAATTCTGTGAAATTAACATCACAACGGAGTGAATGAATACATAATTGACCCTTTGCTAAGCCCCCCCCCCCCCCCCCCCCCCCCCGCTGCAACTCTGTCAAGCTGTCAGAGCTACCATGAACCCCACGGTCTCGCTAACTGCCCTCCCTGAGTAAATATGACCTAATCTACGATCTAACATATGATCTGAGCGATTTCAAAGAGAAGCAGCCAGAAGGGTCTACAAGATGCATTTGAATCCAGGATGTCAAACTGATTCAATAGTGAAAACAGGTTAAAAAGATGGAAGCTAAAGCCTTCAGATCAGTGTGAAAGTGAACCACCACATCAACTGGCAAGCGAGCGAATCAAGTTAATAATTTGTTCCTGCATACTCCGTGTGCTTTTCCGCTCGCACAAAAATAAGATGTGTCGGGTAACCAACGTTCCCAAGCGCCATTTCCTGGGAAACGTTTAGCTGTGCGCCGTTAGCAACAGGTGCTAAGGTTAGCACAACAAGCTGATTGGCGTGGGAGTCGGTCACGCTTTGGATAGCCGAATATAACGGTGGAGCTGGAAGACTTTTTGCCAGTTTAGGGGTATTTTTTCTCATATGTACACAAATCCGTTTCACAGATATCGTCATGAATCTTGCAGTGTATCGATTCTCTACCTGTTGGTCATTATTCATGACATGCTGTCAGTTTGCAGTCTAATGATACTAATAATGCTTTTAAATCAGTCATTTCTCTGTGAGCTCTTTGTGACCCCGGACGAGATAAATGTCCCCGCGTGTGTCTATGTAGCACTGAGGATGCGGGACGACAATTAAAAATCAATGAGTTCACGTTCAGTCTGTATAACGGGGTTGTGGAGAGAGCATCCAGGTCGGTCATAAAACATACTCCTTTTGTGGTTATATCTTTTATCTATTAAAGGTTATTATTAAAGGTTATATCTTTTGATGAGCCCACTGTCATCAATGATCGTCTCTCTTCCCATGGGATTTGCGTGCTGGTCTTGAATGCCGTCTCCTGTAGCCTCCAAACAGGTTGGGATATCTAGGGATTTATTTTTTTAATATGCTTTTACTCTCAGTCCTAAAAGTAGGACCACAAAAGCAGCACTGACAATGTTGAGCCAGTTGAGACAGATTTCCTACTTTGAGACATCAGATGTGTTATTTGTGAAGCATTCACTTTGCAGGTTGAAGTTCAATTATGTTAAAGGTCAGACAGGTAGCGGTAAGAAAATGTATAGCGGTCGGTCATGTTTTCACTACAATACTAGCAAAAACATTGTGTGTGTGTGTGTGTGTGTGAGAGAGAACCTGGCAGAATTCTAAATACAGCATCACCTTGAGAGTTGCTACCTGTGTTTCCATGGTAACCGGGTCATAGTGAATTCACCCAACTGCTCTTCCTCCTTTTCATGTATTTATGGTTCATAGGCAGAAACGGAGATAAGAGAGCGGGAGAAAGTAAAAGGGCAGGCGAGGAAGAGCAGGATCAAAGGAGAGGAAGATGAAGAAATAGCTCAATCATTTCGACAGTTGTAAGCTCCGTCTATTTCTGTGTTTGTGTGTGTGTGTGTGTGTGTGTGTGTGTGTGTGTGTGTGTGCGTGTTTGATGTGTTGGGACGCAGAAACAAAACAGCAATGAGTGCTTTGGACCAAAGACGGAGAGAAAACATCAAGAAACCTCATGATTATCACTTCAGGCGTAAAATAACTGCTGAATAAATGCAGGCAATTGAAGGCCATCCCTCAAACAGACGTGTGTGGCTGGGGGAATATATGCATCTGCCCGTCTGTCCTCCGTCTTTCAGCTTCTCTGTCTGCTTACCTGTCAACGCTAAACACGCATCTCATCCAGCCTCCGCATCACCTCGCCTGCCTGTTCCAGAAAAGGCTGCATTGGGGGGGACAAGAAGCAGAAGTGAGGAAAAGAAGCAAAAGAGTAGAAGACAAAAGGAGAACCAAGGCGTAAAGTTCCTAAAGGAAGTCATATTTAACATAGTTATACTTTTTGTTAGAGTTGTTCCGATACAGATACAAGTATCGGAAATTCCTCCGATAAAGCCAAAGCTGCTGAATCCGGTATCAGGGAGTACGCAAATCTATACACTAATCCGATATCAGGTTATCATACCATTTATTAGCTCCTTTATGCTACAGAGGAACAACAACACATGTAACTCATCCTGCCCGATCGGTAAAGCTCGTATGAAAACTAGTACGACACACCTGTGGTTAAACACTCTGGCACTGACCCTCTTTTGTTCACCGATGATGCTCCCCTGTGAACAGAAATACTGTGTTTCAATTGGCAGGAGAAGAGCTAGTTAACGTTAGCTGTTAGCAGCTGGTGAGCAGTACAGTCCAACAATATGAATAACGACGCTAACAGCTAACGTGCAGAGGTTGCATTGAGTTACATTATGGAGTATTGAGCGAAGGTAAATTATTTATTATCGTTACTAGAATGTGTTCAAATGTAAACTCGTAAAACGGATATTGGAGAGGGTAACTATGACCTTTTTTGTTTTTAATGTACTGGAATCGGATTGGTTGCTCAGTATCGGTCGATATTGAAGTTCAGATATCAGGATCGGTATCTGGAAGGGAGAGAAAGTATTGGAAAATAGTTTTTGAAAGGTGGAACTGTAGAAGAGCAACTCATGAGCTACAGGACTTCACACTGCAATCATTTAGTCACAGTTTGGGACTATTTGGGGACTAAGACTCATAACTAGTCATACCAGTGGTAGATGGGGCCCTTTACTTTTTCAGTTATTTATTTGCCAAGTGTTTGTGTGATCTCAACTCGTGGCTGGTTTTATAGGTGGTAGGCATATCGGGGAAAAAAGCAAGCTTTTTCCTCCAGATGAAAGTTCACATGGCGACTTGATGTATGTGCAAATGTAAAGTAGTTTCATCAAAAGCAGGTCACACATCTGATTCAAGGAAGCGTTTGAAATAGCACAGCGTATGTTTAATAGGTTTGCTTCATTTTGACTGCAAGGGAACCATCTGACCTTTGACATTAATGTTCAAACTAATGATGGCTGGGTTAACCTATACTGTTAATACCTATGGAGTATTTTTCTCTGAGTTTTATTATGGTTGTCACCTTGACTTTAGGTGGACTTGTCAAATTATTCTTGGCACCTCGGACTGGGGGGAGTGGACAGGCTGTCCCGAGGATATATATACATATATATATCTTTATTCTTTCTTTTTTTTTTCACAGACAATCATGTCGCCCCTATGATGAATTGTAATGCGTTTTGTCATCTCCTGACTTGCTTTAGAGCCATCATTGGGTTCACAATTTCATTTTGTTTCATGACCAATACATCAAATGTACCACTGACGTGCTAAATGCAGATGGTGAACAAATTAAACATTAGGTATGCAAAGAATCAGCATGTTAAAATTGACACTGTGAGCCTGTTAGCATGCTGATGTTAGAAATGAGCTTGGCTGTTCTTTTTGCTTCAAACAAAGTATGGCTGAGGAATTTGAGTTTCAAATGGCAATGATGAAACCATTGAGTCATTGGTATGTCCTGCAACCTTTTCAACCCATTCAGATAAATTACAAAGATTTTATGCTATGAGGTAAAACAACAATAAAAACAAACCACCCTGGAACCAATCCAGGTAAAAATGAAACACTGACAAGAAGAAATCAAGCCAATAATATTTTTTTAAAGTGGGAAAATGACATACATGGGGCATGTGTACCCTTTTGAAGAACTATCAAATGCTACAAAAGGATTGGGGGAGATCAGCGATGTCATTTACCATTACTCACCACTTGACAGACCGGCTGTGGATTGGAGGAGCTTTCCCTGGCTTCCTTGCGCCTCTCAGACAGAGTTCAGAGATTCACCCTCGGCAGCAGGCGAGCTCATGATTTTCTTTTTTTCCCACAATCCCTTGCACTTCATTTCATATGCCTGGCACCGTTTCAGGCAGCATGTGATGATGTCAGAAGAGACATTTCCTCAAGTGGTGTGTTCTTTGAATCTTCTTCTCCCTCTGCCTTGCTCTTGCTCTCCCTCACTGTGTCATCTCGGTGTCAGTCGTGACTTTAATGCTTTGCAGTCTAATTTCCACTGCAGCACTGTAAATCAGTATATAGACGTTATGTGGCCAAAAGTATGTGGACACCAGGTGCCACCCTCAGGGTCTGAAAAGTAAAGCCAATGTGGACGTGCCTTAAACTTGCAATCTTTCTAATGGCCATCAGGGGGCGACTTCTCCGTTTGCAAAAAGAAGTTTGATTGTATAGAAGTCAATAAGAAAATGACTTCTCACTTGATTTATTACCTCAGTAAACATTGTAAACATGAGTTTATGAGCTCAACCGCTAGTTTAAATCATTTTAAAGCATGATGTTCAGCGCCATGCAAACGCATAATTAAATATAGTGTATCTCCGGCCTTTATGATAATAAAAAATTCAGGAGGATGACACTGACCCCAAAACTTAGGTAAACAGTATCCATTATATTGTAAAGTTTACTACTCTACATATGTATGGCATTCACTGGGGGAAAATAAATAATTGATGTCACTCTCATGATTAAAAGTTAAAAAAATACATATTGAATCACAGCTGAAAGGAAATGTGTAGACTCGGCTTTGAAATGTAATGTATTTTTGTCACAGCTGTGTAGTTTTTGTGTCAGATTGTGGCTACCACGTCGGCTAATCAATATCCTGTATTCACATGTTAAACGAAGACAAACTGTTGCACCCGATGTTAAATGATAAATAAACGCATGCCAAAGCATTAGCATTTCCCTTCATTATAGCTAAAGGGGCCGAGCTCAAACCTTGAAAAGCAGCCCAGTCAATTTTGTCCTTATATTTCTTTGGGGAGACTAACTCGCCTTTCTTTTCTTTTAATAACTTCATTCATTCGTTTTCAGAATCCATTTTATTTCACTGGGAGTTTCCCTGCTCTGCGTCTCTGGTTAATTTTCTCTCCTTCTCTCGGTCTGGTTCTGCCTCTTATCCGCAGCCTAACGCTGCATTCACATCTTCCCTCTCTCCTGAGCCGCATCCATATCAGCCGTGTGTGTGTCTGTGAGTGTGTAGCTGGTTTCTGCGTGCACGTACTGTATGGGTGTGCTTAAGCCTTTTGTATGAGTACATGTGTAAATGTACCCAGTGCATCACTCTGGGCATGTGTTGATGCTCTCCAGTATATGGCCCTAATCGCATCCCCTCACTCTTTTCTTCCAATATCTCTCTCTCTCTCTCTCTCTCTCTCTCTCTCTCTCTCTCTCCCCCCCCCCCCCCTCTCTCTCTCTCTCTCTCCCCCCCCCCCCCCCTCTCTCTCCCTCTCTCTCTCTCTCTGTCTCTGCTTAGCTCTCTCTGCTCTGATTTGGTCTTCTGTGGGCCGTGGTGACCAGCAGAGCAGAGAAATTGCCTGTTATCCATGGGGTCGATTCTTCATGGGATCCCGTAAATTGCTTTGTATTGACACCCTGTCAGAATTGGGATCCTCACATTTACCCCAAGATCTGGCCTCAGGTGAGGTGACTCTCCCCCCAACACCAACCAAGTCCCTGCTGTCCTTCTCTGTGTGGGATATGCTAACTGCTGCAATAATACCAGGAGGAGGGGCCGACCACTGGCTGCTTCAGAGGGTGCCTTGCAGGATTCATCAACATAAATTCTGAATTTTAAAAACGTTTTTTAAAGCCAGTCGGAGTGAAACAGAGTGAAGGCTGCGGGTAATTCAGATGGAAGTCCACAGAGTATGACCCTTGACGGCTCTGGTACCTCTTCCTCATTTTGTGGGAGGCATTTCATCAAAATCCATCATATTAGGATGACAGCTATGGTGGCTAGCAGGGTTCACACAACCCACAGAGGGTGTGATGGATGTGATTGTGAACCACCCACATGGTGATGGAAAGGAGACTTTTCTGGTTAGTTTTGCAACAGCATGCCATCTTTGACAGGCTTCACTTATATGTGTTGGATAGTTTTTTCTTTTTTTGTTGTTTCTTGTGCGGTGTCTTACAGCATTTGCCTGTATTATTCGATTGCCCGTTACAGTTCTGCAGATGCACTCCTCGCTCTAAAAACTATGTGAACAGTGAACTTCTTGCTTTGAGTTGGACCACATGAAGTTCCGTTAAAGCATCTGTATATACCTTTAAACAATTAAACAATTATGTCTTTTATTACTTTGTTACTTTGTTACTTTTCCATTTCCAATCTGTGTGTGGATATATAGAATAATGCCTTATGAACTGTATTATTTTTCTTCTTATTTCCGTTTATTATAATTTTTCCAAATACCATTTACGTTTTATAGAAATCTGTATTTTATGATTCAAGCACCTCTGTATAAAATATTGAACATTTTATGAATAACTATGAATTTGATGTAACATCCAACATTGCATTTTTTTTATCAAAGAAAGTGATTCAATTAAAACACTTTATATTAAAATGCAAGTGCTCTTAATTTAGCTGGTAGTGTCACATTCCTCAGTTTTTTGGATGACCAACAGGCGACCCCTCCCCCAACTTTCCCCTCAATACAAGTCTTGCAAAAGCAGAGTCAAAAGCAGAGTAAAGGACCGTTTAGATTTCCAATATGTGATCAGTTTATCCAAATACTTCTATTTCAAAATGTACGCCAACATTTTTGTAGCTTTGAGTAGCTGCTGGCTGTGTGAGACCAGCCGGTCGGCATACACAAAGCCCACATCGACAGTGTTGTTATAATTACTCTCTGGCTAATAGAAGGACGAGACAGGGTGGTTCAATTCGCTCCCTATATGAAGTGATATTTGTCCATTTAATTTGTGCTTTAGTGTGCCGAGTCCGATCGGCAAGCGTACGAATGTGATTCTGTGTTTTTGTAGTTCATGAAAGGAGAGCCATCTACACCAGGAGACACTTCAAAATATATATTCTCATATGTGATTTCAGGCCATTTTTTTATACATCATCCTCTACGTCATCAGTGGCTGATGGATGTGTATTGTTAAACTATCCTATTGCCGCAGAGTAGCTGCTGAATATACTTCCAAATATGTTACACTGTTTCCAGGGCTTCTAGCTCTAAACCGGAAGAACAAATACAATTGCGTTCCAACAGGAAGTGAAAAAATTGTCGGGGCAACATAAGGATAATCTGACCAAAATGGGCCGATAGCGATATTAGAGTTGAAATAGTTACAGACGATATCTTTTTTTCTAATTAAAAAGTGCAATACAAAACATTTAGAATATCTATCTCTGACATATATATATATTTTTAATGTGATGACATATTACTGTTGAACAATAGATGAATTCGTGCCATTTGGTGGACAAACCGTGGAATATAGAAGCAATATTTCACAATATCAGCAAGCTTACTATGGCATTCCTGTATTAACATGTCTTGTTGCTTATTGCCTGACATATATGCCAATGCAATACAGCAATATAATTTTCCACGCTAATGCATTACATCACCAAAAACGCTTCGTTTTGTTAGATAGACAGTTTGCTTGCAATTATCCATTTGCACAAGATAATTTGGTAAAAGGCACTCACTGGAGTTTGACATAAGATCATATTGAATTACAACCCCCACATATTATTTACTTTCTGGAAAATAATCTGTATTCAGAACAAAACTCTTAATTAGCCGCTTTTTGAATTCGATTGCGTCAAGGTATAACCACGGAGCACGGAACTCTGTGTGTACAACATTAAGAGGATGTCATGTGGGAGGTAGAGTGGGCCCAATACGGCTCTCAGCATCACTCCACCACTGGCCCTCTCCCCAATACAGACTGGGACAGCATCCAAACCTCCCACCGCACTTTGTCTTTGAATGTTACTCAGCTATAGAGCCCACTGTCTCTCTCGCTCTCTCTCTCTCTGTGTGTGTGTGTGGTTTGGTGATGTACTCTGCAGTGAAGTGTGTGCACATTAAGTGTGTACGTACGAGAGAATCTAAGAGGGGTAGATTTAGGAGGAGGTGAGAGCTGGAAAGTGTGTAATGTCTTGTGATAGGAAATCCACTGGGAACGGCATGAGGAGCTCTGCATATCTCATAACTCAAACACACACACACACCAGCTGGCCAATTCCTCCCACATTTTGTACTTCTGCTTATGTGTCTGTCTCCTGTGAAGTGCTGCGAGTCCAGGTGGTTCAACCTAATCCAAAGGACACCCTGGAGAGGCGCCCGCTACCTTCCATCCCTCCTCCCCCCCCTCAGAGAAAGATGGGGTCACTGAATGTGTGCATGCACGCTCTCATCTGTAACAGGAAAAGAGAAAGGGGGATACATCGTTTAGAATAAAGAATAAGTTTAGAATAGTGCAAAGATAGGAATCATAATGGGTGAGCATGCGACAGAATACGAGCGTGTGATGGGAAAGAAAAGTGCGATGTTGATGAAGAAAAAAGGAGAGAGGTCAAGGAGAGAGAGGTGGGCTACTCTTTGGTGTGAGCTGTTTGTCCCCTTTCTCCTCTCCACTCTCCTCTGCTTCCTGTCTGGATATTGCCATACCCCCCCCCCCCCCCCCCCCCCCCCCCCAAAAAAGGCACAGACTGCAGGCTGGTTGGCAGCTCTGGTTGGCTGGAAACCAGCAGCGTGTGTGTGTGTGTGTGTGTGTGTGAGAGAGAGGAGAAAATAAATAGAAATACTTTCCGTCACACACTTTATTCTGCAAAACTATTTTAAAAGTAATTTCGTCTCACAATAAGCCTGAAATATTCTATTTCTCAAACTGCCATTTTTCCCTGTCATGGAAAAAACAACATACCGAAAACAAAACACTTTTCTTGTCTTAAACAAAACAGAAAAACTCAAATGTCATGTCATTCAGTTTGGATCATTTTTAAAGTAGATGGATCACTGCACATGCACCCAGAGAAAGATGGTCTACTTACATTTTTTCCTGTTCTTCTAAAACGATACTTTACTATACTATAATACTGGTTTATGAATATTTACTTTGGCGCATTTTAGCTTTGCATTATGCAAATAGTCATAGTCAAACCGATCTGAGCAAGTTATTTAATATCAGCAAAGCAAGCATTGTTGCATTGACAGTCTTTGTTTTGGGGGGGGGGGGGGGGGGGGGGGTTCTCAAATGGGCAGTAGGGTTGCTATTGGGACTTTTGTTTACTATTTGCCTTCAGTTTCTGTGTAGCATTGTTAGCATCTGCTGCTGTGTGAGCTGGTGTCACCACTACTCCGCTAGATAATCAATCGTGGGTGGCATCCTTCTCTCGGATGAATAAAAAAAGATGAAATGGCAAATATCACATCTCTTCACTCTTTTACATATTCCATATCTTCAGAGAACGATCCCCCAGGGGTCAGTTGGGTATGGAATCTTCGGGAATCTCATGAGTCCATTCTGAATAGACACTCTTGATTCAATAAATAGAAGTTGTAATAATGGTTTTAGGCTCTTTCTGCAGTTCACTCTGTGTATCCCTAGTCCATTAAATTACAATATGAAACATAGCTGGCAGTTGATTAAACTCATCTGACCAAACAGGAAAAAGCAGAGAAAAGTGTTTGAAAGTATGCAGCTTTATTTGTTTGTTTCTTTTTTTTATTAACTGCATTAATTTGGAAGCATGTGACAGAATGAGAATAATGAAAGTGTCATTTACTGGCTAAATATAATTTGTGAAACAGAAGTTCCTCATCGTGTTCTTGACTGAAGGGTGAAAAAAGATACTTTCTCTGTTGCAATGATAGCAACAGTAAAAGTCATCTTTATCCAAAACATTGTATGGACCAATGAAACAATGGGCCAACTGATTTTCTTCACCCGGTAAGAGTTAGTTGACACTTGTGTCTGGTGCTGGTGAAGTCTGGAGCGATGATTCTTGACTACATGCCAAATGATCAAGGCATTCTTTGTATTTATGGTCCCTGAAAAGTGACTCTATGTTTCTGATGACCTGCTGACTCTCAGTTTTGTACCACCGCCACTCAAAGCTTTCCCTCGACCAACTCTTTGGTCCATGAAAAGCTATCACAAAGGATATGTATCATCCATAAAGGACACATTATAATGTTGCTGGTGACTCAATGACTTTTATTTGTACAGCACATTTCAACAACAAGGCAATTCAAAACGCTTCACATAAAACCATTAAAAGCATCAACACATAAGGCAAAAGAAAAGGAGATTTAAAAACAATTAAGAACATTCATTAAAACATTAAAAAGCCGTGTAAGAAATTAAATACAGTAGTAAAATGCAGAAGTGCAGGACATTGATTAATATCCTTGAATCTGGTTCAATTAAAGGCAGCAAACAGAAAAGTCTTCAGTCTTGATTTAAAGGAGCTGAGGGTCTCAGCAGACCTGCAGCTTTCTGGGACTTTGTTCCAGATATGTGGAGCAGAAAAACTAAACGCTGCTTCTCCATGTTTAGTTCTGACTCTGGGAACAGAAAGCAGACCGGTCCCAGACCACCTAAGTGGTTCATGAGGTAGCAGCAGATCAGAGATGTATTTTGGCCCTAAACCATTCAGTGCTTTATAAACCAACAGCAGGACTTTAAAGTCAATTCTTTGTTGGACAGGAAGCCAGTGCAAAGACCTCAGAACTGGAGTGATGTGATCCACTTTCTTGGTCTTAGTGAGGACTCGAGCTGCAGCGTTCTGATCGCTTTCTGAGGCCAAATAAAATGTACACAGAGATACCAGAAATACCTAAATCTATGGCTAATGATGATAAATATTCCACTGATATTCCCGTTTTCTGTGCAGCTGTGCATGTCGTTTACCTCGTCTAACTATGGAAAAGTGGAAAGACAGGAGCCGCCTGTGCCATTTGGTTTCTTTGCATCAAAATATATTTTTTCAAGGTTTTTCGACTCGTTCGACCGTACGAGCACGGCCTCCCTCTTTCATTCCTTTAACAACCTTCTTGAAAAGGTCAGCGTTTGCCATATTTGAGCATATTCCAAAACCAAATGCTCAAAAGTAGTTGTGTTTCTCCGTCCGACCACAAATGTGGGCTTTTCTTTTGGGCAATGTGCCGTAAACACCCTTATTGAGACGCATATTCTGAATGTGCTGTAAAAACGTCCAAAGAATGTTCCTAAAACCCGAATAATATCGGCGTAAAATAATGCAGACTTTAAAATCTGCTCCACCATTTTAGAAGATGTGGGTTCCTGCTAGTCGAAGAGTTAGTATCGAACATTGCTGCCAAATTAGTTGCCCTGTAAAGTTTGTATTAATTAAAGAGTTACACATCGTACAATGGTTTCTCACATAGATTTTTGAGGTGTGGAGATTATGCTTTGGTACTACTTGAACATAGGAATGTGAAAGAAAAGTGTCATGCTGAGGAAGACAAACTGAAAAAAATGAAATGCCACAGACGAATGCAACGTGGTCGTTAACACACTGCTGTTAACATAAAAGTTCCTATCACAAAAACAATCGGATGTTGCTTTCTCCCGTTGAGCTGCAGCTTTGGCATCAGGCAGACATTTACCAAAGCTATTCAGTTTCGCACTCCGCAGAAGGCCTTTTCATAAAATTTCAAGCACCGCTCGAGTGTTTTTCATCATCGGGTGTTTACGTCGTGAAAGGTTTCGAGCCTGTGTCATCAAACTTTCTTTGCCAATTTCCGTCGCTCTCCAGAAATCGGCCTGGAAAATAGAAGCTGATGAAAAAAACACGGAGAGCACGTGAACCCATTTAGTGTGCCTCCCGAGGTACTTGTGGCATAAATGCGTCGTAACCGTATGGTGATCCACAGATACTGAGCGGCAGCCTTGGCCGTGGGCCACCTCTATTTGTAAAGGTCAACGTCTTTACTTTAAAGGAAAGGTCCCCCTGCGGTGAGCTGCAAAGGCCTTTCGGAGAGCCAGAGAGAGAGGTGAGAGAAAGAGGGGGAGGGTAGAAAAACATTTCCCTCAGTACAAAGTGCTGCTATTATTCACGTGGAGTGTTGAAATATACTCCCCGCAGACCCGAGATGCGTGTTCTTGTGGGGACTCGGCTGGAGTCAACTCCATTTTCATCCCGTTGAAGAAAGTGTAGCAGCGCAAAAGGCTCTGAGGTGACGCCTGGCACACAGGTGTTAAATGCTAAGCTGCTGGTACCGGGCCAAGTACGCACGCAGAGGCAAACATACAGTGCAAATGTGTGAGTGCGCTTGGATTTGTGAACACATCTGCAAGCTACGCACACACACACACACACACAAATTACTTGTCAGGATTTCTTATAGAGAAAATTCTAAATGTCTTTCTCAGAACTGTGATAATCAGCAAGGCTCCAGACTAACTTTTTTCACCACCGTCCTGGATCTGTCCTGAAAAATGACTGCTAGTTATCAGTAAAGGTACAATCTTTCCTTTCCTAATCATTTGAATTGTTTGTTTTTACACTATTACGATATGGCTGATGGTGATCAGGGAGTTTCTAATAGTTATATGTGCTGCTCCTTTTTATTTCCTGCTGAGCCGATGCCTGACTCAAAACCGTGATGCGATCTGAACCGTTGCACCCCTACAGCCGATCATCTCCAGTTTCTTGACTCAAGCATAAACGTCCAGCATAAAACACTGTCGTACTTTGAAATAAACCTGTAGACTTAGTAAAAAAAAAAGACCAGATTGTCTCTTCAAGTTCATATACGAAGACTGACACCTTCTGGTCGTTTGGTTTGTTGAATGAGGAGGTTCTTCT
The DNA here is from genome assembly GCF_910591455.1 of Pholis gunnellus. Classification (NCBI taxonomy): domain Eukaryota; kingdom Metazoa; phylum Chordata; class Actinopteri; order Perciformes; family Pholidae; genus Pholis; species Pholis gunnellus. The sequence goes on along the minus strand of NC_136536.1, from coordinate 20,893,672 downwards.
TTTGCTGCTATTTGACCATTTGGTCAAACCCTGACCCGCACATCAGCCTTTTGAGTGTGACCATATCAGAATTTCTTTTTTTTTAATATATATAACCGCAAGCGAATCCACTTGCCACATCCTACAACGGCTGTCATACTTTCTTTTTTTTACACACAATCACCTCCCAGACTCATGGACGCACACATCAACTGCATCACTCTCTCTCTCCCCTGTCCTTCACACAACTCTCCCATTGGGCCCTGTCATCGCGAAAGAGGGACAAATGAGAGACGAGGAAGATGGAGAGGTGTGAAAGTGCTGCCTGGTCCCTGCAATCTTTCCTTCTGTTAAATCTTTTGTGTTAGAATTTGTGTGGACACTTTGTCTCAGAGCCTGTCTGCTTGCTTAAATTGTCTGCCATCTTATTTATCTCTGTGTGTGTGTGTGTGTGTGTGTGTGTGTGTGTGTGTGTGTGTGTGCATGCCTTTTGACAGTGTCCTCGTTTGCCAGGAAAACGTCTCTCCAGAGACCAACATCACGCCGCCACTCCTCTCCGAGGTGTCAGAATGTTGTATTCTCCGAACAAAGTGATGACATCCTGTCTGTGATTCCGTCCGCCCGCACGGATTCACACCCGATAGAGCGGACGGGCTCGGCCTCGTAATTCAAAAGGAGCACTCAAGTGGGCTCAGGAATAAGAAATAACGGCCTCATCTTGATGATACGTGCCTGCACACTCAAAAGAATATAGTATTATTGAAGAAGTGGAGCCTGGTCTGCGCGCTCGCCGCACGTATACTGTACTTCTCCACATGACCGAACGCCATCAGCGGTGACGGCTGACATCAGTGGCTTCCACGGAAATGTCCTTTCTTGTCAGGCAGCGCTGCAACACTCAGTGTGATAAAGCGGCGCAAGGTCTAACTTAAGTAGGCCCATTAGAAAGCCACTAGAGGAGGAACAATATTGAGATGATGTCAAAGTAGAATGGCTGCCCCTCACCGCAACTTTTTTCCGTGTCGAAAAAGACATTTTGAAAGCCTCATTTGCAAGCTAATGCACTGCCAATCTGCGATGGATGTGTAATTTTGAATCAATCGGTGTCAGTCCGTGGCCCCGGCTGATATTAACTGCCTCTGTCTCAAAGGCAGGTGTTCATCTCAGCAGCCACAGTGAAAGTTGTGGGCCTGACAGCTCACATTCACGTCGTCGGTCCCTGATGAATGTTGCGTTCGTGATCATGGTATATGTAGCTTTTTCCACATGTACTTACAGCAACTTTTCAGGGGTTTTTTTCTCCTTAAAGTCGAGATGAAATGAAAAATGCCACGTCCCCGGTCGTCTTGTGCACTAGTACCAACCGCTTTCAACTGATAACATCATGCCTTCCATCCGTCAATCAATCTGCAACTTAAAGCAACAAGGGAGGGAGTGTGCGCGCGCTACATTCTTCTTCGTCGTCGTGGAACTGTAGCACCCAACCTCTGGTTCCCCGCTTCAGGTAAATACCGTTAGCTCTGTCAGCACTGTTGCCGTAGTTTTTTACTGTTAGCGGTGTTAGCAGTGTTGGCTACGAGCTGCTGGCCCAGACGTCTTTATGTTGAGAGCCGACAATATAAATGCTCCTAATTGCGTATTAAGCACAAGTTCTCAGCAGATGTGAACCATTAAGGGTTAATATATAATTTTATTAGGGCTGTCCCAAATACAATTTTTCGGGGCTTCCACAAAATGCTTGCATATATGCACACTCGCGCACGCACACACAGAGAAAAAGAGAAAGGGGGAACCTCGTTTCCTTCGCCAGCGCCAGTCGCCTCTCACGCTTCACTCAGTCAGTGAGAGAAACACATCTCAGCTGCTAAAAACTCTTTTTTTTTAACTTCTCGTGGCAAACCTCCGCTACCGCTGTGACCATCGGGCTTGAGCCCTGGTAACGGCTACAAACGGACAGTAATCATCTCAAATATATTCCAGCAATGGCCCAAACAAACAAATGTGCAGACATGTACATATAAACAAATGAATTAATAAATATAATAAACATGTTGGTCTTAATAAATAAAATACTTGGCTTTGTTAAGACGGTATATCGATCTCCTCTGCTGCATTTTAGAACCCTGGACAGCACACACACACACACACACACACACACACACACACACACACACACACACACACACACGCACGCACACACACACACACACACACCCTACACAAAACAACCAGTACTACCCTTGTGAGAATAACTCACAATAAGTAATGGATAATATAATTCAATGCAATTCACAGGCTGACAAAAGTTATAATCAAGCATTAGTGTTCATTTAGATAGTAAATGTTTAGGGAGCTAAATGTTCCTTTAAATACTCCAGGAGAAGAGAGGCTGCCGTTTATTTGAGGGGGAAACTAGCTAGCCAACTAGCCAGCTCTGAAAATGGACACGCGCTAGCTAGCCGTCCTCTCCGGAGCTCCCGCCTGCTCCCCCGACAGCGAAGCAGTCTGCCAGCGTCAAAGAGGCTGGTTAATATGGTTCCACTGGTTAAAGTTAACTTTCTCAAGTTACTAAGGTAACTACTGTTATTGAATGTGTTGCACTGGTTTGGACCCAACATTTCATTCTGAGCCTTCAACAGAACATCCCTACCAACACTCGTGTAAACTCAAAAATGAAAAAAACACGGAGAGTACGTGAACCCATTTAGTGTGCCTCCCGCGGTAGTGGTGGCATAAATGCGTCGTAACCGTATGGTGATCCACAGATACCGAGCTGCAGCCTTGGCCGTCAATCCACGTCTGTTGTTTATACACTGAGGCAGGGCGACTGGTTTCCCTCGGTTCGTGGATCACTTTTTCACACAGCTTGTTTGCTTATTCAATTATTGATAAAAGAGAGCCGTGGAAAGTAAAGGCTGTATGCCGCTGGTGAATACCTAATGAAGGCAATGTTGCGTTTTCATACTAAATGAAATTGCGCTTCATAAGTTGAACCAAAGTGAAACATCAGTAATTACTGAAGTCAGACTTTTTATCTTCATAGGACGGGGGCTGGACACACACACACACACACACACACCTATACACACAGACACACACACACGGTTTCTATACAGAAAGATAGTGAAACGACTGTAGGTGTCTTTTTTCCCTTTTTTTAAGAAGTCACTAATAAGGTGATACGCTCTACTCAGCCCCAGCACTGATGATGAATGTTTGAACCGTTGCAGAGAGTAGTTTTTCCCGAGTTGTCACAAAGAGAACGACTACTCAACACTTCTAGACAGACTGGACTCTGGCGTCATTCCTGGAAAGAACAATACACTGCCACTTGCTTTTTCATTTTTTCGCAGGTCCTGTTTGACTCCATCTGTCTGTCCAGATAGTCAAGCGTCATGTTGGCTGTTGCTTAAAAGCAGCACCTTTTGCGAGGCTTTATTTAAAGCTCCTCTAGTCAATATTTTCAAAGAGCAATAAGTCAAATAATGAAAAAGCAGGTTGCTCACAGAGAACCTGATTTAGTTCTTTGTGTCCTTCAGCTTATTGTCTTGGTCTTTACTGTAACTGTGTTGGTTTCACTGGTGTCGTCAGTGCCGTTTTTTGTAAAAAAGCTGAACTGAACAAACATACTGGAATCTTTGGCAGATAACGTGTTTCCTTCAGGAGTTCGTAAAAGGCCTAAACAAAGCTAGAAATTGAGGGAAAATTTGACTTACATTGGCCAAGTGGGCACAAACACAACTCTTCATATTGGAGGCCAAAACATTAAATATAGAGGCGTAAAAACTGAAAAACAAACTTTAGGCAAATGGAAAAACTGTTGCCGTCCATTGACATTCATCACAGGCGGACTTCCTGGTTCAACTTTGACCTCATCTACTTATCCGCATGCACCCACTTTTCCTGTTCCTCAAGGGGTGATTACCTTTTGGAGGCAGTCGGTTTTACCTCTGAATAAAGAGGTTTAGATAATCTGTCGAAACTGTTTGCTTGATTACAATCTGATTGTCTGAGTACAAAGTGTTTATAGATGAAATGAAGGTCGCAGCTACGAACATAAGACCCAAGTTGTGATTTCTTTATTTGGAGCTAATTTATATCGTCCATCTTTTGTCAGTTAATTTACTTTTTAAATTATATTTATTAGGAGCTATGGCGATCTCAATCTTTGCTCCTTGGAATATATTAATCCATTAGACATACAATTTACGAAATAATGAATAATGGAAAGGACCGCGTATCCTTTATGAGTTTATCACCATAGAATGACTCATCATTACCACTTTACACCTAATTATGAAAGGCTAATTTTCTCCAAATCTTCAATGGAAAAAACGGTTGAGTTTGAATTCCTTTGGAAAGCTGTCTGCGAGCGCCCCCGTTGATCACTGCTCTGCGTCTGCACTCCGGGGCCGTTACTCGCAGTGTTCCTGATCAAAGAAGCTGCTCCGTGTCACATGTATGGGAATAAAGCCCCAGCCTTTTGCCCCCCCCCCCAAAAAAAGATTGAATAAGAAAAGGGAAGAAAATAAACCCCCGGACAAAAAACAAGTACGAAAAAGATTTCCAGGGACGGGGGCATGACAATCAGATCTCATGCAGGTGTGTCCCTCTCCAAGGTGCTAAACAATATCCAAAAAATGTGAAGTGGTAATAAATCAAAGGTGTTATTGCTTTTGGACAAATCCCATCAATAGGTACAGTGACAGGTACGTTGATTTGCCTCAGCTGGCCTGATGGCAAGAGACCAAATACTATCAGCTGTGGTCTAAGGACACGAAAGCACTTGTACCAGGAAATTGGTGTTTCACATTGTTCTTCAGTTGGTGTGAAAACAACAAGCATAACTTAAATGACTTTCTCTACAACAATGTTGTTCACCGATACATTTTAGGGCAGATTTAAGACAACAATAGTCTTTTAGTTTCTTCGATTGAAAAATAGACTTTTTTTGCTTACTGGTCACCAGGGGTAGAAGACCAAACTGCTTGAATGTGCTCGAAAAGGTTTTTCTCACTGTTATAAAAGCACAATTTGTCCTATTTTCCTGAGGGATTAAAATAAAAGGTTTTTTTGGCTGCAGTCGTGTCAGAACATCAGAACACAAGCTCATGCTACTGTGCCTCTTCAGATTTTGATTGCTACCTGTATGTTGCAATGGTGAGCTGGTTTCTGATCAAAGCAGACAGAGGAGAGGCCACTTGTTCTCAGAAGACACCTGGGCCTCGTGCACTCGCAGCGTAAACTCACTTGACAAGGGGTTTCATGTACTAAGGCTGTGATAGTCAGATAGTGTTGTTTATATGTAAAACAGGGTTTTAAGTGTGTATGTTTTGGGGCATTTTAATGTAGGAACGCAAAATATTGGAGGAGGAAATGTCGAACATTGCAACACAGTTGAATCAACATTATTTTGAGGGGTACGAAGAGAAAGATTTCAGTTACGGTCAGTTACATTCATGGAGCAGCAGCTAGTGGTGTGGCGGAAGCAGAAGGCAGCCCTTTGCTTCTGAAAAGTCAAGCCAATGCAGAAGTGCCAAAATACATCTCTGATCTGCTGCTACCTTATGAACCATCCCGACCCCTCAGGTCGTCTGGGACCGGTCTGCTTTCTGTTCCCAGAGTCAGAACTAAACATGGAGAAGCAGCGTTTAGTTTTTCTGCTTCACATATCTGGAACATCTGTTTTCTGTTTACTGCTGCCTATAATTGAACCATATTCAAGGATATTAATCAATTTCCAGCATTTCTGCATTTTACTACTGTATTATATTTCTTACACTGCTTTTTACTGTTTTAATGACTGTTTTTAGTGTTTTACTGAATGTTCTTAATTGTTTTTAAATCTCCTTTTCTTTTGCCTTATGTTTTGATGCTGTTAATGGTTTTATGTGAAGCACTTTGAATTACCTTGTTGTTGAAATGTGCTATACAAATAAACTTGCCTTGCCTAAACTTGCATTCTCTCTACTGGCCATCAGGGGGTGACTTCTGCGGTCGCAAAAAGAAGTCTGATCATCATTTATTCCCTCAGTAAACATTGTAAACATGAGTTCAAGGTCTCCATCGCTAGAGTCCAATGGTATGAAAGCCTATGAGAAATTGACCTTACTTCTCACTTCATTTATTACCCCAGTAAACATTGTAAAGTCTAAGTTTATGGTCCCAATCGCTTGTTTCAAGTCTTCTTCAATACAGTCAATACAGGGGGCAGAGTTCATTTAGTAAATTATGGTCCCATTCAGAGTCAAATAGAGCATAAAGCAGAGTATGCTTTAGGGGTCGGCTACCTTGTGATTGAAAGGTCGCTACCGCTACCAGAGCCGTATACGGCGTCGCTACTGCGCTCCTCCGCAGTCCAGATACGGTCACTTCAACTCATCAAGACGGCAATGGCCAAAATCCAAGATGGTGAAGGCCGAAATGCCAAACTCGAGGCCATTGAAACCGCAGTCCGCGGACCAATGGGTGGCGTCTCAACAACTACTTACACTTCTTATAAACAGTCTATGGGCGAAAGCAACGGCGTAGAAGCCTAACAAAATATCTGAACTGAAGCTAAGACTGTCCACTATATTCCTGGCCTCATGATGCTTTGCATGAATTATGACTACATCTGTCTGCCCTCGTTTTACAGAATTGTGGTGAAATATATGATGTGAGGCAGAGTGGGGCAGAAAAACATGATGTGTACATGGGAGGACACGTGTTGGTGGAGGTGCAGGTTTTTGCTCCACACCGAGATTGCAACTTCCCGTTCTTTCTCCCATTACACACATATTTAAAAAATGTCCAATAAATCAAGGCCTTTGTTGGAAACGCTGCAGCCTCCATCCCATTCAAACAGAATCGATGTGTGCCTGAACACAAACGCCCTTTATACAATATTCAGCGTTGGTGGAACTGCAATATCCACTTTGTTGCAAATGTAAATAGGAATGTTTAATTTATTTGAATGTGTAACTGCGCCATAGTATTCATGAATGCGGCACTCATTCATATTTCATTCTTATGAATATGAGAATGCTCCCTAGTCTCTGATGTCAAGTTTGGTGCCATCACTGCTGGCGTGTGTGTGTGTGTGTAAAGCCACATCATTTTAGTGTTTATGAAGCCATTGGAGGCAATTTTGCACAATGTAGATGTTAACTTGACTTCAAATTTTTCCTGTCAAAAATAAGACAATACAAAAATGGTGGAGTTTCTCTCAGTGCATGATCCCAGTGTCTTTTTTGATGCTACCACTGGGGTATGTCAGAGTTTAAAATTTTTCTTCAAATAGTCACAAGCCCCAGTCTACTACCCTTTTCGAACACTGTTAGCTTTATGTGATTTTGTTTTTGTCTAATCTCTTGAAAGATAATCAGCTTGTCGACTCAAAACTTAATTTAAAATACCGAACGTCTCACTCCACAACGTAACTTGATCTGATTAAATTCCCAGTATGTCACACTGGAGCGGGAAGTGACACGGTTCAACTACCAGCCCCTGCCTGGATATATACTCAACCTGACAAATGTGAGATCGATACAAATTGATCACATGTGTATGAAAATTCAATAACGTAGGCCCTTCTCCTTGAATCTCAAAGCGCAGTCCGTTTTTTATTCTTTGCCTGGATTAATTGCGGTATAGATTGCAGTCAGATTTGATGAACACAGTCAGTAGTAACAACGGTGTCCCCCTGAAGGTGTACTGTATCATGTCCCAGTGCTGTAGTGGCCCCGCTCCAAGTCTGCTCAGGAACCTTTCGTTTTATGATTGCACGTTTATTAGTTTGTTACAGTACGAAATCACCCAGTGTGTGTGTTTTTTATGCCATCTTGAGGCAGTGGGAAATAAGAGTCAACAGCAGCTGCTACCGAAGAAACATCGTCACCGTCTGAATTTCATTTCTCCGGCAGATGTTTTTCCAACATGGATCTTTATTCAAGCCTGTTTACGGGCTTCATCGTGACGATGGGAACTTTTTAATCGTTGCCCTAGATTTGGCTTGACAGCAGCTCCAGTTGGGTAAACTGTGCAGCTACTGCGCCAATAACTTCAGCTCACATCAAAAGTTTCCCTCATACTGGAGAGAGAACTTTTTCTTCCCCGATGATCTTTCGCCTTCTGCTGTCTTCGCCCTCCCTCTCCATCCATCCCTCTTTCTCTCTCTCTCTCTCTCTGCCACTGGAACAGGCCCGCTTGGCTGGCAGCAGGCAGGAATGCAACCTGAGTGGGCAGAGTAGAGGGAAGGGGCAGAGGCCAAGGCAACACAGAGCTGATCCGAGAACAGCTGCTGCCAAGGTAAACACACAGTGAGAGAGATGGGAGCTGCGGATGTAAATATAGAAAGATTATGGTGGTTTGACACGTATCCCTACCCATCTGATTCACATCCTGGAGCAGTAACTATCTCGATCTGCTCCCAGGAAAGTATCGCTGGCTGAAAGAAAAAAGGAAAAAGAAAATAACAAAATTCTGTGATATTAGAGGCAACCTTCATTTAAATTTAACGTATTATATTTTCAGTAGTGCAAAGAATATGAAATGGAATAAAAAAAGAGTGACTAAGTGAACTTGGAAGTCAAGTTTGAGCTTTGAAAAATGTCTCTTGCATCATTATCTGGTACAATAACATGCAAACCTTTGGAACTCCTGACCAAAACACCGTCTATAGCCCGATACGGACAAGATTAGCATTACAGGGGGAGTTTGGGGATGAAATATTCACTGCGCTCCTCTGTAATTCAACTCCGGACGGCATTTTAACCGTCATGAAATTAGCATATATGGTCTGTAATATACATGGACATTCTGCAGGACAAAGCCTAAGGAGAAAATCTACAGTCGTCAAAAATCTAACTCAGTCAATATCCACTAGTTTTCTGCAGTGCCAAAGTAAAGTCTGAATTATGCTTTTACGCAAAGATCCTTGTGATGTCAAATTTCCCCACCAGTGGGCGTGCTCTTACGCTCTGCGTACCTTCAATTTGTTGCGACCGCGTGGACTTGAACATGAACATTTTCAGTCACATTTCACACTTAGCTGATAAATAAAAAAGAAAAGTAGAAAGACCAGCAGCTATTCACACGGAAACAACTCTGAGATCCTCTCTAAAAAAACAAAGACGCCGTTCCGCACGCGATTTAATTTACATGAGGTCCGGCCAGTTCACAGAATAGCAGTGGGTAACTGCTGCTGTAATTATTAGGGGATTAGTAGTAAATAATGACCCACACAAGTGCTGCAGACAGGATTAAAATCACAGACCAGCCCAGGTAACGTTAAAATCACCACACTATTCTAAAGAATAGTCTGATGGGGCTTAAGAGATGCACATACATACGGCAACGGGTTATTATGGACAGCTTTGTAATTGAATAAGGAATTATTCTATTGATTTTGCAGAAGATACGTTTTTTACAGATCTATTTTTTTCGCAATTATGTGAGATTCTTCATAACTATTAAGTCTGAACAAAGTCTCAAAAATAAACAGGTCAAAAACACAAATTGTTTTATCGCCCACATGTTCTGACACTTCGTTAAAGTTTTCTTTTTCTTTTTCAGCCACAGTGAGAAAAGGAACTTAGCAGTTTATCGTATGCATTAGTTTAGTTCGTGAGGAAAGTTTGGAGGGTATTTATACACTTTGTTCGATATTCAGACAGTAGAAGTCAATACAGAGGCTACTCTTCCACTCGTCAGAAAACTTTCTTTCTTTTTTCTCTGTTGATTTTATTCAACGTCTCGTTTTATGAAGTGTGACAGCTTCGATCGCCTGGAGACTTTGTGTTCTTACTGTATCTGATTTGAGACAACACAAGGTCATCTACCCGGCGCAAACAAGACTCTCGAGGCGTCCGCCCACCGCTATCATCAGCTGACAAGGTCAGTGCGTTCGGGCTGATGCAGAGTATGCACAGATTACACAGAAAAGTTGTGTCTGTCTAACCCCCCTTTCAGCCTAATCAGAATCGGTATTTCACATTATTACAACATGAATTTCAAATTGTGGAAAGGCATCACATCACACGGCACTGATTGGAAGCAAACTGGCTGCGACAGTTTTAGCCTGAATATATATTTATATATATACGCAAGCTATTTAAGTAGAGATTTTCAGGGCTGGATTTTCCTAAACTAATGTCTATGGTTTAGTTCTGTAGTGCAATGCAAATGAATATACTAACCACGATCTTTAAAGCAGCACAAGGTTCAGTGAGTCTGTTCATGTGCGAAGTGTGTGATGAGCTCAAATGTGTTCATATAATACGTCTTTGTTCACTGCAGAACTCCTTATCTTCATCAGAGAGCCCATTGCCAAAATCTTCCATCTGCCGTGGGAAACTTGTGCAGAGTTTACTTTTAAAAGGACATCATCACAGCCGAAGCGACGGCATCGCGTATTGTGCCAAATTGTTTGGGAAAGCCGTCAGTTGAACTCTGATCCCTGATCACTGCCTGAAAGGAGGCTTTGGTCCGCTTCCGAGCGGACTCTGGTCAGGTTCATTGAGGGTGTGAAAGCAAAGCAGATCAACCACAGGACTGTGGGATATAGACATGTGATTCAAGCATCAATTCAAAACCGAAACTGCGATTAAATGTTGATTTTGAGCTACTAAGATACTGATCTCCAGATCTAAGTCCTACAGAGCCAAAGCTGGGGCATGTATGGCTTCATCAAAAAGTAAATGAGAGTTAAACAAGAGGTGCGTTGAGCAGTGCGTGACACTCCATGGTCCTACTTTGTGTATTTTAGCAGTTCCTCAATAAAAAGTCAGTGAACGCAGTAACCATTCACCTATTCTAAAGTAACAGTCCAGAGCTGTGCTGTTCATACCTGTTGATCACTATTATGACAAAAGAGACTCAATTGCTGTCTCAACTTTATGCTCACAATAATGTATAAGTATAAGTAAAGTCTATGACTCCAAAGTCGAGAAATAGAGCACAATTCCAGGTGACCTGCTGTCAAATAATTGAATTTCCTCAAGTGGGTCCATGTATCGTTGAGGTAGCGACGACGATGACTTTACAAAGAATGAAAGAGTTACGTAAATACGTAAATAATGTCTTGTTTACAACCGTTGGTTCGTTTCTGAAAAAATTGGCTTGAACTCAAAGCGGTACTTTCAAAACTCTACAGGTGTGAAAGAGACTTTAGATATGTGCCCAGTTGCACATTTTACCTTACATGTTAGCCGAATAATAACCTCAACATTGGTAACCTCAGTGATTCCAAAAGCCCAGCACATGAGGAGTTTGGGGTGGTGGAAGGAGATTTTGGCAGCAAATGGGCCGTCAGCAAAGTAATACTGAGGAGTTTCAGGTTCTATTGATGTAGATCTTTATGAATATGACTCGACATAACTAGTCATTTGGTTGCCAAGTTGCCACTGAATGAGCCACTGATGGTAAAGCATGAATGCAATGAATAAGCAGCTTATGCCTAAAAACCAAAAGAAGCACCCCATGATTTAAGTCGATGTTACTTTGTGCAATGTCTCTGCATGCGAGAGCCAATAACACTTCTTCCTGCTGTTCAGCCATTTGCGGCGAATTTGAAATTCAATTTCTTTGTGTAAAATAGAAGACTGTGGTTCCAAAGTGCTAATCAGCGAGCTAAAACAGTGTTGTCTATTGTTGAAGCCGTGGCGCTGGATGGAGTGGGCTCATGTGCGGTGGATGGGCAGATGGACGCTCGGACAAGGCAGGCGGGGTGCTAGACGGACAGGCTGGAGGGAGGGCCCCCGCGCTGCGGCCCACAATGCCTTTGTCACAGTCCCTCACGGGATGCGATGCCACCTTTTTTTTTGCTGCCCTCCATCCCCATGTTTCACCCACGTGTAAACAGACTCTCTCGCACGTACAAACACACAGAGCTCTTGATTTGGATGGGAACTGAGAAAAAGGCAATCTCTGCCATCTGTTGTGTGTACTTAAGGTTTTACCTGCTGAGGCTCAGTAGAAGTTTCCAAGGAGGACAGGAGGGGACAGAAAGCCCCCCCCCCCCCCCACACACACCCTTTTTTATTTTAAGAACATTTATTTTCTTTTATTCTTTTATGGGGAGCAGTACGTCAGGTTTAAGGTTTGCATTCCCAGTGGGACCGCCAGTACCAAAAAATGACTGCATTTCCAACATTGAGGCGGGAGCTTTACCAGCTACCGGCACAATGGTATGAATAGCAGAATGCAGTCACGCAAAAGCAGTGCCGACAATAATTCTGGGCTCAGTGCTGATTCAAAAATACAGCTTTTACAATGAGAGGGCTCGTGTGCGGCTCCCGGTGAGATGAATATTGAGGTACAGGCACTCTGCTTTGGCGAGGCTGTCACATTACCTCTGAATGTCATGATATTAAAGAAGAGTGCCGGTACGATATAGAACGTGTGTGAGTGTGTGGGCGAGTAGGTGTGTCAATGTGGAGAATGAGGGAAAAATGCTGAGTTGGCTTTCTGCAGAAGTGTGTTCACGGGACACAAACACATCACAAGATACATTAGAAGTAGTCCAAACAATTCAAATACTGTGTGTGTGTGTGTGTGTGAGAGTTCATGCAAGGCACCGGCTCTTAAAAGCGAGAGTGTTAAAAGTGGTAGGGCTGCAGGCAAGGCCATCCATCAGAAAAACGGCGCAGGCAGGTAACTCCCACAACACTCTTTTTTTTTCCTCCCCTCTGTGTTTCTTCCTGGTTTTTCTCTCATCTCCCATAACACTATTATTACTTTATTGAACTCGCCGTCAAAACGCCTGGATGTGACTTAACGGTGACGAACACGAAGTAATATCGGGAGCGTGGCCATCAAGTTGCACCTGACTTGTGGTGCGATCACATTTACAGATTATCTTAAACCCTAAAGCTGCTTTGATCAATATTTCAATTAAACTGTGGATCAAATGACAATGTATAATGTGAAAGTATTGGAATGCTGGCAACCAGTGAAACTACCTTTTAGAAGAGAAATACTCGTCCTCATGTTTCCTGAATCGTCACATTGATCAGCTCTGGCACAACATAACAGGAAGAATTCCAGTGAGAGGTGGTAGCGACCAGCAGCAGAGCTGCTGTGAGCACTAATAATGCTGACTGAGACTACGCACAGTTAGCTCTTGAAGTTGGTGAGAAATCAAGCAGGTGAGTCTCTTAAGGGGCCAGTATACTCCTTCAGAAGTGCTTAAGAGGGTCGAATAGACGCACCTTACAGACGTGGGATTGGGGATTGCTGTTTGTAAAAGAAACTAGATATAAGACGTACCTATTCTGTCAGTGCAACAAGTCCATCATAAAAAGCTGCGTCATTCCAGGATCAAGAGTTATTGATAAGGGGGGGGGGTTAAAAGGGACTCTGCTCACCTGTTTGTGAATCAATCGAAGCATAACAACGTGATGCATTTTCAATCCAAAGCCGTGGCTCTGAAACTCTAAACCCGGGGTATTCAATTTATATTTAAATAGGTCCAGTTACTAAAACTTCCTGCCAGCAGAGGTCCTATCCTCATGATGTCTATCTTGCTTCCTTTGGCCAATGGAGTCATGAAAAGAATAAATGTGGAAATGGACGAATATATAAAAGAATAAACGAGTAAGTAAATGATTAATATTAACTCAATTATCAAATGTATTTGTTCATATTTTTGATTATATATTTTTCACATGCTGCATATACATTACCATAGTTTTTCTGTATATTTAAACATTTTTAAATGTATTTATTATAATATGATGTAATTTATTTATTTTTAACCTTTTTATTTCCTCTTATTCTTTTCCCTACTAGTTTTGCTATTCCCTATCCTCTGGTCTGGTCTGGACTGTGATCCGCCGTTTGATGACGCTCGCTTTTAAACGCACGTCAGGCTGATAACCAAAGCATTGATCCAAGAGCCTAAAAAACGCTTGCACAATTAATGCAACAGCCATACACGCACAGTATTACAATCCATAGCTTTGACCAAGTGCATGCAAAAATGCCTACATTCTCAGCAGCTTTCTTTCTTGAGATATTACATTTTTTTTCACCGTTTTCTTTTCTTTTCCATGTGCATTTTATGGCATAGAAACAATTTCAGTGCTTTCTCATGTCGATCTCCCCATAAACTGCTTACGATAGCAAATAGTCAACTGTTCACATATATTTGCCTCTTTTAAGGTGATGAAGGTGGTCAATAAAATCGGTTAATGCAGCTTTAAATCTTGATTCTTGTACTTTTGCTGTCCTACTGCACCTTCTGCTAGATATCAGCGTTATTGGTAAAGCCAGTGTTACCAGTATGTCACTGCCTTGATTGCGGCCCAGTAGTCATTTAGCAACAGACGAGTGCGAGCTGTGGAATAAAAATCATGAAACGTTTGATACTTGTATTTGATCAAACAGCATAATATTTCTTTCACTTATTGGTTTTCATTCACTTTCCATTATTCCATACAGCGCTGTAATTAGCTCCTCTGTTGTTTTACGCTGTAGATCAAAAACTTAAATATATGGATTTATAATAATGTTTGATTCATTTTCAATTAACTGTACATTTTTTTTCAGATTTAAAACTTTTTGCCCGCCTTCTTGAAAATGAAACATTATTTTTCAACATTTCCCAAACTGTGTATTATGGCCGCAACAGCTTTATTGTGCTGCAATTTAGTATTTGAAAAATGTTTAATCTGCCACCTGCTTTTGTCCCCCTCACATTGTGATGTCGTACCTCCCTGACATCACTCACCAGATGCATACAAAGTTGCTCTCAAAATGTGAAAGTCACATCTTTTGTGACGTCTTAAAATCATCCGTTTGTCCTTGACAGCCACTGCAGTTTTGAGTTTATCGACTGGCATCCTAGATTTCTCTCAACCCACAGAGGAGCACATACCTTTTCAATTTCAAGTTTAAAACAGTTGTATATCTTTTTTTCCAAACAACACATATTACACCATTACACTGCTCTCAATTATTCCCCTAAATCACCGCACCAACTTCACACTGAGCACCAGAAATGTCTTCTTGTATCCCGGCGTCGATTTAATACAGAACCATAGATGTTCCATTGATTTTGCTCCGAGGTGATTTTCCTGTTTATGGATCCTTGGCAGGAATTTTCTTCCTCAAAGACGAGGTTGCCAGGGCAACAGCCCCAGGGTAAGATGGCTTCAAAACTCTGGTTTTGATTTCCTCGGTTTGATTCCACTTGCACAAGATGTGTGTGACAGCGTCTGTGCTCGTGTGTCCACGTTGCTTATTCTATATTTACATGCATCTGTGTGGGCACCTTCTTCTTCTTTTTTTAATTTATTATGAAATTCAGGCAGTGATATATATATATATATATATATATATATATATATGATATACCGTATATATATATATGATTTACCGCAGCCTTTATTGTCAATAAATAAATAGTGCCAGCAGTCAAAGCCGCAGCTTGGAGGAAGTTCTAATGCGGCAAAAGACAGAATAGTATTAGCATTTGTAAATAGGCTTCTTCGCCAGAGCCGTTGGCTGTGAGCGTGCGTACACGCGCACCCGCGTAAGTGTGTGCTCGAGTTCTCACTGTGTGTTTTCTCGCAGTGTCTGTCTAAGGTGCGTTTGCTTGAGTGATAGGAATAAGAGGAGAGAGACGGAGAGAAAAAAAACCAAACAAACCTCTGCACCTACACAAGAGAGACAATCATTTTACATTGTACCCACCTCGATATGAAATCATACTGTTCAGAACAAGTCTCACAAGTCTTACAATAGACCTAAGTTCAGGGGGGGGGGGCATCAGAAGAAGAGGAGGAAAAAAAAGTAATTGTTGGGACTCTCTATCATTATAGCGTTTTCATAGCAAAAACCTATTATGATGTTTGCAGCATGATTACATGCTGCGGAGCAGGAATCTATCTGCCCGTGTGTGAATGTGTGATATATGTCTGTTTTTAGACAAGGTAATTAGAGGTAATTACAATACGACCATATCCACCGCCAGCTCTGCATCGCTCCGATCCAGCCGCCGTGGCGAGAGAGGCAAGGGATGATATTCTGCTTCGTTTATCTGTTTATTTCCTTTGACATGTTTATCAGGTATCTCTCCATTGGCACGCATCACGCTGACCCTTAAGTGTGCTGATGACGCCAGAGGGAGTCGGCATCGCCCCGTGGCGATTGAGAGCGTCGAGAGCGAAGAAAGGAGATGTGGAGGAGGAGTGGGAGAGAAAGAGGCAGACACAACTTTCGCTTGTCGCTGAGTAGGACTAGTTACAGTGACTCAAGCCCCTTTCAAGGAGGACAATTACAGTTAATATACGTAATTATCCAGTGATTTGTTATCAAGAAAGGGATAGTTTGTCTTGGAAGTTTGTCTGGCATAAATAATAAAAACAATTGCAAAATGGCGTTTTTCACCTTCTGTCCATAGTCCTGTGAGTTTCCTACCACTCAGCTGCAGAGCTCGGCATCGAAACCGACCCGTTACCTGCAATCACCCCTAAATCGCTTCAATACCTGACAAGTCTGCTAATCAAATCTGCTCCAAGCTGGCCTGCTGAGGAATTGATATCGTATTATTTTCTATGTTAACTGTATAGCCTGCAGATTATATACATGACAGTAGTTGAGTTTTCTGTGTTGCTCCTCTCAGCTCTTCTGTTCAACATTTAAAAATGAATGCACATGCATAAAGATGCATAGACAATATTTGGCTACATTTTCAAAGTTGTATGCTGTTTGCACAGGGTAGGTTTTAACCCTAACAAGTTAGGTTTTACAGGACAAAAAAAATTTGAATTATTCATAAATAACTGCGTGTTATATACTTGAAAGAGTAGTGATGGGGGTTTAAGATCAAACCTCGTTCAGGGAGTCATGTATGGTCTGAAGACGGTATAGGCCTGTTTCCTCATCCTCATCTGAGAGAGTCCAGTTTACTAGTTCTAGTCTAATGCAGAATGCCAGGTAACCTCAGCACCAGCTCACTGAAGCCCTTTGTGTCTGAATCGCTGAGGGAAAACTCACTCGCTACGATATCAGGCTTTTTTTCTCGCCCGCAGCTCGCCTTTATACTTTTGAACGACTTATGAAGAAATACTGTAAACAGCGCTGCATTTGAAATGAGTTTGCTTAATACATAATATATCACAAACATCGGCGTTCACAAGTAATGAACCGCTGCAGTTTCTAACAGCTCCTTTGAAGAGCTACGGGTTACTTTATTTTTATTTTCCTTCAAACTCAAATCTAACACTAAATGATTTATCCATTTCATCCATTGATGGAGAGACACATTTTTTCTCCAAAAATGTTTCTCTGTTCTTGGTCCGGCACCAAGAACAGAGAAATGCGCTTCAATACCCCAATGTAAATTACATTATGTTTACATTAGCCGACAATAAAACAGATGTTACAATATATTGTGTGTTTAGGTAGCAGTAATCAATGTGGAGGCAGCGACGTATCGATAACAATCTATTAGAGGGCACCGACAAATGACCTTCCATTTGAGTATGTGGATTTGGACATGGGAACCCCTAAACCCAGTTAAATCTGTGATATGCGTCTGTACATGCACCCCTCATTTCTCCGTGTTTCCTCCCAACATCTGGCTCAGCAGCACTGATGGTGGAGTTGTCGAAAAAGTGGCGCAAGAAGGTAAAACGGGAAGAAAAGCAGGATGAAAAGGAGAAGCTCGTCTTTGACTGATGCCCTTTAAACACGTGTGAAACATCTCTACGGATCCATGGAGCTGCTTACGTCAATTAGTCCTGTTTGATGATAACCGAACGATCAAGACTGCCAGTTACCTTGATTATTTTTCATTCATTACCGGTGACAAACGTTTGTAATAAATCCACATGCAGCGCGGAGGTGACGTGACATTAAAGCGGTGTCTCTGTTGCACAGCTGTGAACCAGCTGCACAAGATGTTCACTGAGACGTTGGTTGTACAAAGTGGTTGTACAAAGGTTTACCTTAAAAATGGGGACGGGATTACTTTTGATGGTGAATGTAAATGTATTAATGTTTGATGCCGCGGTGTTGTTAGACAGAGTTGTTGCTAAGCAGGTTGGCATTGTGCAGCATTGTGTTGTTTGATCAGACAGCATCATGGCTCAGAATAGGAATAAATAGCCGTCTGCATGGGTATTGTAATATAATTTAACATTATCGGTTAAATGTCTGACATAAAAACTGCAATTTAACTTCACCGCCATTGGGCTGAAATGATAACTGAACGTTTATTTTAATATTCACCGAATACTGTAACTTTTGCTAAAATGACGCGGCATTAACCGTGTTGCACGGTCATGCGTGACTTCAGCTGTGTTTCTTTTGCCTTGCTTCAGTTTGCCCACTCTTCAGAGCCATGTAAACACAAGCATGAAGAACTGCAGTCACGCTATACTTACAAGCACATCATTAGTGGATGTTTACATGTACTGTAAGTACATTTGACAGACCTTTTCCAGCCCCTTAAGGCACAGCTTTCCTCTTTTGTTTACCCTTCCTGGTAGTATCTAATATGTTCTGCGTGAGCGCCTGCCACCTCTTCATTAATGTTAACACTCAACACTTTTATGCTCCCGTGCTGACACCAGCCAAAGCCAAAGGGCTGTGTTTTCGGGCTGTCCATCTATAGTTATGTCCGTCCCATTTTTGTGAGCGCGAAACCTCAGGGAAGGAATTTCTTGAATTTAATTTGACACAAACGTTCATCTAAAGTCAAATAGATTTGTTTTTACACAACTATCTAATCAGATAAGCGTGACGAGAAGTGATGACTTATTGGACAGACATGGATGTAAACCACAACTTGTCTGGTTGGTGGAGGCATACGTTTCTTTTGCATACTCATTTAATACAATTTGAAACTGAAAATCCAGTCTGAAGTATTTTGTATCTTTGGAACGTTTGGGATGTCCAATGAATTTAATTGTTTTGGCTGCTCAGCAAGAGTGTAATGACTGAGCTACCAGTGGGCAGCTGCTTCTGAAGGGCTAAACTATAGAACCTCAAAAATAGAAATAAACCATTTCTAACGCTTGAATTTTATTCATCACACCATTAAAATCAGTAATACTTCTTTTTCAGAGAATATACGATAACAAAAACAACTGCTTTTATGTGAAACTAATTGTCCATGAAAGCTCCTCTATTGAATTAAATGAGCTCTGGCTCTGCTGGGTTAAAAGTAAGACAAACTAACTAAGCTTCAAAAAGCGAAACTTCAAAGTGGATGTATAAAAACAAAAAATCTGACATAACACAACCTCTGGAGGATGTGAATAGAAAAGTTTTGTGGGCCTCTTCATGATTCAAAGAATTCATCAAGTGCTCGCGATGTTGTCCTCGCTCCCGTCAATCTGCAGTGACCATCCACTGAAGTATACATGCGTCCTCTGGAAAGGGGCTTCTCAAAGAGATTGCCCTGTCCTTAGATTATTTATTTATCACACAAAACTATCCTTTATGAATTCATGTTGATTAATTAACAGCAATGAATGTCATTTGTCTTCATCTGGGAAACTCCGAGGGTTGTGGCTGTACACATTAAACCACATAAAAGAGGCTGTGGCAGGCCAGTCGACGACGAAGGGAATACCAAATCTCTAAATGGCTTCTAAAACCGTCCAGAGTACCGCCT
Organism: Pholis gunnellus; assembly: GCF_910591455.1. NCBI lineage: Eukaryota > Metazoa > Chordata > Actinopteri > Perciformes > Pholidae > Pholis > Pholis gunnellus. Next base: position 20,874,087 of record NC_136536.1, on the reverse strand, counting down.
CTCGTTATGTCTTAATGTTTAACGAAGGGATGCTTTGAGCCTCGCTACAAATATGGGACACTATTTCCCACATTGGCCCTGAAAGCCGCAAAAACTTGATGTTAGGAATTGAAGTCAGAGGTCAATATAAATGTAATCCCAAGGATACTGGGATGTATTTCTTAAATGTTGGAGTGAAATTTGGTTTGTGTATTCATAAATCGTGTGGTGGATCTAATCGGTTCTTATAGCCAAACGGAATGAATTTGGACTCAAACCACTTTGAATGTCAAAGGGATAGTTTGACATTTTGTGAAATATGCTTATTTGCTGTCTCACAGATGGAAATACACAACACATAAGCTATTTCACAGCATAAAGAAGGCCGCAAATGTGAATATTATTATGAACAAAGAGAAGTCCCATATGATCCTGGACTTAAATGGAAGTGAGTATTGGGGAGAGTGCAGTTTCCATAAAAGTCAATCCACAGTTTTGACCAAGGCTTTATTTTTGGGCACTTTGGCCAATGAACAGTGTCAACACTTATTATGTCGTTGGCTTGCGGACGGAGACATTTCCGATGGTGTCGCCACATGGAATCAACATACCATTGGCCTCCCCAGTTGTAGCCACTGTGTTCCTTCAGCTGGCTAAAGCATTGTTACTGACCCATTTCAGTCTTCTCTTGCTCTCTTGTAACTTCCTGAACATAAGTGGGTGGACTTTCCCAGGGCTTCTTTTGCAGAGTGTCAGTAGATTTCCTATGTAGCCAATCCAAAAATGGCATCTCCCAGCAGCAGCCTAAATCTGGCACAGCTGGTTGCCAGAACCATACCTGACTTCTGAAAAATGAGGCAGCAGAACGGGTCCAGGTACACTGGTACCCTGAGTGTTGACACTGGCTGAGACTTAGGCTGTTTCGTATCCCAGTTCGGCCCAGGTCTGTACCATAAAGACCTTGCTAAATCTAGCCCTCCACATGGGCCTGAGCCGGTTCATCTTTTGCCTCCCAGCGTCTGAACTCAGCTGCAAGTTTCAGGTCAGTTTCTGCAGCACAGACATTCTCTTTTCACTTCTTTTTTTTTTCATGCCATTTGGATCTGCAAGGTTATTAAGTTGGATGATCCCCTATGATCAATGCAATGAGAAGTGTACCACAACGGGCAAGAGTCCAGTTCACCCGTTTAGGAGAGTTAAGTCATGGTGTTGCGTGCACTGTACACATGCAGCCACTTTCCCAGCATGTCTCCACAATAGTTTAGCTGCGAGGTTGTCAGCCGTGTATTCCACCAGTGTGTTACAAGCCTGCCGTGTATGTGACGATGAGTATGAAGATAGCAGTAAGGCTGTAACTGTGAACATAGCAGTGCCGTGTGTGCCCAGTCTATTTGTCAGTGAATAAATGCTAGAACTTCTCAAGACCTAAACCAAACTCCCATGTCTTGCTTGCCAGACACCTGCTGATTTAAGTGAAGGGTCCTGAATTTAGCGAAAAAAAATTCAGCTCTGACTCACTTAAGGTGGGCTGGATATTAAGGTGGACAAGTTATTCTCCTTCAAGTGACGAGCTCCTCCGCTGAGTTTTTCCTCAGCCTTTGCTATTTATTTTTTAACATATCTTTTCACTGTTTAACTGGATGGCATCAGTCGATCAAAATTCTCATTGTCCGTTAATGGTTGAACGGTCAATTACTTCCCGAACATTTGTATTTAAAAGTTACAGAGTTTCAGTTAAACACATTTATTGTTGTTTATGTGTGGACCCAATGTGGCTACCAGGTATAAATGTGGATTTAGCACAAGATTGGTGGTCATGCCTGAGACGGATAAAGCACTGAGCCTCATAGCCACACACACACACACAGTTGGGACAGCGGGAGCCTCTCCTCCTAATTAATTCCCATTTTCATCCTGAATCTGATTGCGGGAAAAGAGGGATGCGAGAAAAAAGGCTGCCCTCTTCAAAGCGCCTAATGAGCTTAATCGACCGAACTCTACAATCTGATTTAAGCCCGTCTCCTCGCTCATGAATTAAACTATTACAAAAACCTGCTTGAACTTAACTGGCGGCTGCCTAATCACAATAAATCACTGTAATCCTGCGTGTCAGAAAGAGCCTGCAGAGGGCCGGGGCCTGTATATGATAGGGTGTCTGGGCTGATAAGAATACATATGTGTTTACATGTACCGTATGTTACGTATGTGTGAATTGTGCGCGCTGTCGCAGCCGTGAGAGCATGCTGTGCGTTCATTGCAACTACGTGATATAGCTGGGGAGTAAGGGCAAGGTATTGGAACTCTCGTCACATCCTCATTGTCCCGCTTTTCCCTTTGGGGTTACAGTGTTTATTGTCCCCCATTGCACATCAGCCCCCCCCCCCCTCCATTGCCTTTGATACCCCCAGCGAGCTTTGTTTCGACAAAGCCTGTTAGGTGATCGTTCAATTTTCTGCTCTCATCCTCAAGCCCCTGCACTCCTCTCCTCTTCATCTCCCGTCCTCGTCTTTCTCAGCTCAGTGTTTCAGTTGTACCTCACAGCTGTGGAGCATGAAGAGATGAATGAAAGATGGTGCCTGCTGGTCTGGTAAAGATAAAGGATAAGCATTGAAAACCTTCTTTGTTTGTCGCTGCCTCGTTCTAGTTCACTACTTGTCGGTGATTCACTCCTCCATCTGCGTTGTTTGTCGCTGCACTCTTGTCTCGTGTTAATCTCCATGTTGCGGGTTTGAGTGGGTTATCTAAAAAAGAAAAAAAAACATAGAGAGGCACTGTTGACATTTTCATATGAATCCACTAGATGGTTAGCAGGAGAAGTGGTTAATGGCTTAACAGAATTGAAAGCTAGAAACTCAAACATTATCAACATTTAATTCAAAGACCAAAGTCACATTTCTGGGCAGAACAATCTGCAAGTGATCTTTTGGTAAAGTAATGTGCAAAGACACTCGACGGCACTCTCGGATCACTTTTAATCCCTCAAGTGATCACCGTGCATAATTACGGCTGACATGATTTACACACGTGAACAGACAAGGTTGCAAGACTGCATGCAGAACTAAACCTCGGCACCTGATTGAAAATATGTGGAATATGAAAAGAAAAATGAGTGTAAGGATGTTAAATGCAAGTCTGACTACTTTTAGGATGTTAAATAAATGGGTCTTTATTAGTGACTTTAAAAGTCTACTAGGCTTCCATTCAGACAGGAAACATCCTGTTTTGAAATTTGGTATACTTTGATTCTTCTCGGCCAAACATAGATGACGGCACATCATGTTGACTTATTTCCAGCCACTACAGTTCAGTTTATAAATCAAAAATTATTTCAGTACTCACAATGGTTTGTGTTTTTTATTCTGTGTCATGTAACATTATTAGCTAGCTACCTAAGCCAACGTTAGCTAACTAGCGTAAACTAATGACGGCTAACGTTACCAGTAGCCTTTTTGAATTTTGTATTATAATCTGTGATGGTCTAACCTGACTTTACGGTCACACCTCACATTGTTATCTGAACATTTGTAACATTAATGTTACATTCAAGCAGGAGTTCCTTGTGGTGTGTGACTGTGACGTTAAAGTTAATCACTGGGTCCATTTATTTTTGAGAAGACGAGACCTCTGATTTGGCTCTCAGTAGAAACCTCCTGAACGGTCATTTATGGATCTTTTTTTAATAGCAGAGGGCAGACCCTGGCCCTGATTGTGGCAGATGATTGCTGATTGATGTCCATGTGGCGCAAAATACAATGGGTTAATGTGTCGGCTAATTAAAATCAAAGACCTCTCAATGAGTAAAAATAATCAATTTTCTGCATCTTTTACGTTCCTGATGAAATACAATTAAATTCTTCTCAGAGATTCGCAGCTGATTTTATTCAAACTAAAATAAGTCAAATCTAATTAATAAATCAATGAAATTTGTTGGATTCAACTTAATTTCATTCCAAACAACACAGTCTTTTTTGTTATAGGTAACTTTTATTTATTTATTAAATATTAATTAACCCAAATCACAGTTTTTACAGTGAATATTATATTATATATATATATATATATATATATATATATATATATATATATATATATATATATTATAATTAGCAAGCCTTTACCTTTTCTTGAATAATTGGTGAACTGTTAATAATAACGATTTTATTTGTGAATCATTTTAATTAATGAAACATTATTTAAAGATTTTCTGAATCTGCCCTTTTGATTCATAAAGTATCGCCTTTTGGCCAATATCCATAGTAATAAGAAATTGCACAGCTTTTAAGTCCTTTAGGGGAAGTCCTCCTAAAACAGTGACGCTCTCCTATTCACATACAGAGGACAAAAATCCAAGTAATTGCGTAAAAGTGTATTTCAGGGTAGCCTAAATTAGCATGAAAATAACAATCGTTGGAATGCCTGCCCAAGACATAAGTGACTATGCTTTATTTAAGCCTGGTGATGAAGGGAATGGAACGCCGTAGGACGATACAGGTTAAGGGTGCATTCATTTAAAAATGTTTGGATCCCGATTTTCTCTTGAGCTTGATGTAATTTGTCATTCCATCATGCTCCATTTTTCAGCAGCTGTATAGTCAATTTGCCGAGAATTAAAATGGCATAAAACAACAAGCGATAACGGTTGAACCGCTCAATCCCCCGAACACCATCTCAATTCCACTGCGGCAAAGAAACAAGTGCATAAACTGACACTATTGATGTGGGAGAGGGAGGGAGAGAGAGCGAGCACAACCAGAGCATCAGAGGAGGCTCACCGACGTGCCGCATTTCCTTACGCCGTCTTTGTGAAGCTCTGCCATTAGGGAGCTCTGGAGAATCTAAGTCTAATTAGGCTGTTTAGTATTGAGCCGGGAGGACAAGGGCTAGACTAAGTCCAACTCTGCCGCTGCCTCTGGAGAGGCACTTTTTAATGAGCTGCAGGCTGTGTGTTTACTATGAGATCTCGCTCTGCCGCTCTCTCACTCATTTCCTCTCACCTGCTCCGTCTCTCCCTCCTGTTCAGAGAGACACACGTCTGCAAAAAGTGGAATTCATAGACAAGAGATATATCTGCAGGCTCCACAACACAATAAAAGCAACACACTCGCAACATAATGTCATCCAAACCTTTGTGAAGCTCTATAATCAGATTCTATTGAGACCAACAACCAAAACTGGAGTTTGAAAAAAAAGAAAGATTATAAGCTTGTAGCACAGCTATTTAATTACATCCCTCCTCGCTATCTATGTAGATACTTTATGCATCAACACAGAACACAGAAACACTCTCTTTTTTCTTCCTCCTTCAACACACTAGCAGATACACACCCTTCAGGCTCTCCTTCCCCACGCACCACTGAACACACTCAGTCCACTTTTCAATGGACTTTAATTTCCAGCCACGATCGACCACATTTCAACACCGCAACGCTGCTTCTCTCTATTTTATAAGCGTGTGGGAAAAAGTCAACCAGGCTGTGAAGCGGCAAGCGAGGAAAACTAATCAACTCTGCAATAATTAATGATAGTGGAAGGGCTTTTTAGTGACTCTGGGTTTTGGGGGAGAGCGTTTTAAAGGAGAGCAGAGAGAAGGTTCTCGAGAATAGTGGACTCTCACTGGAGTGAAATCCCAGGGAGGGAGGGAGGGAGTGTTGTGGAGTCTGTTCGGGCCTAGAGCTGGGGAGGGTGCTTAATGATTTATCGTGATATACATTGGTTTACTTTCATGGGTTCACTTTTATGGATACGTTGACATTGTAGAGGTCAAAAGGCTGAATGCAACTCCTTCTATGCGAGGGTCTGTGTTGGTGTGGGGGATGCTGGTATAAGTACAAGTGAGAGTATAAAATAAAATAAGAATGGAGCCGTGCAATTCGGTGCATTTTCCACAACAACACTGTCCCGCAAATTTTATGTTAACACATAAAAGTAATGTGTTAACTAATGAAGGAGTTCCTGTTTCGCGGGAAAAAGGCATTTTGACTTTTCCGTTAGGAAACTTCTCGTGTCATCTTTGATACGGTGTCGTTTTGATTATGCATGTTCTGCTTGGTTCAGTGGTTCGACAGCTAAACTTAATAACAAGAAATGAAGTTCCTGGAACTATATTTCAGCGATGCTCTCGATGCTGAATTCCAGTTTCAGGTACTCTTGGGTCGGTGGCTATTTTTCCAACCAAATGCTACATCATCCTCCAGAAATGATTGGAATGCATCCAGTCTTCACCGGCATCTTTACTGTCTGATTCAGGAGAGAGTTTGCTGGCACAGTGGAGAGGGAGCTGGCCTGTGTGAGGGTCTTGTTCACCCTCTGCGTAATTCTGTCGACCTGCTGCGAGTGGGTACCTTCCATAATATCAGTGATGCTGACGTTTGAAAGTCATTACATGTAAAAGTGGAAGAGAATCAATATTAGCGCCACTCTTTTCATTGTTGTCGGCCCGACGACTAAACAGCACTGTGGCAGAAGTGCAGTTCTATCTTTATTGAAAGAAGAGCAAAGAACATCACTGAAGGCTTTTCTCTATAGAAAAAATAGTTTCTCTGACTTGCTTCGGTTTGATTGACGGATGTTCCATCCAATAACCTGCAAAGTATTTTTTGGAAGGTGCCTGCCCTTTTCCAAACAGTGTGCAACAACAATGATGGTCAGAAAAGTTACTGTCAGATGGTCTCAGATGGTTAGAAAAGTTACTGTCTCTGTACCAAGACACATGATAATGGAAATGAATTGTGTTTGAGATGAAATGGATTTATTGCCACCATAAAGGATATGATCATAGCTCTTCTGGATTGGATCACGATTAGCCTGACGCGAAAGCCAAACGCCATTAAGAACAGAGAAGACTGACACCAAGTCAAAGAAAAAGGAGACCATCGACTCAACTTGCGAAGGCCACCAGTGGGTGATAACACTAATTGACAGTTGGTTGGTTCCGTTGCCTGAGCACGAAAAGTCACCTTGCCGTCTCAGAAGGTAGATGCCTTTGGGAGCTATAATATAATGACAGCCCCTCAAGCAGGCTGACCAGGCTTTTTTTCCCTTCCCTTCTTCTACCCCCCCCCCTTTGTCAATTTTTCACTTTCTCTTGACCTCCTCCCTTCTCCTTCGTCCTTTCCTCCCTTGCCCTTCCACACTTCATCCCCTTCACCCCTTCCCCATCACCCCTTCCCCCTCACCACGCCCCCCCCCCCCCGCCCGTCTTCCGGATTCCCCCAGCTCCTTGTTAGGGGCGGACTCAGTCGGCTTGCTTGGGCGGAGATGGATGAGGTGTCGGCCCGACGTATCCTCGCAGAGCAGCACCGACGGGGGAACATCCCGCCCGTCTGTCGGGTCCGGCCAAGTCTGGTGACAGCTAAGCTCTCTAGTCCCTTGGCTTGGGAGTACAGAGCACCGACCATACAGGCCGAATATCACAGCGGAGCCACCATGCTCTAAAGAAACCGATTTGTTCTTGAGATGTGAGCCTTGACATTGAACTCGAGTTAAATGGTAGTTATTAGGTCGGGTGCTTTGCTCTGACCTGATGAAGCTCACTTATGACTGCAAGTGTACATAAGTTACTCTTATAAAACTCCTGAATATGTTGCACAATTCTCATTGTCACAGACAAAAATGTTTTGAGTGCTCTCTGCACAAGCTATACTTTTACATGGATTGCAAGGTGAGCAATTACTTTGAAAAATCAATGCTCTCCCCGAGAATTCCATCTTTGAAGCATTCAAAGTGATAGATTAAAAGCCTTTATGTAAAAGTTTTTGTCGGAGCAACCTCTACTTTATCATTTAGATTGTCGAACCTCTTCCTCCCAGTTTGCCCGAATCAATTCCCTGCATTTTTACCAACCTCAATATTTTATAAAGCGCCCTGATGCAAACATAAATAAAATCAATGTTCCATTTTCCACTGAAGTGCTTTTAAGGAGGAGGGGGGGGGGGGGGGGGGGGGGGCATTTTATTGCTAATTAGCGGTAACAAAGAAAGAGAGAAAAAAAGTTTCAGAATGAAGAAGAGAGAAAAAGAAACAACGCTGCCAACCCCACTTCTAGAATGATGATGTTTAACCTCCCTAGAAACCGCCAGCTCTAAACAGCTATTGATTTGTTAATTGCCTTCACTTTCAATTCCATTGTTCCTTAAGGTGGTATTTAACCCTGGTGACATGCCGTATTTACAGAGAAAAGAAACACTCAACATCTAAGCCTCACAGTCAGGGCTGGACTGCAGGTCCGACCAGAACTTTTAACAGAAATAAAGGAATAAGTTTACAGTGTGTGTGTGTGTGTGTGTGTCTTGAAGTGATTTAATTTTTTCATACACACACCATAGTTTATTTGTAGTGGACCAAAACCACCATGTTTCACAGTAGCACCCTGTGTGTCCGATGAATAAGGTACGCCCCCTTTTTTTGGTTTCATTAACTATGATTCAGTCATATGTAGCTCAGTGATACGTTGCCATCTTTAAAATGAGGTAATCCGTTATATATATAAGCAACTCCAGTTGACGATCATAAGATGAATCAGCAAGGATAAAATTCTAATAATTGTATCTATTTTTCCTGTAATAGACTTACTTTGATACTAATTTCCATCTGATGTGTGTCGGTTTAAAAATGATTTCACTAACAAACGGCAAATTGAATTTAGAGAGATCAAACTCTAACCAAAAAAAGCTCAGAAATAACGTTTATTGAAAGCATTTTATTGGTTTTGTTCCATTAGATGTATAACCTGTTGTGCCTGATGTGTCAAATTTGTTCCGAACAAAGAAAATTACCATACCGAGCTCAGGCTGATGAGGGTGCAGGGGGGCCAGTGTCTCCAGATAAAATGAAGATTGATCTTATACAACAACTCATTTAGAGGCTAAGACTTAATCAATAGTAACTGTTTAGTACAAGGCGCTATTAGCCTCAAGGCAGTTCAGCGCCTTGTCCAGCACATCATTATATGTTTGCTGGCCCTCTTGTCTCATTGTACTATACAGTTGGGTAACATATGCGATCATTAAACTTAATGTATGGGGGCTGAATATGAAAAGAAATATAATGTAATGGTCTACTCATAAAACAATATGCATTCCCAATATCCATTTGTTTATGCCTTGAAAAGTTTTCGTAGTTTTTGAGTTTTAACTAACTTAGTGGGTTCAGGAGCTCCGTGCCCAAAGGTGAAGGGTTAGATACATATTACAATTGAAGAGAATTAAAATTCCTTCTTCCACCACATGGGAGTATCGGAGCCCACACCGACCTTATTAAGCGGATCGGGTATTGGCCAAACTTCACCAATCCATATTATATACAGTCTTTTTGAAATTCTGTTATTACACCACAGTGGCTAATCCCAGAAACGCTCTTGTACTTCGACACTTAGCAGGTTTGACTTCATATCAGTTTGGTCTCTCTGCATGTAGTGGACGCTGCTACGGAAAGTGTTAGGTTGGCATACTCTGTATCTGCTTAAAGGGTATGGAGATCGATGTTGTGGGAGAAACAGTCGCATCAGTGCATCCATTAACAACACAAGTGTGAGCCAAAGAAGAGCTCTTTGAGAATGAAAAAAGTGGCATAAATTGGCATGTAACTGGAAAAGTGTTCGTTGAGAGGGTATTATTTTCAAATCATTTAGGTTTTAGTGCAGTGTCATAGCTAGTGCCCTCTCCGTCACCACTTCATCGAAATGTAGCATGTAACCTAAGTTTCATTGCCTTTTAGATGTACGTTGACGTATAAATGGGTGGGTGGAGAGGGGGGGGGGGGGGGTGCGCATTGCAGCGAGACATGTCTACCTGTCGCCCCCTGGGTTGACATTTGTATTTGCTCTTAACATTCAATATAAGCTCCTTTGTTCCTGTCGAGACTAAAAAAAACTGGTGAAACAAGTCATTATATTTCGGGTGTCGAGAATTTGCCGTTTTCAAAAAGTCTGTTCCTAACAATACAACATTGTATGCAGACTTCCTCATTAATTCCTACATCCCGCTGGAACCTTTGCGGGCCTCCTTCCAGCTGTTGGAACATTGATCCATCACCACCTTTGACCCCAACAGAGACGGCAGTGAGTGGGAGCTTAAAATGGGAGCGGCATTTTGCAATCACAGACCGTGCTTTCAACCCCACGCCTGCTTGATTCACATTGTGTCTCCTCCTCTCCCTGTGGCCCGCGTCGATATCTCATGCATGAACCCTGCAGCAACCCAACAGCGCAGCAGCTAAAGGTATTGCTCACAGCCCCTCCGAGTGCGAGTGCGAGTGTGTGTGTGTGTGTGTGTTGTCATGAGAGGGAGCCTGCTGCTCTGATCCTGTTGGCTTGAGATGGATCTGGAGCCTCATGCTACAGCTGGCGCGCTGGCAAGCTGTCTACTGCCAACCGCGTGTGTGTCTTTGTGTGTCTGTGATCGGAGCTGCTTCACATCTAGACCAAAAAAAACCTACTGCTGTACAAGTGTGTGCTTTCACTACACACACTCTTGCCACAAAAGACAAAAAAACACCAACCACCAGCAGCACCGAGGGATTTATCTCCCTATCAAATATTCAGAGCTTCAAACATTTGAGGCCTGCCATATGAAAGTAACTCCACGGTGCAGCGGTGCAAAGAAGTATATAAACCTGCCGCCAGCCAGTTAGATTCTCTCACTTCTAAATCAAAATGAAGTCTGATCATCACACACATTGTTTCCTAATTCAATTAGAGCATAATGATATAATAATCACTGTTAATAAAAGCTTGGATCTAAATAATAGTCTGCTTCTACTAAAAGTATGATCCTTCCACAAGAATGCCTCCCACTAGATGGGTTGTAATAAGAGCTATAAATATGCATGTCCAAGATACATATTGGGTGTTGTGATGACTTGGCAAGGACAGAGAGATATTAGTGTTCAGATGATCCATAATTCAACTTCATTGAGTGGGTCTAATTTGGAGGTAGGAGCTTCTCGTCAATCACAGCTGTGAGTTTTTACAGTGATATAAAGATTAGTTAGCAGTGACTCAGTGAACCGTCTGTTGGGCTCAGTACCCTGAGCTGTGACCAAATTATACTTCAAAATATTAATTATGCCATCAAATACTCAGCTGTATCTTTTTTTTTTTTTTTTGGACACGATAGTTTAACAGCAGACAGTTTTTATTCCAGCCGTAAAACACACCGGAGTGTATGCTACAGTATGTTTCACTGCAGCTTCACACGTGACCTTGAAAGAGAGCACATACGAGTACGAGCCATTCAAATACTATTCATGAAAACAACACGATAGACAAATGAACAGTAGTAACGTTACTATGTACTGACGCAGTTTGTCACTTACCGAAACTTAAAGAGTTTAATCCCAGTACATCATTTCAGTTCCAGTAAGAAGTCCTTCTCGATTCATGGACGGCAGTGATGACAGTCGAGCCTCCCCAGTTGTATTTCGCCGGTCTGCTGCAGCAGGTTCGCAGCGGGGCCGGGATCCCACTTCCGCCGGGGAACCCACCGGCCGGCGCTGACCGCACGTGGAGCTGTTTCCCTGCGAATGTGTTCGTTGAGTTGTAGATCCACTCGAGTCTCTCCAAAAGTTTTCAAATGCTACGGTGTCCTCAGGTTAGCGTAGCATAGCTCCAAACCCAGCCATAAAATGTGCAACGCTTCTCCGACGCTGTCAGCAAGAAACACCGTTCATACAAATCCTTTTCCTGGCTGAGTCAGGCCTGCCAGCTGTGGCGTTGACTGACCATTTCTTACGATGTCCAGCTTTTCCTGAAATGTCTTTCTTGAGAAAGGTGTTGTCAGAGAAGGCTTTGCAGGCCCTGACGGCCCACCACTGGCAAAAGTACAATGTGATTAAACAAAAAAGAAACAAGACTACAAATTTGACCAGAGATGGGAGTACTTAACAGTTCCCAATACTTGTGCGGGTTACAGTTAGTCCAAACAAAACAAAATATTGTCGGTTGATAACCAGCCTTGACCATGACTGATTTTAGGAAGTCAGTGAGATTCTGCAAGTCTAAATTGGCAGGTATATTAATATATTTTTTAAAGCTACAGTGAGAACAGTCCCAGGCAGCCCCAGATGGCCATTCTTTCTCATGTCTAGCCATAATCAGGGTGAAGCCCTGGGGGAAACCCTGTTGATCTGTAACCCTGGTTATTCTACTCAGGCCGTCACCCACTTCCCACTAGCATTCAACTGGAAACCTCAATGCACCGGTGTAATTATGGCCAAACAAGTCCCATATGTACACACAGGACCAACACAGTCAGACACAAACGGGCACACACACACACACACACACAAGCTAGAATCTGTGAATCCGCAAACACAAGCTCACAGATGCACGCACATTAATACATCACACTCACTCGAGCATATGAAGGCACACACACAAACAGTATAGTTTGTATGGATGAACACACAAACACACACCATGTGAAGGGTGTAATGGCATGCTAATCAATGCAAAGCCCTTGATGTAGTGGAGCAGATGGCCTGAGGATGAGCAGCACAGGGCTGACAGGTACACTCCTCTCCTACTTAATACATTTTCTCTTTCTTCTTTTCCTTCTATTCTGTTTCTTCCCTCTGTCAACACTCTTCACATTGCCTTCATATTTCTCTTTTCTCTGGACTTTATTCTCTCTCTCTATCAATATTTCCCTCCTCTGGTCTAAGTATTTCGTGCTCTTTCATCACTACGCCATCTCATTTGACTTTCTTCGTTCCTCATAGTTGATATGAATAATCAACAGCACGCATAGAGCGGCTGAAACGCTGCTGTGCCTCTGAAGTAGTAAACACTAAAGGAGATGCCTGATGTCTTGAGGGCGGCTCTTTGGAAATCAAAAAAAGAGGCAAAGGCAACAAAATGGCACCTTTTTAAAAAAAATAAAATTAAAAACTGCTTGTTGACATATTTCAAGTCGAGTTTTTCTGAATTTGTAAATGAATGAGGTTTCCATTGCAACGGTGCAGCTTTTATTTTATTATGTGTAGGTCGTGGCTGATAAAGCACCTGGCAACTTTTTTCAAGGCCACATTGTGGGCGGTTAGGAAGAAAAAATAAGTTATTTCACAGCCACCACATGACTCATATAACATAATAATCTCCCTCATTTGCCCTTCACAGCTATCGCTTCTCCCTTCAATAGCATCAAATTAGTAGCCCTCGTAACATTACACTATTGTGAAAAAGAGCACATAATCTACAGTGGAAACTCTGCTCAGAAACTTAACTCTGTCTGATTCACTTTCCCCCGTCACTGAAGGGGGAATGTCAACCCCGACTTCCGTGATGAAACGCGATGATGAATCACTGGCAGCTGACTGATGAATCGGAGGCAGCTGTGGAAAGAGGGCCACGTGAGTCATCTGATCATTTACATATGGCACCAACCATCATGGCTCCTGGTCATTTTTTAGGAAGGCTTGGTGCAGCAGAATCTGCATATCCCACACGCAGTACAGACGGGGCCAAAACAAGAGATCCGCCACGGTGATGGGATGCGTCACAGAATCTGGCCTGTTACAGGCCAACGCTGTCCGGTCATCCAGTAACGCGCTGTGCCTTCCTGAGGGAGCCTGTGCAACATTAAGCAACGGTTTATTCACAATCATGATGTAAAAAATCCACAAAAAATAACTCGATTTTTCACAATACGAAATTAAAATGTTGCAAGAAACAATCTCTATCTGTGCACATGGAACATGAGGAAATAAATCAATAGATAATGGTCCTCTGGCAAACTTTATAGCTGTAATCCACATTTTTTAAAACAACAGTGTATCAACTAGTGTGAAAGCAGCAATGACTTGTGTGTGGTTGACCCCACTTGGCACTGCCCACAAATATGGCCTCGGCAGACGATGGCCACTTACCTGCATTCACGCTTGTGTGACCGTGCCCTTATAGTGAGTCTTTGTTTAGCTCTCTGGCCCACTAACTACTTTTTTTGGTTCACTCCCACCTAGGGATGCCCCCCGATACCCGGTTCTAAACGGGAACCGACAACACAATAGTAAATACCCGGAGTTAACGGTTCACACGGAAGTCACAGAGTGAGATCTCCGCAGAAAAAAGCAGCATTGAAAACCTCTCTGTGTGTCTTTGCGCGAGGGGCAGAGTTGTGCTTTTACTCCGACACACACTCACACACACACACACACCGACAAGCAGTACAGCGTGAGACAAGCATCATGGCAGAGAGAAGAAAAAGATCCAAAGTGTGGCTACATTTTACTCCAGTAGATGCTGAGAACTCAATAAAAATCTCACAAGTAAAGGAGGTAACACCAGCAGTTTATCACAACATTTAGCCAACAAGCAGAACATAAATGTGCAGAAATGCAGAGTTTACGACTGTTTGGCGATCAGCCGTACATCATCGTCCACTGCAGGTAACGTTAGCGATGCCGTACGGAGTTTGATAATAAGAACAGGCTAATCAATGAAAGATAACCGCTCAACTAATTGTTTCGCTGCGACTGTATTTTAAGGATTAGGGAACTTCTTTTGGGGCTGAGGCTGCAGCCATGACCCCGCCCCGCCCCGCTCACTTTGTAGCTCTATTTTTGGTGTGTTTAGGCAGTTAATTAATTTATCCAAGTATGTTTCAACGCTGTGAAATGTTGAATGTGGATTCTGCTTCACCAGTGTGTTAACAATGTGTTAAAGGTTTTGGCTCATGTTTTGTGTATTTCTCCTCTCTTCAGTATAGCTCCATTGTAGTTGTTCCATTGCACTGCTGCTCTCTTAGCCGCGCCTGCTAAATATTGCATGCCATGTGTAATTGCTCATGATGCCAGGAACACTGTGGTGTTTCTGTCTGCACTTAACCAACCCGTAATAATGTAAAATGTGAGAGTTCATGGATCACCGTAGAGAGAGCTTTATTTATATGTGTCCCCTGAAGAGAGACGCTCTCTCGTAGCTGGTACTTATTCAGCGACCTGCTCGTGGACTCTTAAGCGATTTGGTGATACAAGAGCCCACATCCTCTTCATTAAACTCTGAAGTCTTCTTCAAGTATGTGGCCCAATTTGATTTGGAGTCCAGAGTGCTTACATTTACACCATGGGACCGATTTTTTGTGGGCCCTTTAGGCCAAAAATAAGGCTGTAGGTGCCAGGGTGGTGGACGGGCATGTTGCATGTCTGACTTCTGTGCAGGACACTGGAGTTCACAGACCAATTTACCCCCCACCACACCATGGCTGCCATGCACATATTTTATAGATCGAAAGAGAATTCATTAATTGTGATTTAAGGAAGCACTCTTTTTAGACTTCAGAGCCAGACATATAGGGAACTTAATTTGATTTAGATGAAGAACATTATATATTGATGTTTTCGCAATGATGGTATGGTAATTGATGCTGAAAATGTAGCGTGTATTGGTGTGTTTTGACACTGTAGCTAAATAATGTATTGGGGATGTTTTGGGGATTGGTGTCCCTCATTGAATTTCCCTTTTCTCCATCTTTTTTTCTCACCTGGCTCTCTGCTCTCTCTTTTTTAAGGTAGAAGAGCAGGTGTGTGTGTGTGTGTGTGTGTGTGTGTGTGTGTGTTATTAGGGCCATGCGAGCAGGTCACTAGAGATTAGCTGCAGGACAACCCTCAGGCATCTACTCCACACACACGCGCACACAGACACACACACACACACACACACACACTACCATCTACCACGCACACATAAATGTTAGCATGCTCACAAAACCCACACACTCCACCACACTCCATTATTCAGCAATCTGCCAACAGAGCAGGGAATGAAGGAGAGGGAGATGAAGAGATCGGCTAAGACAGGATGACAAGCAACTTGTTTGTTTGCCAAATAATTAAGGAGACATCAGTCTGTGCCGCAGCTCCGGTTTAAAGAGTGGGAGCACAGGCAGGCGGAGAGAGTTGAAGCGACGCTGACGGCTGTGTGATTCTGTGACTCGTGTAGATTTTAACTTTCAATGAGAATCAGAGGCAAGTCACGTACAGGAAGTGCTTTTATTACAAGCAAGGTTTTAATGCCTCACATGTGATCTGAATAAACTCGTGGTGTGATGTGGTACAGTAAATCCAAGTCCAGAAAAAGGGAACTGTGAAGGTCATATTTAGTGATTGACGTGTAGCCATTTAATAGTAATTTGAAATATTTCAAACCATAACAACATAACAGATTTTTTTTTATTGTGTCTTTTATGATTTTCGAGGGTGTATTTTCCACTGGGGATGCGGGAGGACGTGTCCTCCACACTTCACTCCTCACGAGTCTCTGAACATTACTCCCTTTCTGTCCAGTAGGAGTGTCACGATTTCGATTCCAAATTTAAAAAATCCAGACTCCATAGTCTTTATAATGGCTTAGCAGTTAATGCAGAAAACAAATAGCTTAAAACGAATTGCATTGTGTCCAGGAGGCAACCTCCGGTTCTGACGAGTGAAGCCAATGCGGAGGTGTCTTAAAACTTGCATTCTCTCCACCAGGGGGCGACTCCTCCGGTTGCAAAGAGGAGTGCGATTGTATGAAAGTCTGAGAAGATTACCTTACTTCTCACTTGATTTATTACCTCAGTAAATACTGTAAAGTCTAAGTTTATGGTCCCAATCACTAGTTTCAAGTCTTCTTTATTACAGCATGATGTTCATTTAGTGAATTATGGTCCCATTCAGAGTCAAATAGACCATAAATCTTTTTTCATAAAGGCGGGCTTACTGTGATTGACAGGTCGCAGAGCCGTATACGGCGTCACTACGTCAATCCTCCGCATTCCTAATATGGTAACCTATGTTCATCGGGGTCAAAAAATGCCAAGATGGTGACGACCAAATGGCCGAACTCAAGGCTTCATAACAGCAGTCCACAAACCAACCGATACTAGACATTTGAAATAAAAAGTAAGTGAGGCCAGAGACAGAAATACATTACTTCATCCTTAGCTGACATTTATACGTGTCCTTTTAGGGAAATCTACAATAGATGAGCAAGCATTTATGCTACTACATGAGAGCAAACGCGATAATTCTGGTAAAAAACTGTTTGCGAAGTAGTTTTGAATTACTTTGAAATTACGATGAATGAAATTAAGTCTATTGAAAAGTGTTATACAATATTCAATGCTGCCAACTCTCCACATTGATTATTATTTTTGCACTTTCCCACTATAAAATATCCAATTATCAAAAGCAGGCTTATTCTTTTAAATAATCTATGGCAACAAATGACCAAATACTTATTAATAATACTTCACTTGGTTTGTGCCATGTTACCCTCGCAGTCACCTTGTGCCAAATGGAGAATTTGGAAAGACAAAAAGCAAGTAGCAGAGAGATTGGGAATGGAGGGACGACGGTGTGTGCTTCTTTATATCAAAGAGTCTATGCTAATCAGCTGGCTGGTAATGTGAGGTTGAGCTGCTCGGGGCTCTGTGGGTATTTGGACCACATTGCTCTGCTGTGCCGGCCAGGTAAGGCAGGCTGCCAACGCCGGGCTCTCTGCCAAGCTGGATTGGAAATGCACAGCCAGCGTCCTGGCACTGGCTGCCGACTCCGGTCACCACATTAACCTGCGGGTGCTACTGTGAAAAAACGTAGAATATGCAGGTAAGTGGTAAAATAACAACGGTTTAAATCAAATCACAAGCCTATAATGAAAAATATACAGGGAAATATAGGAGGGGAGAAAATGCTGTCAACAGGAAACAAAAGACAATAGTCACTATTAAAGCCAATTTCATAATAATATGCTCACAACAACAATGCTAACATGAAGCTGTTTAGCAGCTATAATATTTACCATGGTTACCATTTCATTTCATGGTGTTAACATTCTAGCATTAATGTTAAATGGACTGCACTTACATGATGCTTCTCTGTCTTAATGACAATTAGCATCTTATTCACCCACAAATAAAATGTTTTGCCTCATTGTCGCGCGAAATTAAAAGGTTCACTAAAAATCCCTGGAGCTGTTACATTTCATTCTAAAGGGGACATGGGTGTCTGTACCAAATTTGATCTCAATCCATCCAATAGTTGCTGAGATATTTTACTAAAAAACACAAAAGTCTACCTCATTGTGGAGCTATGGTGAATAGTTTGTTCGCAAAAGAGAGTGGATCTGGGATTGGCTTTCACCTCTGGGGGGGGGGGGGGGGGGGCTGTGCTCTTCTGACGTCGTGGAGCTGGGGACGAGGGGCCAACTTTCAATGTTATAATTACAAACCGCAATCGACAAATCCCAATCATTTTACATTTGATAACCTAATTATGTGTTTCCATTTGCGCTGTCTGTTTTATTACCCTGCAGTTACTCCAAGGTCTAAAACATGCATTGGGTGATTTATCAAAATGTCAAAATTACAATGGGCACTTCAACACTTGAATATAAACATGTGTTGTTTTGGGGCACTTCCTGTAACGCTGTTGTTCTTGGTGAGAGATTCTCAAAGTTTTGGGTTGGGTGATCTGCTGTGGGTTCATCAGCAATCCCCTTGACATGACACAAAGTAATTTGATCCATTCTAAATATAAAAATATTGATTAGTGCAGCTTTAAATATTTATAACTTTTGGTAAGGACTAGCCTTGTGGTGCATTTCCGATACTAAGTTTGAAGGGGATACGTTTGATTGGCATGCCAGTTGTCTGAGATCCCTGCTGTCTTTGCGTTATTATGATTTAATATAAGACCTTGTCGAAGCAGTCCATTAGACGTTATATATGCAGTAGCTTAAATAAACAAAAAAGAAATGTCTAGACAGGTCTTTCACTGAAATTTCAACAGTGAGGGCTCAGCAGATATAAACATGGCCCCTGTGGGTTTTTAACTTCCAGGTTAATGCATTCGATTTGTTCTTGCCTTTTACCTCCTGCATAGTCTCAAGCAGCTCCATCGATAATTACTCCTCTTAAGATGATACTCTGGATAAATGTGCAATACCAATTTTGGTTAGAAAGGCCAGTAAAATGTCTCTAATGCATGCGCTACAGAAATAAAAAAATAATTTCATAACCTTATTAAATTTGCCAATTCTAAACGTACAGAAATGTCTGGTAAAACTTTAAATTATGGCCTGCAATGTACAGTGTGTACAGGTACACACATGTAGGTACAAGAGAACAAGGTGTGAAGTTAGGGAATAAGGATTCAGCATTTAAAAAAGCTAGTCATTTAACATTTAACGTATCCGCACTGGCACAAGTCTCAAAAGTCATCTTGGCGAGCGAGTGTTGAGCAGCTATGAGCGCGTAGGGAGCAACATTTTTGAGACAGTGAAGTTATTTAAAAATTAAAAATGGTGAACATGAACTTGTGCATTTCAATCTGTGTACACTGAAATTTAAGCTAACCCCAGTGCAAGTGTAAACTTGCACAATCCTGGCGAACAGTCACCTCTGTCATAATATTAATAGATTCTGCATTTACATGCAGGCATTGGAAGTGTTCTGGTTTCCGTTTGTACTCCGAGGAGTATAGACCAATCACGCTCAATGCATGTAAACAGTCTGTGTGGAGAGTAAAAGAGGAAGGCCGTATTGGCCGAAATGCAATCTGAGAACCCACTGGCTATGGTCTGACCAGGATTTAGATTTTTATAGGTTTAATATGAGTTTGCCAACGGGCTACTTGTGAAATATTCCCGTTGTGCATCGTCTTATGACTCAAACTCTAGCCTCGCATCTCAATTAGTTAATCAGACTGCAAACAAGAAGCAGCACACGGAAAAGGAATTCTTGGCCCTGGATATCTTCTAGCTACACGGGAACCCCAGGCAGACCGATGATGGGTTCCGTAGTTGCTTCTGTCAGCTTTCAAAAGATCATTGGCAACCTTGAGGGCCCTCTCTGTGGTGTGGCAAGTTTTAAGACCTGACTGAAAATGATTAAATCTCCTATCACGCTTGAGATCACTTTCTTTAGTATGCACTAGTGGAAACTGTTTTTTTGGCCAGCACACAGTACTGGACGTCCCTTACTGGCTTCACTCCTCATTGTTGAAAATCCATGTGGGCGAAATGAAGCGTGCAACAAACTGGAGGCAAGAATACAGAAAGAAAGGGGTATTGTAATTCCTCAATCACCAAGATATCAAGTATTTTGGTTCTATTCTAAGTTATTAACGCCGGTTGGCTTTCAAACATTTTATTACTCACATTATCATATGACCTAGGCTTTGATTGATTTCAAGATTGTACGATTTAATATTAGATTCTTTGTTCTCTGACCTTCACTTCCTCTCCCCTCATTTTATGCGTCTCTCTGTCTCGCAAGCTTTCTGTCCCTTAACCAAACAGTCGTAACTCTGTAATTGGATATGCTGAGATCCTTAACGAAGCAGCTGACGGCCCTCCGGCTGTCCTGTCGTCTTCTGCTATAAAGAAACGTGCTGACAGTGTAACATCGAAGTTATAGGGCGACTTCTTGTGAGCGAACTCACAACTTGTGATGTAACTCGCCCAGCTGTGTGTGTCACAGGCTTCTGTCTCTGCCACTGGACATTTCAGCACACGTACTGTACGTGTGAATGCCCATGTCTCGTCGGTAAAAACTTTCTATCTCCAAGTTTAATAATGATCATGTTTTCGCATCTGGTCTTCTATGAGTTCAAAGAATCTTTCATGCTCATAACATCTGTTCAAAACCAATTACAAAAGTGTACTGTCATCGAGCCTTAAACGGCTCCCTGGGTGCAGGCTTTATGGTGATACGTGGTTTTCACCTGACAACCTCAATGTGTGAGTGTGGCAGTGAATTACAGTCAGAGGTACAGTTAATTAAAAATCTAATTAATGTGAAACTAATAAGCAGAAGTGGCAGCAACCAGCCCTGTCAGCTCGTTGAGGCTTATTTACAGTCATACCAGTCTACATATGCCCCGTCTTAAACTTTCTGCACGACAGATCTGTTGCTGCTGGGACGTTTATCCTCACACAGGATCTGATGTAATACTCTCCTTCTGGTATTGAAGGAGAGTGATGAAACCTGGTCTGGATAGTAGGAAGTGTTTCAGTGAGGATATTATATTACTAGGACCACAATGCCGTCCCTTCAGGTACTGCTTCCTACAGTTGCATAGTTGCATTTGTGCCTAGTTCACATTGTTACTTTCAAGGTTTCTACAGGTCTTTAGAAACTGAACCAATATGCTTCTTGATGTTTTTTTACGCCGGCGGCCACCGTGGACGCGTTGTCCGTCCGTCTGTCTGTTCATACGTACATCCGTCTGTATGTCTGTTCCATTCTTGTGAACGCAATATCTCAGGAAAAAGGATGAACCGATTAGAATTTGGTGGTCAAAGGTCACTGTAAGGGCACAAAGAAAGAAACATAAACGTGTGTTAACTTAAAGGGGCTAAATACGAGATTGGGAGCATTTGTATGGCCTTTCAACGGCTTTCAACATGGCGACAGGTAAGCCAGCAGCTTGCAGCTAACGGTGCAAACAACGGCAAAAGGTGCTGATAGAGCTAACGGTGGTTACCTGAGGGGAAACCAGAGGGTGGCCGATACGCTTCTGCGACACCAGCGAATTACCAGTTGTTACCGACGCATTAGCTCAGTGCAGCGCGTCAGCCGCGAGCTAACCAGTGGGGCACACTCACTCGCACGAACATGCATTGAAAAGCAACGCGGCTATGTCAACAAAGCAAGGAGAAGCTGTATCACTGTATCTTTACAAAGCAAATTGTTTATTGCTGCTATATTAATGCTCTGACTATCAAATATGAATACGTCTGCACCAATTTTTCCAGTGTGGTTTTTGTTTATATCCTTTCCGCTCTATCAAAAGAAATCTCCCCACAGAGATCATTATATAGGCCAGTACAGGGAATCTGCCACACACTGAAAGATAAAGGGGAGCAAAATACAGTACAAAGAACATTGTTTTTCTTGTGTCACCAAACCAGGACAGCACAAAATATTTACATACAATTTTAAATTCATTCTTTGTCAAGATTTTTCTTTCAGAGACAAAAAAATGAATTGAACTGCAGTGTCAACAAGTGAAATTATCTTATTTCTGTGACAAAAGACAAAGCTTATTAGTGTGATAAACACCGGATTTTCCAAGGAGAGAAGTGAGCGGAGGATAATCAGTCAGCGTACAAACACCTGAAACCTTCATCACATCAACTTTCTGTCCTTTAATTTGAAAATGACTTCACTCAGGCGAGACAAGTGGGTAGATATCAGTGCAGTTCAGTGCAATTGTTTCGCACAAAGGTAGGTATGCTCCTCCCGATTGCTTAATGATTCTGCCTAATGATTCTGATAATAGCAGGCAGGGGGGCGGTGAATTAGAAAGAGAATTGGTACAAACAATTAGCTCTCACAGAGAATGATGTGCGCTCATAGACTGTTGTTCTTTTTGGTACAGTCTTCACTTTTCTCAAGGTTGACAGCGAGAATAAACTTAACAACAGTACAGGACCTTGACCCAAGAACCACCGTGGTCAGTGCATTTACCAGATTGTACTGAAACCTGCTTACATTAAAAATACAGAAAAGCCAGAGCTATTAGTTCATTAGTGAGATGAGTTTATTACAGTGTCAGTGTTTATGTTAGACTTTAATACTTTTTCCTCTCACACATTCCCACCTGAATATGACTGATTGCTTCAACAGCTTAGAATAACGCCAAAGGTTGTCTTTTCCATAACATTGTGACACTTTGCTCTGATTTATAATCAATAAACGTCTTGACGTAATCAAACATTGGCACCTAATCTGAATCAGACGGATGCAGATTGGTCGCCTGATCAATATAGTACTTTTTTGTGTAATGTATAGAGTGCGTAAACATTTCAACACGCTGCAGTGTATTATGATGAGACAAATTCTGCTCACATTACGATTGTATGACTATCATGGAGGATGTGATGTGGTGCGTCTCTCTAACCCACACAGAAAGACATTTATTTCGAAGACAATACAAAGGTGAACGATGCAATTACAACCCAAACTGTCTGCCGTAAACACCCACCACAGCTTACAGCCTGGCTTCCTGGTTCTACTTTGACCTATTTGCAGTCGCTGTGTGTACAGTTTTCCTGTGCAACAAAGTAACACTTCAGTTGCGCTGACTAACCTCCGGCTTGTTCACAGCCCATGTGATCATGTGACCGCCTGTGTTGGTTACCCTGTCGGGCCTGTTTCTGCATTCCCTGATTTCAGCAGTTAGTGAGCACAACGTTAACATAACCAATATGGCCAATTGGTCCAACCAATGGCTGGAGCTAAAGCAATTAAAAGTTGCAATAAATTGTAGTTTTCTTTTAAAAGGTGGCAAATTCACTCAAAGCGCAACAGAAAGAGTTTCCACGGGACGCTAAAAGGTGATGCACACAGCCGGGACAGGCTTGTCGCTGCCAGGGTTAGTTGCGTATGAAGCGTATCCGCCAATTCATTGTAATAATAGGCAAAAACCTAAAGATGGGTCAACAGCAGATATCTGCAATAATGTTTGAATCATGCCATCACAATGTTAAACCAAGCTGAAAATCTTAGTTAATATCTTAGTTAATTTTTCAACACTACTGATGGAGACTTAGATAACTTCATAATCCTGCGTGTCCTACCCGTGTGAATACTTTTTAGTTTCCCCTGGAAACAGTTGTTTTGTGTTGTTTTGTGCTTCCCGCAGAAACAAAGTTTGCTCAATGGATCAGATCATGGCCGTCTTCTATTGACTACAGACCAACTTGTTTCAAGGGATTTATGACGCAATTTTCTTCATTAATATATTAATTAAAAATAAAAGTCTTTCTCCAAGGCCAAGGCCGCTTCCTCCACTCACTTCACTCTCCTCACAACCTCCTCATCCCCTTTCACTGTTTGCCAGATACAAATGTGCCAAACCTCCTTGTCATTCATTTGTCCCTGTTCAAAGCATGCGCCCCGAGGTCGGAGTCATAAGTGACCCTCCATGTGTACACAAAGAGCTGTTTTTCGTGAGTGAGAGGCATTCGAAGGCCAACACCAAGTGCAGTCTCAAGGGTCACATGACGTTCTGAAAAGACGAAGTGTTTTGTTCTGTGTGGGCTGTTGAAGTGCCAAGGACGTGTGATGTTTCTGGGTTGATTTACAGAGTGTGTTTGAACTGAAGCGCTTACCTCGCTTAATATATCTTTACTCAGAAGCAGATTGTCAAAGTTCTTGTAAACCTAGGAAATCCTTTTAATTCATGCTACCTCACCTCTGACCTGTGTGTGCTGCTTTCAAGGACTTTTTTGAGCATCAGGGTCATCAAAACAGGGTTTAGATATACTGAGGGCATGATTAGTCTCAAGTCCAATTTTCATGATGTCTATTGTAAAATATTTGAGATATCATAGTGGGAAATATTTTCAATATTTTACATTTTGGGAAAAAGAGCACTGTTTGATACCTCGTATGAGCTGATACCTTGCGCTGGCTATCTAATATCGGTGGCAATGTTGTTTTTCAGCCGCCATTGTTTTTACAATTCTCACTTATACAACTACAGCATGGCAAAAGGTAATGGAAAATGTTGTTACAGCAAATAAACGTTGTGCGTTGTTAAGGTATGGTTACGTCAGAGCAGCACTTGGTGAAGGTTGATGGAAAGATGGTTACCACTGTAACTAAAAAGGTTAAAGGTACAGCTGTGGGGTTTTTGACCACTAGTTGCACCATGGAGCAATGGTTTTAAGAGTTGGGGTGGGAATCTTGTCCATGTCCATATGGGCCATCAATCTGACGTAAACTAGCCATAAACTGGAAAAAGGCCAACTGTCAGCTCCAGAACACAGCTCCTGGGAAGCCTACAATAAGAAGCGAGCCTGTGTGTGTGTGTGTTTGTGTGTGTGTGTGTGTGTGTGTGTGTGTGTGTGTGTGTTTGAGGAGGAGCTGAGTCCTGCTCTCGGAGCGTGCCCGTGAATGACACCACAACATAGCAGCCATAGTTTTGGTTTTCTGTTCATTCAACTTAGTAGATGTGACCAAAAACACTTTAAATGGCAGGAAAAAAACGGATTTTCATTCAATTGCATCCACATTCCCGCAAATTCCACATCATTCCACGATTTACAGTCGATTTTTAGCATTAAATTCCGCCATTTTTGTGTTTCCCGCATCCTGGAGATCATAAGGCCCTGCTCCTCACCTTTAATTTCCACCTCACCACATATAGGCCGTATTACTTCCTACATTGGCACAGACTTTAATTGGATGGAAATAATGAGGTGTGGAATCGTGTAATATGGCTTAATTTCTCAGGATGCCGGGCTGCCAGATCGATGTTGGGGGGAGGACCATCCCACAGGTGCCTCTCTACTTCCTATGACATTATGTATAACCCCTGATGTACAATTACTGTGTGCGTTTTTTTTGCCAAATTGGGTTATGTTAAGTGTCAACTGGACAGACAATGACTCTATAGCCTGTCGGTGTCTGCCGATTGGGTGTCCAGCTAAATATATGATAGCAATTAGAGCTTTGGTGAAGTGTTCTATTCAATACTACTATCCTGCATCCCATGACATCTGCCTACAGGGATAATAGCTCTCAAAGTGTTAGCATTTTCTTAATTGTATTATTTCCAACGGGCTGCCCTCCGTCTGCCATCCCTTCCCCCATCTCACCGCCTTCCTTTCTTCCCTCCCAAATGAGATGCCGTGATGGACTCCTCCATTACATGAATGCTATCAAGGGAGTGGTTAATGAGAACGGATAAAGCTCCCCCTATCAGTTCGCTGACCCATTATCGTCCCTTATCGTAGCAAAATCTCATTTGACTGTGTTTTAATTTAACAGCGCTGGCAAAAGTGAAAGGCCGCCTTGCTTTCAGTGCGGCGGCAGCAATCACTTGGCACAGGTAACTTTTAATCGTTCTGCCAGCGCAACGTGGGACTCACCCTCCGCTGTGATATGCAGGCAGCTTATTAGAGGCCCCTTTCTGTTGGCTGCCCCCAATTGCTCTTTTCGAGGAACAGCGAAAAACAAAAAGGCCCAAAAAGAAGAGAAGCTCAGCGAAGCAAATCAAGCTTTAATCACCACCCCCCCCACACACACACACAGACACACGCAAACACCTAAAAGTTTTCTATCAAGCGCTACCACCTCCGCTACCAACTGTCTGGTTGCAAACAAAGTTTTGCAAGTGTGCAAGTGTGTCCTCGGAGGACAAAAAGTTAAGAGAAAAAAAAGAAAGTGTTGATTTCGAGATAAGAAAGTTCAGAGAGAGAGAGCAGAGGAGAGCGAGAAAAGGGGAGTACAGAGGAGACAGATAAACTATTAGAGACAGCAGAGAAATAGAGGCAAAGACTCAGGCATGTGAGAGAGCGAGATACTGTACGATTGGAGAAAAAAAAAGGTTCTCTCTTCTGCTTGGCCTGCTTATGCAGGCTGCCTGCCTGCCTGACTGGCATGTACGCAGCCCAGGGGGGACAGTGAAGCTGCCCGAACGACACCAAAGCCAGAGAGCTACGACTGGGGATGAAGCCACTCGTATAGCACAACCTCCCGCTGCTCCGAATCAAGAGCTGCAAAGAGCGAGGAAAGCAGCTTTGATCTGCCCTCTCTTTCTCCCCCCCCCCCCCTCCCGACTTTTATGTGCTCTCTTTATCGTGAGCCCTTTTGTCTCCTTCCATCATCGGCCGTCTATCTCTCTTCA
Source organism: Pholis gunnellus (assembly GCF_910591455.1). Taxonomy (NCBI): domain Eukaryota; kingdom Metazoa; phylum Chordata; class Actinopteri; order Perciformes; family Pholidae; genus Pholis; species Pholis gunnellus. Next base: position 20,847,495 of record NC_136536.1, on the reverse strand, counting down.
TCAGAACTCCTCCCAACACGATGTTGCGATATAAGCTCTCATTGTTCTAATGATGTGCGTTGTTCGCAACGCATAAATTTAACACTTGATGCACACACTTCAGTCACACCTTCCTTGAAGTGTGATATGATGCAGAGCAAGCTGATCAAAAGCATCCAGGATGTACTTTTTTTAATTTCTTTTTTACATTATTCTCAAAGTAAATATCTGAGAATTGCATCCAATTTGATATCACAACATAACAAATATATAAACATTTTGTACATTTTGAGTGTGTGTGTGCGTGTGCGTGTGTGTGTGTGTGTGTGTGTGTGTGTGTGTGTGTGTGTGTGTAGGAAGGAGGGAAGTGAATTATGCATCAGGTGTTTAGGGTTCGACAAGTGAGAGCAGTATGGTGGACTGGATGTGAAATGGATTCATGGATGGACAGGGTAAAGCGAGGATACAGACGGGGGGTGTATTCATATTTAATACGCACCATCTCCCACCTCTCCAGCTCCTCCTCCCCAAGTCTTCCTTCCGCAGTATCTCTTCCTCTCAAACACACTAAAACAGGTCATTAAAGTTCTGTCTCTGGGTCTGGCTCAGCAGACAAGTTAGGGTAGTAACCCAACTTAAAATCCCAGTGAAACGGAAGTTAGAGCATCTTTCAGTTTCTTTACTGTGATGTGATCTCCAGTCGAATGGAACATTCGAAAACACGGCAAAGTTAGACGAGGGGGAAAAAAACTCAAGTGCTCAGACAACAGAGAGGTTGTAAACATTTATCTCAATCATTATCTTGGCTCAGAAAGGCATATAACACACCATTTTTTTTTTTTTTTAGTCCCTCACATTATCCCTTCATATTTGTGATATTTTCAAAACCTGTGGACATACAGGCCAAAAAATACGAAAGCCTTCAAAGTATTTCTCTGTAACTTTTGTGCCTAAATAAGTAACAATCAAATTTTGGTATTAATTAGTTTAACTCAAAAACTCATCATCAGGACGGTGTGGTTTAATCAGATTTCATGGACAGCGCTGACATAAACAAACTGACTGGTGCACAGCAATACATCCCCTTTATCCAACTGAGCCCCAGCAACTACAAACCAGTGAGGAAAACACAAATACGGAATTCTATAATGTGGAGGTGCCTGGTGGCCTTGGGGTTGAGGTGAACTGCAACATTTAAGTCCCTTCCATGGATCTGGATGTCATTTCTAATTTCTTCTCATTTCCTGTCGTCTTTCTACTGTCAACTTGGCAATGAAGGATAAAAAGCCGCAAAAATACTTTAACATAAAATAGAACATCTCTTGTAAAATAACCAAAATAGTTCTAACCTTTGTAGAAGATAATCACTCATAATGAGATGCTGATTGAGAGCAATTTTCAGGGCCTTTTAAAGTGGCAATCCATAAGATTTCAATCCTGACTTATTTGGCAAAATCCTATTCCCTGTTGGAAACAGCCAATGCGGTTCAATACTACAGGTCAAGGTTAGCTCCCAGAATACTGGGGAAAGGAAAACAAACTATTGTCATTTTGATAAAGTAGTCGGGCAATAATTGACCTTTTGCCATCATTTTGTGAGCAGCAGTGACCTCATTCAATGCTGCACATTCGTCTACACCCAGCTGAAGTGAAAGTAGTAGTTTACCTTGCTGAAAGGTTGGAGGTGTGCATTCTGTCACCTGCAGCTCTTCATCTAACAACTCACTCTGGCTCCGTTGTCTTGGTTTCTAGACACATTTTTGATGAACGATAGCGGTAATTGTCAAGCTCGCTTTCCCCAGTGAAATGCTTTACAAGTGAAGCTGCAGCAGTAGCAAATGTTCGGTTTTCATTAACAGTAACTTATTACTGGAAATGTCACAACAGACACCCAATTGGTAATACTAATTATGTATAAATATTGCAATCCTTCCATCAGTGGGCCATAGGCTCTCACGTGGCCAATTGATGGCATTTCTGAGTTGCCCATCTTTTCCTGACATTATCAATAACTGGAATGCCTTGCAAAGACATTTAGTGACAAAAGCTTGTAAATAAAGGGTGTAAAAGGGTGTTTGTCTAGAGTTCAAACCCAGTGTTCATCAGGTTTTCTGCCGCAATGTTTCTTTTTTTATCTGCAAAAAGCATTTGATCCCATTTTGGCGAAATTAACTTCCAGCCCCTTTGATGCCGACTGTTTTTTCTGTGAAAATATGCAGTGTTGCGTTCAGGCTTTTTGAACTCGGATGCGTATCCAAAATAATCATCATCGTGATCCTGCAGTGCCGCAGGCCCACACTGAAGGATCCGAGGTGTTGAGTAACTCATCCTGCTTCCCCTGTCAATGAGTTTATTAGCCCCCGCCACTGTGATGTCTTTGCATTAGCCTCAGTGAAGTGCCAATCACAGGGTGTGAGACTGTGTATGCTCGTCTGTGCTAATCAGAAATATCTGTGGAGCTTCTGACATGCTGGGATTGATCAGTCACTGAGCATCAGACATCAGATGAGCATTAATGATGGAGAGGGAGAGAATCAGCCCTTAAAGCATGCATTAGTTAGTGGACAGGGAAGTGTGTTCTACTGCTGTGTGTTTGCGTGCGAGAGAGAAAAAGAGAGAGAGAGAGAGAGAGAAATGGAGAGAGGGAGGAAGGGAGAGTTAATGTGCTAGCATGTTCGTATTTATGTGTGTTTTATGTATTAAGTACCACTGTACAGTAGGTGGGACAACAATCTTTTTATGCTTTGTGGTTCCATTAGTGTGCAGTACTCACTACACAAGTTTGCTGTTACTGCTGCCATATTGTTCCTGCATGACCTTGTCTTGCGTTTAAAGTCAGATAAATCAGATTAAATGATGAGAAAATCACAGTGTTGATGTTGATTGTGATGAACAGTAATAGGCTGTTATTGATAAGGCAGGGCATTGGAAAATAATGCAATATACATGTCAATGTTTTTAAAGTAGGTATCTGGATTCATTTGTCTCGTTGATGACTTAAAGTCTGAAGCCACACCAGCCTCCGATGTTTATTCTACCCGATAATATGACAATGTTGGATAGAATAGACAACCTACAGGCTAACTGTTTTTCTGCGATGTAGGGTCATGAATGTGCTCGGCAAATACATTTTCATAGTCATCTGTCTAATGGATGATGAGAAAATGTAGCATTTTGGCATGAAAGCGGTACAAGAAGAAAGCTCATGAACCGTCCAAACGGAGGAGGTTTATTCTTTGGCGAGCAAGAATGTGCTCAGTGAATGTCGGAAATGGGCACCCTGCCAAAATATGCCCATTAGATTTTGATGTGTCTTGTGTATGGTGAAAGTAGGAAAGGTCACGAGGGCACTACAAACATTATAATTCTTCCTCTGGGGACCATGAATATCCACTGTGTATTTAATAAAAAACTAGGAATTACTTTTGACTTGATGGAGGCGCCGTCTAGAAAGTGGTCACCAAAAGCAATCAGAATAGTTCTAAATTTCACAGGAATCTAGACCGATCGATCTACCACTTTATTCAAGACCAAAGTATCTCAACAACTGTTGGATGGATCAAGGTAGCAAAGAGGAGCTACACAGAAAAGTTGGAAAACAAGTTTTCAGCCAACGACCCTGCGTCAGTGTGGAGAGGCCTGCAGGTACTCACCAACTACAGGAGAATCACCAACTGGCTGACCAACTGAATGTGTTCTACTGCAGGTTTGACATCAAACAAGCACTTACACCCCCTGCCACTTCTTCACCTCTACCTTCTTTCACCGACAGAAGATCAAGAAGGACGGTGTGTCACCCTCCTGTCTGAAAGTCCGTGCCGACCCTATCTTCACGCAGATCTTCAACCGATCACTGGAGCTGTGTGAAGTCCCCTCCTGCTTCAAACGCTCCACAATCATCCCGGTCCCCAAGAAATCCTCCATTACAGGATTAAATGAGTACAGGCACATCTGTGGTCATTAAATCCTTTGAGAGATGTGTTGACCCATCTGAAGGACATCACAGAGCCCCTGCTGGACCCCCTGCAGTTTGCCTACTGGGCAAACAGGTCGGTGGATGATGCAGTAAACATGGGACTGCACTACATGCTGCAACACCTCAACTTCCCAGGTACATATGCAAGGGTTCTGTTTGTCAACACCATCATCCCAGAAATACTTGAACCCAAACTCTCCAAGCTCACTGTGCCAGCCTCCACCTGTTAGTGGATCACAAACTTCCTGACAGAGAGGACACAGCAGGTGATGCTGGGAGAAATCACATCCAGCACCCGGACTACCAGCACTGGCGCCCCTTAGGGATGTGTGCTCTCCCCACTGCTCTTCTCCCTCTACACCAACGACTGCACCTCAGACGACCCGTCTGTTAAACTCCTGAAGTTTGCAGACGACACAACGGTCATCGGCCCCATCACGGACGGTGATGAGTCTGTGTACAGACGGGAGGTTGAACAGCTGGTCCTCTGGTGTGGTCAGAGCAACCTGGAGCTGAAAAACTCAAAACTGTGGAGATGACAGTGAACTTCAGGAGGAGCTCCCCAACACCCCCCCTCAGTATACTCAACAGCACTGTTTCTGTGGTGGAGACCTTTAGGTTTCTGGCTTCCACAATCTCCCACGACCTAAAGTGGGCATCCAACATCGACACCATCTTGAAAAAGGCCCAGCAGAGGTCGAACATCCTGAACTGGCGCAGGAAGTACAACCTGCCTCAGGAGCTGGTGATTCTGTTTTACTCCACTATCATCCAGTCTGTTATCCGCTCTTCCATCACTGTGTGGTTTGGATCGGCCACCAAACAGGAGAGGCACAGACTACATCGGACTGTCAGGTCTGCAGAGAGAATCATTGGTGCCAGCCTGCCCTCCATCCTGGACTTGTACACCTCCAGAGTCAGGAAATGGGCTGGAAAGATCACTGCAGACACTTCACACCCTGGACACAAGCAGTTCCAACTCCTCCCCTTTGGTTGGCGCTAGAGCTCTGTACGCCAAAACCACCAGGCACAGGAACAGCTTATTTCCGCTGGCCGTCACTCTGATGAACCCTTTAATCAGTCATACTGCACTATTACCTCTGTTTCCACTATTACCACCATTCTGTACTAATACCTCAAATCCATTATCATTGTTGTTGTTCTTTATGTTCATATATATATACACTTTTGAATATATGTTTATGTTTATATTGTACATATGTTTATGCTTACTTATGTTCTACTTTGTTCTCCTTGTTTTTATTTTTTATATAGCTGATTCTGATTCTGATTCTGGATTTTCATGGAATTGTGTAGAGACATTCATGGGCCCGAGAGGAAGAATCACAAAATGTAATGGAGCACCATCATTAAGTCTGAACTTTAATTTGCGCAGCTTTAGCTGTACTTTGTGTTCAGTGCTAATTAGCTAATATTAGCATGCTAAGATGTCAAACTAAGATGGTGAGCTTGGTAAACTTTGTACTGGCTATACAACATCATGTTTTCATTGCAATTTAGCTCTAAGTGTGTCTATGCCTCATAGAGTAGCAAGCATGACTTTCGACTCCAACATTTAGTCTTGGTTTAATTGAACTCTGGTGCGGTTCATTTGGGCAGGTGTAAAAGCAGTAATCTTACTCTGGTGCAGTCCAAAACAATCAAGACCACTTGTGAGAGGTGGTCTCGGTCCTTTTCCAAGCAAACCCTATTGCGGTCCGACCCAATCGCAGGAAGAGGGACGTCTGGGCCAAAGAGAACCTACATAATAATAATAATGAAGAACATCTCCCAGGTGGCCTGGGAACGCCTCGGGATCCCCCAGTATGAGCTGGAAAACATTGCGGGCGAGAGGGAAGTCTGGGTAAGCCGCTTGGCCTGCTGCCACCGCGACCCGACCCCGGATAAGCGGAGGAAAATGGATGGATGGATGGAAGAATAACAAAATAGTGATGTTTTCGTAGTAATTCAAGATAAACTGGAGGAGAAGGGATTTGTGCACACGGTAGATCAGTGTGAAATAACGTCGGCCCTGCGTCTTCGTACGCGCACCTCTGCAAATTCATTTTGACTGTGTCCGCTTCAATTTGTGCACCCTGAAAACTGAACCAACTGTGAAGTTCAAGCCATGCTGAAATGGCATGAGTGGTTTACACACAAACCACAGCTGAGCCTGTTGCTCGCAGCTCCTCGTGTAACATCTCACTGTGGCTGTTTTCCTCTAGTAACTTTCCTCCAGACAATATTTAACTGACCTCCTGACCACATGGCCCCCAGTACATCTGTATCTTGTTGTGCAGACCAATTTTGTATTTCAGAGTAGCATCGCTAAGGCCGGGACTGTGACACACACACACACACATTGCATTTCCTATAGCTGCTTTATAATCATGCCTCCTGCTGTTTTGTCAGTGGTAAACCTTCAATGTGGGGCAGCAGCTAGGAAGCTTTTAGTTTGCATCAGCAATAGATTAACACATATCTAAACTACAGCTCCAATGCAGCTGAATGTGATCAATAAACAGTGATAACTTAATGTCTGAATGCAATCAGATCTTATTATCTGATGAGGTATTTCGCTGCCCTTAATTTACTTTGCCTCCACATGTCCCACACAGACACACACAAACACACACACACACGCTTTATTCCATCACCAACTCATGCCATGGTCTTTTTCACACTCTTGTTCTGTGGGAAGGAGATAACTACTAACACCGCTGAGGAGGAGGAGAAACAATGTTCTTGATAACGTGAGCCACGCTCCCCGAGTGTTTGTGGGTGGATAGGCAGTCCTACTGTTCCGTGTCTTGAGTGTGAGTCTACAACCACCGACACCAGCCGTTTGGGATCAATGAAACAGAGCGTAGTGGGCGATGTGACACACACTCGGCTCTCTGTATGTAGGCGCTTCTCCCTTGCCGTCTTGCATGACGTGATGTTCGGAATGCACGGTGTGTAACGACTGCATTTTACAAGTATAAGCATCTGTATATGGTATTTAAAAAAGGTGTAGGCTTAATTCCTAGGATTTCTTTCACCCAAATGTTCCAAAATGTCGCTAAATGCAGAGCTTCCACTTGCTGCTAGCATGGTAAGATGTTTGTGCTTGTCGCATTCAACAGCATTTCATTGAGCAGAGTGTTAGCTTGGTATGGAGCGTAGTCCACGCAGAGCGCTGAAGGTGTGCTTCAGTGGTGGAAGAAGTACTTGGATCTTTCAGGTAACGTGAAAACGCTAAAAGGCCAGTGTTTGGTTTGTCCGTTCTGGGCTACTGTAGGGGTCTTTCTCATTTCCGGGAGATGCAAGCGGAGGAGGCGAGGAAGAGACACGTGGAGAGAGGTGTTGAGGCAACAGGCATTGAACAAATGAGAAGTCCTCCCCTCAGAGCCGACATTTTAAAGCGACTTCAAACATAGACGTGTGCCACAGCTACATCAGCTGTTTATTGTTTTGTTATTGCCTTCTGCTGTATTTTGTGATCTCTTTCAGATGAGCACAATATTGTCCATGACATATATATGACTTTTATATTTACTATTAATTCAAATCACAACGTGGCATAAGGTGACATGGATATATATATATATATATATATATATATATATATATATATATATTAAAGGCTTTGTATATTTTATTCTGTGAATCTTAAATGTTTTTATGAAAAGTACCATACAAATAAAGAGGGACATGTGATATTTATTACATACACACAAACACAGTCCTGTCTATCTATATGACAACATGAAGTACAGTAATGAGAATGTTCTTCTTGATATAATAGTTGGACGTCTGCAGCTGTTTGCACTTGTAAAGATCATGTCAGGATTATAGCAGTCGAATTGGATGTAGCCTACTTTTAAGATAAACTCATAAGTAGCATCAGGGGGAATGCCATGAAGGAATGAGGTTAGAACAGGGCCACATGAGGCGCTACACTAACTGTGAACGGCAGAACGTTTGAGCATCTTAAATCAATACAATTTATGAATACAAAGGGAATACATTTGTAGAGTCCTGCTGTGGTTTGAGTTCATTACGGCTGTGCCTTTTTATTTTTTTTTTCAGGTTCCGAACCGGCTTTCGCCAAGGATAAACCAGTGTTTCCTCGCTCATAGCTCCTCCGGCCAGCCTCCTCGACCCTCGCTTCTCCAGACGCATTTTAGGAATTGGGATGTCCTTCAAGACACAAAGACTGTTATACACTAATGAGAACATATTTATGGATATACTATTCCATTTCTGCTCTTAGAACCTCCCAAATCCTCACTACACCTTTGCAGACAATACTCGAGTAGTGCTTAGTTAGTTTCCACCACTGACTGTTTTCATTCATGCTTTCCAATCAGCAGCTCATTCACCATCATTTAACTAGTAACATCCAATCATATTCACACTGCTTTACGGCGTGTTTTTTATAAAGTGTTACTTTTCTTATAATATTCACTACAGATTCAGTGTTTATATGTGATTGCCCCGATTCGGTAAGAGCTCGCTCAAAAGCAGAGCCTCTCCACCAAATCTAATGTAAAGCATGTATAATGCTTTTGTATTTGGCCATATTTTGCAAACGGTGTTTGGAATATACAGTGCATATATTGGATAGTTCAGAAGTGGATTGTGTTTGAGAACTTTCTACGAATTGATACTTTCTTATCAGCATAAAACTGGGTCACCGGCGACTACATCCGCTGCCCTCCCCAAGTTACAAATCTTTGAAAGCCACAACCCTTGCTTGATATTTTACAAGAGATTTTCGAGTGTTGCTTTAAGCGTTGCCTAACCTGGTAGTTAAACATTCTGATCAAGCATAAAAAGGTTATGAGATGTTCACCATCCTGTGAGCTGACATTTCCTGGGCAAAGCCCTGCAGCGTGTGAATGTGTGAGAGACCGGCAGCATATTTATCAGAGATATACTCCATATTTAAAGTGAGATGTGGAGCATGTGGAGCGAAGGCCGTCGCTCATGTTCGAGTCTCACGTCCGTGCCACAGCGGCGTTTCTTTTGTTTCAGTGCAGTTTCATTCAGCATCCTCGAACTATAGCTACAATAGACAGAGCATGTTTGAAAGGCTTTTATTTTGAAAAGCCTGCAGAGGCGCTCCAACTGTCTTTTTGTTGTTGCCAGGCAACAAGTCAGCTGTTGTCAATCATTTTGCAAGTAAAGACAAACAATAAGTAATGTGATAAGCTACCGTAACTATAGACTAAAAGGCGAGACTTATATTTCAGTCTCAGCCTGTTGCTCTTTGTTTATATTCTCTATTCCTGAAACAGCATGGATGGAGGCAAACAGGCACATTTTCCTTGCTCATAAGTTTCATCTGATTGGACGACAACGGTTAAAAAAAAATGTAAAAGCTGTGTCATTTTCTGCTGGGAGCCTATACAAGGACGGCCATTTGCATTGGGTGTGCAGGTGCCTTATTAATAAATGCGGGGCGAAACAAGTGGTAAAATAAATGAGAGGCATCTGGAGCACATACGCAGAATTAATACTGCTTCAAACTCATTCAAAACTACAAAAGGCACCTCCTGCTGCTAGAAATGCTCCTATATGATTACAGCTCTGAGGCACCGCATGACAAATCAAACGTAATCATCGCAGAGAGGATATTCACGTCGGTGCATTAAGAAAAAAAGAATGGCCCTTGATTTAGGGAAATTCATGTCATCAGAGTGTTTTGGCTCTACGCACCATACAGGTGATACTGTTAATAACTAACTGTATCAATGTGTGGAGGATGGACATCCATTTCTACACAACTATTATTTTATGAAAGCAAATGTTTTATTTTGAGGTAGGGTGACATTTTGACTTAGGAGACAGAAAATCAATTGTTATCCTCTATTTACCTTGAGAGGTTTTTGCTGAGATGTGCTCTCAGTCTTTAAGCTAGACATACAGGAGAAGCTCATAGAACCAGAGAGCAATTCTACTTGAGATGTTAAGGGTTCAAGGAGCAGAAAGTAAGATTTTCTAAAGTACTGCCTCATAGCACAAAATCCCCACCATACAGCGTCCGGCAGCAGTGATTCAACCTTTACTTGGCCAGGAGCTAAGATTCTTAGCCTCTTTTCTTTCTGTCTTTCTTTCTTTCTTTTTTTTTGTTTTGACAAAATTTACTTTTTGGACTTTATTGTCTGTTATGAGTTGCTGTCTCTCTATGAAGTAGAAAGGAAAAGTTGTGCTAACTTGCTTCGTGTGAAGGAGTGAACAAACTTATGGAAACAACTTTACAACATAATGCAACAAGCAATGATGACATTTACATGACCACTCATATTCCACTATCATTCCGAATATGACAATATTCCAAATTTGATATGGCTCATTTAAACATCATATTCTGAGTCAGACCTTATTCCAAATGGAGTGTTTTTGTAATGAAGACATGTTGGATATGCCGGTGTAATTCAGGTTTTTGGAGAATTCTTTAGACGTACGTTGTACACAAACCAACTACCAATAGTTTGTAAAGCTGGAGTAGAGATGCATGGCAAAAAGAAAAGCCTACTGGTCGTAAGGAACATGAACATAACAACACGTTTTGCTCGGATATGCTCAAATAACGCAACAATGACCTTTTCACAAAGGTTGTTGAAGGAATGAAAGAGGGGGGGCTGTGTTTGCAAGGTCCAACAAGTCCTTCACATATTTTGATGCAAAGAAGCAAAATGGCACAGGCGGCCCCTGACGTTCTACTTTTCCATAGTTTGACGTGATAAACGACTGGTTTGATGTGGCCCCGGAGAGGAGGACGCGCCATAGCGATTGTTTTACGAAATATGCATGGCTGCATGTAAACGGGAATATTAGTGGAATATTCATTTTCGTTAGCCATGTAAACTGTTTCTTATGAATATTGTCTTTTTCTGATTAGGGCAATAACCTGAATATTTAGTGCATGTAAAAGTAGTCACTGACATCTTCTCATCCAAAAACATCTACAAAAACAAAGCTGCAGGCAGATTGCTTAGCTTAAAATGAAGCGGAAATTGATTGAATACAAATCTGTATTGCTTGTTTGAACTTTTATTTTATTTTATTATATTTTTTTTCTGAAGTGATTTTCTGCAGTTCAATTTCGATGACTAGACAGGCAGCTAGCCAGATGGCGGGCTGACGTTGTCAGCCATTGCATTGCAACCGCCCACTGCCTTTACCTTGAATAAACAACGTTCATTTTTGAAGTGGATAACACTGTTGTATCACATTTGATAAAAAATAATTTACAACATTCTCTGTATTGACTTCCATACTTGTTTTTCTCATCTGAAGGCCTCCAGGTCTTAAAAGGACTTCTTCGTTCATCTCCACATCACCCACATGACGTTTGCAAGTTCTGTCTGAGATGGGTGGTGCTATTAGTTGTCTCAATAATCAATCTAATCTTTCACCTGACATTCTCTTGTAGGCCTATAACATGGACGGGGAATGTTTTGCCAAAGTTTTGCAGACTCGGTTCACTGACATTTGGCTGTGTGCTCAGGAAGCTTTAATAAGAATCTCACTCTTTCAAACAATCTCTGGGGTGAAGTTAGATGTGGATTTGATGTGATCTGAGCAGCCCTTAGCAGCACTTGAACTCTTACCTGAGACGGACCATCGTGAGAGAGAGTGGGGAAGATTGGCCTTATGCTCACTCTCCACTGAAGCTCTGCCTTTTTTTTTTTTTCTCCAGCCGTAACAAGAAGCTTTTAAGGATGAGACACTGATTAGTGAGAGGTCGGGAGAGGGTAGAAAGAGAGAGATAGTGTACAGAGATGAAGATGGACAGAGCGAGGGAGGGGGGGGCGGAGAGACAGGCGGAAAAGAGGATAAGTCTGAGCAGAGACGGAGAGAGAGACGAACGCGAGGAAGAAAGCTCTAAGTAAGAGGAGCGTGGGCAGAGGTGGAGATCTGAGGCAGCGTATCAAAGTAGGGCTGAAGTGCAGGAATGATTAAGAAAGGGAGGATGAATTAAGAGCAGCGGGTAGGAGAATAAGAGAGGGAGTTGAGTGAGGAGAGGCAGCTGCACCGCTTGTTTTTCTACACTAAAAGTGCTTTAGAAGCATGCACCTCTGAGATGTACATCACCTTTTATAACACCTTAAAGATAGTCGACTATTGAGCACCCTCAGATATACCAGTTAGTTACTCTGTATTTCTTCTTCTTCTTCTTCTTCTTCTTCTTCTTCTTCTTCTTCTTCTTCTTCTTCTTCTTCTTCTTCTAATGTTAGCCAGTTGTTGTGTAAGTGTTTATAGTCAGGCTGTGACAATTAACTTGTCAATAACCTCAAAAGGACTATGAATTGCAATAACACCTATAAAAAGTTGCCATTCAAATTGAGTTGTATTGATTGATTGTAAAGCCTTACAAATAGAGTTTGAGTGTTTCCCTGAAGGGCACTTGTCCTTATTCATTATGGAAGTCCAGGGTTGCAAATATTAAAATGGTAATTCAATCAGATTGAATATAAAATGTTCCATTTGTGTGCACAAATTAATGCCAAAATAAAAATAAGTAATGGGTAAATAATTAATTTTTGCAATACTTTTCAGTGTACTTAATAATGAAGTGAAAAGTGAAAGACTTTCATATTAGCTGTCAGTATGTTTGTTTCTTTTGTTTTCACTCTTTTATTTTTTATTTCTACTATAATTATGCATTTTCAAAAATACTTTCTAATGTAGTCATAAATTGTGTGCACACAGCATGATTAATTATTACATTCTATTACAAAGACCTTTTTCATAGAACACATATTGACACGTCGCAGAAAGAAAAGCACAGGTGAAACTAATTAAATATGGTTGAATTCCATTTAGCTGCTTCAGTTTCAGGCTTCTGGTCACAAAGTCAGACTGTCATGGCTTATTGGGACATTTGAATAGAAAGGAGCCATCGTTAATGAAATTGGTGACACCTGTGCTTTTCCTTTCATGTCAAAAGGTCTGGTGTGAAAAAGGCCGATTGCATATAGACAGACCTTAAAAGAAAACTTAAATACGTTTCATGAGCTTCTTTTTCTATGTTTGAAAATGCACATTTACAGCCAAAATAAATCTCAATTAATTTAAATTATTGAGCATACTCAAACTCAATGTCTTGTTTGCAATTTAATTTTCCAGGTTCCAGTTATAAGATTCAAATAAGACTTAACCACTAACTCACATTTGACACTCAGTTTTATTATTACCATGGCAGTGTTGGCAATCAATCAAGTTTTCATTTCAATGTTCATCTTGGCAGTAATTATGCATTTGCAAAAATGATACCTGTGTACTTTTTTTTATTTTGTACACACATCCAAATAAAATTGTATTTATATAAATATGTCATTTGTTAATGGTCCCTGGACTTCCATAGCCAGGAATGTGTACTTATATATTATAACATTTCCTGCAAATGTTTTGTCCACACGAGATCAATTAAAAGAATATCATAAAAGCTAAAATAATATGATTGTGTGTGTGTGCGTATGTGGTATTTCATTTCATTTCATGTTTTACCAATGGTTTCCTTGACTAAGCACTCGATCAAAGTGATAAAGGATAATAGAGTTGTATGAAGCACATTAACTACAGTGATGGCAACTTGAAAGTAGATTTGAAACTGAAGCAGTTGGTCTGTTGCGATATAACTTACTCTTCCTCGTTTGAGAGTAGATGGATTTCCATATTTCACATTACCATGGGCATGTACTGTACAATACAGCTCACAAATCTAAGTACATTTGATCCCCTTGGACTTTTAATAATACAGATTATTGATATTTTCGGGCAGCAGCGTTACAATGATCTACATGTATAGAAAGTGATGCGTCTGATGCTGATTCTTATTTAAAGCCCATTACCATCAACAAGGCAACTAATCCAATGCAACTTACGAGTGATACCTTGACCCCGTTGTTCCGCTCTTCTTCTTTGCCTACCAGGCTTCGTCAGGCTGTCACTCATAAACCAATCATAAGCTAACATCTCCCTCCTCTGGTCTTCTGTCACCTCTGACCCCGCCCATGAACTCAGGTCTCCTCCAATAAGGCTTGATGTCACAGCGAAGCACTCACCCATGGCCGCAGACAGAGCCGCCAATCATCTGGGATAATCAGAAATGGGCTGACCCTGAGGTGACCCGGCCTTGCAGAGGGCTGACAGGATGAGAGTCGCTGGAGTGAAACTTACAGGGTATTTTCACACAGTCTCTCTCACACACACACACACACACACACACACACACACACACACACACACACACACACACACACACACACACACACACACACACACACACACACTGTGCACATTGTACACGCTCATATACTGTAGTGTGTGTGTATGTATCTGAATACGGAATACTTTATTGGCCAAGTATGTGTAGACATACAAGGAATTTGATCTTTGTAACCTTTTTCCACAGATGATTATGGGTAATCATCAAAAACGGATATGTGTATGAAAGGATTAGTATAATTTGAAAATGATCTGACTTCATAATGAAGTTTACCTCTCACATGGTGTCCCATGTGATCAACTCGCCCTTGACCAACAGCAACCACAGTGATGATCCAATGTTTTTTTCTACATTTTTTCTATGATGTGCAGAGGTGGTTCCATCTTCGGTCTATTAACCTTTAACATGCTACAATATTCATCATTCACTCGTGCCACTAGAAGCGATTGTGTCCTTACTTGTCATTATCCTTCAGGATACAGTTTTATGATCTTCAGTCAATGAAAGAGTGAGACAAACATCAAGGGAGAGGAAGAGGATTAGGCTAGAAACCAACAAACCCTAATGCCTCTTAATGTCAGTGAGTATAGCCTCTCAAACGTAACTTGCTGGATTAGCTAGCAGTATCGGTTATCTATAAAGTAGATGCACACTTCCTTCTGCGCGGTGATACGGTTGGTGGTTGTAGTTCGGTAGAACTAAATAGTTCCTACATGCAACTGGTCACCTTAAAGTCAGCTTTGAGCACCACAAGCCAAGGGCCATCTAGTTCCATTATATTTGAGAGAGGGCAATCTTCTCTACGGCCATTATCTCCAACACTCAGCCACTCACACCAAAATAAACTAGATTGATAATTAGCACTACAGGTAAGAGGAAAAATATGTATCTGATTTTGGGGGTGAACTGTCCCTTTAAGGTTTCTATGCTGTGGACAATCTCTGGTTGGGTCCACTTGCATCCTTCCATTGACCTCTGATGCAGTCAAACCGTTTATAAAATTCACTTAGTATTCCATCAGAGACCTTCAAAAATGAAATTGAGAGGGGATAAAGAAATATAGCATGAAGGACGCTGGTATCGTTTGCCAATTTCTGCCTGTGTGTTTGAGCGACAACACCACTGCAGACCGTTCCCTCTGGAATGCAGTGCGGTACAGACGGTTTCATACAATGTACCACGAATCTCAAAAGCCCTCACAATATCTGGCAGCTGAAAGAAGAGCACAACTCTCACTGTCTGTATAGAGGCTTTATAGACATACATGAGTGGTTCCATAGCAACCGCAGTGAACACATCATCAAAGGCCAGCGGAGAACTAGCTTAACACATATAACGAGTGAAACAGAAGAAAAGATACAAATAGATAAAGAAATATTATTATGTTAACAAGGGGGTGACCAAAGCGGATGGTTAAGGTCCCTGGTTTTTGACATCACAAAGATGTAGACAGTAGCACACTTCTCATTTCAATATAGTGGATTTACGCTGAAATGACAACTTTTACTGGCAGATTTAATTAGCTAATTAACATTTACCCTGTGAGTTGGTTGAAGACTGCTCCAAGCTGGCCTTTTAGTATTTCTAGCTGACTCTTGTGAAAATGAGAACGCTGCAAAAGTGTCCTACATATGAATATGATGTTTAAATACATGAGAATATTATAATGTAGCTAATGATATGCCCAAGCTTTACCTTTGAGGGAATGCTAGCTTACTCCTCTTGGTAATAAAAGATCTTTATATACAGTCTACTTCATACATTCAATGACCGTGGCTAGCTGGCTAGCTTTGCAACATTTGAACTGTCAGCGGAGTTGCAGAGAACGTTTCTGAAACAAGAATCACGTCTCTGTTGCTGTTTCTTTATAGGCTAACAGTTACCACGGTGTTAACGCAGCAGCTAGGCGCTTGGCACGCAATCGGCTTGGGCGGGTGTGTAGGCGTGGACCTTGATACCTCGACTCCACTAGTCACTACGGCGCAGACTGGCTCCAAGTGACGTCAATTTGGGCTTTATTTTGTACAGTGGGAGGAAATTGAGACGCGTTGTCAGTTTATATGCAGCCTATGGGTAATGAGCTAGTTAGCAGTTGCTCACATTAGCAGCTTCCATCACAGCAGAGTAACACATGATTTAATTTACTGTTACCTAGAATTTGACTCTTGATTTTTTGACTTTGGAAAGACGGAGCCTTTAGACGCAACATATGCTGAGCTATGATTGGACAATTGCTGTTTGGAGGAGGAGTTTAATGAATGCAGTAAACTGAACACATCTACCTCAAACAATTCAATTGTACCTGTTGAATTGACTTATACCCACATTATAACATCACTTTTTGAATTGCGTCAACTATCGAGTCATTATTTGTCCTGCATTGAGCCATTATTAGAGCCTTTTGTCCAGTGGGTATCTATGCTGGCACCTTAATATATGGTGATCCCTAGTGTTGTGAAGCAACGTTAGAGTCTACATACACCTTTTTAGTAGCTACATGAGTGGCAGTGTGGCAAGAAAAAAAAATGAAAAGAGTGAGATGGCGAATGCAAAAAAGTTGAGATGAGAGTGGCAGAGATGGGGGGTTGTGATGTTAGTATTCAACCTCCTGTGTCAGAGTTGGTCTCTATGAGATATCCCATTTCCAATTCCTCACTTACCTGTCCTATACTGACGCACAGAGAGGGAGGAAAGCGCGACAGAGATTGAAGATTAGAGAGTATCAAAAAAAAAGCCAGTGAGTAAGACTTAGACGGAAGAACAATAACAAAAGGAAAATCAAACTCAGAAGTTACTGATGCCATGTTAGAATCTCTGATCTGTCTTTGTTGGCGCTGCTTGTTAGAGGTACGAATGAAGCGTCTGTCTCTGCGACTGTCATAGAATCAGAGGTAACACTTGCAATAGCCTTTCATCTCGTTTCGTTCTAGGTGATTTTTGTGGCATTTTGAATTTCAGTTTTTCATTATTAGTGCCGAGAGAAAGGGAACTTGTTGAAGGATAATGACATACCGTGGATACCGAAAGCCCACACACACTTTCAAAACCATAGAAAAAGAAGGAGAATTGAACGGACATTTCCATTCAAATCAACATAGCAGTGTGGTCAGAGCGGCGGCCATTTTAATGTATACCCTTGCTGTTGCAAAGAAATGTGACTGTTGTAGTCGGCCAACTTATTCTATATTTGTTTCTATGGCCAATGCACAGTGCTGGGTGTCATTTCCTTCTGATGAAAGTGTGCTTTCCACTGCCACTATGTGTGCTATATGTTGCTGAAGAACTACATTGTTTGGTGGAAGAATTTGTTATGAACGCGTTATTGCATTTTTTGTCTGACCCCAACTCCTGTGCTCCTTTCCTTCCACCGACATGCAAGTCAGGTGATATGAAAACACGTTAGTTTGCGTGGTAGTGTTTAGCCTTATAGGGTTAATTTATAAAAAACGATCCCATAAATAACTAATCTATGTTTTGCGGCTTGTGACATTGTCCTGTACTTGAAACGTTCTCTGGACCAATTATTGCACAAACAAGTGCAATTCCAGCAAAATGTTTAAATCTATGTAATTAACGGCCGTAGGACAATGGCTGATTTTTTTCCCTTTCTCGTTTGCAAAGTTTTCACTGGGCGATACGAAACTGGGGCCAGGCCAGTGGTAGTGATAGTATTTTGTGTCACATCAGCAACAAGAGTGAGCGTTAGAAAGAGAGGGAGGGAGGGAGAGGGGGAGAGAGAGAGAAAGAGAGAGAGAGAGAGAGAGAGAGAGAGAGAGAGAGAGAGAGAGAGAGAGAGAGAGAGAGGCTGTTAATGACGACTATTATCTTCTCATCTTTTTGAGTGCTGCATTTGCAAAAACGAAAACTGAATTATTCATACCACAGAAATAATAAATAACCATTGCAATTCTAATGGGAATGTGTAACATCTATATTTTATGAACGAGCAAAAGATTTAAGACAAACTGGTTCATTATAACACGCACACACAAAGACACACACAGAGAGTAATTGGTATGATTGCTTCCCCAAACACCCACAGTCTAAACCTTCAAACAAGAGTCCACAGACGGTCTTATCCGAGGAAAATCAATGCCAGCTACGCAGACAATGTCTTTGTCTCCCTCCCTCTTTCCCTTACTGCCTATTGAAGTGATTTTTTATGCATATTCACAATAGCTAATTCTCTGGCGTTCAACCCGAAGTACCCCTCGGTGAATGTCTGCTCGTAGCGGGGAGCTGTGCGCAGCTGCATGCGGTGAGATAACGAAACGATGCGGAATACGTGATAGCAAGCCACACAAAGAGAAGGAAAGATATACCGAACTGCATACAGAAGTGACTGGGACCGCTGGGTTGGCTGCTAGGTCTGATAGGTTGTTGTTATTGAAAATCTGATCTAATGTTGAGTCTTAAAATGTAAACATCTGCCAGTATGGATGAGCTACAATAGAGAGTTATTTCACTGATAACAGAGAAGTCAGTTGACTTATTCTGTCATGGTTTGTCATGGCATTGATGTTTGCTGCTAGTGGAAGTGTAACACAGAGCTACTATCTGTATCTGATGATGTCACTGTCCACATTTATACAGGAAGTGAATGTGGTCTACACTGGAAGGTGTTAGAAATAATCAGCGGTGGGAAGTAATTCAGGAATAGATACCTGTGAATTTACGGCGAGGTTTGCCATTTTAGGTCCAAAATAGGTCACCTACTCATCCCACCGTGCCGGTGGAATTTGGTGCGGGAGGTCTGTTTTTGACTGCCCGAAAATAAGTTGTTCTTACAGTAGTGTCCTGATAACCTTAATTGGCTTATATGACTTCATGTCAAACTTGGGACTGTTAATAAGCTGAATATGGTTGAGTTGTTTTGATGAAGTGAAAGCTGGCTATCATAATCTGGTTGTAACGTTAGGTGTTAACGTATTTCCATGTCTAACCCTAGCTGGCGTACTTGTTATTCCAAATTCCACTTGTATAATGTTACTGGTGACTGGTCTGGGACGACTTGTTACTAACATTACACTTTGCAGACGATTGAGCGTCTCAGCCAAAGTCTACTAATCTAACTAACTTAACGTCATGTTAAGCCCCCGATGGTTCCATTTTTTTTCTCACAGAGATGATATCAGCAAGATTAGTATTGTCATAACCACGTAATTAAACAATTTGCTTTTGGATTTGTTATGGAACAGATGATTTATTCTCGAGACAACGGTGTAAACATTTAGCTAAAATGAACCTACGTTACTTATGATGTAATTAATGAAATTACCTTTTGACAGTTTTTCTTTTAGTTGTAGTGGTTATGAAATCAACTTAAAATCAATCAAACCCCTCGGGGAGCGGGGGGGGGGGGTTTGAGGGTATGTCAGCTTTGTCTAATTTACTGTACATACAAGTTCTAGGTACTTGTATTTTATTCGAGTGCATTTGTTATCCAGTACACATCATTTCAGATGAAACATTGTACCTTTTACTCCATTACATTAATCTGACAGCTGAAGTTACTTTTCAGATTCAGGTTTTACAAACAAATCATGATGAATGTATGTAATATGGTAGTTGTAGTTCGAACTATAAAATACATCACACACAGTAGTCAGAATGTGCTTCACCTCCACCAGCTGGAACATTAAAATGCTGTTTGTGTAGTAATGCCTCAGTAATAATATTCATACAATATATTATTAAAAGCTGATAAAAAATGTGACTTTTACTCAAGTAAAATCTTATCACACCGTTGTAACACTCCATTGCAAGTAAAAGTCCTGCATTCAAAACTTTACTTACTCAGAAGTGCAACAGTATTGGAGCATCAGAGGACTCGATAGGCAGCAGGCTACCCCGGTCAGTGTCATATAACAATATCATATATTATCAGATTATCACTGATAACATCTAAGCCACGTTTAAATGCTGTTGCAAGTCAAGTTTGTGATCATTTTAACTTCTTTATATACTGTGTAACGTAATGAAATCCTTGAAAAAATATTGTTTAATAAACTCATCATACGGTGTCTGTCAAATAAATGTGTATAATCCTAACCTTAAAAGTAACTACTAACTATAGCTGTCAGTTAAATTTGTTGTCCATAAAGATTTATTAACCGTCAACCTGTATTCAATTAAATCAACTCGGTATTTAAATGAAATGGACTTTTACTATAGAAGTAAAAGATTGATCCATTTCATTCCAAACAAACCTTTTACACACCGTGTCACATTCTCTGTGTCAAACGCTGACAAAAGCTCTCGCCTTCTCTGCACACTCCGCTTTTGTTTGCAATTTGAAAAGACTCACTGCTGCACTTTGATTAAAAGTCTGCCTACTTGCAGTGGGTGTTAATAATTGTCTTTAGTATTGATTTAAATACTAAAATACCATGCACCCTTGTTGTCTAAAAGGTGTGCTACACCTACAGTCAGGGCCCTGTATGGATTGAGGTAACAATCAAGCTTCTCGACACTAATCCTAACCTATAAAATGCACTCTTACTTCATACTGTTGTACACTATAGATGCAGTATAAATGAGCTTTCAGCACAAATAGACAAGCAATATGTGAGACTGTTTGTTTGTCTCTAAGAGTACAAAGTCATTACTGATTTGCACTGAGAGCCATCCTTAAGTAATATGGCCTTCACAATGTGCTGTCAGTCTTTCTCAGCATAATGGAGCGTACAGTACCATAATAAAAACAGATTATTCTTAAATGTTTTTTTCAGTAGTTGGCATGGCAACAAACTTATCAGGAAAGGTGGGGAGCGCTCTGCATAGCTGGAACCTTCTACTTTAAATGAGGGTAGGAAGTACTTCTCGTGCAATACATTTTCAAATTATTTTCTTAACAAAGTGTTCTTGATAACTATTCATAAATGTACACACTCCCAGCCTGCACAACATCTGCATATTTCCCTCGGGATATCTATAATTGAGCCGATACAAACAGACTGAATGGAAATGAAATTATATTAGGTTTTGCTTTTTTCCTAAGAAAGTTTTCAGAGGGTGCAGAGCTGCTCGTGGGTTTAAATGTTACGCTTTTCTGGTTGCAGGTGTGTGTGTATACTGTGTAGTGTGTAGTATCCACTGTGATAATTATTTCATTCTGCCAATTAATTCTCTTTTTTAGACATGTTATGGCACGGCTCTCTGATGGCAATGTCGATTCACATGAGATTGTCTTCAAACATTCATGGTCCCCAGAGGATGTTGAGAACGGACTATGGTTTAACCTCTGACTTTTCCTTTGAATGCCACCATGAGGTTGACTTTTTGTGTTTTGAGTGAAACGTCTCCACATCTATGGGATAGATTGACATGGAACTGGGTACAAGCATTGATGCCCCACCCATGATATATTTTTATTTTAGTGAGCCCTTAACCTTTTCATATAATGCCATCATCAGGTCAAAATGGACGACCAAATACCTGAGAAAGTAATGATATTCCCATCAGCCTCAGATGTACACACGTTTTTTTCGGTTAATTTGCACACTTTTGCATGTTAAGATGGTGAACATGGTAAATATTATACCTGCTGAACAGCAAACGTAAGCATGTTTGCAGTGTTTACATGTTGCAATGCTAGCATTGGCATTTAGCTCAAAGCACCGTTGTGCCTAAACACAGTCTTAAGGAAAAATCAAGGTTTGGAACTTTAAAACACAAAGCCATCCTTAATGAAGCCACATGTTCACAGTTCAAACATCCCCTATTCCTATTTTTCAGGTATTTTGTACACAAACCACTACAGCTATTGACAAGGGGGAGACTATCAAGACAGGAAATGGAATTTAGATGGATAAAGCAAGCCAATTTCAGAGGCACATACTGGCACAAAAACACCATAATGTGTGAGAGCTATCCTTGAGTGGCACAAAGTAAAGCATTTATGATTTCTTTGTGACTTTGTTATAAAAGTCATTCGAGTGTCAGAGCCAGCCTTGTTTTAAAAACCTTGAGCAAGGATGACTACTTCTTTGTTAAGAGTTTTCTCAATTGACAGACAACATAAGGCTAGCTCTCTGTCAATGTATTGATCTGGCCCACCCGCCTCCTCACTGCACCTTAGTGCTCACAGTGCCTCGGTGCTATGAGTTGTGTTGACGATCTACAATGAAAATGTTCTGCGTGGTTATGATGTCCTTGAAAAAGAGATATGTATTTGCATAAGAATTCTATCTAAGTTTTGCTGTGACAGAAAAGGAATAGTTCTGAGTGATGGTGACATCCAAATAGTGAAAACTAATTCAACCGAAGAGTCACACTACACAAAAGGAAAAAAATGTGAAGAGGAAGTAAGGTTGCTTTCTTTTTTCTTTTCCAATTTAGTTATATTAAACATTGCGTAACACACAGGAATGCAGCCAACTGAAGTAATTCATTTAAAAGTGAAGTCTTTGCCAAATTCTCAAGTTCTCTTCATCTCATTTTTTTTGTCACCCCCTTGATGCACAGCGACACACGCATCTATACACGACACATCCGCTTCCACTTTACTTTTATGACAATGTTGAATCTCATTATGCATTTGTTTATTGGAAATTGGTTATGATATTATGACAAATCTAATTGAAACTTCATTTTATAACTTGTATAAACAAACCACTAACTGTAATCCCCACATTGTGGGCACTGAGTATCGGAGCTGTATAAGAGGCGTGAGTGAGGAGTCAGTCATCGGCAGAATAAAACAGGCAATAAAAGGTGTTTTGAGAACGTGTAAGTCACTGCAACCATGAAGGGTCCTTGAGCATGCAGCCTTAACCCAAAAATGTATGCAATCTGTTGCAGCAGAACGTGAGATTGGCCATGGAAAGACACTAACGGGGACCGATCGCATGATCCTCCTGACAGAGACAATAATGATAATAGTACATATGCAGTTCTAATTGTCATACCTGGATGAACTCCAGATGAGATTAAATACATATATTTTGTGTACACCTAGCCACATATGTGCTACTTTATTGCAAAGTTATTGTAGTTTTTAATTTAGATTTATGTTAAATCTTTGCGTGTAATGTCTGATGTAGAGCAATCGTGGCATAGCACCTGCGGCCTCCTGGAATGTCCATTCAATTTCTGTGGTTCAATGTCAGGAGGATTGACATCAATTCATGCCCACTCATTCTTTTGGTAGTGATATATATAAAAGCATTTTAACTTAAACTTTTACCAGACAATATCGTTTTTTTTCTTAAATGATATGTTTTTTTTACTGCATATTTTCGTTTTAGTTGACAATAATCACCCTGCTTCATTGACGAGATCACCAATCTGATCTTTGGGCAATCTGTCTTGGTTTTTCTGAGCTGCATGCAGATCAGTGCAAGTCCTTCTTCAGCACAGGCAGCGCCAGGGGCAGCCATATGGGCCTCAGTGATTGCCAATTTCAAAGAAGCTGCTATTGAGGTCTGAAGTTCCCAGTTCTGTCTGTCAGTTTCAAGTTTTTGTTTTGAGCTTCTGTGTCTAAAAATGAACTGCTAATCAAGGCCTGCCAGTGTGAAATGCCGTGTTGACAGGAACACCGGCGGCGGCCGGTGAACCGTGAAGTCCCCCTAGGCTGATTAACATACTTTTCATCGCCTGTGGCGTTTTGTTGTCAGACAACCTTAAATGCTTAGTTCATTTCACCATGAGGGTATGAGGCTGCACATATTTGAGGCTATTTGAGGCTGCAAATTTGGCTAACTTTTTGAAGTTTGCACAGACATCACATGTAAAGGAAATGCTGTACTTTAAACTCTCTGCAGGAATGCTTGAGATAAATTGATAAACAGAACATAAAGGTGATTTTCTTTTGATGCCTTACTGTCCATGGGTTTATAATTATGTTAACACACCAGATAGAGGAAGTTAAAGCTACTATTAGGAACTTTCATTTTGTGTTGCATTTGACTGTCCCTGTAGACATAAGAGGTAGTGTTTCCGAGTACCAGGCAGACTCCCTTCAGAAAACCACTCTTTTTACTGCAGCAGGCGTCTAACAGTCTGTTACGTGCGGTCCTGGTTCTGGTTCTCCTGTCCCTCCCTTCTCTTCAGGAGGCCCATACGGCCTGGGCCTCCTGGAGCTTGGTGTCGCTATTTGCTCCCAGCGGTGAGCAGCGAGGTCAAGCTCTGCATCAGTGACCTGATGTTTTCTTCAAGGAGCTCAGCACAGTGGGTCAATAATTTCTAATATCTTACTTTAACTGTCTTAAGTTATTTTTACCCATATATCTATGCGTTGAACTCCGAAAAGTTATAACGGAAATGCTACTTTTTGTATACTACTTTGCGTGCCAAAAATGTATTCCTGGGCTGTAAAACAAACCGAAGGTAATCATTTTTAGAATGACATTTACAGGCTAAAGGTTTTATTTTACATCTTTGTATTTGCACAGTAGATTTGAAGTTCACATTTTTCTAAGGGTTTGTAAATGGCCATGAGTTGTTCATGTCGTCAAACTCTTTTGTGGGTTCTTTTGTGGGTCCAGTTAGATCTAATCAAAGATTGGCCCCATGGAACAGAGATGACCTAGAACTAGGACTAGTGACTTGTTATCATGTTTTTGAGCAGTTGAGTCTTCCCGAAGACTCTTTGCATTACAAATTTGTTCTTTTCAGCCTTCAACAATGTATCAGGCGTCAATCCCACGTTTTGCTCTGCTTTTGTATTGAGGGAAAGTGTTTTAAACTTGAAGATAGGAACTTGTTTGTTTTGTTTATGTTTTTATGGCTCGTCTGTCTCTTTGCCTTGCTGTCACACAAAAATAAAAAGTGTAGGGCGTATGACCCAGATCGTGAAAAAGGAAAAACAAATGATGGAGTGAGAAAAATTGGTGGCAAAGAAATTGGTGCGTTGCACAAAAGTGGTTCATGGATGGGGAGAGAAGCTATGGTGGAGATGAATGGATGAGCTGAGGATGGGGGAGAGGTGTGGTTGCGTGATGGAGATGGAAGGCAGAGAGGTGGGAACAATACGGGCGAAGAGAAGATAGAGTGTGGTGAGTCTAGAGTAAGTTGTGAAGAAAGAGTAAGAGAAGTGAATCCTGAGATGAAGTAATGAGGGCAACAAGGAGAGAAGGATGGGGAGGGAGCAGAAAGTAAGGAGGGTGTGAGTGAGGGCAGTGGGTAAAGATGGAGGCATAAAGGGAGAGGGAGGGTGGGATAGAGGATAGAGGACAGAAGTAGTGAAGAAAAGAAAGTTAATAAATAATGTTCAGTCTTCACACTGCACCACTGATGTCTTTTAAAAAGAAATAATCTTCCTCTTTACTCTATGACCAGACTTCCTTTTATCCCGTGCAGTTTTGCCTAATTTGCACTTTGAGAAACTTTGATTCCTTGGCTGCCCCACTGAGGTGCAACACAACAATGAGAATATCACTGCCTCCAGAGCTCTGGCTAGAAATGTTTGTGAAACTTAAGCTACAGAGGATTTCTGTGGAGAAACTACATGTAAGCACACATGCACCCACACATTTGTTTGTGTCTGGTGAACTTTGCATTGACTTCCATTCATTCCCTGAACCATTACCACAACCTTAACCATAACGTGGGTCGATGTCACCCAAAGCAGTTACCTCTGCAGCTCTAAAGTTGTTTTAATTTGTCCAGCTTCTCAGGCAACAGCTACAGTAACTTATAGTACAATAAAATGTGTTTCAACATTAGAGAGGTTGTGTTCTGTATATGGAGACGCGTCCTTGCTCATGATAATGCCACCCTTGCAAATATAAGACAAATATAAGACATTTAGGTAGCAGCACCACATATTCAGCCTGATCTCCCTAGTTTTTCTCATGACATATCACAATACACTTCTTATCAAAGTCTGTGGAAGTGCATGTTCTGTGGGGAGGAGGTTGGGTTTGATGGATGGACTTTTATCCAGAAGGCTGCATTTCATGTCCCGTGTGAAAACAAAGTCACGGTTGATTTATCTCAAAGTAGTTTTGTTGCCTTAACATTACCAAGTAGTTTTGTTGCATTTTTTGCATTTAGTTTTGTTTAGATTCACAACATGTATCCCTTGTTTAAAACGACAACCTTATGTCGAGAGCCAATAAGTGTCCCCCAAAGCCTAATTCAGAATGCAGTTTCATGTTAAGAACGTCATTTTTAAGAGACAGGTTTGCTATATTAATACATTTTACAGGACGGATCACAGATATTTTGAATTCTCCAGAGTTTTAAATCATAATAATATTGTCCCTTCAGGTCTAATAGAGCTGAACTCATCCTAAGGACAGCTGGTTTGCTACATACCGTTTGGCTGTATAAACGTTGTACATTGTCTTAGATCTCATCGGTTAACGTACAGAGTATTCATTTCTGTTAGACCCTGACCAATCCTGTCGTCATATCAGGGATTCAAATAGTTATTGAAGTTACCACTTGTGTGCCTCATGCGTAACAAATGTGCCCAGACACTTTTATAATTGGGAAGCCGGTCCTGTATTTAGTAAACTGAGAGGACATAATCCTATAGGGTCCTACATCAGGATTGATTTAGTTGCAAAACCCTTGATCATATTTCGTGATGTGTGAATATTATCAATAGGACTCATTAATGCAGCCCATTACTGACTATGCCTTCTGAGCAAAACTGAGCGTACATGAAAGTTGTTTTGTGATTTTGGAGAGGTCTGTATTTGCAGCTTATTCATTCTCTGTAATCTTTGTGGACCGATCAATATCGGTGCTGAAACACGGAGGAAAGCCTGATGTTCAGACATTGTTCTGTTTAGTTGATACTAACCTGACCCACCAGATGGTTTGTTAAGGAGAACCCTCTGAATGGGCGTCATTGGAAACTGTTTGGAGAAGGGCAGGCACTTTCAGAAAATACTTGGCAGGTGATTGGATGAACCATCTGTCAGTCAATCTCGTAATAAAGCGAGTCAAGAGAAGAGCGAAAACATCTTCTCCATCAACGATAGCCTTCAGTGTCATTCTTTGTTCTTCTTTCAATGAAAAAACACTCTCTGGTTCTGATGTAACTGAGGCTATTGCAGCGTCTACGCTAACCTTCTTCAGGAGCTGCCATTGTTGTTTTGAATGAACAGCCGTGCCCGTATCTGCCAGAACCCTTATTACAGTAAGTCCCTTAATCGCGTGATGATCTCGTGACATCGCGAGAACCCAGCCGCCGTGCGAGGTAAAATTGATACAGCTATCTTTCCCATTTGTGCCTTCCTTTGTATTTGGCCAAGGTGGGAGCGGGAGACAGAGCCTGAAAAGAGGGCATCTTGTGCCATAATCGAGAGTGTTGCAACACTGTTGGACTGTGTGGCGTGAGTTTTGGTGGGCGCTGCAGCGGGCGACTTTTGTGTGCTGCATTGAGTGTGTGCGTGTGTGTAAAGGAGATGTATTTGTTTGAAAAGAAAACAGAGAAAGAAAGAGAAAAGAAAGGAAAACAGAAGAGAACGCGAGGAAAAGGAAAACCAATAAATATAAGTAAGTGTGGGCAGTATTAAAGATGCCTCACTGCGGAGATTGGTGTGTAAACCGTGATGTAATTCAAAAGTCTGGCTTCTTTTCACTCTCAAATAAGTTTCTCTAAACCGCCTGGTGGTTTACAATTCGTCTGATTGTCTTGGGGTTATGTCTGCTGTCCCATTGGACATATTTCTGGCAGTGTATCCATGTCCTGAGATCTCAGCAATTTGAAATATAACTATAAGTTTCCCTGTAACCATAAAGTGGTTTACCGTGTGGGAACTGCTTTTTGTGAGTCTCCTAAATGTGACTGGATGAAGCGATTATTTTTCCTGCGATGTCATTGATAGGTACACATACACACACACACACACACACACACACACACACACACACACACACACACACACACACACACACACACACACACACAACTGAGTGTGTAAACAGCACTGTGGAGCCCTAAGGCAAACATCAGTTGTGGGAGCAAAATACAAAGTGACATTTCACTGATTACATTTTTATTCATAGATAGTAAAGTTAACTGGCATATATGCTGAGAATCTCTTTTTTTTTTTGCTGCGGCACACATAAGGAGCTGAAAACAACACAGTTGTTGTTGGCCCAATCTCTCCTAGTGCAGCTGCGCGCAGCTATCAAAGCCACAGTTAGTCGACGTCTTCAAATACGGTAGCCTCGGGTACCAGAGATGAATTAACTTGGTACACGGTACAACCAGGAACCCAGTCTGAGGAAATAAACTGTATTTAATGCACGGACACCTAAGATGTTTGCTTTGTTAAATAGTTAAATAGCTTCTGCAGCAGTAGCCTGGGGAGTACAGTTTTAGCAGGAGAAGACACATATCTAAACACAGTACACCTCTGAGTGACGCTATTTCACCTTGTTGTAGATCTGAAAATACCCTGCTCCCTCTCTCTTCCTGTCTCACCTTTCAAACGCTGAATACATTAGCCTCTTATATAGCAGGCTGTGATGCTATGATTACTATCTGTTGTTCACCGTGTATAACTGATAAAAGATCATCGCACATCAATATCAACATTATCAGTGTGCCCTAAATAGAAGTCTTTATTATGATTATTAGTTTCCTGAAAAATAAAATGTCATTATGTATCTTTTCAGAAGCAGAATCAGCTTTATTGGAATTGCATTGTTATGTGCAAAATTCAAGAATTAATTCAGAAGTAGTGTATTACGCACTTTTATTTTAAAAGTACTGCTATAGATAGATAGATAGATAGATAGATGTATACTTTATTCATCCCCAGGGGGAAATTTGTTTGTAGCAGCAGCAAACAAAGTTACAGAGTATATGAAGAAAAGCGCAATAACATTTGGTTTGCAAACACTTTAAACAAATAAGGTGCATTTTAACAGCAGTATTCCCTTTACACAGTAGCAGTTAAATTACAGTTATGATTCTGATAATAGATATTCAGCTGGTGTTCACAACTTTATCTTCATGTGTGTAATAGATTTTTGAAATATACACCTTGAAAACTGCAAACCTATCTACGTCATGTGTTTTTCTTTGCTTGTTAAATTCTCAGTAGCGATAACTAAATGATATGCTTATATACATATTCCAAACAAAAACACTTTAAAAACTCTTAAAAAAATTATTTAAATGAATAATTTATTTTTTGCTTTTTTTGGTATTTTGGTCAGACATATATGCACCGCTGATTACCATGTAATATGTGCGGTATTTGTTATAAATGTACGATGGTTCATAGAGGGTGATAAGAAGCTGTACTTGGAGGGACTTAGGACCCAGGGGAATGTAGGTGCAGGAAACAGGAAGAGACGCCACACAAACAGCTGTTCACCGCTAGCTGCCAGCGGTTCTTGTGTTAAAAGTGTCCGCTTAATAATAAAAAAGAAACTGCGTTAACTTGCGATAAAATAATGTCGGCATTAATTAAATAATGCGTTAACGCGATAATAACGCGTTAACTTGCCCAGCACTAATATATATATATATATATATATATACAAAAGTATATATGAACATGAAAACAACAACAATGACCATGAAATGGAGGTAGTAGTGCAGTGTGACTGAGCTCCAGACTTTGTACTCGATGACATCATAAGTTTTAGACTTACTTCTCTGGTGTCTGGCTTTGAAGAGAGAAAGAGAGTAGCTCATGTTCACACATATTAATCAAACTTTCCTCGGCCATAGAAATAATACATTTGGATCTCGGAATTTAGGTGGTGTTCCCCTTTAATTAAAGCATCTCCTCCAAAGATGTCTGTAGTGCAAATGACAGGCTTCTGTCAACTGACGAGATGGTGTTAAGCTCACAACAACTCAAAAGCAGAACCAAGAATAGCTTCAAAGGTCTTCTTAGGCCTTTTTGAATTCAATGATGATGAAATATTTAATCAATCCAATACATTGTCCCATTTTATTGGGGCAAATTTACAATATTTCATATTATTAATCTCATTTTTAGTTGATGCTTGTTTTTCATTTTCAGGTTTTGCTCATTTGACTTTGGAAAGAAGCTCAATTTGAAATAGACAAGCAGAGCAATTACTTTGAATAAAAATCACAATGTGAAAAAAGAGAAATAGAAGACTGAGGCCTCACACAGGGAGCTACCATTAAAATAAGTCTCATTTTACCCCAATTTTTTTTAATGAGTAGGACATAAAGCTGACCGGAGTGGAATTGTTTTGACACAAGTATCCGTGTTTGACTAGACACCATTATTGCCTATATCCTCTTCTCTGACAGGGTCGGCCCAATTTGTCACATTACGTATCAAATCATTGTTAAGAGCGCTCCGTGAGCTGGATCGAATAAGAGGAAATATTGTCATGTACGTAACCTGAGCGGGAACCTGTGGCACGCATACGTGCATACGGATGGGCACACATAGAGATGAAGAGCAGGAAAGGTCAAAAAGATCTACCAATTACCGCCACTCATTACTCATAGAGGAGAGAGGGAGCGGGGATGACGACACGACACAGTGGACTGAGAGCTGAGAGAGGACAGCTGGTGGTGAAATGATAATAATAGTTGGATAAATAATCTGTCCTTCTCACTACTCGGCCCCCTCTCTCATCCACCCCCCCCCCCCCCCCCCCCCCTTTGTTTTCTCACCCGCTTTCGCCATCATGGTGCTCTTCTCTCTGCCGTCCTTCTCTTCTCCGCCCAGAGGAGGTGCCGGGCGATGGCATTGTCCCCGCACCACCTTTTCTCTTCTCTCATTTATTTCAATTTGTCATGCTTTGCTCTCCTCCTTCGGTGCGGGGTGGGGTGGGGTGGGGTGGGGTGGGGGTTGAAGAGGAGTGCGTCGGGAGAAGTGAGGAGAGATGGGCAAAGAAATTGGTATCTCCACTTTTGCTATAATGAAACATTTAGATGCGGACCCAGCTATGCCTCTGCATTAATGGCTTGCGATGAAGGAGAGAGGGGAGGGAGGGAGGCATGGGGGGGGGGGGGGACCAGGCAGTCGGACCACTTCACCCTAATAACCCTCGAATCCAGGTCAGACAGGAATACCTTCAGATAATCAGTGCTGCCTCCTTCCCTCAATGAGCCTCTATCATGGCTTGAAAAGGGTTTTGTGGTGTGCAAGAAGAGACGTATTTGTGTGTGTGGGTAGATGTGTGTGTGTGTGTGTGTGTGTGTGTGTGTGTGTGTGTGTGTGTGTGTGTACGACACTGTCAGAGCATGAGCAATGTCTGAGCTGAAAAGGCTTGCGTGTCCCTCATTCCTCCTCCAGGGAATCTCAGGTGTCATATATTTCCTTGACAGGAATGAATATTGACATTTTTCATCTCGAGCGAGATTAGACTGTTAGAAGACTTCCTTTAAATTGTTCCCCAGTTTAAATCATAGCAGAGATCCTCCAGTGATAAAGTGGCTGAGATATTACCTGAAAATATGTGATGATGATTGACTGGCTGGATGGCCACAAATTCATGTAAGAGTGAAAGAAAACGGAGACTTCATCGTCTGCTCTACAAGACTGCCTTTGAGAATAACAGAGCCTAGAACTAGATTTTTTTTCGAATCATTTTTTAACTGCGAATTCATGAGCAACTTGTCGAAATGTCGACTCCGGCCTGAAACCCTCCCAGAGCCGTATGCAACTCCAAACTTGTATTTGCGCCACTTTTTTATTCACAGCTCAGATGATTTCATTTTTTTATAGAAATCATGAATACATTATTGGCATCGATATCAGAACAAAATCCAAGCTGTCCGGGGGCTTTGTTGTCTTTTGAGACGTCTTCAGCAAACTTTCAAGTCTGTTAGTGAATTTCCAACAAGCCCGCTTGACTGTCACACGAGTGTGTTTGCGATGAATCTGCCCTCAACACTTGTCACTTCAGATCTATCGGGTAATGTGCGCCGGTGCAGCTTCAAGGCTTCGTGCTATTATTTATCTCTGGCCGGTAAGTGAGTATGACACACAGAGATAAAGGCACACCCATATGCAGGCGTGTAAACACACAGCAGGCTTGATCATACAAAAGTTCACACTTCAGTTATGTGGAAGATAAGTGAAGTACAAAACACATTGCAATACGAATTTCCTTTTTTTGCACACATTCACTGTATCATAATTATATGGAGAACTAATAGCATTAGCTTATTCTCCTCCCAACCCAGTGCAATTATGTTCGCATTGTACATTTCTGAAAACCAGAGATATGTTGAATCTTGTTGATCTCAACATTCCAAATCAACGTGATGTTGTTATAACCCTTTTTCGGCGCGTTTGCCATTTCACAACTGCACAGTTAATTATGTTTAGGTGAAGGTAACTACCTGGTAAGTTTTAGTAAAAGATCCTGTTTTGGATTAAGATAAGTAGCTTATCTTACTTTTGGTTTCACACAGAACACAAACGGTCTCCAAGTCCCGTGTTTGACCCATCCATCCACCCCGACCTTCTCCCTACACATACTTTGATCAAATGTATTTGTGAAATGTCAAATACAAATGTAATGTGGGAGACAATACAATCTCTCCAAACGGAATTGTGCTCCGCGCCCCTCTGCTACGCCGTCAAACTGTCAGAGCTACCATGGAGCCCACACTGTCACTAAGTGCACTCACTGTATAATAACTAAGCATCGAGATTTCAAAAAGAAGCAGACAGAAGGGTCTGCAATATGCGTTTGATGGCGATATGCAGGATGTCAAACTGATTCAGCAGTGAAAACAGGAGATAAAGAGAGAAGCTAAAGCTACAGATCACAGTGTAAAAGTGAACCCCCACATCTAATGACGATCGAGACAGAAGACAATGAGACAATGAACAACACTGTTCCTCTAAAGCCGGGTACGTCTTTATTTATTCTTACAATCCGTAAAAATCCAAAGCAGCATGAAACGTATATCCCCTTCCAACCTTTACACTTAACGACTGCACAATGTTTAACCAGAACGAGCTCCAAATCCACAAAACCAGCCTAAAAAATGCAGCCGTATAGTTGTCGGACCCTGGTCAGAACTGGCCGATGCTACGCTTTCATTGGTTAGTTTTCATTTGAAGGTCTTAGCGAAGGGTCAATAGACAATGCAGTTTTGTTGTAGGGGAACGTCATTTTTAGAGACCAGGCTGCTCCTCCATTAAACCAATTGGTGAAAAACTGTAAGCTAAAGCTAGCTTTTCAACACTTAAAAGCTTAGCTGTACACTTACCAAGAATTGTGTCCAGTGTGTGTTTGTACAGCTTCCTGCAGTTCATCCCTCACAACTTGAGACAGTCAATGACAAATGTAATTAAATGTACAGTCAGTACGAGTGTCCATGCAAAAGTGAGGCCCACAGGAAACTGTTTTCTGAACAGTTCACATGTTGCGTCTAAAGATCCGTGGATCATTTTATCCAAGGGTCTTGGGGGGGGGGGTTGCCCTACTCTTGCGCCTGTCATTACCAAGCAACCGAAACCTGATGATGATGATATAGTTGCACTAACTTAGCAGTAGGGCTTTCTCATCTGTCTCTTGATTTTACTGTGGCAAAAATAATTGCCATTAAAGATGCATTATCTATTTAATTATGACACGGTAAACGCATATGTAGAAGGGAAGTACATCTAACAATGTGTATCGTATTTCACTTTATTTCTTCAGTTGATTTGTTTTAACTTTAGCATTTGAAATCTTCCATACCCTCCACATAGAAATATTCAGACAGTAAGTAGAATGATATTTGTACAGCAATAATGTTAACATTTAATCTGTTTTGACTCATCAAGATAAAATGCAGAGTGATATACCCAGAAGCACATTTTCTCTCTGGCGAAAAAATAAAAAAAACGACACATTACACTTGATTTATCACAACCATGACTCATCAGAAATGAAACGACACCACGGAGCGTTTGTTTGAGATAAGAGCGGACTCTGAGCGGCTTTGAGTGAAAACTACCATTACGACCGACAGCTCCGCCTAAAGATGCGCCTACATTGCGTTGGAGAATTGGCTTTTTTTTTTTTTTTTTAATGAATGCCTTTTTAACTTGTCCTGCTTCTTCTTTTGTCATCTTCAGACACACACTATCTGTAAGCTAATGGCTGCCAGAGCCCAACGGCCTGCATAACTCTTCACTGTCTGACACTGTACTGTCATATCCGGCCGAGGCTTCATTAATTTCCCATCCCAGAATCAATGACTTGCCTTTGTAACGGATTTGCAGTCTCCGTCACTCCCCGCACCCCACCCCCCCACCCGAATCTTCCACTCTCTTTTCCTCTGTCCAGTCTAACCTCAAGGGAAGAGATATAAAGATGAATCAGAACAGGGTCATTTTATCACAAGCAAAAATGTCCTACGGGTTACAGAACGTGTGTGTTCCTGCTGTGGTCGTTTGTATGCATGTATTAACAAAATATTAGTATGGATGCGTGCTAGAGTGCATGTATTTGGGTCCGTGCTTATGTTCATAAAGTCTGTGGGCATAAATGCTTGTGTGTCGACATGTATATATGTGTGTGTGTGTGTGTGTGTGTGAGTGTGTGTGTGTGTGTGATTGCGTGTTTGTGTACCCATGTGTTTGCCTGAATCAAGAGTGACATCTCCGCAAACAGCGTTGCGGCCTTCAACCCCACACTGACACGTTGCATTATAGTCACTGGTTGGAGATCAGATAAGGACAGCGCTTTAAGAAAATGTTTACTGACCTTTGGACTAAAATGTCATTTAGTTTTGGGTCAGATGTTGCTTTGTGGGCTCAAATGTATTTTTATACCGAGACATTGTTGATGATGACTAATATTTAGACTTATAATGTGAGTGTCGATCCAGGGGGGCATTCAGTAATACCTTTTATTAAAACTTTGACATTGATCTCAAATGTTCTATATTGATCCTTCAGCAACTGGCTGAAAGCAACAGACCAAAGGCACTTTGAATAATAACAACACTAGCCGATGCATTCCTATCCATATACAGTAATGCATTATGAGAAAGCTATCATTCATTCAGAGCAGAGGTTCAATAATATATATTCTACCAGCAGTAATGAAGCTTATTTATAAAGCACTTAGCATCGCCAAGTTTACGTAGATCTTCACGAGAAAAATAACTTACCATATGAAGCAAATGAGACAAAGCCCAGGAGGAGAGATAACATGAATTATTGCAGATTCTTGTCATGTTGTTCTAGTCCAATTACGACAGAGCTCTAAAGCTCTTTATTATGATATTCATGTATGTAATCGTATCTCTATTTTGTTGCACATTACAGAGGATCTTTAGTCAGGAGTCTCCCAGGGTCGACCCTGCATAAAGGTGTCTTGATCGACCTTTAATTCTTCACTTGATTTCCTGAACCAAAGGATGTGAGCAGGCAGGTCGTTATCTCAGAGTTTAATAAATCCAGCCTGTTTGTTAACCATCAAACCCCTATTAGCTCCTGTCGTCACCTCGGTATCTGATTTATATGCTACCACTGTCTTGTCACTGTGTATCTGTAACTAACGATGTGAAGTGATAATGAAATTATTTTTTTTTTTCCGTCCCCCTCTCCCCCCCTCTCCTACTCCTCCCCCTCTCTTTCTCTCTCACTTTTCTGGGGTCATTTTAGAACAGAGCAGCAGGACCTTATACTTATCTCTCGTTCGACCCCTTCTATTTGTCAGGAGACTCAATCAATGTGTAATTACCGTGGATGGCTATCATATAAAACAATGGCGAGAGCCCTCTCAAGGTTATCCACCTAATTGTGTTATTTATAAATATGAAATGGTTGTAAATGCGGCTGCCACAATGGATGGGGCTCGCGTCTGATGAACATGATATATTTCCAATTTGCAGTGTGAGATCCATGTGGACAGGTCGATGCGGCTAAGAGCTTTTCTGACTGTGGCCTATAGTGCTGATAATAAAGGCTCATGCTTGAATTTGGATCTCAAGGCAAAAACGGATAAGAGCCTTGAATACATTCAACCAGGTTCAGCGGTTCGGTTTCATTGAAAACTCACATGTAAAAGACTTTAATGAATGAAGCCAATTAAAACAATTATTATTTAAGAACACAATATATTTCTAAATAATGGCTTTTATTTATCTAAACTGCAGAAAGACAGGCCTTTATTTCTACTTATCATTTTTGCTCTTTCCTAATTTACATTTAATACATCAATATTTTGGTAGAGCGCCTCTCTGTTCTCAGATTTATGTCCGTTTTAATTTGCTCTT
The DNA here is from genome assembly GCF_910591455.1 of Pholis gunnellus. NCBI lineage: Eukaryota > Metazoa > Chordata > Actinopteri > Perciformes > Pholidae > Pholis > Pholis gunnellus. The sequence goes on along the minus strand of NC_136536.1, from coordinate 20,811,183 downwards.
CTAAATCTTAATTGGTGTTTACAGCTGTTAATGCAAACTCAATACTTCCTCCACGTTTACCTGTTGTGATTCGATTAGTACAACTAGAAAGGTGCACTCAGTAGAGTACAGATCTCTTCCAGATGTGTCTACAACGACCACTTCTGTTTAGTGTGATTGAGTGAATACAACCCACAATTGGTTAACCCCTGTCGAGACACCAATGGGCTGTAATGCGTCGTAAATCACACTTTATTCAAACTAAAAAACAAGTGGTGATGTCTGCAGGCAATCGGCTCAAAGACGTTGTATATTACAGTCTTGTCATACAATCTTGCCAAAAACAAAATTGAACTCATCAAACTGTCTGTCTGCTTAGCAGTGGCTCAGTGAACCATCAATGTCTGGACATTTCTAGAGCCACGTCGCTAGCATTGTTCTTATTCCCTTAGTTGTGTAATATTCACCATTCTGGTTTTCTTTTAGTGTTTAGATGCTGCCAATGAAAGTCGGCAGATTTATAGTCTTCAGGTGCGTCCAGATGGTGCAGATGCAATGCGACTGCATACGAAGTCATCGGCGGCGCAAACAGAGGTGAAGACGTGAGTTTGTGAAAAAAATGTGCACTTATCTTAGATTCCCAATGATTTTGACTGGCCTTTATCATTGTTTGTGCTGGCCATTGCCGTTTTCCAGATATTATTTGAATACCTGCGCATTAATTATTTCAGATTTTATGGGATATAAGCGATGAACCTTAAAAAAAATGTTCATTCTGCCACGTCTTTTTTTTAACACATGTGGCTCATGTCCTTCCTTAACCCACAGGATGGAAAAGGAGCTAACTGACAACCCAATAAATAAAAAAGAGTCCCCTGTACCCATCACGCCTTTTAATCCATGTGTCTTTCCTCCTTTGACTACCAGCGTTGCTCACCCTCTGAAACAGTCTCTTATTCCCAGGTATCGCTCAGCTGTCTCCTCCACAGTCTCAGTCAGTCACAGTGACTCAGCCTCTCTCATCCACCTCTGCTCCTCGTCGTCGCTCCCAGCCCACCGCCCGCCCCGCTGCCTCGCCACCTCCAGCCCCCCCTCCCCTCACCACCAGCACCCTATACCCCTAAGGGAACCTTGTCAATCCCAAGCCTATAAGAGGGGGCTTGACATGGGCCTCGGAAGACAGCCAGCTCCCCTTTGCTCCCTTGCTCACTGGAGGATGAAATTAGCCTGCGGTGGACCGTCCATGGCGGTGGGTCACTCCAGACAACCAGGCAGCGGTGCTTGACCAGCACTTCACCCTCTCTTCACCACCACGAGCACCCACACACTGCCCCCACTTCCTTCCACACCCCCGGTCTCCTTGCGCCTTCCAACTCACCTCACGTCCATCCTGCCTTTTTGCCCCTCGAGTTAAAGCCATTTAACCCCCAGCACGGGGCAGAAAAGCAGGGGCGCAGAGGTTGGAGATTGGCCGTTTCACGTTGAGTTGCAGAAGCTTGCTGTTTAAATCAAAGCCTGTTTGGTATTCCAGAGAGTGTGAGTCTGCTACCGTCACAAAGTAGGACTGGGGCCACTGTATTTAAACTCTGAACACTGGATGCCAGAGAACACTGTCATCGCCTCTCTGGAATGTTAACATCCAGGATTTATTTCAGTCCATGATAATGCTACTGTCTATCTGCCTCATCTGAATTTATGCGAAAAAACCTCTGAAGTCTGTATCTATTTCTTGGAGAATGCAGTTACGTGACAGCACTTGAATGAAACTGGAGACCGTCGAGTAACAAATGCAACACCGAGGTCCTCTCCTCTGCATATCATTATTGCAGCAGTTGAAAGCCCCAAAATAGTCGCACACTCCAATCTCATTCAATCCCCCGAAACACAGGCCCCGTTCTCTCACGAGCATCCGTGCCAGAAGTTCCCGAAGTTAACGGCACAATTACCGTGAGTGTCTATTAAAGGGGGCATAAAAGATGGCTAAGTGGGATTCAACACTACATCAGACACATAAAAGAACCAAGATGCGGAGGAAGAGGTGTAAACTCCCATCTTAGAGCAAAGGAGGACAATTACGCAGAGGTTTTAAAGGATGAAATAAGAGCTTGTCTATAGGGTCTATTTGCTCCGGAATGAGCTGAGGAACAGTGGAGAGTTTGTTGTATGATAGGAAAGTGGAAGGTAAATTACTGTCATTCGCTCTTCCTAGGAGTGTTGGCTCCTCTGTGCGACTTATTCCTGGCAGATATTGAAGATTGCCTGAAGGAAAGATTCTCTGTAATTGATTTGGGGATGCCAAATGGTGCACATGGGGGGGGGCCTTTATATTCCAACCGTATCATGAATTATTCCGCCATAATAAGATATGGATGTCGTAATCTGTGAATAAATTGTTTCTCAATACAGCTTGTTTCTCTGCCAAAGTTAAATGTTTTTCTACCTAAAGTAACGTCTTGAGAGGTCACTAGAGCAGGGTGGGGAGGGGTGGTGCAAGGGAAACTAACAAAAACAGACAAAATCAAAAGGTTCTCATAAAAAGATCACGTTTTATTCTGATTCGGCTCGGCCACTCAGGGAAGTCTCTTTATCAAAAAAACAAACAAACAAAAAGTGTGGAGATAATAGTTCGTTAAGCCGAACTATGTTAGACAAAACTCAACAAGCGTCCTTGGATTTTCTCCGACAACCAGGTCTCCTTCAGTTCAAATCCTCCTCCCTCCGGATCGGAACTTTACGACATGTAGGTCTCGGCGCTCCTTCACGCCGTGTGCTCCCTCTCCTCTCCTCTCCTCTCCTCTCCTCTCCTCTCCTCTCCTCTCCTCTCCTCTCCTCTCCTCTCCTCTCCTCCTGCAGCTCTCTTAAGTCCGGCCTCAATCAGGTGGCCTCACCACCCACACCTGGGTGAGTGGTGAGGCCTTCTGGGAGCCGTAGTTGTTGCCTCGGCGGCCATCTTGTAGTTTGGCTGCTGATCCTTAAAGGGGAAGTAGCACCCATCTACCACCTGGCCCCGTGTGATGCCACACTAAATACAGAACTTATACTGAAATATACAACATTACCCTGAAAAACATTCTCTGTTTGTTATAAAAAATAACTCAAACTAAATTATTATTAATGTAATAAATTGTGATGGTTGAAGTGAAAGAAGGCAGCTCAAAGTTGGATGGAAAGGGGAGGCCGGAAAATGTGAGCTGTTGTTGTCACTTTCAATAGACTTCACAATAAAGACGCCACCTTTCAAATAATGTTCCCTTGAAATGTCAGGGCCATCCTCAGGAGCCTTGAAGGACGGCGTCTCTTTAAAAGCAATATTGGCAGTAAACATACAAGGCAGAGGCCGTCTATCTGCTTTTGCCATCAGCGCGTGGTGGAGGATGATAATCACTGTGGAGGAACTGCACCTGCAGGAGTTGAACTTTAACTTGTTCACATTTATTGGGTCTCCAGCAGCTTGGAGGTACGGTGGTCAAAAGCAGTTATTTTTACCTGCAAAAATGTTTCCCCTTCATCTGACATGAATACGTATACATAAATATGCTTCGCTCTTAATCTCTCCGGTTTCCTCCGAATGCCTCGTCGAAGAGATCTCACTTATCTTTGGAAACCTTTAAAAAGGCCTCTCGAGTCTTGTGGCTTCTCAGCTTGTTTTTCCTCTCTCCGCTGTTATTGTATTCTTTCTGTGTCACCAACCACCAAAATGATTCATCCAATTTATTACTGGGAACTGTACTGCTGCAGTTGTTAACTAGATGTGGCATCACAGGAGAGCACCAATCTCCGAGTGCTTCTCTGCTGCCTGACATCCATCCTGAATATGATTTGGCTGCTGTGTTATTTCTGTAAAAAATTGGAAGGAAGATAACATTTCAGGGCAAGAAGGGCTAATTGTTTATACAAATTCTGTACAACTAAACCAATCAAAAATAAATCTGGAGATGCTGAATACTAGCAAGGTTTCCTGTTTTGCAGTGTCAGTTAAGCTGCTTGCCTTGGCACTCAATCTTGTTTGTGCGTTGAAGGGCCACCGAGGCTAGCGTGTTGCCATAGACACCATCTGAGTAACACATTTGTTCCTCTTCTTTATGTGGTTAAAATGTGTTAGTTCAATTATCCATCCATACTTTAATGGAACATTTCCGACTAGTGTTCAAAAACATTGCCCTCATAGCACTTTGACAAGTCTGTAAGGTATATTCCACAACCTTACGGAGGCAAGTCGCTGCTGTGAGAAAAAGATTTGTCAGAAACGTCTGTCTCAGGAGTGGCTCACATGACTGATATCTTACGCTGAATGAAACAGCTCTGAGTTCGTTCCGGCGCACTCGTACCTCACTGATCACACGGCGAGCTGTGAATCGACAAGAGGGGTAATTCGGAGGGGAATGTGTTTGCGCTCCCGCTGATTTCTCTCTGTAGTCTTTTTGTCAACAAAAATAAAGAGGGCTATAAAGGGAAAAGAGTGTTAAACTTGAAAAGAAGTGGCTGAACAGATGAAGCTTCATCAAGCACACCGTGTTGAAGCTGCACATATCAATGTTTGTATCATAACAATCGATAAAATGACTTGTGTAATGTGAAACATGGAAAACTAGCATCCGTCTATGCAGTGTTTCTAAGCACACACCAAGCGGTTGACAAAGTCAGCCACTAGCTGGTGAACATAGTGGAGCATTTAGCAGCTAAAGAGTCGGATAATCCCCTCAAGAGTTGGTGGGAACAGAAAACAGAGTGAGAAGAGAGTTAGATTGGACCTAATATTCACCAGGTGGTCAGGAACACGACTCCAAATGATTGGTGTTGTTGTCAATGTGTTTGGTGGATGTGTAAATGGGCAAATCTGTTAGCTATATCTACTTACTAATAAGGTCAACCCTGGGCCTGCACCTGTTATTACTTTATGCTATCATAATATATATATATATTTTATAAAGACATCCACAACCATCATTTGTGTTTTATCATTTTTACTCTCAGTGTGAGCAAAGTTAACATACACCTGTCGCATGTCAAACACTGGTCCTATAGTAAGGAAGAAATGAATACATTACTGTCTTAAAGGAGCGCCCCACCAATGTGGGAACAGTTGTGTAATGTTTTCTGTTGCTCTGAAGGATCTCCTAAAAGTGACCCTGATGATGTCATCAGTTTATCTTGGTTAAGGCTTGAGACCGAAACTCTTTCAACAGAAAGCCTGCGTTACGAATTGGGGCCGCAGAGTTTGTAAAGAAGTATACCAGGCAGGAAGAGTCTAATGAAAACATTGCCGTTGAGTTGCATCCAGTGCTTTTGTAGCTCGGCTAAGGGCCCTATTTAAAGGATCGATTCCGCAAGTGCATTTAGGGGTGTCCAACTCATCGTTTGCTCGTTAAATGGCACATAACCTGGGCGCATAGGGGGCAAGCGGGCTGTATTTAGTCTCTTGGTTAATCAGGTGTGTTTGGTGCATAACATGAATTAAAGTGTCCTCTCCTCTTCCCTTTAAAACACAGGGGCGCCAGTAAATGGTGGATTTCCTCCGAAGCAAGCGTTTCTCTGCAGTGACAATTTTGTTTTTGCAAGGCTAAAAAAAATATGGATGGAAGCAGAATATTTTTTATGATAAAAGCATGCTGGGAATTTTGGAAATCCTTCCATCTATCATTTTCTCAAGAGGTTTAGACTTTTGGACTCATCCAACACTTATTATTACTATCCTATGCAGCCACCGCTGGAATCTTATTCTAAAAATAGTAGAATACTCATAATATTAGCGTAGCCTTATCTTTATATGCAACGTTCTGTCCACAATCGCAAAGACGGAGGAATGAGGAGAGGAGATGCTCGTCCACATGAGGTGTATAAACGGCACTCGCAGACCCATCGTGACACATTTTGTCAGGAAAAACGTGGGTCGTCTGAGTGTGTGACAGAGGAAATGTGCTGCTTGCGACATGAGTACGTATACGAGGCTGTCGCGCTGCGTCTTTGTCGCTAGCGGAGATCTCTCTGGTTACGGGAGTCTGGTTACAGTGGCCGGAGGAGTGATGAGAGTGTGCTGCAGTTTGAGAAACACAGGATGCCTGATCCTTAGACTACTTCATTATATTCCACTGTAGTTTGAATTGACAACTGCCACCTGAATTTGCTTTTTCCTTAACGTGATTAAAGACATTTTCAGCTCAATTAAACGCTGCTGTGTCTGAATGTTGTTGAATCTTACTATCTGAATTATGCGGCCTTTAAATTGCAGGAAGATGCTTCCCCATTGACTTCAGACTAGGCTTTTGTTGGTCAATGGCACAATTGCTTTCTGCTGCCTCAAGAGTTGATACGGATACAATGCCTGACCACACGTCATTGTAAGATACCAACGCGCACAGACGGGTGCAAGTACATTTGCTACTTGCACAACGTTGGTGCTGGGAGTGACAGTGCTGACAGTGCGTCGCATTGCACCGGCTGTACGAAAGGACTCTAAAAGTCATATCTGGGCCTCAAGCTGCAGGATAATCAGTCACCACTTAGATTTTTTTTTTTTTTTCATGTTTTATTGTTCTCATGATAAAAACGTATCATTCAGGCGACAAATGGAAAATGTCCTTTTCAGGTAACATCCGAAAGGTTAAAATCTGTTGCTTACCAACCCTACAACCTCAGGAAGGATTTACTTACCACTACTAATTACAGCTTTAATTGCCTGGCTAATCAACATCCTGCAATCTGGAATTTGCTATTATTATCTTCCATTTAACTGGCAAGTGTCTAGCATTTAGACTGATGGCAAACGCTCAGGGTAATGATAGCTTTTCAGGAGTAACATTGAATGCCAAAGATGTTCATTCCAGTTCTATTTCATCCAATACTCTGAAATTGTTAGTGTGCGGCACATGTCGGTTGTGAAAGTGGCGTAATGTCGACCAAGTGGTGACAAGGACTGCAGCTCAGGCGTTGGGGGGGGGGGGGGGGCGTAACTAATCAGGGAATGTAGGTGTGGGGTAGAAAAATAAAAATAACGAGAATATAAAAGTAGAAAAGGAAAGAGGAAAATGTCTCACTATTATGTATTTCATGCTAGAGTGAGCATTTGACTTATCCAATTTCTATCCTGAGACACTTGCTGTGTCTTTGTGTAGCTGAGAGGGGTTATAGGGGAGGTTATGGCTTAACAGAACAGCGTGCTTGCGTGTGTGTGTGTGTGTGTGTGTGTGTGTGTGTGTGTGTGTGTGTGTGTGTCTGCGTGTGTGTCTGTGTGTGTGTGTGTGTGTGTGTGTCTGCGTGTGTGTCTGTGTGTGTGATGGTGTGTGTGTGTGTGTGTTTGTCTATGCTCAAAGCAGCGGACTGAGATAATTTTTTGTATTGAATGTGATGTTTAAACAAGCTTTCACTATTTGAACATGGCCATCTGACAGACGGGTTGTTTATTTTCTATTGGAACTCTTTGTATGGATTGTGTTTGAGTGTATGGAGAGCAATTTCACATTTGTTAGCCTCTGGGGAGAACACACTCAATGTCCTCTGGCTCACACACATACACACACACACTTCCCTTCAAGCCTCTCCTGAGGCACTTTAACAACTCCGTCACTATTACAAGCTCTTAAAAACCAGACTGACACGTGTACGACTGCTGTCAATCACAGTCAAGTCAAACCATAGAATGACAAACTCCTTATTTTATCTTGTGCCTCATTGTTTTTTAACAATGTGTGTTTTTTTGTTGTTTTTTTTCCAGTCATTCTCCGTCTAATTGCTCTCGCTTTGTTTTCTGTGTGTAAAATGCATGCAGCTCCTTATCATCAAAGATTAACGCGAACAGCATAAGCTCCCCAATCACTAAAAAGATGTTTGCCGTCTCTTCTTAATTGCGCACTGTTGCAATTATACAAGTTATTTCTAGGTATTTTTTTTTCTCCCTGCGTTTCATCTATGCCTACTTTGCCTCTCCCTGAAGCTGACCTGGTGGCTCACCAATCTCATTGTCATAATTACCATCATCACAATCACTATTATCTTAATTGGCCTTATCTCCTCGTTAGCTGCTCGTTAGCTAATTGACTCTGAGAATTTCCCGCCAAACGCTTTGCGCAGCGAGACAAAAGGCAACAGACGGAGATCAAGAGGAGACATCTGCCGGTTGAGAGAGGAGAAAAACTACGACAAGCTCTGGCTCATCTGTCACAGTAATGACTGTCTCAACACTGTACACAATTATGTGGAGAAGAAACTTACTGCAGCAGTTGCCGCCACACTAGTTATACATATTAACACACACACACACACACACACACACACACCCACACACACACTTTCTTACAAGTACTTGCATAGAATACGCAGTCAGGCCTAGACAGATGCTTAATGACATGTTCCGACACACTACAGCTACAAAAGGAACGCAATTATACACCGAGTAAGACACACACACACATACTCCCAAGCATGCAGGCTATAGGGCCTCTGTGTGTCGAAAAAAGCCAATTATAGACATCGAAAAGGAATGGGAAGAATTGTTGTAATTAAAGTGTGTCGAAATTAGGAGGAACAGCAGAAAATATCTGAATTATCATCAATTAAAGCACGCGAAAGGTCAGGGATTTCCCTTTTTAATGACATGGAGATGGCTTTGGAAAAGCTAAGAATGAAAAAGGAACATTTTTCTTTTGCTGCACACTAAAAGGAATGCCACATTTCGGAAAAGTTTACATGAGAATTCAAGTAATTGCCCAAAACAGTAACATCTGAAATATTTCTTTTAAATGTCTTGAATAAACTGTATGTTCTTTCTTTTTGTGATCTCCCTCATTGCTCTCACTGTCTCTCTACCCTGTCCTTGTCGTTTCTCTTGTTGTCACTTCTCGATTCCTCCTCCAGCTTCCTTTCATGTCCCACCCTGTGCTGCTCTTCTTTCTTTTTTTCCCCCCCACCGTCCCACCCTCTTTTTCCACCCCATGGCCATTATTTCCGCTCACTTTCCTTGCTTCCTCTTTCTTTCCACTTTGCGTTCTCTGTCTCTCTCTCTGTCTCTCTCTGTCACTAGTTGTTGCTGTAGGGTTGTGGAGTCTGGTAGTGTCACTGGTAATAGGGTCCCATGGGTGCTCTGTACACCATTGCTGGGGCCTGAGAACCGCCTGCATAATAGGAAAAGAGAGGGCTCGTGTTCTCATGTCCTACTTTTAAAAAAAGGGTCCACGGCTGGATTTGCACGTGGGTGTGTGTGTGTGTGTGTGTGTGTGTGTGTGTATGTGTGTGTGCGTATGTATACATTCTGCATTGCACTTTAAAGTGACATGAAGCCACCAAGAGAAGCTGACCTAAGCAGAGGGGCCTGGGTATTCACAAGTGAGGGAAAGAAGGACTGTGAGATTGACCGTCTATAGGTGCATCAGTTGCAGTAATGCAGGCATATTAATTAAACCACCGTAATGAACCGAGAGCTGAGCAACAAAAGCTTTATCTGCACCCCATTCCTCACCAGTGGTCACATGCTTTTGGCATGCTACTCAGCATGTGGTCAGCACGGTGTAGGTCTATTTGTGTTGAAATTCAAAACACAAAAATATATCTTTTTAAACTTGCTTCGGCTGCAAATTAGAGGTGTTTATGGGGTGGACTCTTTAGCCACTTTGTGTAAAGCTGTTCAGTACGGACTCCGGAGTCATTTGGTGGTATGTCGTGTTTGGATACAGGCTGGCAGGTGCATGTGGAGTCTGGTAGCAGGGGGTTCAGAACGTGCTGAATCCTTTTCCTTCATTACAAAAACCTTCATTGCAAAGTTTTAGAAAATTCTTTAATTAACCTATATTACTTGCGTCCTTATTTGCTGGATAGCAGTCTTCTTCTTCTCGACCTTTGCCGTCACCAAGTACTAGAGATGTTTACAACGTCGCCCACGAGCGTATAAACATACAAAAAACAACTGCTCCCCTCATTTTGTAAGCGACTGAGTACCTCATTATGAAGTGTAAATGTATACTGATGACTTCATGTTTAAAATGTAGATACCGCTGAATTTATAGCATTCAAATATTTTGCTTTCAACCCATTTTAATTAATGTGGTATGGAGTTTTGATCTTTGAAAATGTGGTCATTCCATGTTTTATAATCTCAAAAGACCTTTTCGTGTTCAGGTTCAGTCACTTATCTCAACTTTCGTTGTTCATGTCTTTTTGAATATAACCTGATAAGACGGATCGATCCTTCGTACCCCAACAACTCTTGTAAATCTAAAATGTTGGTGTATTTCACCAAACCTGTTAGATGTAAAGACTGGACTCAAAAATGACCAGTTACATTTTAACATATTATTATAGTTTATATATAATATATAATATTGGATGCTTTTTCTTCATTATTAAACCTTACGTTTTATTTTTCATAATCAAGTACCTTCTGGAAATCTCAAAGAGGGAATGATTTTCAGAGTGAAGCATATAAATATATTAAATGAAGTGGTATTAAAGTTTCCACGTGTTAATACAGCATCTAGGATTGATACAATTTCACAATAGGTATTCATTTGCTTATGAAATTCAAATTACCTCGGCCTTTTGTGCTCCCATCACAAAAACACAACCCTCTACAGACCATTCTCAAGGAACAGGAGGAAAAAATTAACGAAGTACTTTGAGACCCAAGAGACGGATACTCCGGATGAGTGGTTTGAATTTTTACCTTCTTCACATACTGTATGTCTTTGGCTCTCACCGTTCGCCCCAGTAATGATATAGTATACACATCAGTATTTCTCAGGCAGCGCAGGAGTAACTCATAGTGTTTGCACAGTGCAGTTTCATTTTTTACATGGCTGACACCGTCGTGGGTTCTTTTCCAATAATAAAGGCAAAGATAGACAAAGTCACATAAAGAGAGAAAGACAGAGAAAGAAGCAAGAAAGGACTGGGAGCTGGAAACATCATCACTGCAGCATCTACTGCCAACCTGCCAGGGTAACTCTCACAAAAATGGGCAATTGTCATCCCTTGCAGCCAAACCCCAAAACTCTGTGTTGCTAGCAGTGTGGAGTTCTAGTTCTGTGCAGGCAAAATTTGACACACGGTATAGAAAGTGGCACCAATGATAAGATATCTAAAGCCGACAGAGGAGTAGAGGAGTTACCTCATTCTCGAGAGGGCGCAGCAGAAAAGCAATCCAGACAATGAAACAACTTGCAAATCAGACAGCTTGATGACAGGTATATGGTACAGCCATGTCTTTTTTTAAACAACGTTTAGCACAGTTCATGACAGTACTCATTAACTTGGTAATTGTGTATATTTACCTTTTGCACCGGCCTCTCTGCAGGAGAGCAATTATATCCTTAGAAACCACTGAATCATTGCAATAGAACACACCTCCCTAGACCCAACGGGGCTGGGGATCCGTCCAGCAAAACGTGGTGTACACAACGGGAGGTCCAAACCGCCCAGAAACCTCCTGTCGCTGTATCAGTTTGAAAGCAAAAAAGATTATCAGTGTAAATGAGGAGTCTAGGCTCCCCACTGTGAGCCTTTAGAGACCCCCAAAAAAACTGCTGTTTCCTGCCAAACAGCATTTCAAAGAGATAACATCTAATGATAGTCTGGACAAACTCCTACATTGCAAACAATCGAGCCTTTCATCACAATCCCAGCTGCTGCCCTAATGCATGAACTAAGGAGTCAAGTTTTTACCTCTCCACAAGGCCATCCATCTCTGGATGATAAAAGCTCAACCTGATTGACCATCTGTGCATCTTTTGTCAGTCACAATGTCTTTCTGGACTCTGAGAGAACTAAGAAATGGCGCTTGTACAATATTCAACTTGCCATTCCATGAGTCTCATATTCTGAGACATTCATTTGTACTTGCATGAATGCAAGTCCGATTATACCTGCCCAAAGTGTGGCAAGTGTGGCTAGCCCTCACTCACACCGCCAGTCCACTTACCCACGATATAAAGGCTACATTCAATTGCACCGTGGGCTGTAGGTATGGCCACAAGCTTTGAATACTCGTGCTTTTCGGGTTTATTTCCTCCTGGCTTTTCCGATGTTGGATAAACATATCAATTGAAGCATGTTGTCTCTCTCTGTTTCTATATGGTGACTGCTAGAATTGACAATGGGACTGTGTTGCATGAGCTGCTGCAGTGAATGGATAACTGTGTTGGTGAACCGAGCGTCCAACCAGCCATCCTGTCTCAGCTTTACGGAGGGGGGAAAAAGGTCACAGAAGAGCTGCACCCTTACGTGCAGGCGTGAGCAGTTGAAACACATTTCACACAGCGGGGCAAAGCACAAACCATTCAACTGTCACAGTTATTCCCTTCAGATCTCAACAAGTCTTCAGCCGCATCAGCAGCTCTGCACTTAGGCACAGCGTTGCTCGGAGCATGTTCTTAGTTCAGTAGGTCAGAACGGTAACATTTTGCTAATTGGCACTGAATACAAAGTGCTGTATCACCAATTAGAATACTGTGTATAGCACCCATAACTATATCTACCAAATGTTGTGTCTATCCAGTTGATGTTGGCGCTGGATGAAAAGTCAGTGGCTCATCAAAGTCAGAAAGTCAAGTGACAAGAATATTTCATGGCAATCTTTCTAATAATTAAAAAACAACAGCAGCACAGAATAAGAAGTAAATAGGACACAGTTGTATTTTTAAGCCTAGAGCAGCGATGGAAGTGGCAGCAGCAAGTGAGGTTTCACAAGGAAACCTGCCCACTCAGAATGTGTTTAAATTTCACATTTGTGTCAATGACGGTTGATGCTTCGACCTTGCAGCATGAGGTGGACAAAAAAAAAAGGACAGCGTGTAGGAAAGACTCAATCTAACACCTTAGATTGTGAGTGCGCAGTGCAAACGACTGCTCAGTGTAACAATGACTTGCAGAAAGACCTCACAAACACGAAATGGGCTCACAGAACACCACGACATTTCCGTATTCAGTCAGGGACACGATGCCCAGTAATACATCTTTCAAAATGATAACGATGCCTAGATGAACTGTAATCAGATCAGAATGTAGCTGGATTCCTGTGGAGTGAGTTGGCACCTTGGTAAATCCAAGCCTCCCAAGAAATCCAGCTGATCTGGAGTTTACTAGGTTTACCTAATAAAACCTCACAATCTGGTGCATTCCTTGCCTAGAGACATGCATGCAATTGGTCTTAATGACCTGTGAAAGAGCAGTTCACTCTCTGTTCACATCTGAAGGGTTCACCAATAAACTGCTCTGCACCTTAAATGCACCTTTTATAATAGAAGGTTTTAGAAGAATTCATCTAGTTCACATCTGGCTATCGCCTATAATTTAACTGGAATTTCATTAAGATATCAGATAGTCTGTCCGGGTTTTATATGCAACCTTTCTCAGTTTAATTAATTCCAATGCTTTTTACTTCAATCAAAAGTGTTATTTAGTGACTCACACTGCATTCATTTTGAATAGCAGAAAGACTTCTTTTCAGAGCTGAATTTAAATGGTGGCCTTGTGAAACATTTTGACATGGGTTTACTTATTATATCATTTGATTATAATTTTTTTTTTCTCTATTTTACTCATCAGTGGCTCAACCCACTGGTGAACTGCACCTTTAATAACTTTTCTTTTATTTACAAAATGTGATTAGCCCGCAGCATCTAGATGCTGATTGCAAAACTGTCTGCCGTCTCCCCGAATCACACGTCAATTTCACGCAGATCGCGAGCGGGGATTGCATGAAAGATCCGGCGAAATATGCCTGTGCATGAATCTGAGTTAGCTCGACGGTACCTCAGCAGGTTGGGTGTTTCCAAGCTGCGGCGGCCTCCCCACCCTGCTGCCTCAAACGCAAAGAAAGAGAATAGAAGGAGGTCCAAAAAGAAGAGCTTCATTTTTTGTATTGAATTAATTCAGCTGAGAAAGGAATCCCATTTCCCCTTCGGGCTCAGCGGCCTATCAGGAGAGACAATGTAACAAGAGTCTTAGTGCTTCCAAGTCTGAGAAGGGTCAGAAGTCCTGAGGGTCAGGTGGGTTTTATCAGTGCAAAAGTCTTATCTGACATTTGTCACAGGGACAGGCCTAGAAAGATAATTGGAATAGGATTCTCTCTTTCTCTCTCCTCCTGCATTTTCCTCTCTCTCTCTCTCCTCTTTTTTTGATCACCTCCCTACACACACACACACACACACACAGACACCTTCTGCACATTTATCTTGAAGTGTGCACCGAAGTTGGTCTGCAAGCAGCCTCGCCTTCACATCTCTCAATATCTTATCTTCAAGTAAGACGCCCACGGTTGGCATTTTAAGACGACACATACAGACCCCGCATACACAGATAACTGCCGCTACTACTCACTGTCACTCACAATGGTCCACACACAAGCTGTGAGTAGGTGTGTGTGTGTGTGTGTGTGTGTGCGTGTGTGAGTGAGAGAGTGGGCGAATCATTTGTATGAGGAGGCATGTATTGGCTCAGTTGAGCTTGTGTTGAACTCACATGGAGTGCTGTGTGCACGTTGGCTTACATGCGGGTGAGTCACTATTTAGGCACGAGTTGATGCATTTTTGTTTATATCTGGGAGTGCGAGCGTGTTTGAGTGCATTCGTGTCGTTCCCGTGTAGCTGCCTGGTGCAAGCGATGGTAAGCACTGATTATACAGTAATGCTAGGTTTGTCAGGAAGCCAGCAGGCAGCCGGGTTTTAGCTACAGCGGGAGGTGGCACCATTATCACCACGATACCAGCCTCGGCTTCAAAACTGAGAAACATGCCAGTCTGGACAAAAGGGTGTGTTTTCTACATTTCATTTGATTCTGAGTGGACCTCAGCCTGTCTGTAAAAAAGCATGCCACTTCTGTGTAATTGCTAATGTGAGCTGTGTAAAAGCACTTCCCTCTGAGGTGCTGGTTATTGTTGTACAAACTCTGTTTAACACAAACATGTTTTCACTGACTGGAGTTGAAATATCTTGACAGGGTGAGTTCTCAGAAATCAAAATCAAAATACTTCTACGTTGTGGTTTTCGAGCCGTGCGGGGTTTTATTTCAGGAAGTTTGTTTTCCACGTACGATGGCGTACGCACTGCAAACACGTGCAAATGGGCAAAACACAAGCAAATATGAAGACAATATCGTCACGAATTCGACAAAACACACGCACAGCATTCAGGAAAAGGAAATACAACGTGGACAAATTGGTCAGCACATGTGCAGCATAACAAAACACACTGAAGTTGACTGACCATCAGTTGTAACTTTCTAAATGCATGATTTACATACTATTAAAGGGATCTGCTATACACCTAGTATATAGCAAGCATGTATGGTGTACATTCTAATATAGCAAGTATTTGAAGTAACTCCAAGAGCCATAACCACGACAACGACTTGTGTGTCTTGTTCATCAGTGCTTGTTCATCAGTGCTTGTTCATCAGTGCTTGCAACTTTGAATTTGCATACATTTTTGTTGTTTAAGTCAGTTTGGTTAAGATGTTTTCTTCATCTGTGTTTTGTCTATTAGCATGTGTTTTCTTGCGTCAGACTGTGTTGAGCTCTCAGGGCCACTGTATCCACCACCTACACGCTGTAACAGCTTAACTCCAAGCATTGAACGATTCCATCAAACTCTGCATTCCTTTATAAAACTCAAGGTAATCCACGGACCCAATCGTCATTTGGATGAAAAACATGGATTTGGACAGGCATGTTGCTGAAGTGTTTCTCGAGTGTAAGATTAGATTTTACTTTCTTTTCTTTTGACTTGGAATTTAGAGGGACATTAAAATGAAATTAGGAGTGAGCAATGAATAATACAAAAATACAATTCGTAATCCAAAACCTTTGGAACTTCTTGTCTGTTGTTGTTTTGTCGTCGCGCGTGACTCATGATCAACAGATCATGTGCTCATGGTGAGTTCAATCTAAACCGTTTTTATGTTTTTGTTCCTGAGTAAAAATCAACATCCTAAATTGGCACAAAGATATTTTCAATTTTCATGGAAATTCAGTTTGACAAACCGGGGGTCGCATTATATCCGAGGACTAGACCTTTTCTTGTTCACAACATCATATATCATTTTTGAATGGAGAGAGGGTTAGTGGCGTTATTGCCTTAATGTTTCTTGTCCAGTGAGTCTCTAACCGTCTGTTTATAGTTTGTCTTTTACAATTAGTCAATCCTAAAAGCATGTAGAGCAAGCCCGGTTAGATTTACAAGAATTCATGATGGCTTGTACAATGTGTTTTCACATTCCTAATGAGTGAAATTAAGTCGAAAAGCATCCCCTGATGTCTAAACAATGAAAGTGGACCGGGGAATGAATCATCTGTCAAACAGCCAAAAAATAGTCTGAATAATGCTTACAGGAAGAGAAAATCATTCCAACTGCTTTTTAGAGCATGCCCGGAGGTCATGTGAGTATATGTGAGTGTATTAGACTAAAGAAGAATTGGCTCTACTTAAAGACATCCTTGTACATGCTACACAAAAGCATTTTGTTTCATGGAAGTGTTTAATGTTTCCGTTTTACAAGAGCGAAGGCAGTGCAAACTGTGTGCCTTGGAAAAAAAGTTGGAACAGGATTAGACTGATAAAGTGTTTCTTTAAAAAGTGGTTTTCCAAAAAAAATGGAAAAGGGAGAATTATCTTAAAGGATCTATGTATTCACTCTTCTTTTAATTCCTGTTCAAAGTATCTGACTCCTTCCATTTGGTACGAGGCAGGTGCCTTTACAGCTGGTCTTTAGAGCTTTTTCACTGATGCCTGCTCTATATGAGCTATGACAGTCAATACAAACTAATCTCATGCCTACTTGTCATATTTTGCCATTTTTGTGCAGTATCTTAATGCAGAGGGTTTTTGATTGTCAACGTTGTGAAACGGTTGTGGTTAACATTGTAACGCGGGGATAGCATTGAGAAACGGTGGCAGTTATGTTCAGGCAATAAAACTTGTTTAGGGTTGGAAAAAGAACAAGCACGCTTGCAACGTAACTTATGCTTTGGACATAACTTCATGTGACTAAGTGACGTAGCATCACCAGACATACCGTTATGAGACATGAAGCTGTCAGCAAAAATTCTCAACTTTTGGTTTCCCAAAAGGTTCATGAACGTCGGTCCCCTGAGTCAAAAGTCTTGTGTTTGTTTGACCCATCCACCAATCACTCCCTTAGCAGACTTTCTCGCTCCTAGTACTGCGTCGGATGCTCTGAGCGTCTAATAATGACTGGGTTTACATTGGAATGAGTTCAAGGCATGGTGCGTCTCATACAGACCCTAAAGGGGGCCGTGTGCTGTAGTATCAAGACGCCACTGCCCAAGCTTCAGTATTTGACTCTTTAAAGCTCCGTAGAGTCAGGTGATACATCTCTATGAGTTAATTCATCACATACAAGTTGTCAATTCATCCATTGTTAGTATGAAAATATTGATTATAGCAGCTTTAAAGACAGTGGTATTATTCACCTATACTTCTCCTAGAGAGTCAAACTATCAACATTGTCACCAGCCAGCGTGAGCAAACCAGTCAGGCAACAAATGTATCCTGAAATGAACCATTGTCGAAGGCCTGTGTTTGAGCAGTGTAACAGCCTTTAGGACACGGACCACAATGAACTCTGCTCCACATAGCAGCTTTGTTCTGCCATTTCCGTTTCCCCCTGGCTGATTCTTTATTAGGGTCGTCCGTACAATAGAATGCAGAGTAAGGGGAGATCAACCAGCGTCCTGTTTCCACTTTGTCATTATCTGCTCCATTGCTCCAGCCATACCCTCTCTTCGACTACGCCATTTCAAGAGCAAAACCAAGGGAGCGGTCGTGTAGAGGTAATTAAACTCACAAGTTTCCAATTGCGAAAGGAAGTTCAACATTTTACCTGAAAAAAAAAAAAGTTTTGTTTTAAAGTTACTTGTTTATCTGTGATTGAGCTGAATTTCAAAGACCCAAGGGCATCCAGCAGCGTGGACGGAGGCAAGCAGATGCCGAGAAATTTTCGTCTCGAGGTTTTGAATAAAGGAATCGGAGACGGGGAGAAAGGAGAGCAGAACAGAGAGATCCGTTGCAGAGCCGGGCAGAACAGTGGAGGCTGCTGTAGCTGGTCATTAATAGTCAACCAGGATATACCGCGGGGGGATTGCAGACCGTGGAGGCAGCTTGATAATTCAATCTGTCAAGCGCAAGCTACAAGCTAGGCCAATTAACTGGAGAGGAGGCAGGCCTGACCCGAACATCCCTCCCTCCTTGCCGCCCTCATCCCTTCAACGTTTGCAACATCCCTGGCGTGTGTTAAACCAACATCTATGCCAGTTAAACTGTCACTCCTGCTGAGGTCAGAAAGAACAGAAAAGTGTGTGTGTGTGTGTGTGTGTGTGTGTGTGTGTGTGTGTGTGTGTGTGTGTGTGTGTGTGTGTGTGTGTGTGTGTGTGTGTGTGTGTGTGTGTGTGTGTGTGGCTCAGTGCATGTAGAATTACTGCATTCTGTTGCTACAGTGTCGGCTCTAATAACGGGGGAGATGCAGCGTTTACGGACAGATGGCCAAACAAGAACCGCTGGTAATTGACAGCTAATTGCAAACACTCGGCAGGTGTTTCCAGCAAATGAAAATTGAGTGATTTCTCACGTTCGAATTTGTAGTTACATCTTCTACTTGGTTCTTTCCTTTCTATGGCTACACCTTTTTTTCTCCTCTCACAATTTCATTGTAAAAGAAACGGGAAATTAAGAGTCCTCTCAGCGCCTCGTATCAAACACCTTTTTACATTTGCCAGACGTCCGGCGGCATCCCAACGCTTCTAACAAATGATGAAAAAGCCGCTGATTAAAACACTTAAAGAAGCCAAATAAGTGCTGTGTGTGTGTGTGTGTGTGTGGATGGTGGGGGAGCGAGTGGGAAGGCAGCATGCAAAGTTACGAGGCGCACACGCTTGGAAAAAAGATATTTTCATGCTCACAAAAGTAGTGGAAAGAAGGGAGCGTGGAGACCTTTTTTACAAGCAAGGTCGAGGTGTGAAAGGAAAGCGTCACGGTGAGCAGCATACTGTTAGCTGGGCTTAGTACCAGATTGATTGGGCTTTTATTGCGAATAACGTACTGGAAAGAAAGAGCTGAAATTGTATCACAGAAACCCGAAGCTCCCACGTTTCATTTACTGAACCTTCAGATATGCTAAAATGTTTTTTCTTTCTGTGTGCAGGGAAGTGGACTCAAGCCACGCGGATCCTAATGTTTCCTCTGTGATTTTCACAGAATAATATCCGTCAAATGACAATAATTTCTTCAAAAGAGAAAAAAGAGATAGGTGTTTTTATTTATTTTTTCAAACCCAGCTTGGGCAACATCTACAGGGAGACACTCTGAATATCAAGTGAATGTTAAAAGGGTTCCAGGATTATTAGAATTCAGGATGCAGGCTTTCCAATTAGAAACATTCCTGCACCGTCAAGCTTTACTGTTGCTGTTGAACCCATGCAGGTTGGCTCAGTGTGTGTGTGTGTGTGTGTGTGTGTGTGTGTGTGTGTTATAGTCTTCACAAGTCACTATCTGTCTCTTTTCGCAGCTGCACGGCCATCCATCGCGTTGGCTGTAGAGTTAAAAAAAAAAGGCAGTCTGTGCATATTGCGCTGCCGTGAAATCCGGTATATAATAATATCTGTTTTGAAGACTCTGGCTTTGATAGTCCTCCACCAAAGATGAGTCTCCAAAGAATTATTCACAGAAAACCAGACAGCTTCCATGGAAGTGTACTCTAACTTTCTGTGAAGGGGGAAGATGTAAAGTTTTGCATCAAAGAGCCTCAAAAGAGCCCCCCCCTCCCCCACACACACACACACAACCCCACTCCCAGACCACAAAAAAAAGGGGGAAAAAATGGATCTGGTTTTGCGTGAACTCTCAGATGAGCTTCTTCAGTGGAGTCCAAAGAGGTTTCAAAGAGTGACAGCTGGATCAGGTGAGCCCGGAGAGAGAGGACGACCGAGGAGCGGGTTAGATGAAGAGGGAGAAAAGCAGGAGACTGGTGGCGTGGAACAAAATCTGGCTCCCCTTCATCAGGAGTAGCTCTCTCAGTGAAGATGACTTTTTGGGGTTAGTGCAGAAGGGACCCCTCCCTCCTCTTATGCACACACACACACACACACACACACACACACACAATGACACACCTGAACAGACCTGAACTCATATTTCTTTTAAAGGAGGTTTTGCTGAGGGTGAACCATCTTCAAGACACAGGATTAAAGATACAGAGGATTACCTCTACATGCGCGCAAACACTGTGTACATAAGTGTCTCATAAACTCCCCACTTATAGGCAAAATAGTAAACACTAATTACAACGGCAAAAGTTGAGAACCGGAGCTTCACGGTGTAGACGGGGTTTCTTCACAATAAACTGTCAGACGGCGAAGCCAACATTGTTTGATCATGAAAGTTTTATGACATGTTTGCCTTTCGCTCTGGCTTACAAATCTTGAGAGTGTCAATTAGCGGCAGCAGATCAGGAAGCCCTGCCAACTTAAAAACAAACCTTTGTCTTTTCCACTCCGACTCCAGAAGAATACGGACTAAAAGGAACAAGAGGAAGACAAAGGCAGGATGCATGTTGAAAACATTCCTGACACTTGTGATTTGTTTGTACTGCGGCAACACTTTCAGCCGTTCCTTAACTATTTAAACTAAGTACTGCATTTAGACATAGTTCATTCAAATGATCCAGAAAGGTCACAACTGTGCTAAGAAGAGTTGAAAATGCAAAAATTCTCTGTTTTTGAGGATCTAAAGTGAGCCAGCTGAGAGAATAAGCATGTTAAGAAATCATATAGTATCGTCAGACAACAGATGACAAACTGTGTACCTCAACAGCCTGCAGAAAGTTAAATATAATGACAACAGTTGGTATTGAGGTACAGAATTGTGTGTCTTTCATTTACCAAATTAGTTGTTTACCAGTCTGAAGATGTTGCTTTAATGTTGTAAATAAGATAAGGTCAGTCATTTATTTGATTTGATTTTCAGGTTGGGGTTTTCTTGAAGGGTATGTAGCGAACACTCTCGAGGCTGAAATGGGGTTATTGGTGAAGTGAGTCTTTAGACAGCACTATTACTTTTACAATTAATCATAATCCGTACTAGATGGCTAGAGATTGGCTACCAAGAGACAGGTAGCCTTTAGCAAATCCTGAAATGAGTCGTACTGTATCTGCAGTGTCCGCTACCACAAGCATGTACATTCAGTTTGTAGTAAACAGGTTCATAGGTGTAAAGGATGGTGGTCGCACGGATAGAACGAGTATCCGGGTTTAGCAGTAGGAGGGAATGTTCTCAGCAACAAGGCAACAGGAAGTCCAGCGGGGGAAACGTCAACACCCACTCTTCCAAAAATAAGCCACACTTTTTAGTAATGCATATAAAACGTAATCGTTTGGGACACTGAATACATGTTGTAATGCTTCCATCATGATCAATGACAGTGTATATGCAGCTTGGTAATGCACCGTAGCCATGAGTAGGCGAGGGAAGGCGACTAGCCGGCAGGAGCTGTTGTTGGACTCAGAGTTAGAGGCTGTATTTACGAGCAGGTACACATTGAGATCAATAAAGAGTCATTGGAAGGATTTGGTCATTTTATTACTGGATATTACAAATGACAACTACTCATTTTGTGAATAATATGGAAATGGCGGTCGATCGTTCCACCAACACTCTTTTGTCCAGATTGAAATGTCTCAACTATTATTGAATACATTTCCAGAAAATGTTATGGAAAAACAATCAAGACAAACAATAATAGATACATTGAAATATAAGTATGACCACTTTTCATAAAAGGGCGACTGTCATACAACACTAAAGTCAGCTTGATAATGGTGTTCTGAGAATCATTTTGCCAACAAATATCAGATTTCTTAATAGAGTCTGAAAAGTGTCGACTCCTCCATTACAACACAACTTTACTGCTCTCAAGAGACCTTTCTCAACATGGTCTGAACACGTGGACTTCTTTTGCCAATATGTGAGCTTGCGCATATAATGTACGGCACTGCCTATGTATGTCATCAACATGCAGACATTTGATCTGTATTTAAGTGCCCGAGATATTTTGCTTTATTACAAACCCACGCACTTTTCCTGATGGATAAAAAGCTGGGAACTTAAGGTCCTGAACCTCTTTTGCGTTACACATCGTGACAACACTCTTTTTAGTGTTGCTTTTTAACATATCATGTTTGACCCCGTACTCGGAGCATATCGGTGCTGCTGTACAGCCTCATAGAGATGGTAGCATGGCTGTAGACTCTTATCTGGGATGTAAGGGGTTGTAGAGGAAGCATGCTGCTAGTAGGGAAAGATGGAACTTTGAGTTGGTCTCAGCTACCAAGTTAAGACACATCCTTATGATAATCAAGAACTACATATTCCATAATCAGAGCTCTGATGATCAAGCTGCCACTGTTTTGATTTAAAACATGAAGTAATTGTGGCTCTATGGTCCAGCAATAATAATTCAGGCCTCATCCTCCTCCCCCAAATCCCATGCATGCCTCTTTCCAGAAATGTATTGAAACAAAGCCGACGCATCTTTTTTCAGCGATGACAGACTTCACTATCATTCTTCTCCATTTCCTAGCTGTTAGACAGCTAGTCTATTGTACAGCAATGAGATATCACTTTAATTTAGAAGAAAGGAACCAAGGAGGACAGCGCAGACTCTGGTGTTTTTTCTTGGCATCCATTGTGTCTTGGGAGCTAATAAAAATGAGACTGCTTCACCAGAGGAAGCCCCACCATCGCCCCCAACATGCGCGTGCACACACACACACACGCACACACACACACACACACTGACTCGCATAGCATCGTATGCTTCTTTATCGGCTTAATAATGGGGGACTGAGGGCATGGTGGAAGCAGTTTTCTCTCTGTGAGTGCTGGTGCCAAAAATCAAACATGAACACGTTGGCTTTAGCTTCTCTGGAGGACTCAGTGGAACAAAACAGCACAGTGATATAATTATCAACTGCCTCCTGTGAGACATGTGTGTGTGTGTGCGCCTTTGTGTGTCCTTTTGGGTGATGTATATATATATATATATATGTATATAGACTGTACAGATGCACAAGTGTGGGCATGGTTTCTTACACCCCCTGCTCCCCTTTTGCATGTGCATGCGCATATGTACAGCAACCTGTTTGTCCTCCTGCTATTGAAGTTGAGAGGGAAAACGTGATTTAAACCAGATTTCCTTGTAATATAATAATTAACTCTGCTGATGACATGCACTCGTCTGAGTCCCACCACGCAGGCATGCCCAAAGTCTAACCGCTAAGCATCTGAAGGACGCCACAAACACGGTAGCCCAAGAAACCCCATTAAGGACAAACTCTCGCTATCTCCCTCCTGACAGCTCACAGGAAAGCTGTAGGTAACAAATCAAAAAAGGAAGTCAAAGCCCCAAAACATTTAAATGGAAGTGAGGCACAGTCTCACAATGGTTCTCGTCTTATCTTGCCTCAAACACCTGCCATGTCGGCTGCTACTTATCCTCTGATTACAGCTGTAGCCATTTTGCTGTAATTCGGCAAAAAATTATTCCTGAAATAAATAAGTATTATAACGTGCAGACAGAGGGGGGAGGGAGGGGGTTATGGGAGGGAGCGTGTAGTGAAATATTCAAGTGAAATATGCTCTGGGAACATGGTGTTCAGAGATTGGAATAAATTAGTAGACAAGGAGAAGAGGGAAGAAAAGAGAGAAAAGTCAAAAGGAGGTTTGACGTGACGTCTAGTCTGGAGTCTGGGTTGCCTCTGTTGCACTGTTGATCTCTGTTTCACACACAACTCTCAAACAAGGTCAAATAATAGCTTGCAGTGTGCATTAAATGATGTGAAGGGGTGGAAAAGCGGAGAACAGGAAAGAAAAGTATTCTTTTAATTTTCTGTGTCACGTACAGTTCTTTCTTCATCATGATGGACTTCTCTGAGCTTTGTCCCACAGCTGACCTGCTCGGCTGTTTGACATAATAGTGTAATAATAGGATAGGATTATCATATAAGGCTTTGGAAGCGGGACATCTGTCTCCTTATATCCATACAGTAGAGGTCATCATGGATCAAGTAACCAAGACGGGACCTGGGACTCGAGTCAGGCCGGGTCCAAACTATTTTCAGTCCAACTGATTTTGGGTTGGGAAGGGTTCCATCCTATTGCAGCACAATTCTGGTCTGTGTGTCAACGTGTCTGAATGAGTGTGTCATCATCACAGAATTATTTAATGATGTGAGACGTAAAGTGCGAAATCTGAAGTGCAGGTCAAATTCAATGTATGTTATTATTACGGCTCTTTTTTGACAAAAAACGCTCGTTAATTTGTGACACCTGCTTGTGTTGGTGGTCACTCTCTCTCGCTGTCTGGGTCGGTCAGGATCGTTGACATCGATTTGAATCGGGTCTATTTAGCCCAACTTTATTGAAAAGACATTCTCTGCATGCAAGAATAAATTGGACGTGTTCCGTGAACAAGGAAGTTTAATTTGAAAAGACACTATACGCACGTCCATAGCTGACGCTGGAGGGGTACTTAGAGCGTCACAGTTCATAGCGTAGGTCCACTGACCAAGCGTCGGTATTTGTGGAGTTGGGATAGAGAATGTGTTGGTTTGTATTGAAATCTTTAAGTAACTTTACAATCCACCGTACATCCTGCATTGGCGCTGGATGATGGCACTAGATGTAAATGGTGGGAATGTAATCGTCCAATATGGACATAATTGGGTTGAATCATTCTTGGGTCTTGCAAAATATATTTCTGAACATTGGGTTCGAGTTAGTTACAGGTCTGAAGAAAAATGAACACAGTTTGGTGGAATTTGAAGTTGGTCTCGCTGTCTTTTCGTGTGTCTTATCAGAAATTCAGACAAGCCACTCAAGCCTCGGCAGGTGGGATAAACCACTCAAACATGCATGAATATGAGTGTTCACCAAGTCAGTTAAGATATAATACTGACTCAGAATTGGCATGCTCAGCAACCCACCATCATTAGACAGTTGCTGAGAATAACTGTGCAGCCAACACTTCTTAGTTCAAAAGAGGACACAGAAATGTATTGCCCATTTTTTGTTTTTCATGAGGCGTGCTGAGTGAGAATCGGCACTGATTCAGGTGGTGCATCATGTTTTTCCCATTGATGTAAACTACTCTGAGTGCTGTACATCAATGGGAAAAACATGACTGAGTCTCAGGTATTCAATTTGCTGAATTAGAGCCACCTACCTACTAGTTGGAATTGAATTGAAGGATATGATGAATGCACATGAAGGCCTTTATCCTTTTGTGTGTGGATTCAAAAAGATGATGAAGAAAAATCCCTTTTCTTGATTACCTGAGATTGAAATTGTATAATGGGGTGCTTCTCAACTGTAGGGTTGTGGTATTTAATCTTATACACTTAGCATACAAGATGATGTAATTTATTGTTCTTATAGCCAGTCAGTTTAGGAAATACAGTGAAAGTGTATGCAGTGAAGTACAAGTTAACATAACTATTATTTTTAGGTTTCAGTGCATGAATGGCTAATTTGTTTGTATCACCATTAGAGACTGCAGTATGACAGGGAATCGTGTGCTGAAATGTAAGGAAGGTGATGATGGTGATAGCCTCCATACTGGTGAGTCTGACGCACCGATAATGAAACTCAGTGCAAAGTGACTGTGAATGTAACACAAATGAAATCAGGCGTTTTGCTTTTAATCTTCTGACTCCCATCAGATCTGCAGGCAATTACAGTGTTTAAGTTTCCCCCGTCTTGCCCATCTGTCAGTCACTGTTGCTTTCTTCTCTGTCTTCGTGTTATCCACCCTCCTGTCGCTCTTCTTTTTTGTCTCCTCCGGAACTCCTCATTCTGATACCCTCCAACCCACCCACCAACACCACTAAAGACTGAGCAGCAGGTAACAGACAGTGTGAGAGGGTCTTAAATCCAAACGGCTCTTTATCGTCAAACAGATAGCAATGCTGCTCCCTGCTGGCCATATAGATGAAGCTATTACCACCTGAACATCTGGAGATGAAGGTGGGGTACTTCTATTGGTTTGAATAGAATTAGTTAAGACATTTTGACAATAATAATTTAGGCTCATGGAGAAATCTCCCAGCAGTGGCTTTTGGCTTTGTAATCGCACGTTCCCTGTCAGCTTCTCCATCTGGATTTACACAGACCGTAGTAGTTTCTGCAGTCTCAGGCTAAATGGCGGTTCAAGGTAGACAGCTCATCAAGATGAGTGGCAAGTGTCGAAGAAGGAACTTGACCAGTTAAGGGGGAGGGGGGGGCGTGGAACCAGCATTGCAGGTTGGCCCCACAAGGCGAAAGATTCACATATGTGAGCTTGAATCTCCATTTTCTCTCAATCGTGAACATCTATGACAATGTTGTAGTTCATAAAGAACGGGGATATCGGAGTTTGAAATGTATAATGACAAACATAGCTGTCATGGCTCTGAAGGGTTTCAAAGTGGCCTGAACAATACCTGCAATGATGCAGACAATACCAATTCCGTGGTTCAATCATTTCATTTCCAGCACACCAGAAAAGACCGATTTTGATCATAAATAGGTAAAAGATTACTCTTACACTCAGCTTTGATTGATATCCGTGTGCAATAATCATTTTTTCAGTATTAATTATAATTCATTACATTGTTCTTCAAGTCAAAAACAGGCATTTGAATTCTTCAGAAGCTGTGTAAGCTACAGGTCTCCAAGTGGGCATTAGTTGCCTGATAATGGAGACTCAGTGTTGCTAGGAGACATGCTGTCAACATTCGTGGTGTGCTATTGATTGGAGCACGTTATAGTGCGTTACAAACTACAAACGCGAAAACAAGCCATTCTAATAACCATTAAGAGATTTAGGATGTGTCCCTTTACATTGTTCAACATTTGGGAATACCTATTCTGCTGTTGATTCTGTATTCTGCTCGAAAAGTTAGCACTGACTCCCACCAGACACTAATGTAGGGGGCTCCATCGCTTAGGAAAAATGTATGTATTAGTGTACTTTCCTCATTTTTGGTAATTGCAATTATGACCAAATCAGTGCATGTCAAAAAAAAATTGTCCATTTGACTTTAACAGTGGCACATGCCTGTCTGCGCTGCAACAAGCGGTAGCCTATAAGCTTCCTTTATCCTGTGCTGTTTGGCAGCTTCTGATACTTGGCTGATAAGCACAAGCTACCACACTGATGCTTTTGCAGCAGAGCAGTCTTCCTGATATTGGAGAGACCTGTGGAGACAGATGGGAAATTTACAAATGCTGGAAGAGCCGTGAGCGGAGCTGGCAAAGGCACACCTCAGAGAGACTTCCATGTACTACAGGTTTCTTGTCTTCATCAAGGTTGGCGCTATGATGTCACTTCTCTGCTGCCAAAGTGAGTGAGTTGGGAGAAACATCGTCACAACATCGACTTTGACTGCGAGCCGCACAGCAAAGACAGCAGTTTTATCTGCAACTATTGCAATCGACTGTAATTTTATCTTGTAGATTTAGCAAAAGTGTTCATATATACAGGCATAGCTTTTGTGCATCAAACTGTGCGGGAAATTGAAGTGGAATTGATGAATATTTATCTTCTGCCATCATTTCTTTCGTCAGTCGTGTTTGTTGAGAGGTAGAAGGCAGTAATTCCGCAACTGAATAGCTTCCTAATCACACATTACTAATCTGGCCTCGCTCTCGCGTCCTCGCACACAGCTCCTCGTGCTCACCTGGCTCCCCCTTTTGTTTGCTAACCCATCTAGCTGCCTCGCGGATAATAACGCGGACCATTGCTCCGGTCACAATGAGGAAACGGATCCCAACTCAAATCTCATAACCTGACGGCAGCAACTCACTATTGATTTCTTTCATAAACCACGCTCTGTGTGTCTCTCTTTCCCTCTCTCGTAGTGTCTCGAGCCGCTGTGCTCTCGTCACCCACAAAGTGCACCCACCCCACCCACACCCCTAAAGAGTAATTACTCACTCTTTTATTTTTCTCCTGCGTGGCTCGCTATCGGGCCACTCATCTCTGACAGCGGTGCAGCTCAAATTAAATTCCCCCATCTGATAATGAAAGTCATTAGGTCCCTCTGGAGCCTTGTGGAAGGCCACACAAAGCCTGGTGGACGTCCGTGTAATAACCCCAGGAAGGGACAACACACAGCTGAACAGAGAGAAAGAAAGGCGGACATGATCCCTTTTATTCATAGGCATCGTGTTTTCGAAAAAGAAAAAGAAAAGAACGCCTTATTTTAAAGAAGCCTTCATAATACAAAAATACTGAGGAGATAAAAAATATATTGCATGCGCAAGAAAAGTGAAAGTCTTTGCACGGCATTGGTGTTACACTGCACCTGGCAGCATGTTCGAAAGCCACACCAGTGTTCAAGCTAATTTGAGTGCGCTTGTAAATTAGCTGGCATTTAGAATTTCCACCATGGGAGTGAGTGTAACCGTCTTCCCACTATTACAAACATATGCGGGTGCCTTGACCTTTGCCACTCATGTGTGCTCTGGTGAGAATGTTGCATTTTAATTTGCTCGAGTCCTTCTGCTAACTCTAATAACTGTGTTGCTTTTTGGCCCAATAAACAATCATTCGCCTCGAGGAAACGTGTGCTCCGGTGATCAAAAGAATTCTGAGCAATTTTTGTCGGTGTTTTTTTCATAAAAAAATATTCTGTGACCATTCAGAAACATCTTATCAAATTTCATTCTTCAGAAAATAAACTTTCTTTTGAGTGGCCAGGGAACTTTATTTCCCATGAACTCCTGCTCTCAAGTTCTTAGGAACGTGTTTCAGCCATCTCTAAGCTAATATCTAAAATTGAGTATTTTGTTTTATATATAAGGGATTCAGAGCATTCATTTAGAAAGAAACAATGATCTGCAATGTAAAGGTATAAAGGAGTAATGTCTAACTGAGAAGAGAATGAAGTAACTCTCCCTGTGTGTTGTATTCAAAGCTTCTCTGTGTTTTTCTTTTACATACCCTGGCCTGCTGCAGGTGCAATTTAGTGTCCAGTGTGTGCCCCACTGGCTAACTAATGGCCAGCACTCTGCACTGCGCTCGGGCGTCGTCATCACAGTCGCATGGTGCCAACTCTCCGATTCCACCTTAGCTAAACACTGTTGGCTCTCTCAGTACTGTTGATTGCATTGTTCACTCTGTTATTACCGTTAGCTGCTAGTCGCCGGCTCAGATGAAGATAAGTTAAGGTTTTTATTGTCATTATGGTGATACAACGTAATTCTGTTTGGTAGCCCTCAGCCAGCCAGCAGCAGTGAACAACAACGACGATAACAAACACTATACAAGGAATAAGAACGTTACATATTTTCCATGCGAGCATGGAAATCCGAACATGTTGTATCTTAATTGAGCTAAAAGACCCCAATGTAATAAAAAAAAAAATCAAACTTGCAAACAGGGCCACAATGTATAACGCCATATTTTTACATTGTGTATGTAGGCACTACATTTATAATAAATGATAAAGAGCAATCTAAACCTGGTTTAAGGATCTCAGGGAAAAAATATCAAATATTGGTTTGATTCACCTGCTAGTCAAACCATTGCGTCTGTCTGTGTGCATGTATGTGTATGTGTGTGTGTGTGTGTGCGCATGATGGCCCAGGTGGGGGGTCCCTTTATTACAACACTCAAACCATCAGGTTCATTAGCCCAACACTTTCGCATTCATGCATTTGCTGTTAAAATGGCATTTGTTGAGCTGAGTGCGCCAGCTCCTGTCAACCTTAAGTGCTGGGTAAAATACTTTTAATTGGCCTCAGTATTTCGCCTGGTCGATTATGATGGTTGGCTTTCTGGGAGAGCGGTTAAAAACACGGGGGCTAAAAGCCTCCAAGATGGTGGGCTTGCAGATGCAGAGTGGTGGAGATGCTCTGGAGGGAAAGGTCACGCTAATCACCATAAAGGGCAGCATGCAAAAATAATTAAAGAGAGAATAATTGGCTGCGAGTTGTTTATGTGCATCTGTTTGTGCATAATAGCAGCAAATGACAGATTGAGCATTTGCACTTTGTGTACTTACCAACATATTAAAGGGATAGTTTGGGCTCCTAGACTACTGATAAGATGGGGTTCTGATCAGGTTGCCCCAATGATCAAGCAAAGAATCGGGCCGCTATCCTCTGCTGCCCACTCCAACCTGTGCAATCTTGGGGTAGTATTGATCAATCTTCATGGTTTGACACCAAGTTAAGCAGCTGTATAGATCTTGTTTTTTCCACTTAAGAAATATTAACGGAGATCTATTGCATCAACGGCTGAACTAGAGATGCTTTTACATGCATTTATAGCCCTCAGCATGCATGCATTTATCTCTTCTCGCATTTACTACTGTAATACACTTTTCTCCTTTCTGTTGCTATATAATTATAATAGAAATAATCTCTGAGCTGTCCTCCTGCCTGTTAACCCTCTCCAGAATATATGACTGGAGGACGTAGGTTTTATTCCTACAGAATCTACAGCTCCCTCCCAGCTGCACTCTAGATGACATTGACCAATAACAGCACTCTGTTTGTCCCCACTCTTGTAGATGAATGGTTGGGTATTGGCTGTCTGAATCCAGGACATGTACTGTAAGGGCAGTAGGTTTGTCAGACAACAAAGATCTCTGTGTATTACATTACAGTTATTTAGCTGACGCTTTTATCCAAAGCGACTTACATTTTAGATGCTATCATACCGTAGGGAGCAATTTTCGGGGTTAAGTGTCTTGCTATGCAACTAGTGGTGCCGGAGCCAGAGCCAGGGTTTGAACCACCAACCCTCTGATTGAAAGACCTGCTCTCCACTCAGCCACAGTCGCCCCCATAGAATTTTGACATAAAGCCAATTGTCATCTCATCAGTCTGACTTAAAGACCTCAGTTGAAATGCAGCTGTTGAAAAATGAAGTCTCATTGCATTAACTGGTCAAAATAGTAGCAACAAACTTGTTTCAGTTTAGTTAGAAATCAGTGGGGTGAATTGTCTGCCAACAAACCACTTTATCTGACAGCGGCTGTGTGACAGCCGATCCACTCATTACCAATAGATAGAGGTGGCATCATGGGGGTCTTCTGCAATGTCGGAGAGACGCTTAATATTCCAACAGGGCTAACACATCATTATTTCATCTGCCCTGACAAGCGTGCAAAAGTTTTGACTGTAAACACGATATAACCAGCCTTATGAGATGAGAATCAGAAGCATGCTAATGGTCGAGGGGGATCGATGCTCGTGTGGCATTTAGTCAATACCTAACAATGGAACACGTCGAAAACTAAATGCCATAGGAGCACAGTGCTGGAGTTAATTGTCGGATACTTCTCTCCTGCTGTACTTTGAGGGCCTAATTAGCTTAAGGTGTCTGGAAAGGGATAGTTAGCCGAATCAATGTTCACCAATGAAAAGGACAGGAGATAGACACTGTGTTGTGTTTTTTCCACTCTCATGATTTTATTGATTGTTGAAAGTCAGAATGGAAGGTGTTCTGTCTGCGTCATAGTCAGTGTTTATAATAACTGCTTATGTATTGTTTTCTGCTTTTATTCCTCACCTGTTTGTTCGATGGATGCTTCAAATAATAACCTAGGAGTTGTCGTATTCACAGACTTCCAATTGCAGAATTAAATGGATTTTCCAAATGAAAGAAGGGCCGCGGAATCGTTTGATTTCAGCCGACACGGACGGAGCCATTTCACAACGCCATTGCTGGAGCGATTTACATCTGTTGTCACAATGGGTGGCACTTACTGGTAATGTCTATAATCAGCCTATTTAATGCTTTCAACAGAGTGGCAGATCTGAAACAGATGGTGAATCTGCAGGCGTACTCTAAACACAACACGCTCTATATTATTGAGATCAGCAGTTGGTGGAAGGCCACTGCATCTTAACACTTTACCTTGTTAAAGGTTACGGAAGTATAGGTGAGTTAGGAAAGCTAACTATAGCTCCAAACATCAATAAATCATTCTTGAAAGGTATACCAGACTAACCAACCATGTATAGATGTTGCTTTCATTTACCCAAAGAAAATGCGGCCATGGACCTTCCATTGCAAACACACAAGATACTTTGTAGTTCTTCTTTGGCCAGGATAAAGACTCCCTCTCCCTCCCTGCCACACCGCAGCAGAGATTTGATCAGACCCCTGCGGTGAATCATGTTTACGTTCCTGCACATGCGGTAAACACACACACCCCCTCTATCCTCCTCAGAGAAGCCAAGGTTTTGTGCACATCTGAAATCTCTTTGCAGGTCCATGACAAGAGTGAAAGGCAAAGCAGGAGAAACACACACAATGGCCTGATTACCATCATGTTTGGTGAAAATGCTGCTGTGAGCAGTTTGTCAAATGAAGTGCACGTTTGGGAGCTGACAAACAGAGAGGAAGCATTCTCCGCGGATGCTCGTTGAGAGGTTATGGCTGCAATCAGAGCCTCTGATGGAAATTGAAATAAAGCTGCCATTTAGGGCCACACACACAAATATAATAGAGCCATGCAATCATTCACAATGCATGAAGGCTTTAGCTAGGACCGATGTTACCATCTGCAAAGGCCTGTGGTATTACTTATGTTACCTAATCTTTGCTGTAGCAGCTTAACATGGAACGCACAATAATGCACTGCAGTGCTATACTTTAATAGTGTATCCATGTATGTAAATGCTCCACAGCTATTAATGCACAGTCTCCGCAAATCAGTGTAAACACCAGTCAATGTGTGGTGTACACCCTCATGGTGTTGCAATCGCTTCTCCTTGGAGCCATCAAGGTCGGAGGATGTGATCTTCAGAAGAACAGGCAACCTGTCATTGAAAATGTCCTTTAAGTTGACGAGCCGTCATTTATAATGCGTCAGAGACGGCCTTGCGGTGGCAATTCCATTCAGCTGTAAGCGCAGCGCCATTCATGCTTGGTAGGAAAACAAACAAAAAAACGCTATTCTAATTAACATCCCCAGTGACCCGAAAATAAACATTTATTTTCCCATCTTCTGCATACAGTGAAAGATTTTTGACATTGTCCTTTGATAGCTTCCGATTTCCATTTTCATCTGGGTTCATGCATAATTAATTTTGAATTTACCACTGTATAAGCATTAAAACACCAAAACAAATGCTGTGATAATGGAGGTGTTTGAGGTCTCCCTCATTTCAGATTAATACCTTCCCCCCTTTCTGTCTTTCTCTCTGCGAGCAGCAATGAAGGATAAAATATATGGAAAATATAGCAACTACAACACGCTCGTCAAGTTACAAAATCCACTTTTAATAATTTAACATTGTTAGATCTCAAAGATGTTAGATGGATAGATAGCCAAATCATTGTTGTCATGTTTCAGTGGTGAATCTGTATTTGTATTTTTCTCAGTACACGTGACGTGATGGAGTCCTTTTCACAGTAAAAGTAAATCCAGAATATCTGCCACGGCATCATATTGTACTTTATGCATAACAGACACATTTAAACCTGTTTCAAATCTGTCACTGGGAAGATGCTTCATCATGTTTAAGATACGTTGGATTGGCTTCAATCGTAAATCTTAAAAAAAAGAATCTGATAGATGGATTTCAGCAGGAGACGGTGTGACATTCAGTAAGTGCTTCGGGTGAGATGATCAGCAGAAATGTAATTCCATGTGAAGGTGATCATGCTATATCTGGAAGTTCTGCGCGTATTGCAGACTATCATCAGACTGAGTGGACGAAAATATGACGAATGCTGCTAAATATCCATTAGTACAATCCCTGTCTCACTTTCATGGATTAAATAGTCCCACTACAGTATATCCTTTCTCTGCTCCAACTGCATTTCCTATTCATGACAGAAATGGATTTAATAGGTGAAACTAATAGCATGCCATTTGACGGCTGCTTTTACCCGAAGTGCCATGCAGGTTCAAGAGTGCATATATTTTCAGCACAGGTGGCCCGAGTGCAATCTGAACCCCTAATCTTGGTAATGTTAGTAGAGTACTAGAGTAGTGTTTGGGCTAAGCTTTGAGATTTTATCTTTGCTTTGGAATCTCTGTATCTGTCTATATCGAAGAGATTTAGATATGTATATAAAAACACATCTTCTGAAAAACTAAAAAAGGTTCTACAACTAGTATTTCATCTAAAAACACAGTACTGACAACAGAAAGGTGCGGGAGGTGGGGGTTTCAGATGCTGTTCGACCATCCAACAAGCATTTCAGTTGAGGCATACTTAAGGCCATGATGGAACATGGTGGCACTGGGATTGCACAGGGTCGGTGTCAAAGTAGAGGGCAAACATGCAGGGTCATCCATCAAAAATTGTGAATCCTGGCTCAACCTTTGCCAAAACGCACTGCATTAGCCAATCAAATATGTGCAATCACAGTAGCTTACGTTAGCCTGTAAATCTATTACTCCAGCTAGCCTTCACCGATTTGTATCCGCTGCACGCCTGCATGCTCCTCCATCCCTGCTTATGTTTTTCACACTGCTTCCCCCCTGAAGGGCTGGATATAGTCCAAAATGATTCCGTGTACACTACAAAGGTTGTCTGTCTACATACATGTTCAGCCACGCTGACACACGCAGATGATGGTCATGATCATGATCATGTTATGTGGGACGCCCGTGGCCACATAGAGGTGAAAGTGTAATTTTAGCTGGAGGATACATGCTGGCAAAACGCTGTTGTGGTGAGTTTGGCCGATGACAAATGTATTCTGTTCAGTCCGAGACACTTTAATAATCTAAGAAGCAGCATGCATTCTTTTAATGTTAATGTATGCAAGGCATAGGGTCACCTTACATGAACATTAAATTGTATTGTCACAGCAAAGGCAACACTGCGAAAAGGATTTGTTGTTTAGTCTAAGGGATTTGATTTAATTGCCACTAAACTACTTAGAAACCCAAAATAGTTTTTCCTGTGTTGCAGGAAATACATAAACTTTGTCCGATTTTCTTTCTTGTGGGCTTTTGCATGTGCACAAAGCCGATTTCAATTCAATTCAATTCAATTCAATTCAATTTAATTCAATTCAATTCAATTCAATTCCATTCAATTTATTTTTGTATTGCCCAAAATCACAAATTACAAATTTGCCTCAGAGGGCTATACAATATGTACACATGACATCATCTTGTCCCGGAACCCTCACATCGAAACAGGAAAAACTCCCCCAAAAACCCCTTTAACGGGGAGAAAAGAGGAAGAGACCAACAGAGGAGGGATCCCTCTCCCAGGATGGACAGAAGTGCAATAGATGTCAAATGTTTGAACAGCATAACAGAATTACAAGACATTCAATGTAATTTCAACACATTCAATGTATGACAGAGCCACGGCAGGAGGAAAGACCAGTTCCAGGTACAACCCGGATCCAGAGATACCTGCGAGGCGAGAGAGCACAGAGACTCTGGTGAAGAAGCAGGTCAATAATGTGCATTAATGGTACCGGTAATATAAATAGTAATGTAAGAAGTAATAGGAGTGTTATTTATTAGTGGGAGTCAGCAGGGTCATGGCAGGATATGGACCACGGTCCAGATGAAACAACGATACATAGAACTTCTTAAAATAGGTAGTAGGTGTCAGCAGGGCCATGGCTGGTGGAAGGACCAATATCCAGATAAAACTGCAATCATGAGAACCTGTGAGGCGAGAAAGCACAAGGACTTCGGGGAAGAAGTAAAGTTAGTAGTGAGCATTAATAGGACATCAATTCATACAGACAGCGATGAAGAGAAGGCGAGAAGAGCTCAGTGTATCTTAGGGAGTCCCTCTGTAGTCTAAGCCTATACCAGCTTGTCTAAGGGCTGGTCCAAGGCAAACCTGAGCCAGCCCTAACTATAAGCACTATCAAAAAGGAAAGTCTTAAGCCTACTCTCAAATGTTGTGAGTGTGTCTGCCCCCCGGACTGAAACCGGAAGTTTGTTCCACAAAAAAGGTGCTTGATAACTGAAGGCTCTGGCTCCCATCCTACTTTTTAAGACTCTCGATGTGTTGTATATTATTTTGTGAACTCATTCCTAACTGCTTCTCTACTTTAAGTTCTAGGCTTGTATCCAGGTCATGATGGGACGTACTATTAATATCTAAGATAACATGGCCAAACATTGGTCTTAAGGAACCGTCCTCTGACCTGTGCTAATGTCTAAAACACAAGCTGCCAGGAAGTTAGTCCTTTAAAAAAGAAGAAGTACAGCCCTGAATACATAATTCCATATGTACTCTTTAGCTTAGTGCTTATTTAGCACTCACTGATGCCTGAGTGAATGCAAGAGTTAGTGACACAGAATGGTAATGGTGCCACTGGGGGAAAAAAGAGGTTATTGGTCTCAACCTAGTCACCGCTTTTACATCTATGAGAGTAGGGGGGTGACTTGTGAATGACATATCTGAACCCATCAATTAGATACTGTATATGTATATATGTATGTATATGTATATATTATTATTTGTGTATATATATACATATATATTTATATATATATATGTAAATGTGTATATATGTATATATATATATATACACATGTGTATATATATACAGTAATGCCTCAAGGGTAAAGTTTGAAAGTGGTTAATATTCAAAGCAGGGCAGGAAAATTACACCTGATGAGGAAAAAGAAAGTAACTTGTTCTGAAATTAGAGCAGTCATGTGTCAACACAGCAATTAACAAGACTCTCGCCGCCAATAGCTTTAATGGTGAGAGTTTTATCAGGCGTATTAAGAGCTTAAGTCATCCACACCGGGGCCAAGGCTCTGTGTCAATCAACACTCTCTGCGTGCTTCCCATCAACTACGGTCATTTGGCTGTCTGTGCAACTGTTTTTTTCTTTTCTTATGGCATCAAACCTTTAATGTCATGACATTAGACTTTTATAAGAGATTGCTCAGAGTGATGAATCGGGGCTCAATCAATACTGCTGTTCCCTCTCTGAACTGTTGTTGGTAGTTACGGTGGTGCTCTTTTGCAGAGTCTGTCATCTGGTAATCAGGAAAAAACATTTTGGATAGCAGAGGCAGACTGAAAGATTTTTTTTTTGTTCTGTCCAAACAGCAGTGGTACCACAGGAGGTTGGTTCGATTCTGTCCACACTAGTAATTTCAGTCAGACAGTAAAAAAGTTTGTTGGTAAACCATGGCAATTTAAGCGCACCGCACAATGTAAGCCAGAGAAAACTGTTGACTCTCTCTTTCAGCGGTTCCATATCCAAACAACAGCTTAGGTCAAGGCAGGTCCGACACCTTAAGTTAATGGCCTTTAAATTATTTTTGAATTAAAATTATTATTGGCCTGCTAAACAATAGGCAGCACCATAGGGGAATATCGGTGACAGGAAGCAGCACTCTGCACCAGGTGTGGGCATGCCTTTTCCCACACATAAACTGGTATTTTTATTTATTTATGATTGATGAATTTCATCATTCTTTTTATTTACATTTGAGCCATTTTCTCCCTGTTACTGATCATTTAATCCCATCCTGTATTGTGAAGCATATTCCGTTTCAGTCAATTTCAAAATGAGCACTATTGTCATCCTCTGATGTATAATAATAATGATGATTGAGATTTTAGCGCGGTGGCGGTTTACAGAAACGTGATGAATTGGCGATGTGGACGCTACAAATAGTACAGTCTTCACTGTCTTTCCCATTGACACTCATAGTTACCTGCGGGAGTGTAAATGGGCGTCCAGCTCCCCAATGATTGAGATTTATAGAAGAGACCCAGGCAGAGATGTGTCTTTTATAGATCTGACGAAAAGAATGCACATGCATATTTGTGCCCACACTCTGTTTTAGTCATGAATCTATACAGAGTTTATGGCCCCTGGCCCCTGATGCTTCGGGCTGTGGTCAGCAGACCTCCCTTTTTTAGTTGATCTAAACGGCTATCCGAACACATTGAACAAAAGATTGCAAGGAAAAGATGGGCTTGTGTCGCAGATGTATGCACACATAAAATATTTTTTAGTATGGGACGTGTAGTCTGAGCTAATTGAAATGAATGTGAAGATACTCTACGAACTTGCCACCAGCAGCTCCCACTGTCAAGAAAAGCCTAGATTTCCAGAGATGAGGCGCCAAGCCAAAAGGAAGCTCATTGTATTTGAATCAACATGCATACGTGAGCAAAGATTTTCTCTTATGACGCAGAACAAGCAAACGCTGATTACTGACAGTCACCTCCGAAGAGTGCTTCATATATTTCCACTACAAGACCTGCAATTCTTCAGTCCGAGGCCCAGAATCGCTGGTCCCATTAGGAGTGATATTTATTGATGTGATTCAAGTGTACAGTTTAGTCATCTTAAATTAAAAGTTTATGGCCAACTATAAACTTTGTATGCCTCCGCAAATGTGGTTGTCCATCCATCCTGAGCAAATTTCCTCAAATTTGGCACATACGTCCACCTGGACTCAAGGACAAACTGATTTAATTTTGGTGGTCAAAGTTCAAAAGGTCAAGGTCAGTATGACCTCACGTCTGTCCCATTCTCGTGAACGCAATATCTCAGGAACGTCTTGAGCAAATTCCTTCAATTTTGATACAACGTCCACCTGGACCTTAAGGATGAACTGATTACATTTTGGTGATCAAATATGACCTCACAAAAAAAGGTTTGGGATTTTAAGTACATAAAGTGCTAATTATGGCAATTTCACACAAATGTCTAATAGGATAAAATGATGAAGTGATGACCTTTTGGATAGACATTGATACAAACTATAACATGACTGGTTGGCAGAGGCATGCGACCGTGACCGTAATTCTCATTTCTCCACATTGGCATGAAACGTGTGGACACCTCTGTTGTAGAGAGTTATGCTGCTCTACTTTGCCACCCTTGTAATAGAGATGTAAGTCCATAAGTGCAGATGCAAAATTATCCTAGGACATCAAAAATAGAGGCAGTAATTTCAGCTGGGAATCTTTCATAGGATGAAATTACACACATGCTCTTTCAGAAAAGGCTACAATTCCTGGGCTCCTCTTGCAATAATTACCTATTATCAGCCATCCTCTGGTTTCGCTAATGTAGTCTACAGAGAGCTTCTCACTTGTGTTCTTTAATAAAGTATTTCACAATACAAGAGCTAATATTCCATTAAAACAGTTATCAAGCTTCCCACATACTGTATGATATATAGTACTGGCTACACTTACATATATGTCAAACTGCTCCCAGCAAACATATTATATTATATATATATATATTAGTGCTGGGCAACGATTGACATTTTTAATCGTGATTGTTATACGCAAAATTCAAAAATGAATTCAAAAGTAGTGTATTGTGCACTTTTATTTTAAAAGTACTGCTATATGAACAAAAGTGCAAATAACATTTGGTTTGCAAACACTTTAAACAAATGAGGTGCTTTTTAACAGCAGTATTCCTTTTACACAGTAGCAGTTAAAATACAGTTATGATTCTGATAATAGATATTCAGCCAGTGTTCAGAACTTTATTTTATTTTATTCTGCAATTTGAAATATACACCTTGAAAACTGTAAATCTATCTACGTCATGTTTTCTTTATTTTTTTATGTTTGTTAAATTCTCAGTAGCAATAACTAAATGGTATGCTTATTATACATATTCCAAACAAAAAAACATTTAAAACTGTAAAAAAAATAATTAAATGAATCATTTCTTTTTTGGTATTTTGGTCAGACACATAATGCTGATTACCGTAATATGTGTGGTATTTGTTATAAATGTGCGTTGGTACATAGAGGTGATAAGAAGCTGTACATGTAGGGATTTAGGACCCAGGGGAATGTAGGTGAAGCATGGGAACCTGGAGGGAGTCTGTACCATGGCAGTAATGTGCACGTGGAAGTTATGCTAATAAAGAGTTGCACAGCTGTTCACCGCTCTTGTGTTAAAAATGTCCACTTAATAATTAAAAATAAAACTGAGTTAATGTGTGATAAAATAATTGTCGGCGTTAATTAATTAATGCATGAATGCGATAATAACGTGTTAACTTGCCCAGCCCTAATATATATATACTCAGAAATGTAGCTAAATCTTTAGAAATGATTTAGAAAGGTTTGTGTTAGCTTTGTATATCCTTTTTGAAGCCAATTTATTGTTCCTGCAGAGCAGCCAAATAGTCCCCAAACAGCAGAGTGATGAGGGGGGAAAGGTGAAGATGGATAAGTGAGGAAAAGGAAAGAAAGAAGAATGAGTTCGGCAGAGTCAGAGAGATAAGTGTTTGGAAGCGAGACAGTGAAGAGGCAGTAGTCGTATAGCTGCAGCAGGCAGATTTAGGTCTTGAGTCAGAATCACTTGTAATACAACTGCACTTATTGTGGCCTTTGACTACCATGAAGATGAAGCGACGAGAGGTCAACTTATATTAACCGAGAGAGGAAATATGAAGGAAATGTCTGCAGATTTCCCCCAACAATATCTTGAAGGAAAGTGCTGACGGGACCGAGCCCGGAGAATGAAAGAGCAGGGCTTTTTCATAGACCTTTATCATTGTAATGAGCCAGTATGGACAAGGGCCGAGCTTTACAGGACGGTGTTATAATGTGCATGTTCGCAGCAGGTATGGAAAGATAGAGAAGCGAGGGAGGGAGGGAGGGAGGTAAGGAAGGAAGAAGGGTGAGTCTTATTTCTTCCTTCAGCATTTCATTACTTTCTATTTCCCCATTAATACAAGCATCTCCGGAGTCAGCAAACAGCGCCGGGTAACTAGATATGAAAGCGGCGCATCTCGCCACGCTTTGGCTGCAGTCAGCGTGGTGGATTTAGTCGCGCACACAGGCTGCCATCACGGACAGCGGGAGCCGCTTGCGGACGGCGTTTCGCTAAAGCAGCGGGTGTTCGTCATTTGTTTGGCGAGATTTCATGGTGGGGGATCTCGTTCAGGAGGTTTCACTCTTTGTTTCACGCTGGACGAGTAGGCAGTGTTTGGAGGGAAATGAGGGGAGAGGAACAACTGTGAGAAATAAATACGAAAAGAAAACAGCAACGATTGAGGAATGTCTGGATAGCAAGACAATCGTTGTGTGTACACAGGCACATTTTAGACATTAAAAAATGAAGTTGAAAATGCAAAATGAGTCAGAAGTATATGTCACACATCTTTGACTTTGATAAACACCAAAAAAACAAACAATTAAGAGACTTGACAATGCTACTTCTTCCTGTGTGCTCTTTAATCAAGAGAGAAACTTAATGTCATGTCATCTGAAAAAGATGTATCTTCATCAGTACACAAGAAATATAATGAATGAATAATCAAACATTGAGGCTCATTTTCCACATGACAAATCCCTTCCAAGTGAATGAAATGAGCTTTGAAAGAGCTTCGAGGGAAAGAGAGCGGACTAAAAAAAAAATGCACAGAAGGATCATAATTAGGGGGGAAAAAAAGCTTCAAATGTCGGTTCCACTAGCTTAGACTTCTCCCTCCACCATGTCATGCAATCTGCCTCTCTAATTCCCCTAAGCCCTCCAGGCCAATTTTCTGCTATGCTAGCACTATCCTTCCAAGGAATTGCTTATGTTAATATGGCGGATAAAATACTCTCAGCAATTAAGCAATTAATGTGTCTGAAATTTACTGTTGTTGTTTACCGCTGTTATATATTGCCTTTTCCATGTGTCCTCGACCAAGTCAGAGATGCAATTAACAAAGAAGACTTATTTTTTTGTGTTATTATTGGTCTCTCGGTACAGATACATTTTGGGCTTTGGACACGAGGTACTGTATGTCTTATATACACACTGAAATTGGGTTTTCATTTTACCACGTCTCTTACACCAGTGGTGTCTTTGCATACCACTTTGTAATATGGCACCCATGAAAGGTTTACAAGTTTTGCATTTACTAATGTCTCATGAGTTACAAGCTTCTTCTTAGCTAGTACTTTAACTGTCTGCAAACGTCGTTACAGCTGTATTTGATCACATTGTAAAGTTGTTCTGGTGAACGTGTTAGCAAGCAGTTGCCTATTTGCTCATCCTATTCTACGGGGAGGAAAAGGTAACTTTAGCAGTGGAAGAAGCTTAAAACCTTTTTAATAACATTTGCTGAGAACCCTGAGACTGAACCAAATAAATAAAGTTGCGTTCTTTATAAATTGAAATTGAAATTATAAAATTGAATTAGTCATTGATAAAGGGTTTTTATAACCTTATCCAACGGGTAAGTGGTCAAACAGTCCCTGAAGGAGTGCAAATGAATTAAAGGGATAGCTTAAAAAACAAAGAAAGTGCTGGAGGAGGATAAACACCAGTCAGAGAGACTTTTTGAAACCCAGGGAGCTACTATTAAGGTCATATCGTCTGTATTTATTCAGATAATTTGACGATTTTAAGGATGTGTGAGTGGAGCCACCACTGTACAATTCAAACATGGAGGGCATTTTACAGGCTCATTCCAGTATTTTTGTAGACTCAGTATATTTTAAATGTACTTCAAAGGTCAGTATTTCCCCAACATCTCTATTCCCGGCAGTGTCGAGAAGACCATGATTCAACATTTGAACCATCATGTTGGA
The DNA here is from genome assembly GCF_910591455.1 of Pholis gunnellus. Taxonomy (NCBI): domain Eukaryota; kingdom Metazoa; phylum Chordata; class Actinopteri; order Perciformes; family Pholidae; genus Pholis; species Pholis gunnellus. The sequence goes on along the minus strand of NC_136536.1, from coordinate 20,768,692 downwards.
GACCAGCATTTCCCAACATGAATATTTTGATTTCAATTAAAATGTATTTGTATAGCACCATATCATGCAAAGGCAATCACTTTGGAGTGAAAAAATATAAGTAAATTCTGGCCTGTTTTCATCGTACAATCCAATTGTATCTGAGCTGCCTGTCACGCTTGATCTTGATTAGATCCACATGCAAATGTGAGGCATGTAACCATCGCCATATGTTGATTGGCGGCACACTGCGTCTACACCTTGTTTTGAGTCCCCATGCATCCCTGACCACCTACAGAGGCGCTTTGAATGATTACATCTTCAATATGTCGGCTGCACATTTACATCTTAAACTGATGCATTTTTGCATAAAGTTATGATTACATCTGATTCATCACTGGGAGCACACTGAGTGAAAATGTATTTTTTTGTGTTAAAGTCAAGGCTTGTTATTAGTGCAACAAAGCTTCGGTATAGCATGTGAAACAGCAAGGACAGAGAGAGAGTGATGGGGGAGGAAAGAGGAGGGTGGAGGAGGATGAAAGACTGGTGGCTGGAGAGAGAGAGAAAGACTATTGCCCATCATAATATAACCCAACCGGAGCTGAGGAAAGAGATGGGAAATTACAGAGGCCCCTAAGTGCACTTTTTGATGCTGAAAGAGCAGATAAGGCTCTTTGAAACCAGGCCATCAGTGCTTTTTTCATGGCGTAGTGCTGGGCCATACAGGCATGGGTAAATAACACCTGCAGCACTCAGGCAGCGTGACCCAACATACAAAAACACTCCTCAACATCAGACAGTAATATGTATCTGTGCGTGTGTTTGTGTGTTGATGTGTGAACTGCTTTCTTTCTTTCCCAGTAGAAGTAAACTCAAACAGTATGTTGCTGTCTGTTCTAGCCCTCGCTTCTCTCTTCCTTTTTTTGTTTTCCTTCGCCCTCTTTCACCCGGTTTGAGCTCCAGTTTATCTTCCCATTCAGAACCACCATTATCCCTCCTCAAACATCTCAGGTCAGGTTGTCTCCCAAGTCTTCTGGCTTTTTCTCACCTGACATTTACACATTGCACCTCTTTTCAAAGAAAGTTGTCCCAGACACTTTCACCTTTTCTAAAACATAAATAATAGCCAACAGGATAAAATTCGAAAGTGATCTTTGAAGTGTAATATGGGCATGTTTATAACATAAGTTAGTGATGTTTCGTCAACCTTAGTTGAAGTTAGTTTTTTTGTTAAGTAATCGAATGACTTACTGTATAACCCGAACATCTTGGTTCACCAGGGCATGATACTTATCCTGTAAATATTTGTTTTATAAATATGAAATATTATGCTGCTTATATTTAGCCCAAAGCCATTCATAAGTCGAGGGAGTGTTTGCTGATTATTAAATTAATTGGATTATTGTTGGAATTTATATTTACTACATGAAAGAAATCTTAATCAAAAAGTCATTTGAATGAGGCATAATGGCCTCTCTTAGCAGGCTCAATAACTGCTACCAGATTTAGCCAGCTAGCTCCTGTAAGCTAGAGCAACAACTGAACTAATTATGAATTACCTGACTAGCTGCTGTTGTAATTAAATCCAGTGCAACCGCACTAACTAACCTTATTTTATTAAGCTAAACAAGCTATCCACATGCTACCTACTCTACCGAGCCAGCTAACTAGCTAGGCTAGTTTGTGAACTTCCATCACTCTACATCACAGTGACGGTGTTAACGTCAGCAGCCGGCTGGTTAATTCAGATTTACCTCGGGTAATGTTTTGCTATTCTGAAAATGTCTCTCAGCGAAAGACACTCAACTCTGTATAAAGAGAAAACAACACTCTCTGTTTGTTGTAGCCAACCAGAACTAGCTAGCCTGCTAGCAGTTAGCAAGCCTGCTGCAGCTGGGGGCATGTGACGGGGCACGAGGATTGTCATGAAAAGCGATATATAATTGGGAGAATGCCATTGTTACAGAAAGACCCACTTTTAAAGAAACAAATCTGTAATTAAATAAAAATGTAACCTACTCTAATATTAATTAATTAAATGGTTTGGGGCTCCAGGTAAGTTAGCTTCCCATTTGACACCGGGCACCTTTTTAATTCAATTCATCCATTTACTGCAAAATACACCAAGATTCAACTCAGAACTATAACCAGCTTGCGTAAGCTGCAGAGACATTACAGTTTTTAGTGGTAGCCTGATTAATGTTGCCAACCTTCGCTGGAAATTCGATCTGCAGCATAAAAACATCAACTGTTGTCTGAATATGTATCTGACACACTGAAAATTATTTAAATGTCACAATGTCATTAAATTATTCCAATAAATACCTTCAAGCAAACACTAGATAATACCAACTGCAACGCTTCTCATTCGCAGCTTTAGCGAGTTTTACAGACTGCCAGCAAAGGCTGCTGCTTGGCTTTCCTCTAAAGAACCACCTCAGGTAAATGTGTGGTTGAAAATTGTTTTCTACATGTACAAAACAAACCCTTCATACAAAATAACATGTTTTTGTGAATAGGGGTTTCCTATAACCTAATAGCATGAAAGACTTCAGAAAAATAGGAGTCCTCTCAACCATCTGACTGTATATGAGATTCCAAACTTCTGAACGGTAATCCATGTACGTTGTGAACTGTATGTATTCTGTTGAAATTGCCGCAAAATGTAATGTTGGTGTGACTGGGCCTTTAAACAACGTTGCCTATAGCCTAGTTATCCAATCACAATCAAAATGGAGATGAAAGGCTTATTAACAAAGTGTGAATGCAAAGGCCTGTGATCAGATGCCAGATATAGATCACATGTTAGTACCAAGTGTGCATCAGTTTCTGCATCTGTATTTAATGTGCAAGAACACATATACCCTCCACTTATTATCTCCTCCACTTAGCCCCACCTCTCTCGCCCCTCTCCCTCCGTATTCAGCCATCCACCGCCACAGCTCTTTTCCACACCTCGCATCCTTCCTCTTCTCTTTCCTCCTGACTGAGGGGCATCACTCCACCGCCTCAGCACCCCCGACCCCTCCCTCCTCATGTACAGACAGACAGAAGGACAGGTAGGTGGATGGATGGCAGGGACGGAGAAAAAGGTGGATTTGCAGCTCCACCTCTGCGCTGTTATGATATCGAACGCCCGCCCACTCCTGTCATCGCCATGGTAGCAAATAGATTGCTATCACACTCAGCCACTTCACACGTCCGAACAGCTCTCTCTCTTTCCTTCTTATGCTTTTTTTCTTTTATGTCCCTTAAGCTCCTCTCTCGCTCTCTCTTTCACTCCATCTCTCCAGAGTTTCATTTCTCTTTCTACCTCTGGCATATAAGCAACACTGGCGTGACGTTAACGATCAATTTAACAATATATATTGAGCACAGTTCCCGGGAGAAATGTGTAATCAAGAAGTGTATTGATCCAGTATATTATTCTGTAGTTTGCTGTGAATGTTGGAACAAAGTCACATAATAACGCTTGATAATGGGCAGATACATCCCAGTTTTAGTGACCAAAAAAAAAGGCCAAAGTAATACATGGAATTGAGTTTCTCCTGAGAAAAAACGGTGACTCGGAGAGTTACAGTGGATTGTTTGTTTTTTTATTTGACAGTCTCAGTCCAAGACATAGCTCCATCCTACTGAGCAAACTGCATTCAGGTACAACGAGAAATTAATATTCAGGCTGCTTTGACCTCTTGGTATACTTTGCAAATTGTCCATTTTGACCACACGCAGCGAGTAGATGACTTTCCCATGCACCACTGGGGATGTTTTCCTGTAAATCACACGGACACACCAAGCAGTGGGGATGAGAGAGAGATCTGTCAAACACTCACAATACAAAAACATCCAACACAGGGTCATAGCAAAGTTAAATAGCATAAAGGCAGCACATTGCCGTCCTCTGGAGAGTAGGTATACCTCATTGCACTGTTCTCCTTCTTTGGAGAGGAAGTTGGAGCGAGGAGCAGGCCAGCTGTGCAGGATGCGCTCAGCAGCTGGCTACAAGTGACAGCCACCTTGTGACAACATGCCATAAGACTTAGATAATCCATTTCAAAGAAGCAGGCAAGGCTTGTGACATACTTGACAGACAATGAAAATCCCACTCTGACATCAAAACACAAGGCTTTCATTTCTCTGTTAATGCAGATGCCTTTGATGTGACACTTGCATCCACACTGTTCCAGCTCTGCGTTTGCATGCTTTATATTTTTTACCATGCAAAATTCATTACTTTTAATCACACTCAAACCACTATTTTCCACTGTGGTGCATCACTTCTTTTTTTGTCTTTTTTTATAGGAGTTTAACAAGCCAATTTGGATACCGTCAGCTAGTAAAAGGTAATATATTGCCATTTAGGGAGAAGGTTTTAAATATGAGATCCAATATTAAACAGCCATTGTCTTCTTTATTCATTTTGGGATGGAGAAGCATTTCAGTTGACATCTTGTTGCTACTGTCTGTGGTAGTGTAGTGCTGTGTCACTGAGGTTACCTCACAAAGTGGTTATCTTATCACTGCTGCAATTTACGAAGCTCTCTGCAGAAGCAACCTAGTGTGTTTTCTTCAGTTGCTTTTCCAATTCCTTGTGTTTCTAACTGGAAGCAATACACCTGTTTGCGTTTTCCCATCAAATTTGACAGGAAAAGAACAAAGGTTGACTTCAGCTGTGAAATGTTCTACTTTTCTGACCAATTGCAGTGTTTGCAACTGAGCATTTTGTGAAATGTTGACTTTCTTCTGTGAAAGTTATTGGAAAATCTTTCACAACACCCAACTGGCCTCACAGGTCCAATACATTCCAGGAATCGGCAACCTTTTTGGTATGAAGTGCCACTTTTAAATTGTCAACAAGATTTGTTTCTAAAATATTTGTTTCAAATATTAGTTGAAAACGTGGAAAACTGTAATCTATATAGTAAGGAATTGTTGAGTTGGACCGTTAAACAGTTTTTCACTGTTTTTTGTGGTTATCACTTTTTTGGGCAGGCCTGAATTTATGGCTCGGTGACGCACTGGAGCCATCTTTGGCAGGACCCTCCTCTCACACTGTATTATAACTAGAGCACAAAGCATCAGTGGTTCTGCTGCTTAATGGCGAGGATAAAGACGTGGATGAATAGATTTGAGTGTCACGACTTGTCTGAAATTACTCGTTTCACTGTCACAATTTGATCAATTTGGATCAATAACATTTGGAAAGTCTAGAAGAGCCGCACGATTAAATATTGTTATCCCCCTCAAGTTAGCATGGGGCTAAACCAGAAGTCATGCCCTGCCCATAGAGTATGCTCATTAACATTCTGTAAAGTAGCAGTGAGATGGCCAACATGTCGTAGATCCTGTAACAGTACAAATGTAATCAACCATCACTCAAGATTGGGCGTAGCTTTACAAAACCCAGCCTTTCAGAGCAGAGAATACTGCTTATTAACTCAACATTTTGAAACCTTATTTTATATACTTATATATCCAATTTTTGTAATCGTTCGAATTTGGCTGTATGTTTAATAACATGTGACAAACTCAGAACACATTTCACTATTGCTTTACCCAGACTTTAAATTTAATTATGACACTACATCAAATCTCCAAAGAATCTGTAATTTCATTCCATCCATACAGGCAACGCGTATAGAAACATTTAAAAAAACAAAGATTTCTCCCATAATCAGGACATTTTAATTACATATGTGAGAGCACTATAGTACTAGCCAATCAGAAGCAGAGAACAGCGGGTCTTCGCAGAATGTGGGTGGGAAAAATAAATCAATCAAATTACTGTAGATAACAGACCACACAACTGCCTGTGAAAGAGGTTGTTTGACATGTGGATAAGAGGAGATTTCAACAATAAAACTCACATATTGCTGGTTAAGCTACCGAGTGCCAGTAGCGGCACCTTCAAACAGCAAGTGAGCGCTAAATCAAGAGAAAGCTGACATTCTGTCATCCCTTTGGTTTTCATAAAGCGCATAGTAAAAAGCACACAGACCTTAAAACTCACCATCAGTGCTTCTCTTAAGTCTCAGTCAGTGCTTTTGTGTCACAACTGCACTTCTGTTCATTTGTAGCATAGGGTATGTTCTTTCCAGAATATGTCTACGTGTGTGTATGTGTGTGTTTGTGTGTTTACTCTAAGAAGTCCTCCCACATTTACCACTGTGCGCCTCATGACATAACTCCACACTGTCTCGATTGGCCTTGTGTCCAACAGCGCTCAGCGCTTTGCCGTTAATGCACCAACATGCCGGGAACCCTGGGTAAATGGAGGTCCCGCTGTTGCGGACCAGATCACAACACAACAAACTAAACAAACTCAGCAAGCAGGGTTCAACTCAGCAGAGACCCTATCACAACACTAATGGAGCATTCACTGTATTCATTTTTACATTAGGGATGCTTTAATTCTTTATTTCGAAATAATTGTATCTCTGAGGATGTGAGTGTGAGTGTGTGTGTGTGTGTGTGTGTGTGTGTGTCAGCACATGCAAGTCTAGCGTAACGGATTTGTTTGTTCTCTAGTGCGTCCAATCACAGCAGAGTTGTGTACACAACACACAACACTCATTACGACAGTATCCAAGCCTCCACTGTGAAGACATGGCAGGAGTCAAGCAGCTCTTCTCAGTGTCTCTGCTCTCTGCAGCACAGCTTTGCAGTACACACATGCAGTACATGACACCACACACACACACACACACAGACACAAGCACAAATCACTCTCTATGTTGAGATCACCCCTGTGGAAGCTAATCCATTTAGCTCAGCTGTATTTCTATTCGAGCTACCATTGCATGTTTGTGGCTGTGTGGATGTGTGTTAGTGTAATATGTGCCCATTTCCACCACAAGATTACTTGACTAAGACTTGTAATTGAGGCTTGAAGAGCCAAATAATACCGGAGAAAGGCTTTTTGTGGTGCAGCAGAAGGTTTCGCCAGATGTAGGGAAGTCTTCATCTCACACTGCAGCTCCACGCTGCTGTGGCCGCTTTCAATCTCACATAAAGCGTGAAAACATGAGGAATTTTTGAGTGGCATTTACTCAAAAGGTGCTAAGCTAACAATTAAACTAAGTGTGAAATGCTGAAATATACCCGCACGGTGTTAAAAACAACAGCTGATTCACATGGATTCACATTTTCTCTGTTATTTTATAAAAAATACAGTTAATCTACAGTGCAGTCAAAGATGAGGAACAAGGGAGGGCTGCTTTTACTGTCAAAGCACCTCTAGAGATATTCCCAGGGCCTAGAACATCATTTGATACTTAATAACGGTGAATAGCGATCTAATTTGTCAACAGACAAAGCACAGACTGTTGGGAAAAGATAACACACAAGTAAAAGACAATAGACATTCTCCATGGAAGCCTAAACGTTAAGTCCAGCGTAATTGTTTTTGTTATTTTCTCTCTCTGTTTGCAGCAACTTAAACGTCACCATGGATTCAGCTTCACCGTGGAGTATGCTGCAGGATACGACTTGAGCCTCAACTTGGCACCACTGAAAGTAAGCCGAATACACTTTTAGTAATGATCCCATCAACGAGCACTGTATTACCTTGATGCTGGAGATGCCGTGATGATTCTCAGGCACGTTCTGTGGTAAATTGAAGCGTCTTTCTTTCTGTGACTTCTGAAGCTGATTCATGGACCTTTGAGCAAACATCAGAGATAAAGATATTCCTGGTAAGTGTAAGTCACACTTAATAGTCACACATGTGTATTGTCTGTGTGCGTTCAGACTCGAATGAGTGATGACTCTGTGTAGGAGTGTGACTTTTCTTCATGCAAATTGTGTGATTGCGTGGCACGGGGGTTAAACGCCAAAACAGCCAAAAGTCACATTTGAATATAGGTCAGGTTACATGCTTCAAGGATGACAAGTGAGATATGACTCCGATAAGTAAATATACAATATGTGGTCAAACAAACTGTATCTTATTAACGCTGATTTAGCAGAACTTTTTTTTAAATGTGTTTGTACCTGCCTGGATGAGTTAGTGTAAAGCCTCTGCTAATATGGCTTTATAATCAGTCATCATAATTTGCTCTCTATGATGACACAAGCAGAAGCCGTGCTCCTGTTTGTGTGTCTGCGTGTGTGCGTAGTTAGTAAAAGAACAAGTCAAACTCCTGCCAAAGGCACCTGTGAACTCCTGAGATGAAAGCAGGGTTGTTGTTGTTGTTGTGGTTGTTGTTATTTATTTCTTATAGACTGTTGTCGTGTTGTCTTTCTATCCCTCTGTCATCACACAACTTCCATAATCTCCTTATGGAAATTCATAAACCACCACAACGGCACAACACAGGCCGCAGCTGCTGCGGTGTAGGTGCATCACACGATGAAACGAAAAAGTGTAAATAAATTATTTTAACAAGTGTCACCTCGCCGGGGAGAAAGCCGGAGGAGCTCTCTGGGGATTGTGACACATCCCACGTGTCTTTACTGTTTCCACTTGTCAGCTAAAAAAAAAAAAAAAAAAAGAAATCTAATCCAGCCACTTTTCACCTAAGAGCTTAGGTACGCAGTGCTGCTGTTTCAGGATAATTTTGGATTTAGCATACATCAGCCTCATTTTACGCTTCTTATCTTTCCTCCCTCTTCCTTGTCACCCTTTCTCTGATTCACTTGACTTTGTTTTTCGCACCTTGTTGACAGATTCCGTTCTTTTGTTTGTTGTTTAAACCAAGTGAGGATTTAGCCCTGCACTGACACAGCTTTTGGCCTCGGAGCTGAACTGTTTGACTCGAGGCAAACAGCTATTTTTTTTTTTTTTTTTTTCGCTCAGCGCCCAGTGTAATCCTCACAGATAAAGCAACCTCTTCGAACACAGTGGAGTGTAGCAGTTGCTTTGGCAACAGACTATCCCATCTAATCCAACCTGTTCCCATCTCCCCAAAGTCTGAATACCTGTCGAATTGAAAGGCTTCCTAAGCCTACTACTTGTTAGCCTTGAGACTTGTGAATAACATTTTCAAGTAAGATTTCAATAACACCATGTCAGCTTATTCATTGACATAAAAGCAGGAGCAGCCTTTAAGTGGTCTAAGTGCAGGACTGTGGGGAGAGACTGCACTTAGTTCATTTTTTACTTAAAATAACAGTGAAAATCAAATACATAAAGTGTACAATATAAGATGGAAAATAGTAAAAAAAAGTACATAGAATGTGTACAATACAACATTTTAGTAGCAGTGCATGAGTGCGAAGCAAATAGCCCCAAAAAAGTTTCAGACCTATAATTAGGAAAGTCAAAGCTAGTTCAAGGCTTAATAAGTGAAGAGATACGTTTATAGTGTGCTTTAAAAAAGGTTTAGCGAGCTGGCTTCCCTAAAATCTATAGATAGTTTGCCCCTTAGCTTTGGGGCATAATCGACAAAGGTCGGCATCCTCAATCTTCTTTCAGCTTTTGCTTGAAACTTCTACCAATAAACCAGCAGCGTACAACCGCAGTGTTCCTGAGGGCAACTAGTTGACAAGGGAGTAAGCAATGTAGCTTGGTCCTAGCCCATTAAGGGTGTTTGCATATAAGGAGGATCAATTCTTTATGTTTCAGGAATCCGGTGCAGAGCAGGTACAATTGAACTAATGTGCTCTCTCATCTTTATTCTGTGTTTTTAATGAGCTGAAGTCTCTTTGCTTTTGTATTTACAGGAAAAACATCACAGTAATCGAGTCCGCTTCAAGGAAAAGCATGAATCTGTTGTTCAGCATACTTTTGATCTGTTGTACGTTGTTTTCTTCACCTTTTTAATGTGGGACTTGAAGCTTGGATCTGAATCCAAGATAACACCAACACTTGTAACATCAGATTAAATCCTGGGAGTTCATTTCCCCAGGCTATTATTAAACAGCATTTCTCTTTTTGTTGTTGAGCCTCATTTTCCTCCACTTTCTTTCATCTGATCGACATATTCTCTGAATCTCATTAACACTCTTTTTTTTCACCATGAGGAGATTCCCGTCAATCCACCTCTTCTTAACCTTTAGCTCAGCAGTATTTAAAGCCGATGACAAGGTATTATTTCAATGTTCAACCACGTCATTTAAAGAGCACTTATGGCTGTATGACTCAAATTGACTCAGTTGAGAATTGACTCTAATGGAAATTGAGCTGACCCCAGATTACTCCGAAAAACATCACATTGTTTGCCTCAAAAGAGAGAGAGAAGAAAATAAATACCTCACCTCAGAAAGAAATGATGGGGGAGAGATGATCTGGCCAAGCGTTTTATAATCTTCCCCGGGGTGCCGGGAGCAGCAAAGTGTTGGGGACATAGTATTGATTTATATAAAACTCAATGTTCCCTCCGCTGCCCAGATCTGAGTGTGCCTGGACCATGAGAGCGATAAGGGATTGGACTAATGTGAGTGCAGAGCAAAAGGGCCTTGATGCCAAATGGATAAGCTCAGAGTTTTAACAAGCTGAAAGTTTGCACTCTCTCTGCTGTGTTTTATTTTTTTTTTGTCTTCATTCTGTCGTTGTTACATTGCTGGCTCTTGATGAATTTGGAGCGTTCAGGATTATGTTCTCCAAGCGATGCCCCTGGTGATTTGGGGGTAAAAACTGGAATATGTCAAGTCACAGCCTGAGTGGAACTAGCAGCTACTGCATAGATTTTGGCCCGATTTATAAGCCTAATTAGGCAGGCCCGCACAGGCACAGGCCACTTTGCAGACTTTACCTTGTCATAGTTTTTTTATCTAATGTTATGTGAGGTCAGCTGAATCCTGAAAATGTTGCTGGGGCAGCATATACAGCATTTGATTGGGTACAAAATCCATATAAATACAATATACTGCCTGCAAAGTTCACTTCAGGCTGTATTCAGAAAAATGAAAAGACACCATTGTAATTATCAGTTCAGGCAAACAACTGAAGTCCTTTGTCAAATATCATTCATCTAATTGTCTTGGAAACAGCAAGCTAGCTGGCTAGCAAGTTTCCTTTCTTTAATTCCTTTATTGTATTTTCTTACCGTGTATAATAAGCAGTCCTTTCAGGCTCAATCATATTGTTTGGGTGTTAAAGAGACAGTGGTGGAGGCAGTATTCAGATGGTGCAATACCACAATGTATAACTCTCTGCTACAAGTCCTGCATTCAATTTAATGAAAACTATGAAAGTGTGATTAGTCAAATGTACTTTAAGTATCAAACATAAAAGCACTCATTATGCAGAATGACCTCGTGTCATTGTTATATTATTAAGCATTATAATACTGGAATCTAAGTACTGATGCATTGAAATACAAGCAGCAGCATTATGTTGTTTTAGATGTTCAAGACGGTGCTAATGTAAACTATTTGATGTATTGTTTGTCAGTGTATTTACTCAATTACTGTACTTTTTTACACATTTGAGGTACTTGTACTTTACCTGAGTCTTTTCTTTACTTATTACTTCCTCATTACATTTCAGAGTGAAATATTTTATGCATATCAATTATTTTACAGCTTAAGTTACTTTACAAATTATAATTTTTACATCCAGCACAAATGGAGAGTTTATGAAACATTGTTTTAAAAAATGTAATAACCCAACAGTTTATACAAGTCCAGCTGAAACAATTGGTGGATTAATCAATTGGTGGATTGTCAGAAGATGAATTGGCAACTATTTTGATCAATCAAATAATGTTTTTGTGTAAAACTATTTCATGGTCAACAGCTTCACATAATGTGAAGATTTGCTGCTTTTCCTTTCATTATTTCAATTATTTTCAATAATTTATAAAAACCAATCAATCAATAGATTAATGGAGGAAACGATCCGCAGATCAATCCACAGTGAAAATAATCATTAGTTGCAGTCCTTAACAAAATAGTTCAACAGTAAACTATTGCTCATATGTGTTGTAAATAGAATATTTATCCTCAAAGTAAATGGTGACTATATTTTCTGAGCAACGTCATCAAGAGAAACGCACGGGTCGAAAACAAACCAAAATGACGGAGTCTATAAGGAGATCAAAATGTGAGGTTGTTTGTGTGCCTTAAATTCCACGAATCACAAAAGTAATGGATGGAAAATGTTTAATATTCCAAGAGGAAAGCTCCCTATTCGCTCAGAGTACAGAAGTATCTATTATCAAGCAAACTGATACGAGCGCTGGATTTGAATAAGGTGCTGGATGGTTTTGTGTTGAAACTGCAGGATATTTTTCCAGAGAAAAAAAATACAAAAGGTGTGCAGAGCCTGTTTTTACGATCGTGTATGGCTAATAAATAATTTAATAATAAACGTATTAAATCCTGTATTGAGATGACAGCCTTGTGAGTGAAGCTTTGCCTGTTTACACAGTCATCAGAGTTTTTGCACTAGTGTTAAAACATGTAATACATCTGGCATATATGTAGTGTCTCGTGATGATAAATGGCAGGGTGTTCACACACTTTACTTATATAATATCCAGAATATCCTGTAATACAGTGTATGCTCATGTTCCTTTTTTTAATGCAAATGTTGCTTAAAGAGGGCTCCTCCATATTTAACTGGTGTTGCCTGCTGATGGTCATGAACACACACACAGGTCATAACTCATTACATGTAGAGTTAACTTTGTGTTAGTGTCATTACTTCTATAGCTTCAGTTTTGCTCTGGAATGGCATGTGTTAGATAGCTGACTCAATCAGAAGTGGTATAAAGTTTGAAAAGTAATTCTTCTAGTATCCTGCAAGCGTATTAATGTATAAACATTGAAAATGTCCATATGCAGTTATAAAAATGCATAAAATGGAAAAACTCAAGTAAAGTACGCCAAACAATGAAAAAAGACAAACAATGCAAACAGACGCAAAGGCAAACAAAAAAAAAAAAAAGTCATTTGAAATGTTGCTTGTTTCAGAAAGTCAAAATAAAATTAGAAATTATAATTGAAATTCAACTTCAGAAATGTATTATTTTATGATTTATGACACCAACGTACAGTACTTGAGTAAATGTACTATCAAGAGCACATTTTATATCACCCAGACTTTACATATATTACAGCTGACACGTTAGTACATCGTGCTCTTGTATGGGCAGTTTGTTGTGTATTTCTTTCCACACTTTTCTGTATGAAATGAAAATGAATTCTCAGATTTTTCAATGTTTCATGACTTGTGCAATTCATCACAGTGGAAATGAAGTTGTTGTCAAAGTTACTATACATGTAATGTATTACCTCATATTTGTCAAAGTATGAGGTAATCAATGAAAAGAGTAATGCCTGTGCACCCACTCCAACCGGCACATTTATTTTAATAGCCATTTCAATCATAATCAGAATCTCCCTCAGGTGTATATGTTTAAAAACAACCCATTTCATACAATGAATTGATTAATTCACTTAGCATTTGATAAGTGTATTGCCCTAATATCAACATTGATTTATACTAAACGTAGATGTGTGTGGTAACCATTTTAAACGGTGGCCCTGGTCTGGTACAGGTCTTCAAAGCCCAAGTTGACTCCTTTAAATGTTAAATCTGTTAGGTTGCCTGAATCATGTTCATAGGCAACCTTTTTCCAGGGAAGGAACCACTGCATATCTATTCCATATGTTTGATAATTATAATTTGGTACCACTGGGGTTAGCATGCTGAGACCCTCTTTTGAAGCACTTTGGTTAAGTTTCGTGAAAGGTCGGGTTTTCATTAATTATAATTCAGTTAAAAATAGCAACCGCGTCACGTCTCGTGTTTCAAGTCACTGCAGACTCTTTCTGTATTAAACCAACGCGACAGCCTTTCCCTAACCTTAAGTGCTTGGAGTGCCTAAACTATTTACAACAGGGGGTTTGTGCATACCCGGTTAATTATGATTGAGCGCAGCATGTAACATATCCTTTTTTTATATACTTAAACTGTTGCTTTAAAAACATGAAAAGTCATGGCTAGACTCCTTCAGCGCAGCTCTCATCCAGTGTTCCCATTACAAAGAGGAGGGCACACGCTTTGATGGAGAACATACTCTCCAGCTCCCTCTCTAAAACCCTAATGATACCTGCTTCCAAGCCTATTTCTGGGACATCAAAGGATCAACCAGCCTAAGTGATCATGCCACATGTGTGAGGGTACATATTGAAGCCTGTATTTGTGAACTCCCATCATTACCATACCGAGTTATTTTTACCTGTATGTGCTGCCGAGCGGTTCACCTGTGAGAGGTTCCGAGTACAAAGGACGTCTCTAACGTAAAGCAATGGCACCATCATGTGGACGGCAGAGGTATAGACCCGAGCTGTCTGATTATCTGTTTTGAGTAAAAGATGAAACCACAGGAGATGGAGAAGAATAAGACTGGTGGAATTAATGCACGGCTCTAGTTAGACATCGAATAAGAGCTAATGGCAGTTTAGGCGCCGACTATCTTGCTCTGACAATGAAATAATCCCTGTTTCAAAGTCTGAAGAAGACACAACATTTCCCCCGCTCTACATTTATAATAATATGCCGATGTTGACCCTCGCCTTCAAAATGATAATGCACATATCTCACAGGAATCAATATATCGTCATAATTGTGTTGACTGGAGGGAACCTGCGTCATGTCAACTTGTGATTTTCTGTCATGGGTTGAAAAAACATCCTCCAACAGCATCTGCTGCTGGAGGATGGCCAGGGTGATATATCTGTTGCTAAGCAACCGCTTTGACTCTTATTTTGTTGTGCAGGACAGCTAACTAGATTTTCAGTCAAGGTTGCATCAGCTCGGTTTGATTCCTTCGCAACCCTGGAACCCTGCAGAAATCAAAGACGGGGCTGTTTGTCATAGATGTGTCTTTGCTCTCGTGACATCAAAAATAAGCTGCAAATGTGAAAATGGAAAGTACCTTCAACTCTCTGTTTTCTAATGATGTTTGGTGCAGATTGCTGAACAAAACTTCTCATCATCACATAAATCCTACATTAGATGTTTTTTAAAACTATGAGGTGTGCCTCCAAAGAGCAGAGTTAAAGGGGCTTGTAGATTGAGAGATGGGAGATAAAGCATTCTATAAACATGAGCTAAGTTATTGGTTCTGTTCGAAATAGCACAAAAACAGGTCTGATGTAAAGTTTAGTATGTAGTGCGTTCCAACTAACTGTATAGCATGCTGATTTTACGTACGCGAGAAATGCCTGGGTACACTAAAGTAGAGAGAATTTCAGAACATGCAACGTGAGCGATCTGGACATGTTCAAAATGCATTGCATCTCTTCAGACAAGTGCAATGGCGGACTGAGAGGCTGATGGTTATGGCACCAGCCAGCAACAGCGTCAGACTTTGAAAACTCACAGTTGAAATTACTGATGGAGCCTGGAGCAACAATTTTCCAAAATACAGATAAAACAGCCACAAGAATCTTGAGCCCTGAAAAGCTTCAGAAGTACTTTGAACCAAGACATCCTAACTTATCCTCCGTCCTCATATGTGAAAATAAATGCATCCAATGAATAAAGCAGTGGCATTGAAGGTTTTCAATAATACTCATGTGAAATACATGTGAAATACAGTACTACCATACTGCAAGGCTGCTCCGAAACCATTTTACTATGATACCAGTCATGGAATGAATGTGGCTCTTTATTTGATTCCTAGTTTTCACATAAACACCACATGAAACGTTGCTATACTATAGGTTCCAAATTGCAGCCCACCAATATTATACAAGTGCCATTGAGCATGACACTGAACAGATACCTCTATGAAAGCAAGGGCTTATGCCAAGTGCAGTGTGTGTATATAGGCGAAAATAGCAAAATACAGGTAATACATGACATAAAAAGCTACATAAAATGACTGCATTGTTATTTTTTAATTTTTTTATGTGGACACATTTTAACTTCCTAACTATAGAAAAAGCAAGCGTTCTCATTTGGCCTGCTATTGCTGTACATGGAGCTCGGCTCACCTCTCTCTTTCCAAGCGCATCAGAGAGCTACTGTGGCCTTCAGGTAACATCAAAACGTAGAAGTCTCTCTCATGAGCCTGTGTTTGGTTTTTCCATTCTAGAAACATGGCGGCGCAACACGGTGGACTCCATGAAGAGAACCCGCTCCCTATAGGGCTCATTGTAAGGCAACGAAAACTCAACAATTCTTAGTTTCCGGTGATAATACTGTAAAAAATAAAACATAGTTGTGAATATTATCTTCCATTTCTGCCAATAAATCCCCCTAAATCCTACCTACTGGTCGTTTACCTCATACTTCTTTACGTAAAAAAGAAATAGATGAGTAAGTGTGATCTAAGGGAGATATTACTTCTGCAGCTGTGAAACGATCTTGTAAACCTTTGAGCTTCTTCAACACGTTTTTCTACATTGTTCTGTTTGATGCAGAAAAGAACTGAGTAGAGAAAGTCATATGTTATGTCTGCTGTTGCCAGCCAGAGAGTATATCCAGAGAACATGGAGAAAATCAAGATCTCGATGCACTGTTTATCTCTGACTAGGCCCTGAATCCTCTTGCAGTCCTCATAATTGCTTTTCCATTTTTCCAGTTGCTTTCTCTCAGTTTACTTCTACGCAGTTGGAATTCTAAAGAGTTTCCTCTAACTTCAAACAACTATCAAAAATGAATCACACATAAGAACATGAGTTTTTGTTTTTTATTAAGCGCAAAGCCACTTTTAGGGTCATCTTTGGTTGCAACTTAAGCTGTCTCAGAACACTGGTGCTGCGTCAGGAAACGCAAAAAGAAACTCTGGATCCACAAAAATATGCTGCATAAAAACACAGATCTTTAGTAATATGCTATCTTACTCTTGTAAAATGCAACATAGCAAAATCTGGTACAATTTAGAGACCTCTCATAACCGGAGCGCTGTGACATTCTGTAATGCTGAGCATATAAAAATATAACTTTTTTAATTTCTGTGTTTCTTTGCTTGTGGCAGGTTGTTGTGACTACAGCGAGTAAAGTGATAGATTGTTTTCGGTAATTTGCTAATAGAGTCCAGAGCACAGTTCAATGACAAGTGTCCCCAATATACATTACAGACAGGACAGACCCGGCTTGTCAAGTAGCAGAGAGGGAGCCGAGGAAACTTGCACCTGTAAATATAAAACTGATCACATGAAAAAATATATATACAATGATGAAAACTGACAGATCACTTTGAGGAGGAATGTCTCAGTAAACTAATCTTGCGGTCTGGGTTTCCCTGCCTTTGCACACTGTGCGTTCTGTGGTCTAATAAGTTTAAGATATCTGTCCCCGACCAAACAAACGTGTTCTCCTACAACGAAACTGTGTTGTGAAATACGTTTCGAGGGAAACACATTTTCTCCTGGATTGTGTTGGTTTTTTTTTACGTATCACAAATAAATTTAGTCCGCAGAACCGTTAGTCATTTTTATAACCTTTGGGCTACGTTCCCTGGAGGTTTTTTTATGACCTTTAGTTGTTTTTATAAGCTTTAGGGAACGTTCCCTGGAGGTTATTTCTATAACCTTTACTTATTATTCAGTTTTTATCTCTAATGAATACATGAAAGAGCATTTAAATGTTGCAGTTCATTGACATGTAGCCATTTTTAATATGTATACTACTAGATTGGTAGTACTTCATAATATTAAATAATAATAATAATAATAATAATAATAATAATAGTAATAATAATATCTATATCTTTATTTTATGTAAAGTCTAACTAAAGCTGTTAAAAGTACACTATTTCCCTCTGAAATGTAGTTGAGTGAAGTATAAAGTGGCCGTATGTAAAAAGGTTGGTACTTAGTTACATTGCACCTCTTGGGTATGGATTCGGTTTATGGTAAAGCACTATTATTATTGTCATTATCCTTTTTCACTATCGTTCAGGGCATTGCTGCCTTTTGGGCCAACTTGGCCACCTTGTTATCTTAGATCTTACAGTCTTTCTGGATGGACAGTAGATATCTTCATCCATTGTATATGTATATCACAGTAAATAGTGTCACAGCAATGCAAACATATTATACAAAAGGGTCTTTTATGAATTAGTGTTATTCTTTTCACACTAGCGGCAGTTTTCTCTGTGACCAGGAGAGGTCATAGTTTACCTTTCTGGGATTGCTGAATTGCATTTCTGCGATTTGAAGGATGTTTTATGTAAACCGGCTCCGGTTCTTCATTGCCCTGACTGACAGAAGTAGTCACACCTATTCATTTTTTAATTTTACTAAGTTTTACACAGTGCAATCATATTTGACCAGATTGAAACAATCAAACCATTTCTTGGGTTTGATTCTGCTCGTTCATTAGAAAGTTGTCTTCCTGAATCTTAAATACTGTGCGCTGCAAATCCACAAGGTCTCCAGAAAGAGTCACCAGCTTCTGTCATTGTTCACTTCATCTTTATTGAAATCATACTAAGTTCTCTGTTACACTACATGTGTGCCTTTGAAGACTATATAGTTGCATTTATGTAGACTGGGCAGCATGTTGGGAGCACATGTTTCCTGCCACATAAATCAGGTTTATCTTGTCTCTTTCCCTGTAGGTACAGACCATTTCTATTACCCTGAAATAAGCAGATATTGAATTGCATTTTGCAAATTAAATTCAGGTCTTAGTTTGGTTTTTTTGACAATTGTTTGGATTATCCGATGCCTTTGAAACGGAGGGAGTGAGACTGGTGAGCTGTGTATCAGCGGGAAGGTGATGTGAGGTATGGACAGATCCCTGTTCCGCCAGACTCTCAAGGCCACACGGATCAAACTTTGGCTACTCCTCTTAATTATCTAGCAGCAGCCTTTTGCTTTAGATGAACTCTGTCCAAAGTCATGTTGGACATAGTTATTGTGTAATAATGGCATACGCTGATCAGGGATGCTTCCAGGACATTTTAGTGAATGAGTATTTAAGTCCTCGTTGAATGGGTTATTGTGTGAGTGTATATGTGTGTTTGACGCAGTAAATGCACCAGGAAAATACTAAGCTGGCCCATAATGTGCTGGTACGTTTCATGCCCAGCTGGCACATAATAGGACAGCACTGACTGCAGATACTTTGGGAAAAAGCTTAGTAAGGTTTCCTCATCATTTCTTTTTTCCATCTGTCTGTCACTCTTTCTGTTTCCCGCTCTCACTTGCACCTCTTTCATCTCACTCCTGTCTTCCCAGTCTGATGGTGATATGTCTGTGGGAGGAACAACAGTGCCGCCTAGTGGTTGAGCTCTTGTTCGAGCTGCGCTTCATTTCATATTATTTGTGTCTTTACCTCATGCTCACATGTGCTGCGTCATTTTTGCTTCGGAAGGTTCCTAACTGAGTGAAATGACCCGGAAGTATTAAAGTGACGCACCATTTGGCCGTCCATGAAAACAAACGATATGCTTATCTTGCACAGGTTTAACTATTATTTTCATATTTTCATCATGAAGTAATGGGATTCATGTTGATGAATATTACGTTTCATTTCATATGTATTTATTGACTTCGAACATGTAACAAATAAGTTAAACAGTAAATGAACAAATTCTCATTCTCAACAACAAGAGCCATTCTTAAAAAACAAAACAAGCTCGGCCTATGGTAGATTATTAAACTGTTAAAGAGCAAAATATTACCGAACCGCTGAATCTACATTATTGCACAAAGGAAATATTGATATTGAACAGTTTCATTGATATTGCACGAGTGAATTATCCGTTTCTACTGAAACAGTGTTGATTAAGTGTGACAGCAGCACATCTT
Source organism: Pholis gunnellus (assembly GCF_910591455.1). Lineage (NCBI taxonomy): Eukaryota > Metazoa > Chordata > Actinopteri > Perciformes > Pholidae > Pholis > Pholis gunnellus. Next base: position 20,749,051 of record NC_136536.1, on the reverse strand, counting down.
TCCTTCACCCATGACGTTTTCCATAGAGGTCAAGGAAAAGTGGTTCGTAATAGACATTGACTTTTCTACTGCAGCCATACGGTACATACAACTTTTAAATGATTCTTTTTGTGGGGCCCCAGACTTATATGCTTGAAGAGAAAACATTTTACGATCCAATCCAGGATTAAATCAACATTAAAACGATTTGTATAGTATTACATTTCTATAGAAGTATAAATCTCTCCTAAGTAAAATGTATAATCCCACAGTAATTGTCTATTAAAAACGGCAGCTGATTTTTGTATGTAGTAAATTACACAGTTCTCAATGGGTAATAGCTTTACTACATTTTAGTGGAGGCTGTAATGCAGTATATCCACAGGAATAATGTGTTAAAGCTGAAATTCATATCAAAGCAAAGTCTATCCCTGAATCATACCTTATATCTCGTTTATCTAGAATTTAAAAAATCTTAAAAGAAATCGGCAAAGTTGTATTTAAATAAAGTCCAATTGAAGCAATGTATGTAAGACTTCTCGCCTTTGAAGAAATAAAGATGCCTAATACAAAATCATATATAAAAACGATAAGATTAGAGTTAAAGAAATAGTGTAGACATTTTGGGAAACATAACTTATTCACCTTCTTGCCAAGACTTAGATGAGAAGATTAATAATACTCTTATGTCTGTGTGTTAAATACGAAGTTAGAGCAAGTAACTGATCAGCTTTCCACCTGTTGGATGTGTAAATATCCAACTGTTTGCTACCAAGTTTACCAAGACAAACAACAAGCCCAGCAAGCCATTTCAAAAATTCCAATATTGTCGAACTGTTCCTTCAAAGCTTATATTACAAACTCCTCTGAAGAAGTTTTTCCCTTGAGCGTTTGGAAAGTACCCAAGCAGAATAATGTCAGTTTGTAATCAGGCCATCCTTTGTGGTCACTCCTTCCCATTTAAAGAAAATTCAATATTTCTTCTATTTCTAATTAAGCTACTCTAGTGTTTGAAGTGCCTCAACCTCAGCTCGGATTGCTTAGTGCCACGTGAGTGAGGTTGTATACTTTGGGAACTATTCAAGTGGTTTCACTGTGGTTAGACAACCCATTTGCAGTATACTCGGTGCACTGATACCTTCCAGCTGGAGTGAAGCAGAAGAAGCTGAAGCTTTATGGATGAAATGCAGAGACATTACACAGCCATGAGCTCCCCACAAACAGTTGGAAAGGTATGAGCTCGACAATAATCTGCTGTGTCAGTGTGGATGATGGCCAAGTCACCAGGCATGTCTGGCTGCACAGCTTCTACTTCCCTCTGGGTCCACAGAGACCTTGTCTGCTTATTGTAATCTCTGAAACTTGACAAGATCAATTTAATGACAAACCCCATGTACTGATGTGGCTTCACAGAAAGTACCCAGGACACGCCGAGGCTCGGGCCTTCACATTAAAGTCACGTAACCACCTAACCATTGTTGGAGAAGCAATTACTACGAAAGAGATATTCAAAGTTGTGTGGGGTAGCAGAGATTTACTCAATATCATTTCTATGAACGAATCGATCCCACCAACAATACCACCGAATGTATATCAATCAGCATCGGATAATAGTCCCCAACAAAGGCTCTGATTACTTCTTTGTGAATAACCTTTTGTAAAAACCCACAGTGCCCAGCGTTTTGAAGGATTCTTTTAGTCTTGTAAAGAAAGATGAGACTGTATAGCTGTGGTGCTTTTTTTAGGAGTTAGATCTTCAGCAGGAACAAATGCGCTGTGGGATGAAAGCCACAGACAGGAATCTGTTGACAATATCTGCATCAGAATGCGAGTTATTGCCAATGAGGTTTTCACATATAAAGGAATTTGCTTGGGTGTACTGGTGCATCAACAAAAAACATAATATAGAAAAAAATACAATAACAATATTAAAAATAGACGGTTTAAACACATGTACAATGTAACAGGAATTTGCAAATATAAGTCAACAATGTGCAAGTACAGTACATATTCTAAGGGATGTGCAAAGGTTCACAGCATTAGTAGTGAGAAATAATAGTCACATTTCCATAATAAGAATATAGAGGTTGGATGCCCGTACTTCTTCAGTTTTAGCTGCTTTTGTGGTAAAAAAAAAAATCCTTTTTTCTGAAAGGTTTGGAATTGTTTTCCCTTTCTTGCATATAGCCATACAGACTATTACAGTAGTGTCCGTTCATTCATTTGTTAGTTGCATCTTTGGTGAAGAAGTGTTAATAGTTTAATCTAGCATCATAACAGTCTGCACAAGGAACACAAGCCCGTAAAATGTTGAAGTCATTTGGCAGATGCAAGTTTCCTGGTTTGAGAACGCTGTTAAACACCACATGCTTGGCCAGTCTGTGAAATTATATTTATTTTCTCTGGTAATGTTTGTTGAAGTGATGTACGGGATCTGTGGAATATTACAGACTTTTCCCTGATACAGTTAAATACAGTCATAACATGAAATCATATTATGCATGATTGCATCAGTTTGTGTACTTAAAGCCTTTTAAATACCTTACAAATCCTGAATTATTATATTTAAGGAATACAAGTGTAACCCAACTTTTACGTGCAGCACATATAAAACATCAGCATTGCCACGGAAAATAAAGATTTCCCAAGCAACCTACAAAAAGCTATTCATAGCTGGGAAAACTGTTTAATACATTTCCATGAAGTATTCATCAGGAACATGCCCTGGTAGGGTTGTTGTGCACATAAGCAAATTTAACAATGTCTTTTTAACTAGATCAAGAAAGTTGCATCTTATAATGGAAATGCAAACTCATAGAAAATAGCATGGCCTAGCTGGGTAATGCAGTAGCCAATCATGTCCTCTAACCATTTTTCCACAATATGCTTGTAGTCTCTCTGTTTATGCATTTTAAACTGCAATTGTGTGGTTCTGATGGTTTTTTAATGGTTGTGAAAATCAACAAATCATCTTGCTGTCTTCACCAGAGAACCAGTGCCCACATCTAATAACTGGCATATGGTTCATTCAAGGGAGGATTGGGCTCATATTTGCACCCCGCAGCAATAGTAACATAGATAGTAAGTCTTTACATTGTGGGTGATACTCTGTATTGACGGCCAAGAATACTTATAGGCATTTGAACAGGTCAATAAAAATATCCATTAGATTTTCAGGCTAACTTTGATTTATGTATGACAGAGTGTAACTTGTGAGAGTGTAAATGCCATGTCTTTTAATTAAGTCAACACTGCAGGTCAGGCTTTAAGGGGAACAAAGAACAGTACTGGCAGCACAGGACGGACTGATGGTCAGTGGTGCACACAGTCTTGAAAGAACAGTGCAGAAGAGACCACAGCTGACAAGTTCTCACTCTTCTTTTGCTGTTGTTGAAAAATGTATTCAGCTTTGATCAATGTAGAATTTGTAATGCAAGGTTTGTCCCAGACCCGCTGTAGGCTACACCACACCAGGCTAGAGGCTGAAGAAGAGGATGACATTTGATGTCGAGCGAAGTCAGACTAATCAGTCTACCAGGACACAGTCCGCCTCCTGGAAGGGGAAGGCGGCCTTGAATACCAACTCCTACCACATTAAAGGTGTGGTAAACATAATCATCTAAACAGATGTTGCTTTGGTAGAAGAAAACAAAGATACAAATACAGTAAATGACTATCACATGCAGCCTGTGGCAGAAATGGTAGCCCAATACCCATAGAAGATGTGTCCAAATGGGACGACTCCACACCTCAGGATTTGCGTTCCGTACCAGCGTTCAGAGCCAATGCTGATAGTAGTGTGCCCGTTTGGTAGCGGAACTGAAAGTAAGGGTTTTGAGCTTGGGGTCAATGAGACAACTTAACCTTTTATATTTCTGTCTGCTGATTTCCAAACGCAGAACTAGAAGATCTGCAGCATGAAAAACATCTTCATGTGATGACATTTTTGTGAATGAAATTTGCACACAATGGGAGCAGATGAGGTTGCATTATATGGCAATTTTAGTCTAGGTGCGTTAAAATATGCAAATGAAAAAACACTCATACATAGAAACCTCACAGAACAAAAGTGAGAGGTTTAGGAAAGGAAAATGTAAATGTTCTTGTATGAGTCCAATTGTCAGGGAATCAATTCTGGGGTTTTGCAAAAACATCCAATATCCACGTTCCAAATCTGATTTAGTGGCAGCATATACAGGACTGTCTCAGAAAATTAGAATATTGTGATAAAGTTATTTATTTTGTGTAATGCAATTAAAAAAACAAAAATGTCATGCATTCTGGATTCATTACAAATCAACTGAAATATTGCAAGCCTTTTATTCTTTTAATATTGCTGATTATGGCTTACAGCTTAAGAAAACTCAAATATCCTATCTCTAAATATTAGAATATCATGAAAAAGTATACTAGTAGGGTATTCAACTAATCACTTGAATCGTCTAATTAACTCGAAACACTTGCAAGGGTTTCCTGAGCCTTGAAAAACACTCAGCTTGGTTCAGTAAACTAAATCACACGTATGGGGATTATCACAATATTCTAATTTTCTGAGACAGTCCTGTATATGCTTTAGAGAGACTCCTAGGGATCATGAAAGAGCAGAAGTGCATCAGATACATCTGATCTAGCTCAGCCATGCCCCCTTTACGTCCTTTATTTGACAGCAGTGGAGCTACAGTAGCACTGTGTGGATTACACAATTAGCACGCCCCTCTAACCATTCACAAAATACCCACAGAGATTGTCAATTGTTTATCAGCTTGATGTCTTCTCTTCAATGACCTCTAGAGGATTACACTGGCTTATTGTACCTGCCTTTGCTGCATTCTGCACACAGCTTTTGCTGTGCTGGACTTCAGTTCATAGAACTCTGCTAACTTTAGAGTTTAGAGAATAACTTTCAAAAAACACTTGTTCACTTATTGTCCAGCCCTTACAAATGTGCAGGGCTGCTTCTTGTTTATGCAATATACCACTTCTTTGTAACATTTGATCAGTGTTTTGCCGACTGTGAAATGATCTGGGAGAGGAAACGTTTGTTTAGATTATCATGTTTGACCCGGTGCCCTGGTTACTGTGCCTTTGGCTGCTGTCATATAAAAGATGTTAAACTATAGTTTTGATACTAGAGTGGCTAAAGATTGCAGGGGATTCCTGTATGCACTGTCATACACATTCATGTTGGACTTGTGTTCTTTCAATAAGTTCAAATGTATATCTTTGATCCCTTATGAATTTAATTGGAAAGAATAAATCAAGCTTTTGTAGTAAAAAATACTGCAGACCTACGTGAGTAGAAAATAACTGGTGTGGTGGGAACTGTTTCCTCCCCAACATATAGTAAAACATGTATGGAAAGCTGAGGAAGACAGTTTAATTATGTCTCGTGATCACCACAAAATAAATAAGACAACCTGCTTCTTTGTGATGTCATTTTGTTATGTCAAGGAAACAAGCGTGTCAGGTTCAAATCGTGAATTTAAAGTAAAAATAACGAGTGCAAATGTAAAACAACAAAATCAAATAGTTCATGCTGTCTCGCTTTGTTTGCTCTAATAAACCTTGACGAGTAACTCCTTGTATTTAATTGGGAACATTTGCCTCTGGCACCTTCACACATCTAGTCTTACACGCAGTCAGTGTATCAGACAAACTTTACCAAAATGAGATCAAATCCTCCACACGTGCATATTCGCAGTTCTTCAAAGGACAAGGAACCACGGGGCCCGTGTGTTTCCTCACTAAGCACCTCGACTCTTGCCCCTAATCTGCGGGAGCCACAAATGGTCACCAAATGGTTTGATGCCCATGAAAACAAAAGGGAGAGACATACACTTGTGGAAACCCTGGTGCCATGTGAGAGACGGTATTTTCCAGCATCATCAGTAAAGCATTATTTGACATCATGGTTTGAGGAGGGATGGTGTTGCACCTCCCCAAATGAGTTTCAGACACATATTGACGGTGTTTTGGCGTCTTTTGAAAGAAAAACACCCTATTAAGACACGTAGTGCTGGTCAGTTTTATGTGTTTATGAAGCCTTTTAGAGAAAAATCCCTTGGCTTTCTTAGCAGCTGCGTCCAGGGTGCCTAATTTCTTCTTCTGCTGTGTTTAACGTGTACCACTACACCCATGACAGCTGAAAGTAAATTAATGTGTGCACACACTCACACACAGAGCGATCCATGCGCCCCATGGTGCAAGTAATGGTTTAGTAAAAGTGCTTTCACAGTCCAATGATCTCTGCAGGCTCATTAGATGGAACAGAGATCAAATGTCACAGCAGTGTTTGCTAAAGCAGTGGTTCCTAACTTGGGAGTCGCGGCCCAAACAAATGGTTGCAAGATTAATCTCAGCGTCACATGATGATTATTAAGGGGAAAAAAGGGCAGAAGACTCTGTATAAAACAGGCCTCTGAATTATATAAATAAAGTCATTTGAGAAGTGAATTGGATCGATACTGACTTCATTAAGCAGATCGGGAATCAGCCAAATGTGACCAATTCTGTTCATCTGCTGATGTGAGCTAATTTTGATGGGTTGAGCTATTGCTGTTACTCGTCACTTCTTGCGGGAGCTTGGCAATGAACTTAAGTAGGAACTACTTAAATGTAGGACACACGTTAAACGTAATAGTGTCTCCACTAATGTATATTCAATAAGTTACGTGCTGAAGTAACAGACTCATGTTAATTTGAAAAAAGTATCCCGATTAAGGGCACAGTTTACAGATTTTAAATTGTGGTAGGCTAAAGGAGAGCACCGGTATCAGACTTGATATCGGCAGTTACACAGAGTTTAGGTATCAGGAGTGAAAAAGTCAAATCCCTGTATCACTCGGAAAACCACTCTTGAACTGAACTGCTGTGTACCGTAAAAAACGTTGCCTCATATTATTGCACAACAATAAAAATGATTGAGAACCAAAGACCCCGAGGATGCTCTTAGCTACTCTGAACATAAGGCCAGCTCTTGTGATGAAGCACGCAGACAAACCATCACAGGGTGGAAGTGTCATCATTTCAATAATCTTCATTATTCATGAAATTACAAGTGCATTCTAATATCATTCTTGAAATGTGAATCAAAGACCTACAGTAGTGTATATTGACTTGTGTTTTAGAGGTTTGTGTAGGATTGTGTTTGAACCCAGGTCATCATGGTAACATGTGCAGCACAGAAACCTTGCATGTAAGATGTTTGCATAGGCGGAATCTTTTGGTTGCATTGATGTTTCCTAGATTAGTGGGTTGAATGCATTTAAAAGGAGCATACTCATTACACAGTGAACATGAAAGTACAAGCCAGGTTGTTCATGTCATGAGGTTTTTGTGGGAGTTTTTTTTCTTGTTCTCACTTTTGGGCAGAGGGTTGATAGATCGATTGAGGGAGGGTCATTTTCAGTTGTTGTTTCCATCATTTTGGCATTGTGTAGCCCTTTGAGACAAGAGATGGGATTAAGAAATGTGATAGAAAAGCATGGTCAGCAGACGGCGTACTGTATGATGACAAATTAGATAAATGTTTGAGAATATGTTTTTATTCTCTAATGTGACCTGATGCAATTCATTTGATATGGTATTCTGAAACAAGCTCATGTTATACATTTGGTGTATTATAGGCTGGCCTTACAGGCTTATGATTAAGACTTCATGTCCAGGAAAAGGTCTCTTCATGTTGTGTAGCATGTTTAAGGGCCCTATTATTGTCTTTCAGTTTTATATGGGATGTCTCCACACTGGGCCAGGCATTCCAGCCCATCCCAACACCACAAACAGAAAACCATCCGAGATCAAAGAATGGTAATGAAGTTAACCGCTAACTGCAGGTCTTACAGCACATGTTAGAAGAAAAAACTGCAAACGTTAACTTCCCTGAAGTTCTATCAGTGACAAATTTTAAGACAATAGCTGTGTCCCAATCCAGCGGCTGCATCCTCAACACAAATACATGTATGACAAACTTTCTAAATGTGTTTATATTAGAAATCATAATATTTCTGATATAATTCAAAAATCTGACATCGTATGACAATTCATATACAATAAATATTGTTAATGATAATAAATAATTAAATAATAATTTATTATCTTTTTGATTTTCATTTGACTCAAAGGTATTACTGTTAGTACTGTTAAGTATTGATACTCATAATATTACATGTTGATATAAATAAAATGGGGAAAGCTTTAGATTACGGCCCGCAACGTGCAGCATAATTCTTCCCACTTTAGTTAAAACTAAATCATAAATAATTGAGATCTTTACTGTACAGGACGTAATGACACACACATGTAGGTGCAAGGGAACAAGATGTGCCGTTAATGAATAAGGGAGAAACAATGTGGGAACTTAATTAATTGATATCATTATCATTTTTTATAACACTGCTGTAGTTTTTTTCAAAATGATCATATGGAACTGACCAACACTGGAGAGGCACAGATGATAACAAAATAAGGAACTACATAGAAAATAACTTCAAGGTACATTTGTGTTTTTACTTTGCAACGAGCAGAGGTCCTGATAAAAGAGTACTGTCAGGTACATACTGTTGGCTTAAATAGATCATTGAAAAGTTTAAATCATTGCACAATATCAAAATGAAATTATATGACAAGGTCATTCAAGTCATTCAAATTTTTAGGCAGCCAAAAGAACACATTCCCCATTACTCAAATTCTGAGAGAGCTCAGTGACACAATTGATAACCTGCAAGTTCAACATCAGTCGTTCTGCTGTCCTCGATGGAGCACTTAGGGGGTTCAGACGGCTCTCCTATGACCCAAATAAAAAGATGTTCATAACATTTTCAGATGACTTTTATTTAGCAAAAATAAAAAATCACAAATTTTAATCAAACATCAAATACCAACATAACACGAAACAAATACTATAAAAATTAATTTCTAAACCAAGTGTGCAATTTATCCTTTTACTGAAAATAAATTACTTTAACAGAAAATAAATTACTTTAATGTAATCCAAAATACCCATATTCAAGAAAACAGAATTTAACAACAAATCACAGAATAATAAGACTAATAACCTCACCACTATTGTGGTTTCAGATTACAACCAACTGAATACCCTTCCGCTCACACCTCCCTTTCCAAGAAGGCAGTAGCGTGACCCACCGAGTTCTACACCGTGGTAAAAACAAAAAGGAAAAGGGGCAAATACTAATGAACTCTATAAACAGGAAAAGAGTATAGCCTACCTATTACACATTACGTATGGAATAACATTCAAACATTCCACTAAATATGATTGCATTAGGTTTTAATTAAAATGTAGCATTGAAAAAATCAAACACCTACATGGTTTCAATTCTAAATCCAAACAGCTGGAGGTCAGATCCGCTGTTAACGCGTAACGTTAAGGTGGACGACCAGGAACATCACTTTGAGTTGTTAGCAGAATGCATCCTTGTGTCTGATGTTGAGGTTGCTGTAGAAAAAGAATCAGTTGTGTCTGTGCGATGACTCTAAGAAAGTCAGGCAGTCTTTTGGCTTTCACCATGAAGGACCACATCAATCTAGAATGGATAGTCCTTGTATGGTGTCAAGTGTCTGGCTAAAGGTTTAACTTCTAAAGATTGGATGCTGTGCACGACGCTGCAGAAGGAGTCATGAATTTGGTCAATATTAGCAGTAACAAATAGCTGATCACAAACGGCCAACTACAATTTATGGTAATAAATGCGTCTTCATCTTTAAAAAAGACAGAGCAGAGCTATGTAGATCCAAGTTTCGCTCTAGATGCTGGCTTTTCTGCTACACAAGAACAATTCCGCCGCACGCAGAAGATATTTCTTTCCTCCCAATTTCAATGTGTCCGGAAGTCGATGCATTGCAAGCGGAAGTTCTATATTTACCTGCCTTCCTGTTACACCACAACAACTTCCAGCCATACCGAAATTATTTTACACACACACACTAAGATACCCCTGCACACTGAAGTAGGCTCTCTCCTGTGTGCTTGGTGTGAACATTTTCAATGCACAAGTTCCTGTTTTCAGTGCACACGCCCCATTTTTTCAGTGGTTGTGTGTTCATTTTCAGAGCTTCTTTGAACATTTTCAGTGCATTTGTGCACATTTTCAGTGTTACACACTGAAAACCGTTCTAATGTTCTTCAATTGGTTTGTCAGTAAGTGCCCTCCCTCATCCTTCATTTGTTTTTCTTCTTCATGCCTGTGGCATTAACGTCCAAAATAATCCCCGGCTAATACAGAAACAGAATGTCTCATGAGTCTTGTTCACATTATGGCTTTTGCATCATCTACTTTCCTCCAACAGCATTTCTGGCAGTTTCATGACTTTGCACCGTGTTTCATCTGGGAATTCAAATATTAAAGGTATAAGAGGGGGGGGGTCATGAGGTTTTCTAACTCTAACTAACTAAAGACATACAGTCAAAGTAAATATTCCTAATGAGGTTGTGGTGACTAGTATGTTTGGGTCTTCAATGGGTTCCAATGAAATAATCTGCTTGTGTATTTCTTTACTTCAAGGCGTTTTGGCCTCTGGGTGTGCACCAGGTCAATGACTGGATCAATCAACCCATCAATCAATTATCTTATCTACGTAATCCCTTGTAAAGTCATTTGTCACGGCTCATCATAAGTTCAGGAGGAAGAACAAAGGAAAGTCAAAGGAACACTGTTGTGCTATCAGGAACACAAATTAATCAAAGCAAAGTTGTCAATATCTAAATGCCAATAATAGCATGTGTTGAGACAATGACAAAGACAAAACTGGAGAGATGATCAATACGTGGAATTGGAATCTATTGCTGAAGCAGTGGTTGGGTCAAAGACTTGAAGCTGGATTGAGATATTTGGATCTGACTCCTTTGAAGTTAGACCCACAGGCCCACAGAATTGGAGATACAAAACAATCTGTCCAGTCAGTGTTTTCTCCTCAGAATTAAATCTGGCATCTCAGACATCACTAGTTGTTTGCGTACTACAAAATGCAACCAGACGCAGTACATCCTGGTATTTGTGGCAAACTGTATTTGATATACTATATTTAGGACATACAAAAAACATTTCTGGCATATTAATAGAATGGAGGTATGGTTATTGGAACACACATACATAAACCTTCACTAAACCACTGAACTGATCAGTGTTTAGGAAAAAAAATGCAACACAAATTTTATGTTGGTGGTTTGGGAGTTGACCAACAAATCCACTAAAAGAGGAGATGATGGTTTCCATAACTGCACTACTACATGCATGTGAGATCAAATAAACCCAAGTAAGTGTGCAACAAAAGCACATGATGACGCTCAAAATGCTGTGTGATTAATTACAGCAAGCATAACATCATTATGATCTACATTAGTAGCCAGTTTGGCTTTCAGCGTTCAATAGATCTGTTCTGTTATGAGACACTTTGCCCAACAACACATGTACACATTTGAAAACAATTGTAATGATTCCTTCCAGCTTTGATTAATTTACCTGCCATTGATGCTCCTGAATGACAAAATCATGAGCTATGATTTGTTCATTTAAATTTCTGGGTGACGTGGTGATTTTGGTAATGAGATTTGACAAATGTTTAGGGTCCTGGTTTGTTAGTTGGAAGTTAGTTATTCGTAAGGGTTCACATTATAATTAACACAGTGACAGGATTAAAGAAATTCAAAATCCAAAAGGTTGTTGACAAAATCTCCCGAGAGGAACATATATTATGGCACAATATATTTTTGGGACAAGAATAATATACAGTAGTGATTCCAAATGTTTTTCTTTCATGTATTCTGTTGGAAGCCAAAGAAAAAGCCTACATTTTGATAGCCTGTCAACATCAGGATGTTGTCAGTTCAAGGTCCTTGAGGACAGTGGAGAACATTAATAAACTACTCAACTTTTTCACTCTCAAACAATCTAGTCTGTATCAGTCTGGTAGATATGTAAATGTTTATTATCATCGAGTTGATTGGAATATCTTAGCATACAAACAATAAAGGCTTTACTTGTCTGTTAGACACATGAAAAAACAAAAAGTTCTAGTTTTTTACCTCCGGGCAGACCAAGCTAGCTCTTTCCCCTTTTATGGTAAGCGAAGCAAATCAACTCCCTGGTCTAGCTCCATATCAATTATTTAACCCTCAGAGAGAAAGCACATAAACCAGAATATAAAACTAGCCCTTTAATTTGTACATGAGTTTAATTCACATCATTCACAATCAAAAGTGCAAACCAGGCGGCAACCTCCGTATCGGAAAAGTGAAGCCAATACTGAAGTGCCTTGAACTTGCATTCTTTCAAATGGCCAGCAGGGGGCGACTCCTCTGGTTGCAAAAAGAAGTCTGATTGTATAGAAGTCTATGAGAAAATGACTCTACTACTCACTTGATTTATTATCTCAGTAAACATTGTAAACATGAGTTTATGATCTCAATTACTAGTTTCAAGTCTTCTTTAATGCATCATGATATTCAGTGTTAAAATTGTAGTCCCATTTAGATTAATACAAGTGGTAAAGCAGGGTATGCTTTAGTGCGTGGCTGCCATGTGATTCACAGGTCGTTACTGTGGCGTTGTCTGGTCTGGGTGTTGTCTGTGTTTTTGTCTTAGAACTCTCATCCTTTCACAATTTCACAATAATTGTAACATATTTAGTGGCCTAAAAATATCTCCTTCGGCATTCGGTTGTACTAAGCTCCACCCTCTTGTGTCACTTCTGGTTGCAACAAGATGGCTACAAATGACATGCTTAACTGGAGGCATCCAAACCATAGCCCACAAACCAATGGGTGACATCACAGTGACTATGTCCACTGCTCATATACTGTCTATGGTTGAGAGTTGTGTGGTAAAAGCTAACATTGGCCCAAACAACCACATAATTTGCCAACTCAGTAATAGTCTGAGACCTTTTTGAAGTGTCTTCAAGAAGAAGGCATTGCATGTTGTAGGTCATGATGGGCATATAGGTATTTAGCATTTGTTGGTATCTTTGTCTAAATGCCTCTTTTTCCATCGTTATATAACAATAACAAATATATATACTTAAAATACATGCATATTAATCGACAATTGATTGCCAAACTTGAATTTAATAGTTTACATGTTGAATATTTAAATGTCTGAAAGAGAAAGCAATCAACTTTACAAACTGTAACAGTCGATTTTGAAAGGATTAGCAACCAAGACAATCTCAACACAATATCCAACTCTGATTTAATGGCATTGTATTCGTCAGGCCAAATCTGTCTTTTCAGTTGTCCCTTAACTTGACCTATTTGTCATCATCCTCCATTTGTCATGTGATACCATTAGTCAAAACTTCCCCCCGTAGTTATGGCATGTGATTGAAAGCCTTACTTGAGTTCAATGCTGCACTACTCTTCAGAGACCTGGTGTGCATATGTGCTCTTGTTCAGAAGGGTATCATATAGGGGATTCCAGTATGAAAACAACGCGAGGGAAAATGCAATTTGTCTAGAAAGTCTAGCAGAGTGGACTTTGATCAAGTCCAGACGGTTGAAGAATTTCATAAAAAAAGAAAAAAATGTTGAAGAATACTCTTCAAGAAAAGACAGTTTTTCAGTCTTGCATACATATAAACTATATGTTATGCAATTGGTAATGTAGCCTCCTGTTATTTTACATAATGTGAAATGTTTTGGAATTAAACATCTTCAGTACAAATTAAAATTGATGGATTGTGCTGTGTGGTTCTGAGTAGGCCTATTATCTCATACTGCATGATGGTGCACAAATCAAGAAGAAGCTGGGTCAGTACTGCAGCCATATTAAGTTTCTAACAATGACACAACAGAAGCACACTGCTTTTCCCTGCAGCTTCTAGGTTTGTAAATAGCAGGTAACCTAAGCTCAACTTTGTGTCCATATTGTGTGTGTTTGGTTTGTTTATTTTCTGCCTATTTTTGTTAATGTGTATTAGTCTGGGTTCCGGAAGTTTCATGTGGCTGCAATTTATTTATTGCATTTTTCTCCATTTATTTCATAAAACGTGTATGCCAGCGTAATTGAATTGTCGGTTGTTTCATGAGATAGGACATGCTGTACTTACAGTATTCAATGTTGAAATCTCTGTGAACGACTGTTATGCTGCCTTCAAGTACTCCTCGTAAGCCCATGTTTCTGAGAGTACCGTCAGCAAAATGTAGCCTAAGTGCAAGGTACCGTTTTTTATCATTTGAAATTTGACTGCATTTTTTAAACCACAAAGTGGTGTTTGTGCTTTGCTATAGACAACACCTGGCTGCAGAGCATACATCATATTGAAAAGGCGACTTTCTCAGTTCAGCTTTAATATTACGACAGTCCCCGAAGGCAGCATGCAGCAATCGAGGAGAGGGCTCGAGAGAGAAAGAGAGAGAGAGGTGGGTGTGACGTCATGGCACGGTGCCCCGTCCATGTTTGGCGAAGAAAAAGTTTGTGTTGCTGTCGACAGTCGTTTCGACAAACTCTATCAGCCACCAACAACTAACTAGAGCTTAGGAGAAGCAGAACTAATTTTGCTTCAGGGTTTGTCATATCAACGGAACATTAATTGTTATCTAAGATGACCGTACTTAATTATTCATCATTATTACGTTAGCGTTATCCAAACAAAACTGGCAAAAGACCAGAGCGGGCGGTTCACGTTGAAATGAACGGCTGATTGCTCTGTCGTTCAACAGTCGAGCTAACGGGTTTTTTTTCCCTCCTGGATGGGCTGTTGTCTTTTTCTCGCTATTAATGAATAGGCTATTAATTCCTTGGAGAGTCTCGCATCCTCCGCTCGCTGATCTCGCATGAACCGTGTCGAAGCAGCTCCGAGGGGTCGAGGCTCCGCCAGCAGAGCCGGGCTTCAAGATGAGGATGCCCCGAGGAGGACGCCTGCTCCTGGGGACGTGCCTTGGCTCGCTCTTCGTACTCGTGCTTTACTTTCAGAGCATCACCAAGCCAGGTAAGACCCCACGCACACGACACTAAGCGTGTTGTTAGGGTATGCGTCTGAAATAATGCATTTGTATTTGAACACAACAGCAATACTGTGTTAATTGGATATCCTTTCGGGTGCAGTGACCATAAAGAAAGGAAGAGAAGCTACACGTGCACGTAATATACATAATATCTTGTTTGGTGTTGTGTTTTATAGACTTGTATCTTGAATGTTGATAATGGCAGTGAAAAATGGCACTTTGGATTCATGGTTATCAGTAGAAATAAGTGACCACAGGAATAGCACAGTATATGAATGCCACATGGCGACATACAAACACAAGTAGGAGTAAACTAAACTTGTGGACAGCAGTGTGGTGGTCTTGTATGCCCTTTTTAATGCAGCGTCATGGCTTTTAAATAGGTCTACGTGGTGCTTCAATCATTAGACGAAACTGGCATCATTGGTACACGTGTGCTTGTGAAGCAGAGAGCATGTGCAGAGCGAGAATGAAATGAAGTATGACATGAGGTATGAACCAGCTCACTGTGAGCAGTGTCATGTTTTGACAGCCCCCCTCCTACAGCGCGCCCCCCCCCCCCCCCCCATCAGGCATTCCTCTGCTTCAACCTTCCTCTCCTCTTTCCTCTCCTCTGCCTTTGTTTCCTCGGCTTAGCCTCTTCTAGGCGTTGAATGCACATTGGCCCACAGGGGACTTCAGACCCTCAGGGAGAGTAGTCGGAGAGAATGGGGGAGAAAAGAGAGCTAGAGATCAATGTGGCTTTTTGTTGAAATAGAAAAGTATTGAGGTGAACTGGGTGACTTTTCCCAGCTTTGGCGAGGTGCATGTCAAGGCATATATAATGGAGCATCTGCTGGTGTCGTAGTTTATGAAATGTAATGATTAATAAATAGTAAAACATTTTTTAAAAGCACCGACACAGCTGGATTGTCAGTTCACAACCAAAGTAGTAAATCATCTTTATAGATCACCACACATGGAATATATGTAAGGCTTTCAGTGGCAGACGCACAAGCCACATGTTGCCGAAGCTACAGTTAAAAAGAAATACAGGAGCACTCTCATCGACTCCCCTCCACCAGCTAAGTGTATATTACCTTTAGAGCTGGACCTGTTCAGGCTTGTCTTCTCTACAGTCCGTCTAGGAGACATGCGAGCCACATGAAAAGCATGTAGGAGCCACACACTAGAGGGGACTAATTCAGAGGATGGCAGCAAAGCACAGAGCTTCCTTAATTATTGTGTATCTAGTCAGAGACTATTTTAAAAACACCACCAAATGTCTTGTTTAGTTCTGTACTATCCCGGTTATTTCCCTTCCCTCTCATTTGCCACTTCTACTCTGTTTCGATCGGAGTGGAGCACAGTGAGGTGTAGCAAGACGGAAGGAACCAGCTGGTCCTCAACTAGAATAACCTGTCGCAGTATGTGTCACTACTCTACTTTATTTATTCCTTGTGTATTCATTTTAAATTACATTTCAACCATTTGAGAGAGTTATTCATGAGATGTAACATTCATCATATTTAAGATTCAGATCAGTTTCTGTCCAAACGTCCGGTTTACAAGTTCTACCTGGTATCATGATAGATGATAGTGGAGAATGTGGAGAAGATTTTAATAGTGTTTCCTAGTGTGTTCACACAGTTGGGATCTCTGCACAGCTGTGATCAGAAGGGTGATTTAGCATGGTGGTGGTTTGATGTTTACCCAACAACCAGAATATAGGGGATGAGAAATGTGAGTTTTGTTCCAGTAGCGTTACCTGATTGTTGATGGAGAGATTGGTTAGGATTGAAGAGAACAACCCTGTGGTTGGCGTTATATTACTGTAGAACTGTGTTAATTATCATAGTCTCGTGAGTAATATACACTCTTGAATGTGAAGCATATTTGTTGCTAATTCCGTTGCTTTCATAAAACCTTCATTGCAAACAAAGCTCTTCCTCCACAATAGGACAATGATACTTGCCACTGGTGCACAGACGGATGAATGCTACAAAAATCCTATTGTATGTATTGTAAGTTGAACACAGAGCATTCTAAAATATCCCCCATGTTTCGAGGTCACTTGTCTTCATTACCACATCTCCTTATTAAGCTTACCGTTTAATATCGGACAGGAAGCTCAGTGCATATTCTTGTTGCTCTTGTATTGTCAGACTTCCTCTGCCAACTCCCTTGGTTTTGGAACTCAGGAAGACATGTGCTAACCAGTGTGCGATTATAAACCCATTAGTTGAGTCCTGTCAGATTTGTTGCTCTATTAACTGTTCATTTATTTCGGAATTTGAGTTGGGTAGGTTCACATATGTCGCCAGATTTTGAGCTGAAGTTGGGGTCCCTGTGGGCGAGATAGTTTAACTTCTTCCTCATGTTTTGTTGAAATGAGATCATTGGTGTTAAAGATGCTGTGCTCATTGACGACGAGGCTAGATAAACGATGTGTAGCACGATGCTTAAGGCTAGACCAAAGCTAGACTTAAGCATACTCGGGTACAGCCATGTGTATGGCGTGAGTGTACAAGGTTTAGCAGTAAAACTTCACAGGTTTTGTTTTTACTTTAATGAACATGTAATCTTATAGTATAAATCACCCGTCTAAAACTACCAACACTGATGCAATTTACGGTCCATGGTGATCCGTTGGAGTCCCAGTGTGTATGTATCACTGGTAAACTAACATACCACAGGTAACGTTATGTAATGTGATTATGTAATTTATTTGAATCATGTGATTTGAATTGTTGAGGTCCCTCGACTGCCAGGATTCTTAAGCCATGAATAATGTCAGAATTTGACAAATAATTAAGTCTCCACTTACTGCTGTGTAGTGAAACTTGGAGAGCTTTGTTTGATTTGAGTTTTGACAGATTCATGCTGTATCAGTGTTACAGGCCAACATATCACCCATTAAAGGATCAATCAGCATCTCATCAGGATCTGTTCATGCATGGATTTAAAGTTATGAATATAGATCCCTGCTGTGCTTTGCACTGTGGGCTTTTGACATAGTTATAGCAGATGGGCAAAAGGAAATCATGCGAAACATGGAATTTTGGGATCTTTCTTTATTGGAAAAGTGATTTCCCCCCTTTCATCCCTGTTACGATATTTAACACATCTTGCTTTCTTTGGGCTTTACAAGAGTTTATTTGAACTTATCAACACTAAAATACAATGTGCTGGATATGTAACAGCTGCAATTTGGTAAATAATAGGCTTGCTGAGTGATTCTAGAAACATTCCCATCACAACCTAATTGTTTCATTTCCTCCAAAAATCTTCCCTCAAGCCAGTGTAAAAACCCTTTAGAGATACTGAGTAAAATCCCCTAGCATGTGCTTTTTCCAGTCAGGCTCTCTTATTAGATACATCATAATTTGAACAAAAATAGAGCTGAACATCCAGTTTCTATTTCTTCTCAGACTCCCTTTTATGTGGTTGCATTGACTCAGCAAGGTTGTGCGTGTCGTTTGAGCGTACATGCTCCAATGCCAAGTATCTTAGCTCAGCATGGGAGGCTGTTGCCCTTGAGCCGAACCAGGACTTGCGTCTACGGGTTTACTCTTGGTAGACTCATCATTTCTAAATTTACGTAGTCTGTGTTCATGTTTGCTGTACATTCCCCCTCTCCAACATTTCCACTTCATTTACTGAGCATGGCTTCATGGCCTCACATAATAGAGGGTGGGAACACTCTATTATGTGAGGCCATGAAGCCACAGACACACACACACACACATGATGATCTTTGTCATTGAACACATGTATTTGCCCACAATCACGCTCGTTCACCTCCGCACACACCCATCCGAACACACAACGTGTAATCCTATGACTGAACACACCAGCGCTACTTTATGCGCGTGCATGTGCGTTGCCGCTTATCATCTGACTCTGACATCACCTGCAGCTGTTGAGAGACAAACACAGCATGTTGTGTTGCCATTGAGGTCGTCCCACAATGCTGACAACCACATGCTACACCTGCTGGCTATTTGTCCTGCCACAATCTGTGTGGTGTAATCAAAAGTCTATATCTTTATATCCCTACCGTGCTCTGTCTTCTAACTCGTTTTCACTTTCAGTTTAGCTCACCATCTGAATGGGCTGTTTGAAAGCTTACACTGAAACAGATCATGTTTTTTTTTTTAGTTGACTAAAATACAATCTGCCAATGCCCCTCTCCACAGCAGTGTATTCCTTTGCTCTTGTGTTGGCCCTCCTGCCTGTTTTTACAAACTAGCCGCCATCTGCAGTAGGTAATCCTCTGACTATGGATAAATATCTCATACAACACACTGATACTTTGCTTGAAGACCTGTTTGGCCACAGGGTGGGTGAGACGGTCCCAAACTTAATAAAGTCCAACATGAAACAGACTGGCGAAGTATCACACATACTATTGCGTTGTTAATAGAACAGACCCAAGAAACATGCTTCCGGGCTATAAATATTTATATTGGATTTATTGTTTTTGTATAATTTATTTAAACAGATTTTCTGTTTGCTGTCTTTTTCACTTCAATCTACTACTGTGGAATTTTAAAGCTAAAGAGAATATTTGATAACAGAAATAGGGCCTTGATTTATAGTGTGAGTATTTGCTGATACAAAAAATAATGTATCATGATAAAATATGTTTTCCATATCTCCCAGCTCTAAATCTGCAAGAATGATGCACTAGGATCACTTTATCCCCTTTTGGCTTCTATCATACTGGCCCTAACATGCAAATCTGTTGCTGGAATGTTTTTTTCTTTGAAAAAACTTTAAATGAACAGAGGGAGACTAAGGCTACATCCACACTACTACGTTTCCATTTTAAAACACATCTATACTACCCTGGAGGTTTAAATCTCCAAAAACGGAGAAACTCCAAGGTTGAGTCATAGAGTGGACGGGGGAACAGGGGGAACTTTTGAAAATGATGATGTAGACACCCGCGTTTGCAGTCCCGACGTGTGAAAATTAACAAAAACTGCCTTGATTACCGATCGACTACCAGTTGCTGACCTTGTTGTCTAACCTAGCAGCTGTTGTGCCGTTAGTTTCTGCATTTTATAATGCGACTACTGCCTGCATCCGGAGAAAGCAAGCTATTATTGGAGCAATTAGCGAGCGACGATCCAGGCCTCTCTTTATTATTAAAGAGTACAATTCTACTCTGTCGTTTTTTTCTGTAACTAACCAACCGATGTACTTCCTGTTTACACCGGCATCCGCAAGCCCAGTGTACGTGAATAGTTATGCGATATTCCTTTTCAGGCGTGCTGGTTTGGACGGAAATCATTTCTCAAACGATGCTGAAACGCGCATGTGGACGTAGATCGTTTTCATTTTAAATGGAAACTTGGTAGTGTGGATGTAGCCCAAGAGTGAGATCAAAAGGAACTGCCATCCCCACTATAAAGGATATCACTGATCGTAAAGGCACCTCATGTTGTTGGTCTAATTACCACCATGTGCCGCTCTTAGCACGTGGATGGTGTTACGCCTTTGAATCAAGCGACACACAAAGCAAACACTGAAAGTCTGGCAGCCCTGTAACTCCTGACAACCCCATTGTCTTTTCCTGCCATCAGCTGTTTTCATTTGTGACATGTTATCTTCTGACACTTTCCATTTTACATCAAAACAGACTTTTATACAACCCAATGAAAGCAAAATACATTGTGGTTTTCTGTCAGCTCATGGAAACTTCCATTACGTGGCCCTCATAAAGACGAGCATTTATTTAAAGTACAATGAAGTGTAGTTTCACCTCTTTAAGTAAATATATTATCGTCATGTGCTTTTTATCATGATCAAAGAGGGGAGGAGTTTTTTCAGAAAAACAGAAGCTCATCAGCCAACCGCAAAAGACAAAGATTTGTCTTCATTAAAAAAATAGTTGAAGTGATATTATCAACTGAAATGTTTTGATGTATTGGGCCCACACACAGTGACACAATCTTGGCACGAACTTTCTGTCAACTGATTAATCACAAGAGTGTTTGTTTATAATGTTTCAGACAAGTGTACAGGCTTAATGGAACTCTTTGTCTTCGAATAAAACATCAGCACTTAAAGGGCAGCGCATGTAGATGCAGTGGCGAGTAGCTCCTGTGAACTTGGCTACGTTTTTTTTTTGTTTTAAATTTGTTGTCTTTTCGTGTTTATTACTGGAGAGTGTGTGGCATATGACAGAGATACACTCATGAACATCGGAGAAGGAAGTGTGGCGATTGGTTGAAGTGTTACGGGACCGTGAGACGAGCACAGCACAGCATCTTGCGACCACCCAACCAGACCTGCCTAACCAAATACCACCGAAAGCAGAGTCGACCACCTCAGGAGGAGAGCCGAGATGGAAGCTAAGCTAATCCAGCTAGGACCTTGGGCTATGCCACTACCCAGCCTACTCCTAACTAATGTCCGTTCACAGGAAAATATGATTCACACTGCTGACAGGCTGTTAAACCTGACAAACCCAAGTCCAACATGGGGCTGCTTGTGTGCGCAGTAAGACTGGGGCCTTTTCCGCTCTTCTAGCTAACTGTCAGCATTGTGTCACTTCCCGGGTCTGAGAGGAAGTGGGTTTTTCTGGTGCATGTGATAGAGCACAGAAATAAATGTGGTTTATAATGATCAGAGTGAAGTAGCCTCTGAATGTACTTGTTATTGTACAGACGAAACATTGAGAGCAAGTTAAAGCTTTGATGCATTATACAGGATAGGAAAAGCATTCCTGAGTTTAACTTTTTATACACAAGAAAAGATAGCTCTGTTAATGGAAGAGAACATCTAGGCTGGCTCGTGTCTTGTGGTGCCAGCAGACACAAATACCTTTTTTAGGCTCTTTTAAATGAAAGGAAAAGGATCAGTAGGATGATTTAACTGCATAGTCGTAAAGTTTATAGAGGTACAGACCTACAAATCAAGTGGCATGTCAGGAAAAAAAAAAAAATCACATTTCTTTAAAACGGAGCAAGATACAAGGACACCCTCCGCCCCTCAACATGCATACCGGTTAACACCCATGTGTACACTCACACATTGAGAGGTTGTGTCCATAATTATGTAACTGCTCTGTGAGACTATGCTCAGACACAGTGGTGCTTTGAGCTAATTTCTAGTATCAGCGTTCTAAAATAATAATGTTAACGCGGGATGTTTAGCTGGTATAATATTCATCACGGTCACCATCTTAGTTTATTATGTGACGTTGCTAACATCAGCAAAGTAGCACTAAACACAGCACAACTGAGGCGGATGTGAATGTCATTTTGTCTTGGCGAAACTGGTAATGGTGATAAATGAAAGGGCAGGTGACTACCGGAGTCAGTAGGCTTCTTCTTTAGGGGGGACAGAGAATGTCTGTACAATACGTCTCAGAAATCCATCCAATTACTGTTGAGATAACAGTCTGGATCAATGTGGTGGGATGGCCCAACCATCCCTAGAGTCATGCTGCACGCAATAGCTATAAAAATGTCTGTATGAAAACCTTGTGATATTCTCTGGTTAAACCCACCAACCAGATAGTTGTTGTTGTTGTTGTCTTTTTGCTGCAGCCCCACAGGAATTAAAAAGCCAATAATATTTACAAATGATCACTGTTTCACCAGTTTTAAAGCATAAGTATGAAGAAATTCAAGTAGTAGATGTTCTTCTAACATCAATACATTTAGCCTCTTTTTGCTATGCTAAGTTATTAAAAACCTTAAATTAAACAAGCATGAGCACAAAAGCTTAGAAACTTTGTGGTAGTGTAAAGATGTGGAGGGAGTGACGCCACTCTTCCTAGTGGCATGTGTCAATTCCTAGCAATGTTCCACTCTCCTATACCACTCTGCAGCAGCATCACACTCATTATCATACCCACTATGCCACTGCTTATTATGGTAAGCAGGCAAAGTGGCATAGTGGCATAGTGGCAAACGGTGTAAATCTCTCTTTTTTTCGCTGTGATCTCATTTTTAGCAAATTATCTTTACCCTACACTTTCTAGGGGCAAATATAAAGTTACTTGGCCCTTGGTATCCATTGTGGGACATAGGCCATTGATTGAAAATGTTCCACCTTAGTCTGTCCCGTCCATTTTTTTCTGCCGTTGCCACGTCAGTCCGTCCTTCTTAAACTCTTGCTCTGTGCTCCTTCTCAAAGTGTTTCTGGATCTTCCTCGCCCCCCGTTCTAAGGTATAACCGATCCCTCTCCACTTCCTCCTTTTCAGCTCTTTCTCTATTGTTTCTTGATTGGTGCGTTCCCATAGATTTGGGTTGTTGATTGTGTTTGGCCATTAGATTCCCAGGAGGCGTTTTAGACAGTGATTAGTGAATGACTGCAGCTCGTTGTTGATGATGTCATTTGTTTTAATTATTTGTTCAGTCATAGTGTGTTAATTTTGACAACTAACCCCAAAACAGATTTTACACGTAGTGCCGAACCAAAGTTCACAAGCGCTGGAGGCCAGAAACCTTTAGCCGTATGCTGTTAGCAACAGGTGCTGAGGCTAGCAGAACACGCTGATTGCCGTGTGATTCAGTAAATCGCAAATATAACTGTGGAGATGGAAAACCTTCTGCAGGTTTCCCGTTCAGCTACAAGAGAAATGAGGAGAGAGTTGACAGACGGTGTGTAGGCATTACTCCCACCATTGTAGGTCATGAGAATGGAAACACATCAAACATGCTAACGCACTTTAGAATCGAAGGCGTCTCCCAGACTGGAGCCTTTAGACGCAATAGCACAATGGGAGAAAACAATTACAGAGGTGATTGGCATTTACATATAGCAAGTTCATATCAACGGCACATTTCATACACAGGGGTAATTAAGTGTGCTTTACATAATTATAAACAAAAAAGGAACATCTATATATGAAATATGATTAAAACAAAGTACATGAAACAGAGACTAATCTAATCAAAAGATAAGCATTGCCAGCTAACACCCCTAGGTTACTTTGCACCTTTGACACTGTGCACCGCACAACCCGGACACCAGTGAAATAAAGTTTTGTCAATAAAGAATACTCACCAGCACCCATGTTTCCTCTCCATCCTGCAGCGTTTATACTTGAAAACAGACAATAAACCATTAACATGAGCAGAGCCTCGAAGTGTCTCTTGACCTACTTTCCAACTTCCCGAGGAAGCGTCCTGAGTTTGTGGACAGCTTAGCTTGTTAAGATGTGAACTGCAGTGCTGTTGACTGAGAGCTTCGACACCTCATCCATTTCATTCAAGTCTGATTTATATACATGGTGAGGCTTTATTTTTCAAACCTCTGGTATACTTTGTGCTGTTTCTGTGACCTCTCATAAACATTCCTCTTCCTCTTCCCTCAAAATGACATCCAACACTGTAACTTTGACTCTCTGAGTGCTGTGCAATACATATACAGTACATACGTTATCATGTATGTAATATAGCATGTATAAATAAGATGTAACGGTTTGTGCGTCCTATATTCATACGTAGCCTAAGATTCTTTTTGTATGTACATATATCCAGTAGGGGTAGAACGGTATGCAAAGTTCATAGTTTGGCATGCACCTCGTTTTTGTGGTCACGGTTCGGTGTGGAGGCACTCTTTTAGCGCTTGCATGCAACGCACCGGGCTTGCAGCTAACCCAATACACATCTGTCCTTATTACACGCTCCGAGCAACTGATGTGGTATAAAGTGCGAGATAGTCCACACAGGGCAGCGAGAGGACTGGTGGATGGGTCAAACAAGCAGAACTTTCGTCCAGGAGACTCATGGTCGTGTCTCGTGTGAAACTAGTTCAGTGTGAAATATTAGTGGTTAGTCACTGGACTAGCTTGTCACTTGACTCTTTTACCACTCGATAGTCACTTGAGTTGTTGGTCAGTCAAGTTAAGGTTAACCAACCTCTTTTCCTAAACCTCCCTAATTGGTTTTATTGCCTAAACCTAAACTTCCTGTGAAGTTTATTTTGAAAAGACTAAATGTAACACGCCTGTATTGACCACTGTCCCTGACATGGCTAAAACTGACGCTACAGGGTTATGTGGAGCATTATGAGTTTGAAGCTCAAGACCAAGCTGCGGTATTTGAGGCATTGGGGCGAGAATGTGTTTGCTTTGGCCCTGTCTGATACTGCAGTAGGAGGCTGTACTCATTTTGTAGGTTGAAGGTCTCGCCGAACAGTTTCTTTGTTTCATTCTGCTAATTGACACATTCAGGTGATGCCATAGTAAATTCAATGTTTGAGGTGCATCCACAGGTATACCCAACTCCAGTTGAACAATGTCAGCATACATTTTGGCAAAAATTGTTGTCCATTGTTTTCCACTTGCCGGGCTAATCCGACTAGCATGCTACAGCTGATAAGACGATATCTGGTGTGCTGCCAAAACCTTTTTGGTAACCAACGCTCTAGAATTTCTGCTCCTTGTAGTAGACATTAATAGACTATTTTGACAGTAACAGGGCGTGCCGAAAGCATGTCACATACTGAACCGTACGTCCTATAACCATCGAGGGACGAGCATGTAACGTTCCACCCCTAATATTAAGGTAAGCTTTCAACATGGTCCAGCAAGACTTAGATGTCAATCTCTGCGTGACCAGATGATGTGGCACACATGCACCCAGAGGAAGTTGAGGATTTTGGTGATCCATCTGAGCTTAGGCAAAGAGGAAGGACAGGAAGTGGCTTCATCACTGCAGTCTCAGTCTTACGGTCTATCTCCGATCCTCCTCTACCACACGTTTTACTATATTTGCAGCAGTCGCTCAGTCACCAGTACAGCTGCGCTTCTCCTTTTTTGTTTTTGTTTTCTGTTTCCTCAAAATTACAGGAAGCCGATATGATTTAAGAGTTTGTAAAAAAAATTGTGGTTTGTGTGTTTTTTTTATGAGACCAGAGTCCCAAGTTGATAAAGAGATTTATTACATTTGGGTGCCATTTCAAAAACGGTGAAAGTTCAGACTTATTTGCTTAATGTGAACGCAGCAGGAGGAATAGCACCAGTGGGAGAATAAGGCTCTGTCTCTTTCTGGGTTCCATACTTGCAGCATAGCCCACCAACTTGCTTTTTTTTTGCTAACTGATATGCTTTCCATATGATGGTTTCGTATTTCACCATCAATCCATATGTTTTCTTA
The DNA here is from genome assembly GCF_910591455.1 of Pholis gunnellus. Classification (NCBI taxonomy): domain Eukaryota; kingdom Metazoa; phylum Chordata; class Actinopteri; order Perciformes; family Pholidae; genus Pholis; species Pholis gunnellus. The sequence goes on along the minus strand of NC_136536.1, from coordinate 20,723,010 downwards.
CAAGTAGATTCCTTCATGCTAACATACAGAAAGCACATGACACACCTCCATGCCATTCCAGCATTGTGCATAATGTAAAGCAACCCAATGCATTTTTGAGCCACATGTGCAAAACAAATCACTCTTCTTACTCGGTACCATTAGCTGCAGAACGAAACACTGACTGCCATCAGGCCCGGGTGGGAGCAGGCGGGGAGGGGGATGGGAGTGGGGGATGGAAGTAGAAGGCAGATGTGTTTATTGAGGCTGGAGGAGGGAGGAGAGACGATAACAAGGTCTCAACCACCAGATATCTCAACTTTCTGGAACGCGCAGAGCCTCCAGCAGCTCCATCATTGCAAATGCATGTGATGCAGCCAGGCGTGGTTCTTACCCACAGCCAATCAGGGATGCATATTTATCGTTGTTTGGTTGTTGTGTAAATAAATTGGTAATGTGTGTTTTCTCCAAATCACTTTTCTTTCGTACTGCGTCCTCCAGTTAATTTGCTGTGGATAGATAGAAGGGTAAAAGTCAAATTAAATAAGAACAGATTAAGTTAAAAAAATGTGCAGCTGGAGCAAAGAGAGCCCTAAAAGGAGAAATGTAAGTTACGTAAGAGTTACTGAGAGTTTGGAAGGAACACTCTGTTCCGATGGAATCTATAAGTGAAAGGAGGGAGGATCACGTCATGACAAAGGCAGAACCAGAAGAGTGGTGGAAAGTTGGCTCTGACTGATCTTCCCGATAACCCTATGAACATCTTTAGAGTGTAATTTAAACCTCTGGTCAAACACATGACACGCTGTGAAAAAGTGTTTCTCATTACACTACATATAGGCTTATGAAAATATTTAAAAAATGTTCACTGTATAAGGGGTGACAAAGTTCATTTCACATAAATCCTGTAAAGTTAGAAAGGAACAGGAGCGATGGAAAGAAAATAGAAGCAGAATTCCTCTATTAAATAGTGTTGTTTTTTTTTGCTACATAGGCAATCAGTAAATGCAGCTGTTATCACATGGATTTTTCTTTCTAACTGCAGAATCTGCTGAGAGGACGGACAGCACACCAGGGAAAAGCAGGAGAAGTCCACTGCAGACCCTCTACAATGGTGACCAGGTGAAAACACATCAACGCACACAAATACAACATATGTTTGCCAAGCTCTGTTGTCCTTGTTTTTGTGCTGTACATTCCTGTATATTGTTCTTGAAACAGTGTAATTAAATTACATTACATTTTTCTATTTCTGCTTCTTCCTCCCTCAATCCCTCACGCGGGCCTTCTCGTCCATTTGTCCTGCATCGCCCCGATCACATCCCTACAAGAAGCTGGAGCTGTCGGCAGCTCAGAGGTCCCTCCAAGGCCGCAGGGAGCTGTTGGAGCAGGCGTGTCTGAGCCACACAAGGAAGCGCCAAGTGCTTTCACCTGAGGATCTCAAACACCTCATTGTGGATGATAAACACAGCCTTATTTACTGCTACGTACCCAAGGTTGGTTACAATGAGATTAAGAAGCGCAGCTAATATTCTAGACCAGAGGTTTTCAAATTGTGAGGTGCACCTCTGCAGGGGTAGAGTTGCAAGTTTGGCCTGCTGATTTGTTGACTCACTGAATCCGTGGAAAAATCAAAATTCCTGTTGACAAGGAGGGGGGTGAGGAGCGCAGTTAGCTTCTTTTTTTTGGGGGGGGGGGGGGCAGGCATCAGTGTCAGACTTTGAAAAATTCTGTTACACCAAAACGAGAATATTCTTCTTATTCAGTGTATAAAAGCACCAGTATTTATGAATATGTATGTGTATTTCCTCACTTTTCTCACTTCCAGGTAGCCTGCACCAATTGGAAGCGTGTCCTTATGGTCCTCTCCAGTGATGGCCGCTACAGCAACCCCCTTGCCATCCCTGCAAACGAGGCTCACGTAGCGGGTAACCTCCGCACGCTTTCCGAGTTCACGGTCCCCGAGATCAATCAACGCCTTCGCAGCTACCTCAAGTTCATCTTCGTGCGGGAGCCCTTCGAGCGCCTGGTGTCCGCCTACCGTAACAAGTTCACCCGTAGCTACAACACGGCGTTCCACAAGCGGTACGGAACCAAGATCATCCGCCGGAACCGGCCCGACCCGGACCCCGAAGCACTGGAGAAGGGGAGTGACGTTTCTTTCCCCGAGTTTGTCCAGTATCTCGTGGACCCTCGGACCCAACGGGAGGAACCTTTCAATGAGCACTGGGAGCGGGTGCACTCCCTCTGCCACCCCTGCCTGATCCACTATGATGTAGTGGGGAAGTACGAGACTCTGGAGCCAGACGCTCAGGCTGTGCTCAGGTTGGCTGGAGTGGAGGAGACGCTTCAATTTCCAACATCTGGTAAAAGCACCAGAACTGACGGCAACATGGCAGCACGCTTCTTCAAGCATATCAGTCCTTTCTACCAGAAGAAACTGTTCAACCTGTATCGAATGGACTTCCTGCTCTTCAACTACTCCACACCAGAGTACCTCAGGACTCGATGAGGGGCAGAGAAAAGAGGATTGACATCAGTGCCATGGATGTGATGGTTTCCTGTTAGTGATGGTCATTTAGCACTTTTTGGTTGCCATGGACAATTTTCATGCATGCGCAGAGTGGTTCATCACGAGCATGAGTCACTATGACCCTCCAACAAAAACACCAAGAATTGTGCCTTTTTTTTTTACATTTAGCAGTTTGAAAATGCAGTTGACACATTACCCGTCTTTACAAACCGATCCCTTGGGTTCACTTACAACTCGGTATTTATTTTCTATTCACTTGATTTTACCATTTCTCACCTAGAAATGACTTGGTCAAATTAAACAAAACTTTCTTAGACTTAGTTCTGATGTCTGTTACATGTTGTCGTTGTGTTAGTGTAAATATGCCTTGCCAACATTTCTGCCATGCCTACTACATTAACAGTCTTCCCTTGGCTTTGTTCTTCTGAGAACTAATGAGCCAAACATTAAAGTCACACTTGTGAGGAGCAGGTTCTCCTTTTGCATAGGTGGTATACAGGTGAATGCGCTGACTGTCAAACTGAACACAGCCGATTCAATCAAAGCACAAAAGGATATCTCTGGATGGCATTTATTTATGTGTGTAAGTGCATTAAGTATTTATTGTTATAGTGTGTGTGAGTAAGGATTTAGTCTCATGTTTTTGTGAAAATGAATTCTATATGAAAGAAGGGAGGTGTTGCTCTTTTTCTTTTTTTTTTCCCTTCACATGGAAAGTTACTTGCGCTGTTGGCTTTTGCACATAAATTCAATCCAAATACAAATATGCTAGATAATGTCAAAGAAATCTTCACATCCTACCCTATAACCTTAGCTCAAAAACCCTTCCCTGGGCTTGTCACAGCACTCGTTGACATTATCTTAAATGTATAACCGAGAGTCACTTCCAGGGAAAATTTGCAGTCACTTCTTAATTCTAGTGAAAGCTAGTTGCCATCCCTCCTCTATCACTGTCTGTATTTAGCTCTGGGCAAGTCGGCTGAACAAACAACCACATAGCTGTGGTCGGGGCTCGGTCCAGCCCAGCACTACCCCTGGTCAGAGCTCCCCTTGTTAGTGTAAATGCAGGCACATGGAGGGGTTAATCCACCAGCAGGCATCTCCACTGCAGAGCCTTGTTCAGCAAATGTGTCAGGATATTTTTTATAATACAGGGCTTGATGTAGGAAAATGTTTATTAATGGCCTGTACTGTGAAAGTATCAGTTTTAACATACAGGTTTTAAAGGGGACTCCCACCGATTTTACACATCAAAAGCCTGTTTACAGGTCTTGGGGAGTCCTGCCGCATATGTGAAAAAGAGCTTTATAAAGCCTTTTGTGGCTCCAGAGGGGTAGCTGCAAAACGTCTGATAAATTGCACTTGAGCCAGGGTAGGTTGGGACTGAATACTGAATACTTTAAGTCAGAAAGAAGTGAGCTAACCAGACCTCTGTAGTTCTCTTCTCTGGTTAAGGCAAATGGCTTGATGCTACTTTAGCCTCTGCAACGCACCGACACGGCCCTGAATCTCTGACCAGACTCTTGGCAGTTGAGTGGGTAATGTAGGCCAAGATTGGACAAAGAAGAATGCGTGGAATTAAAGACCATAATGATATACTTTCTGTTTTAAACTGCCTATCGAGTGTAATGGTAAAGCGATGGAGTACTCTTTTAAGTCCATTATGGAAACTAGGTGTGAAATCATCTAATACGTTTCCATCATTTCAATTGAAACAGTCAAATCTGCCAGTGCAGTCATTTCTGCAACCTGATTTTGTGTAGTTTGAGTGTCACTTATTTCTTTATCTTTTTCAAGTTGCATGGAACAAACAGGAAACTGTCTAATCTCATCTCTTTCATCCATTTCCTCCAGATTTCTTTTGTAAAAAATGTCCTCTTGCTGAAGAACATTGTCGGTGATGTGCTTTTTTTGTCTGTAGTAATGCTTTGAAAAGTGCAATATCTGTGTGTGAGTATCTGTAATGTGCTAAAAAGCTGTCTTTACAAGTGATTTCCTCTTTTATTGAAGCACCCATCGTGCTTTTGCCACATTTTATTTTTCTCTTTTCTATCAAGCTGCCGTGGATTACAGGGTTTTCATTTTAATGCTCCCCTTTGGAGCAGTCTGTGATTTAAGCCATAATTTGCAAGCAGATGTGACTTGCCAAAACCCGATCACACCCTTCACGATGCCGAGCAAAATGTTTGACCTTTTCTTTCTTTCTTCGCTGGAAAATACAGAATACAAATAACAAGCAGCTTGTTCTTTCAAAGAGATAAAACGTACATCCGTCCCAATCAAATGCCCAGACGCTGCTGTGAACAAACACCGCTAGTCAGACATCTCCAGCCATTTCTGTAGACCTACCTGTGACTTGGTGCAATAGCAAACTGAGCACAATCTGAAAGAATCTCTCGTGCACCAGTTTACTTATGCCACAAAACTGTGAATGTGTTAAGTGAAGATGATGGCTGGTTACCTTGAAGTTTTTACAAATGCAATCCCGTAACTGCAGTTCTGAGTGTGTGTGGTATATTTTGTTTGTTTTCTCTTAGCACAAAGTTTAGGTAAATGGACTTGTACTTTTCTAGTCTTTCGACCACTCAAAGCGCTTTAAAACTACATGTCGTCATTCACACACTGGTGACAGGGGGCTACCCTGCAAGGGGCCACCTGCCCATCAGGACTATCTAACATCCATACACCGCAGGCACAGCTACGGGAACAATTTCGAGTGTCTTGCCCAAGGATACATCGACATGGACTAGCGGAGCCGGGGATCGAACCGCCGATCCTCTGCCTGAAGGACGACCCTGCTCTGCTACTGGTCAAGTCAAACTCAGGGCTATTTTTCCTGTGATGGTATGGACTACGGTCGAGTGAGCCATTCGTTGTAGGAATCCAGTCAGCCAGCTGGCGTTTGGGTTTTGATGAGCGTCGATCGTACAGGTGCCTGGATGCTAAAAAGGACAAAGAAAGACTCGTATTAATTACACAATGAAATTTGAATTTATTTTACCGTTCAATTTCTTTACAGGGAACTCTAAAGTCAAAAATTCATCATAACACTGACGACTTCCTCATCTTTAAACTATCATAAGAAGAAATCCCTGAAAGGTTTGCTGACATTTTCAATGTAATCCTGTTCAGCATGGCTCTAACTATGCCCATGTAAAATACGATGTGATTTTACTGTACATCTTTTGAGAAAATGAATGGGAAAGTCAGCTCAAATAACATAAATACATCCATAATCAAAGTTTTCCTGATATTTTCAATAGAACCCTGTTCACACTGACCATGTCAAATTTCAAGCCATTTATTGAACATTTTTTCAAGAATTAAAATCCTAAAAAGTCTGAAGCTTGTTTACAATATGTATATTTGTCCAAAGAGGTCGTATAATAAAGTTGGCATGCATTTAATCTTCTGTGTAGTTTAATTATGGAATTCTGCTACATTTGACTTCATCTGAAAGGGACAAGGTTACTTTTCAGGTGCAGTCTTGATAGCTGGCTCTCCCACCAGGCTCAGGTGTGACCCTTCAGCTGCTGAGCAACAACCTGAAAGACAGACAGAGACAGCAAACAGGACACAGACCCCTAGTGGAAGAGAGGGGTCATCACAAAGTGCTATAATATGACTTTTTAAATACATCTTTGACATGCTATTCTATTAATGTTTTAACTTACTTTTTTAAACCTTTTTCCAATATGCTATTCTACAACTTTTTTATATACTGTAAAATAACTTCTTTTTACATGTTATTTTGTTACTTGTTCATGATTTTTTTGATTGAATGTACTCTGTCTTTATTTAGACATTGACATTTACATATTATACTGTGAATGTTTGACACGTGATGATATGATTTTTTTTTGTTGCTTTTTTCCACAGGTTATACGATGACTTTGTAATGACTTTTTTCGCTATATTACTATTTTTAACATATTCTGTGACTTTCTTCAACATGAAATGCTATTTTATGTCTTTTTTCGACATACTATACAACGATTTATTTTTGACATAATATATTTTTGCTTTTTAACAACTTTTTTGCAATATGCTATGCAATGACTTTTTTCAACAGGCTAAACTATTTCTTTTTCATTACTTTTTTTGACTTGCTGAACTATGACTTTTGTCATTTTTCGACATGCTATATTATGGGTTTTTCGACATAATATACTGACCATATGATTTTTTTCATACTATAATATGACTTATTTAAAAAAAATGTTTGACATGCTACACTACGTTTTTATGATTTCTTTCGACATACTATTCTGTGACTTTTTTCAACATGCTACACTATGACTTGTTCATGAATGTTTTGACATGCTATAGCTATACTATTACTTTTTTTACTTTTTGCGACATGCTATACAATCACTTTTTCCAAATGTTTATTTCTTTTTTATGATTTTTCTGACATACTGTACTATGACCTTTTGGACATGCTATTCTATTACCGTTTCATGACTTTTTTCCACATACTATACTTTATTGCATCTTTTTACATGCTATAAGACATACTATAGTATGGTTGCAGGTCACGTGGCTCCCAAACGTGACAGGAGACAGTGAGTCTAAAGCTAGCTTTATTATTTTAGCTTATGTCCATAAGGATATTCCTCATGAGCTTGTATTTAATGTCTGTTTGTGCAGCGGAGGACTGTTGATCCGGACCTGATGGAGACTCTGAGGTAAGACCTGTTCTCAGCAGGGACCTGATCGTTCTGTTTGTTACCATGTCTACCAAAATGCGCATCTTTTCAAAATTCACTCAGTCAGTCAGAAAAGCAGAAATATCCTTCCCTCGACGAAATCTCTCAAAAGAAACCTTCAAACTGTGATTTTAATTGCATCAGGAACTCTACTTGTGACCTACTGTCAAGTTGTGAGAACTATTTGCTGCAAAGAAGTGAGATTTATACACTTTCTAAACCCCTATGGTCTTCAATGCATTTTACCATTGAGACTGTGAATCCCCCAAAATACACCAATATGTATGCTAATATTGGTAATATTTTCAATTATCAGTGTAAATTCATCCACTAGGATTGACTTTTGACTGTTGTGACCAAGTTTAAACACGTTTTTGTCTAATTTAAACCAATAACGCTTTTGTTTTGTTAGCTAACGTTAGCTGTTTAGACCCGACCGTATAGCATTAAGCTAGCACACACTGAGAAATGCTAATACAAATATTGTTTCTATATATTTATACAACTTCTAGGGGATATGGATCATAAGTGATGCACGCATGACAATTTATTTAAATCGTATTATTTCAACGTGTTCACAATTCACACGTTTCCTACATACTCGTGATGTTTTTCATATATGAGGAGACTATTTTACACCAAACCTCGCTCAAAAACGTGTCACTTTTATGTCCTCGTGCCTTCCTGATTAAACAACAGTAGGACGTCAGTGATGACAGGAGAAGCATCTCAACGCTGATAGGCTATTACGCCACAGAGCCACGCCATTTTATCGCTGAAGTTTCAACAATTTCAACTCATGTCGCCACGCCAAACGCGCCACGCCATCGCAAATTTGCGTCACTCCAGTCCCATCGTGTGAGTTGAACATTTTCAACTCACGCGATTGGGAAGTCTTGGCAATTGGCGCTGCGGCACGATAGCCTATCAGCGTTGAGATACTCCCCCTGTCATCACTGATGTCCTGCCGTTGTTGAATCAGGAAATAAATACTGTATCCCCCTGCATTCACCCAGAGCTCTACAATACCTCATATCAAAAGAGAACGGACCAAACTATGTGTATAATGTGTGTGTGTAAACCATATGGTACAAACAATGAAAAAGATACTGCCGTATTTACACCGAGATGACGTTATGTTGAGTGTTGATGGAGCTGCTACCATGTTAGCATAGCCTAGCACCGATCGATTCGAGCACCATTGACAAAACAAAACTACTTACCGACCTTAAGACTTAACAAAACTTGTTTTCTCATTGGAGCTCAGATACGAGCTCCAATGCACCGTTACTGCACATCGTGTGACTGTTACTGTTACTGAACATCGCGTGACCGTTACTGCACATCGTGTGACTGTTACTGCACATCGTGTGACCGTTACTGCACATCGTGTGACTGTTACTGTTACTGCACATCGTGTGATCGTTACTGCACATCGTGTGACCGTTACTGCACATCGTGTGACCGTTACTGCACATCGTGTGACCGTTACTGCACATCACGTGAATGTTACTGCTGCACATCACGTGACTGTGACCGTTACTGCACATCGTGTGACCGTTACTGAACATCGTGTGACCGTTACTGCACATCGTGTGACCGTTTCTGCACATCGTGTGATTGTTACTGTTACCGCACATCGTGTTACTGTTACTGCACATCGTGTGACCGTTACTGCACATCGTGTGACTGTGACCGTTAATGCACATCGTGTGACCGTTACTGCACATCGCGTGACCGTTACTGCACATCGCGTGACCGTTACTGCACCATTGACAAAACAAAACTACTTACCGACCTTTAGACTAAACAAAACTAGTTTTCTCAATGGATTTCAGATCGATCGGTGCTAGGTTATGCTAAAATTGTAGCAGCTCCATCAACACTCAACATAATGTCATCTCGGTGTAAATACGGCAGTATCTTTTTCATTGTTTGTACCATACACTACCATAACACTATCATGTAGGTCATTTTTTACACACTCCAAACACAATTATACACAACTAATACCATCAACTAGAAGATGTATCACAGTATCACATATTTTTCCCCAAGAGTCGAGCTACGTACTCCATTTCGATATACCAACACAAAGCTAGCTAACACGGACCACCAATACATCGCAGAGCATGAGAATTCGACACAGAATATATCTTCAGAATTTCTCTCCGTGAAAAGTACACCAGCCCTTCCAAAGAAGTTAAAATACTACTTAGCGAGAGTTGGTCCAGAGTTGGTCCAGAGAGTGGGTCCGGTTCGGTCTGAGAGTGGGTCCGGTTCGGTCTGAGAGTGGGTCCGGTTCGGTCCTCCTGCCTTGCTGTCCTGTGGTCTTCTGAGATCTGCTTTGGTCTGTGCACTGTCTTATGCAACTGCAGGGCTATGTGACGCTCAGAACGTTACAGGGGGCTTTGTGACGCTGAGAACGCTGCGAAAGGGCTTTATGACCTCAGGTGTTCTAGAATGTTGCTTGCGCCAAGTCACGAGACACAGAAACGCAAGCACGCACGCAAAAAACACACAAGCACGCGCACACGATTAGTGCATGCGCGCATGCTAAAATACATACACGAAATGGATTATAATGCTCGTTCGACATAAACCAGACGTGCGCCGAATCGATCAACGACATATCACGTTACCATGAAAACGACAACAAATATGATGTATAACTGTGGGTATTTATTTTATAATTTGTACTCCCTGATTTGAACGTCCAGGCCCTTTCCTCACAAGATGAGAGGTGATTTAATGTCATCTATTTACTCATTTTTGTCAAAACAGCTTCAATAACAAAATCAAATATTTGATGAATAAATAAATAAATATCCTCTGATTTCATGTTTATGTTTTGTTCCACCTTTAACCCTTAATGTTTCTGTGTAAATGTAATATGACAGGCTGAACACACGTGAGCCGTCCTCTTTGTTTACCTTTTTTTGTACGTCTCCATGCGTCCACCGGTTACCCCGTGTTTAACGTCACATTGCAATGATTTGTGGGTAATTTCCTTAGGCTAAGTACGGAAAGGGTTCATAAAGGGCTCACGATGTCTGCAAGAGAGCCCTCAAACACTCGATGATTTAACAGTGGGACATGTCTCAGCAGAGCTGGGGCTGGAGAAAGCGCCCACAGGAGGCGGGTCTAGGAATCAATTTAGCCAATTGCTGATTAAAGATATAAATGTGTGACATACAATTTAGCCAATCAGCGTCCTCAAATAGATTCCGCTTTGGGCATCTGTAGCGCCCCAAATTGCGCGTTCTCGTCAGGAGTAGTCTAGTTTGCTGAAATTGATTGGATTGCCCTACCTAGAAAATGTTCCACCAGCCGCCACTGCCTAATACAAAGGTTCACCATAGACAACAGTGCATCCAGTCAAGTCATATTTAGAATTTCCTTTGTTGTAATCCTGTTTTAATATATATTTTTAAATAGAACTAAAACGAATAACTCAGTAATTGTATAATGGATATTAGTATGGCATGAATAAATTTGCAAGGACTAAACACAGTAATGCACAATGTTTTTACACTGAGAGATTATTTTATTCATTCGATGCATAAACATAGACATTTTTTATGTAATTTATCAAGATGACAAATTGTCACTGGGATTGTAATTTGTTATCGACCCAGAAAAAGATTAAAACGTTATGCAAAAATGTAAATAGGCAACTTTACAGATCAACTTTTAAACATGATACATTCGTTATATTACACCGATTTTGTCTCAGTAGATGTTATCCCAGCTGAAGCCACAATTATCCTTCAAAAAAAGCTTATCAAACTCCTCTTGGTCTTACTTCTCCACAGCAGGGCCAAGAAGGACTGACCAGGACCAGAGTCCAGAGTATCAATGTGATCATAAAGCTCACATGGTCAATAATCTGATGCCCGAAGGAGGAAATAAGGCAACCTGAGGGCTACTGACAAACAACGTCTCACCACACATGTAGAAAACAAAGACCTAGAGTTACGAACAAACCAGGACTGGCTACCCCACATGCTGAAGAAGAGAGAGTGGAGGGATATCTTTTTAAAGTGCTGTGCTTTGTCAGGTCAACAACTCCTGCATGTTCCTCAGTAAACACACCTGTCTTTTCTGTGTATAATTGTACAATTTAAAAGGATACTTTAAAATGAGCAACCACTCCACCTGGTGTTTTTTTATTTACAAGGATAAATCATATTTAATTATTCATATCTTGAACACATCTTTAAAATTGAAAACATAGCCACTTATTCATTTCAATCAGGAGAGACAAGTCAGATGAAGAAAAGATAATTGTTTATTATTAACAGATGATATGTGGTGATAAAGTCTTGACAGAGTCTTTGTCTTTGACTCTGCAGGGAGATTTGTAATCGAGGGGCGTCTGCCCTGAGCAGCAGCGAGATAAATCTCCCCTTGGAGTCCAGACACTGGTGGTGGTGGCTGATGAGGCTGATAGAATGATGAGTTGATGAAGATGATGAATCTGTGAGGACTGAGTGGAGATGGCGAGGTGGAGGCGTGCGTAACAGCAGCATGAACGTACTGAAGGTAGAGAGACAATCATATCTAAAAGAGACAGCAGCAAGATGATAGGCTAACGATGTAAATGTTTCGTTGTGCCATTGGATAGAGGAGACCAGCTGATCTAAACAGCTGATATGATGATTGACAGCCCCGACCAATGACAGCAAGGAAATAATGAGTGAGCATGCGCAAGGAGGGATTGGAAGATGTAGGCCCTATGAGAAATAAACTACGGGCTTAGGCATGCAAGAGTATAGTCTTCCTGACTGAACTTAAGCTAGAGCTTCATTTGTGCTACCACATGCGATGTCTTACTGGAATCCTTTGTGATACATCAAATATAAAATAACTAGTAGAGCACTCGGAGAGGGCAAACCTCTGCTCAAGGTCATTTCCACAAGTGAAAAATAATGCCTATATCCTGTGATTCGAATCCGGTCCAAAACTTAATGGCTTCCTCCTTCGCCCATGCTACATCCTTCCACCAAGTTTCATGAGAATCGTTACTCCGCTGACAAACAGACACACACATACTGAGCCGAAAACATAACCTCCTTGGCTGTGGTCATTATAATTGTTTCAGCTCTAAACTAGTGAACAGCTGTTTACAAATTTGTGCCAACATTTTTTTTTATTTGTGGAAAGTGTCTAAACTCTGTCACAAATAAGGATTATGTTCTACTTGCACCATTTATAAATGTAGACATGCGTATGTGCTTGTTTCAGTGCATGCGCACATTGTAAATGCGTTTTTCTGCAATCAGAAGTGATGGGGTGGGGCTAAGAACAACCTAATGAAAAACATTTTTAAGCAACCAAAATGTTACAATTGACTTTTCATAAACTAAAAACACTCCGTCAACGGGTTAAAGTTCTAACATCAAATCAGGGACAACGTTCAGACTGGACAATGCCGTGACCTGTCAATCACAAAGTAGCCCCACCCTCAAGCATACCCTGCTTCATTGTCTATTTTACTAAACAAAATTCAGTAACTAAACATCATGGTGTATTAAAGAAGAATTGAATCTAGCGATTGAGATGATAAACTGATGTTAGCAATGTTTACTGAGGTAATAAATCAATTGAGAAGTTGGGTCAGTTTTCCCATAGACTTCTATAGAAAGTCAGTTTGACATAGATTTGTTGTAGTATCATTTAGTTTGTTGTGAAACCAATCAGTGAACTCCACCTCTCGTCTCGCACAATGCACGTCACCAGCACAGCCGTTACCTTGGCTTGCTAGCTAGCCAGGTAACTTAGCTATACTGTATCCATGCACAAATGTAACGTTATTTTATCTGATGCGTTTTATCCAGCGACTCAGCCGGGAAGCAGAAAAACGAGCAAGACCCGTACTTTGAACTCAACTATACAATCTCTACATTGTTGTGTTGAATCTGGCCTCCAATGATGGAATCTTATTACTGATACTTCTGTAGTCTTAGTGAGGGATTACTTACTCAGCCGACTGAAAGAAAGGCGACCGCCGCTCTTCATCTGGTCCTGTAGTCCTCCATCCTTCTCATTTGGTCCTGTAGTCCTCCATCCTTCTCATCTGGTCCTGTAGTCCTCCATCCTTCTCATTTGGTCCTGTAGTCCTCCATCCTTCTCATCTGGTCCCGTAGTCCTCCATCCTTCTCATCTGGTCCTGTAGTCCTCCATCCTTCTCATCTGGTCCCGTAGTCCTCCATCCTTCTCATCTGGTCCTGTAGTCCTCCATCCTTTTCATCTGGTCCTGTAGTCCTCCATCCTTCTCATCTGGTCCTGTGGTCCTCCATCCTTCTCATCTGGTCCGGAGTAAACACATCTTCTCTGTCGTCAAGGAAATCCTGGATGTTGAGTCTTACACGTTGCTTCGTACAGCAACGATCAAAGCGCATCTCAATGGTAAATGTTAAAGAAACAATTTATGTAATATTATAAAATAAAAAGAGCAGATGTTTGTACAATAAGTCAAAACAAACCAATTCACGGTCGCATCGTGCCCTAGTTTGATTACGTACGTCCTGACATTCGCTCCTAAGCGTTCCGTATGGGTACCACGGTGCACAACGTTAGCATATATTTTAGCATTTCTAGGAATTTCAATGTTAAATTTAGAAGATTTGATGCCTTCAAACCAAAATAACAGTGTTTTCAAATCTCTACACTAATTGTTAACTCACAGACAGACAGACAGAGAATATAGTATACTATTACTTTTTTTTTACTTTATGCGACATGCTATTCAATCACTTTTTCCAAATGTTTATTTCTTTTTTATGATTTTTCTGACATACTGTACTATGACTTGTTTATACATTTTTCTGTCATACTATACTATGACTTTTTGGACATGCTATACTATTACTGTTTCATGACTTGTTTCCACATAATATACTTTATTGCATCTTTTTACATGCTATAAGACATACTATAGCAGGGGTGGCCAACCCGCGGCTCCCGAGCCGCATGCGGCTCTTTGCCCGGTTTCATGCGGCTCTTACGTTCATATCGAAGTTTGTATTTGTGTTTTTTTAATGTGCGTGTTCGCTTCGCTTGAGTTAAATACGGTATTTTCGTCAAACGCGCATGTGCGGCCACAGATTACGTTCCTCGTCGACCCATTTAACGCCGAGACGGACTGTTTGAAAGCCCCGCTAGTCACAGATGAGGCTGCGGCTGAGTTGGAGATGATCGATCTTTGTGAGGAGGACCAACTCAAACCTGCTTTAAGGGACGGGACCATTGAGTTCTGGAAAAGTGTGCCAATGAAAAAATACCCCAATGTCAAACGGGCTGCGCTTAAGATACTGTCAATGTTTGGGTCAACATACGTCTGCGAGTCTGTGTTTTCTACCCTGAAACACGTGAAATCAAAGCATCGATCTGTTCTGACTGACACCCATGTGAAAGAATTGCTTCGAGTGACAACAACGGAATACAAGCCAGATTTGAAGAGGATTGTTCAAGGCAAGGAATGCCAGAAGTCCCACTAAGTAACATGCATAGTAAAAGAAAAACACTATTGTAAATTATTATATTTTTGTTTGTGGACTTGGTTGAACTGAGAGTTTGTCTGTGTGAGACAGTGCACACAATGTTCATTGTTGAAAATGACTGGCCTGTGGTCTTAGGAGTCCATTTCTGTCATTATCATGTTGGTGTGTGACATTTACAATAAATCTGGCTGAGCAAAGGTATGTGTGTGTGTGAGGAAGGGATAGGGTGATGTTCATGTGTGCCCATGTGTATGATGTGGCTCTTTGCAGTAACACAGTAAAAAATGTGGCTCTTGGTCTCTGACTGGTTGGCCACCCCTGTACTATAGTATGGTTGCAGGTCACGTGACTCCCAAACGTGACAGGAGACCGTGAGTCTAAAGCTAGCTTTATTATTTTAGCTTATGTCCATAAGGATATTCCTCATGAGCTTGTATTTAATGTCTGTTTGTGCAGCGGAGGACTGTTGATCCGGACCTTATGGAGACTCTGAGGTAAGACCTGTTCTCAGCAGGGACCTGATCATTCTGTTTGTTACCGTGTCTACCAAAATGCGCATCTTTTCAAAATTCACTCCATCTGTCCAGAAACGAAAGTTCAGTCAGTCAGAAAAGCAGAAATATCCTTCCCTCGACGAAATCTCTCAAAAGAAACCTTCAAACTGTGATTTTAATTGCATCAGGAACTCTACTTGTGACCTACTGTCAAGTTGTGAGAACTATTTGCTGCAAAGAAGTGAGATTTATACACTTTCTAAACCCCTATGGTCTTCAATGCATTTTACCATTGAGACTGTGAATCCCCAAAATACACCAATATGTATGCTAATATTGGTAATATTTTCAATTATCAGTGTAAATTCATCCACTAGGATTGACTTTTGACTGTTGTGACCAAATTTAAACACGTTTTTGTCTAATTTAAACCAATAACGCTTTTGTTTTGTTAGCTAACGTTAGCTGTTTAGACCCGACCGTATAGCATTAAGCTAGCACACACTGAGAAATGCTAATACAAATATTGTTTCTATATATTTATACAACTTCTAGGGGATATGGATCATAAGTGATGCACGCATGACAATTTATTTAAATCGTATTATTTCACCGTGTTCACAATTCACACGTTTCCTACATACTCGTGATGTTTTTCATATATGAGGAGACTATTTTACACCAAACCTCGCTCAAAAACGTGTCACTTTTATGTCCTCGTGCCCTGAACATGAACACGATGCGCAGCAGAGAGTGAAACAACCAAAGGATAATTATTTTATAGAAAAGGCGCGGACATGTTTCCCACTTTTAGTCAATCAGCAAGACAGCTTTAAATTGACTTTTTTGAACGTAGTCTGGTGTAAATCTCGCTGTGTAAAATGTATCTGAGTGTAGATGTACTCTGTGTAAACTGTGCTAAGCTTCCAGGCTGATTGTAATTATCTACACACGTTTTTACATGCACGCACATATTAATGTTTACAATAAACAGCGGACAGAAATCAGTACATTATCCAGCCTAATCCTTCATATGCTCAATAATTATGAAAACAAAATGGTGTTGTGAATATCAGAGCAGGTCAGGTGTCATTTTAATCACGTGACAGTAAACTGTGTTGTGTACAGTGAAACTCTCAGTGGTGACTGTGTTCATTGGTTTGATACCAGCAGCCTGTAGACATATGGAAGGCCTCCTGCAGTAACAACACTGTGAAACAATTGCAAACATTTTGCACTTTACTGTGTTTTTTTGTGCATATAGTTATAGCATATAGTTTATTGTATGACATCTACTTTCTGTCTAGTCATACTGCTTTGTGCTACTGATCCTTTTAATGTGATATGTGATGTGGGAAAGTACCATGATGTGTGTCAGTGGTCTGAGGGTTGTGTGTGTTTTTACCCTCAGATGGCCCGACGGATCGCGTACAGCAGCGTCCAGATCCCGGACCCTAACCGGCCCGGAGTCTCACGGACCATCCTCAGGATCAGAGGACCCGCCTCCCAGATCGGCACCTCACCTGGACCCTCACCTGGACCACCACCTGGACCCTCACCTGGACCCCCACCTGACTACGACCCTGGCAGCACGGTTACTGGGGTCCTTCGTAGCATCCCCCCAAGCTCACCCCAAAGGCGAGGCAAAAGAAGGTACCCCGAGGGACCCGGTGAGCCTGTAAAGGTAAGTCCAAAGAAAAGGAGGCTGAATCCGGAGTGGAGGAACCAGTTTAAAAGCTGGTGGTGCAACAAGGCTCCTGGACCTCCAGGCATTGTGAAGCACCAGGAACAAGGTGGATCTATTCAGGTAAGTCCACCTAAACTCCCTCAGGGACCCGGTGTGCCTGTAAAGGTAAGTACACTTAAACCCCCTCAGGGACCCGGTGAGCCTATAAAGGTAAGTCCCGGTCAGCGTCGCCCGTTATGGGACCACCCTGGGCCGGAGTGGGCGAGTAACGTGAGGCTTTATCTGGAGAGGAGAGACCAGTTCGACAGCTGGCGGTGCAACAGAGACCCTGAACCTCCAGGTAATGTTCAGCACCGCAATCCTGGTAAGCACCTTTATTCATTTGAACTGAATTTAGCTGACTTTGAGATTACTTATTTAGACTGAAATGATTGTGTTGAATTGTTTAAGTTGTATTAGATATAAGTATTAAGTTGTATTAAGTTGTATTATATATAAGTATTAAGTTGTATTATATGTATTAAGTTGTATTAGATTTTAGGAGCATGCTCTGTTGAGAAGGTTCTCCTTGTCACTGCACAGAGACTCAGGCAGGGTGTCTGCACACAGAGAGTGGTCTGGGGGGGATAGCGTGAACCTCCAACGTGTTTCGACCCCCCAGGGAAGCTCCTCTGTGCAGAGAATTAATAGGATGTCCACAGCATATCAAGGGGGTTCACATGTCTGTTGATGCCCACCCTTAGTCCGACAAGAGTCCTCAGTGACGAGGAGAGGAGAGGAGAGGAGAGGAGAGGAGAGGAGAGGAGAGGAGAGGAGAGGAGAGGAGAGGAGTAGGAGAGAGAGGAGAGGAGAGGAAGATAGGAGAGGAGGAAGAGTGAGGAGAGGAGAGGAGGAAGAGTGAGGAGAGGAGAGGAGAGGAGAGGAGGAAGAGTGAGGAGAGGAGAGGAGGAGGAAAGGAGAGGAGGTGGAGGTGAGTATGAACCCTCTCAAATAAAAGGTAAATATTCATTTTTATTTCTTTCTGATACAGCTGCATAATTTATATGTTCACCTTTATTCTGGGAAGATTTGAACTCTACTTACTGTTGTCTGTATTTGTTCTTTTTAGAGAGGAGAGAAGATGGAGAGGAGATGGAGAGGAGGAGATGGGGTGGTGGAGGGCAAGTGTGAATCCTTCTAAGGAAGAGGTGAGTATCATTTTATTTCTTATCATCAAAATTGATGTTGTGATAAATAAATAATCTGTTCATCTGATTTTTTAACTATAACTTTATAACCTGTGTTCCATTTCTCTTTTAGGGAGAGGAGAGGAGAGGAAGAGAGAGGAGGGGAGGTGGAGGGCGAGTGTAAACCCTCTCATTTAAAAGGTAAATATTCATTTTTATTTATTTCTATACAGCTGCATAATTTATATGTTCACCTTTATTCTGTAAAGATTTTAACTCTACTTACTGTTGTCTGTATTTGTTTTTTTTAGAGAGGAGAGGAGATGGAGAGGAGAGGAGGAGATGAGAAAAAGTTCACCAAAGTGTGTACCGTTTTCGGACCAAAGATGAACAAACCAAGCCCCCCCCCCCCCACACACACACACACACACACACACACACACACACACACACACACCCCCAAGACCCTGAAACCACCTTTTTAAAAGTGCTGAGAGAGCGAAGATCTTGTACATCTGTTTGTTCAGGGTCCTCGCCTGAGAACGACATAAACACCCCTCCCCCAGCTCCGGATCAAGGTGTGCGCTGTATCTGTTTGTAGCTATTGCCCCGTGTACAACCCTCCACTGAAGGTGTCCGCTTTTCAACGGGCAGCTTGTACAGAGACCGCCAGCTGCCTTACGAGGAAACATCTGGACCAAAGAACTCAGTCCACCTCGACGACTCCATCCCTGCCAAAGAGCGCAAGTTCACAACCTTGACGCAGGTGTGGTAGACGGCTTTTTTTCATGCATCCTGAAACTTGTCCAGGTGTAGTGTTTTAAAAGTGACTGCCACTCTCCCACCGGGGGGGGGGGGGGGGGGGGGGGGGGGTGAACAGAGAGGGGAAACTGCACTCAAAGCCGTCATGCCACTGGTCACACAGACTTCGGTTTGCGGCAAACTCTCTCTGGGTTATCGACAGAGCTGTAGAAAGATTTTAGTCCAGTAAGGTCCAAGTTCTCTGGTTGCAGGAGGAACAGCTGCTTGTCGTAGCCCGATCGCCCAGCTCTCCTCAGCAGCAGCCGAGCTGTGTCGAGCCAGCTTGGGCCACAGTTGTGAAGCAGTCTTTGAGCTCTCCGGAGTCTAAAGGAGGCAATTTTGGACTGGATGTCAATCAGTCCGTGCCCTCCTTCATCAACAGGCAGGTACAGAGCTGCTGCCCGGACCCAGTGCCAGTCTACGATGGCTCTCTGGACGTCCTCTATTAGGCCTCTCTGTGACGTCAGAGCAATAAGTTTGTGCCGAAGAGTTGACTCAACTAAATTATTGGCAACCAGAACTCTTCCCCTGTACGACCACTGGAGTAGCAACCATTTCCATTTAGACAACCGAGCACACACTTCCTCCTTCACTTCCTCCCAGTTCTTTGCTTGAAAGCCCTCGTTGCCCCAAAAAACTCCCAGGACTTTCATTTTCTCTTTCCCCCACTCAGGTCCACCAGGCAGACTGGGCGCTGCCCGGCCCCTCCACCGTCCCACCAACAAGGCTTCACTCTTGACCCAGTTCACCCGCACAGATGAGGCCTTTTCATGACAAGTTATCCTGCAGACATTGAACGTCCTTCTGACAAAAACACATCATCTGCATATGATGTAATATTTTATTACAACAAACGGAAGTAATAAAAGTACTACTTTATCAGAAACATGATCCCTGTCAGTGTTTTACTGTTATTTATGGATATTACATATGCATTTGTTTGTATCATTATTCCTGCTGCAGATGTTTCAGGTGGAGCTCATTCTAACTCTTTTACACTCTGTTGTTCAGTTTGGATAGTTAGGAAGGGTTTGAAAAATGATAATGTGCAAAGACTAAAGCTGCCAGACAAGTGGAGTGGAGTAAAACGTACAATATTTCCCTCTGAGATGTAGTGGAGTGGAAGTACAAAGTTGATTAAAATGGAAATACTCCAGTAAAGTACCTTGAATTTAAGTACAGTACAAATATACTTGGTTACATTCCACCGTTGATCATAATGTTTACTCTAACCACTCACAGCTTATCAGAACCTTACAATTTACTGCTTTTTATAATAATATAGAGCAGGATCCAGTTCAGTCTATTGGTCCGGCCCTCCACAACAGACCCTGTTTCTCATGTGCCCACCATGGTCCAGAGGGAGATCCAAGTGTTCTGGAGGTGAGAGAGTCCCAACGAACATTACACAAAGAGAGAGAAAACGTAATGTCTGGTCAAGAATCAAGACGAAGGCTTTACATTCAGTTCAGTTACTGTGTTCCAAACCACTTGGCACGTCTTCCTCTCATAGTAACTGTCAGCAGCATGTTAAGCTGGATGATTTGACGTGATGAAAGCTCGATGCACTCTGTGACATGATGTTCTTCAGTGTACTTGAGTGTAAAAGTCTTTGCAAACCTAGATCTGTATTTTTCATGTACATTTTTTGAAATCCGTCATCCGATGAAAAACATTTTGCACAGGAACCTTGCACACCGAGTCCGTTGCACTTTATTGTTCTCTTTGCTGTGAAAATATTCGCACTGTGAGTCATAACTGTGTCATTAAGGTGGGTTCAGTGGAGAGCACTAGTCCCAAACTGGGCTAATGAAAGAATGAGGTTAGCGAAAAGCTATCGTTTATCTGCCTAGAGCACAATCACTGCTGTCTAATCTTTCTTACAATCTTTGTTCCAGACTCAAAGCTGTTCCACAATCCATCTCTGAATTCCCCGTCACAGTCCGACACCCAGCCACCGTCGGACCACAAGAGCCACGAGTCCGAAATCCAACAAACAGATCAACCAGAGTCCTGATCCACCTACAGGATCTACCTGGACTCCATGGCTCGTGGCCGCAGACGCAGCCGTCACAGTTTGATTCCATAAGAACTGTATGAAAAGCATTTAGCCGGATCACTTACTGCTTTACTTTTTACTGCTAGATTCATATCTGGAAAAACATAACATTGATATGAATGTCCATTATCAATTTCCCAAGCCTCGTTGAACTGTTATTCATAAAAAAAAAGCTGGAATAGCTTTTGCTGGAATAGTTCAGAAGAAATTGGCAACCGTTGCCATTTTTTCACTTTTCACAGCAAAGACTACTGATAGTTTGTCCATGAGGCACTAGTGTAGGAGCAGGAAGGCTCTCTGTCCGTGTCTCAGTAAAGGAGAGACGTGTCAGTCAATCAGCCGACTGGCTCCCTGCAAAATGCCCGCCATGCTTCACTGGAACAGGAGGACGTACGGAAGCCCTCAGAGGAAAGTTAGAAAGAAAATAATTCTGGTCTAAGTTTTCTCTCCTGTGTTTATGACTTAAGAACTGGTGGAAAAATCTATTTTTGCCAGTATAGTTTTTCTCATTAAAACATTTTGGCAGGTGTTTTTGTTGTTGTTGGTCATTTTCCAAAGTGTGACTGTCCAAGGGCCCCTAATGGTAACATTGATTAAGCACATACTTAATACCTTTGTCCTCTTTGAACTCATTTGAACTATATTTGTTTTCTAAAACTAAAAAAGATGAACAGAAACACATTTAATTTGAATCATGTTATCACTACTTTTGTTTGTGTCTCTGCCATGACGTCACTCCCCCTTAGTCCAAAATGTGGTCACTTCCGTTCACTGGTTCCAAAAAAACAACCCGACGACCGCCAAAATCCAAGATGGCGATGGCAAAATTGCCGCACTCGAGTCTTCAAAACCGCTGTCCACAAACCAATAGGTGACGTCACGAACACTTCGTCCATTTCTTATATACGGTCTATGGCTGGCACCCGAGGACACATGACACCGTTTAGTCTCCCTGATCTGTTCTCAATTGAACCAAACTCGAACTGTCGTCATGTTTTCTCAGTTTAGCGAGTTTGGGCTCAGCGTCCCTTGATACTTGACTGACTCAAGTATTTCTCCATGCTCGCCGGCTAGCTCGATGGCTAATAAGCAAAGCTAAGCGGTTCGTTGCACCCTGAGTGAAGTGACTGATTCACTTTTTAATGAGACAGCACACTATTTTTTCTACGTAGAAACTTATTTCGCAGCCTCCCTGGCAGAGAACCACGGACCTCTAGGAGTCCCCGGACGCCATCTTGAGAATCACTGGTTTACTCTTCACGTAGTGAGCCCAACCATGAGTTTTTTTGCTTGGTGAAAATGTTACCAAAGCTAACCTGATCACACACACAGGAGAAGTGGAGAATACAGGGGAACTCCCAACAACACGGGACAGAAAACAATTTGAACTTCCGCACCAGTCGCAGCAGAGCAGAGAGGAGGAGGGGGAGGGAAACATGAAGTGTAAAATATCATCTCCACATCCATCGGACACTCATCCTGCATCATCTTCCTCAGATGGAAGACAGTTACTAAATGACTGGTATGCTTGTATTAAAGAATATATCCAAAGAAATACAGTATACTTATTTTATACAGCTACTTTTATACAGGCTACTGTCATCTCTGGTGATGTGTTGAGGTACATTGAGAGCTGTGGACAACCTAAAACCACTTCCTTCAACAATGAAGTTGATTGTGGTTACTCCAACCATCTGTGATAATACAGGTTTGAAGAGTTTCCAACACTTGCAGCACTCGAGGCTTGTGTCTGTCCTCTATGTGGACATGTGCTTTACAAACTGACCATGTTGTGATTGGCCCAATTCTTACAGTAATATGTACAGACATGCTACTAATATGTTATCAATTAGTAAAGTTACTAATTGTAAGTATTATTAATTGTAACTATTGCCAAAAACAGACAGGATGTGGACCAGAAAACAAACTACAGAAAATATATATTTTTATTATATTGCAAATTGATGTTTGTGTCACTTATTCTGAAAAAATCTGGCTTCCTGTCTCTAAAAATAGATCACAACAATGGAGGAAACCTGTAAAAGCGATGTAACAGTGTCCAACCTGACGCCCTCAAAGCTCCATGCAAACATGCATTTCTATATTATTGGACATTATATGAGACGGTGTTTTGTAACATAATAATAAGCCTGAGTGGAGAATTAATTTGTGGTTAACCCCAGGGCAACTTTTTTGACATAGTATACTATGATTTTATTCTACTTTCTTTTGACATACTATGACTTTTTGTATAACTTTTTTTAACATACTATGCTCTGACTTTTTTTAACATCCATCCATCCATTTTCTACCACTTATCCGGGGTCGGTCGCGGTGGCAGTAGGCCAAGCAGGCTGACCCAGACTTCTTTTTGTGAGGTATTAATGACTTAACTGTTGTAAACATTACTGTTGATACAATATTTAGTTATATCTAAATGATTATAATAAATTATTATGAATTATAAATAACTTCTAATCCTGTTCTGAATGTATTTGCATCAAATTCAATATATGTTTTCAAGAAGAACCGAGTATTGATAAGAGAAGCTCCTACCAGGCCACCGTAATGTTCTGACACGCTTGGAAAGAAAGCGGTTAGCGGAGGGTCAAGTTGTTGCTTGCAATCAATCTGCAACCTCACCACCAGATGCCACTAAATCTCACACACTGTTGCTTCAAATCATGTTGACCTTCTTAAAATAAGTTAACTGACAAAAACACGTAGATTTTAGAAATGTA
The DNA here is from genome assembly GCF_910591455.1 of Pholis gunnellus. Lineage (NCBI taxonomy): Eukaryota > Metazoa > Chordata > Actinopteri > Perciformes > Pholidae > Pholis > Pholis gunnellus. The sequence goes on along the minus strand of NC_136536.1, from coordinate 20,699,336 downwards.
ATTTATTTATATCGGGACATTTTATTTTATTAACTAACCTTGTGAATCAATTGAGTGAGTTTATGTTGACACTTGCAGGATTTCTGCTAAATTTCCCATCATACATTTTCCAGAAAAGCCCCTTTGCATGATGATCGTGGTCAATGCTTGTTGGTGTGCCTCTCAGGTTAAAACTCAACTTGAGAGGCACATCATACAAGCATGTCACCCCCATGACCACATGGGGGCGCTGTCTCCTTGTGCTTCCACTGGCAGAGAACAACCTGCAGAGTTAAGCCTTCAGTCCAATGCACTGAAAGTCTCCCTGGAACTTTTCTGTTTCAACACATCAGAAGATTATAAATATCTTTGGAGTTTTGGATAAGTGATGGTGGAGGAAAATTATTACTATTATGAACAGTTTATTTAACCTTTCATTCCATATGGGTTGGCCATATGGATTTTAAAACCTATTAACCCCTAAGCCTATTTTTAGCCCTCTGCTCGAAAATGTCATACCCACACTGAAAGGGGCTTATCTCGCTAACTACAAGGTCTATTTGAATACTTTCAATGGGATTATAACACTAACACTTGTGATAGTTTGTTAATATGTGTACATATCAGTGTATATGTTACTGGTAAATGATGAATGAATATAACACACAGCTCAAATTGAAAATGTTCAGGTTCGCCTGGAAAAGAAAGCACTTTTGTCTTTGAAATAATGCAGCAGTAAGCCTCAAACTCTCCACAATCATAGCGCAACATGTCAGCAGTCGTTTTTAAAAAAGAATTGGCTTTGATAAAGTGAAGCAGGCCAAGTTTATAGAGGTTGGAGTACAGAGAGTTCATGCCAGCTCAAGCCAAAATTCAGAATTTTCAGAATTTTGGAACCAGGTTTCCAGCTGTTCTATTCTAATTTGATATACTATATAACTAATTTTCACTTGTTTTATGACTAACAGGGTTCAATCTATCTAATACAGCAGTTTGGCATCATTTTGAACCATTTATGACCTCTCAGGGGCCTGATTTATGTGTTATATGTGATTTTTTCGTCGCTCCATGTGTGTGTATTGGCAGTTTTTGAAGCCTATGATTGGTTGATTTGCACATGTGATATGTCTAAGAATGCGGAAATGCGTGTAGAATGCAGTGGGCTGGTCAGTCAGGTGGTTGACAGACTTTTTATCCACTAAAACTCCAAAAGAGTTGCGCAACAGACCAAGAGTCGAACTGATTTGCTGAAAAGTAAAAGGAGGATTATCTATGCATAAATGTCTTGATTAACTCTATTTTACTCTCAAACGAAAGAGAGGGACCGGGCGCATACGTAGCAAAAGGATTTATGTGGATTTACAGAGTTTTTCACCCAGCAGACCAGCTCAAGGTACGATGCGTTTCAAATGTTTTGCTCTGTGGTTTCGTCGTGCTTGTGTGTGTACCACGGTGTAACGTTTGAATGGTTTGAAGGAGAGAATTATGGAAGATATCTGCGGATTCAGGGTGGAATTGTCATGCTTGCTAAGCTATCGTTCGGCCATGACGGTCTCTTTTTCTGTGATGAAATCTGCATTCAGAGTGCGTAGCTCGCTGTAGCTCGCCGAAAAATACGTGGTATTGTGCTGGAACTTGGTAGTTTATATATTACTTTGTGTATAATTGTGTTTTGAGTGAGTAAAATTACGTTTTTTGTATTGTTTCTCAGAATCTCGTCGTTAAGTAGGTATATAGCATTATATTAGTGGGTAAAATTAATTATATTCGGTTCGGAAAAGTGATTTATATGACGCTCTTCTATGCAAAACACTCTGGCGTCGCTCGGGGTTAAAGAGTTAAGTAGAGCTTTTATCCAATCAGATTTCACCTCTGTGTCTCTAGGTAAGAAGAGAGGCCTGCAGACTCACAAGTGAATCCATGTGCAGCTTAAGTGAATGGGGATGATATTGTTGATTGTCATAGACTTCAACCAATCAGATCTTTAGTTTGACATGTTGGGCATATTCTTTGACGTGCCAGAGCTGCTAGCTGGCCTACAAGTACGTGATTGGTCAGTGGGCTAGCGTGACATGTTGGGCGGTGACAATCCCAATATCTGCTGCCTCTGTCGAGTGGACATTTTCAGCCTTCAAACGCATTAAAACCTATTCAAGAAATACAACTGAGGAGGCTCGACTGTCTTCACTGCTGTCCATGAATCGAGAAGGACTTCTTACTGGAACTAAAACGCACGGATGTACTGAACAACCGTGAGATTAAACTCTTTGTTAACAAAGAAAGGAGGATGAATTTTGTCTTTAAATAGTGAACAGCAGCTCTGGTAAGTTAAATACGTTTGCTTTTACATCTGCAGTAGCTTTAATATGCTTGTTTATATATTATTATTTGTATGAAGATGGATTTTTGTTTGGTTTAATATGTGATAGGAACCATTGTTACGTCCAATGTTGCTCTGGGGGACAAAAGCACGGCCCGTCACTGAGTCCAGGGGTCACTAATTGGTGACCGCGGTCCGGATCCGGACCCAGACGCCGTTGTATCCGGACCCAGGACCTAAAACCGATAGATAATTGAGAATTATTGAATTTTGACGGAGCGCTTCTATTTTAACCGGCGCAGCTTTTCCAGCATTTACGGCACTTGTTCAGCGGTGCAGGAAACGCGCCGACCAATGCGCTGTAAATCACATCACGTGATGCAGCTCAGCCAATCAAATATGGGTATTCTGACGAATTTCTTGACTCGAGTGAGATGTACACACACCGTGACACACGGGGGAGAGACAAGGAAATAGATAGCAGAGCAGGTAACTTATTATGTGAGTCAGTAAAGTAATTTCTCAACACAATCTTCTAAAAGGGACAAGTGTTCATAGAGACCAGAGTCATAAACTAAGAATGGACAGACTCGTATAGATGAATTCTTCCAACGGGCAGTATGAAAACAGTAGGTCTCATTTGTAGAAAACGTACCCACTCACATCTGAAACAAAGTCACAGACCTTATTTTACTTGAAATGAGAGAACAACATTTATTTATGTATTTCTATGTCTTATTTATAATTCATCCAGTTAAATTTGAAAACTGAGAATAATAATTGTTAAAATATAATTGATGTGTACTTTCTTTATTTGATTTGACAGTTGTTGACTACACAGAGACGCTACTATTACTAGGTTTCTTGTAGTAGTAACGTCTAGGCTTCTATATATATATATATATATATATATATATATATATATATATATATATATATGGCACTAAATAGCGCAAGTTAGATATTATTGTAATGTTCCAGACCTTTGCACAGGAGATCTTCTCAATCTGGACCTTTTGGAAATGTAATTAAATACCCCTGATGTAGGCTATGTGCAAATTTAGGGTTTAAAGGGAACAACTAGTTTCTGTGAGATATCCAACTACAATAGAGTACAGTATATTACCAGGTCTCTTTCTGCAGGGCCTCTGAACAGGGCCTTTTGGTTGGATCTCATTGCGGGTTCAAAGTCAGAGTCAGTAACCCATTAGTCTCAGACGGCTTTACAATCTGAACAACAAAGCCCGGCACCCTCAATGACTCGGTGTCTTAGATCGCCAGGACAATTACACACGTTTACACATCCCTGCTCAACTCTTCACTTAAATACACCCATGACACTTCAATAACAGACTTGTTTCAACACACTCTTCATTTGTTTGTTTATCATATTTTATTGTAAATTTTCATATTTTTTATTTATATTCCTGCTACTTACTTTAACTGCTACTACCAACAAAACCAGGACCACATTTCCTACTGCTACTATACCTCTGGGGGTAACTGGACTACTGGATTACGCAAAACTGGCAAATCTGAGCTGTTGGCTTCTATTGATTTGCCCACACATTCTTCCCACTCTATTTGCACTGTGCACAATATGAACCCTGCTGCTCTACTATCCAGGTACCGGGCACGGCTGTACCACAAACAAGCAATAAACTTGGAGTATACCTTGCTTGGGATTGCTGTGTTATTTTTGCCCAGTTGGTAATTTAGCCGTGGGAAATTCATGTATCTCCATGTCCCCTGGCTCAATTGATAACAAAAAAAAAAGCTTTGTCATTTTGCCTGTATGCAATTATGCATAAAATAGACTGAACAAACCTGAATACATGAATATAACAATAAAGCCGCATGTTGACGGTGAAGGTCAGTATGATGGAAAATGCTAATCTCAAACCAAACAGAAACATAGCATGCCCTGATGTCAATAGATGGATCTTTGTTGTGGAAAGCTACTCTAAGATCTGTGATAATCTTTATGGAAACCTGAGTGATGTGATGTTAGTGATCTGCTTTAACTTATCTTCATTTCTGAGTAAGGTATATGTACAGTACATCCTGATTGGGAAACTTTGTTAATTCTTAATGATAATGTGACCCTGAGAATTATGAATAACAACACTCTTGAGAAAGACTTTGCAGGAAAACACAGAGGGTGCTGCAGTAAGAGCCGCAGGGACAAAGATTATTTTTAGATTATTTTTCGGTTGTGGGCCATAAAGATAAATTGATGACCTGAACTGGTTAACAGTATCAAATTGTCCCTTGTAAGATTGTAAACCAACATGTTCGAAAGGACTTTGTTTTGAAGTCCATTCGAACATCATGAGTCAGACGTCACTTTGTCCTTGGTTCTCTTATTTCTAAGAAATAGGTGACTGGACCTAAATCTAATGTAGAGTCTCAAATGCTTGTTTTACAAGTGATTAGCATTGTGATTTATTGCAGTGTACTGTGTTGCAGTATTTGTAACTGTGAGCTCATATTTTCTAGGACAGTGGTTCTCAAATGGTGGTACGTGTACCCAGAGATGGGCAAAAATACATCAAAATGTATTTTGATACAAAATACATCAAAATGTATTTTGATACAAAATACAAAATGTCCCCAAATAAATGTATTACAACAAAATACAAAATACTGGTGCCAGAAAATGTAACAAAATACATGTATTTTGTATTTAAAATATAGGAAATACTTTTTTCTGGATTTTCCGTTTTCTCACAATGTGGTATAGCAGAGCATTCAGGTTTGGGCTATAATGTACACAAAGCTCTGGTGAACCCCACAAAAAGGAAGAACAGTCACAGAATGTCAGTGTAACTAAGCAAAGCTATTGAAAGAGAACATCTTGATTATGTATATATATATATTGACTAACTTAATAGCCCATAAACTTTGGCTTTGTATCAACAAGAAAATATTCATCACATATGACATAGAAGCTCCCAATCTCCCTCTTCCTATAGCTAGCTACTCGACTGATAAGTTAACTTGCTAAACACTGGCTATGCACTAGCCTAGACAGCATGCTAGCGTCATTAGCATGTTAGCATCGATCGCTAGCTTGATATTATAACCATCACCATATATATACAATAGGCTATGTAGCCAGACCCAGACATAAGTTATACATCAAGCTAGTTGACATCTGTCACACTCAGATACAATATTTAACTTGACAGACAATCCGTTGAACTTGAAGATCTGAAGACTGAACTCATGAACTGTTTTTTTATTCGTGGAGAAAGTATTTTGAGTATTTTAAATACAAAATGACTCCACTCTAAAGTATATTGTTACAAATGACGTTAGATTTTTAATCAGCCCTATCAAATACAAATTACCAAATACTCAAAAGTAATTGAAATACGTATTTCAAATACAAGTAATAGAAATACTGCCCATCTCTGCGTGTACCCCTGGGGGTACGTGAGATTTTTTAAAAATAGATTTAAAATTAGCATCCATTCAAAAATCCTTGAACATTTTTTATTTAATAAATATTCAATAAAATATAAGTGTAAGTTCATAAACGGAATTATATATTCAGTAGGCTATTCAATTTCATTATCGTAACAATGCAATCTTCAGTCTTGACAGTAAATCAGACACTGATGAATTTATTTTCAACCAAAAATGCTTTGCGCTGGTTGGACTGGTTCACTTGGATGAACAAATATTTCACAGGGGGTACATCACTGGAAAAAGGTTGAGAACCACTGTTGGATAACAATATCCTATTTAGCCCTAAACTAAACTCTTCACTCTTGTTCTACTGAAATGTATTCCAGCCCTCCACATCTCACCCTTAGCATTTATTGGATGTGGGCTTTTTTATTTATGTTCAAAAGTGACCTTCTCTCAGCTCGGGCACCTCAGATGTTGACAGTAAAGAGAGGACGCAGGGAGGAAGTGTAGACATGCTATTTGCAAGTTTCAAAATTCACAAAAAGACTCCCTGAGAGAGGTTTTCTCATCACCTCATCACCAGCCCAGAAGCCCTGTATATCAGCTAATATGTCCGGCAACAGCTAGCTTCAGCATTTCATGCATTATCACCGTGTACCCATCGAAACATTGCATCCTAAACATCATGTCCCCCCCTGTGTTCACATATTTAGTCGCCTATGTAAATCTAAAATTCTGTATATAATGTATAAGTAAAGACACATGTGAACAAAATGGAAAGAGTTGCTTCTCTGGGGAACATGGACGTGCTCCTTAATGATCGTGACAATCTAATTCATAACCTTGTAAAAACCTGAGGAATGTCTGGTGTGTAACCTGGTTTAGCTCATCTTTGTTTCCAAGGAAGCCATGTGCATCCCATATAGATTGGTAATTCTTTGTAAAAAAAAATGTTAATAATGTGACCTAGAGCATAATGAGTTAAACTTCCTTCTTCCTCAATAAAGACTTGGCAAGAAAACACAGAGAGCACTACAGTCCGAGCCGCAGGGCCAAAGACCATTTCCAGAATGTGACTGTTTTGAGGTTGTGGGTCATAAAGATTAGTCCATGACCAAAACTGGCTTACAGTAAACTATAAAATAGACTGATCAATAGATTGTAAACCAATATTTTCCGTGTTTACCTACTTTGTTTTGAAGTCCTTTTGCACCTCAACAGATGTCACTATGACGTCTGTTCTCTAAGAAATAGGTGACTGAACTGAAATCTAATACACATTCTACATCGTTTGTTTTACAATTTATTAACATTGGGATTTATTGCAGTGTACATCTCACATCGAGATGCTCAATATAATAGTACAGACAAGAGACTTCACCTTTCTGTGAGCACAATTTACAGCATTTGCTGTATTTGCAGCCCTTAGCTCTTATATTTAATATCCCATTTACCCCTAAACTAAACTCTTTACTCTCGTTCTACTGAAAGTATTCCAACTCTCCACATCTCACCCTTAGCATGTTTTGGAGTGGGCTTTTTATTTAAGTTCAACAGTGACCTTCTCTCTGCTCTGGCAAAGGTCAAAGACACATACCGTAACATAACAGCGACAACTTTAGTTCAAAATATGCTAGAAAAAAAAAGGTTTATACAGTGCCCAAAATGGAAAGAGTTTCTTCTCTGGGGAACATGGATGTGCTCAGTAAAGTATCGTGACAATGTCATTTGATTTTCTTCTGTATAAGTAGAAGCTGAAGTGGCACTAGAGGAATGGTCAAGAAGTCATATTAAACATTTGCTTTCATCATCTGTTAACCAAGTTTGACCAAAAAGTGTTATTAAGACCATAAAACACTACTGGAAGGGCAAAAATCTGAAACATTGCAATACTTTGCGTTTTCATTCTATACGAATTTGGTCCGTTATGGGACACTAAACTTTCCAGTGAAGCTTTAAGTGGTAGTCATAAAAGGAGACTAGAGTCTACAGCCATGTTAGCGGCTCTGTGAGGCCGTATTTACATGTAGGCACATGTTGCTAAATGTTAACGCTAATGTAAGCATGCTAACATGTTCACATTGACAATGCCAACATGCTAATGCTTTGCAGGTATAGTGTTTACTATGTTCACCATATCTTAGTTTAGCATGTTAGCATGCTAACATTTGCTAACTAGCACTAAATACAAAGAATGAGGCTGATGGGTCATTGGTATTGCAGGTATTTGGTCATAAACCAAAGTGTGAAACTTTAGAGTTTTGTCCCGGTGGTGATAGAGGAAAAGTTAAGGGGTCACCAAAGTCCTTTTTTTGTGTTAACACTACGAGCGAAAAATAACCAAACGGCAAAGCAGGCCCAGCTAAATTGTCGCAGCGTTGTCGTAGAAGTGTTTCTCACGCCCTTGTTAACGTAGTCATATCATTAAATAGCTCTGGGAACTGGCTTACATCATTGTTTTGTAGCTAGGACTGAACAGGGTAAAAGGAAAATATGATTGGGTGACTCTTCATCACATCATTGGAGTTTGACTTTGATGTTAGAGCATCACGCCCGTCCCGCAGCAACAAGTGTCAGGAATCAGTTTATAGCTGCATGACACCGGCTTCCTTGTGACTTGTAGAAGGTTGCTGTGTCACTCGTGGTGTCAACACAGCATGAGGGATTCATTCTTGGGGGAACATGAACGTCTGTATAAAATATTATGCTAGTCAAGATGCTTGCGTGGCTGAAAAACTACAACTACAGCATTGCGAATAGTAACTAGCATTATAATAGGCCCTTTTCGCAACAGCCATTTTGACATGTCATAGCAGGGTAAACACAGGTGTAATTGATTCAATTAATGGTCCCATTCTACTTAGTGTGTCACAGCCATTCCAGAGAACTAGCATGCTTAATACCAGCGCATTGGGCCACCTAAAGGAAACAGGGCAATAATTCATGTTATTAAGTACACAAGCTACAATGACATGTCAAAATGGCTGCTGTGAAGAGGGCCTATTAAAGGCATGAGCACTTGATTAGACAGCTAGAATTGTACTGATTGGTTCATGAAAATATGATCAATCAAGAAAACATCATATCAAACGTAGACAAAGCCTTCTAGATATTACAGTAAACACAAGGCATCATCAAGCCAGTGTACACAAACCCTACTGCTCATCCTACCCGCTGCCCCAGAAGTAACGTTGTATGTTTTACCCTGAAGAAAATGCAGGAGAACAGGTTCTGCCCTTGGTGGTCTTGAAAATGTCATCTTTGCTCTTTAGTGTTGGAATAACTATCAGGCAGAGGGGAGCGGCAGTCAACATTACAGCCTGCCCACACACATCTGCTCGCGTGTGTCACACCCTGACCTCAGCAGCTTCACACAACCCTCCATCCCACAAGATATCTTACTGAAGCTTATTACTTTCACCTAGCCAGACATTAAGTCTTTGATGTGTTTATTACAAAGCCAAGTTCACAGATTCCAGGAAGGGGAGTAAAACAGCTGTTGATTGTATACCTTCTCTTTCCTCGAGGCACTTACAACTCAATGCCCCATAAATTACTTTGCTGATATGTTACGGCAGTATTTGTGTTTGGGTTACTAAATAACCGAGTCAGTTAGACAGCTGTTATTGCAGAAACATGCTATTGCTAATGGCCCAGAGCCATTAGTCATTACCATAAAATAAAATGAGTAGCCATATAAAAAGTCTTACACACGCCCTTTCTGTCTTGAAAATGTTATAGAGCAGGAGCCTCTTCCTGGTGGATGGACATCTGTATATAAATATTGAATGAATGTTTGTAAAAGTCTTTTAAATGCAGATATTGAGGGGGGGGGGGGTATTTTCTACTTGAAGGTGATCTCATCATCTAAGACTAAACATTGTTCTTGTCATTACTGTCATTTAATTTGAAATAAAAAGTGAATACTACTGGGGAACAGCCTGGCTAGTGCTGATGTGTCATGCTGGCCAGCAACACTGTATGCCAGTAAGGAAGTGGAACAACGGGCTATTCACAGAGAGCGGTGCTCCGGTGGGAAGACAGTCCTCTATGGCCACCTGTTACCTTATCTCTCCCTGAATGGAAATGAATCCTTTACATGTATTGTGCAGCTTTGTGTCTTTTGTGTTTAATGTCCAGTGCAGTGGTGTTACATCGGCTGTCTCATCGAGTTTGTATTTTGTCATTCTGGGGAGAAAATAGATGCAGCCTGTAGAGTTTTTTGTTTTTTTAAGAGTGCAGATGGGAGAAATTGTTGATAAGCAATTAAATGCCGCTGTCAGTTGATTTGTATCACTCTGCATGTGTTTGTATATTGGGCTGGAGTTTCGTGGTCTTTGCATAATGTGTGTGCTTTTGGTGAGGGTGGGGGCACAGGAAGAAAGAGGTGAGGAGGAAAAGAGAAAGATATCCGCATAGAAAGACACGAGGGGTTGGTGAGAGGGCAATAATGTGTATTACTCACCTTGATGACTTTCGGCTACTTCCTACCCCTCCTCCCCACCGCCTCAAGGCCGAGGCACTGCCTAAAACTCATTTGCATAAAGTGCTAAAAAAGGGAACTGGCAGAGCAGGGCAGGTGATACCGGCCAACAGTCACAGAGGAAGGAGGACCCAGAGCTGACACTCTCACAGCAAGCTATTACACAGCCTCTGAACAACCCCACACACACTTAAACACACCTGCGACTCCAGCAGAGGACTCAGACCAGCAACAGAGGAGGACCTTGGCTCAGAAGGCAGTTGACTTTGTTGCCAGGGAAATGCATTTTAGAGTGCAAAGCAAGTGAGCTGAGCCCGGCCGAGCTGAGAGAGGATCATCTGATACCTTCTTCAGTTGACAGGTAAACTGGACCTTTACTCTAAAGCTTTTGTGCTTTTTGCACCACTTTGTGCTTTTCTGTTTGTTTTCATTTAAGCAGTTTCTTTTAAAGTGAAGACCATAAATGACAAATGTCAAAAGATTTTCCAAAAATCAATAAAACTTAACTCCTGACTGTTGGATTCATCCATAATAAATTATGTATTTTCTTATTATTCCTTTACCTTTATTCAGTTACAAATAAATGTGACCGTGCACATTTTTTTGCCACTGAACCAACAGAACCCCAGGGGCAGCTGCTCCAGTCAGTAGTCACATCTCATGAGTAGCTTTCTTTATATGTAGTTAGGATTGTCTGTACCGTTTCCTGCTTTGTCGGTCTGTGTTTGCACATGTGCTATCTGTGCATGCTGAGGTCTGTTTTTGCCTCAGCCTCACGTTCAGTTAAACTGTCAGCAGCAGTTTAACACCGCCCCCCCACCGCCCCCCCGCAGTTCAAACAGCAGGTAGATCAAGTTTCATTTACTTTTCAAACTGAGAACTGGTAGGGCAGCATTGTGGATGACAGTTGAGCTAAAGACACACACAGCTGAGTCTGACACAAAGGGGCTGAAAAAAAGCAAAGGAAAAAAAAAAAAAAGCAATATTACATGAAGCTTGAAAATAGTTCTTCAGTTTGGTGACCGACAAGCTGAGATTTGTATTCCAATGGGTCAGTAGGACGGGTGAGGAAAACGTGCCACTGATAGCGACAAAGGACCATAAATGGAAGCACAAAGCAGAATGCAGTACAAAGACAGCAAAGGGACCTAACCCATGTTTGGAGTTGGTATTTTGAGGACATAAGTCTGAGTTAATATTTGACTCAGCTCTACATTTAGGGTTAGGGTTAGGCCTGTAGTTTGGGCCCAAAGCCAGATGATCTGATGAACTTTCCTCCACTGACTTTAGACAGTTTGTTTTTGTTTTTTTAATGACAGCATTACTTCAATGTGCTTTTTTCATGTGGTTTCTGTGGTTGTGCCTTATAGTGAGACTACTATATGATAATTAGGATAAATGCTAAAACATGCTGTAGCAGCTGCACTAGTTGAAAAAGCAACAACTGTCAAGTCAGTGGACCAAATCAAGCTAAACATTTATTTAACAGGAGCCAACATTAGCTCGCATAAACTACTGGTCATACCAGTCCATGTAAGGCTGCAGCAGCAAAGCGGATTGGAGCAGGGTTGCATTTAATTGCTCATGAATTCAACTTTTTCATTTTTAAAAGTTATTTCTTCTTTAAATATGTACATAGGACCAAAGGAGTTTATGGAGTTTATGCTGACCAGCCAGCTGATCAAAAAACTGTGAACTTTTATATAAGATAGATGTGAAATTTCTTACCAAATGACTAGAAACAGAGATCTAGTGGGGACACATTTGGTTAGACTGGTTAGACTGTGTTGTTGTTCAGTGCTGGTTGATTTACTTAGTGCTCATTCTACAGGTAACGTGGCCTGGGGCTTTGGGAAACCATCCCTCCTGTTTAAAGGTGCAATGCGTAAAATATGGCTGGAATATTTGTTTAAAGCATTAAAAAAAATGAAGTGATATTTTCAACAGAATGTGAAGAAGTTACAGCGTTGACGATGTGTCAATGACGTCTTTGTACTGTGTACTGTACAGTAGAAATATCTACTGAAATGAGCATGCTAACCAGCTAGCCCCGAGCCCATCCTCGTAATACCACTTCTTCTTCTTCTAGAGGCGATAGTGAGTTTACTGTAGCTTTCAGTCTGCCCTCAGTCAAACACAAGACGTTGTCAATCACACATCCATGGCCCGTGTGCGTTTTGATAGTTTGTATTGGGTTAAATCCAAAGTGGCGTTCATCTCAACTGAAGTAGAAAGCAAAGTAGTAGATTTCAATTGCACTTGTTATAAGAGACTTTTATGGTAACTATTTCAGATATCCAATTTAGGTATTTATTTGCTTTCATTTCTTGCAGCTGTACTTAGCACACTTAAGCAGCCTCATTTCAAAACGATGTGAAACTGTATCAATATGCAAATCCTCAGATTTCCTTGAATTTTTCATTTGGCTGCGCTCTCACTGGAAGCAGGTTCTCCTTAGTGGTTGGTGAGGCGGGGTTAATAATAACAGTCCATCATGGTGAGTTACATTATCTGGATACACAATGGGAGGCTCCAGGAAAGGACCACACCAGATAACAATTTCAATCTGAGCAATCAGGAAGTTTAGTCTGGATCAGTGATTAGGCTTAAAACTGATCAAATAAGTGTAATTTTACAGAACAACCTGTCCTCATTCCACTAAAGCATGTTTGAATTCAGAAGAGACGAAGAGAGAGAGTTGACGGAGCAGGAATTTCAAGGGTAGATGGAGCGATTAGACGGAGAACAAGTAGTGACTTTGTGTAGATGGGAGTACTGGGGCAGGACTAGCCCCAGGGGCACACAGAGGAGAGCACCTGTGTTCTGACGATCCATCATCCCTGACACACAGTCTACTTCACATTATTGACCGTATGTACCCACATAGTTGGAGTAAGCAGGTTATCAACATGCAATATTCGTATCATAGATCTAAAAGAATTAGACAAGGAGACCATTCTCAGAAGAAAGTAGTAATTTGGCCCCAGAGACTTAACTGTCCACACCGGCAGGTCCAGGTGACCTACAGTGACCCAAAACCTGGTCTAATAAAGTCTGTAATGTCCCTGTACTGTGCTGTCTGATACACAGTACTGACAAAGACATGCTCAAAAAGTCACAATAACAAAGCAGCCTATGTTTCTCCCCGATTCTGTTCCAGGGAAGCCAACTCACCCAAAAAAAAACTTTCATCAGCTGCGAGAAGGGTCCAGCTCACCCAGCTGGTGTACGGCTGCACGCTATGCTGACTACCACTATAGACAAACTGCCAAAAAATGTACATACAACGGAAATCCTATTAAGGTGTCACATGGAGGGGGCAGTGAACTACAAAGGCTTAAAATAGCTAACAAAATAACACTTGGGTTATACGTTTTAAATGGAAATTTACAAAAGTATTGGGCAGATAAGCCCCAAACAATGCATTGTACAGACTGTATCATTCCTCATCAATTACACGATGTACTGTGAAGACCACAGAGTTTGCACAGGTCACGAGCAAGCAAAAACCCCCAGTGTCAACAGGTTTAGAATGACCTGGTCATTATTACTCAGCTCAATCAGCTGACCCAATTTAACATTAGTGACATTACACACAGCAAATAACTAGAAAACAGCAGGGTCATTCACTGGTCAAACATTACAACACTAAACTATGCCAACAGAGGCTCTTATTCCTCAGAAAGCCATGTTGCCAACACAACATATGAGGTGGACGTTGTCCTTTACGTTCCTGTCTTGGCATGTCATTGATGATTGTCATGTGTTTGTTGGTGTTGCTTTATTAAATCCACAGAAGAACTGGACTCATTTGTCCCATTTTGCATCACATTGTAACTTTTCAAATTACTCATTTACAGACCAAAATCCTGTCTGTTAGCCTTGCAGTATTATCTGTGCTCTGTGTGGGTCAAAACAGTTGAAAGTTTAACATTCCACTTGGCTGTGTACAAATGTGCACTGATTGACTGAAATCCTGTTAACTTGTTGACATGATGGTTGCACGGTTTGTTTGTTTGATACAAGCAGCAAAATACCATCTGCAATAGGAAATCTAAACTGTACTTGTCATCCGTTCTCTTTTAAGACAATTCAGAAGTTAAGGACAGACCAAGACGAGGGAAGAAAGGGCTGACGAGTCCAAAGGAGACTTCAACAAAGAAGAGGGTAGGCTTCCATTTCTGAAGATGGACCAGTCTCCGCAGATTTGGCACATGCAGTTCGCCCCCCAGGACGCTGCTGCTGGAGAGCTGAAGAAGAAGAAGGTGTCAGTCATGAGCCAGCCGGAGTGCTCCATCTGCTACAACACCTACGACAATGTCTTCAAAACACCCAAGTTGCTTGAGTGCACCCATACCTTCTGCCTGGAGTGCCTCTCCCGCCTCATGGCGGTCTCGCTGGCCGACCAGGACGGTAGCGGCGCCGGCAATCGGCTCTCTTGCCCCTTCTGCCGTCACCCCACCACGCTGCCCGAGGACGGACCTCCAGCCTTGACAACCAGCCGTGAGGTTCTCTGCAAGCTGCCCAGCCACCAGCAGCAGGAGGAGCCGGTGTGGCTGGAGGGGGAGAAGCTGTGCTATAAAAGCTCCGTGCACGACGCCGACACGGGCACCCCCGAGAGTCTCAAGGCCTTCTGCATCTGCATAGACATTGGGGCCAACAAGACAGTGGATGCTCCGGTCCAGACTCAGCCCCACACTTTTGGCCTGCTGGACCGGCTGGCGGACTGGAAGAGGATGGTGCTCTTCATCGTGCTCATGGTGCTGCTTGTTGTCGTCGTGTTGTGGCCATTGCAGTGTGTATTCAGCACTGGGAACATGCGCTGTATGCGAGAACATGTCGAACCCCACTCCACCACGATACCTGCCACTGCTGTCAGCCTGTTGACCAGACCACCTGGTCTGAGAGTGTAAACTTACAGGCTGACTGGACTTCACTGTAACTGTAGATAATTTGGACATTTTTTTTGCATACTCTTTTTTTGCATACATAATAATTTTTTCTAAGGGTACATTGTGATACCACACACACAACTGTTAACACCTCCAATTTTAAGATGTCTTATTTAAAAAAAAAAAAAGACCCCACTAGGGGACCGACATGAAAGGGCTGAAAGAAACACAGACTGCACCAGTTTTCACTTTGTGTTAATGTGTCGTATGGCTTGTCAGAAATTCACCATCGTATCCAAGCTAAACAGAGCTGAGCTGATCCCCGCTTTGAAAGTATCTGGTTGGGTAAAAACCAAAAAAAAATAGTCAAGTTTATTGTAAGAAAAAAAGGATTTCTCAAAAGAAAATGAATGTAAACCCAATGTGCCAACCACAAACTCAAACTAATATCGTAGATGTGATTTGTGCATTCTGATACGTCCTCGTTTACAGCACTATAATAAAAGAGTGAGGTATTGGCTCAGATCATGTTTCTGGGAAATAACAAAACATTTGTGCATGACAGCCTCATTATTTTGATTGATATCATTTTATTGTGATCTGTCACATTCATGAATTTTCTCTACGTCTTAAAAGCTAAATTGACATCAGTTAGCGGTTTAATCTCTGTGAACAGCAGGTGTATTAAATTCACCTCAAATAACACAGCTCCTGACGTGCTTGAACGGAAATTAAAAAGTGTTGGTTGCGGGGTCAACTTGCAAAGCAGTCGAGCCATTTACTGACTGCTGTTGGTCATTTCCTCCCCACCTGACCTTTAAACCCATCACTATGAAACGGAAGCCCTCCTTTGTCTTGACGGGAAAGTCTATTATCTATTCCTGGATTAGGCGATAAAAGATAAAGGAAAAGTTTGGATGCGGGGTTTTTCCAAGTAGGTCACTTATGACACATGTTTGATAAGACATTTACGTTGAATTCTAACAGTCATTCAGGAGTGGCCATAACTAAAGTGCTACTTCCTGGAGCACCATGTTAACTGCCAGTAAACATTGTTCGGTTAACAAATAGGAAAGTAATGGCTTCAAACTGGGTTGGGGATGTTTTCGCCCTAAATGAATAAAAGTAAAAAATAAGACAGTAATAAATATTGAATGTAAAAGAATGAATAAAAGCATATTGTTAGTTGGCCTCATTTCGCTCAAGGGCATTTAAATTTTACATTTTCAAAATAGATGCCTGTTCTGAAGTCTCTTTAAGTTTTCCCTTCACTCGAGTATAGCAGAATAAACGGCCTATAAAACGGTTTTATTCAAAACTTAATGTGGCTTGTGTTAAAATTTAAAAAATAACAGATACACCAACTTCAAACTCACTCTTGTGTTTTTCCCCTTTTTTTATTTTATCGCGAGCTCTAAAGCACAATGTCCACAGTCCCCTTGAGCCATGAAACAATTACCCTTTAAATTGGTGTTTTTCTGGAATGCATTTTCTACCTCGCTTTTCAATATTAGTTCACTTTTTGTTGGTTGAGCAATATTCTCAGCCATCATTCAGTGTGGTACTTTTTTTCCAACCGAAGAGAAAACCATAGTGGATACAATGGAGAGCCACAGTATCTTCATACCACACTGTCCCGTGTTCTCTGCTCCGCTACAGGGACTGCACCCAGAGGCAAGATGCTTGTGCGCCGCGCCACGCCACACACCAGGTAGAAAAAAAAACTGCCCCAGGTTGACAAGCAAACACAACAGAAACAAGCAAAATCCATGTGTAACTTAACATAGTGGCATCATAGATTTTTATTAAACTATATGATAATAAACCATTTTAATGCCATTTCTGGCAGCTCATTGCATCAGCAGTTGTAGCCTATACAGCAGAAAAAGGCGTCTGGGCAGAGCCAGTGCAAGAAGAGGAAAAAGGGGAAGAGTCTCCTGGACAACATGGGAGCACTCAGTATACCACTACTCACTTCAGGCATACTGCAACCGACAGAGAAACAAGTCATCAACACAAAAAGACATTGACATTATGTTCAAGTAAATGTAAGAGGACAAACAGAAAGAAAATACCGTGTTACTACTGCATACCTCCATGTATGCTGTTCAACTCCGAGCCAAAATGTACTTCTCAATGGTGAAATTACACCAATAATAATAGTAATAATAATAATTCAGACACAATATAAAATGCAAGAGTGGATAAAACATTCAATTAGAAAAAATATTTTTAAGTGAAACAAGAAAAAAAACAGAAAAAAAACACTGAAAAGTCTAGTGCACTACCAAAAATACTTCCACAGTCAATGGACATCCAAACGCAGCCTGAGGCCAAAGATTCAGCAGTTTCACACTTTCAAGTATTGATGTTTCATCATCATATCATGAAAATAAAAATTGACCCATAGAGGCAAAGTGAAATACAGTAAAAATCTAAATCATCTACAGCGCAAGATGGTTCAGAAACACAGAAACAAAACTACAAAAGTCATTCCTCGGACAAAGATCACAGTTCAGATAGGAAAAGGACAAAAACCTGAAGGATCCACACATCGTCATCGTCCAGATTCAACTGAAGTACATCAAGTGGTGCAGCATGTATTTCTAGACAGACATAGGCCTTCACTGACACAGGGCATCAACTCCTCACACTTCATAAAACAGCTTTTATTCACAAAAGGAATCAACCATCAAAACACATTGGCAAGAGTTTATACGGGGAAACCTCTCCATGCTGACAGACAAGTGACATCTCGACATAGACAACACCTGTGACCTTAATCACAATGACTCTGTGCTTTTGTAAGCCTTTAAGAGACGGAACTCGCTCGTCACACAGGATGATATGGCTGCTGCAGGTTATACTATTGCTTTATATTAATATCCCCCACAAGGTCAACAGTATCAAATTACTGTTTATTAGAGTGCACTGACTGAGTACTATTATTCCAGTACATTTTTGATTACACTTAGCGGTTTTTCAAATCTCTTATCTTTAAGAATCACGAGCTGCAGCAGCAGCAGAAGCAGAAGCTGGTCTAGAAAACAAGGCGAGTCCACTCTGTGCGTGTCCTTGACCTGGTTAGTCAAACATTTCTGTTTGTGGAGAAAGATGAATGGTTTGAGCACAGAAACCACTAACAGGTGCTCATTCGTGGCTTATTTTGATGCTTTAAAGAAGAAATGACATCTTCCTATTGTGAGAGACGTTGTAAATGTGACAGACTTCAGGACATTACGTCATTACGTTTCTAAAAGAGCTAGGTCAGATTTCACCGACACATGTGCGATTGTATTTGAGGAGGATATTTTGGTGCTGATCCTGGGAGGCTAAAAATAGCAAACAATCTGCCAGACAGTGCAAAGGGCTCAGTGCTCCGCGGCACCGCCGTCTTCGTTATCACATCAATGACGTCGGCTTACTCGCCCCACTATCATCAAGCCTGGATTATGGCCATCTTCTAAATTACTTTTTGGAGTCAAATCTATTCTTCAATCTCAGGCAGATGGCCATCTGGCCCACTGTAATCGCCCCCTTTCCCTTGTCTCCTTGTGACCATCTCCTCCGACAGATGTTGAACTGCATCAGACCTGCTGATTAACGAGGACAGCCAGTCCGCCGAGGCTGAGAGACGGCGGTAAGCCATGCTGAACACCAAACATCCATTCAGGAATCCTCTCCACCTGCTCCCTGTCAGATGTGAACTTCAAACTACTTTTACAATCTATGGGTAAATCAAACTACAACTGTGCTTTAACATGATCGTTTTCAATTTAGTATATATATATATATATATATATATATATATATATATATATATATATATATATATATATATATATATATATGCGTTTGTGTAAATCAACATCTAATATGTTACACAACCATGATACCAAGAGTATCAATTAAAACCACAATACTTTTTAAAAACTAGCTGATTTAAAAGGGCAGACCAAAACAAATACATTTACATGAATGAGTTTGTACTCAAAGTGGGACCAGCTGCAGACCCTGTTCAGATGACAGACAGGACTGATGTGTATGTCTCAATAACCACAAGAAGTCACCAAAAATGGACTCAACTTCTGTTACATTGTTTAGCTGATTTGCATGATCCTTTAACAACAGAACTTTGGACAATCAGTCACATCTTCAAAAATATATATATATAAGA
Organism: Pholis gunnellus; assembly: GCF_910591455.1. Classification (NCBI taxonomy): domain Eukaryota; kingdom Metazoa; phylum Chordata; class Actinopteri; order Perciformes; family Pholidae; genus Pholis; species Pholis gunnellus. The sequence continues at coordinate 20,680,068 of NC_136536.1, read as the reverse complement.
GACCACTTGTTCACCTGAAATTATGTCAAATTTTGTTTGGAAGAAGAGGGCTTGCTTGCCTTCCCTGTGCCTCAGGGTGCTGTAGCAGGTTACATAACTGCCCTTGCTATCACTCAGCAGCCACATTAATAACCACCACAGCTGGAGAGCTAGAATGCCGCAAAAACAGTCTCAGGGTTTAGAGTTCAAATGAAAGACAGAGAAAGAGGGAAAGCAAACAAGAGTGACTTCTGGCAACAAGCACACAAAAAGCTTGGCTTCGACCTCTTCTTGGGTCCCGTACAGTTCTGTTCGGTTCAGGCCGGGACAGACTCCACGTTTCACAGCCCTCACGCAAAAACTGTTCGTTTCTCCCGTTAAATTGGATTCCCAGGATTTGGAAAGTAGTAACAGTAGAGATGTAACAGCAGGTCGGGGGAGGCGAGATTACAGACACATCTTGTGACAAGGCACTTGCGCTGGTTAAGAGAGGAAGAGGCTGGAGAGGTATAGGGGGAGTAAGGGGGAGGAGGGACAAGGGCCCTGAGCGAGAGCACTATGCTGTAGAGTCATCCTCTCTATGGAGGGTAAGGTTTGACTCCAGACAGAGAGGTCCAGCAGGACGGCAGCAGGAGGGAGGGGTCAGCTCACCACCTTCAGCCCAGGCAGGGTCCACTGATGTGGGGTGCAGTCAGAGCAACACACTCCCTCGTGGGATTTTCAGGCGCTGATGAAGCGACATCTCCGCTGGAACTGAAGCAAACACAAACAGACGGGCCGACAAGTGGAGTTAACGGCTGGTGTCACTGTGAATCATGGACACGAGGAGATGATGTAATTCATGATACGGAGCTAAAGGCAGCCTTTACTGCACTTGCCAGGTTATCTGGAGACCATGTGTGTTTGGATTTTAATTATTCAAGTTTATGGTTGCAGTGCTTTCAACCAGTCAGAAATTCATCAACCTTTATTGCCTTTATAATGACCTTTGCATGTGAGGTTCAGTGGGGACCACAAATAGTTACAAATAGGTTAAAAATAACAGGAACCTTTCTAACATCTTGTATGCCCCCTTAACAACAGGTAGATAGCACAAATTACAAAAAAACGTGTATATAAGCAAAACGGAATAAATTGGCTTTTCTTTGAAATGGTCAAAGTGAGTCTTCTGCAGACTCCAGGCAGATAAAAGGTCCTCCCCCAGCTTATCCGCTGATCAGACAGCGTTAATCTAGAGAGACGAACACCACGATAATATCGTGACGTTTGCTGCACATATTGAGTCCTTATTGGTCAGTCTGGATGTGGGAAAAGGCCTTTGATTCCATAAGTTGGAGGTTTTTGTACAAGGTTCTTGATTCCGTGATGAGTTTGTTAAAGATATTAGTACACTACTCAATAATCCCACTGCCTAGATATAAATAAACGTGTACTTGTCACTAGAACACTGTTGAATTAGAAGGAAGCACAAGGAAAAGCTGCAGGATGTCACCACTGCTTTCTGCACTTGTATTGAAGCCCTTGCTGAGTGGAAACCTTTAAAGACGTTCCTATAAATGAGGAACATAAGATTTCATTGGATGCAGACAATGTTCTGGTATATTTAAGTTCTGATGCATTTGCTGCTTGAGCTTTTGGACACTTTTTGTAAATATGCAGGATATACAATGTTCACACAACCCAGATTTTTACATTAGACTATACTCCATGAAAACAACTGCACATTCAATTTCATTGGAAATGGGACCAAACTACACTGACATATCGAGGTGTACTGATATCCAAAGAAGATTCCACATTAGCAATTACGATTTATCATGATGCTTTAGGCCAAAATAAAATCAGGTATACTGAGTTTGAAGAGTCTCACTCAAAGAATTGAATCTGTCAAATTGAAAATTCTCTCAAGACTCCTTTTTCTTAATTTCAAGCTTCAAAAAACTAGATAGCCAAAGGAACAACAACATTTAACTCAATAACATATAAGGAACTATAAAAAGACTTACAAACTCTGACAGAAGATATGCTTTTATAGATATCATTAACTCCGTCATTATTTTGACCAAAGCAGAAAGCACACTTTACAGATCTATAAGATTATAAGAGATCTATAAACCAATACCAATCTATATTGGTAAGTGCTATAAGCGGAGTATTTCAACACAGAAACAACTATTCAAAATGTGCGAAACTAAATTAGCTAAATTCATGTAATGTGCATTTTATATTTACTGGTAATTGAAACCCTGTCATATATGTTTTCTGCAGATGACCCAAAGCCACGACTCACTCGCCTAAACACGGTCTGCTTTATTAACCGCTATGAGAGAGACAAGAAGGGGTTTGTGAGAATCAAGGCTGATTATAATTTGAGCTTAAATTGAATCTTTTGTTGCTTTAAGGGGAGCTCATGTTTTCTTTTAGAGCAGCTCAGCCACTCCTGGCCACGCTATTATTTGAACCCTTAAAAAAAAAAGCATAACCCTTATAAAATGAATTTGACTCACTGGAAGAAACTGAACAATCTTTCTGATTGTAGAAGCGTTAGGCACTTTTTCTTCCACATAAAACATTCACAATACCATTCAAAAAATAAAAGGATCCAGCATTATTCCATGTTCTTTACCTTTGTAAAGATATTCACTTTTGCAGGAGGAAAATCCCCAGTGCCAGCTTTTAGACAAAATATTCTGAATGTATTTTGCCACAGCACACAGTGAGGAGCAAACTATTTGGAATGAAATTCACAAGGTACTTACAGAGAGGCAGACGGAGAGATGTGGACAGCGTTTTATCTCCTGGTGTTGCTGCTAAAAGACGTCTGAGGGCTTTTAAAGTTAATGTTCTCGTACACACTCGACGAATCATCGTTTGTCATCCTACAACAACACACAGCAGAAGGATTCACTGACAAAACAATTGAACATGTTCCGCTTAACGTTCTGTGATCAAAAAGTTCAATCGTCACTTCATCATGGTATGCATCATACTTACACCGAAGAAGAGCGTGATGATGTCATGTTGGGCTTGGACCTCGAGTTGGTCATCTGGGGGTATTTGATATTGGAATATTCCCTCTCCTTCAACTTATTCCTCTGCAAAGTGAGACAACATGACTCAGACTCAGTTCCCAGGCTAGAAAGCTCCGTCTTTGGAAACGCCACTGTAACGTTGACTTCTTGTGTGGTGCAGTACCTGCTCCTCCTCCAGCCTCTTCTGAGCTGTGTCTATGTACTGCTGCACAGCCATGTAGATGAACTTATACTGGGCCTCTGTCTGCACCATGCCGGACCTCTGCTGCCTTACCCTCTGGATGGTCTTCGGGATGTCGATGTCACAATCTAGACCTAAACACGCACACAAATCCAGAAAATGAGCAGCGATACAGTACAAAGGATTGCAAAATAAAAAGTGTGTACGTTTCGTATTTCGAAACGGGTCTCCCACCTTGGCGGTTAATAACGTCAATTAGGATGTCAACGACGATGATGGTGCCCGTCCTGCCGATGCCTGCACTGCGGGGACAACAGAACAAAAAGCGGAGCAAAGTCGAGTCAAACACTTTAAGGAAATAAGAGAAAAATCAAACTGCATATTTAATTTGATCCAAATAGTTATGTTACATAAGCATCAAGACCTTTCCCAACCCATGGAAGCAATAATGGAAGCAACACATGAGAGTCTGAGGTTATGAAATATATGGTTTCACTTGCCAACAGCAATAACCTCGAGTTTGTTGTTGTGTCGCATATAAAATGCTGTCGGAGCCCCTCGAGAACGCCGCTCAACTCAGTGTTGTTTTCCCCACAGTAACATTAATTCATCAGCAGCTGACGGATCAGTGAGGGTCATGACTCAAATGTCTTCTGTCAATCTGTCGTCATGTTTGTAGTACATGTCGGCGGGGGACTGGTATGGCGAAATACACGAAAGCACAACAAATGGACAAATCTATTGCAACATTCATTTGCTATTAACTGAAAAGAAAAGACAGGAACAAGGAAAAAGAGAATGGAGACGCTGTGATACGACGGAACTTGATATTATTATCAGTATTCACTGGGTTTTATTTCCCAGCTTGTGTTGAGCATTCCATGTGTTCCATTTGATCCAATTCATATTTAAATCAAGTGTGTGTTATTTTCCATCTCATTTAAAATGGATTATTTTCCTTTATTGTAAAGCACTTGTGCTGCATTTATTGTATGAAAGGTGATATACAAATAAAGTGTATTATCATCATCACCATCAGTCACTTGTCTGCTGTGAAATAAATATCAAAACCCTGACTACAGCACAACTAAACCAGATTGTGCTATTTCAAATAGTTCCTGTGGATTAGTGAGTGGTCATGCTGACATCTACATGGAGTAATAGTATACTGCAAAAGAAGTAACATACAGCTGCAGGTGGCAGGAGGTTAAAGGGAAATAAAGCTAATTAAGAATGTTTTGATGGTGCTAGTTTGGTGTATTGCCAATAAGCAGGACACCGTGTAATTATAGCACACCCAAGTGGCCAATTGAAACCATATTTCATGAAATCCTAATTTCATACATTCATATAGCGAGGCAAGTTTCCAGAGTCCACAATCATTTTGCCATCTCATGGAAAATTGAGTCAACACAGGGAAGAAGAACAAAAAGGAGAAGAACAAACAGTGACCCACAGAGGGGTTTACCCAAACGGGAAATTCCTGCCCGGCGTGCACACACGTGCATGTGTGTGTGTACACAGATGGTTGCACACAAGATGGGATTCAAGTAATTGCCTTTTAGATTAGATTCAACTTTAATAAAAGGACACGGTAGACTCTGGTCTGGGTCTCAAACACACAACTTTTGAATCACTTCTCCTGTTTTTAACTAGAAGTCCAATGTGCCACAGAGCCACGCATCTCTTTCCATCTGCTGAAGAGTCGTGTTGGCAGATCACCTCTACTTCTACCTGACCCAGCAATAATTAACTTATGACCAGTTTCTTAAATCCCAACTCTACGCTTCATATTGTAAAACTGCTTGTACCTGCAGTGGACGACAATGGGTCCAGTGTCTGGAATGGTACTCTGGGTGCGGTTGACCTCCTCGAGGAACCAGAGGACGCCGCCGGGCTCATTGGGCACCCCGTGGTCCGGCCAACTCAGGTACTGGTAGTGCCAGATGTACCTCAGAGGCTCCCTCTACAAGAAAATCACAGCAAAATAAAGATGATGAGCTGAAGTTGTTGTAATTATGTTGACTTTGGGCATGTACCATGTATTCTGACATGTCTTCCTTCTGCTTCCTCTCCATAATGGATCTGCAGAGCTCATTAAAAGGCTTACTGAAAGGAATACGGGTCTAAATACACAACACTCATTCCAAGCATGGTTTCCGAAGTTTAGCCAAAGCTAATATGATAGTTTGATTTAGCCAAAGTGTTTTTTTCCCCCCAAATTACAGTCACTATTAATTTCCATCTTTGTGTTGGCTTGGACTGGCTGTACTGTAATGGAGGGACACTCTCTGGTGGCCACATGCAGACTTTGCTGCTGTAACTGTTATTGTAGTAGTAGAATTGCAATTACGCCACTGCTAATGAATGCTGGAATATGTTTTTGAGCAAAATGAGAATTGTGGATTCTGTCCCCAATTTCTTACAGTGGTCTCATGCTGAGGGACGAATACATCCGAGCAGTATAAAGTAAAGGATTACAACAGTATAAAACATGCCTCATTTCAGTGAAACTAAATCTTTACACTGTGTGGACCTGAACATGCAGAAACGTGAAAGGACTACACTGTCCACTTGAGTCTTCTGCTTTTACAGGAGATTAACATGTGATATGTCAACAGACTCGTGATGGTAGCCGTCACTCACCTGAACACGAACATTAAGGTTAGAAGCATCAGTTGGGGGGAACTCTTTGGAGCCCATATTGCTGGGTTAATCTCAGACAGGATTGGCAGACATTACACATCAATACCTCCCTTTTAAATGAAGTTCAAACAGATTAACTACTGTGATCAAAGCAACAGCTTCTATACAGAATTGATTGGATAGACACTGTGCACACAACAACCCTTAGTTTGCTCCTTATTGTATTCATGTATAAAAGAACAACTCTAAAGTCAAATGTATTTTTATTTTATTCACTGGAAGATAATCTTGGCTACATTGTCTTCTGCTATCTACCATTTGCTCTATTTGATTTTCATGAGATCCGTTCAGTCGATCCTCTAGTAAACACAAGCACGTGCTGTGGGATTGTGTGTGTGATGGGTTAGATAATCTGACCGCAGGTCAGTGGGTCAACTCGGAGTGCACAGCTTTCCCTACCCGGTCCAGACGGGTCACCTCCAGCTTCCTCAGGATGTAGTCTTGTGCTGGCTGCTCGTCCACGTTCCTCACCTGCACGTTCCCAAACTCCTTAGTGCCGAGGAGGTCGGGCCAGTAACGGACACATTTGTTCTAAATCGGAGGAAAAACAGAGAGGGAGGGCAGAGAGAGGTTGGTGGGTATTAGACAATCAAAAAAAAAAAAAAGAAGAAGCAGCTCAAGCAGCTTTCCAATCAGCTTAACTGTCATACTATCCTTGTCTGACACACGGACACACACACACACCCCATTGCACGTATCCCCCCGTCTCTCAGAATCAGCTATTGTCCTTTAACTGAGAATGTAGGAACAAAATGGTTGACAAGCAGTTCGAGCAATAATGATTTGGAACGGTCAACACCAGGTCTTAATACTTTGTCATTAAATTGAAACAATTGGGACTTTTTGTGTCCCCTAGTTTCCCTGAAACAGCATTTGGCTCCTCATGAGACTCTAAAACCGTCCACCGCTTGTTCGTATTTGTCCTGTTATCGTCTGCTGCTCTGCACTTTGTTAAGGCACCTTCTAGATGAACGACACTTGACTAGTGTAATGGATTTCACGTTATAGAAGCGGGGCGTTCCCTTCAGTTCCTTGACTTCCATCATTACAAGCAAACAACAGCAATGGAGTAAGGAGTGCAACAGAGAGACCATCTAGGAGTAAATGCTTGAGAAAGCACACATGAAAGAGTTGGGGAGAGACAAAGAAGCTCCTTGCTCGGAAATATAACGTATCGAAACATTTCTACTTCATTCATTTACCTTTCCAGTACAACATGATGTGTACAGATCAATATATTCTACAGGCCCTCAGCTGAACTCTAACAACGTACGTTAGCAGAAGTTCAGTGCCAGTTGCTCACCCGTCCTCGCTCTATCTCCTTTGTGGTCATGACGATGACGTGTGTATTCTCCTGATACACCATCTTCCAGAAGTCCACCACCGTATTCTGCAGGCACCCTTGGGTGGCGATGAAGACTTTGCCCTCATCCACGTGAAGCCCCTCTTCATGCATACTCTGCACAGCATGGGCAATGATACATTGAATTAAGCACCGACAACTGAGACAATGTAATCGATTAAAAAACAAAAAGGTTTGAAATTGTTACTTTTAAAATAGGCAGTTTATTTTACTGTATGATATATGTGTAACTTTGGTACTATTGTCCATTGACAGGCGAACTACCTCGCCTGATTACTGAACATTGTGTATTGCTGCCATCTTTTGGTAATGCACAGTTGCTGATAAATGACCCCGTACACTGCTACGAGAAGACTCACTCTGATGTAGTTGGCATTGATGTAGTCTGAACCAGGAACATCTGGATCTGCCTCCCTGAGTTCAACCCGAGTCGTGTCGACTGAAAACACAAAGTCAAACGGTCAATAACGCACAACAAAATGTCCACCGTTTCCCCGAGATCACACTTGGTGGTTTTCTTTTCCAAACTAATGTCAATGGATAGGCTGCGAGCTATCAAAGCAACATCTCCACACTCTGCCGAGGCCTCTACGTGGTCTGATGTATATTTGTGTCATTCTTTCCACAGGAAGTTGGAGAGACAGGAAATGGCAGGTTGCTGCGTGACTCACAGGGGAGGATATTCTTGTATCTGTTTTTACTCTTGTTTTCTGGCTTCTGGCCTTCTTTCCGGGGATACAGCAGCTTGCACTCCTGCTGCTGAAGTACCTGGTGGTTGAAGACGAAGGAAAAATTAGAAAGTCAGATGTTTTTAATAAGACAAGAGTTTAAAACAAAAGAATATGTGCTGTATAAACTATTGATTCTGAGGTCACTCATTCATATTAGCTGAAACATGTGGAGACGTTTTAGACCTCTAGGAGCTCTATGGAGTAGACATTCCCCTGATCAACAGGTGGCTGCAATTCAGCAAGATATGCAGCAATGCACCAACAACGACAGAGACGAACACGAAACACACAATTGCGCTTTGGTTTGGAGAAACATAATGACATAACATAACATCATTTAGCTCGAGGTGCACAGAGCACATTTAATGCTGTGTTTGAAAAGTGTAATGGGCATTTAATGCAGTAGGGGTCACCCTGGAGTGTAAGAGCAGAAACACTGCACGTATTAGTGTTCAGGTTGCAGACTTAAGAGGAAGTGTTTCAGCATAGAGTCTAATAAGCTCTTCTTTCATACCTTCTACATGAATTCATATTGGACGCATTTGTGCATTTATCTACAGTTGTTTAGCTGTAATAACATAACCTAAATATAAAGCCAGATAGACCAGTTAATAGCTCATCTATCTCGCATAATATTGTGTACGTCATGTATATTGTGTCCCCCCCACACACGCACTTCGGCACAGAGGATGCAGTAAGTCATTTAAATTCATTGGAATTGACTCGCACCTCAATAAAGTCTGTAACCCCGGGGCAGGAAACCCAACAACCAGATACTGATCAGTAACTATGATGTTGTAGACAGACGCGTAATGTAAAAACCAGGCATGGGGCCAGGCTTATGCACCGACACAATATATTTGATTCACATCTATGACCTGCCAGTTGCATGGAAATGATAAATTCAGAAACGTAAGAGCATGCCGCAAGATAAGCTTCAACACCATTACGCAAAAAGGTTAAGACAGCAGAAATACATTTTCATTTCCCTTGATAGACAAGTAAACAAATAACTCACATAGACATAAACCTACACAAATAGCTGAGCAGTATAATATGACATTTATATGACAAATAGAAATACTGTTTACAACGCCATCAAAGTTGGAATTAAAACTTCCCAGGGCAGACAGCACTCAAAAGAGTCATTTACTCATTTTCCTCAGTTATGACTGACTCATGTCATCCAGCACTTAACTTCATTTAATAAAGCTGTTGAACGCAGAGCACCTAAAGCTGACCTTCAAAAATCCCGATAGAAAGAAATGATTCTGCCGCTGGTACTTTTGAGGCTACATACCTCAAATTCTTCCCAGAATCCTTGTTTGGGTTTTTCAGAGTTGTCTGCTACTTTGTTGAGCTCTCGTACCCGGTTCTCAATGTTGGCTGCGTTTATCCTCGTGGCGTTAAAGGGCTGTCGTCGTCGTCGTCGTCGCGTTGGGACACGGAAATTAAATAAGTCAACAGAGCAAAACAAGAAAACACCATTTTTCATGTGGTTTGAATGAACCACCGCCGACATGACACAGTATGCAGAAGATTGCCCAGACTTGGATGCTTTTGTCCTCTTCCATACCTGTTTGAGGTGCACTACGATGCCGCTTTTCTCCACCATGGGGTTCTTCTTGTAGTGATCCACCAGGTCAGCCAGAGTGTCGAACCTCTCACCGCCGCCCACGTCGTATTTACCGTCCTGCTGGAGGGAAACATCAACAGTTCCAACTACAGTAACAGCTGGTCTGAGGAGTTCCTAGAGCGCATTAAAAACATCAGGACCTGCTTAAAGTTTGCAAAGTTAGTCTGAGAGGTGGGGGAAGAGTTATCTCACCTGGAAGCGGATCATAACGTGGGTGACCTTGGTCTTGCGGTCCACGTTCTCGTGTTTCTCCTCATTGGTGAGAACTGAGAGAACAAAGTCGCCCGGTTTACTCTGGCTCTCCCGTACCAGGAAGCTACCGGCTTTGCCTTTGTCTGTGAGCAGCTTCTCTGCATCTCGTCCAGACAGGTGCCCATGGTACCACCTGGCCAGCAGGGAGAGAACACATGAACCCTGAAACCATATTCAATGACAATCTGACAGCTTAAATTCCTGAAGATCCAAACCAACAACCTGAAGGATACACATCCAGAAGTTACTAAATCAGTTGGAGTCATGTTTCTGGCCAACAGTCCAAAATTCATTCTCATCTTAAGTCTGTTTTTGGTTTCTAAAAGCTCCTGAGGGAAATATCTGGCCCCTTTAGCTGCTAAATGCTTCACTGTGTTTACCAGCTGGTCTCTAACTGCGTCTGTCTGATGATTGGTGCTGAGCAGGTAGTGTACATTGGGTTTCAAAAGCTTTTTAGCTGAAAACATCTGCCTGTGCAGCCGAAAAAACGCAAAGTTGCGACTAGGACAGCGAAGCAATGAGCTGAAGCTCACCACAAAGCTCCGTAAAGCCGAGGGGAGCTGCAGATTCAGGTGATAATTCTCTGTGGGTTACACCGTGACGTTGCTTTAACATTGTCATTTGATAATATTATTATTGTAAAAATATGAATTACAGCCACTTAAAGTGATGCTGAGGACATTCAGGATCAAAACCCCCCCAAAAAATGAAAGAAAATATGCAACCATTTCAAAGACACAGTGAGCATCAGTGTTGATTATTTCAGACTGGCTGCTTTCACTGTCTTCGTTTTTCACCTTCCGTGGAGATGGAGAAGCTCAGCCTAAAGCTAGACGCTGCTGCAAAGCAGACAAATTGTTGAGACAACGAACAAGAGTTGAGAAGGAAACTTGACCAACTGAGGGGGAGGATTAGCAATATACTTCCTGCCTTAAGGGGAAAAGGTCCCATATTGTTGCGTTTGGGTTTAAGATAATGTCTATCTACAAGTGCATTGTGAGCGTAGACTCCTACTCGAGAATGAAAGTGTCTCTTATATTGCTGTAGCCTCACTCAGCTGCTGATGTTACAGTAACAACCTGCATGGGTGCATTTTTGGGTCTTTTTTTTTTTTCCTGTGTGGTGAGCAACAATATGTAGGAGGCTCTGACAAGAGACGCATGTAGACTAGAGAAACCACACAAACCGTTGATTACAAGTTGTTCTTAGACCTCAATGGAAACGTATGTACACTTTGCAATGTGCAGATGTGTACATAACCTGCTCAGTATGAGGATAGCAAACACAGTTCAAAAGTGATGATTTGCAAATGATAATATGAATATGATCATGTCGCTTTCTAAAAACCTTCCTGTATGCATGGATTCCTGGCATTAATACAGCAGCTGCCTTCGACTCCCACTGAAGGAGCGAGCGTGTGATGAAGTGTAAAGCTGCGTCCAGCGTTTGTAGCGTCTCTGGAAGGAGGATAGCGCGTGGATACTTTGTGAGCAAAAACAAAAACAGCAGCGCCATCCGCTTAGTTGGTTTGAAGATGCATTTGGGTATTTGCTACTATTAATGCATGACTGATTCTTTCCTATTGCCCTTCTCTTAAACAGTTAACTGGCTGGTGATGTATGCCAATATTATACTCTAGCGCTCAACTGAATTGCATTGTAATGATCATGTTGGAGTAACATTTACAAATTGTTTCTAAAATTGTTGATTCTAACCAAACAGTACGTATAAAAGAATTCAATAATTTAGTTTAAAGCTGCACTAACTAATATATTTATAGTTACAATGGATGAAGTGATGGTGGGCCCTATTTGAAGGATCTTTAGTGGTCCAAAGTGCAGCAGGGCGCAAGTGTATTCAGGGAGTGGCCAATACAATTTGTTAGTAAACCGCGCATAACCACATAAAGGGCAAAGGGGTTGTATTTAGTCTCTTAATTAATCATAGGTGTGTTTTGGGCATAATATGAATTAAACCAGTCTCCCATTCCCATTTAAAAGCCAGGTGTGTCTGCAACTGGCATATTGCTATTTAAATGGCGGATTACGCAAATTGTAGAAGTGAGCGGTTTTCTGCTGTGAAAATATTGTTATGTTAGATAAATGTTGTGGATTTTGGAAATGATTACATCCATCTTTTCTTTTTGTTTTATTTGACTAGAATTTGAATCTCAACGTTGTGATTGAAGCTTCAAAGCTTCAAACTATTCATGCAATAGTTATGGTTTGTGAGGAAGGCAGTCCGTTTACTCAGTTTCGCTGTCTGCTGACGGGGGTTGCTGAATCTGAAGGCTGCATTAAGCGCAGGCCTGCAAGCTGGCGCTGCCGGAGAGGCGATGAGTAATGCACGAAGACATCAGCTTTAAAACGCCACCGGGGGAGCAGGCCCGCGAACTTTGAAGTAGCCCACTACCACACACACACACACACACACACACACACACACACACACACACACACACACACACACACACACACACACACACACACACACACACACACACACACACACACACACACACACACACACACACACACACACACACACACACACACACACACACACACACACACACACACACACACACACGGAGATGCTAAGATCGGACAGAGGCGTGTGTGCACCGTCCACACAAGGCAGAAAAGCAGCACTTCTTGACTCATCAATGACACATTTTGTTAGAATAAACTGTGTGGGGTAAGTAGTGTGTGACAAAGGATTCTGTGTTTCTCTGAAATAGAAACATTTCCACCATAAATCTGTGCATAAAAATACATTTTTTAAAAATCACCAGAATGCAGGAAATTAGATGTTTGATGCTAAAATGTTGTTGTGAACCCTCCTATGAAGGTGCATCTTAATATACAAAGTAATTGCCCTTTAAATAGCAGGAAGACACTGCGTCATTGACTTTAGATTAGTTTTTTGTTGGTCAACGGCACGATCCCTTCCTACTGCCTCTAGATAGCGATGTGCCTAAGCACACCTCTCTTTATGAGCCCATGTACAGTCGTGACAAAATCACACAGCAGAATGTTCGCCCAACTCTGCAGTTCCCCTCAGCACAACAGAGAACCTCTTTCAGATCATTGTTTTCCGGCACGCAACTTCAGTGCCCGTTCCTGTAATTCCTCTATAAGATATTTATCCATCCCTAAACAGAAGACAACGTAAGCAACCAGCATGTGAACATAGTGGAGTGTAACAGCTAAAACACAGGAGATTGTTCTGGAGCTGGTGGAGACCAAAACAGAGCTAAAAGGATATTTGTCTTTGCTTTTCAAGATTTATACATTTCTTCAATGTACCAACAGTGGGTAATTCACTGTTATACACATCAGCCCTGATCATTTCATGTGTGATCTACCACATAGTGATATGGATGAGGAAAATATCTGTATCACTATTGTGATATTAATTGAAACCATATCAACCAGCCCTGTAGTGATGATCCTATATTAATAATAATGAACCTTCTGGATGTATTGTTCTGGTAGTGGCCCCCCCCTGCAGACCTTTATTGCAATTCCACACAGATCTCAAAACGGCCTTTAGGGCACTAACATTTGCTGCATAATATTAAATACCCCAAATGTCCATGCCCCAAAATGCTATTTAAGAAATGACAAGGGTTCCATGTATTTTGTCCAGAGTTGTGTTCTCTGCAGTGAGGAAATGGCTCTCAAACAGCATTCAGGCCACAGCAGCATACTGCGACTGCTACACTCAGAACATTTCTCAGCTGGTTTTGCTGCTTCTCGATGCAGGATGAGGTTTTACGGCATGACAACCCTGAAGCTGTCAGAATCTGCTCAGGGAGAAAGTTATATGCAGCTGTAATGAGGTCAGACATAGAGCTGACCTCAGATGTTTGTGTCTATCTGAATGCATTTATCCACATAGCGCTTAGCTGTATACAAATGTGAACTCATTTGCACGTCTAGGTGTTCGTGTTTGTCGGGCACCTCTCAGAGGTCGGGTCCTTGCAGTTAAGTGGGTACTTGAGCTCGATGACATGGCCGTTCCTCTCACGCAGGAGATCCTGTTGTTCGGTGTAATACTGCACCAGCTCGGCCAGCGTGGCGAACTTCTCGCCTCCGTACAGGTCGTAGTAGTCACCCGAGTTCTGGATCTTAATGTGGGTCACCTCATCGTTGCGCCTGAGTGGGAGAAAGCGCAGCGGGAATTCATCACTCAGTTAGTCAGCATGCGCGTAAACAGAGGTGGACTCACACCGAAGGAGCACTCAGAAGTTTTCTCTTCGTGTTCTCCTCTTGTTCACTTGCACCCTGCAGATAACAGTGAACACACACACACACACACACACAAACAGCCACCCACACACATGTTCTCATGCTCACGCAAACAAAATCAAGACCGTACTGTACACACTTTGTCGCCCACACATACTCACAGAGCATAAATTCATATACAATAGAAAATGGCGAGCTTATCAAGCCATCTGCTCCCGTTTTAGAACTGTGGACCTCATTTTCTTTAAAGCACGTTAAGTAATCTGCAGATGTGGCGACATTATTCCATCTCTTTTCTTATACTAATCTACCGCATTCTGTGTGCGACACGTTAAATTCTCTGCAATACTGGAGCATTTCTTGCAAAGCTGAACACACAGTATAAATAATTATAATAAGGATATAACTGTTAAATATAAAAGAGTAACTGTGTCAACACTGGAATGATAAAATGAGCCACAAGCTACTAGAGGAAAGAAAATGTAAGGCGTCGAAGCCAGAGTGATTTAAAAACACTGATCCATTTTATCACCAAATACTTTTCCCTTTGACTTCTATAAACAAAACAACACAAATCTTCTCACAAGGGATCATCCCTTCTTCTTAATACTCTGTAGTTTTCACCTCTAATGTATTTGGAGGAAGGCTGCATCGTGATTGCAGAATAATACAACAGAGATGCACGCAGCTGCCGAGCTCAAAGACTGATAAGCCACAAAACATTTGGTAGGCTTCCACTTTGCATATTCAAAGTCCTCTGACTGGTTTGAATAGATGCACACAAATCCGAAAACGCACACGCGCACACACACGCGCACGCACGCACACGCACACACAGTTCTACTCTGTACAGATTGCTGCCTGGAAGCAAGTGCAGAACGAGATGCGGCTCAAGCTCGATTGCTAAATGTACTTGTTTTCCATCTCCAGTGACTTGGTCCGACATGTTTCTTCAGCAGAGGTAAACAAAACATCCTGTAAATATATTAAAAGTGTGATGACTCACAAACGACAGAGGGTGATTAGCCAGGCAGGCAATGTATATTACTTTGTCGATACAATTCTCTCTCTCTCTCTCTCTCTCTCTCTCTCTCTCTCTCTCTCTCTCTCTCTCTCTCTCTCTCTCTCTCTCTCTCTCTCTCTCTCTCTCTCTCTCTCTCTCTAAACTGATTATCAGCTAATGGTCGTATCAAATGACACAAATTCCACTTTTCTCGTCCTCATGAATTTCACTTTACCCTTTTTCCTTCCTCCCACTCAACATACTGTAAATCCTTTCCTTCCTTTGCTCTGTCCTATATATCCACCTCTCTCTCTCTCAGTATTTCCTGGTAATTGCTTTACGGCTCTATTAGTGGCTGTTGGCAGGGTGCCACAGGTCTCTGGCCCCTCCTCGACTCTCGGGCCAAAGCCCCCTTTTCTCTCAGAGTTTAAACACCATTAACTCTGGAATGAGCCAAACACGTCCGATTAGATTTTCATTCACTTCCCTGCTCTGCCTCTTTCAGACTGATAACATGTATGGGTTCATTATAATACGGCAGTGTTCTTTACAGAGAGAATCCAGACGGCCACGGTCCGCATCATGTCTGCTCAGCTCTGGCTCACTAACTTCTAGTTCAATCCGTGACAGATTTCTGCTTTTTCATCCATGTTTTAGTGAAGAAGAGTGAGAGGCAGAACTATGATTAGACGGTGTCTTCAATCAGGACACAATATATTACTATTTCAGATACTACGGGTCTATTCGTAAAGTCATCCTACTAACTCACAAAAAAGAAATGCACTAAAACTAATTCAACACAGTGAAACAAACACACAACAGTCATTGACGCCACAATGGCATTCCATGACTAATTCATTATTTATTTTTTAAATACACAAAGATACAGTGCCTGTTGTGGTTATAAAAAGTGTTTGTTTAAATCCTACCAATGTGCATTAATTCATTCAGAAAATAGTTTGTAGTCACATTCACGTTCACTCAGAACGCTATTCGTTGGTTCCTCCTGTGTCAGTAGCCTCATATTCAAATTCAGGCTTCTCCTTTAGCAAATTGTGGCGGCTGTTTACAAGTCATAATCACACATTTAATTAAAACGAGACACGTTTTCCCTTCATTTAGATGCCATATAATCCCATTCATTACACTAAATTCAAGCTTCAAAGGCTGTAATGTAATTCATGTCGGAGATTAACTGGCTGAGGATCGAAGCAAAGAAATGATGACAACATTTCTTGCACACCAGAAAGTCTTGTTGAATCCAAAATCCTGCTCACGGTCTTGTTCTCACTTTATCAACAGCGCTGAGATCCTGAGACCTTTCACAGTTGAGGATTCAGCATCAAACTGTCGTAATTTACATCTATGAGAAGTACAATCAAGTTCCTGTTACTGACTGAAGTTCTGTATTTTCAAATCGGTGTGCATGTTCTCAGCAACATCCCGTATGATGATGAGGAATAACAACGCTTCATCGTTCTGAAACTTTGCTCACAATTCACCGATAACACGCTAGATTCATCTCAGACACGCTGCTTTTTGTTACACGCGATACCATAAAATCAGGATGTGTAGATATGTTTTCATCTAAGCGGAATAAAACTTTGTGTCCTAGGAATATGCAGTGGAATTAGACTAACAATCTCTACTATACGACGGCATCCTGCTTTACTGGAAAGACTAACTTCAGTAGACACACGCAAGACAACTTCGTCCTTGAGTGTCCTATGAACTGGTTTGCAGCGATAGGGCTGACTGAGCAGAAGCACAAACGTGCATAATGTCACACAGTCCTTCACGGCGCGTCTGTATGTGAACAGAGCATTGTCGTTCAGCTGCAGCTTAACAGACCACATCTGTGTGCAGGATTAAGTGTTAGAAACTTCCACACATTCTAGACAGAACATTGAAGCCTGTTCAGTATTTGGATCAGTCCGACTAAACTAACTACATGCAGCGATAAGAGGCGCGCGCGCGCGCACACACACACACACACACACACACACACACACACACACACACACACACACACACACACACACACACACACACACACACACACACACACACACACACACACACACACACACACACACACACACACACACACACACGGCCCTGAATATACAATTATTGCTTGCTTTGCCCTGAAGCTATATATATATAATATTTTTCACTCAATAGTCTGACACCACTGAGAAATCTCTTTTACCATACTCCGTCCACTAATCAAATTGAGGGTGATAAAGTTTTCTCTCTATTTCAATTTCCCTTTTAGCGTCTCTACAGACTGCCACACTGGTTTTCAGCCTAAATCCTAAAGAAGGCAAGTTCAAGTCGGATATTAAATGTGAGATGTTACATCAGGTAAATAAATGTGTTCTGTGTCTCAAGAGCTTGCCCTGAGGTTGTGTTAAAAAACAGGCATAAAACCAATGCATCATTCCTCAGCTCACTGGGCTCACTTCCTGAAGGTTAGGCCATCTGAGCCACGTGGTGTCTGCAAATTCAGACAAGCAGGGAATCTTTCAGACATCACAATCGCCAGCATCATCGGAAATGACTTGCTCAATGGACGACCGGCATCGTGGGGTTAAACTACCGCACAACAGCTTCTTATTGTGCCGATGGGAAGGTTCAGTCCAAACGACAAACCCCCGATTAGCTCTGCTACTTCACTGCTATTGGCAGCTAGTCACATAACAGCTGCTGTTGGCTATATAAACACAATTATGTGACGCTTGGAAGTCTCCCCCGAGCGGTATTATCAAGAGAAGATATGTGGAAGTTTGATGTGGGGAATCACACACCGAGAGGAATAAGTTTAAAACATGACTGGGCTTGGATTATCTCGTTTTTCTACAAGCAAACTTTGTTAAAAGATAACCGTTAAGTAACAACCACTGTCAATAATTCAAGAGGGAGTAGACGGAGGAAGAGTTTCTGTATCCTAATGCTATCTTTGTTCATCATAAATATAAAGATATTTGTTATCGGCTAGCCTACTTCATGTTCATTGTACATGCGAAAACAGTGACCCAAACACGTGCACGTGACACGGGCATGGTTGATCTACAGCGTAGTGTGTTGAACTGGGCCGTGTCACGGTGGTGGAAGTAAGATGTTAGAATGCAACATTCACATTCAACATGTGAATAAAGAATCTGTTGGAACTCGCTAATGAAGACTTGTGGAAGAGGTAGTTTAAATACAGTCAACACTCATGGATTAGCACAATAATGATCGTGAAATGGTTTTTTACTCGACTGTGTCGTTCTATAAATAGCCTTAGCTGCAGTGGAAACATATCCAAGTAAACTCAAGCTGGTACTATATAATACAGAGGCTACGAGAAAATCCATTTGCTCTCTGTGGCAACTCGCCCTGCAAAATTCCCTCTTAAGATCGCCCTTAAAATGTCTCCTCTGGGTCTTTAGAGCGAATAAAGAGCATGAAAAATGAGAGAACTTGACCAGACTGCTCTCCTCGCGGAGTTGGACTTGGATATAAATTATGGCCAAACTTTTTCTGCTTCAAACTTTCTCTGTTTGAGTTTTATGAAACTCTGGATTGATTACATTTTCAAACCCCTCAAAAAGCTCTCATTAGCATCGCTGCCTTCAGTTTGCTTTTCAGCGGCGGCGGCGGCTCGGTTTGACCCCTCCTTCCTTCCTTCACCTCGTGGAGCGGAGAAGAAGAGAAGGTGGTGGAGATAAGAAGAGGAGAGGCAGAGAGAGGCAGATAAGACAGCGGAGAGAGAGAGAGGGACAACAGACTCCCTCAGCGTCCATTACAATCTGAACATTCACAGCGACCATCACGCTCATAATGGCCTTGGTAAGATGAAACCTGGCTAATGACTGGCTAATTAGCCTCTCCTCTGCTCTGATAAGACACTGTGTGTGTGTGTGTGTTTGAAATAGAGATTGAGTGAGAAAGCATGATATGCAAGCTAAGAATAGCTTCTGTAGATACAGAATAATTGAGCAATTATCTTCAGTATGTTCCAATATTTCCTACATTTCACAGACTGTATTTGGCGCAGTGCAACCAGTGAAAAGCCTCCAAAGCGAAAGCCCCTGAACAGTTGATTAGAAAAGATCAAAAGATTAGGCTATAGAATTGTATGACACAGTCATAGAATTTACACTTTTGTTCAATTTCTATTTTGCACTGGTGGCGGTGTGCTGGAGCTGTATAACAAGCTGGTTTGGCTCCAGGTTGAGTTGAGCTACAGCTGACTGAATTTCCTGAGAAACAGGATATTGCGGCAGGACACACATGAATAACGCAGAACTCACTGATATTCCGTGTTGCCCCTCTGTCACTTTTACAGTTTTGAGGTTACGGGGTTTAGGTTTAAGTTCAGAGGGGCATAAGTTAATGTTGGCCGCTTGTTTTAATATCACAGAAAACCTTTTGTGCTGAAATATGTTCGTAAGGCATAAAGTAATCACTAAAGGGTATGAAGTGTGAGAAATTAGGTTAACTTACAGATTTTTTTTTTTTTTTACAGTTTTTGTTGTGTTGTTATCAACAAACACCTACAAAAATCATTATTATGTTTTTCAACAACCTGATTCTTTTCTCCAATACTTCTGGCGCAGCATAACCACAATCACTATAATAAGCTCCCTGTAACGTCTTTTTAATCTTGTAAATTCACATCCAGTTCCAAATCTGAATTTGACTAGTTCAAAAGAGCTGAAACCTCAAAAATGTTTAATTGAGCCCGTTTGGCTGAACAGCAGCCAGCACAAGTAATAACAGGTTATTGGTAAACGTTGTGGTAGCCCAGATAATCACCGTAACTTGGTAAATTGACTCAGTCGCGTCATTTGAACAACAATATCTATCTGCTAACTTTAGCTCACATCAGTCACCATGGTCATACCAAACCTGCCCCCGAGTGGACTGAACTGAGCATTGGTACATTTCATTACTTGAATTATGAATTATACTAATAGTAAATATACTAATAATATCAAGTCTCGGTGCCTCCTCCTTCGTCTTAGCTCAATGTGACCTACCTTCTCTAGCAGGTGGTGAGGCTCTGCACGCTAGCCACTTGACCTGTGTGTGTGTGTGTGTGTGTGTGTGTTTGTTTAAGTCTGTCACGGGCACAAACTGTGGCTGCAACCGACCCCACCAACCTTCCTGTGGTGTAGGTGTGTGTGTGTGTGTGTGTGTGTGTGTGTGTGTGTGTGTGTGTGTGTGTGTGTGTGTGTGTGTGTGTGTGTGTGTGTGTGTGTGTGGGTGAGAGATTTACGACACCACAGACACACAAACCACAGGCAGTGAAGGTCAAAGCATTAACAGGTCCCTCACTCTATAACATTATTTAAAAGCTAGCAGCTGTCGGCCTAACTTCACTGTTTCCTTTTCCTTTTTTGTGTCACCGTTTCTTTTACACACACACACACACACACACACACACACACACACACACACACACACACACACACACACACACTCTCTCACAAGCGGCCTCTCCCTGCCCATGCCAGCCGCGGCTACAGTCACAGAGTAACAAATGTGTTTGGGCTTTCTTCCAGGCCCTTGGCCGGAGTGATGTATCTCTTAAAAGCTTCCGTTGTCAGGGACGTGCCACTCTTCAAACTCTCTCTTCTTCTATCTCAGTTGGTTTCCTGCTCTCTGTAATCACCACAGCATGTCGTGCCGGGTCCTCCTACTTACCAGACATTTCACATTCACTGCAACACACCAGGGCTGGAAATTATAGAGATGAAGAGAAATATGTTTCAGGACATGAATGGCACCCGGCTGTGCTTTTACTTACTCACCTCAGTGCCACCCTGCTGCCCAACTTATGCCTTTCTGGCCAATTTGCGTCACAACGTTAACAAATCGCATATTCCAGATCCGTTATCCAACATGTCCCTTGAAACACTCGCACAGAACAACTTCTGTTTAAACCGCATCTATTTAAATGTTACATCACTTGCTGAGCCGCGGGCAGGACATCTCAGAGACTCTGAGGCCTCGCACCAAAGCAGCACGGTCACTCCTCATCCATTTAAAAGACCAGAAGAAGACTGGTGTTCAAAAAAATATATGTCCGTCACAATGATCATTTTTTCAGAGAGAACCACTCTGCCTCTCAACGCGACAGCACCGGAGCTTTGTTTGTTCTCGGGGCTGAGCTTTGAACCGGGGAGAACAGTGCGATTAATGAATAGTGAGGCTGACGGTGAACCACGAAATCAATACGAAAAGGAAGCGGGGGGAGTGTAGGTGAGCCCTCACCTGACAGAGAGGGTGAAATCCCCCGGATTGCTCTTGCTTGGCCGGGCCAGGAAACTGCCGTGGACGCCCCGGGTCAACAGGAGCTGCTCTGCCTCGATTCCGGTGATGTTGGGGTGGAACCACCTAAAAAAGATTGGCCAAAATGATGCGTGTGTCCGTGTAGGAAGAATGTATACAATCTGTCTCCCATCACCCTCCATCTTTCTTTTCCTGTTGAGACTAAACCGGCCCCAACACAATAGAGTTTAATATAGTACGTCATTTCTTTTGTTCAATGCCAGTTTTGCATTTTTGTACCATTTATGTAAATAGCACACAGTATTATGTAAAGACCTGTGGGAGTGTTTTGACAATATTTTCATATGCAGCCGTCGTGACGGATGAAATGTGTAATCTTTCATTTGCGTCGTGTAATCTTTACTTCAGTGTAGATGGAAACATTAGATTCATTGATAACAGCAGCTACTACGATATAAATATAAATACTGAACAGAATAAACGCAGACAAAAGTATTTGGACGGGGACACTTTATTTGTTTGGCTTTGGACTCCAGTTCATCGAACTTTAAATGAAACAATGACTAAGTTTAATACGAGGTTGTTCACATTCATGTTGGGCTAACGCCATAAGAACTGTGTCCCCTTTTTACACAAGTCTCGGCTATATGCAAGAGCAGAACTAGCTCTAGCTTTGTTAAATGTTGCTGAATAAACCTTATCTGGCCTTTGCGTGTCAGGTTCACTAACTAGCTAGTCCTGAGACTTGCCCTAGATTTTCACGAGGGGGCGGACAAAGAACAAACTGACAACTAAGATGACTTAGTGATGTCTCAACCTTCTTGCCTTATGGCAGCTGCATCTGATCAGCTCACAGCGCTGGACTTTATTAACAGGGTCGATGTTTTTGCCCAAAGACTGAGGAAGAAAAATAGCTGATTTGCATTATTTACGGCAATTTACTCTGCTCCTGTGTGTTTACGGCTGGCTTAGTCGTTTCTGCTTACTCGTTTTCTTTGCAATAGAATCTCCATAATCTCACACTTTACCAAGAATTTAAAAGCCAGTTACTTTGATATATAATGAATTTTATCTCAGGCCTCACATCGGTTGCATGCTGTTGTTGACACTTAAGAGTAAAATGTCATCACTAAATGAATGGAGTGCTCAATAGCACTTTAGCACAAACTAATGTATGTTGAACGCCAGTCTGACTAACGCACTACTTTAAAAGTGACTCGTATGAAAAAAAAGACAACTTCCAGCAGATCATGGGCTAAATTGGAAGCAATGGCAACTGCTGAAAGTTAGAGTTATAAGCTCTTATTCCTGAGGAATATCTGTAACCGTGATTCTGGTCAAAGTGTACCTTTGAATTAAAGCGCACGTTTGTTTCTTGATGAATCAGTGATTACACACAAACTGGGTTGAAAGGGAAGAACACTCAGGTTTACAGTACTGCAAAGCCAAAGCTAATGATTACATGTTACTTCCCTCTGCTGCAAAACACAGCAGGCAAATATTTATCCCATCCACTTCTCAGGTATGTTGACCGATTATCTGGGTCGTGCACTCTTACTGGAGTGTTTGACACCGCCACTTATCCAAACCAGACCCAACCGTATTCACTGTTCACAAACCCTTTAAGACATAAATCCAGCACATCTGCACCAACACTAGCATACTGCAGTGTTCAGTTAAAAGCTGTGCTAAAGGGGAGAATAACTGCATACATGTTGAAGAAGCAGTGCGTAGGTATGGCAGCCCCCAGTGAATGTCTGGATATCAGCTGTGTGGATTCAAAGCTCATGTTTAAGCAGGGATCATTGGGTTAAACCTCCCTAACCACTGTGTGCCATTGCTGGCTAATCCGACACACCATTTGCCATCCGGGGCCCCATCGGTGTGCCAAGGAAAGGGGGGGGGGGGGCTTTGAGACACGTACAGTATACAGTAAGTGGCGGATCAGTGGTGACACAAAACGTGCTATAAAAAAATGAAAATGAAAATAAACAGGATTTTAGCAGCACACTGACGTTTTAAAGACAACCCTCTGGATCTACGCCAGCTGGTCGCTGCCAAGTTGTCTTTGCTGGAGATCAGTGATGACGAAGCTGGACTGCAGAGACCAATCTGGCTCCTCCAGATCATCTTACTGTGTCATCAGACTATGCTGTACAACAAAGTCAGTTGAATTATCACGTTTTTTTAAATCTCTCCTCAAGATGATCTGTTTTATTCTACTTCGGAGTTTGTTTTTTTCCAAGTCAGGCTCATAATAATAGTATTTTTTAGACACATGGGTGTAAACTCTCCAGTAGAATTCATCATAGGCAGTTAGAGTACAACCCAAACATTTAGGTATATTATGAAAAGCTGTAGATTACGACAAATTCTAAATCTCTGGATTATTTTGGGATTATACTGGATGAAAAAAGGTTAAATAAAAAGTGTTGGATGAGTTGAAAATGAGTCACCTGGTATATTTTTCAAATATAGCAATAACCTTTAGTTGCAGCTCTTGACTTTTTCCTTGGAAAGACAAATGCATGTAAATGTCAATGATTCAACAAGAACGAAAAAACAGACTTTTTTTGGATTGTGACGTATAGAGCAAATGAGTCATGGAAACCGTGCATTTCACATCCTAAATCATAGCCTTTCACCAGCACCCCCGGCACATTACAAAGGCTTATTATTGATTAATATAACCCAGCGGAGAGCAGGCAGATGGTGACACAATAGCGCCTTCATGAAGCCCATGCTGAGGAGATAATATCGGAAAGCTTCAACAGTGGGCGAGCATTTAGGCGCTTCTCTTCTCGTACGCTGTATGACACAAACCCATGACAGTAAGATAAAAATAAGACCCATGTGTCGGCTCAGCAGGTCTTGTGTCACTTCAGAGCGCTGAACGGGGAGCAGAACACTGTTGTAGTCGCTGCCGGTGCAAAGGTCTGAATCTCAGTTCATATTATGTGGCACGGTGCTTTCTATTAATGTCCTCAATAACTCATAAAAACACAAAAACATAAATATTATCACTGTGTAACGAGGACATCTAAGCCTCGTTGTCCCAATGTTGGAGTTTCTGTTTGTGAGAATGACTTCATTCAGATCAAATTAACTGTGAGTGACATTTACTCCGACTAAATTGGAAAAAGCTTGAAATTGCCTTTTGGTAGCTAAATGCAAATGTCAGACGTCCGTCGCCTTTTTGCATTCAACAGATGAATTAAAAAAAGGGACACGGCCTGCTTGTCAATCACCTGAGCTGTTTCTATGACATGAGAGGAAACGGGAGACGGGGTGAAAGGAGAGACGGGTGAAGCGAGAGACAGAGGCGCTGCATGAGAATCAGGAAGGGTGCTAAACGTGTGACGGGGTTCGTACAGGAGGGAATGATACATGATGTATGTTAGAATTTACACCAACGCAGAGCGCTGCACGCTGTGGCCATCCAGGATCCTCTGTTGCTGGAGGTTAACCACGGGATTAGTTCAGCGTTAAATTAAATGCCAAATAGATAAATATCCATCCAGCCATGCGTGAACAGAGAGTCTTGACTAGACCACAACAGACCAGACATCTGACCCAGACTGGCCCTGACCCCCTTATCCTCAGCAGGGGGCAAACCCGATCTGCTGCGCTTTCTCTCAGCAGATTATAGGTGGAACTTTACAAATGATAAATACTAACCGATTACGAGGGGATTAGTCCTAAAAACATGTAAGAGCGGAGGGTGACTTGGACAATGCCCTGCCTGTCACAATGGAAGTATCCCTGGAAGTCTGGTGGTTGAGCCACAGACAGGAAATGACTTCACGGGACGGAAAGAAAGCGTGAAAATGTATTATCCACAGTACTCAGATGTGTGATACTGATGCATTTGACATTTCTTTTATTAAACACATAACACACAAACATTTTTGATAAGGATCAATATTGGGCTTCATATATAAAAGTGACTTCGCTGTTTTGAGAATTAACTTGGGATGCTTATTTAGATGAATGTTTTCCTGACCAATAGCCAACCCTCGTTAACCGATCTCCAACCGTTAACGGACACGATCAGTGCCTTGCTTGGGGGAGTGCTGTGGTTGCTGTGGTGCCAAACAAGCCATCAGGCTTTTAGTCTTTTATTTGACTACATTTCTCCACTTGTCACAGCGCTGTTATTACAATCAAACTCAAACTGGCCTCAAACTGGCCTGAGGAGCCACTGACAAGTCATGGCTGTCAGCTGGTGGACAGATTGCTCGTGGTATTGTTTTTTTTAAAATCCTACACAGATTCCTACAGAAAAATAATAGCAGTGGGGCAAAAATGCCTTATGTCACTAATCCATAACTAATCCCTCATCACTGCTGTCACTCCTCAAACATTCGAAACAGTGAAGACGGACCGGAACCGGGCACAAACACTGGAGCAATGCTTCAAACACACAACGGCAGCAAGTACTGCTCCCCCCCCCCCCCCCCCCCAGAGTGTCTTTGCACGCAGACAGCTCTTTCAGCCTTCTTAACAACTAGAGCATACCCCAAGCCCCTTTGTAACCACACATCCTGAAACACCCACCTTAACAACAACACGCACGCACGCACGCACGCACGCACGCACGCACGCACGCACGCACGCACGCACGCACGCACGCACGCACGCACGCACGCACGCACGCACTCCGGAGTTCACTTCTGCACTGGATTGTGTGCATTCAGTGTAGGCGAACTACAGCGGGAGTTAAAAAGAAGTGTGAGGGCTGTCGAAGAGCAGACAAACACGCCGACGCTGACTGGTGTCTCTTATGTCCTACCTCACCATTGTGGTCGAAGCCTGCTGCCACAGAACCCTCACTTCAGCAGCCTCAGATGTTAGTAATCCAGCACTAGGCACTGTTACACAAGAGAGGGCAGGAGGGAGATAGAGAGACGTAAGGAGTAGAGGGGGGGGTTACTGGGTTAGATAGAGTGAGACAGAGACAGTAAGAGAAAAGACAGAAGTGGAGGGGGGGGGGGGGGGGGGGGGTGCTTTGTAGAAGTGTTAAAGCGAGAGCGAGAGAGAACAGGAGGGAGAGCGAGGGGCGGGGACCTTTTAATCTGGGATTTGGAGGAGCGTGAGCAGGCCCGATACCAGCACCCGTCAGTGCTATCAGTGTCCCCCCCCCGTCCCACCTCAGACGAACGTGACCGGGGGGGGGGGGGGGCCGCTGGCAGACTGGTCCAGTCATCCGCCGCTCTCCTCTCCTCCCTTTAGCCTCACCTACTCTCCCCTCCTCTAAGCGGCTGTCTGATGGCTTAGCTCCAAAGCCCCCTCGCTCTGTGATCTGAACGCTACCGGAGCTTTCTCTGGCTGCGACACGGAGCAGACCGGGCCAGCTACGAGGTCCCTGCTGTCTTGTCGGGAGGCTAAATACAACAGCTGCGCTGCTCGTGCCTGGAGATTACACCTAATCGTGCGTGGCGTAGTTACACCGGATCATAGTTAGCCCTCGCCAAACTAACCCCCCCCCCCCCCCCCCTTTAATCCAGCCAATTCAGCAGTATGCCATTAGGCTATTAATTTTGCAGCTTGCAGATGAGTTGGAATATAGAAGCATGGCAGTATTAGACTGCAGTGTAGTGTCCAACAACCTCACAATGACCACAATGCTGTACCCATGTGAGAGGACAGGTACAGTTTGAATAAATGCATTTGACATTTTGGTGAAGTACACCCTAACAGAAGACCACACACTTTTTTTGTTAGGATCTTGGCTCCGATTCCAGCGCCGTCCTCTTTTGTACAAGGCAGATCAAACAAGAAATCTCATTTTCAATTATGAAACCCACATTCTCAAAATGTCACTTATGCAACCCCGGCTGCAAGGCTCTTGATGGATTTCCTGGAAGCGTCTTTGACGGATTTACCGTGAAACTATTATTTTGTGGATCTGGGTGTCTGCGTTACAGCGCAGGACAAAATGTGTCTGTCCGTTCTCTTTCGCTGTGTGTAGCTGCTGCTTTAAAGGCCATCACTGGACAGGAAACGCTTGGAAAACCTGACTTGCTTATTGGGAACCAGCGATAAAGAGCTTGCAAATGTTCAAGTGTCGTATTAATCAACACCCAACCATCAGCTAATATGACCTGAAGTTGTGTGAAGCCTTTGAATCCAACTGAAACAGTTTCTCTGTGTAGTACTGTAGAGTCACTGTCGGTTTGGAGAAGTCTTGAACAGCATGCCCTTCCTATAGAACCACGTCCATATCCTCCCCCTCCCCCTCCCT
Source organism: Pholis gunnellus (assembly GCF_910591455.1). Classification (NCBI taxonomy): domain Eukaryota; kingdom Metazoa; phylum Chordata; class Actinopteri; order Perciformes; family Pholidae; genus Pholis; species Pholis gunnellus. The sequence goes on along the minus strand of NC_136536.1, from coordinate 20,652,403 downwards.
CCTCAGATCATGACTGCAGGAGCCAGAGTGACTCAGGGCTTTCCAAGAATAGGATTCCCTTTGACAACCACCAGGCGCCCCATTTCCCTGAATCTGGCCTTGGGCAGAGAGAGATAGAGAGAGAGAGACAAGACAAAAGAGAACGAGGTTTCAACCAGCCGGGCTTTATCTGACGAGACGTCGACGGGAAAGAAGACAACACACTGGATGTAGGCAGCTGGGAGACGCAGGTGAGGCCGTCGGGCTGGTTGAGGGGAAACAGGCCCAGCGTGCATCATCCAGCCACCGCGCTGTCCTCTTACATAACGTCTCCGGTTCAATATAGCCCTGGTTGGGCTATTTAAAGCGCGGCCGTCTAGGCCCGCTGACAAAAAGGTGATGTACTTAGTAGCCGCAGCGCAGCATGAAAGCCTCTGCTCCAGCTATATCGGTCACAGACTAGCCCGGAGTGTGGATTTTGGTAATGTCGCAGATATTTTTAGCCCAGCCGATGATCCGGGGTATTTACATGAGGTGAAAAACTCGCACCAACCCCCCCCCCCCCCCCCCCCCACCAGGCAGTCGGCTTAGCAGAATTGGCTAATTGACAATCGCTGGGCAGTTTTCTTTCAACACTTCCATTCATTCATATATATATATATGCAGGAGCCCACTAAATTATCAAAACAATGCTAGTGGTGATATGACAAATGGTTAAAAGCTTTCAGGTTAGTTAGGCAGTTCTTTGATCATCAAAAAGAAAAAGCTATTAGCACAGGGTCTCCATAGTTTGTGGCTTTCTGTATTTACATGGAATAAACAGTGCTTGTCAAACAAAGAGTAAAAGTGGCTCCAGGCATTAATGGTTAATAAATAACTACAATGTTTTTTCACAGATACATCAAACCTTCTTTTTTTTTTTAAACAGACTTTCTGGGAAGCAGAAACGAGTTAATACACATTGGACTTCTTGCTCGAGTAATAAAAATGTATCACTGACGCTCTTTAATCCGGAACTCTTCTGTATACAAATGTATCAGGGAGCAAAAGATTAAAACAATGGAATAATCCCCTTTGTGTTGAAAATTAAACTAATGTTTCACACTCAAGTGTCATATTTTTAAACATAATGACTAAGGTTTTATGTCCACTCTTTTTTTCCACTCACAAATCTTTCCAAACGAGCGTCTTCAACGAAACAATGTGAAAAGGGGACGGCACGTTCCAGATGTGGTTCAGTTAGGCGTTTAGTCCAGTTTCCATTCCATGACACTGATCACAATCTTAGATAAGATTTTCCGCATCGCATTTTACTATGCAAAACTATAAGGGCAAACTAGTGTGGATGTAGTTCATGTTTAAGACCTACGTACTGTTATGCATTTCAACTCATCACAAAATGAAGACCTGGTGTTTTGGCTGCCAGTTAAAACGTATTATTGTCTGTATCTGACAAACATTTGGACCATTGAAAGTGATGACACACCCGTGATGGAGAGAGATATCAAACTATTTTAGGCAAAGTACCTCTTTCTGTGACAAACCAGCCTGTTTACATAAGTGGTTGGTGAAGAGAAGTTAAACGGTAGATATTAGCCGGTGGTTAATCACGTTGTTCCTCTTTCCACACCAGCCAAAGACAGCGAGAGAGAACTGCACTTCTCACTGACGTGAGATGATCAGGACATTTATAAAATCCCGTCAGTTACCAGAGAAGAGCCAGACACAACCTGATCGCAGCCGAGATTTGATTCACACGACTCAATAAAAGTCTGGTGAAGTTCCGACATGTTAAACATCGACTCTTTGACAAACACCTAGAAAAGCACTCGAACTACACACTGAAGGGTCATGAGCGTGTGGAGCAAGAGTCTTCATTGTTTCGTGTCTGGATATAAAAGGCAAAAACAAGTATCTGGGAAACAGTTGGTTCAGAGCACTCCTGGAAATGTGGGCAGTGCTATCTTATTCCTCCACATGGGCTGTTGTTTTCCTGTCGGCTTATCGACAAAACTGACTCACTGCTCTCAGCTGCTCAAATGAGCTTCAGTGACAGACGAGGTCTCCTCTTTAAACAAAGGGGGGCCAGAGGTGCTTTCCAATAGCGGAAAGTGTGCAATACGACACACAATCGACTCGCTGGAATAAAAAAAAATATATATATTGGAACAGTTGTACTGAGCTCATCGGCGTGCTTAATCGTGGTAACAGTCGCTGGCACGATCACAATGAGGAACCTTATTAGAAGTGTAACCGCTGCAGCTCTTCCCTGCAAAGACAATCATGTCAAAGCACGTGGAAACTCCAGCCCTCCCCAGTTGGTTGTGATGAACTACAACCCTTCCTGGAATGGGGAGTGTGAGCGATGCCTTCATCAAAACAGCAGAGCAGGTCTGTCTGATCGAGATGGCATTGTTCCACTGTGGTATCTCAGCTCAGGAAGCACAGAACCAGCCACAGAGCAACAGTCAGACGCGAAGATTAAAAAAACGCTTTTCATAACTTTGTCCCAGTGTTTCCCTTCTCGCTCGGATCTTAGCCTGCTGGTGGGGCAAAATGAACGCTTGGCCCTCTGTCAACTCACAAGTGTTTATTGTAGATTTCTGAGAAAGACGTCACGAATGTCTGTAGAAACCACATGCAGTACTTGGAAGTGAAAATAAGAGTTTAGAGTTTAAGGTAGTTACCCAACATGTCTATCGGATGCTGGTTCAACGTGCAGGAACGGCCTAATGCTCTGCAGCGGTTCAGGTACAACGTACAAGGAAACACGGGATAAACTTAAAAATAACTCGCCAACATCTTTGCATATAGTCTGATGAATAATCAGCCGCTGCATTAAGTTCACGAGGATTTAGGTTTTACTTGATAGCTCATGCAAAGGTGAGCCACACTCAGTAGTACCACTGTAAAGGAAATAGTCCAGGTACGTCCTCGTAAGGTGAACCAGGGAGCACACAAGCAATGCAGTGCTCGATGTATATATACACATGTTGTGTGTTGCAACTAGCCAGCATAGCAGCTTGATGCACCACGGTCTAAACCTTATTCAGACAGATTCTATTGTCAAAAAACAACAACACAGTTTTACCAAATAACAGCCAGAATCCAGCACTTTTGGTTCTGTCAGAGGAGAGATGTGTCTTTGTGTTTTGTGAAGTTGGATTCTGTTAAGATCAGTCGACTGGCCTTAGTCTGCACCCTTATTTCACCGTCACATCTTTACCTACCAAAGGCCTCCAGGACACAGCGGTCACATGTCAAACGCCCTTGCGGTTCCACACATCTGCTGTCCTTTCCACCCATATCGTGGGAGGCTTTTTTGTATCAACTATAAACTCCCTGATTTGCCAACATTGCATTTTCTTGAGTCCACAACAGCCATAATGGTCAAGAGACACGGCGATTGCTTGAGTCAACATTTCAGAGGTCACCTTGCGTAGAAATCTGTACCAGGAAGAAGAGTTGTTACGCTTGTGCCGACAACTAGATACAATGTGAGCTAATAAGAAGTGAGTGCGTTTCTCTGCAACATTTCACCTCACCAAATAACAAAGCGTTTAGTTATTATAAGTTCTACTTGCTGCAGATCATACTGTGTACTGTAAACCACCTAAGCTGACATTATATAAATCAATAATGCAAACTCTAAATAACTGCTACATACAGCACGTGTATCCACTCGTGTTTACAGGGTTCAGCATAGCTCTTAATGCCACACATAAGCTAAGCCGGTCAATGTTTCAGAGAGAACTACAAATCATTACTCGTCCACTAGTGTGCATGTGGTTAATAATATGTAGGAGGACCAAGAATATACACACTGTACACAATAATAAGGCAGCAGTCCTGAATACAAACATTGTGATTATACATCTTATTACTAGGTATGCATTTGGTATTAGTATCGACTAGTTATGTTCCACTATTATCATGATAATCTTGATTTTAAGCTCCAGTAACTCATTTCACACAATTGTTTTAGTGGTTCTTGACAATACATTATGTGGAGACCTGGTATATATATATATATATATATATATATATATATATATATATATATATATATATATATATATATATATATATATAATATTCTCATCTATAAACTTAAGTTTTTACTTAAGTGCCCTTTTAAAGTGTATTGCACATTTACTTTAATGGCTCTCTGATGCACAGGAAGCTATAAGTCAATGTCCTGCCCTGTGCATGCAGAGCAGCCGAAGACACAAACGGCTCATTACACCAGATCACAGCGCGTGCACTGCATGAACACAAACAATGTGTAAAGAGTTCATGTTGTTAACTTTAAGGTCCGACTTGGCTACAGCTCAGGAACAAATCACACCACTTATAAATAACGTTGCACGCGCACACAATGCAAATGAATGTAAAAACGTGACAAACAGAGCAGCCTGAGGTTGATTTGATTCCACTGTTATTATCACTTTGCAGCCGCTAATGTGTTGTATTTATCAAAGCGTTCAACGTCGCCACCTTTTGTTTCCACCATACTTCAAGCAAAGACAGTTACATAAACTCTTATGCAAAATCACAATTACCACTGCAAACGTATAATGGAGATTATTTGGGAGAAATTCAGGATATGAGGCGTCAAGTGCGTGTGTTGCAGAGATCCGTACGTAGCACGTAAAAAGTTGAGGCGCCCCTGCTTTCTTTGCTGGCAGCTTTAGTTCAGTCTCGCTCGTGCAACCTCTGGCCGCTCGTGCGGAGTAGAGGGGCTGTTAAATATCACGAAGCGATTAATGACAGTTTTAAAAGCGAACACACTCGACTTTACCTGCGAGATGTCATAGCAGTCTCTGAAAGCTGTCAAGTGTCCACAAACGTTCCCCTTTCGCCTCGGCCGAGTCGCTGTGAAGAGTGAGCGATCTGTTGAACCTGCGCGTGCAGCTACACAGAACTACTGACACGACTTCCGGTCAGCGCCTTCAAAACAAGGGCCTTGTCTGTAGGCTCATTTCAACGAGGTGGACTTAATGTTAGATCTGACCAACCAATTGAGATATTCCTGTTTATAACATATTTTTATATTATTTTATTAACGTATTTATGTTTCCTTTCTATGCTGCAGTATTATGACTTCTGTCTTATCTTTATTCTGATTTGTTTTTAAAAATATTTGTTCAAGTAAAAATAATAACAGAAAATGTTTAATTGCAGTATTAAAAAAAGGCTAATTCATTTGAATAATTATGAGGCTATTAAGATTAGCTTCCTTCCGATTTGATCAACTGTGACGTTTGGACTTTTATTTTGCACGACAAGCTTCTTTTCCTGTCCTGTTCAGACTCACCCTGGCTACCTTGATGCACATAGAAAACATTGTGAAAAGTCTGCATTTCTAAGTCAATATCAGGGGCCTCATAAACGTGTACTATAAGGGCCATTGAAAAATATGCGAAGACAGATCGTTAAATCCTCATCTCCAATTGGCTGGGTCATCATCGAAGCTGAAAACAAACTGCACACCTGTGACAGTATAGCTGTTAATTATTGAAGGAGCTAAAACATCCCACAGCCATATTGTAAAGCTGCTGTCCATGCTGTAACGTGGGAGAATGGACTTTGCTTGTGTTGAAAGTTAACTATGAAGAATTTCAAAAATGAAAGACCTATTGATTCACGTTTTTAGTATTTTCTATGTCCTTTAAAAGTCAGACACCTGTCTATTTGTAGTGTAGGGTACTGGAAAATAAAGGCTGGCTCTCAGTATTATTCACAATTGTGTTGCCCATTGATTTATTTTATTTTCACCAATAATGCAATAGTGATTAACTTGTGTCATTTTATTTATTTATTTATTTATTTTGCTATTGTAAAAGCTCTGCTATTGCCTTCTGAAAGATAAGGCAGGTCTATAAACCTCCTCTTGTGTTGTACCCTCATGATGGGACAGCCTCCCGGCTCTGGACTTGGTGGTGTGGGAGAGGAGTGAGAGAGAGAGAGAGTGAGAGAGAGAGGCAGAGCAGCATTGACGTCACCAGCCTGCGGTTATCAGTGGAGGTTAATCTACTGGGGGATGGATGGGCTTATGCAATTGTCTGTGAGCTCACCAGCTTCACATCTATGGATTTGCTTTTCCACTGTTTGACCCAGTGTGCTGCTGCAGCCTACATACAAACACTGAGATGATGGAGAGGGAATTTCTTCTCTCCGTGGCATTTCTGTTGCCCAGAGTAGCTGTTTTCCTCTGCCAGATGAAATGCGCTTCAGGCAGGACACACGGGTTTGAACATAGGGTTCATTGTTGGGGTCCCATGAGCAGTTAAAACAATCGTGTCGCACAAAGGAAGGGCATTAGTCTCTGATCGATACAAAGTGGAAATTGATGAGGAGGGTGAGAAATGGCTGAATATTGGGATAACACTGAGTGCACATTAAGTGTTTAGTACTAAAAGTGAAGGATACGAGACTGAGGGACTCGAAAAAACAAAGTCATTACCATTTATTGGGTGGTTAGATACCCCTTGTATGTCTTGTGTTTGGCTTTAAGGACCATTTCAGTGCTGCAGCGACAGGAGATAACTGGGGTAAATTAGCTCACTTTGGCTTCAGCACGTCTGAGAAAAAAAGGTCAATCAAGCTGTGCTTTACTGTTAGTGTTGTTGTGTTGGGGGTGCGATTCCGAGTGGTCGTGACCTTAAACATTGTAATTGTGGCCATGAAAAAGGGTCCCTTGTCGTCAATGGAAAAATAATCCAGATGTAATAACTTTAACCCCGAAGCTGCTGCTCTGAGGTGAAGTTCTGAAGCGGCCTTGTAGGACTGAGCAAAGAGAAATAACCTTGAGGTACATTGTATGGCCTTTATTTTTGGTGGATATTTCCGATGCATACTTTACATTTTACATTGTTCCATGTGCCGATTCGTTTGAAAAGACCACACTGCATCACAACAGTAAATAAACTCATTTTTACACCATACAGAAAGGAAAAGAATAAATGTGGGGTTTGCTAATGATTAACTTATTTCAAGAATGTATATATATATATTTTAAATGATTGTAGAAGAACGCTGTGACAGCGTTCCTGGACAAAAACGTTCACCTTTTATCACCGTGCAGACTGATGTCCTGTTGAGTCTAGGGGGGGGGGACGACAAGAAGACTCAAGAGCACAAAGCCTGGTTTCCCACCCAGGGGAATGGAAACCAGGATGTCCCATCTACCCCGAGGTGACTGCTTCTATAGGCTTGTGGCCTTTGACCTCTTTTGCCTTGAGACTTGCAAATCTGTCCGTCCAAAGATTGAAAAAAATCGGGACAGGGAAACAAAGAGGACTTATACTGAGAGCGACGCAGCTGGACAGCTGGGGCCTTGTTGGAGAGAAAGAACTTTTATTACCATGGGGACATAAAAAGCTGCGAGAGAGGAACTTTATCTAACAAAAGGGGGTGAAATGTAGCAAGGGTGAGTCTTTTATTTCAGGGCAGTAACTGTCCGACATTTTTAGAGAACATTCGTGGAAGTTCATTAAGTGATTTTCTAAAAACAGTGTTGACTTCAGCAGATGATGTCGGGGACTCTTGGGCCTGTGTTTGGCTCAGGTTGGCAGCTCTGATGAAATTTCATCCCAAGAGGGCCGGAGTTTGTTGCATAATTCATAACTCCACTTTGACCTTTGAACAAACTGCATTCCCCAACACGTGTTGAAACCGCACATCTTTTCTGGCTGCCTCTGAGCTCTTCCTTCTGCAGCTCCTCTCAACACGTGAATCAAAGTTGGTTCTGTGAATCCCGTGTCCTCCGAAAGACACATATAACCCCGAGCCGCCTCGACCTTCTAGCTCCGCTGGGTGTCACCCGAGCAGTGATCCTCTATTTCATTTTATTCGGTTCTATAAATGTATCTCGTATTCTTTTTTATTTGAATTCCTGGAAAAGCCTTTAATCAAACTACTTAGGCTTGTTAACTTGTAAACAATCTTTCCCCAGAAGGATCCCTCACTAAGCAACACTATTTCCTTTACACCGTCTCCTAATTAACACAACACATGCGATGTCCTCTGTCATTAGCAAGGAATACATTAATCTCATTAATTCTCAGGCTTAATGAAAACGCTCAATGAGCCTGTGAGTCTGTGCGATAGTTGTTTTAATTCTCTTGAATTCCAGGCTTTTAATTAGCAGGAGGGCACTACAGACTGCTGAAGGTGATTTGAATTATAAGAAGTAAACATCAATGTTGCCAGAAATATTGTTTATTGATGTGTGTACGGTGTGAGCGCGGAGACTTGAATTTTCTTTTGATTTGGAAAATCACTGTTTCTCTTGGACCTTTTATCAAAATGTGAGAAACCACATTTTCATTAAGAGAGACCGGAGATTTAAAGGTGCAGTGTGAGTAACGTTAAAGGACAAAAAGGCTTTCTGTTGAGCCAGCGTTGGTTTTAACACGATTGATAGTTTCAGGTGATTATACACTAATAATAACATTGTTATGAATGTCATATTCCATTTTTGCTAATAGAGTTACGGAGATACTTCACATTGGCCCTTTAAGTCTTAACTTAACAATGTCAATTCATAAGATACTTAATTATTGTTATTTTAACTGATATATATAGTATCTAGTGGGCTCTCTTCGTTTCCACATTTCACATTCTTCCCAAGCAGGTTGAAAGCTCCGGAAAAAGTTTGTAAGTGGGCCTTCAGTAAAACCATTTTTCTTAACCATAATTTCCAAAAATGGTCAACTTGGGCACTGTAGTTTATTTTGAGTCACTACCACTACACCGTCCTGGTGCGATTACTACTCAAACCACACCAAAATATGTATTAATCCACATCTGAAAATAGTCCCCCCAAAAATACACTATTTACTCTACACTATTAAGTAATGTTTGTTAAAATAATACACTGCCCGCCTGCTTTAGGAAATTTGAGCCTTCAAAAAAAAGAGAAGTATATATCTGTGACCTGTTTTTAAAGATGTACATCTTCAGGAGGAACGATTGGGTTTGGGGCTGACAGGGAAGTTGGAAATTATTAAGAGACAGACTAACACGATGTTGGTTTTGATCTTTTCACAGGATTTGTTGACAATTCTGAAAATATAGAACAGCACCATCTTTACCATTCAAAGAGGCGTGGAAATGCAAATCAAGTCCAGACTGTGACAAAATCAAGACGTCTGGGGCTCCATTGGTTGACATTTTATTTCATGGTGGTAGGAACACAAGACAAAGGTCATAAAGTTAGTAATGTTCAGGTCATGCCACTCTTACTCGGTGCACTGCCCTTTGAGGAGGTTTGCGCAGTCAGACAGTAGTTTACAGAGGCCAGACATGGAGGGTAATCCACATGTAGACATAAATAAGGAACAGAAAATAGATTCAAAAAACAGTAAATAGAAGATTTTTTGTAAAAAGCCAGAGGGGATATTCGCAGAGGCCCCCTGGGATTTTTTTTTTGTGTATGAGCATTATTACTAATATAATTATCATTATTATTATGATGTATTACTCCTTTACATTATGGGGACGAGGCTAATACACTGGCTAAAATAAGGAAACGGTTATATGGATGACGTCTTCGTCACCTGCTCAGAGTCCAGGTGACCGTTTTTTTTAAGGCAAATAGTTTCCACCCAAACCAAAGACTGCAATTGTCTTTATTGTTCTCGAGTCCGTCCGGAAACACAGGGATCTCTCCTTTTGTTAAGTGTCACCACCTGAATGGATCGAATTCAAAGACCGCTGTGGTAAAATAAGACCGGTCTGAGGTTAATAGAGTGAGTGCTGGAATTTCAACGTGTCTTTTGGGGGACACCAGGGAAAAGGCTTTCCTGGTCCAGTGTGGACACTCGGAGCGTGATCACACACACACACACACACACACACACACACAACACAGCTGTAGCTCTCGGGCTATCCCTCCCCCATGTACATGAGTATATCATCGTGTGGGGGGCGAGCGGACAAGTCAGATATGGTTCCAGTGTATATTACTAAAAACATAAACCTCCACAGATAACACATTTTTGCTAAATTTACACTTATAAATTGCAGGGCTGTACAAAAACAGGTCGTTTGATGATTTAAGAAGGAAAACATAATTAAGAACTTAAGAAAGAAAAAGGAAATAGCACAAGACCATTTGATACTCAACCACAAACAGGCATGATTTTGTCTCAGAATATTGCCAAAGTTCTCATATCAAAACAAAGTGTCCTTAAGTCGGTCATCGCAGCTTATTGTGGTTGAGCAAAGACGACTCCGCGTTGCATCGGTTCACTGAAGGTTACAGAATTCGCACTAGTAATACAAACCCATGCGTTACTATGTTAATTTGCAAGTACTGTAGGATTATGCGTCTCCTCCCATTTTTGCGGCTGTTATGGCTTCAAAAGGTCACAACAACGTCACAGTCTCTCTCTCTCTCTCAACAGCCGGGGGGAAAGACTCCTCCAGGAATGCTCCTCGGTCAAATAGGAAAAGAAATGAGGAAGTCTCAGGCAGAGTTTTTATGAAGCTTTTTTTCTTTGTGTTGACGACTGATTGCTGTTCGACAGGACATCCCCCAAGGGCAGTATCTCTCCTCGCCTCCTTTCTGTCTGTCCTTTTTCTTCAGTCCTTGCTTTCAGCACCTCCTTAAGGTCAGATATGGTAACAACTCTTCCCCTCATGCACCCGTCTGCAGAAGTCCTGCAAAAACTAACTGCTCCCAAGAAACAAATCAAAATCAAAAGACCAAAAAATGACACAGGGAATGAAGAAATGCAAAACATTATTCTGAGCTCTGTAGTCAGTGGAAATAAGAGGAAACAAAAGGAATCTTTTTGTACTCATTGCAAAAAAAAAAAAAAACAAACCCCCCAAACAGTGACACTTTTCCAAATTAGAAAGTTTTTTTTTTTTTTTTTTTTGGAACTAAAATGTAAATAAAACAAACCAGATTCAAACCAACACTGCAGAAGTGCATGCATTTATAGTGGTCATCATTAGTTACATCTGCGGCTTGTAAAACAGAACGCACAACAGTACATGAGAAGCACAACTCTCTGAGGAGAACCCATCTTACATATTCACAGTCTCAGGTAATATTTATATACTCTATATTTATAACATTTATTCATGTCTTGACTTATGAGTAATGATAATGCGAGTCGTTGTGGAATGTAGCGCTCTCTCCATCATGTCGGGTTGCAGTGTAAGTGAGTCATATTTCAAAACTAAAGGCTCTGATGGGATTCAGATTGAGTGGAGAGTTTTTTCTTTTCTTTTCTTTTTTGTCGGCGCTGTGAGATGGGGGATGATGGAGTGGTTTGGACTGTGTACTTTCTCATTGTAGCAGCTTGACTGATATCTGAAAAGTCCCATTAGGAAAATACAGCGGGCTAGCGGGGCTGATTGTAGAGTTTCTTGACTGGAGACGCCAGCTGGCTGCAGCATCAAAGAGCTGCACACACACCGGCCACAGCGCACACTGCGTGCAGCTCCCACAGGGGGAAGGGATTTGTCTATGTACTCATGGATGTATAGGCCGTGCTTGGGGAATGTGGACGATATATATATATATATATATATATATATATATATATATATATGTATATATGTATATATGGCACCAAGACAAGGCAGTAACCAGAGATCTTCGGTGAGGTCCACCAGTGTTCAAGTAATGAGCGAGGAAAAGGAGCAGGCGACTCTTCTTCTTTTCTTTTTTTTTGAAGTTGGCGTTTGTTTTAAAACAACAAAACTGACAAGAATAAAACATCTCTTTTTCACAGAGATGCCTGCGTTTTTTTGACAAAGATGAAGGGCCAGGGCAGTTAAGAATAAAGAAAGTGTGGTCTGTTTATGGAGGTGCAGAAAAAAAAGAAGAACAAAATATATCAAACAAAAATCCAAACAAACATATTCATTTTCTTTCCATATAAAAAGCGATGAAAAGTATACAAAAATAGAAAATAATTACAGCAGGAGACATGGGCGCTATGGAGGGAGCGAGTGGGAGGGTTTGTTTCTTTTCCGTTTCTCTCAATATTCTGTCTCTGCTGGTTTATTTGGCGGCGGAGCAGTGTAATATCTTGGGGCTGTTTAAGGCGTCTTCCACCAGGTGGAGCTCCACGCCGTCCACCACCACGTCCTTGATGCAGCCAACAAAGCTGGTGCTGTAGGCCTTGGGCAACCGACGGGCCACCGCCAGCTCCTCCAGACCACCTGAGGGGAGACGGAGACGGAGGTTAATGCAGCTGTACCTAAACGCTCCTCCACCCACGGTAGGGAAACAACTGAGACACTAAACTCTAAAGCAGCAACTGTTTCAGTGCATTTTAAAAGCCCATTAGTCAAGCTCCCAAAAACCTCGTTCCTACATTTCCCATAATACACCAATAGCAGTGTTTGATCTTCCCTGACACATCCTTCAACCTCCACTGACCTCCATCTCAGTTGGTAACGCAGATTTTCATTCATCGAAGCCCAAGCCCAGATATCCCCTGATGAGGTCACACAACTGATTTCACAGGCTTGGAGTTGTACATGACTAGTGAACTCACCTCCCTGTGAAAATGCACGCAGTGCCCCTTTAAAGATCACACAGCAGGATAGAGATTTGGATTTCATAACAAATTAGACCGTGTGAATGCCATCAAAAGGCCGTACCCCAAATATCTTTGGGAGAACAATGTATTTCTGGTACTTAAGCAGTTACTTGTCTTAATCAGGCTTTGTCTTTGTACGGTGACGCCAGCTGATGTACAGGACAGGTTGACACTTTATTTGTCAAACCGCCATGATCAAAGGGAGCGAGGCAGAGAGAGCCTGCATACCAGCCAGAGCGCGTTAACACAGACGAGAGAGAGAGAGAGGGAGAGGGAGAAGGCTCTTTTAATTTGACAGAGTGTAAAACTATGAATACCCAACGCCCTCATCATTTATAATTTGTTCCCGCCTTCAGTGCTAAGCGCTCGCTGCTGCGCTGTGAACCACCCCGATATCAACTGTCAGTGACATTCCTAAAGTTAAGAGTTCTTACAGGTGCTGCACTGTTCTTTGGCTGTTCACACCGCTGCTAACTCCCCACTTCTTCCTCTATTTGATCCAAACAAACCAAGGACATGATATCTGTGTGTGGCTGGCTGCAAGTCCAGAACAATAAAATGTTAAAGGACCAAATCACCCAACGTGAAACTGCCCTCCACTGTAGTGAGGTGGAGGCAAGAACTGCATGGCTAGATACCACAAGAGATAAGTGATTAGAGATTTATAAAAAACTTTCACTATTTGTCAAAATGACTCTTTATAAATGAACTCACGTAAGGGTTTATCCATCGGTCATAGAAAGTTTAAAAATGGAAATGTCTAAATATGAAAATATCATGGATTTGTACTTCAAAGCAAATGTTTCAGCCCGTTGTGCTTTCCATTTCACTTTAACTTCCTCTCAACTTTACTTCTATTTCAAATCATCCAAAGCTCTTTAAAAAAAGAAGAAAAAAAGAAAAGAAAAGTCTCCTCACGCCCTTTTGAGGAGGCTTGATGACCTAATTGCCGGGTGTGTGGCTGCCTCCTTTTTCCCTTTTGATGGTGTTTTGAGCTACTCGTTTGAGCCAGCACACCCAAAGTAGTCATTAGTGTCTCTCTCAATAAATCAGCATGAAATACGTCTTTATTCAGGATTTCACGAGATCTGTTCTTACTGGGAGAGAGGCTGACCCGATATTTTACCTGGCTGCTCTCTCTCTCTCTCTCTCTCTCTCTCGTCCCTTCTCTGTCATCTACACTCTCAGAAACCTCCTGCATCCTCTTTTTCTCTCTTCGCTTCATGTCAGTCCAACTCCATTCCCCTGCCTCCCCTGCCTCCCCCACATTCTCCATCTCTCCTTCTCGTCCCTGTTTTCTCCTTTTTTTTAAATCTGTGAAGCTGAGAGTTCACATCCCCGTCGAGCCTTTTACATCCCCTGTCCCTGCCCCCTTTAATCGGATTGCGTGCCTCAGAATCGGGGATCGACGGGGCTAATTTCATGCAAGTTACAGATGAATTAATGATGAACAGTGAAAAGGGGATTTAGAGAGGAGCAGGGCTCTCCACGGGAGGGCTTGTGTGAGGATTATGTATTCTTGCTGTGGGGCTCGCTCAGCACCTGTTCCACTGCGCTGCCTCCCCGTGTGTGTGTGTGTGTCTGTGTGTGTGTGTGTTTGCAGTGCACCTCTACATGCAGCGTGTCTCTTTAAATGTCACTCAGGCTGCTTCTCCTCTCTAACCTGCCTCTTCGCCGCCCCATGCGCTGTGCATTTTACAGAAAAGTCTGACATTATTTCGCCTTCAACGTTATTTTCCTCAGAATGTTCAATCTCGCCGTGCACTGTGTGTTCTTTGAAAAAACATTTCTCTGAGCCGAGTTCGGACCAAATTGAAGAGGTAGATAACGGGCCGACTTTGGTCATTTTCAATTCAGGGGCGCAGACAACTTTTGAATTAGTCAGATAGCCTTTTCATTTCTCAACTCAATACCTGAATAGGCTAGGAGCACATTTTTTGCCCAAACCGCAATCTTATTTCCCTGCCAGAGACTCGGCTCTTCCTCTGCAATGCCAATGAGTTCATGTGCTCATTCTGTTGCCAGCCTTCTACCAGTGGCCGGGATGGGAAGAGTAGTACAGAATTACAAGTATTCCCTTGACTTGATGTACTGTATGTCATTCAAAGATACATTTTCAAACTTGTATTCTTTTCTTTTTTTTTGGACATATGTGGGCACCTACCCAACCACAGCGCTCCGTCCGTGTCCAGCTGTGTTGCTGCCAAAGGCGATGACCCTGTTACCGCTGCCTCATTGCCGACCTGGAGAGAGCCGTCTCTAAGTGCTCTGAGGAGGAGAAAGAAAAAGAGAGTTAAGAAGACGCATGCATGTCATGGTGAATGGCTGTAAATTGCAGTTTTGTTTTATCTGAAGCATCGAGACTCCATCGCGCCACTGCCAGCACACTAAGCACTCACATAACCGCCTCTGCCAAGCAGCGCTCTAAATGTGCCTGTCCACCGGCTAACAGATGCCGTTAGAGCGCCATTCGCTTTAGGTGGCTCTGCACTACGCATTAGCACACTTGTGACGAGGGGGGTGGGGGGGTAATTTGCACCCATTAAAGTGGGTTTCCGACAGAGAGAGAGAGTGTCATTAAAAAAGGCAAGCCGCGAACACAGATGTCTATGTAACCATGTGAGCTGTGTGCCAACGTGCTGCGAGTCGTACGCCCTCATCAACAGCCAAACTTTGTCATCTTCCAGCAGCTCGTGTGGTCTCCCCCGTAAACCTGGGATTGTGACGCAGCGTGCTCCTCGAGAATCGATTAATCTTGCCTTGCACGATGAGGCCGGTGTAATCAACCCCCAGTACTTCCAGTCACAGTCGTGCTGGCAGCAAATGTTCAGCGGCGATAAAGCGGAGGTCGCGTGGAAGGTGTTAAGTGGGTCATTCTCAAAGCTCAAGCAGTTAATCCGTTTCTAATGAAGGAATCCATTAATGTGACATCCCTGCGTGGTTTCCAAATTAAAACATGTGTCAGTGTGTCCAATTTAAGGGCTATTTATGTGTACACTCTAGACACATGCTATGGGTATAAAAAATGTCATCAAGACTGAATTATCATCAGCTGATAGTCCTTTGATTCATTGTGGTTTTGATGGGAAATTTCTCGACCAAAGCACAGTGTCAACTGACGGGATAAGGGTAATACTATTGCAGCTGATTCTGTGCAAAGTGCATTTATTACATCATATATAAGTCATCAAATGGGATCAATGTGTGTATGCTGTGTGTGTACAGTGTATGTGTTACTCTACGTACTGTTGTGATACTATAAGTGTTGTGAACAGAGTTATTTCCTGGACACATTTGTTATTATGTGCTAAAAAGTGTCGGGATGTTGCCGTGTGTTCTTCCTTTTTGAACGTTCATTGATGTGTCGAAGCAATTCGATGCTCGATGCGTCATACTCGTGCATGACCAGGCATGAAAATAACCTTAATCTGAAACTAATCAGAGACATCTCGGTGCAGGGGATCACTGAGAAGGCACACAATTCATGCAAGAGATCACACGGTTTGCAGCAAACCCAAATACAATGAGGATTAAGTCTAATCCCGGTCTAACTGTTCCGGCTTTCACTCACTGATCCCCAGCTACCCGCCGTCTCCCATCTTACCTGCTGGCCTTGATGCGTATCCAGCGGTTGGTGTCGATGCGCACCGAGGAGCGCAGCATCACGGGCTTGGAGCCCAGGTCGTATGTCATCTGGACGTGTCCGTCCACGATGGCCAGGGCGATGTAGTCGGAGCGCTCCACGCCCTTCCCGCTCCACAGCACCAGGCCCTGGGTCGCCTCCGTCCGGATGCTCAGCTCAAACTTGTTCACCAGCAGAGCCTTCTCGCTAGGAGAAGAGGAAATGCATCAATTAGCCTTTTTGGTCCAACTCATCAAAAAGAGGTCTGATCTTTGGCGTGTGGCTGACACGGCTCGGTCGGCGCTCTTGTCATGTGTGGCTGCGTACATTAGCTATGGTTCAACCACACGGGATTCTGTGTGCCAGCACATGTAGCCAGGAAGCTTTGTAGCTCGGCCTCCACAGCCTCACACTAACAGAGCCACAGTGCTTTTTAAGGATGCAGACTGAGTTTAAGAGTAGCAGGGGGCTGTTTTGCGATTAGCTTCCCAACATCCTACTGAGCCTGTACTGCATTGCTACTCAGTGCTTCCTGTGTTGCTCTGTATGTGTGAATGTGTGTGTGTGTTGTTTGGGCAGCTGTTTGATCACCAGTGTCTTGACTGATGTGGATGCAGAGACTTGGGCGACGTCCACCTATCCCCGAGACGCACTGTACGTCACTCTCACCTCGAACGTGCCTCTACTGTATGTGTGCCCACATACACAAACACATCCATTCCTGCATACAAACACACTTACAAAGCCCCTGTGGTCTGTGTGAGTCCAGCAGCGATATGGTAGACGTCCAGAGAGTCATCCCCCTCAGTTTGCATGTGTGTGTGTGTGTGTGTGTGTGTGTGTGTGTGTGTGTGTACGACTGTGTGTGCAATGTCATCAATCAGCACCTGTGCAATTGTCTGCACATCTGCCAAATGGATCTACTACCACCTTCTTCAAAGGGTATTTAGACACAAAGACAAAGACAAGGTGAGGACATGTACGACACAGAACCAATGACACACGTGGGTTTAAAAAAACAAACAAACAGCAGCACAGAGCTGGAGACAAAGATTAGACAAGACAGACAACAAGACAAAGGAGTCAGCACAGCAAACAAAGAGGCTCATGGGAGTACAAACAGGACAGGAAATGGGAGGGGGTAAAGAGAAACTCAGTATGGCAACTTCTCCTTACGCTGTAAGAAGTATTCAATCATTTTCTCTGAGTGTTTTCTTTTCATTCATGAGTAAGAATAAAAAGAATGGCGGGTTTACACGCAATGGGATGATATTTATCTTTGGAGTGTATCAACTGCTGGCCTGAGGTAAGGCCAACAATACTGCTGGTTCACCTCAGCAGAAGCGGGGAAAGAATCAAGAGTCAAATTTAAAAAACATGCTTAGTTTGGAGACTTTGACCCCCTTGATAAACTAAATCCGCTGAGGTAAACATGAAGAAGAAAAAAAAAAAAAAATGATTTAAGAGAATCTTTTTTTTCCCTCCAGAGAGAGAAAGAAAAGACACGCAAACACAGCTCAGTGAACCCTCTCCTGGCAAACCCTGAAAGAGCTTACAGGGCCCAATAAATCTCCATTGGAGCGGCTTGTCAGTGATAAGGTCATGGTTATTAAAAGTGCTGAATATAAAATGAATAAAATAACGCCGGCGCACAGCATTCTAACTCTCATATCCAACTGACTTTCTGGCGTATCATCACTGAATTTCTATCATTATTTATTTTTTTATCTACTTTTTACATGTATTCAAATGATCTGAGGGCTTTCCAGAGTGCTGTCCTCTGATTCAGCTCCAGGTGGCAGTAGCGGTTAGAACAATAAAAAAAAAGCCATGGCTGCTGCAAAGAGCAGCTCTGGCTGGTTTTGTGCCATTATCACAGCTCCCAACTTCAGAATTAATTGAAGCGGAGGCTCTTTGTGACTCTATCTCAATAATGGAAACAATGTTTTGTCTCCGCGGACGAGGGTTTAGCCCTGTGAGAGGTCAGGGAGGGGTTGTCTGGAGAGGAGGGGAGGATGAGGAGGCGAGTGGACGGTACCAAAGTCTAAAAGCTTTTGAGAGACTCACCTCTGGTCAGATGGGTTCTCCAGGGACTCGGGACTTAAAGGGAGCAGGGGGGGAGAAAGTCAACGGCATGCAGTGTAAGCGCACAAGCCCAGGAGGAAAGAAGGAAGGAAGGAAGGAAGGAGGGGAGGAAGGAAGGACGTTGTGAGCCCCACTGGGAGACTCACAGGAGGTCTGGGTTTGGACCTGGAGTTGCAAAAAGCATAACTTGTCTGCTGTACCACAATATCGACCTTGTCAACAGTCGATAACAGCTGTTGTGTGATCGCAGGAAGTGTGTAGCTTAGCCCTGATCACACCACAAGGAGGTTCTCGAGGGAACTAGTCGGATCAAGGTGGAAGACTAATGCACCAAAATGCCCTGGGAGAAAGCATTTTTATTTTTTAATGTGAGCATCAAGATTAAGTACACTCATGGTCAGTGTCCACGCAGGTAAAAGATTACTTTAAGTCAGCCTCCTCCTCTATATTTATGGCGCAGCCCGCCACGGCGCAGCGGCTATTACCGTCTGTCTAGAGATGGATGCCGTGGATGAGAAAGAATTGAGCAATTGTCAAAAAAATGGGGTCAAGCGCCATATCAGTCGAGAGTCGTGACCAGATCGGATTTGTCACTGAAATAATGGGGTTTGAGCAAATCGACCGGAGCTTTCAGATATGGGCAGAGAGGTGAGGGAGGGTGCGATCAAACGGTGCCGTAAATAGTAACAGCGACATTAACCCAAGGTGAGCGTTTGACATTTTGGCCTCACCTCGCCTCTTAATGGCGCTCTCGAGAAATGTTTTTTCATTCCCTTTACAAAATCAAATCACGCTGAATTGATCGGCACGCCTTCAGAGTGCTGCGCCAGGGCTCCGCTTTGCTTAGATTCACACTCATTGTGGCTCTTAGTAAATGTGACATCCATTAAACTTTTGACAGCCTGGCTCCAAGGACCACTGTCCCCTCCCGCTAAGTGAGATTGATGCCCCTGGCTACACACTGCGCAGAGCTCTCAATCGGAGGTCTAATCTACAAAAGGGAGACAAATCTGTGATTAACATGTCACTGCCTCTCTGTAGGACTCAGTAATTATTCACAATTTACAGTTGGAGATCTGGCAAAAAACTAAATGACAGAAGCCCTGGCACGGATTGGAACACTGGGCCGATTCCAGTCAGCTTAATTTGAGCTGAATTCAGCTTTGTCGATTTTATTTTATTTTTTAAAAGGAGGTTACTTACCGAGCTAATGAGCTGGAAGAAAAACCCTTAATAACTAAGTCATGACTGAGGGCTTTCCCAAGCATAAACTCTACAGGCACCAGGAACTAGGTTAAGGGGTATGTAGTATATCCTCCTCTTGCAGTTTTCAAGAGGTCTCGTTGATTTCCCACATAACAGAGTCAGCGTAAAGTGCATGGCAATTCATTTTGCTTATAAACGAGTTACAACCATGCATCAAATGCACATTCTTCGTACAGCAATTCATTTTCTCTGAGGGGGTTGAGCATAATGCTTATCATGCACACGTTCATGCTTTCCTTTGCACTGGAAAAGAAAAAGCAAGGATCTAATGACACTGCAAAACGCGTTGAGGATAATGGAATCTGTCAAATTAAATCATGGATATGGAGCCTGATTATAAAATCTGACTTAAACGGTAAAGATGATTTTCTGTGTGGAAATTATGACTGGAAACTGAATGTACTTTAATCTTTTCACTTGGGTTAACTATCAAAATGTCTTACTGGGGTTGCTGTTAGTTGGGCTGGATTGGAAGCTGGGCAAATACCCAGTCATAAAGTCTACTTACTCTGGGATCTCATTGGTCAGTTGGCTTGAGTGAAAAGGAAAGACAGTGAAGGACATTCATATGAGACAACACGTGTGTGGACAACGACAAGGACGGTCAGACTGAAGGACAGGACAAAAGGTCAAACAACTGGAACGCCGAGGTCACGGACAAACAGCAAAGATACACATAGCGACACACACACACACACATAATGTGGGTTCTCCAGCCAGCTGTTTCTGAGTGGGCGTGAGTTGTCCGTCCCCATCGGGAGTGTGATGATCTGCAGGCTGTGGCCTGCTCTTCACACCTGAGTGTTTGTGTGAAGAGCTGTGAGACGAAGATATAGAGCCGTATGCTTGATGTCTTTTCAGGTTCGTCACATCAACATTTTTTGTTTATGCCAACCTGGAGGCGCACTCTAGCCAACCTTGTAGATGGATGGAAGAGTAAAAATGTCTCATCAGCTGCCTAAAGGGAGAGGACTTTGTTGTTGTTGCTGTTTCATTTAATGTTTTTTACATTTACACTCACTTTACAGGGCGTCCGGATTTACAGAAAACAGTCACACACATACAGTATTTAAAATACAGTAAAAAGTTGAATCATCCTGATGGTCCGGGAGCGAGCAGGAGACCGCAGAGCGAACTGAGCGTGCTCAAAGCAACACTGTGATTGTTAACCGTCTCGCTAATTAGCCAAATCCTGTCAAAAGCGGAAGCAGGACTGTTACGGACGGGGTGGGTGGGTGGGAGTGGGGGGGGGGGGGGGATGATGAGCTATTAGCCAAGTGCCTAGTTCACCCTGAAGCCTTGGCACTGATGATATCATCAACACTGTCATCACGCCTCACCAAGGGAGGAGATGGATAGACAGAGGGGTTATTCGGCTAATAGCTATTGCGATGGGGGTGCTTGATGACGCTGAATAAACGAGGACGTTCCCCTTGTCCTCTCCCTTACCTCTTCGTAACAGCGTTGTGGTACTCGATGAACGTCCGCCCGTCAAAGGCAATGGCCTCGGTCTCTCCGGCGGCCTTCTCGTAGACGGCTGTGAAGGAGAGGGCAAGGTGGGGGTTAGGGGGGGAGAAGAGGATTTGTTCAGAGGATGAGATCACACCAATCAATAAGACAGAGGGTTCAGTTATCAGAGCTGGAGGCAATGGAGTGTGAGCAAATGGGATAGGCTCGGGCGGTGGGCATAAGGGAGGGGGTGATGGTGCGTTTTGTAGTTTTAATTAACGTGAAAGGGACAGCCGGCCACACGTACAAGGTTAATGGCGAAGGTGGTGACTGAGTATGTAAGAAAGATTAGGCCAGAGTGGGTATATGTCTGGCAGGGTGACGGGAAGATGATGAAAGGGATGTGCAACTCCTGAAAAAGAGCATTTCATGAATATTCAATTGAGGCGCTTTATCATTTTCACAACCGCCGCCTCAGTTTGAAATCAATACGTAAGAACACAACCTGAAAGAGACATCAAAGGTCTCTTATCAAGACTATCGCTTTTGCCTTGTCAAGACACAATGGAAAACAAACAATAAAACAAGAACTAGTAGTTCCTCCTCCGTTGAGGCAAGCCAATAACAAGCAGTGTTACATGTTTCCTCTAGAGTAAGACCGAAAAATGATGGCGGAGGAAACAGTTATAAGTGTTCATTACAATCAAAAACTGTGCTTTAGCATCAAGATCGTCTGTGGCTCTTTGACTTGAAGAAGGATAAAGACAAATGTAGTATGGCTGTAGGGATCGACGACACCAAGAACAACCGGAGATACTCACTGTTCTGACAGCGCTCCCCTCTGAAACCATTGAGGCAGAGGCACTCGTAGGTGTCCAGCATGGGTTTGCAGAGGCCACCGTTGTGGCAGGGCTCCTGGGAACACGGGTGGTCCTGGAACATGGCAACGTTGCTGGAGCGCAGGGCGTGCTCCTCTCTGAGGATGGGGGTACCCATCAGAATGATCTGGGATGCAGGAAACGCAGGGTTAAAGGGGCATGCCGATGACTTCCCACATACTTTGGGTTAAAGGTTTGGGTGATAATGACGTCGGGCTTCACATACATACAGCAAGGCCTGCGTTACAAACTTGAGGCACTGAGGAGACAGACGGGGCATTTATTAGGCAGCAAGGGTCTAACAAAAAAAATGAAATTGGGAGCTTAGGACGTGTCGTATCCAAACCTTTTAAAGGGTGCTTTCTTTGGTACATTTTAGTTCAGGCCTGGCTCCTGTTCACACTGACCTTTTACAAACAAACCAGGAGGATTAAACATGACGTTATTCACAGGTTGATTGGACAGTTTTGGCGATTGCGATCTCAGAACCCATCTGACGATGGATAAGCCTCTGGGGGGTCAAGGGGCTACATTTCTGGGGTTTCGGTGAAGCCAGCAGATATCCGGGTCAAGACTTCCCTCTCCGTGAGCTGCTCGTTGTCTACAGTCCGCTTAGCAACTTGAGATGTGAGACTGGAGTTGGAGTTTCGACCGCGACGTGTTCGATCGAATTGTTTCAGTAGCCAGTTTACGAGTTCATTTTAAAACCCATAAAAAGCAAAATCATCGGCAGACGATAGCCGGCGGGTTCCAAGATTGTATTTTGGCCAATCTGTTCCGCCTCCTTTGTCCTCCACACGGACTGTCTACCTGCATTCAGCTAAGGCCTGCTCAAATTATCCGTATGTTATGATGAATGATGGCTAACAGGTGGGGACAGGACTGTACGAAAGCCACTCCGTGCGCTCCCAGTTGACCAGGAGCGCTACGGACACACGCATGAGGCATCTTGTTCAGTATGATTCAGGGTGTATTACTGTGGGTTCGCTATCACACACCTTTTAACGGACTCAAAGCACTGACAAAGTACACAGATTTGGATACAAGCACATCAGTGTTAACAGATTATGACCCAATAATAGGGAAAATATCTGCGTTGACGTGCGTGTTGATTTGCATAAATAGCCAAACAGGTTAGGTGTGAAAGCCCCCTAAACCATACGAAGGACTAAAGGCCGGAATATCTCTGCATTTTTGATATTGTTTTAATTTGTCTCTTGGAAGTGCCCCAACTTTAAAGAAAGTAGAAAACTAATTTAATGAAGTACCACTTTAAACACCCAGAAAACCTTGTTCTATCAAATAAATATAGCAACAATTAAAGTTCAAGTTTGAATAAAAGCACCCTCGGGTTTGATCAGGACTGTGAGGCTGTGGTTTGATCAGACTGGATTAACAGTGGCTTGTCAATAAAAGCAATTCTCACATTTTGATTCAAATGTTCTTTTTAAATCACTTTTTCCATATGAGCCCTGCCCAGCTCAAATTCGTGACAAAAGCAGGGACAAAAATAGAAATGCAGATTTAGAAGAGGCCAAATACTCAAAACGGTCCTCTGCTTCCTCATCCATTGTAAGAACTTGGTTGAGAATATACGTTTTCAGGGCCTTTAATACGTGACATACTGTATATAATATAAAGTAACTACATACTCCAGTAAAGCTTACATTATGGTATAATCAGTATAATCTCATAAATCAGACCTGTGTTTATGCAATACTCCTGATCCTAATTGTTTTTGACCTTTCTTTGGAGGGTTTCCTTTATTATTCCTGTCTTGCTTTTTTTAATCTCTTAGCTCTCTTTCATTGCCTTTGCTGTCAAATTTATCACACTCATTTTTTTCATCAAGCCTAATTATCACCACGCATACTTTATACACAGATGTTCTTGATTGTGTTGGACACATGACCTGTTTCCACACAGGTAAAGTGTCTCAGAAATGAGGCGTTGATACAACGCACACGCTAAACTGAGAATACATACCGTCTTCCCTCGTAATTAACTATTCCCTACAGGCCGAGGAAGACAAATGCCACATTTAGCTTTTGATTTGCTCGAAACTGTCAAGGGAAAGTTTGCAGAGGAGAACTAATGACAAGTTTGCACAAACAGTAACATCCTGCCTTTGTTCTGCTGGGTTATTCCTGGCACTCAGAGATGAGCTTTCTACTGAAAAGTGGAGGGAAAAAAAAGCAAAAACTGGAAGGCTGTCAGGGAAAGATCTGAGAATAGTGAAAGTGGGGGGACTTCAAAATGTGCATTCTATTATTAGTGCATGCTAATCCAAATGAGCAGAGCCACTGCCCGTCACACTGTGAGCTTGTAATGGAAAATTACTAAATGGGGGTCTGTAGTACTGTACTTAATGACAGCTGGACAGCTAATAACCGCGACTGAGGGCACAAGGGCCCAGAGTCATTAAAATAACACACATACATAACCACAAGCACAGCGAATGACACAATTCTCCTTCAAGAAATAGAGGCGCGTCAACATTTACCTCTTGGATTGTTCCCTTGAAGCCATCCGTGAGTGCAGCCACTCGTGCTAGTCGACTGTAATCGGGAGCTCCGCCAACAAAAAGAGACTCTTTCAGGTTAAGATCTACGTGCAGGTTCTGATGAGACAGGACACAAAGAGGTATGGTGAGGTAGTGCTGTGCAAACTCAGGGGGGATACAAGCCCCACATATATCTTTAGAAACGCCCAATTGAATCTCTTCCGTACCCCATCTCCAATTCCTCTCAGGGTTTTTTCTATTCAGGACGTAATGGTTTAGAGTTTTACTTTAGTCGGTGGAGCAATGTGTTTGTGTCCGGGGAGCGTGAAATAAGTTGTATCCCTTTAGTCGAGACGTAAAGAGTGAGATTCATAAAACACATTTGCAGACATGTCGCAGTCATATAGATCGTCCCATTAAAAAAAAAAAAAAAAAAAACGAAGAGTTATCCATATTGTAGCCGGCGGACACTTTAACTGCGCTTCCTCGCCTTCCTTCCACGTCAATACACTTGATACATTACAACATAATTGATTTCAATGTCTCTCAGAGAGAGTGGTCAATTATCCTCGATCTGAGAGACATAAAACGAGACTACAAAGGGAAATCAGCAGCGGGCTGGACTTGAGATATGGATGCTTCTCAACAGACATCTCTAATGAATGGCTGATCATAAGCACCGACCTTTCAAACGCTTGAGTGTGGAGACACATTAATTGCAATTCATTTGCGCTGCAGACGGCTATGAAATTCGATTCCTTCCACCGAACCTTCGGGACAATTGCTTTGCATTAGCAAGGTGCCGCTTCTCCCAATTTCGCAAGGAAGAGGTGGCCCACTTCAGAAGGAAGGAATTAATGATCTTTATTTTATGTAGAGCAGTAATTGCCAGAGGGCTAAAGTGGAGTTAATTGCTGGAAAAATGATGGAAGGGGCCAAATAAACAGGCTTTGTGAAGGCAGGCTGGCACCGGCTCTGCTTTTATTTAGGATGGGATTTGGAGTGCAGAGGGCAGCGGTGCTTGGCCGAAGCCCGGGGCTGTGTCACTGCACCGTGAGCCGCTTCCAACAGAGACACGGCGGGGACCTTGGCCAAAGCCGCATGGACCCAGCGGACGTGGCTGGCGCCTTTCGGGCTTAGCCGAAAAAGTTGTAGTCGATTGCGGGGCAGAGTCGGCCACCGGGCATCTCTGTGCTGGCCTCACTGCTCTGCAGGCAAACGTTACAGATGCATACGGAACATGGTGCCCTGGTCCCTTGTCAGCCCGTTTGAGATGTTACACCTTCGTAGTGTGCTAGAATTTGAGCACACGCTACCTATGTAAAGTTACTTTTCTAGGACTGTAACGTGAGATTACATGCAATGAAATGTTCTGCTTCGCCTCACACAGGTAATAGACTGCACCTGGTGAAGGAGGACAGCTGGCTCCACGGAGGGACTGTCGCACGGGTGATGTTCAGTGAGTGGTGCTTGTGTTGTTAAGGGCACGTGAGTGAGTGAGTGAGTGAGAGAGTGAGTGAGTGAGTGAGAGAGTGAGCGACTTCATGATATTATGGAGGGCCTGTTCCTGTTCGCAGAAGAAGTGAGAGCAGACGGCAAAAGAACAGCTCGGCTTGGCTTGGCACCTCGCCGTCTCCCACGGTGTATCTTTCTCCCCTTCGCTTGCATTCACCGTCTTTTTTTCCTCTCACTTTTTTGGACGGCCACGCGGCACTGGCGCGATATCCCCGCCTACGCCAAACTAATGAAGACGGTTCTTTGTTTCTAAAAACAATGGCCGTCACGGAGATGGCAGTCTTCTTTCCCTTCTTCCCTCCCACCTTCTCACCCCCTGCCACCCCCACAGCAGATGGACCGAGGTGAAAGCCAAACCGCGTTCTTTAAGAGCAGCTCTACTTCGGCGCTGTTTGTATGTGTGTGTATGGGCTTTATGAAATGGCAACGTTTTTCTAACACGGCACCTTTTAAAGCTGCCTGCAGCTCTGCAGAAGTACCTTCTCTTTTCCCTGGGCTGTTGTTGCATGGAGAGATGGGGGTGAGAGGACATAGTGAGGGACTCAAATGAAACATGGGCTAAGGTGTGACTGGGACTTGTCTCATTACCTTGCGTGATTTCTTATTTCCAGACAGCACATCATAGAGAAGGAAAGAAAATAGGGAGGAAGAGAGTTATTAGGGGAAGACTAGTAGGTATCTGTGCACAGAGAGGCATGCAGAGCTACAGTAGAGCGAGCAAGTGCAAAGGCCCAAAACGCACACGCACACACACACGCACGCACGCACACACACACAGACACACACACACACACACACACACACACACACACACACACACACACACACAGGCACACACACAGGCCACATCTGTGAGAGCATTACACATAGCCGCAGTGTAGCACAGACAAGTGTGAATAAGCAAGAAATGTGAAGACACATTGCACATGCACCGTCGCGCTACGTACCGCAAATAAAAAGTGTGAGTTTACGCTTTAACAGTGACTACAAATAAGGCAGCGAGTCTAGGAAGGCCGTGCACGAAGCAGATGGTGCCATTAAGAAAAGATGAAAAAGAGGGAGAAAAAAAACGTCGCGGATGAGAGACTGTGAGTGGCGCCACTTCACCCGACCTCATTTACAGAGTGCTGCCGTTGAAGGAGAGGTGCAGTTGATTCTCATTCCTCCCACCCGCACCTATGTGCCTTTGAAAGTATGTGCCTCATCATATTTGCAGGCAAGCCGTCTTTGATATGATGAACACTCCCAGCATGCAATATGTATCCATACATGTGCCTGTGTGTGACCACCTTTGATATGATATTGGCTTCTCTAAGCAAAGCGTACCATAACCCCCCCCCCCCCTCATAGTTCTTGAAGCAGGAGTAGGACAGCATTAGCTGAGAGCCACGCTGGAAGGGAGCTCTGCATTGAGCTCCATAACTAGTCTCAGCTCATCTCTTGCCCCCCCCCCCCACAACATCGCTTTTCCTTTGCTCTCTTTTTTTAATACGATTTTCTGCCGCCTCTGTTGCTGGAGTAAAACACAATTACCATACAGACGAGGCCAGGGGAAGGACAGAGCAGTGAGAGGGAGAAAAGACGAGGGGGAGAGCGTTGTCTCATCTTAGTAAGATGCGTTGACAGCGTGCACGTTCATGATCACAAATTACACAGTTTAATATAATTGGGTGACTTACGGGCTAATCAAACAATTAGATCGCCTTCATTTGGAAGCATGTACCTGCTTTATTGGTCTAGACGCGGGGCTGAAGAGTTTCATTACGCTCTCCTCGCCGCTGCTACTGTATCTCCTTTATCAGCCTCCGGCTCCCAAGGCACCACCTCAAGGGCTGAATTCATAAAATTGACTGTATACCAGCAGTAAAAGCTGCTTTTGCCTCGTACATGCAACACCAATTTTTATCTCTCCAGTACGTCAGCAAGCTGAGAGGCAGAGAGATTTTTTTTTGTGGACTCACAGGATGTCCAAAATAACGACAGCTTGTCAAACTGGCCCTCTACATCTGGAGCTCTCCCTCTTACCTTGACGGATGTCGGGGGGAGGGGGGGAGGGAATAGCGGCATATTTTCAGCAAAACAAGCCAGCAGAGCCGCACGGTGGGAAGCGGCGTGAAAAAACCTTAGCGAGGGAGGAAAGTTTGCCGATTCAACTGGGCCCGAAGTGGCAAGTTAAACCACCACCACCAAAAAAAAAAAAGGAGCACCAAAGCCAGAGGTTGTGGCGATGACGTGACCAGAGCACGCAGATGATGAAACAAATGCAGTTTGTACGCCACAAGCAAGGCTGAGCAGAGAATAGGCCGAAGATAACCACCAGCAGGAGCTTGTTAGCGTGCTCTTTCTTACCGGCGCCTCCCCTCGGACGGCGTCCTTCTTGTTCACCATGATCTCTCCTTTGCGGTTGGAGCGCTCCAGGTTGATGGTGTTCCACACGTTGAGCTGGATCGCTTCCTTACTCCTGAATTACACAGACACCCGGATGAGTCATGCTATTTCATATTTGTACTTTGTATTTATTTTTCCCTCGTTTGCGTGAGTTAGACCCTCTTAAGGCTCTGAGGCGATGCTAACCTGATGGTAGCGGGTCCCTTCCCCAGGTCGTAGCGGAACTCCAGGATGCCATCGTTGAGGGACAGAGAGATGAAGTCTCCTTTCCCGTCCGATTTTTGACCGTTGTAGAAGATCAAACCGTTGGAGTCATTGGCCATGAGAATCACTGTCATGCTGACCTTTTGACTGCAGGAACAGCACAAGCAAACACAGAGTTACACGACCACACCTACCCGAAGACTGCTGGATTTTGGTGCACTGGTACTCTGTTTATATGGAAATTAGCTAGAGATACTACTGTATACATTCTACGTGCTTAAGTGACGTGCTATTTGAGTTCAGGCTTAAAGAAAGCAGCTCCTGCCTGAGGCCCAGAACAAGCTTAGTCTATGACAACTATCCTGTGTTTAGTAATGCAGGCAAGTCTTGACTGTTCGTGTTACATGCTGAGACACGGGACTTACCGCAGATCTTGCCCGTAGAGATGGAGCCCCTTCAGCTCCAGGTAAGAGTCTCCATTGAATAGTGGCATGTAAGCCCCGCTCCTCTCAGCCACTGGGGAAAAAAGCAACAACAAAGAGACCATATTCATCCTCAGGTCCCGTTTTTTGGTCGCTGACAGAATTGAAATTCAGGGATAGTCGGTGCATCTTTCAGGGACCCGTCAGTGTTATGGAAAGAGATGGATTTGTGTTTTCATAGCCTTTGGGATTAACACTTTCTCTTGACAGAAATTCAAACAAAAAAATGTAAAAAAAAAAACCTCACGTCAGACTGATTACACAGCCCGCCACAGTATAACAAAGAACCTTTGGAGACATGTAGAGTTTAACACCACAGCTGGGACCCATGAAATAATGCAGCCACTGTGTTTTGGCAGGCCTTTTTACAAATGTGTGTCTCTGCGATGGGTCTACGTCTGGCTGTCTGGAGTGATTAGGACAGGCACCGTGCCATCCTTCTAACAAGTGGCTTGACATTAAAAATCATTCAAGTGTCACCCGGGGGTATGTATTCATGGTGCAAAAACTACCAACACTAGACACTCTCGAACACATAAACACACACAAACACATATCTGTGTAGCCGGCAAGAAAGCTTCAATTCGTAATTGGCTGGGATTAGCTGAGTCGAGTCAGGATGGGGAAGGCAGACGGAGATGAGAAAGCTAATTAGCTATTGTGCAGAAGACTGCTAATGATGATGGCACGCACCATGGAGGAGTGGGGGAAAAATAGTCTTGCATACGGAACAAGGATTCACGCACTAAACTGAACTCTATTAGAGTAACAGAGCTGCTCATGGTGTAGTTTCTTATGGAGCAGTGTGGTGGGTTCTTTTTTCTGTTATTTCAGCCTGTGTTCAAAGCCAATGCGCCACGATCAATAAGTTACCAGAGGTCCAGGCATCGGATTGAATCAGGCCACCACACAAACGCATGGGGAGTCGAGCGTGACGACTCAAGAAAAGTTTAACTTTTCACAGTTTTCCTTTGCTAAAATGCAGCAGAAATAGATCAGGTTGACCGTAGGCGCTGATGTCATTTTGTTTATATTTGCCGATCACTACCTAATTAGTACGTGCGATAAAACCCATCAAAACAATAATCAGAAAAGCCCAGAACAAAGCAGTGAAAATGCACATTCTGACAGTTAAAAAACTCGCGGCAATCAAAGCTCCTGGTCCCGCCCCCAAACAATCAGCTCTCCAACATCATTTCTCGCAGAGTGAATCACTCTCAATCTAATTCAATGCAACACGCTTTATTGGCATGAATAAATGAATGTTACAAGAACTTGCCAAGAATTGCCAAAGCGTCAGATTATAAAGATAAAGATATAATTCATGAAAATGGCAGAAAGCAATTAACCCTTGACACGTGTGTGTGTGTGTGTGTGTGTGTGTGTGTGTGTTTGAGCGAGAGAGAGAGAGAGAGCTTGTGGAAGTGTGTGTGCTGAAGTTGGTGTGTTTGTGTGTGTTAAAGCTGGCCCCTAGCTTATTGCAGCTAAGGAGCTAAATGTAAACCATGTTGAAATTCAAAGTCCCCGCCCCCCAGCAGTCCAAGTGATGCTGCTTTCATCACTAAGTTGTAATGATTTATACTATCACAGGCTAAAAGCACCGAGCAAAAAAAAAAGGACATTCAATACTATCGGAGCACCCTTGAGAAAAGTCCTTGATCTGAACGTTACAGCAGCGAGATGCACTGACAAACCCCGGCAGAATTGAAATGGAAACCAAAGCTCAACTGAAAGTGCGCTCACACACTTAATATTACGCCCAATTCACCTTCAAGCACCCGATGAGTGGGCTGTAAGATACCTGTCTCTGCAACTGTTCCCAGTGCAGCCCTCAGAGGGTACGTCCGCCTTATCTCTGAGCTCCTGTCTGGGGCTGACACTCCGGCTGACTGACGCTCCCATTAATCACCGCGGGCAGGGAGGACTGATGCGATTAGTCATCTCATTGATTCCAGTGGAAAAAAATAGCCTTTTGGAACGGGAGACGCTCTCGCTCACACGGCATTGATTTTGGTTCACCTCAATTTATTTTAATCACCTGCTAACTGGGACTCGGGTCTTGGATGGAGGCTGTTCCCATCTGGTTTTTCTGAATTCCCAGAGGGGGTGCGAGGCTGCGTGTTCCTCTTTTGTTAGCAACATGCATGTGCAGAGCGTATCGGCTTTCAGTCACAGATACAGAAGGCGACTTCTGCAAACATTCATGACAACATCTACAAAGCAAGGGAGGGTAGAAAAATAAATAAATAAAAGAAAATCATGGGTAGACTTGAGAATGCGACACCGCCATAAATGCTAATGATGAACTTCAAAAGCAGCTGAGCCGTGCTCTGGTCTTTTCCCCAACCGCGGCCCGGTTCTGCCATGTGGAGCTAAGTAGCAACAAACACGTTTGAACACAACACCTGTGGGCGGATAGGCGGGGAGGGAGGGAGCGGAGGGAGGCTGCGTCTTCGCTGTCGCTTCCCCACTAACAAGCGTAGCCGAGCCGATGTGGTGAAAGGCCCTTCGGGGCCAATCATCTACCTCGGTTCTGCAACCCTCCCATCCCATCCCAGCCTGAAGGCTCAACCCCCCCCCGCCCACTTCTTTTTACGTTTGATCTCGCTGGTCGATTCTGATTGGATGGAAATGCCACAGGGCGGAAAAAAATAAAAATTAAAAAAGGGGGCAAAAATTGAGGAGGATGAGCTGAGTCTGCAACAAAGCAGTGGTGCTCCTTGATAAGAACCGGAGAGAACAACTGAGGCGGGAAGTAATGGAGTTACACCGGGACATTTAGTCACGTTACCTTTCTCGCAGTGCCTCCCTTCACGCCCCATGGGACACTCGCATTTGTAGCCTCCCTCGGGCAGCGCCTGGCACTGGGAGGATGGATGGCACCTGTTGGGCTCACATGGGTCATGGACGTCAGCACAAGTTGGACCTAGACAGACAGACACACACACACACACACACACAAATCCACTGTGAGAAAAACGTTTTAAACCAATCTCCCTTTTCTTCCATCTGAGAGGAGTGTGAGACCAAAATAAAGGGGTATGAGGATTTCCTCTGTAATAGAGGTCATTTTCTAATAGGATTTGGAAATATTACACGTCCAGATTAAACAGTGGAGAGCCTCCCCGCCATGCGGCCATGTTTCTAGGCCAACGCCGACTGTGGGGAAGGCTCGCCGGCTTGTCTGGTGGATGATGGTTTTGCCCTCTGCCACAGCCCTTCTGAATTCACCCGTCATTACTTTAGCAGTCGGAGCCTGTGGTGAGGAGAGCGCTTTAATGAACCCCATCCCCGCTGTGCTCACAGGGCTCCCCCCGTTTTTTTCCTCACTCACTATTTTGGAAGCCAGCTTTTATCCTCCACTCACACTTCCCTCTTCCTTCCCTACCATGTTTTTACTCTCTTACCTCCCTCATCCCCCCCCCCGACTTTCCTCCCTCTAACTGGAAAACTCACCACTCCATGTATTCTCTCTTCTGGCCCCCCTGTGATCTGCAATCTTGGCCACTTTCTAAACTGACATGATGATAACATTAACTTGAATGTCAGTCCGCAGGCGACGGTCCAATTCTCATTATCGCCATTCATCCTACGCCGTGTTGCCAACACAAATTTGATCACAGCAATGCTTCTCTAGAGCAGAGGGTTATCTTGACTTCCTCCCAGGCTTCTCAATAGCAGCAAAACATAAAAACACCTCTTGTATAAAAGGCAATGATTGTGTAATGTGATCCTTTATCCAGCCACATTTTAAATTCAAGGAAAACGCCCCCCCCTAAAACTTGGCTGGGAGGTCGTTTCCCGAACCACCAGGCGGCCCACGTGTGAGTAAAAAAGCGTTTACTATTCAAGCATAAAAGTTA
This sequence comes from Pholis gunnellus, assembly GCF_910591455.1. NCBI lineage: Eukaryota > Metazoa > Chordata > Actinopteri > Perciformes > Pholidae > Pholis > Pholis gunnellus. The sequence goes on along the minus strand of NC_136536.1, from coordinate 20,619,600 downwards.
ACTCCGACAATTAATTTGGTTCTGGGGAGAAACTTTCTACAGTAAGCTGCCACACAGCCAGCAAGAGGCACGCTTGGCTAGGCGCTGACGGTGTCTGCTCTCAGTTGCTTGTTAGTTGGCATCAGCTGGAGGGATGGGAAAAAAAAAAAGTAAGGGATGTGAAAGTAGAGACAGGCCAAAGGCCAATCACTGAGCATTTGGCAGAGGTTTTTAATGTTTTCTGCGCCGCATCAACATTTAATCTCTCGTTTCTGTGTCGGACACACAGATTTGATGGTGTTGGTGTTTACAAAATGACTTCCAGGGCTCCTACTGGGGGCATGAATTTCACTGTCAAATTAGGCTGTCAAGCTTACTTAGGATGTGTGAGTAAGTCATGATCACAGTGAATCCCAGGAGAGAAGGCAAAGTAGAGACATAAACATCTTTTTAACAAGGTTTCACATTAGAATTGTCATATTTTGTACTTAGTTCCCAGCACGTACATTGGGATAAACCTCTCAAAACTACATGGCTGTCCAAATATCCCAGTATGACCATCAGGAGCTCTGCTGACCTGCACCGCTGCGGTACTGAAGCGTACTTTTTGTTGGCAACCTTACCCCAGAATCCTTTGCTGCACTTGCAGTGGAACATCTCCGCCTCCTTGACCTGGCATGCGGCGCTGTTCTTGCAGGGATTTGGCAGACAGGGGTTGTTGCCGCATTCGCCAACGCCGCTGCCGTACATGCTGTCGCCCCCGCTCTCCTGCAGGTTGAGCATCCGGTTGTTGACATCCAGCAAGCGGATGCAGCCCACTAGACCCGTGGCCACCGCTGTCCTTTCCCTCACACTGAAGACAAAAGAAGGGGAGTGAATGTACTGTTTGACACAGCCGAGAGCTACAATTATTCCACTACTGATAGTCACTTAGTAAAAACGAGCTTAGGGTAAAGGAGATGCTATTAAGCTGGCGATCATTTACAACATTACGATACCAGTGCCAATACCAGTACCCTTAAAGTGATACTGTTACCTGTAGAGTACTTCTTTTGATACTCAGGACCATACAAATAGTATGTTTTGTACACAGCTGGGTCTAGAAAGGATGACATCAGGTATCGTTTGACTGAAGAAGTTTCCATACTACTTGGTACTGGGTTATTTCGATGCGGAATAGCATATTCTTACTAATTATTATTGCACATTCAGAACAGACTTTTTTTGTTGACCAGGGCTCCCTTGATGGTAAATCTAAATCCATAGAGGTCAGTAAGTAGAGAGTTGGAAGCGGTCAACAAAATAGACAAAAAGCTGGATTAAAGTACTGGATTCAACATGAAACGCTGTAGATTAAAAGGTTTCAGTTAAGAGAAGCCACAGTTAATGGGCTTCCCTGCCCTGAATGTTACCACACACACTGTGTAGCTGTAGATAGACGGCCTTACTCCTGCTTTATGTCCTCGGTCACCCCGCCAATGAACAGGTCGGTGTCGAGGTTGAGGCCGTCCGTGCCTCGTGGACTCTCGCCCTCGTTGTGCGGCTCGTTGTCCACGCTCAGCATGGCGTTGCGCCGGTTGCGAGTCACCACCAGCTGATGCCAGCGGCCCTGATTGATTTGTACTTTGCTGACCACTGTGCCTGTGCCCGAACCCGTGTTGAACCTGAGAAGAGGAGATGCAAAGCATGTTCGTTCAGACAACCACTTTATACCTGTCGTGCACTTCATTTCTGTTCACAGCACTTAAGGAGGTTGTTTTCCACACGATAGTTTTGTTCTCTATCGAGCAGCGCCGAATGACGAGCAGAAATATCCTCACGCTTTGTCAACTAGACAAAAAGGGATGGAAGAAAGAAGGTACAGGACTTCCCATTAGGGATTCCCAAACTATTTGACTGGAATGAGGCAGTTACTCACTTAAAAACGGCATCTTCACACCCTCTTTTTAATTACAACCTTTTATCTAATGAGGTTTTGCTGAGATAAAGGCCGTATCATCACAGAAAAGAGCCGTCCTGTATGTGCTCCCACACATATGGTAGCATTAGCACAACCTGAGAGCAATTATCTGCCACAAATAATTAGTTCTTCTCCCCACGTCTTGGATTTGCAGAGCTGTGGGTGGTAATCTCACAGCTGTATTTCTGGAATTGAGGCGGGGCTCTTTTTCAAAGCACAAGTGACTAATGATCTCCTTTGGTTTGCTATTGATTTCCCTCTGAATGGAGAAATCTAACCTGGCCAGGTTTTTTTTGGGGGCGGGGGGGACTGAAAGGGCTTCGAGGGTTCAGGGTGAACCAAAAGACCCAAAAGATAAGGGAAGCGGATATTGTTTGAAATAGGTCCAAAAACAGACGCGGTGCAGAATCTCTAATTAGTCCATTCACGTCTCTGCTGAAGATGCTGCCTGCTTACCCCGAATGATTTTTTATTATGGATACAATTCCACTGCGGGGAAGAGATGAATACGTTTCTGCAGGTTTCTGGCAGGAAACGAGATCTCATGTCAGTCTACTACTAGATGCATATTGTTCAAATCCCGTTACACGTAGGTCCTAAAGGGGCGCTACATCAATTCAACCTGCCACAGACAATTAACTAGTCACAAGGACTGACACTGGTTTTCTGTCTGCAAGTCTTAAACTGAGGATATGGATATTGAATAATGAGGCTGTTTTCCAGGCAGACAGAGTATAATACACTATAGAGGTGCATTATGGGATGCATGGGATCCAACTTAAGGTAATTCATCACATTCCTGCCACATTCCTGTACGTCATTGCCTCCATCTGTAAAGACAAATGTTACATATACCTTAAATCTGTATATATGTGATTAAAAATACAAATGAAATGCCAAATGATGACACCCTGCACATATTTGCGTGCATATGTCCCCACCATCTGTAAATGTGATCATGCGAACAGCTTGTTTGCAAGTTTGAACACATTTCTGCCTTCGTAGTCCTAGTCTGCAAATCTGTCAAGAAGCTTCTGTGTCTTTTTTTTCCTTCTTCTTTTTTTCCTGGCGGTGGTGTTTCCAACATGTTTACTTGCTGTAATTATTTGCCTCATTATCTTCAGTGTTCCCTATTTGTTTTATTCTTATCTGCGCTCCTCTCTCAGCTGATGACCCCGTTATCGCCCACGGGGATCATTTAAGTTTTCGTCAAATTCTGATGGAACGAACAGCTGACGAGGTTCACTCGTCCCCCCCCCACACTCTCACAGCGCTCACCTGAGCTCCACCTTGCCGTTGACCAGAGCCAGGGAGATGAAGTCCTTCTTGCCCGTCTGGCCGTTGTAGAGCAGGAGGCCGGTCATCTCGGATGCTCTGAACTCCATGGCGATGCGGACCGTGTGATAGGCGCTCATGGTTGGGAAAGCCAAGTACGACTGGCCCCCAAATGACGGGATGAAGTATCTGATCACTGTGGAGGAATGAAGACAACAAGCCAATCCTGTCATTACTACATGAGTGGCTTTATTGCGGCGTAATAGGCGTTTAATGTGCATAATTAAGCGTGAGTGGAGGTGGGGGTGTGTCGCTGGCTCTTGATGGTGGAGAAATAAGCCTCTCTGTCAGTTTATTTCAGGAATGATGTTTTTCTCGAAAACGCTTGTTCGGCTTATCAAAAGGAGAAGGTTGAGAAAGAGGAGGAGGAGCTGATTTGTTCACACACATTGAAGCACTCATGCACACACACACACACAGAGGAAACCTTTGTTTTTTTCTGCCACTCTGCAATTATGATCATGATCATCCATTTTCTCCCCCCGGGCTCCTTTTCTCTCCGTCCATCTGTCTTTCTGTCCGTCTCTCTGAGGAGAATGGCAGCTGATGAGCTCCGTCGTTTCTAATGACTTGATTGATCTGGGGGAGGCCGCCGCGGAGTTTTCATGCGTGAGCGTGTGTTGTGCGTGACTTAATTCAGCCACTCGAAGACACACACTGATTCTCACCAGCTAATCCCCATCAAAGCAATTACTGTCAATTATCTTAAGATGCAGCTGCGTGAGGTTGCTCCTCGTCCCCCCAGAAAAATCCCAAAGAAGCGTAAAGAGACAAAAGAGTTGTGCTTCTCAAGAAGTTCTCCCTGATTTATGATTTTCTCCATGCTGCTGATTGGATTGTGTGTTGCCTTTGGTGAGCGGCTCAGCGGTTGCTCACTTCCAAGGTGTCGAACCTGTCGGAATCACTTGAGATGAGTTTGAGGCTTCATGTTGTGTGTGTGACTCAATCGCACCGAAACTTCTTTTGTTCTCAAGTTTTTTTTTGAAAACATCTAGTAGACGCTCCTCTGCGCTGAGCTCTGATTGCTGTTGTCTTGTTGAGCTTTAAACGACCCAATAAATCATCCGTGACGATATAACTCTGCATTTACATATTCCAGCACTAACCGAAAGTCATTACTCACACAGCTACTTAAGGTGTCACTTTGCAGCCACGTTGTGAAGCTACAATTAGACAAAACTACGGCCTAACAGAGGAAATGTGTCTTTTTCTTCTTTACGAGAAAAGTTTCATGAAATGAAACATTCCTTTTATATTTGATATATTTTTTTAAGTCATAATGCTGTGTTTCATGCTACTTTATAAATATATTAAAGCACCTAGGCAAGGTTAGTGGCGATTACAGAACAGCTAAACGGTATGATTGGCACAATGGAACGGGAGAGCCTAAAACCCTCTCAGTTGCTGCAAAAATCACTGTAAAAGTTTATCCTTTTATGGTTTCTTTGTCATTTCAAATTTCAATAGTGCAAAAAATTACAGTATAAGGAACGTCTGATCCAGCTTATTTTCTTAGATGTTTGAAATAAGCTTGAACCTTGAAACAGAGAGTAATAACAAATATGAGAGATGAAATGCCTCCTAATGTATGAAGACAAAGAAGCAACACTCACCCTTCTCACACACGGAGCCTCCTCGGCCGGCGGGGCACTTGCAGCTGAAGTCGTTGCCGTCGTCCTCGCAGGTGCCCCCGTGGAGGCACGGGTGGGAGCCGCAGGGCTTCTGTAGCTTGTGGTGAGGCCTGCCCCTGACATGAGCCGCGGTGGTTGCCGGATGCGTCGCGGTCGTGGTGACCGCCGCCGCCGCCGCCGCCGCTGCCGCCGCCGCTGCCGCCGTGGCGGTGGTTGGCAGTGGCGTGGTGACCGGCGCGGAGGTGGTGGTGGTACGCCTGCCATTGTAAGGCCTGCGGGTAGTGCCTGGCGGGCGACGGGTGATGTACGGGGAGGTCGGCGGAGGCCTGGTAGTCGTGGTGGTGGTGCTGGACGTGGTGGTGCTGGACGTGGCGGTGGTGGTGGTGGTGGTGGGAGCCGCTGTGGTGAATGACGCCGTAGTGGTGGTGGTAGTGGTGGTGAAGAAGGGGATGGAGGCGAGGCCTGTCAACGGAGAACAATAGAAATTAGACAAAGTAAAAGAAGATAAAGTCTGTTGAGCCTGCAGTCCTGAGGTTTTCCTGTTCAACACCCGTGAAACCTTTGATAAATCACCTCATGAATAACTTAAAACCCCCTTTTCATTTTATTAATCCACACACACTCCTGTTAAAACCCATACTGTATTACCATAATTGGTGAAGCGAATATTCTCGTCCTCCGGCTTCTTCACGGCGATGCTGGTCTCTTTAGAGGCCTTCAGCTGTTTCAGCAGGGCTCCTTCGATGTCCTCCACCGTGTATCTCGTATCTACAATAAACAAGAGGCACGACCATTCAGGACAAGGCCCCCGAGGAGCACTCCAAAGCAAATACGGGACTGTGCCGCTTCGGCTGAGCAATGTCTACATCAGAAAGCCCTGTGTATGACAGGTGGAGGATCTTCAGGGACCACTTGTCCCCCCACCTGCCGCTTGTCCCGCTTTTTTCCAGATGAATCGCTCTCATAACGTCTTGCTGCAGATGTTCGCTTTACAGGCCACGGAGGAGCGCCGCTCAGCGTTGCCCTGCACGAAGGTTATGAAGGACACTAAACGGCGGTTGTAAAATAAAAAAAAGTGGGACAGAATGGGGAGGGTGGAGTTCTGTTTGGTACAAAAGGAGCTTTAAGACCCAGTTGAGGCTTCAACCATATAATTTTGAACTGAATCCACATACAAAAACGACTAATGAGAAATCTGCATTCATTTGTTCTTTATGATAGTATAGGGTTGTGAATACAACATTAGTGATGTAAACAAACCTTTAACAGATCAAAAAAAGGACTAACTGCTCATGAATTGTTTTCCAGTGTTTGTTACTGTATTAAAACACCTGCCAATCAATTCAAGAGTAACAGCAGGTTCCATTTCTGTTGTGAATTTTGTCGGGCTGTTGGGCACACTAACTGTTCCTTTCAGCGCACAGGACACAAAGAGGCGATGAAACAGAGAACAACAGTCTCACCTTCACGGCCATTGAGGGAACACTGGGGCAAATTGTTGCAAGAGATCAAGTTGGCATCGAGAAGAAATTGAAAATGCCGAGGATGCACAATCCTCTAAATGTTGTTTTTTTAATAATAGAAGAGTTCTTAACCCGCATCCGGATCTGCATCAGAAATAATGTTTTTTTTTTGTGGAAAACACTTAACAATAAATGAATCTTGGCATTTAAATGAGTTTTTGTTGCTGCAGTAGTGCCTTCTGCACCGTGCACCGACTGTAGGGGCAAAATGCCGTGTGAGTGTGCAGCAGGTACAATATGATTGCTACTGCACAATTGTGTTGGGGAACAAGAGAACTGTACGGAATATTAGAAAAAAAAAAGGATCTAAAACCGCGACGCTCTAAATTTAGTGTGCACGTAGTTATATGTATATGAGGAGTAATACAAAATGAGGTGCTGGTGCAAGGAATCCAGTGGAACTCATTTTGCCTCTCCGCCTTACAGTCCAGGGGTTACGAGTGGAAATGTAAAGTGATTAACAAATGGTGAAATGGTGGCTAATTCAGCATAACAAATAATAATTAGGTCTTCCTTGGCCGGTGGGCTAACTTTCATCCCCATTTCATTTAAATCCAGTCAGATTTCTTTGCAGTTATCTGACTTGCTAAAAGACAAAAGGGGAACAAACCATAACTGAACCGCATACAGCTCTCTATTGGCAACTGTACTTCATCATTTTTCACTTTTTCAAATCTTCTGCTCCCTCTTCAGAGATCTCTCACCTGGTTTGAAGTGGGCCTCCACAAAGGCCAGGATGGAGTTGCTGGGAGCCAGGTTCCGGACACGAACGCTCATAAAGTCTTTGTGCGCCTCCGACTTCCTGAACAACTCATTGAGCTGAAGGAGGGAGAGAGACAGAGAGAGAGAGAGGGGGAGAGAGAGAGAAGAGATGATAAATGAGGCTGGTAATGAACTCCTCACTATCATAGCAGCGAGTCCATTTTCCAGAAGACTGTACTCTGTCTCCAAGGAAGAAAGACTGCCGCTCAAATTGGGGTGCAGAGAAAGAAACCTATCGGGTGCGGGTGCACAAATTGACATTTAGCTGCAGCCGTGGCATTAATCATAAAGACAAGTTTTCGGGAGGAGCTAAGATAAATGTCGCACAACCCTGACATGAGCTCCTGATTAGTTTCACTTCTGGTAACCAAGCGAACCCCCCCAATGTGTTTTTCAGCAGCTAGACTGAAGTTAGCCAGTAAATTAATTATTATATCTTGAAATTGAACCATTTTAATGCTAGGTACACATACAGTCAGTGTCACGGTGCTGGTGGATTAATCACATTCACACACTCGGGAGCAACATGAAACAGGAGGAAAATCCTCCGCCTCGTCCTCATTTCGGCTGCTGGTTGACATCCCGGGGGCCGCGGGGCCCCGGGATCCTCTGAGTGGATTTGTTTCCGTTGTTTGAACCCAGTGCTCCTCCACGCGCTGCGTCTGCTTCTCAAAAAAGGATCCCTCCCATTCTGTGATAATTGTACGAAAGAGGCATGTTCTGCTGGAGCTCTTGTGATTTGCGGTGAAAGTCATCATCTTGCTCATTCGAGTTTCAGTTCACAGATAAATATAGTTATGGTTCCTCCATTTTTTGATAGGTAATGCTAAGGTTTCCTACTAAGATATCGTACACCGTGAGGCACTAGAGACGCGAGCGCCAATGGAAGGAGCTGCTGATACACTGTTGATTCAGCACACTCAGTTCATCCTGAAGATTCAGATTATTCCCTTCATGAACTGAATGACTCCAATTTGTGGGCTGAGAGTGTAAAGGCAAATTAGACGGGTCAATAATAAAAATCCTCCAAAGCCGGCTTAGCAATGTGAACGATGGACAAACACTGACCTACAGAGGAAAAGCTCCTGTTCTCACGTTCATTTATTTACCAATCGTAACCGGTCGCTACAGAAATGTGCTGCGGCTTGATTCTGTGTGTGTGTGTGTGTGTGTTAAAGTGAGTGTTGGAAGATGAAGAGGGGGATGGCTGCTATCAAGTGGCACACCAGGCTTCAGAGGCGCCCAGGCTTGGAGTGTAACGAGCACACACACACTCACACACACTCAAAAATCGCTGTGAGGTAGTAGATTAGGTCCCAGTGGGGGCTAGTGACACCGATTCAACAGCTGGTAGATGTGTACTGTGTATACAGACACAAACGCGGGTACACACACACACACACACACACACACACACATACACACACAAACACGTCCCCATTTCATCAGAGGAGCGAGGCCCTGGCTTGACAACAGAGGCATTTGTTCAAAGGTCCGAGCTCAACCGAGAAAGCGGATTTCGAGCAGGCTGAACCGCGTACATGCTCTGTGCCCGCCTAACAGCAACCGCTATCTTGGCCATCCCAACTCCACGAGACTCATATCCGGAGCAAAGGCTTGATTTTTCAAATATCTGTAACATCTTAATTAATCTCACATGAGATGCTGCGTTCTGAAGTGCTTGGCGAGGCGATTGACAAATTAGTCTTTGCACGAGTCTGCAGAGAGCCGTTAGCTTTTTTCTTTTTTAGAGTTCTCTTAATAAACTTGGAGAGTTCTGGAGGCCTGGTGGAGGTTCTGTGCTTACTCAGCCCTAAAGCTTTTATGCTGTGCCTGGAATTAAAAGAGTCTGCCAAATGATGTGAAAGTCCTGAATCAGTCAGCAGAATATGTGAGGAAATTCGTAGTTTTGACACACACACACACACACACAGACACACACACACAGACACACACACACACACACACACACACACACACACACACACACACACACACACACACACACACACACACACACACACACACACACACACACAGTGTTATCCGGTGAAGCGTCTTGTTTTGCTAGGATAACTGGGTAAAAGAAAATGGAATTCAAACACCATATTCAGTTTGCCAATACTCCCCTTTTATTAAAAATCAAATATCAGCCAGGCTGTGTTGTCTCCCGCTGATATGATGTATGCTATGAGAATATATATTCTTTTATCATTGTTATTTTTCTATCAGATCTCCGTCCAGAGAAAGCACTCCAGCTCGGTGTGACAGAATATTACTCAGCAGCTTCAGGGGTGTCAAGTCTCTAAAACCTTGCAATGAAACCTGCCTGCCTGCCGGAGCTCAACGTTTGATTAGTCTGGCTCTAGGTGAAGGGCTTTAGTGTCTCAAGACGCTTTGAATGTTGTTTCAGAGGCTTGGCACTTTTTCTCTCTCGCCGTGAAGATTCTCGGGAAAAATGCAAGATTGAAAGCTAGACGATGTAACGTTTGCTGAACGGTCTCCACTGTGTGCAGAGGTGGCAATTGTCACTTGGGTCGGTTGCTTTACAGCGCTGTTAATTAAACAAACTAAAAGAGGCTAAAATGACTCAGTAGAACTGGCGGAAGCGGAGATCTGTGTTCTCTGTTGGCTCCTCACAAGAGACACCTTTCACTTTATGTAGTCATTTGATCCATCGTTAAAGCGCAAAAGCATTGACAAGTGAAGCTTTAAAGACATCGTCATTACGGGATCTTGGCTGAAAGCAAGCGAAATGGGACCGCGACATGAACTGTTCATGTGACGTGCTTTAAGTGTGTTAACGTTAGCCTCCATAAGCTACTGGTGACGCCAGACCAAGTAAACCCCCTCAGCGTATTAAATCAAGTCAGAGTCTCACTTTAACAAAGAAATGCAAGTTCATTTGGGAAAAACAATGTCTTTAGATGCAGATGTAGCCGACAAACAACGATAACGCTACTTGAATGCACTTACAGCGCTCTCTATGCTGCGGGCCGTCTCTCCGAACAGCTCCGACTTGGGGTCCTCCATCTCGCGGGTGTAGAAAATCTCCTGGCCCTCCACTTGGTCCAAGTGCAGGAAACCGCTGAACTTCATGGTGGCTGGAAGGAGAGGAGGCGAGGAAAGAGGATGTGACACAGAAACACCAACGCTCAAACCTTCTTCTATCACTCAGTTCCCGATGCCCTCACACAGTGCTCGTTTTTCAGGGTAGTGCCAGTTTCGGGTTAGTGATGGATTGTGTTGTTTGTGTGTGTTTTGACGAGGGGAGGTTAGTGAGTTTGTTGCTGATTGCGTGGGGGGTTTGAAGAGGGTCTGGAGTTTGGGTGGAGGTTGTGGTGGTGGAGGAGGTGGACCGTGAGACATGAGAGAAGGAAGGAAGGAAGGAAGGAACAAGGAAGCAAAGAGAAGGGGGAAATATGGGCCAGTTTTACCAGACTGAGACTCATCCCAAAAGCTGGCCGAGGCATGGAGGGCTGGGTAAAAAGACAACAAGTTAGACAGACACACAAATACATGAAGGAAAAAACAACACAGGCACTCTCAAGTACCTTCTTCAGGAAAGAGTGAGCCTCCCTGTGCGACCTTGGGGGTTATGTTGTCCAACATTTATCAGCTCTATACGTTGTTTTTTTTCCTGTACGGCTGTCAGAGAGACGGGAGCTTGAAATAAAGCTGAAAGCGGAGGGGATTTGTGTGCGTGTGCGAAGGTGGAGAACGGAGGAGCGTGCGAGGCGCTGATGCCACGCTTCCACGCCGCTCGTAATCAGCAGAACAAATTGCCCAAATCAATCACGGCTGCCCCTGCCTGAGCAACGCGAGGCGGAACCGGGAAGAGCACTTGTATGATTATCGTGAAAGATAGCCGTAATTGTCTCCTTAATGCCGCCAGATCGGTGACTGGCACAGCCTGTAAAAAATTGCGCGAAAAAGGACAGCAGACAGGCACCCGCCCCACTCGTGGTCCCCCCTGCCTCCCCTCTGGTCTTTACAGTGCTTTCAGGGGGCAGCACACAATCGATTCACATGCGGCGGCGGTGGCGGCCATAAAAAAACGAGGCAAATGGAGGTTTGGCCGATAAGAGAGAGAGAGAGGGGGGGGGGGGGATCTGACTTTTAATCTGCTAAGAGGACAAACATCAGAGAGGGTGATTTTCCGGCCCACTGCCGTGACGGACGTAGCGAGAGAAAGAAAGAGAGGGATGAAAGGAGGGACAGAGCTATTTGACTTATCAGATGCTGGTGAACTGTAAAGTGTAATGGATCTGTCAGACTTTCGCTGGCATATGGAAGAGTTTACAGTAGCTGGAGCTTTGCGTGTTATTAACTTTCACATGAGCATTTGCCGGTCATTTATCTTTGACGTCGTATGGATGCCGCTGCCTCGTTCAAATGTGACATATGGTGGACCTGCAGAGATTTCTCTTTAGCAACACATCAGACTAAGGGACCAGTGTTGCACTGAAGCCACAGAGACCTCAGAGGAGGATACCTCAATACCTGAACAAGTGAACCCAGAATGACCTCCATGAGCGAGTGGCCGCGTGGCCCCGAGCTCAACCTTGAGCCGCTTCACCTTTTGATGTTTCAATAAAATGTGAAGATTGGTACAGCCGAAAATTAGACCTTTTGCGCTTTGAGACCGCCGGGCGCACGTCGATACATCGGACGGTGCAGTGAGATGGCGGACGATTGATATTGTAGCGCGAGGGACGTGTCATTTCACTTCTAATGAGCAAAAAGGAGAAAAAAAGAGAAGAAGATCGGGACGTATCGATCAGCCTATCGCCTCTGCCTGCTTTTATTGGTGACACTTGAGCTGAATGAAGTATTGATCGCCGGTGCGCCGTCATTGTTGGCTGTGATAAATATTTACAGGCTTTAGTGGATTTGTTACAACTGTTGTCTTACAGCCAAAAGCTGTCACAGGCGTGCGTATACAGCACGTGCTTCTATCGTCTGGCTTTGGGCCCAAATGACTTCAAATCCAACCTCAACAGACGTGGCGATCCTTGTGTTCGGCTCTTAACTCCGTGAAACAAACAAACAAACAAACAGGCAGGCAGGCGGTCTGTGGAAGGCCAAAGGTGGCCTTGCATCTTCATGGATTGCGCGGTGCCGAACTCGTCTGGTTTATCGGAAGGATTTGGGACATTAGACGGGCCAGAAATGCAACTCTGCGCGCTAATTTGTGGCCTCAGCTCTTTGAATTCATGGCCTTGTGCTCCCATGGGAGCCGAGAAGAATCCCTCCTTTCACAATCAGTCAGACTAACACCGCTGGGACAAATAGAGGGCAGATTACAATGGTGGGACTGGGGGGGGGGGGAGATCGCGGAGCATATGGGAGAAAGAAGCCCTTTATCTTTATGAACGGAGTCTGGCAGAAGGCGCTGATTGGTACATCGGCGCGCGTCGGCTCTCTCGCCGCTCAACTCCAGAGAGAAATGAACTGATGCAAGACTGGAGTGAGATTGACTGAGTTGAGGGGAGAGAGTGAGATATAGTTCAAGGGGGAGCTACCAAATGATAAAGAGAAGAAGTTGTGTGTGTGTGTGTGTGTGTGGGGTAAAAGTAGAGGTGGGAGATTAAAATAAACAGAAAGTGAAAGAATAGAGACTAGAATAGAGACACTGATGGTTTTTCATAAACCGAGGCACATGGGCCCTAAAATATGAAGATGACTCAGGGTACGGCTAATATTAGAGTCAGTGTCGTCAAATTCATAACCACGAATTACTGATGTAACGCTTCCACTGTTTTGTTTTTATTTTTATTTCCTGCCACCTGCCAATATGATCATTTACATATGAGGGCGGTGATTCATGAAAGCGTCGCAGCGGAAAAAAAAATAGCACCTGTTCATCTGGTTGTTCAAGGCAGATGGCACAATATCACTATTCCCGAAGTAAACATTCAAAATGTCGTGTTGATTCTCAATGCATCCCAAAAAATGAAGTTACGGTTATAAATAGGAGAAAAGACGTTAGAAGGACAAAGATAGCCTTCTGCGCAGTCATTATAAAAACAGTTGATTATTCACATGAGCTGTCAGCTCTAAACACGAAGAGCAACAGAATGTCAAAGTGGGAATTCTGGGATTTCGTTCCATGAGTTGGAAAAGCTAAGAAGCTAAGCTAAAAGTTCATCCCTACAACATAAACATGCTCAACAATTTGTGGTGCAGAACGCTCCCTTTGTCTAGACAAAGAGGGTGAATGTTGTTATGTGAAAGAGCTGGGAAAATGCAAATCACTTTCGCTAAAACTATAAAGACGAAGTGTTAATAAGACCAGCCGTTTCCCTCTGGTTCCAGCCTTTATGCTAAGCTAGGCTAACCCTCTCCCGGCTCCAGCTCCATGCTTAACACACGGGCATGAACGTGGTACTGAACCTCTCATCTCGCTCTTGCAATCGGAAGTGTTGCAGCAGATTTACTGTAATCTTAGGATGTGGATGGCGAACCCCCAGGAACATGAAATGACAACAGGACATCAGCTCTAATAATAGAGTACCTGCTAAACAGGAGACAGACACACAGAGGAGGGAGAACAGGGTGATGGAGAGGAAATATTAAAGGCAGAGAAAGTGCTCTCTGAAGAGGCTTTTGGACTTACAGGGGCAGTTGGCGCCCTCTGGAGTGCTGGACGGTGTCTTGCCGTTGGGGCAGCAGCCGAACTCTGTGTTGTCGCAGGACGACCTGTCCTCGGCTGTGGGTACAGTGGTGGATGCCAGCGTGGGATCTGGGGGAGATACATAGGGGCTCATAATAATTCATGAAGCTTTAGAAAATGCATAAATTCAAGCCAGCATATATCGCTGAGAGCCAGAGGACAGAGAGACTTTTTTAGGCTCTGGCGATCGGCCGTGCTGCTGAGGTAAAGATCGGTTGTTTTCCCACAACTCGCTCTCGCCTCGGCAGATGGCCGTGAGTTTTCAGTCTGCTGACCTGTGATTGGACGCTAATAGAGGCATCTGTCGGGAGCGATTATATGGCATTTTCATGGGAATTGATTTTACACCTGGAACTCATTTTGTCAGGCAGAGAACACATAATGGGCACTGTTGCCAGTCATGTCACACACAGAGCACTTTATATGATGAGGGGATATGATAACTGCTCACTGCCGATTGGCTAGCACTTGCCTTCAAGGCTTCCGAGAAGAAAAGAAAAGAAAAAAAACATAGTCGTGTTTGTGTTACAGTCCCTGTATATCTGGCTATCTCGGGACATAAAAGACATTAAAGTGGCTGGGCTTTCTCCCTTTGAAGGATGACAGCGTGCAACGGCAGCGAAGCTCCGTCCTCGCTAATGATGGTGTTGGTGGAGGGGGTGTCTTGGTGGAAGCGGTGCGGTTTATGGCCGTACAGAGATTAGAAATAATCGTGGAGGCAAACAGCTAGGGGCTAAACAAGTCGTAAAGACGTCAGAGGCAAGGGACGTCCGGCTCAAGGACTCGCGGTCAAAGGAGGCGAGAGGAGGGAGGAGGGAGGAGGGAGGAGGGAGGAGGGAGGAGGGGGTTTATAGGGCATCTGTTGGCGTGCGGTCTGCAGATTTACAGATGCTGGGCCGGAGAGGAGAGCGCTGGTGGTGGGGGGGGGGGGGGGGGGAGGGCCGGTCACATTGGCAAGGGGACGCGGTATGACTCCAGTGGGAGCCATAAGAGCTGTCAAATAAATACACAGACACACACACACACACACACACACACAAGGCCACAAATAAGAGAAGATTTCAACAGAGAGCGGATACAAAAACAGGTAGAAACGCACACCTCTGGCCTGCTCACATTTATATACTCAGACAGTGATATGTGCACTCGGAATTGGACAAACTCAGTGGCATGAGGAGCGGAAGATAAGACTAACACACACACACACACACACACACACAAAACAAAGTGTCCTCAACATACATATACAAACAAACAAACACACAATTATGAAGACACACAGATTAGTGTAGATTTAAATATCCATGTTGAAATCTGCCCTGTACAATCTGTGTACGTCAGCAAGCACGCAGGGTAAAAACAAAAAAAACAAAAACATCAGAGTACGCTTCGGTACACATTCACTCGCACACAAAACACACAGACAGCCACGAGACACCGGGTCTCCTTGGCAGACAGGCTACATGCCTCTCGCGCCACCGAGCACTCTGGTCAGCCTCTGACAAGAGAATAAATCTAAGACTCAAGGAGAGGGAGGAGGAGGAGGAAGAGCCGAGGAAGAGCACGCCGGGGCCACGCTGTTCCATCAATCCTGTCCTGTTACTGCGACTGTCAGGCGATGTGGACGGATGGGTGGAAAACAACAAACAGAAAAATGAAAAAAAAGAAGGTCTGATTGAAAAGTCTCAGTCTTTCTCTTGTTGTCCCAGCACGAGGCCCAGAGAACGGCAGCCTGCTGTTACAGTCAGGAAGGCATGTCGAGAAAGATTTGACACGATACGCAGCCTCGACACACACACACACACACACACACACACACACACACACACACACACACACACACACACACACACACACACACACACACACACACACACACACACACACACACACACACACACACCTCAACCTCCCAGTCACATCGGCCTGTCAAGTCAGGCTCCAGAGATCCCCAGATGCGGGCCAGCAGTTTCATCTGGCCTGCCGAGCGTCTATTTTACAGAGCCTGGGTTTGTTTTTGCGAGCTGTTGAGAGCGAGCGCGCCTCGTTGGAATGGGAGGAAAGAGCATGGGTGATGTAGCAACGGTGACCCATGCAAATACGGTCTTTTCTGAAATTGAGATATACATCTTGTGCGAGTGGAAATGACACAAACGACATCTGTTTACAAAGACTCCTCTCCCCCTGCATGCCCGGCTTTGACATTTGTGTCCTCAAAGACAATTTGCATAGAGATAAAGAAGCCCGTGCTGATGTTAGCTTTCAATTAACAGATGATGGCATGGATGTGTTGGGATGTCAGCTAAGAAGAGACTATGAATTTGTCCAACCCCTTCTTGGGAGAAAGAAAAAGCCCCTCCCACACACCCCTCTAAGCATTATGGGTAATGAAGTGAAAGTGCAGTGATTTACCGACAGGCTCCTCTGCCCGGCGGTCCTCCATTGGGATGCCGCTACCTGCTTCCTCCTCCTGCTCCTCCTCTTCTTCTTCGGTCTGGTCGTCCCCGCTTGGCTCCCCGCTGCCCGAGTCCTCGAAGGAGCTGGCGGCGGCGGGAACGGGGCGGATGCGAGGGGAGCGGGCGGTGGCGGCGGCCTGCGGCTGGATGGGGGTGGAGTGGCGGTGGTTTGCTCGGTTGTGCATGAGGGTGGAAAAGTGGGTGGTGGCCGGGGGCCGCCCGGTGGTCTCCGTCACTTCCGTCCTCGGAGGCGGGATGGCCCACACCATGTTTGGGTGGAATGGGGCCTGGGTGGTGATGGTGGCGGCGGTGGTGGAGTCAGGGGTGGTGGCGGAGGGGTTGAGGGTGGGTCGGTCTGCCGGCTCAGAGATGGTTTCTGGTGGAGGGAAGGGGAGGAAGCAAGGAATGGATGAATGACTGGGCAAAGATGAAAATGTTTTGATTTCGCTTCACATAACTCCATTACAACCTCGAACATCACACCAAAGGAAATAAATACAACATTAGCCAATGAAGCACAACAAAGCCACTTAATGATCATCACAAACTAGTGTTGACAATAACTTTTTACCTCTGCATTTACCGAATCATTATGTCCTTTTTAATCGTCCAACCCTTTTCCCTGACGCTTAACAATAACATTATGAAATTACATTAGAAAATAACACACACACATATGCAGACTCCTGTTTGTAAAAGCAACCTCTGATTAAAAACCCGCAATGGATGGGATGTCAAGAATCAGACCTTAAGTAATGAAAGTGCATCCATATGCAGACTGGATAAGGAATACGCCAACAGATGACGTACTGCATTCAGAGCTATATGCACTGCAGAGTGGGTTTCGCCTTCAGATGAGTTATGTTGCCCAGACAGGGTTAAACTACTCCAGTCGGTGTCAATGCTTGTGTGGGCACACATATGGAATGTGTTTGTGTGCATGTGCGCGCTGTGCCAATGCACATGAATTATACATCCATATTCAAATGCTGCCCTCCAGTAGCAAAGCTTTAATCACCAACAGCCAGTGCCTTCCGGTGATGAATGATTGATAGAAATGGGGCAAAAGAAGCCGGCTTTAACTCCGGCTTCAAAGACGGAGCGCTGCATGCTGCTCGCGGAGAGCATGAGCATCCGTCAACGCCACCGCAAGCACGCTGCTGTTCAGCGGACGCACACAGGCGTGTGCGTGCACCCACACACACACACACACACACACACACACACACACACACACAAACATTTATTTAAAAATCCATCCAAATGAGGGAAGAGAGAAGAGGCTCTCTGCAGAGAGACCGTCATGCAAAAAGCTGTGGTGCAAAAGGACAAACTGTCTGCGATAAAAGAACGACAAATAGGACAAAAACTCCTGAGGGGAGAAGCGAGTTGGCGGGGAGATGCTACGTTAAGAGAGCGCTTCAGATTGAGCCGAGGCAAGCAGGCATGACAATACTGACGTTCATCCCACTGGTATAGGAGTGTGGGTGAAAATGAACAGATTAAAAAAAGACACACAAAAAAAACCTATACTGCCGATTTGCGCCTCATTAGGATTTGCCTAACATTATGTGTATAGGACTTAATTACACTGCTATAATCGCCTATTTGATTGGCAATTACTCACCGAGGTGCGAAATGCGATACCTATACCGAGACAGAAACAGCCCGGGAGACACTGGGGGGGGAGGGGGTCAGATTAGAGCTCGGCACATATTCGTATATAGAGGGGAGAGTCTTGGGAGTGTGCAGTGCACAGAGCAGCGATGCTATCGCCAAGAACGGTGGCGTGCGTTGCCTTTCCTCTTGGCTACACCTGTCAGTCAGGTGCCAAGCTTAGCGTCAGGCGGCTCGCTCCCTGGGAAGTATCTAATGTGTGTTTGTGTGTGTGTGCATATCTCGAGCAGCGAGCTCCGTGACATGGGATAAGGAAAGAAAAGAAACGCGTCTGAAAGAGGAAAGAGGGACTGGCAGCACAGTCTGTTCAGCTGATGTTCCTCTTAATCAGGTTTAACAGTCCTGTTTCTTGTGTGTGTGTGTGTGTGTGTGTGTGTGTGTGTGTGTGTGTGTGTGCTTATTTTCCTCTTTCCTCTCAGTGAAGCAATGGACAGTTATGTCACATGGTGGAGAGGGAAAAGAAGAAAAAAAATAATCACTGTCATCTCGCCTTGTCTCAACCGTGCAGTTATTGTTGAAAGCCGGTTATTAAGATTGTTTGAGGTGTCAGCCGCGCTCAGTGAGGAGGAGGAGGAGGAATCTGGATACAGGAGATCGGAAGGGGGAAAGACGAGGAAACCGCAAGAGCCAAGACGAAAATGATAAGAGAAAGGAAAAAAGAAAGCAGGTTAACAAAGCTGTAGCGGTGGGAGAGTATGGCAAGTCCAACAGTAGTGGGAACAGAATGAGGGATTGTGTAATGAGAGAAAATGTCAGGACACGGCGGGGAGATGGTGAAGGTAACAGACCTTAACACGCGGGGGCGGTGGGCTCCCGATGCCATATGCTGGCATTCGCTGCCAATTTGCCACAAACCTACAGGTGATAACGCCATATGGGAGAGGCAGGTCATTGCCAACTTGGTGGCCCTTCCCCCCCCCCCCCCTCCGGCATCAGAATTTGCTCATCGGTCCAAATGCCCTCCCTCTGATGCTTTATAACGCATAGCTCGAGAATATTTTTTCACCGCTTGGTTTCACAGATATGGCCTCATCTTTTGCTGAGCGAGAAAAACTCCCTCCCTATATACTCTGTAGCTGCGCTTTTTAGACTTCACAGAGAGCTGGGGTAACATCACAGTTTCTTTTCTTTCTTGCCACAAGCCAAGCACATTTTAAGGAGCTTCATCTTGCACGATTCTTTCACCAGTCTGCCCCATTAGTGGGCCGACTGTGCTGCAGTAGTCGCACTCTGTGGTGTCGTAAAAAAAAGTTGCGACAGATCAATGATGTAAAAGAAAAGGATCAATAGTCGCTCATTTATTCAGGCCCTTTTGGCATCGCTCTTTTGTGAGGTCGCATAGCAGCTCGGCGAGCATCCGCGTGCCACAGTGCTTGGAGGGCCTGGAGTCTGGGAGCACGGCATGTAAACAGCGGGAGGGGGGGGCGGAGGCAGAGCTGCGCCGCGGCGAGGGGCGGAGGCAGAGCAAATGCTAATTCGCACCCAGCCACACGTGAAATGAGCTCGAGATCTAACTCCCCCCCCCCCCGAGCCGACAGCGGTGGCGGCGGAGCAGCTACCCGCAGTGCGACCGCATCCGGGGGAAAAGAAATTAAAAGATCTTCTGTGGCTGCTGGTGGAGCCCAAGCGCTCGCCTGTCTCTTCCTCCCCTGAGGATTCAATATATAGAGAGAAAGAGAGAGTGAGCGAGAGAGAGAGAGAGAGAGAGAAAGAGAGTCCGCTGCGAGGCGTCTTGCCTTCTGTGTGCAGCATTGCTAGGTGAGGGATTACACACAACCCCGCATCTCTATTGCCAGGCAACAGAGGAATGTGAAACCAGACTGGATTTTGGCTCCTGTTTTCCCCCTCGTAACCCACGGGCACCGAATGTGCAAGTGCCAGATGTTCGGGGACTTATCAAAGCCTTGTCGATCACTCACTGAGCATATTTTCGGATTCTTTATCCGTGTACCTGCAACCACAGCTTAACACAGACCGTGTCAACAGCCCTGCACCCCCCCCAACCCCCCTTTTGGATATGACCTAGTTTGGGTCTGAAAAAGAGTGCTCAAAGGGAGATAAAGAGGGCTGGTGACACGGTATTTGATCTGTGCCCACTGAGCAAAGAGGTTGAATGAACATTTTTCCACCCCAAAAAATGCGAGGCACCTGGCAGTGGCTCGTGGCCAGAAGCATACAGCTGGCACTCGTCTTCTAGCCCCCCCCCCCCCCCCCCCCCCCCTCTGCTGAGCTTAGCCGGCGGCGTCTCTCTCGAACCCCGTTGTGAGTGCAAGCTGGCAGTCGGTGCGACAACTTCACTGTACATGAAAATCCCGCGGCCTTTGGCGCGCGTCCCAGCGCCTATTACACCGATCCAAACAATGTCTATCAGCATCTGGACCAAGCGGGCAAGACCTTTTACCTTTTACTCAGCACACACACACACATACACCGCGTCTATATCCGCCGTCAGAGCCGTTGTTTTCAAAACGCTGCAACATCTCTCTCTCTCTCTCTCTTGCTCTAACTTGCTCTCCAGAGTCGCACGTTATTTTTGCTCTCACCTGGCAGTGGTTCACGTGCAGAGGGAGGACGGGGCTCACTTTACCGTACTCTATGTACTAAATAGAAATAAAACTAAATAATTTGCTTTTAGACAATCCCAATCATGGAGCTTGAGAAAGGGTATTACAAAAAAGGAAAAAGCTGAATCCTCAGAGAGAGAACCTTAAGACAAATAACTCCTTACATGTGAGTTTGATCTTGTCCATGAATCTGAAATATGTCTTTTGAGAAAAGAAATATATCATGTATTTCTTCAGTCAAGGTAAATCTGCATACACGTTGCTGTGACTTTACTTTGGGAGGAAGGAAGAAGGAGGAAGGGAGGGAGGATATACAGCAGAAGGAGGACAATGTGTGGCCCTGTGGCACTGGTCATTATCTTTTGATCGGGGGGGGGGAGACACCAGTTCCAGACCGTGCGACGTGTGATGCATGGCACCTACGACGGGGCTCACCTGTGCACTGTCCAAAGTGTTGCACTGTGACGTCCTCGTCCTGCCTGCAGGCTATGGTCCTCAGCTGGCACTGGTCGGCATAGGTCACCCCATCTGAGCCGCACACCTGCTCCACAGTGACAGAGACGGAGAGCGTTGGGAGACGGGAACACACATTAACTCCCCCGCAGGCCACCGACACGATGTCTTCCCGTCGCAAAACTTCTTATTCCTTACTGTAAGTGCAGACGGTTTGAAAGACCCACCTTGGTTTTGTTTTTCTCGTCGCAGTCCGTCGGGGGGCACTCGCAGTGGGCTTGGCCGCTCACCTCCATGCAAGTAGCTCCGAAGAGGCAGACTAACTCGTCGCATGAAGCCGGGGCCTCGGGACCTGTGGGAAGAAAAGGGAGTCTGTGCTGTTACAAGTTCCGTACGGTCCCGTAATCACACAGCTCACAGCAACGGCAGTGTGGATCTAAATTAGAAAGATACATTTGCATGCATATTTAAAGCTAAACTTTCACAATTACAGAACGTTCTGCGTATGTTTACTAAAAAATAAATGAGATTGATTTCTCAAAATCTATAAATCATTATTCAATATTAAGAGTAATGAAAGCAAAAGAAGTGTTTCTGAGTCTGCAACACATTCATATACACTGTATGTTAATAGTAGAGCAGTAGTCCAGCTGTTGTTAACAGCTGTCGTCTTGCAGGTTGCCTTGGATCATGGTTGTGCCTCGTTGCCATGGTTCTGCCCCGACTCGCACCGCTACTATAACATTCCCATTATAATATATGTTCACAATGTATTTGTCATTTTTCTTTCATAGATTGTCTTAAGTTATTTATTAGGTTATTCTGCACATACAACAGATGGATTCCTCCTCAGTTGCCTTTCCATTTTTTCCCCACATATAATGAATTTTTTTTGGGGGGGGGGGGGGTTCCTTATCTGCAGCGAATGAAAGTCTGGTGTTGATAGAGATTGTAAAGCCCGCTGAGGCAAATTTGTTATTTCTGACATTGGGCTGTATCAATACAATTGACTTGACTGTCGGATGTTCGCATGAATAAGAAAAAGCTCTCAAGACTTCAAACCTGGTTTAATGACCGGGACACAACCACAACCCGCTCTGGTTGATTATAAAATGCACGGACTGTAGGAGATGGAGGAAGGGCTGCGCGATCGTTCCATTACCCTGTGTGTTTCTCTCCTCTAAGTGACTGACCTGTTTTTAGTGTCTTTACAACCACAGTCGAGCAGCGGTAATGCGATTTTAAAAACGTCTAGTTACCCGAGCATCACACAGTGTGAATTATTCATGGTTTCATAGACCGCAGCATTTTGCCTCAACTGCCTTACTGTATAAAAAAAAATAAAAAGAGTTGTGTAAAGGTGGGCACTCAGGATATTTTCTCGTCCACAGATCTCTCCCGGAGCCCTCCAAAGGAGCGTTTGAAGCCTTGAAGTTGCCACAGCATGAGCTGCAGCCGGGGAGCCCGACCATCCACCTGCCGTGCTGCGAGTGTGGGGTCTTTGCATTGCTGCAACATCACGGAGGCTTAGAGTAACCCCCCCCCCCCCCATCCCCTGGCTCCCGCTTTCATGTGCTACCACTCCTCGGCACCTTGTCTTTTCATCTAGCCGGGTGTGTGGCGGTGTGCCCCACCACTGTGCCGGGACTGCCGGCTTCATTAAGCTCTTGACTTCCAGTCGATATCTGATGGTGCATCTTAATCAAGAAGCTGCAGGCCCCCGCAGCGGGAACTAACCTTTCCCTCAACCGGCTTTTTTAGCTTGTGCAATCACTGTTTCCGTTATTAATCCAAGTAATTAATAGTCCTCATGCAGAAGTATAAACGTACACATGTCTAAAAATGGGAGCGTGGCGGCCCAGAAAATAAAATATCAATGGGCGACGTGCCGCGAACGTGTCATTTGTACACTCCAGTATTTTCTAAATCACTATGGATGAGCTGCCCTGCAGCCACGCTCCCTGAGCCAATAAACCAGATGGATGTGAAGAGCAGACAGAGAGAGACGGGGCTGATCCACGGATCAGACGGGCGGCGGACAAACACTTGAGAATGACGGGGAGGAGCTGTTTATGCGGTTTATCAACGCTCCACGTCGCCTTGGTACTCTCCCTTATTACCTTTGTCACAGCCGTTCATGCCCATCTTGCTTCCGTCTGGACACACGTTGCACTTCATGCCCTTCACTCCCGTCTTGCAGGAACACAGACCCGACATCTGCTCGCAGTCGTCCCGGACCGAGCCCGTGGCGTCGCAGTTACACGCTGCCGTGGAGATGTAGAGAAAAAAGAAAAAAGAAAAGGGCTGATGAGAAAACAAGTACCAGTTAGGGACAATGAGAGGAAAAGGGATGAGAATAGCTCGGTTTCTATTGTGTACACAGTTGGTTTGAGGCAACCGTAGCCTCTGAACTTTGCGTCAGATACATCCATGTCTTAGAGTCGAGGATTGTGAAAAGTTCACCCAGCCTTGGGGGGCCACAGTCGGAGAGGAGGAGTGAGCAACAGAAGCTCAAGAAAACAACCCCAGGGGAAGGACAGCGACCCCATCATGTTCCGAGAATCAATGATGTGCTGTTTTTTTCTCCGGCTGGATCTGGTTTTGGTGTGCAGTCAGTGTGCTGCCTGCTTGCTGTGGGTAAACCTTGTTAAGGTCAGGCCACGGGTGATGTACCTGCACACTTCCTGCTGTTGACTGAAAATGCTCTGCGGCATTGGGAGGGTATGTCCTATGATACCGTGGCGGCGGGACACGAGCTGATCACCATATTGCATTACACCAAGACAAACAAGGGGTCCTGACCCCCTTCTTCACTTGAATACAAATGAAAACACTTCGTTCAATACAGTTTTGACAGGACTAAAGGAAACAGGAGGATTCCTTTCTTCAAAACCTGCGATCAAATAGTTTAGCTGAATATGTATCGGATGTAGGTAGTTTATCGACAGTAGCCTGTTTCAATTCTGTGAGAAATCTCTCTTTTAAATCTACCTCCAGTGGTATCTAGCCATGTAGATTTGGTTTTGTTTGTCCGGGTTCTGAGATATCTGTCTCAAAAGGTTCATGGCTCCATCCCAAAACTGTAAGTGGGGATTTTCTTTTGTTAAAAGATGTGGTTACCAGAACCAGTTTCCCTGTTACGCTGGGTTCCCACAGACAATAGTTTTAAAAAGGGACTATTTATTCCTTTCTTAGAAAGTAGTCTCTGTCCCCAGAGAGACCTATGGATTATCTATTCTAGAGTAACCAGGACATTGTTTTCGAGACGTTCACAGTGTTCTCGCAGTCTAAACACTTTCTCCCAAACAATGCTCCCTGAAAGGCTTAATAGTATGTACATCTACTGCATGTGAGTTTGACTAAAAAGAGGGATCTCTCCTCTATTGTTCTTCTTGAGGTTTGCGCCTTTTACATTTTTTTTGTTTGAGGATAGTAAAGCCCTGTGAAGCGAACTGATTTGGGGCTTTATTGGGCTACACAAATAGTAATCATTTATTCGACAATCCAAACAAAACCACAACCCTATGCGAGGCTGGATACCACTTGAAGGAACCGAGAAAATAGGTTTGTTTTTTTGTAATTTGTTTGAACGGGAAGAACGTATAAGGATGTCATAAGCAACATAAAAGCAGCATAAATACAGTGACAGTGCAACAAATTACTGCTCCTACTGCTGCGGTCACACGGAACAGTGAAGCACAAGTGCATTTGCCCCAGTCGGCACAGGCACAAAGAAGAAGATTCCTTACGCGTGCAGCCGCTCATGTTCTCTGTCACGATGCCGCGGAAGTTCCAGAAGCCCGGCTCGCAGCGGTCGCACTTCTGTCCCCCGACACCCGGCTTGCAGGAGCACTGGCCCGTGGCCGGATCGCACGTCGCCTTGTAGGAGCCGTAGGCATTACACTGACAGGTACCTGAGGAGAACAGAGCAACATTGATGCAACTTCTACTCTGATACACATACACTGGTTTGTGCTTATTCTAACTTTGAAAGACCCTAACATCACATAATCCACCACAGCTGAATTCTGCTAACTATGACGGAAATTCTGCATCAAAGATTCATGCTGGGCTCAGACGTTGGGTAAGCCCTATTCCACAAATAAAAAGGTGGATAAAGTGTGCTTAGGTGAGTTTTCCCCTTTACTAAATCTCTGTATATCTTTATTTCTAAGTCTGCATTTTCTGCATCTATACTGTGTCCCCTAGCTAACGGCTTGATGAGGCATTTTCTCCCCCCCGTCTGCGCGCTATCGTTCGTCAAGATCGTCGGATGAAGAGATTTTTCCTGTTGATACGGTGCAACATTATCATAATTATTCCTCGGATTAAGATGAAACGTTTTCAGCTCTGCATCTCTGGTACGGTAATTGCAGTCAAGGACAATAAGTCCCATATGCTGAAATAGCCTGATAGTATCTAAAGTTTCCCTTTTTTTTTTTTAATGCGTGCACACAACAAACTCGTATCACATCGAAGTTGCGGGGTCAACGGGGACGTGGAAGGGGACTTACTGGGACATCCAGCCAGTCCGACTCCTAAGGCCGCCGTCACGTTGTCCTGGCAGCAGCCGTACATAGACACACTGCAGTGCTGGGGGGGCGTCAGGTCGGGCAGAGATGTGGCTGAAATCGCTGATGAGATGGAAAAAAATAAATAATAATAATAATAATAATCATAAGGGGAGGAGAGACGGGAGATGGCACAAGGAGAGAAAGAAGAACACCAACATTTAAGTCATTGCAGTGGGGGTGGGGGGGGGGGGGGGGGGGGAATTAGAAAGCACAATCTCCGAACAACATGTAACTTTTTTTTCCCAACAATGAGATTGGCTCGAGGGGCAGAGGTGGAGAGGCTGGCAGCCGGCTTCAAGATAACAATTCTATTTGCTACTTTCTCCACAATGGCTCAAAATCAGAAGGGGGGGGGGGGTGATGCTATTACCTCCAGTGAAAACAAACAATGGCGGTTGCTGGTGAATGTGCGGCGGCTGACATTTACCACCTACGAAGAGGCATGTTCTCGTCATTTGTTCTTGTCTAATATTACAGAATTGCAGTGCTGCCCTACAACCTTCCAAAAAAAGAAAGAAAAAGAAAGAAAGAAAGAAAGAAAGAAAGCCTGCTGCATAATGTGAAGGAATGTGCCAAGCAGTTCCTGTCTGTGCGCAGTGTGTGGAGAGCTCCTTTGTCTAAGGATGCACTGGTATACAAACTAGTGCGACAGCTCTGAATAAAGAACTACATTCAACAAAATGAAAAATGAAAAAGATAAATGTGTTCCCAAAACCCGGAGCTTCTCCAGAAATCGGAAGAGTCACAACGAAACATGCAGAGAGAGGAACAAGGGCGGTTTGTTTAATGGCCGAGGCAGAAATATAATTGTTCAAATTCTCTCCAGGCTTTGGGGTGAAAAGAAAAGTTGTAGAGATAGCGAGCAGAAATCCTCCCCCTCCACTTTTTTCTTTTTTTTCCCTTCTCTGTCTCTCTCTATTCCCCTCCCGATCTCTTTTTCTTGTGTTGCTCATTTAGAGTTTGGAGGCTGTAGATACAGGGGCCATAAATCACACTGTTACTGGTGTGGATATGAGCTTCAGCCTAATGGTGATGACTCGGCCCGCTCTTTTTCCAGTGCTTTCCCACTCCAGAGATGGGCTTTGGACACAGTTCATTTAACTTGCCTCTTTCCAGCGCTCCATTCGGCTATCTGTGCTGAGCCTATTAGGACAAGGGGAACTTTTAATTTCATATGTTCTTCCACCCTTCAAGGGGTTTTTCCTCTTCAGTGGCCATTGCACAATGCAGCTCGCTGTGACGTGCAATATCACCCATCGCATTTCTGCCGCTGTGCTTCCTCCGCTGCAGTGATTGTAGCCAGGCTTTTATATTCTCGCAGGGGGCACATCTGCACGTGTTCGCTCGTCTAGTAAACCAATAAGTGTTTCTTTGGATTTGACTGAAATCCCGGACCCAGATTTGAGTTTTTAGGAAGCTACGAAGGATGACTTGAAATGCCATCACAGGCAAACTTTCCAAATGTGCACGCAAGCAGATGACACTGTTGACACCGTATGTAAAAGAGGGAACATTTTTCATAAGCAGAACCACAACAACACCCCCCCCCAAAAAAAACAAGGTTGCCATCATGCTCAGCGGGCGGGAGCTGGCATGTTTTGATAAGTTTCTACAGTTGAGGTCAAAATGAAGTTTGTCCTTACATAGCTAATGTGGAGGGCAGTCAAATTCCCCAAGATCGGAGTTTTTCCCATTTGCCAATAGGAGAGGCGAGCCCAGAGCTCCCGCACCCATAGAGGGGCTCTTCAAAAAAGGATTGATTATCCACGGATGGTAGAGAGGCGTGACAGTCAGTGCCCAAGGAGGCCAGCTTAGGGAAGGGGAAGAATCTGTAGGGATATGTGTGAAAACACTGGCGAACCCCCTCTGTCTCACTCTGTCTTCAACTCTCTCCATCCTCCTCTATTTTACACCCACGGGGAATCAAAGCGGCTGGAATGATCACACGAAACCCCCGAAGTGCCTTTTGCTCTGCTCCCCGACCTGCGCTAGCAGCAGAGCAGAAGGCTTTTGATTTAACACAGCCACCGGAGAGGACGAGGGCTAACCTTTGCTACTTAGCCGCTGATCGGACAACTATGCTGGCTGATGAATGCCATTCATTTACACGCAGAGAGAATACTATATTATAGCAGGAGGAGCGAAGTGGCATCTCGAGGGTTAAGAAGCAAGCTCGTGAGCACAGGTTTCGTGGTCTATGTTGTCAGAACGTCCGGAGGCGGGGTAAGTCATCATTACCGCTATCAGCTCGATCCATACATGTGCCCGTGAGAGAGATTCTTATCTGTGCACAACAGGCCAGCCCGAGAGGAACGCTCCGTTTTCCAGATACGAACGAGAGCCTCGCTGAAAAGCCTCGAGCGAGTCGAGTCGACGTTCTCCGAGCAAAAATATACACACGGTATTTAACCTTGAACTCTCCCATTTCTTACGGCTACAGCGGTGTCACAGTGCGGAGAGAAAAAAACAGCAGTGCTGTCGGAATTGTATTCCGACTACAGACTATTCCAACCCCATCAATGGATGGAATGAGTGGAGAGATGGGATGGCAATGACAATGAGTCTTGGCGAGCGTGCTTGCGCACACTGTAATGACATTAACTCTGAGTGGTGTAATGTACCGACCTGCACAGGGTCCCTGATTCTGAATCAACAAGTGCTCTTGTTTCTCACATCTGGCCTTCTTCAGCTGGCACTCGTTGCTGTAATTCTTTCCATCTGAGCCACAAATCTACAAAGGAATCACAGAGAGTTGAGTGTTACATACAATGTCTGGTCACGTACAATTTCAACCCTTTCCCACTGTGTTTTCAGTTCATGAAAGTGAAATGTAACATTTTAGTCACCTAAAAATGTCGAAGTTACGTTACTCAGAAGTGTGATCAGTTGACATGCCGATGGTACAATACATGTTCGAGGGCCGTGTTTGTTATGCAAAACAAAACCATTTTATGCAGATTTAAATGTTTTGGAGTGTTTGCCTGTATGTACAAAGGTTTTCCACACATGGAATATATCTGCATATGAATGGCACAGCACAGTGTGAGCGATTCAGAGACACAAGAGCCGTGTTGAAAGGACATTATGAGTATTGTCAGAAATGTAATAATAGTGTTTGTGTTTTCTCCTATTGTTTTTCTTACCTCAAGTTTTTGCCAATCCATAATGCTTTATGTGTTTTAAAAATAAAGTATAGTCTTGTTTTTTAAAACGTATTAGATTTGCACATTTTGCTTTCTAAATGATGTGCATATGTCCCTGATGAACTGTGGAGATGCAGCTCTCATATGTCCGATGTTTGTGTGTTTCAATTTGACTGAGTTATGACACAGAGAAAAGAAGTTCCGGACGCAAATTGCACTAAACGTGCTTTATTAAGGACTAAGCCACGCGTGTGGCGGCCGTACCGGGTTGTGAGGCACACTTTGGCAGGTGAAGTCACAGACGCAGCGGTCGTCCTCCGCGTCCTCGTCCCACGAGCCTCCGAACATGCGACAGCGGTCCTGCTCACAGCTCTCCGCGCCCGAGCCCGACCCTCCTGAGCCACAGTCTGCGTTGCAAACACACCACAAACACACAGCATCGTCAATAAAACACACCAGGGAGATATGTCCCTTTATCAGTGCATCGGGCGGAGACAGGGTCCTGCTTTCATGTCTCTTTAAGTTCAGGCTACATTTACACATTAGGAGCACCACAAAGTGAGGATCATTTACATTTCCCTCACACTGGGGGTGGGGAGGGGGAAACAAAAGGCGCTGCTGGTAGTGCAAGATAATGACCAACTGTAGCGAGGGAAAGAGATTGACTAAATAAATTAGACGCAACATCTCCGCACCACCAGCGAGGCATCCTTTTCGTTTCAATTAAATCAGAGACAAAAAGGGGAGCGAATTATTAACTCTGGCCTCCAAGAGTGCAGAGAGAATCAGTGGCAAGGACCGCTTTATGGTTGCCTGCCTCCTGATATGAGAATACAACTAATTGCAAAGTGTTCAGTAAAATCTAATTATCGCCTGAGACTTTAAAGAAAGTTCTCCCGGCAACTCTTTAACTGTGACCCTGGAAGGCCTTTTGTTTGTTTTTAAAAGTGCACTTCTCTGGATCCAAGTAAGTACACGTTCCTGGTCCAAACCACGTCCGACAATCAGCGGGGATTTGTGTTGCTCGACAAAAGTGTCGTCAGTGATGAACTGTTGTGCACACGCTAGCACAAGGTAAGCAATGAGTTTCAATGTTGGAAAAACAAATCGGGGGGGCTTTTGCAGGAGTGCAGGCGGCAGACAGGGGGGAGGATCCGGCTTTTGAAGCTGCAAATTTCACCTCTGGTGGAACTCCGGAGGGAGATTAGGTGCGACGTGTGCGAAAGCAGGGAATGAAAGCAGCGGCAGCGGCAGATAGAGAGAATGTCAGACAGAGCGAGAGGCACACCGTGGGCTGGCAGGAAGTTCGTTTGAAACAAAATCTGTTATTCCAAATATAAGATAGAAGGAATGCAGTCCAACTGAAAGAGAGACTCAAAATAAACATCAGACAATCAAGGTGTTATTTCTTCTTCCCGTCTGTATTGATGCATCGCCTCTAATGGTGAAATCAATGTCGTAGTGATGGAAGTGCCACTCAGCATAACCCATCTTCTAAAGTAGATTATGGAGCAGGTCACAGTGCAGGGGAGGGGCAGATGAAGCCCCGGCTGTTCTTTGTCACGGGTCATCAGCAATGGGCTGTGACAGCTCCGAGTGGTCGATGCAGTGGAGGGGCCTTCACTTCATTAGCGGAGGATACAGCAGTGGAGCTGGAAGCTTTGTGGAGAGGCCGACATCCTCCACAAACATCAGGACTTGTTAAGGACTCGCTCCGTCTCCGTTTTTGAGCCAGCAAAATCCTCCGACCCACAATCCTCGAATCTGCTGCTGCGAGCTACTGAGCCTGAGTTAAACGTAACATTTAGTGACGGGGGCTAACGCTCGGGGCGAAAAGGCTTTCAACTGCCTGGTGCCATTATCGCAGGTATCTGAAGGTTCCTCAGATGTCATCTGAAAACGAGGTGTCGGCTGACTCCAGAACGGATCAGAAGAGGGAACGATAACAACCGGGGCGCCGGCAGCTACGTGTATCTGTGTACTGTACTACCAGCTCAGCGAGACACAGTAAAAGGGAAATGCAGGAGTAGTTCATTCATATTCCGCTCAGGCCCCCCTGACAGAGGCGGGATAAATAAATAAAAGAGGTAAGACATTAGAATGGAATAAATAAAAGTGAAGGACGAAGGGGGGTCCTAATTAGCTGGTGCTCTTTGATGTGCCCGCCACCCGCGCTGCTTATGAACCTTTCAATTAATACATCCTCGGCTAAGATGACTCCATCAGCTATTCTCTCTGCACTGCCCGTCCGTTGCTTTTTACTCAATCAAGTCAGAAGCCAGAGTCTATTTAGCCAAGGGAGCTCCATTAAGAAGAGAGAATTCAACGGCGGAGAGTAGAGAGGAAATGAATAGCATCAGAATAACGTCCAAGGAAGACAGAGAGGAAAGAAAAACACACATTACAAGGATTTGGCAGTGGAAATGAAAAGAAGAGGGTTAATGAATAAAGACGTGTGAGAAGCAGCCTGAAGATGTTTGTTGGAGCACATCCGTGGCTCCGGGTAGTGACCGAGATCACTGCGATACCTTCTGATAGCATGACCCGTGTGAGTGTCACCTTGGACATCTATCACTCGGAGCAAACCCTCCCTCGCCGCGGCAAAGATCGAAGACGACAACGGCGCGTTTCGACGTTTTCGTTTTCGCTCCATCCATGAGCCGCGCGTACGGCCCGATGTTGACGGTCGTGACAGCTGTTGTTAGTTCAAATAAAGTTCCTGGGAACAGAAAGAGGGATGGAGCGCCGAGGGACGGGGCGTTTGGAGATGCTTAAAGGAGAGAGGAAGTATTTTTTATCTATTTGTTTGTTTGTTTGTTTGTATGCCCTTTCATATCTTTGGGAGCATTATTGATCCTATATGTGCAGGGCGTGGCCCTCGCATCGCCGTCTTGATGCTGCACTCATAATCTTGTTTCTTAAATGTCTAGTCAATTAAAAAGGGCCGGGGGCCCCCCCGCAGGTGATGCACTGCTCTCAGTCGCCACTTTGTCAAGTGTTGGCAAAAGAAGCTGCGGCCAGGCCTACCCGGGTGTGAAATTAAACAGGTGATGAATTTCCCTGTATGGCCAACAGTGGGAACAATGTCATTTGTCATTACTGTTAAACAAAAGGCGGAAGAAAACAACTTCCATTTTTATACGCGCTGACCCCTCCCCCCCCCCCAGCAAGACTAATGAGGATGGTGTTTAAATCAGGTCTGCGTAAGAGAATAAATCACATGTTCACTTCCTCTCCGGGCTTATCTTGGATATGAGGTATGGTGTGTAGGGGTTGGGCACACCGATGATGTAGAGCTTTGCCGCTGTCCACAACACAGCCAGAAAATACTTAGTTTTCGGTCTTGTTTATTGTGGCAGACTGCTGTTAATACACGATATATACTATCAACTTTGCCAAAGCCTACCACCTGTACATCTAGGAGGGGGATAAATATATCAACCACAGATTCTTTTGACAGTGTGTAGCCAAAGAGAAGCCAATACACAGATATCTCGAGGGGGGGGGAACTCAGCAACTTGGTTTTGATCGTTTTACAATGACACCAGACTTCCTGTGGAGGGTCTGGGTCAGATTTGAGAGGGGCTGAAAAGGAAGCGGGGACAGAGCCTGCAGATTTCGCCCCATAGGGTGAAATTTATCGATCGCAGGCAATCCCACCTCGACCCCTATCTGTGAAGGCATCGCGGCGCCTTTTGTCGAGAGGCACAATTCCGGTGGAGAAGAGTGCAAAATACAGAGAGAAGGACATGAGTGGGTGGGATGGCATGGAGAGACGGGGAGAAAAGAGAGAGAGAGAGGGAGAGGGAGAGAGAGAGAGAGAGAAAGATCCTTTTGTGTAAGCCTGATGGTTTTCTCTGAATCAAAATGAGCAACTGAAAAAAAGGGGATGTTCAGAGGCGGTATGAGAGAGAGAGAGAGAATGAAAAAACACACCAGCGCAGCAATGCCCTTGGGGAGGTAGAAGAGAGACGTTTTGCCTGATACAAGACAACCAACAGAAAGAGGACAGAGCGTCTGCGTGTGTGTGTGTGTGTGTGTGTGTGGTGACAGCGAGTCTGCATAGAGTTTCACATTTCTTCACGCTCCACATACAAAAAAGGTCACTCGGCTCAGTCAATGAAATGATGTTAAATCGACCACAAGGAGCTTTGGCGGCACGATTCGCCCCGGAGGCCCTGGGCCAATACGGTAGACAATGGTAGGAAGAGACAAAATAAATAAAGAAAGAAAGACAAAAAAAAAAGAAGAAGAAACCCGCTGGCTAGCAATCAAAACGGACGAGGATTCCTCTCATCTCTATTTGCTCTGTCCTCCATCTACCCTCTCTTTTCTTCTCTCCAGCCATCCCTCCTGCTGGCAGGTGTAATCTGCTCCCCTTCACACCTTGTCAGAGGATGACTGCGTTCAACGTGACGACCCACCAGCCACAGAGGGGGGGGGCGGGGGCGCAGCCGTCTGCATGACAACCAGAGGTTGGCGTGCCGCTCCCTCCAGAGTCGTCCCCCCAAGACGGGCCCGAGCGAGAGAGGCCGTGATGACCTGCCTCGGCCTGTCAGCGCGGATCAAGATTTGATTTTGCACGGTGAATTAGATCTCATTTAGTCAGCGCCACAGAGTATGCAGGCGTGGAAAATCGGCGACACTCGCGTTAAGTGCCATCGGTCACTCTCTTAAAAGCATAATTGGATGGCGGGGCTCGATAAAATGTGTACCGTCAATTCTCCAATAAAAGCCAGCGCAAAACAAACAACGCTGGCCCCTGATAGAAGCAGAGCGAAACTATACTTGTGCGGTCACGGCTCCTGCGTTAAACTCAGTGAGGGCATGTGAGCTAACCAGGGAGGCGCGCTCGCATGGGAGAACATGCACTAAAAAAAAAAAAAGCACGGGTGGCCGGGGAAGATCCATAAACGACAAAAAGCAGCGACATAAAATAAGAGAAGAAGCAAACAAGAAAACAGGGAGGCTTCTGACTGAGATATGATACAATATATATATATATATATATATATAAATAGGCTCAATTACTCATAAAAGGTTGCCTCTAATATGAGCCTGGGTTTGCCTGCAGGTGAGGTTAATAAAGAACCTAGCAAGTATTTGACAATTTACTGTAGCAGGAGAAATGAAAGAAAAAAAAAAAAAATAGCACGAGCACGAGAACTTAATCACCCAGAATTCATTTCTGTTCCAGGTTACGTTGATGGACACGCAGCATGCCTTTCCCTTCATCCTGTGCTGTGCTAGCCTGCTGGTGGCATGTGCAGCCATTATTAAAATCCACACATGACTGCATGCTGTGCCACAGGTCAGTTGCTGAAGATAATTACACCATTTCAATGGCCGATTGCTTTACATAATCGCACCATTTCAAAGTCCATTTCCTACCTTCATCACAGCTGCCGGACTTTGCCACATGAATTCTCCGCTGCTGCGTGCAGGAGGACGTGCGGAGTTCACACTCGTTGTTGTAGGTGGCGCCATCGCTCCCGCACACCGGGGAGAAGGCCTCGCCCGAGCAGGGCCGGCACTCGCACTTATTCTGGACGCACTGGGCCCCCCAGGCACAAACCGTGTTGCCGCATGTTTCTAGAATCAGAGGGCAATGGGTTAATACAGAATGCATCTTTAAATGAGATTTCCCCTGGCTTTTCCTAATTGCCATGCATGCCACTTCCTCCCTTAAAAACTGACATATCCTCGCTCCCTTAGTGATTCTCCATCTGTCAAAGTTTGTTAGAATATGAACTGCCTGCCTGCGGCTGTACGAGGTCCCTGCTGGGCTCTACTTTTATTTTTGAAATTTAATTTAAGGAAAAATACCTCCGTAAATCTGGCTGTGTTTTACTTGCACTTATCGTGTGACATCTGATCACCCAGGGACCACGAGTATGCCAAGAAGCCCGGTATGGACACACACTGAACGAATGCAAGCATTACTTACTGCACTCTCCCTGGCTGACCACTCGGAGGTCCATCTGTTGTGTGCAGGCCCGTACGTGCAGCTCACACTCGCTGTTGTAGGTGTCGCCGTCGCTGCCGCACACGGGCTGGTGGGAGTCCACGCACTCCGATGCGCACACACACTGCCCGCTCTGGGCGTCGCAGATCGCCCCGAAAGAGCAGTTGGCACACGCCTCATCTAGATGGAGAGAAGAGAGGAGGGCGAAGGCTCAGTAGGAGTGCTTCAGGTGTTTATTTTGCATGGCTTCGGTTGTGAGCCGGCTGTAATAAATACCTAATAAGTCTCTTTTGTACTTTTCATATTTTGGTATCTGGTAGATGGTGCAAGACATTAATCTGCAATCACATTGCAGTGCATTTCATATTGATCATACGATGAGCCCTCAAACAGATGTTAAAAGTTGCAACGGAATCAGTTCATGCCTGACTACACCCCCTTAACCGTTGTACTGCTCATATTCACAGAGAGGTGCATCGCTGCTGGCACAACGTTCATTTGTCTGCTCTTTTGTGGTCAATATTAAAGCGACGTCTATCAAGATGATGCTACTGAGGCATAAGGATAGCGCTAACGTGCTATTTACAGATGCAGTAATCAGATATTTTCCTGTGTATTAACATTCATAGTGTGAACAACAGCCACTAAATAATTAATTGGTAAAAATTAGTTGTTGTCTTATCTTGACAATCTGTGTTGCTGACAGCTGGTGTAGTGCTTAATGAGGCAGTGGTGCAGCACAGAGTTTCCATACGAGTGTCGAATGGGTTTTAAACTTCGTAGGAGTCCACCTGAGGCTGACTGAACTGATTTGAAACACTTTCCAAGAGGCACGGACCTGTCTATCAAAAGGTGTCACGGTTCACATGCATGCGTGCGCTAAAAACCAAAGCCATGAAATTCCTCGAAAAACTCTCCACACAGATCTAACGAGAAACAGATCTGGGGAGGCGGATAAAAAAAATGTTTTTTTAAAAAAAAAAGATGCCAAACTGATGAAAAAACGAGACTTTCTAGAGCTGAGACTGAATAACTGGACACAAAGAGCGTTGGAAATTCAAGAGCAAAAACAGGAGAGTGTGCCAGAAGGACAACCATCTCTGCAGCACTCCATCAGTCGGGATGTTACGAGAGAGCTGAAGCTGCGCCGGAGGAAAAAAAGCCACTCGACAGCGCTGGGCTGGAGTTTGCCGATCGACACTTGAAAGGACTCTGAAAGCATGAAGGGAACGATTCTTCGGTCTGATGAGACAAGAATTGAACTCTTTGGCCTGAATGCCAATTGCTACGTCGCTGTCTATATCTAGTGACAGCCAGATACCGCTCATCGCCATCCCTGTGGGGATTCTCCTGAGCAGCAGGTACTGAAAAGAGTGAGAGGAGTCACACTTTCCTGGTTGTATTTCTCGCTTTGTAGGGTTGTTGCATATCTGCTTATTAGGCTATTTTCCCGCCGCACTTCCAAACCGAATCAGGCAGATAATATCTGTATTTTTCTCGCCAAATAAACAGCGTCGAGACACCCAAATGGCTCAGAGAGCTTTTGAGACTTTCCTTATTAGTCGGAGGATTCACTCGGATCATCTCTTGAGAAATTGCCTGCTTCTGGAGGCAAAGTCTTTCCCTGAAGAAACAGCAGGGCAGGATCAGACGTGTTCAGAGTAGCGACTGATGTCACACGGGGGCGGGAAACAAATGAGGAGGCGAACGAGAGGCCGCGTACACAGGCAGGGCGAGCAGTAGATGTGCTTTCCCTCTGACACCAATTACACCTGGAGGATTGCATTAGCGCAGCTCGCTATCACATTCAATTAGGGGCAGGCTAATAACCGCTGCTGATTTAGCGCTAATTGAGAGAGGCGAGGAACCTATCAACATTATTAATCTATTTATTGCTCTTTAAGAGTCTTTGGCTTCCTTCATCTCTCCATCCAGTGCTGCCATCCACTCCTTATTTGGGAGCCCTGATTGTGAACTGGATACGGCCACAGACAGCATATTGCCTGTAGGAGCTACTGTATATGCTGTACATTAGTAAAATGACAAATTTCCGAGCAGGACATAAAAATGACATGAGCCAAGCATGCAGGACCAATCCGTGAAACAGACAATTCCTCTGTGCAGAAAAGCCCAGCGCATGTGAGAATGGTTTTCTGAATTCGGTGTGGGGGAACTGTGCTGGTCTGCACCGAGCCATCCAGCACGTTTGGGATTGATTGGAACACCGAATGCAAAACAGGCCTTCGGCATCGGCGGCAGACCTCACTAACGCTCTTGTTTGCAAATCCCCGCAGCAAGGTTCCACGACCTGGAGGTTGTTATTGCTGCATGTTAATGGCCACGGTTTTGGAGGTGTGAAACATTTACATATGAGTGTAATGCTGGGGTGCTGCTATATACTTTTGGCTATGTACTTTGAGGCTAATAATCTTTTACTCAGACTAAATAATAATCTGTTGCTCCTCCTAAAAAAAAAAAACATGACGAGGCTTTATATTGGCTCGGGCTTTCTGCGACAAAAATAAATAAACATGAAATATAAAAATGGGGGTGGCTGTGGTCGCGGCTCCTCTCTGGTTGCGGCAGCTATAAATCGGGAAGTGGCGGTGTCGAGTGTCGTCCTTTATCAGGCCGCGTGTCCTGATAGCAGCCTCGCTTCTTTATCTGCTGCTGCCCCTCGCACCTGGCTCTCCACACTGCCTGATACTCCAGACAACACGCATCGTAAAACAGACAGAAAAAAAAAGGGGAGCTTCAGTTCAAAGCCAGGGAGCAAGGGGAAGAACTGTCATCATTACCGGGTAACGTTAAGATGTCCACTCTCTGTCATCTCAGATTCAGTCTCAATCAGAATCTCCAAGTCTGTCATCACTAATTATGAGTTTTCAAGTGAGAAATAGTCCATTTCTTTTTCTCGGGAAGACAACTTCAGAACCATGAAATGTGCAGACTTTAAGCTCAAAAGTCTGGCAGGCTAGGCGGTACGACATTAGCTTATTAGAACCTGGGATCTCTCATCTCATTTAAATTTACTTTCATGTCGGCCAAGGCAGGAGCTTCTCCAGCCTAGAAAATACACGCTATAACCGCGTCCAAGATCAAAGTAAGATATCTTAAGATCTTCTCATGCCAGGTCGAATAAAATCTATTACCTACTGTATATAAAGCACAAGCATTATGTCCCGTTGCAGCTTAAAGTCGGCACAAAATGCGACCAGCCTCCGGCCCGTAGAACGGCTTGTGACGTGTGCCGATGGGCTGAGTCACTTTGCAACACTCGGGCAAGCTTTGAGCCACGATCGGCTCCCCGATCAGAGGAGTTGGGCCGATAGTAATCCATTCATCCACATCCATATTTCAAACCAAACATTTATCTTTTGCTGAAGACCTGCTAGAGTTGAGTCAAGGTCCCCTTGAAGTCCCCTGGACCTAACGTTGGCAACTGTTAAAGTGTTTGTTCTTGCACTGGTGACAGCTTCTCTTGCTGCGTTTGGTGGCAGTGTTTGTTTTTTTAAGAAGTGAGAGTGAGAAATTGGGGCAGGTTGGTATAAAAAGTCATTGAGGAGGGGGAAAG
Organism: Pholis gunnellus; assembly: GCF_910591455.1. Lineage (NCBI taxonomy): Eukaryota > Metazoa > Chordata > Actinopteri > Perciformes > Pholidae > Pholis > Pholis gunnellus. The sequence continues at coordinate 20,581,328 of NC_136536.1, read as the reverse complement.
CAAAAACAAAGACCCTCCAGCTTTGCAGCCTTTTGTTGATATCCTCACTGGGGAAAAACAACCTGAATTGCGGCGGAGGGTGTCTGGGCGGAGTGTTACCTCAGGATTAAGCAGAAAGAAGTAGGCTGGTTTGTGTTTTGAAGGCTTGTGAACATGCCTGGGCGATAACAACTCCCCCGTCGATGCCTTCCAGGCCGGTACACTATTAACTCGGCCGCCTCGCTCGCTCCGCTCCTCCTCGTCGTATTTACCTCCATCTCCTTCCCTCCCTGCGTTTATTACTTCCCCCCCTCCCTCTTCCCTCTTTACACCGCCTCTCTCCGACCACTCCCATGCTGCTGGTGTGACCTATATTTCTTACTCAACTGTGTATATCATTTCAAACACCTGTGGGATGAAAAACAAGAAGAAGGGAATTTGTTTCCTTTTCTTCAATGATTCCGGCGCCTCGGCTCTCATCTGTTTGGGTAGAGCCGTACGAAATGCCCCTTTTCCCAGGGCGCCTGATATCAAGCTGGGGGGTCTATTAACCGAGCGCACCTTTCCCAGCCCGCCGTACAAGGTCGCCCGCCACTCAAATGCAGGGGGAGGAAAAATCTCCGAATAATAACAAATGTCACTCATATCGCTATCGGGTTGCACCTGAGCCATATAGATAACCGCTATTCCTCCAGCCCGCCGGGAAGGAAATTAAATTATGGCTGGGCCCATGAGAGGCTGCAGCAATCCACACACACACACACACACACACACACACACACACACACACACACACACACACACACACACACACAGTAAAGCAAACATGCCCAGTTTATTTCTATTGTGGCACCTCTTACCTCTTAAACTATTGCCACCTTAACCTGCCACCCTTGGCACCACATTTTGAGTCTGAAATCCATGAATGTGACAACTTACACATTAAAGTGCATTTGGATGGAAATAACAAGACATAGCTGGTAAACAAAAACAACAACAACAAAATGTTGAGGGCTATTAAAAACTAAAACCACACCATATATACACATACTCAAAAATGCAGATGAAAATCTAAACAATAAAGCACAACACGGTAAACAAGCATATAAATAAATGTTCTCAGTTGTCGGTTCTTATTCTCTTCTGCATGAGAAGTGTTGGGGTGAAACAACAACAACCTGGGTATCGCTGAACATTCTCACCACTTTCTCATGCTCACATCTTCAACTTGTCATTCCGATACTTCCTCCAGCACCTGAAGGCAGCATATGTTCGCCTCCTCTCGCTCCCTTTCTGCTCCATAAACATGTATAGTATATTACTGGGTGGAATAGACTGCGATAATTAGGTGAGATAATAGCTAAAGTCAGTCAGTTGTTATGGTGCCGAATGAGGCCCAGTAAAGCTGTGCAAACAGCCCAGAAATAACCCACATTATCATCGCCATCATTCCTCGGCCGGCTCGCGACTGGCAAGCCGATGCCTCAGCATTTTTATGGCACCATTGTGCTGACGCAGGCCTGTTTTTCCTCTGGGAGCCAAGAGCCATCCATAGTGCTGGATTACAGACAGGGCCCTCCGCTCAGCCAGCTCGCTCTCGCCTCCTCGCCTTTTTCAAATAAAGACTATTCATTACCGCCGAGGGACCCGGGGGCCCGACAGACCTGCCGTCTACCTACGGTGCGGCGCACCAAATTGAGTCAGCCCGCCTGCCCACCGACCAAACACTGCTCCCGCTCCATTTCCTGTTGGCATACATCCTCGCGTCGGTTTTCAATTTGGAGGAGGCAGCGGGGAAGATGACTGATGCAACACACGGGCAGGCAGAGAGGCGGCGTCGAAGCCGCTCCAACAACTAACCTATGTCACTTTCTCAGTACAGAGAGAAACCCACTGCTCATTTCACAAAGCAACAAACTCGACCCGTAAACTGCACGTTTCAGGACAAAACGGAAGAGCGCAATTTCGTAGCAGCAAAAGTGAGACGGATTCGGTGGTATTGATCATTCAGCCAACTGCTCAGCTCATCCACAAACACAGCACCGCGGAGGCCGACTCATTTTCACTGTTATGGTCTTCAAAATATGCAGAAAAATAAAATCCATTGTAGTAAAACAGAGTGAGTGAAGTAACCGACCAAGGGGCTAATAACCGCTGTGCTTTTTGTCCAGTGTGTCAAGTCTAGAAATTAGTATTTATACAGCCCAATACCACAAATCACCAATTTGCCTCGGGGGGCTTTACAGCATAAATCTGTACAGCATACATTTATTTGCTAAGGATGAGGAAAAACTCCCCAAACAAACCCCTTTAATGGGGATATAAGCGAACGGCTTGATGGTAGACAGGGAAGAACGCTCAATCACCAATTAGAGTCCATGGGGAAATTGGCCTTCCAAGATGGCATTAAGCCATCAATACCATTCGCTAAGTGGGTTTACCAAGCTGTAAAAATCTGCCTGTATGGCTGTGTGTGCCTGCATCGTGGATCTGAAGACATTTTTCACCACTTGAAGCTCCGCAGTCGCTGGTGTACTAATGACTGATACTCGGACACAGCGAGACAAAGCCAAGTGACTCATGTAGCCAATTACAGACAAGTACGCTCCGCATTCTCTTTCATCAGGGGTAAAGTGCGTCTTCACTTAAAGGTCAAAACAGGCAAATTGGACTCCTGGTGTTGGTGTGGAAGGGCTGAAGAAGAGTAATGGACGAGGGGTGAGAAAAAAGATCTATTAAGTATTGTTTTGACTTTGTTGGAAGTGAATGGAAAGCCCCGGGGGGGGTCACCGTGAATATAATTCCATATGTGTTAATTGTTAATGTCTGTGGATTAAAATGTTGCCTCTGGGCAACGCAGCACTATTAATTAATTTGAGCTTAATTATATTCCGCAAGCAGAGATCTCTCCCCCTACCTGTGAGCTACAATTCACACATTTCATCCTGAGCTCATGGCTGCACAGCGGAGCAGCTGTGCAGTGTCACGCGTGCGGCTACTCACCGCATTGCCCTTTGTGTTGGATGTGAATGGCCTTCTGCAGGGCGCAGCCCATCGCTCGCATCTCGCAGGGGCTGCCGTAGCTGTGGCCGTCGGATCCGCACACGGGGTCGGACGTCTGCGGGCAGGCCTCGGGGCACTCGCACACCGGCTCGTCGTTCTTGACCACGCACGCCGCCCCGTGATCGCACACCTTCTCCAGGCAGGGGCTCGGTATGCTGAGATCTGAAGGCCGACCACCCAAGAGATAGAGAGCACAGTTAGAGATGGCGGGGGAGGGGGGGGGAGGGAGATACTGGACTTGGTAGATTGGGAAGCGGGAGGAATATCAAGTAGAGGTTGGAGAAAGGTCTGGGGCTGGAGAGGGAACAGGTGACGGGGAGGTAAGTTAGAGCATAGCTTCATGGGGGAATTGCAGGTTTTGTGTTAGGAAAAAAGGCGATATGATGTGGTATGCAATACAGCCCTACTCTTATGACACCTCTGCTTCCTCAGCTTCCTATGTCATTTCCTCGCCTTTGTTGCTCTATCCCGGTGTATCCTGAATCTTTGAAGAGTCCGCCGAATCCGGTGGCATGAGGACAGCGGATAAAGAAATGGCCCCCGGAGCACAATGGAGATGAAACAGTCCACGAACAATGGTTACGCAGGCCTTTTTTTTTTTCTTCCAGGTTGAGTAAACGGCTGGATTAATTGACGTTCCCAATGTGCCCCTTCAAAGGCTGCCATTTGCATCTCAGCGAGAGTGCCACCGCTTCAGCCGGAGCTGGTTGTACTGACATGGAGGAGCGAGAAAAAGAAGAGGAAGAGAGTGTGTGAGAGAAAGAAAGAGAGAGAGAGAGAGAGAGAGAGAGAGAAAAAATGCAGAGAATGGAGAAAGAAACAGGCGAAGAGAAGAAAGAGCCCTCCGCTTAATAATTCACAAAAGGCAAGCTCCTGGGCCGAGGCAGATATGAAATGTGAACATCACAGAGGTGCCTGCTTCAGTCTCTCCCTCTCACGCTCTAGCTCCAGCAGGACTCCATTAAAACGAGCACTGGATTTTTGCACCTATGATTCTCGGTAGTGACAGATGGGTGTAGAATGGGCTGATATAACCTGACTTGATCAGAAAAGAGAGAATACCCGCTATGAACAATCCTTTGATCACAGACCCCCCCCCCCCCCCCCTTCCATCCTGACTCAATCAATTCCTCACAGCTTTATGTGCCAATGAAAACATTCCGTGGCCTTGTGCGTACGGACACAGGGTGCCAATGCGTGTCAGCGCTGAGGGCTCGGCTTGATGGTTACAAATGTGACGCTTTAGGTGGGAAGAGCCGAGCGTACGCTCCGCTATCGAGAGTAAGCAAGAGACGATAGCCGGGCTCGGCGGTGATTTTCATTTGGGAAGCGTCACGCATGAGGGGCGGATCGCTCAGCTAAATGTGGTGTGTCTGCAGATTAGTGGAAAAAGACGACGCGGGCATCAAATCATTTCTGATGAGACGCGCTCAAAGCATTACACACCCAAAAACTTCTTCCTGCTCTCGTCTACCTTTCATTTTTTTCCCCTCAGAGGGTTGATGGGGTTGATGTCATGGAAACTGCCCCTTGTAACGACACCACCCATGGCTCCATCATTATCGCGACCATTATGGGATTAGAATCATCACAGGGGGGGGGGGGGCGACCTGTCGTGCTTGGAGCCCCATGATTCATTTACCAGCTCCAGCATCGCTCCGCTCTGCCTCTAATGCTGGGGGTAAATGATCAGCTGATAGCACAGACGGAGGCAATTAGCGTGTTTCACTGCGATTGAGGCGATGGGAGGGGCATGTGCGATAAGGATCGATGTCACCTGAACATCTTGAGATGAAATGAATTCCAAATGATGACAGGAACCGAGGTATAGCTATTAAAATAGCAAACAAATGTCTCTCCTACTAAGTCGTGGCTGTAAATGAACGAATCTTTCCGGATCTCGAGCAAGGAGACTTTGGAAAGTGAATGTTTCAGATTAAACGGAGGGAAACCGCTATTGATTCTTGTGTGTTGATGGCAAGCAGCAGCTGTTTCAAAGGAGCTTGGGGGTGCCGCATAAATATGTCAGCTATTCAATGCTGCTTAACTTGGTACGGCTTCAAAAAAAAACAACTGATACCCCGTGATCTCTTTTCAACTACTGTGCACGCGTGTGCGCGTGTAACAGTCGAGCTGAACAGTGAGCTTGTGATCCGAGCTTAACTGTACAACCTTGGCCACCCCCCCATAAAAGTTCACCAGCCCACTTCCACAAGGACAAGCTCCTAAAATGCGACTGCAGCCGCCGATAACGCCTTCGTCTCCCATTCTCTTTGTTTCACACACAGAAAAAGATGAAAGAAAATTCCCCTCCAAAACTAATTTTTTTATCATCCTCTTCCTCTGGGGGGCAAAGTTTCTGCCTGCTTTATTAACTGGAGAGGGTGTAGGAGAAACAAAAAAAAAAAAAAACAAGACAAAACTCCCCAAGTGTGAAAATCTTGTGACACAGTTAAAAAGCTGTCTTTCTCTCCCCCTCTCTCTCTCTCTCCCTCCCTCTCTCTCCTTCTCTCTGATGCAGGCAGAATCTTTGAAATGGCAGCCTGTCACAACTAAGGCTTGTGGGATGGTGTTCACAAGCCCTGTTCCAGCTCTTTTTTCTCCACGGGGTCGTCTCCCAGACGCTTAAATACATCTTGTTCATGCAAGTGTCAGACTTTCTGTCAGACAGGGTCCAGAATAAAATCCACCCCAAAAAACAAAGTCGCACGGTTTAAACCGAGCTATTTCTACTGGAAGACATTCGAGTGGGAACATCTGTCGTGCCAAATACACGAGCGTGGTAGCCAAGACATTGTTTTAGCGGCTGAGCCGGTGCAGTGAGAGTGGGGGGAAAGTCAGGAGAGACTGTCAAACAAAACAAAAAAATTAATAATTCTTTCTAATCAAGGATTCCGCTCTGCTAGTGCGCTCAGCTATGTTCCTGTAGCACGACACGATTCTGGGTGTCACCTCATTCTGCAACATATCCTGCCATTCGCCATTTTTTTTGTACTATTTTAATTAGTGTGGTGTGTTAATGGCATGGCCACCGCCTAAAGGCTCGTAAGGGGATTACTTCAGGTGAGGCCACGCTGTGTCGACCCGCCCACGGCGGAGGAGGCGCTGGTCGGCCACGTCGGGGGGAAATGTGTCCTGATATCTGCTTGCCTGTCCGCCCCGAGGTGTCATCACTGCCCACTTAGTGGTGTTATCTGACTGGTAAAGTGGCGGAGGACGCGGTGTGACTCCTAAAGCTGAACAACCCCACTTTAGGTCACCGCGACGGCGCGGCGAGCTCCGGCAGGACCGCTGGCTGCAATTGTGTGGTTGCTGCAGCGAGCAGGAATACACCCCCCCCCCCCCCCCCCCCTCTGTAACATGTCGGTGAAAAGCCGAGAGATTATTTTGGAGAGAGCTTCCTCCCATCTCCGCTCATACATATGTTAATTGGACTTTCCCCCCCTCGGGTCCGTGTGCAAATCCAAATTGCTCCCTGTATTATGCAGGGAGGTGAATCAGTGTAATCCAGGTGACGCTCGCAGTAGCCAACTGGCAGCAAGGATCACCGTCACAACACAGGACTCCAATGAGGGCACGGCCGATAGGAAGCAGGCCCCGCCTCCTGTGTCTCTTCACCTGCGGGGCTTTGATCCGACTCCCTTTGCCCTCGCTCGCATTAAAAACATTTATGTATCTTATTAGTCGAGGGAAAAGGCGGTGCAGAGAGAAAGGCTATATTAGCATACAGCAAAAAGGCATACCCGCGGGCTGTGTCTGTCTACCACTGAACAACTTATCACAGGCAGTGGGGGGGATAAAGACATGCCGGGATCCCTGATTCTTGTGACACACATCTGTCAGAGGTGAGATGACGCCTAAACGCTGCCTTTGTTACAGACTGCAGCGCGCAGAAGACAACGTGGGTACAAATGTTACAACGTTTATTGCATCTCCAAATCAAGTGAGGAGCAGCGGTGGCGCGAGGGCTCAGAAGAAAACACTCAATGAAATGAAAACTGTAGAAATGAGACACTCGTGTGCTTGAACACAATGCGAAACCCACAATTCCTCGAGTTCTGGCACCCTGTTGACCCACATTTCCCTGCGATTTCTGCCGGCGGGCCGCATTAAGTGGACCGGCGGTCCCACGGCTGCTGTCAATCTGGCTCCCACGGCACTTCCTCTAATTAACTTGATTAGGGGGGAAACTGCGCTGGTGATCTCAGGCTGACTTACACACTCTAAAACTCCGCGACTGTGTGCGGAGTCCAATCAGTGCAGCCGGCAGAGATGCTAATCAAATAAATATACAAATGATCAAATACTCGGCACAGAGTCTTGACACCTAAGGTGACTGAAATTCCCCTCCTGCTTCGCGGCGCTCTTTGTCAATGACGAGGTGTCTGCCGCCGAGTGATTCCGCGCTAACCTCCGGATGGCGACAGGCAACACATTTCGAGCAAGTCGCTCGCACTTCCGTGACTTTGTCTGTGCTTGCAGTCATGCACGAACACACACACACACACACACACACACACACACACACACACACACACACACACACACACACACACACACACACACACACACACACGCAGGGCTGTGAATTTGACAAAAGATCTGTGAGTGAAGAAGTTCCTCGCAAAACTAGCTCTTTCATTTGTTTACTCCTAGTTCGCCTCTCGCACTTTGTGTGTGTGTGTTTCAGCGGTTTTTCAGATTTCTCCTCGTAACTACCAATTTAGAAACCCTCCACTTTCCATTCTACTAATGCCAGACGTGAGGCTAGTACATCAACAGGCTCCAGGGAGTTTGTGGTGAGCCACTTCGCACTCCTGCTTCCAAAGCGCTACTGAATATGCACTAAATATAGACTTAAAGGGACTGCGGGCAAGAAAACCATCTGGGCAGGAAGTAAGCAAAGATACAACTTGGGCAAAGATTAAAGTTTTGATTCAACTTTTTTTTTTGTATCTTACAAATGTAACATCTTATATTAAACAAACAGATTTTTTTGTAAAGTTATATTTTTTAATTATTTTGTAAAACTTTTTTGCTCCTTAGTGGAAGTCTATGTGATAAAAATACTGCTTTATTTTCTTTCTTTTTTTTTTTAAACTTTCAGTTCAGCCTCTTTCACATTTTGTAGCTTCAGCTTACTGGAAACACTGCTGTCCATTAACACGCACACGCGCACACACACACACACACACACACACACACACACACACACACAGTGGTTGAGCCGTGTCTTTTCAACAGAGCATTGCTCACGCGGCAGCTCCAAATATCTTTTCATAAAGCTGCAGGCGGTATATCTAGGGGCCGAACAAAAGCACATTAAGCAGAGTACATTGCACGCAGGTACAATGAGGAGTCGAGGGCCCTCTAAGCAATTTTGATCATTATTGGTGAACGCGCTGCGGAGATGTGGCCCACCTTCTGTGTCTTTCCTGCCAAAATGCATCAGCATGTCACAGCTTAACAGTATAAAAGTATCAAAATGTCGATTGCTGAGCCTTTTATGAAGGCGCACCGGAGTCGTTTCGTCTTGCACGTGGTGAAGATGAACGTATCTTGATGAAACATTTTACAGGTTAAAACTTGAGTTGGACTGATGGTGGCACCAACAAACAACTGACCTATCAGTTGTATGGGAGACAAAAATAAGCAAAAAAGAAAGAATGAAAGCCTTTGAAAACATCAGGGTGCCAATGTCCCCCCTCCATTGTTTGGTCCTCTAAATATATATCTGCAACAATACCGACGCTGCACGCACACTTCCATGTTTAGTTGGTGCTGTTGCCCTGCTGAGCTGACATCATATGGGATAAATATACTTCTCGCTTTTAAACCAGACTCTGCATGACGGCAGGTTGAAATGATGTTTCAATCAGTTTGTCTGCGTGTGTGTATATTAGGAGAACAGCCACACGAGAAGTAGGCGATCATCTTTCTGTGTCAGAATGCAAGGCTGCAGACCAATTCGCCCTCCTTTCCTTTCCTCGACTCCGATCCGCTTCCAGCGAATCCTTCACAGGCTCGCGTGTTCTCGGACGTCTTGAAGATGTGCGACTCCGCCGTGGCTGTAAGTTAATCAGCCCAGCGCCACGTGCTGGCTCTCAACAAATTGATGAGCTTTAGATATCAATCAAATTGTTTTCTGCGGGAGGAGAGAAGTCGGGGCGTTATAGAGGCGTGCGGTTCGCTGCATGACCATTCTTTGTGGAGGCGGGGGGTTGACATTAGGGCGCTGTCACCCACATGAAAAGAGATTTACGACGGCGGCAGAACTGGAGAATTTCATCCGTTTGACAGCTGGCAGGGCGATCGATCAACCCTACCCCGACGCACCGCTCGGCCAATGAAACGGGGGGGGAAAAGAGATCATTACTTATTAAATAATGATAATTTATCAAACTGTTCCCTTTTTTTTTCCTACCAGATGTGTGAAACTTTTTTTCTGAAGCCTCCAATCGGCTCGCGAGCGTGCAGCGGTCCCCGTGCAGGCGCCCTTTGGCACCGCCAGTCACCGCTCGAGAACAATGGAGCACAGTGGAAGTGTGCGTCAGCGCGGTCAGAGCGGGCTATTGATCGAATCCCCGACAAGGCGGTCTTTTCAGAGGACGGTGGAGACACACTTTGCATGCATCCCTGGGGTGTGTTATGTGTATAAGCCTTTTGCGCAGTGAGAGGGAATATGTAAGCACTAACACGGTAGTAGGACACAAGGGGAAAGAGAAGGAAGACAGACAGACAAAGTTCTAACATGTGCATGGACACACACACACACACACACACACACCCTTTTGGTGCATATCATCTGTCTGACTAAACCAACAGTCTCTGTGGGAACCTACGCTTGCCTCTTTTGATGTTTAATTAAAACTGGATCGAGGGGGGGTGGCGGTGTGTTTTGAAAAAAATATGCAAATATCAATAAAACTGGATTAAAGAAACATACGACCAGTCACCGACGGAAACGATGCGCAGGGAGAGGGAGGGAGGATGAGGAGCGAGAGAGAAAGTGAAATAACGAAACGAGTGAGGGGGGGGGGGGGGGGGGAGCTGAGGCTCCACTTGCCAGAAATAATGAAACAGAGCAAAACACATAAGAGCTCTCGCACTGCCATTTCCCACTACTTAGCACAGCTCAGACGGCCAAATAATGCTAATGAGCGCCGGAGCGTCCCGATGCTGACAACTGGAGATAACTTTTGGTATTCAAGCAGCCCCCCCCCCCCCCCCCCCGACGCCTGGGGGATGGACGGATCGCTCTGGTTTTCATCTGCCTCTGTCACAACAACGGTGGAAAAAAATGTGGACAGCCTCACTCCGGCCCAAACAGCACGACGCGTCTGCCCAGTGGGTTTGGTGATGGAGGTGTTGTGACGCCAAGCAGCAGGAGCAGTTTGCTCCGGCTTCATCGCGCCTCCTGCTGGGTTATCCGGGTTAACATTGGATGAAACACTTGTAATTCAGCAGGGGATTCACGTGAGAAGGGGCATTGAAATCAGAGGCTATGTGGATGTCATACCTTGAAAAACACATATTTCAATGGTAAAAATAACATATCTGCACAATATCTGCACATGGCAACTATGAGATTGTTAAGCGCAGGTAGCCGGTGACTCGTTTTACTTTTAGTTCTCATGTTATTTAAAGGTTGCATGCAATGAATACTAGTATGGCTACCTGTCTTTTGACCATCTCAGCCAACTAGGTGGTTCGCACGAATGTTAAAGTTCTTTTTTAACTTGATCTAAACCTAAAAGCATCAGAAATAAAGGCTTCCAAAGGATTCGCCTGAATGCGGTCAAACTCTGACCCTTTTATGCTCCGAAAAGGTTGTAAAAAAACAACAAAACGGAGCTTTGTGGATTCATCGAGCAGTTGCAAGCTTTTTACGAGATGATGGAGAGAGGGAGTGTTTTGGGTGGCAGCGAGGTTAGCATGCTACTGCATGCAGAGAGAAAGGAGTCAGAGGTGAGCAGTGGTTAGGCAGGTAGGTGGGAACAGGAGAAGACCTTTTTAAAATGTATTTTGTATTTTTTAGTTAGACAGGAAATAAAGCACAGCGAGCAGGGAGAGAGGAAGACTTCTCCAACCTCACGAGTCACATCTTTGCAGGAGGGTAGACGGAAGGAAAGGACAGTCACGACACAAGGAGACAGAAGGGAGTGAGAGGACGAAAAAAAAGACAGCTGTACAAGACCCCTCCTGTTAGGTTCCTTTCGGAGCGAGGGGAGGGGCTTCACCCATCCGAGTCCACCTGATGAGGTCGCCCACCGGGTGACCCCACTTTTCCACCTGCCGCCCGCAGACAAGCCCGGAAGACGACCACACGGACAAAGACAGACAGACAGACTGATTGACGCACTGAAACAAGAAAGAATAGCTTTTTTTTTTTCAATATATAGACAAGAAAAGGCAACAGACAGGAGACAAAAGACAGAGGGGGGAGGAGGACGCCACGGAAGACGGAGAGCGGAGTTTCATTTTGTGTGTGTGTGTGTGTGTGTGGGATGGAGGGATAATGCGTGACAGGGATGAGGAGATGGATGAGAGGTGAACGAGTGGAGAAGTGAAGGCACGTTTTTTTTTTTTTTTTATATAAGGAAGGCACACGTGAGTCCTGTTGGTTTGAGTTACCCCCCCCCGCCCTCCCCCCGCCCCTCCAGAGAGCATCACCGAGCCATTTCAAACACTTTTCAGGAAAGTACAGACACACGTACAGTAAGCCTGGAAGATAAGAGAAGGAAAAGAAGCGTTAGTCCTCGTAAAAAAGCCCCTCGCTCCCGTCCTTCAGCTCCACTCACCACAGGGCCCCAGGTGCTTGACGGCGATGAGGGCCTTGCTCAGACACTCCGCCTTGCGCCGGGCGCAGTCGTTGGTGTGGGTGTAGCCGTCCTTTCCGCACACGGGCTTGTAGGTGCCGTCGCACTCGATGGGATCGCAGGAACAGCGGGCGCTCTGCGGTTCCACCACGCACACGGCGTTGAAGAGACACTCCTCCTGACAGTGCTCTGGAGGAAAGGAGAGAGAGACGGAATTAATGTTGGATCAGCGAGACGGTCTCTATATCCTGCTGAGGACTGTTTAGAGTTCACCCGAGCATAAACCCCATTTCCTGACTCGTCCAACCCTTCAGTCGTCTGCACGTGTTCCAGTTCTCCACTGCGTTCTTCGGGTTTGTCCTTTTAATTTGGCAGCCATTTGGCAGTTTTTTTTTAATGTTTTTAAAGAGCAGTTTCCAACTGCCACTTTTGTAACGGTGTGACAGACTGATCACAATAGAGGAAAAGACAACAGAAGCTGTCGGCACCCGTAAAAAAACAAAAGACAACATTTCAAGCGACCGTTGTCGAACCGATTCTCCTTCCCGCTGTGCGGCGCTTGCGGGTCTGACCGCGGGGAAATAAATCACTTTTCTTTCACACAGTAATTACATGTTAGGGTGGACTGACGCCACTTGCAGCGCGCGTAAAAAGCTTTTTCTTTCTGCGGCAGAGGTTAAGCCTTTTGCAGAAGTAGTTTTTAACAGCTCACCAGAAAATGATTATATGTTGTGTTAATTGAGTGGTTGTACAAAAAGGAGTCATTCTAAGAAGAACCCGAGGGACTGCTCCCAACTATAGAAAATTGAATTACAAATCAATTGAATTGCATTGAAATGATTGGAACACATTGAAATATAAAGCCAATAAAAGCCAAACAGATCAGCCGGCGTATTGCAGGTTGAGAGATGCGAGGCTGGTCCAACAAAAGAACGAGTTTGGTTTCTGCTCACATCGAGTGTTCATTATTTCAGAGAACACAAGGTGAAGAAGAAAGAAGAGTTAATTTGTTTACTTCAGAACATCATCCACGCTTTATGCTGTGAATTATCTTGAAGCTGGGAGAATAATGTACTATTGTGACAGAAATGATTGCTCTTACCACACAAGGGACTGGCTGACGCAAACGCGCAAATATTAGATTTCATTGAAATACGGTCGTTTTAGTCTCTGTTCAGGATCTATTTTCAGGATTTATTTTTTATTTCAGTTCAGAAAATGACCCCTAACTCTTATTAAGTTGAATGCATTTCAACAACATTGTGATAGGCTGCTGTTAATACGTGTTCTTTTGTGATAGAATCCCAAGACAACTGCCTGGAGATCCAATCTAACTTAATTGTTAAAAGTTCCCAACTAACTTTAATAACATTGGGGAACTCAAACTCACGTATTTTATTTTAAGGTCAAGTTAAGAGTCTAAACTATTATATTCATCACATTTTGACTCACTAAGCAGAAATCGACTGCGGAACTTAGGCAAAAAGAAAGAAACACGGGTAATGTGAAATGGCAAATTTGCCATTGAAGTGAGAAAATCCAATTTGAAGCAGGCCCTCTCTGTTCTGGAGGAGCCCACTAGGCTTCGAATTTATTTCATTCCTGATCAGTGGATCAAATTTGTACAGCAATTCAATTCCCTCTTCTCCTTTCTTTAAAAGCCCGTCATGCCACACTTAATTACGTGGCCGCTGTATCTGAGCGAGAGGGCCACGAGGATGTGCAACGTCATGGTTGCAAGTCGAAAATGACCATTTTCATTAGATACCAATTTGTAATTTGCTTAGGGATATGATTTCATGGATCTCTGTTTCAAATTGAATTATTCTTTCATTTGGGGGAAAAAAGGGCACCAGCAGAAGAGGGGAAAGACAAAAAGCGTTCTTCCACTTGCTCGCACACGTACTGACACGCAAACACAGTCAGACCCGGGATTTGTGCAATTTAAAGCCCTCCTCGCGCTCCTCCACCGGCCCCTTTAATGGGGCCTCCATTGTTGGCTGTACCAAAGGACGTCATGTAGTGATCTATTCGTTACAACTTTGGTGTTGTCAGGAGACTCGGTTCACGTGCGGGGGCTCGCCGCACATGGCTGCCGTAAACCAACGCAGCTGCGGCTTTGCGCGGCCCCCGCTGACAACACAGCGGGAAAATTGGATTTGCTCCGATGGCTATCAGATATACAGTAAGTGCTGACAGCTCTTTGTTGACTAAGGCTTAAACCCCTGTTCTAATAGCACAGATAACAGCCCTGGAGGCTCTTATCAGGCTGGAAGAGGCCACTGGTAGTGTGGAAACAGTACAGACCCCGAGACCGAAGAGTCGTTTAATCTCTGTACCATGCAGCAGAACACAGTTACGGGGTCAGCTCTTAATGCTGGCTCGCCTGCAGTCCACCTGTTCAAATTGGAGGATGAAATCATTCAATGTGAAGCAGATGTTTCAGGGCCGTGTTTTTGCTCCGTTGAACCCTTTAAAACCCATCCCGACTATTGGAGCTGTGAGGAATTTGGAAACAAAGCTTTCGAGAATTTATTACGTCGTCGGAGTGCCAGACTGCCTGGAAGGTTTGGGATGTGCACTCCCCCACACAGTTCCCTGATTATTTTTGAACATCCTTTTTGAAAATAACCAAAAAAGTCTCATCTGTCGTTACATAGTTACGTATAAAACATGTTCATATTCATGTAACTCTCCATAGTAATAATAATAATCCCTAAACATTCTGCAGTGCTGCAGAAGATTTTGGTGTCGGGAGCGTTTGTTTGTCCCGAGTAGTATCGACCAATCACGTTCACGCAGGCGGAACTCACTGGCTGAAATGCAATGCGGCTATCGTCTGACTATGATTTAGCTTTTGATCGGTTTAGAAATAGTTTGAAAACGAAAGCTAATTGGGAAACAATCCCGACATGCTCTATATGTCTCTCAACTCTAACTCCAGTCTCGCATCTCAAGTTGCCGATCGGACAGTAAACAACGAGCAGCGCACGGAGTCTTGGCCCAGATATCCGCTGGCAACACTGGAGCTCCAGAAGTATGGTCCCTTACTGGTCCCTTACTCCGAGAGGCTTCTCCGTCTGGGAGCTGATAATGGATTAATGACGAACGGTAGCACATGAAAACTAAAAGTTATGAGCGTGTGACGTTCACCCTAGTTCCTTTTACTTAAACAGCAAGCTAGAGGGCTTTTCTTCCACTTTGCCACATTCAGCATACTTTTTTATCCCAAAACTCTTTTTGCTCCATGCGTAATTTCTCTTTTTAAATTATTTGTGAGCCACATCGAAGGCAGATTCCCATTGCCCCAATAAAAAGCAGTAGAACGTAGCATTTACTGTGATCCCAGCCGACGACTACTTCTCAGCCGTGAGTTCTCACGACCGGCCGAAGGCCACAAAGCTCGCCCTAACCGCCCTTACCCGGCCTTCTGCATCGTCCCGCGTGGATCTTCCTGAGCTTGACGCCTTTCTGCATGCCCGTCGCTGCCATGGCGCACTCGCTGGGGTAGGTCTGGCCGTCGCTGGCACACAGAGGCTCGTTGCCCGGGTTGCACCACTCCGGCAGGTCGAAGATGAGGGGCTTGCGGGTGAGAGCTTCCACCCGGCACATCGTGTTCAGGCTGTTCTCGTTGTCTTTGCACGGGTCTGTAGAGACACAGCCTTTCATGAATACGCACTGCTGCACAGCCCAGTATGTTGAACAATTTTAGAGCACAACAATAAACATATAATGTTAATTAGAGCCTGGGGGATTGAACGAGAACGCTTTAACCACAAAAACATCTCTGAGTCGTCGGCCATCTTTGAGTTCTTTGTGGAAAAAGTCAGCAACAACACCTCGGCAAAAGAAAATAGAACACGTGAAAATATAACCGGTGTGTACTGGCTTTATTGCCTCAAACACTGAGCTTTGGTGAACCTGCTTTTAAATAAACAATGATAGACCTGTAATGTTTCTCAGACCACAAAAGCATCCGGGTATAGGTTGGATGTATTAACTTTTGTTTGTTTTGTAAAGCCAGAGAGAAGAGAACAGCAGAGAGGAGAAAGGAGAGGACTAGAAAAAAAAACAACAGGGAAGGGGAGACATGATCCTCCATCACTGCTGCTCCACAGATATTATCAGTGGCCCAGCAGCTGAGAGCTGCTCGGACTGGGACCTCGAATGTGAAGGGGAGACAAAAAGAAATGGATGAAGTGACGGTCGGTTTGATATGCTCCCAGCCACCTCCCTCCTTCCAGCGGCGAGCGTTCGGTCTGGCATTCTCGGCCGTATCGGTCCGTGATCATAATGGAATTGGTTTGCGGATGTGTGGGACAGGGAGGACGTGGCGGGGGGGGGGGGGGGGGGGGGGGGGGTTCGTGGGGGGGTTTGAGCCTTGAAACAGGAGCCCGAGCTTTATCCTGCCCGCCACGCTTTCAGCATGTGGGAAGACAAAGGATTTATGTAGCTCCCGTGACGTATCAAATCACTGCCAAGCTGCCGGCGAGTCATTCAAAACACGGCGAGGATGAAACACCCTATCGTCGGGAAAAGGAGTAGAGAGGAGGAGAAGGATAAATGGTTTCCAAAAGACCTCTGGCAGGGATACAAAGAGCGACAATGCGAAGACTAAAAAAAAAAAAAAAAAAGGGACAGAGCGCTTTGGCTGCGGCCGGGCTGGGAGGCGGAGTGACCACGGCCGGGCCTCAGGTTGTATTCTAGCAACACAATGCAAAGGCTTGCAGAGACCAGCAACCGAGCGAGGAGGGGATTTATCGTAATGCAGGCAGTGTCCCTGCATAAAGCAGTGCCTCAGCCGCCAGCCAGACCATTATCTGAGGGAAAGACCATTACCTCCCATTAACTGAGAAGAACTGCTTCCAGGATCCATGCTCTCCTCCCGCTGAGCAAGTAGGGTAATTACAAAAAGAATGGCCTGTTTGCTGTAAAAACTAGCAGCGCAGATAAATCAACTTCATTTGTCTGGCTGCGGCTAGCAACCTGAAATAGCCGGGGCTTTAGATGAAACGGCTGCAGGTAGATTTAGAGGACCATCAGGGCCCGACCGGTCCCCCGAGCCTCGGCCCTCCCCCGAGGGAGGACGGGGCAACTCGGGTCACTTTGGCCGACTCAAGCCGGATTTATTCGGCCAACCTTCCGCCGGCGGACCTGCACATCCATCTCTCTTTCCCCACCACTCTGCTCCGTCTCCCGAAGGCTCCCGCTGTTTAGAGACAGAGCTCTTTTTTTGTTTTCTTCTGCTTTTCATTCTTTCCAATCCATCTGGCTCAAAACAAACAAACACGAAAAACTCAAAAGTTGAACGCCTTGGGAGTAAACAACTACCGCCTGATGATAACAAGGATGAGGCAAAAAAGCAAAAAAAAAAAAAAAAAAGCAAAAGAAAGCAAAGGCTGGGCCTGACGAAAAACGACAGCTCTGAAGACCCACTTAGAGAAAACAACAATTCGCACCGCAGGAGTACCTGCGTGTGAAGCGAAGCAACCTGAATGAAAAATGAGAATTAGCAGAGGCCTGCCGTAAGTAAGTGGGCTATGTGAAGGAGAAACAACAAAAGCCAGAGGTAGTAAACAGAGTGCAGGGAAGATAAGAGAGCGTCATCTATCAAGCAAAAAATGCCAAAAATGAGCATCCAGGGCTTCAAATCTTCTGTTTTTCCCTCGCTTACTGTTCATTTAATTTATCACCGAGCACATCTAAAAGGTCTTGAGGAACTGTGATGGGCGGTGTTAACACGAGGAGAGAGCTCACCGCAGGGCCCCTGGTACTGCACCCGTATGTTCTTCTGGTTCTTGCAGGCGTGCTGGTGGAGCTCGCACTCGTTGCGGTAGTCATCTCCGTCGCTGCCGCACACCGTCTGCTCGCGCTTGCCATCGCAGCCGAGGGGGCACATGCATTTCGCCGACAGGCCGTCCGTCGACTGGACGCAGGTGCTGCCGTAGCTGCAGGTCACGTCGGCGCAGGGGTCCTTCAGAGCTACAGGGGGGAGGGGGGGGGGGGAGACATGAAAACAAAGGTTTAGTCAAAAGGAAAGCAGAGGGGTTCCCACATTGAACAATACACCTGTCAGCCAGTGTAGTCCGGGAGACTCACTGCTACCGCACACTGGAGTGCACCTTGGATGACAGGCCGCTTTTCTATTTAAGTGGCTCCCGGTGCACCTTTCTTGGAAGCCCGGCGCAGTTATTCCGGGTTTGAAGAGCTACTTGACACCCTTGGGTGAGGAACGCACTGCCTCGGGCCGTCTCCTGGCACAAACGAGTTGCGTTTCATTTCGCAGCGGAGCACAAATTGATTTTGGGAGCTCTGCAGTCACAACACATTCTCTATTGATATGCTCAAGCATGCTTTAATCGACACAGTTGAAAAGCGACCCTCTGAATATTTACCTTTCCACAAATGAGACCGAGAGAGGGGAGGGACAAGGGGGAGAGAGGTCTGCCTCCCCCTGAGGACTTTGTTTCCACTCTAATTAAACAGCGATGCCACTTGTCGCTGAGTGACTCATTCCAATGATGGGACAGGGGGCCACTTTTAATTTCGCCGGTGTTCACCGCCGACGGGGGATTTTCACGCGCTCGACAAAAAGGCGGCCGTGAGATTACGATCGCTGTCATCTCGGCTGCGTGATGCATATTTATGACTGTCGCGGCCAAACATGCTCTCCTGTGGCAGCCTTCTCATTTCCTAAGCTCGCCACTTTTAGAATAAATATTTACCCGTGTCTGATATTATCCCCTCTTTTGTTACAGCCGACATGAACGGATTTAATTTAAAAGGGGAGGGGGAGGGGAGGGGGGGGGGGGGCATATATTGAATCGTAAATTCCTTGCTGTGCATTTCGTTTTGCCTGAACCGGAATGCAGTGCGGCGAGATATATTATATTATGGATGTGTAAAGAGACAGGAGCGCTGCGAGGAGCGCTCTTGATCAAAGGATACACCCCCCACCTCGCTTTCCTCGTCTTCATGACACCCCCCCCCCACCACCACCACGCACACTTCTTCTCCCCTCCTGTCAAGTCCTTTTGAGGCTTGGTGCGTGAGACTCGTTAACGAAGCCTTTTTATATTGGTTCTGTGCTGCAGCGGGAACTGACTCCAGACCCAATTTATGACAAAGACACTTCAAAAGTAACTTCAAAATAAAGCAGCCAAATCACAGCTCTAACTAAGGCAGATTGCTGAATTTCAGACTTGCTGAAATCATAAGCCCATTGTGAGCCATGCATGGGGGTTTAATGGCGGCCAATGTGACACGTGGCCCTTTAATTTCAGTCTAATCACGCGAACAATGACACAGTGATGGCCCCTGTTGGAACCCGGCGCTGCGGTAATGACCTTATTGTATCTGCCAGAGCAGGTAAAAGGTCACGTGGAGTCACAGCAGCAGCAGCAATTACACACAAGTCACAATCGCTTCAGATTGTTTAACTTATAATATAGCACCGGTAGACTCGGCCACACTGTTTTGATGCACCTGCTCCGCTACAAGGTGCCTCTTCTCAGAGCGATTGCGGTTTCCGTAGAATGGCGGCTTGTTAAGGCGTGGACGAGGAGGAAGATGAGGGAGGAGAGGGAGAAGCCCGGCGATCCCCTATCACCTGTTTGCTTCGTGACAGTAAACAGCTTCGTCCTCGCACTTCTTGATCTCATTAAATAATAACCCTGGTTCTTCCTCTCTCCCCAGCCCTCTTGTCCTCCGAGCGAAGCTGGCGTGTTGACAGCAGAAGGCGGGGTGAGGAGCACGGGAGCCAGGTAGAATAGAAAGGAGGAGGCGGGGGCTCCTGATCTGAATGCTAACAGGGGCCGATTTGGAATACGAAGCGCGGCCTGGATGGGGCGTTAGTGCAGATAAGCCTCCCCTTTCTCAGACTCAGACAAGCAGGCAAATTGCCTGGGTGAAATGTGATCGGTGTAACAAGACCCCAAAGAATGGGAGAAAAAAAAACTAAAAACACACACACTCACCACAGCAAACTTCAGGGAGTTCTCGCTTATATTTTCTCATTATTATCGTGTGAAAGGTGGCACGAGAATAGGAGAGAGAGAGGAGAGAGCCGAGAAACTCAGCAGAGCTGGCTTCGCAAAATTAGAATGATCCTCGCTGCCAATTAGATCAGTCTCCCTCGCCGGAGTAAAGCTCAGCGAGGTTTAGACTGCAAAGATAATGAGGGGAGAAAAAAAAAGATAAGGATACAGATAGACGGGAGAGATAAAGACACAAAGTGACACTGAAGCAATTCCAGCACAAACGGAGATGCCATCTAAAGCTCATGACGAGGGGAGGGAGGACACTCGGCATTCTGGGGGCCCAATTAAAAGAATGTCACGAAACATATCTGCAGGTATGTTTACGTCACCGCTAAATGTTGATGATCCAGTTACATTTAACTGGCTCTTTTAGCGGAACAATTGCTCCGAGGCGAGCATCATCTGAGCGGACGCACCTTCTTGGAATATCTACAGTCAGCAGGTTCATTTGAATCAGAGCGTCTGCTTTGTGAGCCCTTCGGGGACGCGTTGTGACCGGACTATACCCGCGGCGGGCCTGATTGTGAATTCATGTGCCGTGGCGTTTCCTGGATACCCACCTTGACCTCGACTGCCTTCCAGCTGCAGCTATAACGAACTTTCGAGGAGAATTTTAAACCGAATCTGTTGAGAATTGTAATATCGGATGTGGGTGACGTCTGCCTGTAAATTGGGGCAGGAAGAGTGGGGGGGGGGGATTACAGTGATCCTCTCCCCTCTCATCTCTCCCCCCTGGCAGCCAGCAGACAGCCAAGGCAGGTGGGGGAGCTCTGCGTCTCTTTGATCCACTGTTTTGTGCTGCACTTTATTAATGCTTCATTAGGGACAGGGAGCTGTCGGCGCCATGCTGGCTTTACCTGACGCCCTGCCGCCACGGCACCGCCAGCAGCCCAGATGTGTGTGTGTGTGTGTGTGTGTGTGTGTGTGTGCTCATATATGCCAGTTTGCAGGCAGCCATGGAGTTCAGATATGTCTGCAAGCGATATGTATGCATGTGCATCTACGCAATGCAGGCGCGTGTGGCGCTTCCCGTTGTGCTGTTAGCGATAAGGGAGGGAGCAGGGGGTTGGAGCTAATCAAATGCAATGATGCGATGTGGGGGGACTTGGCAGTGTGTGTTCTAATCAAGAACGCCCCCCTTCCCAGCACCAGCACCAGCACCAGCGGGAGAAGAAGAAGAAGAAGAGACAGACAACGTGACAGAGAGAGGAAAGCAGAGTTAAAATAGTGCTGGAAATGACTGGAGGAGAGAATCAAACACTACTAATAAAGGAATAATTAAACATTTTTGAAAGTGCTAGTACGCTTGTTTGCCTTCTGTCTGAGAGTGAGGCGTGAGCCAAGCTACCTATCTCCCCCTTTCCTACAGTTGTTATGCTAAGCTAGGCTTAACACCTGACTCCAGTTCCATCCTCGAAGCTCCGCTAATCAGCATTCACCAGCCGCGGCAGCGATGCTCGTATTGTTTTCAGCTCATGAGTCTGTCTGCGCGTGTCATCGAGGCAAAATGTGGCCTTGAGACACATACTGTATCTGGGAACTCCCACAGAAGAGCTTTATACTACTCTGTCAGGCGGTGATATGTCAGGGCAGGGGTGCAAGACGCAGTCAGGAAACGTTACAGGTGTGTCGTCGAGATCAAATGAGTCACACACACACACACACACACACACACACACGCACGCACTTTATGGGGTTGGTGGAGCAAAAAGGAGAGCAGAGAAAAGGCAGCAGTATAATGCATATTCTATACAAGGGATCCATGCAATTAAATGACACACTACAGAGCATAAAACTGCAGGTTTTACTTAACTTTATTACAATGGTTATATGCACAAACAGCTCAACTTATACCTAAATTATCAAAACTGTTCTAAATGTTCATGCTTTGTCCAGAAACACTGTGTTTATTTTCTTATGTGTGTGTGTGTGTCGGATATCTGTGTTAAAATGGACGTGGTATATGCAGTATCATATAATGAGCTCAGAAATGTAAAGTAAAAAAAAGGTAATTTAGCAAATTATGCATTATAAAGTAAGACAAATAGATACATAAATAATAAAAACGATAAGGAAAAAAACAAGATTTGATTGACAAGCAATGCTGGGTTAGTGAATTGCATGAAGACAATGAGCACTTACCAAAAATATATAAATATGAGGATGGAGAGAGTTCAAACAAAGATGGGGACAAGCAAGCGGAGGAAAGGCTTAAAGTTGAGAGGTGCTGTGGAGAGAAGTGTGCAGACGTGAGATAAGGGAAAGAGGCTCAGAATGGGAGCAAGAAAAAAGGCAGCGTGGAATGGTCAGAAAATAAGCAAGATTAACGGACTAGATCAATACGGACCAAGATCCAAGAACTAAATATGGATGAGAATGTGCAGCCAGATATCTAAACCAAGTGATGAGGAGCAGGAGGCAGGGACTGAGGGAAGGCCAAAGGATTAACAGTCCTGCACACCTCTCCAACATGCCGGCACACACACACATACACACACACACACACCCTTCATTTTCTCTTCTGTGGGGGCCAATGGCTGGAAGATGATTCTCTGTGTTTGATGTAGTTCTTCAAAGCGCTCCATTGAACTGCAGCTGTTGCTCTCTTTTACACGCTTTGCTGTTTTACCCTTGAGAGCGGAAAATGAACCGCGGAGAAAAAAAAGCCCTCATCATAAACCGGTGGCCACACTCACAGCAAAGTAGTGTTGCTGTGAGTGTGCGGCGGAGGGTGTGTGGGATGTGGGCAAAGCAAAACCGAGGTTAAAAACACTTTTAAGCGGACAAAGAACGGCGACATTAATTGCTGCACTAAAAAAAAAAAGAAAAAAACGAATAAATGTTAAAGTAAAATATACGGATGACGGATGATAACGCACTGAAACGTGGCGACGCCGTAAGGTCTTGTGATTCCAAAATAGACCATTTTGAACGGGAGCTGTCATTTGGCAGTGGCAGATACCTCGCGCTTGAAAAAGTGCAGCAAAGCGCAGGTGGGGGCGCTGAAATGCCTACGCAGGGGCCCCATTTATTCTGCTGAGTGACAGCAAGAAGGCAGGACGGGATTAAATTGTCTGGATGTGGCATTTATGACAAACACGGAGATGGAAGACGTGCAGGTGTTTGAGGGGGACGGCACACAACTTCACGGAGAAACACTTAACTTCTCCAGTTAAACATCGGCGAGTGGTGGAACACACATTTAGAGACGCTTCCTGTGAAGATCACTTGTAAACTAGAAAGAACGTTGTCAGAGCTTAATGTTAGTGTTAACAGTACAAAAACACAATAGGATATTCTTTGTTGTCTTGCCCCTCACAGCTTGGTGAGATTAAGGCCAGATTGGAGAGTTTCTTTTGTTTGTTGAAATGAAAGAAATGAATATATAACAAGTGAAACCCAAGTGTTTTGTTGTATAATCAGTCTAGGATTTGTGTACTGACATAGGTCAGGTGATGTCCACTCTGTCAAATTAAAACCGGACTTACTTACAACTGCTCTCATTTCTGACCTATGACCTATAATCCTCGAGATGAAAGACGAGAAGACACAAGCTGATGGACTGTCTCTTTAACCTCAGGGCCGCCCCGTCATCTTAATGGCCTACAGGGAGCAATAAGTATTACGTATTGAAAAACTGTCCGTGCTGGGATAAAGGCTCAGGCCTTTTGAATGAAGATCTCCAGCCTCATTTCCACCTCATGGTTCGACTCGTCTCGTCTCACTTTTGGTACCGTGTCCTTTTCCTCTATTTCGTTTTCCACTGCAGATAGTACCCCCCCCCCCCCCCCCCACACACACACACACACACACACACACACATACACACACACACACACTTGGTCGGCAGTTTTGTGGGCTGACATCTTTTAAATCTGAGTCGAGTAAATAACTGAATATTCTAGTTACAACTCCCTCTTGAAACCCCCAAAAAAGTGAATGGAGTCAAGCACCACACAGTCCAAATGTGGCATTGGTGCCAAAATAAGTCGGGGGGGAGGGAGTGCAGTCAGGGATGCTATTAACTGCTCGTTTGTTTACCTCTTGAAGGCCGGGACTCCAGATAATCAATAATGCATTCATGTTGTTTAAATTCTCGAGCTCTACACCGGCCACCCCTGGATCAAACTGCAGTGAGATGAAACTCCTTAGACCCAATTAGTTGATTTAGCACTACGGCAAACATTTATACCACAGCTACGGGTCACTGATGAAATGTTTTCATCACTAAAACTTCACTGAGAGCAACAAACAAGACAAATAGCTTTAGTGTTCATCAAAGCTTAAAAGCTGAATGGGTCCAATGCGCAAAAAACACCTTTGTGCCCGCGAACCGACAACAGGATGAAAACAGAGAAAGGCAACGAGCTTGCATCAGAGAGAGAGAGAGAGAGAGAGAGAGAGAGAGAGAGAGAGAGAGAGAGAGAGAGAGAGAGAGAGAGAGATGTATTGAGAATGTCATCCCGGCCCTAGAAAGAGGCACGAGGACTCATTTGGACTAAGTG
This sequence comes from Pholis gunnellus, assembly GCF_910591455.1. Lineage (NCBI taxonomy): Eukaryota > Metazoa > Chordata > Actinopteri > Perciformes > Pholidae > Pholis > Pholis gunnellus. Next base: position 20,556,923 of record NC_136536.1, on the reverse strand, counting down.
GCGCATATGCCACAAGTTTCCTTCCATTACATCCTGATAAACGGGAGCCGGTGGTTGTGGTGGTGGTGGTGGTGGTGGTGGTGGTGGTGGTGGTGGGGAGCCAGAATCAGCACTGATGTGCAGCGAAGCGTCGGCTCATCATGCTTGGCCTTTGCCATGAACGTTCGCTAATGAGTGATGGCCGCTGGGCGCAATATGCTGTTCAGAGCTGCCGAGGAGTCGGTTATACAGAAGGTGCTGGGCCTCAACACGAACACGGGCACATCTGTGCGGAGACATAATTATCTCCGCCAGGGGATGATGTGTTTGGTGGTTTTGTGCATGTGTGCATCTCTGTGTCTGTCTTTCCACAGCTAACCTAGCACACTGCTGAACCCATCAGCCTAATATTTGTTGTGCTCATTTATGAGCTGTGTGCAAAAGGGCAACCTCTGGTGGTTGCAGTGATTCCAACTTTTAAAAAAAACTTGAATTGACTGTTTTCTAGCGTCATTGACCACTGACGCCTTAATACTCTTCACCGACCGGAAGGGGCCGAGAGTGATAAAGCACTGCTTGTATTTGGACTCTTCTTTACGCTGTGAGTTGTGTTCCTCTCTTGATTTGCATGCCAAAGTAAGACAGTTGCATAGTTTATATTTATTCAAATCGAGCATCACAGCAGCGGTTGTTGCAGGAACACCTGGCGGAGATCTGCACTCCACTGAGTGCACTTTTTCTAGTTCACTCTGCTTCATCTCTGGTCCCCACAGACCCATATAAACAAATGTGTTTTACAGCTCTCTGTCACGTACTCATCTAAAAGCTATTACATATATAGCCATTTCATTAAAGCTGTCCTAAACTCAGCTGCCCTTAAAGTCAGTGCTTGCCTACCAGAAAAAGATTTCTGCGAAAGAAAATTAATTTAGTTTTCTTTTTATGAACTGCATGCTGCATATTATGAACTATGAATATGGCTGCTCACGGGTCACACAGCAGCTTGTGACCTGGCTATAAATACCCAGAAGCCAGTCCGACTTTGTCACCACTTTTTCAGTGTTTTTGTTTTCTTTTAAATCGACTGAAGCAAAATCAGCAACAGCGATAAGAACCTCATCAACACAAAAAAGAAACCCACATGAAAATTGTCTCTTGGAAGCAGAAATACCAGAATAATGAGCGCTTGGCAGCAAAGATTGAGACTGTAATTGAAAAAATAACAAAGATGCAGTGGATTATAATTTAAAACTTTTGTAAAAAAGAAAACATGCTGTTTAGCTACTTCTGTCTCTCTCTCTCATACACACAATCAGATATGCCCCTCAAATCAGCGTGCCCATTTCAGCTTTGCAATGCCCTGTACGACCCTGTTTAACACAACCATTTAATTCATGCTATTTTGATAAGCCTCTCTGGGAAAAGAAAGAGAAAAAAATCGCAACGAAGCTGCAGGAGGAGCAGAGAGAGTCCTGACATCTTATTCAGCGCAAATAATTCCAAACAGGATTGATTCTCCTTCCTTTTCTGGCACGCACTATTACTGCAGGCAGGCGCGCTTGGTTGTGTGTTTCTGTTATTCCAATTGTGAAGAAAATTGTTTGATCTCGGAGTGAGAAAATCAACGCGTTTTAGGGAGATATGAAGGTATATTGGCCCGTCCTCACAATCCTCACAACGAGGGAATGGCGTGATCGTGACTGTGGCAAACAATGAAGAAAGTAGTGTTCACCTTGTTGCCAGAGAGAAAGAGTCACGCGGCCAGCATCCCGAGTCAAGTGACTCTGATGAAGACTATGAAACTGACCTATTCAATCCACTGACAAACAGCATGGGAATGGCGTCTTGCTTGTGTAACTCCACTATAAACAGGACATTGTGTCAGGACACACGACAGAGAGGAAGTCTTCACGAATGGGCGTGCTCCACTGAGACAAACAAAAAGGCAGGGAGGACTGGTGGCCCCCGGGTGTGAGAGCAACTCACTGTGACGTGTTTTGTACAACAAGTCAGGTTCTTCAAAATGAATGAATTTAAGTCTTAGGGAAGGTGGTGCCATGCTGCCAGTTAGGAAACGACTAAGGTTTTATGGGACGATGGGAACAATTTTTAAATGATGAAAAGAAAACCAGCTATTTTAGTAGCTAGCATAAAAGAATAGTAATGTTAATAATAATCATTGCTTTTCTCCAATGGATCATTTTAAAGTTGTAATCCACGAAACTGCATTTGTTTTACTAACTATGGCTGCATTTTGTTGAGAAACACCAACATGTTTTTTGTTCTGTATTCACCTCTTCATATCACACGTTTTCATTGTTACTGGCGGAGTCCGCCATTTGCCACGTGGCATTCAAAATCATCCGCGCAAGCACATGTGATTCACAGGCAAGTCATTTTTTTTTTTTTTGTCACATTTATGTTACCCTCACGGTGAACTGATGGCTGAGCTCTGGGAAGTTACTGCTAATGCGGAGCAAACGTTTCCTACTGCAGGGGAGCGCATTACAAAGCGACACCCACGGAGAGGCGTTTATTGTGAAGCCGCCACAGGAAGCCAGTTTGTCACCAGCTTGGGTTAGCGTTGATATTGTTTGTGTATTAAAAAAAATGCAAGACGCGGACATTTTTGGAGCTTTTTGTTAGCAGCTAAAAAAAAAAGAGTTAATTCTCCCCATGTTCTCTCCTTCAGCCCCCCTCCGTCCCGCTCTGGAGGACTAAAGACTGCTGGGTTGCTCTCCTTCCACTCACTTAAACACATTCACATTCCAACCCAGGTGCAAACAGCGTCTCATTAGATCACCGACACGAACAGCGGCAGCAGGACTCCGGGTCCCGATGAGCTGGATCGATAACCGCTGCACCAGTTCATCTCGGCCGTGAGACGGGACGACGCAAGGCTGATTCACATTTGCACACACGACACACACACACACACACACACACCACTGCGTCCATGCGGCTGAATATCTCAAGACCGGAAGACGGTAAAACCTCTGAAAGTCTAACATCTGTTTGATCATTTGAAAAATGAGGTGGAATTTACAATCAATCTCCCATTGAATTCGAGGGCCGTCTCAATTGCCCTCTGCTGCCACAATGTGAACACAGCATTAGTCTGGGAGGGTGAGTGCAGTCGATGGAGGGCCCTCAAACAAGTAGCAAGGCAGGAGTGGTTGTGTGTGTGTGTGTGTGTGTGTGTACCGAAAGGTGTTGAGTGTAAAGGTGCAGTTAAGAATACAGATAGATATCTATGTCTCTTTCTGTCTCTTCACGCCAATAAAGCATCCGACTGTTTGGAATTTACAGAAAGAAAGTTTGGTTTATATGAGGACATACATTGTGTGACACGCCACACTCACACACACACACACACACACACATGCACATATATAAGATATATATAAATACACAAATCGTACAGAAACCAAGCCAATACAGACACAGCTATTCTTTAGAAATCCGGCTCGTGACAGTTGTCGCCATTCTTGTTCCACACAAATACAATGAAATATCCACTATTGTCTGCTGAGCTGGTAGTTATCCTCATATTTTCAACACCGCTTTGCTTTTATCATTTTTTTTACTCCTTTCCATGTCCTCCGAAGTGTGCACAGGGAAAAAAACAAATAACCATGTATTATTCAGTAGATGCCAAATGCATAAATACATTAAAAAGTCTCAAAACACAACCCCTTGTCTGGTATTAGCAGGTGTGCGCGTGTGCATGCGTGTGTGTGTGTGTGTGTGTGCGCAGATAACCGTTATTTCGCCTGCAGGTTTAAGAGAGGCGAACGCTGTATAGAGAGAGGGAGAGAAGAAGAAGACAGGATTTGTCTTACAAGTATCAGTGGACGCAGACGAGTGGAACCGCGAGTAGAGATGGATGGAGGATTCCAGCAAAGCCCATTATCATCTCTTTATGTGTGTGTGTGTGTGTGTGTGTGTGTGTGTGTGTGTGTGTGTGTGTGTGTGTGGCGAAGGACGATAACAAGAATGTATGTTTTTCATTCTATCTGTTTGCAAAATGCCTAGAGTGTGCGTATATTTCACTAAGTACGTCTGGGATGTGTGTACATGCATGGGTGTATAAAAACAGTATCAACACACACACACACACACACACACACACAGTCCGTCTGTCAGGTTCTGCATGTTATGGTTATGAATACCAAGCAAGAGTCAATGCCCTAAGGAAATGAAAGCACGAAAACCCAGTTATTTACAATGACCTCTCGCCCTGTGTGCGTGTGTGACTGTGTGTGCGTGCACATAAATGTGTTCAGCAATCACCCCGGAGGAATTTGATTACTCTGTATGTGTGTGTGCGTGTGCGTGTGTGCGTGTGCGTGTGTGTGCGTGTTACTACTGATGAGAGTAGCAGCAAGAAAGAGAAAGAGGCAAATGGAAGAGAGGGAAGGGACTGAGAGAACGAGAAGGAGAGAGACAGAAAGTTAAGGAGCGGCCGGAGCTTAGCAGAGCTATTTTTGGCTGGTCAAACAGTGAAGGATGGAGGGATGGAAACGAGAGAGACATGAAGTAGAATGGACTCAATAGGAAGAGGTAAAAAGGGAGGAAGGGAAAGGAGGGTTAAACAAAGAGAGATGAGGAGGTGAGAAGAAGAGGTGGAGGGAGTGAGGAAGGAAGGGAGGGAGGAAAAGGGAAGAAAGATATTGGAGGGATATAACTAACGAGGGAGATAAGGGGAAAAGACCAAAAGAAAGAGGGAACATTGGAGGGAGGAAGTGAAGAAGGAAAGGAGAGGTAGAGATGACTGTGCAGAACATTGTTATCTCCACCATCTACAGCCATTACCACCGGTCCATTGTCACTGGGGGCAACCGGGCGTGTCACCGGGGCAGCGAAAGAGAGATCACCGCAGCACGAGCAAAGAGAGAAGTATAAGGAAAAGGGGAGGAAGAGGAAGTGGAAGAGGGTATGTGGAGGTCAAGGAGGAATAAAGCAGGCTGGCTTTCATCTCCGACTCGCTCCAGCTCGGCTCCAGAACGAGGCTTTCGCTTGCAGGAGATTTCCTAAAAGCTTCCCTCCCTGCCAGCCTTGGGCCCTACGAGGGGATAAATCAGGGCTTTAACTGGCACCGGCCCAGACACCTTAACAACCAGCCGCACCAGCACCAGACAAAAGACAAAGAGAGCAACTGGGGTAACAAGCTCAGGTCAGAGACGGCATTAGCTTCTCTGGGGTGGGGGGGGGGGGGAATGAAGAAGGTGAGAGAAACACGACGACAAACCGTCTCAGCAAGGTGTCGGTCCACCACACCTTCACAGATGTGTGGATATGATGAGCTGTCTCACATGTTTCTCCAAAGTGTCACACAGGTGTTGTATTGGTGCTGTGATTCACATCATTTCCGTACTCATGAAAACATTCAATGTGTGTGTGTGTGTGTGCCGGGGACGAAATCTCATTTATTCAGGTGTTCCTTTAACTTGCCAGCATCTAAATCCAGCAGGTTAGTTTAAAATAACACATTCGATACGGCAAAACAGCGCCGCGGCGTGTTCTGCAAAAGCAAGCGCAAAAAACGGATATTCACTATGGTTAAATTGTGTATATCTGCAAATATATCCCAACAGAGGACTCACGGATAAGGACCAATGTGCTTTTGGCGAAGACATTTATTTAGTCGGAAAGGTAATTGTTGCCGGGATTACGTTTACTTTGACACCAGAGACTTTACAAACATTAACCAGGTGCTTTGAGTTCTCAAAGCATAATCATGAAAATGTTAATCATGCTTTAGTTGCCAGGGGTGGATATTGGAGGGGGAAGAAAATCTAAATCCAATAAACGTTTTACAGATTTGTTTAATATAAATATTCCCTCATTACGGTGATAGAAAATGAAATCTCGGCGGTATTGTGTGGCTGCTACCAAAACGTATTTGCGAGCGCGAGACAGTTGTATACGAGACGGGTTCGAGCCTTTCAAGTAATAAATACAGAAAACGAATGCGACGGCATCAAATCTCTGAACGGCGCTGAATTCTGCCCGTGAAGCCGCACCGCGTACTTTGTGTTGAAGACGGAGAGGTTCACATCCGCCCCGCATTGGGTCTGATTGCGCGCAGTATGTTAGAGCAGACAGAGCAGCAGGTGTGGTGCGCTGATGCCTTTCTCCTTTCACTGCGGAGGACACAAGAGTGTGTCGGTGCTGGAGAGATAAAGCACAGAGAGAGAGAGGGGGAGAGAGAGAGAGAGAGAGAGAGAGAGAGAGAGAGAGAGAGAGAGAGAGACTGATAGAGGAGGAGGCAGCGGGCCGCGCTTATGGCCAACTCTCGAGAACACACACACAAAATCAATCTCCATTGATCACTCTCTCGAACCCCAGTCACCTCCACCACACACCACTTCTTTATTTATTTTTTGCATTACTTGTTGCCCTCCTCCAAGAAGAAAAAGAAAAGAATGAAAAGTCCATGTTCCACTAGAGTGGCCACACAAGATGAGTTCTGCAGCACTTCTGTGGCTCTCTCTCTCTCTCTCTGGGAGAGGGAGTGTATTTACCACTCCGCTCTCAAGTCCAATATTAGGAGAGCCAACACGGTGCACGCTCCCCAGTCGACTGCGCGCGCACACACACACACACACACACACACACACACACACACACACACACACACACACACACACACACACACACACACACACACACACACACACACACACACACACACACACACACACACACACACACACACACGTCGCTTGTCTCTGCTGGCTGGTTCTCTCTCTCTCTGCCTCAGAGTTCTTTCTTTTCTGAACTGACTGCTTCTTCTTCTTCTTCTTCTTCTTCTTCTCGTGTTGTTGGGGACTCCTGCTGGGCCAATTGGAACGCGGCTTCTCCTTTTCATTTTCGAATGCATCGGAGGCTATTATCTGCTCGCCGACTGCGCTCTCGACCGTCAAGAGATGTAACCCCGCCCATCGTAAAGCATCCATCTGGAACAATAGGAGGATAATGAGGAAGCTGGCGTCGAGCTGGTCCTGGACCATTAAGGGCCAGGTTATGTGGATATTAGAGCGGAGCGCCGGGGCGACTAAGTGCCCACGCCTCAACGACGCGTGGGTCGTTCCGTCCCGCCCTCAGAAGGGGAGTTACACCGTTACCACGGCACTTAAATGTTGTAATAGCCAGTTCAACGTTATGAGTGAAGAGCTAATGGCATGGAGGTTAAAAGGGGATTTGTTTTTTTACTCTGTTATGCCAAACTGAGCTAAGCTGAACCGTGGGAGTGGGAATGTATATGGGCACCTGCCGGCGGGGGAGGGACTGGGATCACGGTGACATTGCTACAGCGGTAAGCCCCCCCTTGCACAGGAAAAAAGGGAAGTGAAGTTGGAGACAGTTCAGGGAGTTGGTCCGTAAACTGGGAAGGATTGATGCCAGTTTGGTCGCTAACATTACTGTTTACCTTCCGTTTCTCTTTTCGAAATACGTTAGGTGAGAGACGGCATGACGGCGCACGCTTTGTGCTTCAACGCAAAGTTGGCAAATGCCAATCCCAAATCACAAGAATTACCATGGTGAATACAATGGTATTACCAATAGGAACAATGGCAAACAACAACACTTGATCTCCACCAAATTCCAAATGTGGCGCCCTTCCGCAGAGTTTCATCGGTCCTGTAGTTTTTCCGTAATTTCCCGCTGTCAAAAAGACAAACCAACCAAAAACATAACCTCCTTGGAGAAGGTAACCAGAATGAGGTTGTATTAAGCTACAATTTTCCATAAGAATGTGCGGATAGAGAAGGACATTAAAGATGTATGTAACATTACAGAGCTGAGTAACATGTGGCCGCAAGTGGCCCAGCCTCAGACTCGTACGTAGTGATAACAACACGCTCCATACAGCTCCGGTCCCTTTTTAAAAATAAATAAGGGGATCATCTGCCATGGTTGCACTCCTGAGTGCCAGATAAGACTCCCGAGTTTGATTTGAATTGAACACGGCGGCTTCTACCCCAATGAGAACCCACCATTCAAATCGAATGAGTCAAACGAGGCTCCGCACGAAAAGCACCGATCCAACCGCCCACACTATTCTTAAAGTTAAAAAGCTCTCTCATTCTCTCAGCTCCTTCTCCTCGCGCCGTCTCCCGCTTTGCCTCCTTCCCATGTTTACCTCTCTCTCTCTCTCTCTCTCTCTCTCTCTCTCTCTTCCGCCATCAGCCCTGACAACTCCATGATCTCAGCCAGACTGACCTGTCCACACCCTTTGTACCGGGCTGAATTTATTGGAGGCAGAAAGAGAATGAGAACCTGTCACTCTGCTTCCCCTGACCTCTTAACACCCTCTTTCTCTTTCACACACACACACACACACACACACACACACACACGCATGCACGTATACCACCCTACACTCTGGTACCTTTCACCACTACATACAAATAGCCTTCAATTCAGCCGTACAACCTGATGAATCTCAAAAGCAAAGCTTTCAACCTGGCTGAATGATTCATCCTGCTACATTCATTAAATCCTTTTCGATTCTTAGGTCGGCCGGCTGGCCTACCTACATATGGCAGCGAGGTAAGTGTTCACGTTGTGTGCAGCATCACTAAAATTCCATCTCCGTTTAATAAAACGGTTTCGACTTTTAAGGTCAGCTGGCAGCTTTTTCGACATACGGAGTCGCGTGTGGTCCTGTGAGATCGACCAATGAAAGGAGTGCGTTTCACCTGCGTGAATGCCGTTTTAAAACCTCCTCGAGTGTACTCGGCCACAACAAAGCGTTCCACTCACCACCGTTTTTTTCACAGCAGTTACCATTTTTGCCCAAAGATTAATCACAGAAAAGATTTGAGGCCTTCCCAGATCAATGCGCCTACATCATGTCATGGTGGAGTCTGCACTGGAACGGTAAGTATTTAGGCCTGACGTCGAGTCTAAATGGCCGTCATTGATTTGGTGATCAAGTGGGAGACTTTTGAGGGACTTGCAAGGTCATGTGACCAACAGGGGTAGCCAAGCTAGCGCTAACGCTAGCCAGGCAATCTGCCCAAGACTTTATTACAATGTTATTTCATGTCTGTGGGTTTGACAATGTTACCTCATGAGGTTTTATATTAAATTAATTATTAGATATTTTTTGGTAAACGTGCTGTATGGATCCTTAAATGTTATTGTAATAATCTGATTAAATGTGTTATGTTTGCTTGGATAATCATGAAGGATATAAACTCATATTTTGGTTGTTTTTTTCTCTTTCATAATTGCTTCTTTGAACATTTGTGCATTGATGCATTACAGATCATAATATTTGGGTATTGCGTTAAACTAAATGGAGGTGAAAGTATGAACAACACAGCAGGTTGGTAAATAAGCTTTACTGTATTCTCCCTTTTGTTTAACAAATCTTTCAAAGGCAGTTGTGCAGATTGAATATTTTCCCGTCAGACTTCTTACTTAAAAACATCCAGACCACACACGTGGTACGAATAAATGACATGAAAATACGAATATTATACGTCAAGGGCTTTTTTTTGGGAAAGGTAAAAAGGGAGTGGATTTGGTCTGCGCTGCATTTGTCAACGTTGAAAGCAGTGATAAAGTTTGCCGTCTTGGATTGGACTAAGGAGCCTCCTTGATGTTTCTTGAATACATAATAGGCGCAATTCAACCCGTTCCGTACAAAACGTGATAAATGCCTGATAAATGCCTTTATCGATGCCTTTATTTGCTGTGCGAAAGCCCAAAAGAACAACGCTTTTTTTTGCTGTGTAATACTTGCATTCAGTGTGAAAGTATTTGTGACAAAAACAGCAGAATATACTGACGAGCAAAGTAATCGCACAAAGAAAAAAAACAGCCCTGGTGTGTAAAGGCCTTTCCACTCCCAAAGAACTCTGTGTTCTTTGAAAAGCAGTCAAAGTCAAGGGTTACATGAAAAAGTTGAGATATAAATTGCCTTACAATTAGCATCAATTACATAGGGCTATTAAAAAAAAAAAGAACACTCGCGGTGCTCCGGATGAGACATTATAAAAGAGAAAGCCTCTGTCCTGCTGGTGAGCATGTTGTTATTATCAGCAATACTATCATTAGTGTGATCATTATTATCATGTTTTACTTTGGGCTTGTTTTTTTTCCCCGTGACTGCCTGCTGTTGTTGCCCGTGGTAATTATGGTGGTTCTGATGGCCTAAACCCTCCATAAACCATCATTACAGCACTCGCACAGCTTTCTCTCCCTGGATTCCATCTAGCCCTGTACTCTGTTCACCTATTCACTCACTCAATCCCTCGCTCACTTGCTCTTGCGTCCCCCTCGTACACTAAATGTTTCATATCTCATTTCTCTCTCAACATAATTTCCTTCCATCCTTCTCCAGATGCTTCTCTGCTGTCTCTGTCCCCCCCCCTCCCCCTGTCCTCGCTCTGTCCTTTACATCTCTTTATTTCCTCTCCGCCAGTGGTGAGCCAGTCAGCGAGCTTGTTATTAGTGCCGGGTCCGAGCCGGCACTGTAATCAGACCCCTGGAATTAGCGGCGGGTCCACACTGGCGGGCGGAGCACGACGCTGACAAAACACTGTGGTTATTACTGAGGCTGCTGCTTTTGGCAGGAATCCGCTCCCCCCCCCCCCCCTTGGAGCCCTGGATCTTGATGGGCTCTGCTAAAGAGAAGCAATGAGAGCTACAGCAGGAGTTTAGGCATCCGCCAGGGGCCAGGGGATAAAACGCACACTGGATGGCTACCAATGGGAGCGATGCGTGGCACACTTTTTTCTGCTTGTTAGGGCGGCGCTTAAGCACCGGGAGCGCAGCCATGTTGGAAAGACAAAAGGTTGGACGTAATGGGGAATGTGTTTTATTATTGGGGGATGAAGATAGGAAGGCAAAGCCTGTTGTGTCAGCACGGGGTGTAATAGGAGTCCCTTTACTTGACAATAACACGCAATTTAGTGTCACTCAGAGACCTTTGTGTTTCAATCAATTAACCGCGCTGGTTTTCTGTCCCAAAGATCAAAACACACCAAGTCCCGCGTCCATCACTTCAACCCCCCCTCCCCCCCTTACATTCGCCGCGCTTGAAGCGGTTTATTCACCTATATTTCACGGCATTGAAATTCAACTCTCACAGCGGCTTAATGGAAAGTGTCAGTCTCGGGTCAGATTGCTTTCTGTTAATGCTTTAGATTCAGTGAACTTTCTCGGATTCACCTTTTCTGGATCAAAGGCAGCAATTTGATGTCTCAAAATGTCCAAATCCCTGTATATACCAACGGTAAAACCTAAAAAAAAACACACACACACACACACACACACACACACACACACACTAACATAAATATAATATGATAGCCGCGCTGCTGTGGTCGTGCTTGGTAGCAGGGATCGACCACGGCCGACCCGTGACCGTCTCCTCAACTTAGATGTGCTCTCAGCAGCTAAACTCATGTGTGTCTGTGCTGGAGAGAAACATCTCTGTGTTCAGCTTTCAGTACTTTTACAGCTTCTACCTGGATCTCCGCTGCTGTGTTCCTGTTTGTACTTCAACACATCAGCCTTATTTTACTGACTGCTGATCGCTTTCAGGCGTGTTGGAGCTGTGTGTTATTGTTCATACAAACTGAACCTTTCCTGCTGGTCCTGCTTGGCGTTCCAAGCTGGATGCTTTTATTGTGAGGAAGTTATGGGAAATGCGTCACCAAGTTAGCAGAGTTTGCTCAATAAATTCTATGGAAATAAACCCATTTTTTGTCTCCCAAGGAGCGGGTGGTGGGTCGCTAGGCGGGCGGTGGTACTTACAGCAGGGCCCCTTGCGCAGAACCTTGATGCGTCTCTGTGTGTTGCACTGGGCTTTCTCCAGCTCGCACTCGTTGGAGTAGGTGGAGGAATCCGAGCCGCACACAGGCGCCACCAAGGACGGACAGTCCACTCTCTTGCAAACACACTCGGCTTTGATCGGGTCGGCCTGGTCCCGCTCACATACAGCGCTGAAGCCACACAGCATCCCTCTGCAGCCTGCCAGAATCAGGAAGGAAGAAAGAAGGGAAAAAAAAGGTGTTAGGATTGATACCGGAACATCTGATCAAATGAGCACGTTGCTTTTTGTTCAGTTCACGTGCTCAGTTTTCACGAATGACTGCAAAGAAAGTTTATGTTTAAACATCAGGCGGATTAAGCTCAATGTGCGTCTTTGTGCGGAACTCTACACAGTTTAGCAACAAAAAATGCATGAGGGATTAAATGTGATCCTGGCGTAAAGCAAACAGATGCTCTCAATTCATTCAGGGGAGAATCTATCCGCCCATGCAGAGCGAGCACAGTGTGTTGTTGGGCGTGCTGAGCCTACTGCAGAAATTGGAAAAGCTTAAATGTAAAAAAAAAAAAAACTAAACTAAAAAGTCAGCAACAACATTAAAATCAATCCACAGACAGCAGTCTGGCGGACGCCTTTGAAAACGCTCTTTGAAAACACCGGCGATCCGCCGTCCAGGAAAACGTGGAGCGACGGCAACAAAGCAGACGAACCAAGGTTAGCCAACCGCTGCAAGGCTGCACGAGTCAAGCAGCAACAACTCTCAGGACTTCTGAAGCTCAAGTCCCCGCTGACTCCACTCGCTCCGATCGAGTGAGAACCTGCCGACTGTAAAGTGTGTCGGAAGCCGCTGAACACGCGGAGCAGACAGGGGAGGACCCGTGTGCGCACACAACATCAACTTAGAGAGCAATTCGCCCGCGTTGTGGCACCCCCCAGCTGCCGTGGCTCTGTGCCCAGTGAGAGGGCTGTTGGGCAGCCAGCTGGCGTGACGTCCTCGCCTCAGTGTTAAAAGAGATGGCAGGCTCTCACAGGTAGCAAACCTGATTGGAAATCAATGGACGAAAGCACATGAAAATCCACTTTAAAAAAAAAAAAGGATGGAGGGGCGAACTACCAGTGTCAATGCTGGGGATATGCATGTCCCACATTCTCACACACACACACACACACACACACACACACACACACACACACACACACACACACACACACACACAGCTATTTCTTATCAGTGGCTCCCAGGCAAAGACTAAATGCAAGGCTGCATGTCCACTCGGACTCGCTGGCAGGTGGCTTTTTGCGGTACTGAATGTCTGATAGACATGTACACACATGAAACTCCTTGTGTGCAGCATGGACAACTGGTCCAGCATCTGCCCAAGGCATCTCATTTGGTGTCTCTCCTCACACCGAAGCACTGTGTGTGTGTGTGTGTGTGTGTGTGTGTGTGTGTGTGTGTGTGTGTGTGTGTGTGTGTGTGTGTGTGTGTGTGTGTGCGCGGAGTGACAAGCGAGGAGGCTGTTTTTGACTTGCCTACTGTTCCCCCGTGGGAGAGCGCCTGACAGCTACCTGAGCTCACTCTCTTTTGTACCAGGGGAAATGGAAGGGTGTGTGTGTGTGTGTGTGTGTGTGTGTGTGTGTGAGAAGCTATCCATGAATGCATCTGTATTCCTGACAGCATGTGTGTATCTAAGAGGTGTAGGCATTAGGTGTCTCTCACACACACACACACACACACAGCCAGGTGCTAGCATGAAGGCCTTGTCACGACCGGCCCGCTGCTCTGCCATCACTTCCCACCGTGCGCTGCGCGTGCGTCGGCGTCAGCGTGCACGCGAGCGTCAGCGTGTGTCTCGGAGGCGAAGCCATGCGAGCAGAGCGGCAAGAGGAGAAATTCAATCGAACTGTGTCAGATGTGTACAAGAGCGAGGGAGGGTGTCTGATAGCATGTCAGGAAAAAATAATAAAAAAAACCCACAAGAGACAGAGGTTGCGGGTGTCCGAACATCAATCTCCATGTGGTTTAAAGGTATCAGCCGTGTTTCTTAACAATATATAGGTAGCACCGGTAATAAAGCAAATAAGATTACCGTTGTCATTGACAAAATACACATTGTAAACAGTGAACACACCACCTGGAGAGGAGCAGAATCATGTATGCCAGCAGTGGTTTGTAACCAGATCTCTACTGCAGTGTTTTCCTAAGAGAAAATCTCACTCTAGCCTCGAGCTTAGCTGACTGACAAAAGGCCGACACCAGAGCTGAGGGCTCTGTCAAAGTGAAGGTTTCAAGAGCAGGCGTCGGTCAGAGGGTACAAACTGCATACTTATGCACTAGGAGTTCTTTCCGGGGGGAAATCCTCCCGATAGGCTACCCGAGAAAAAGTTTCCGATTTCCTAGGGAAAACCTGTGGCAGTCAATATGAACAAGTGCAGACACACTAACAAAAATGGCGAGGAGGATCCGGAGGACATGTCCTGGATGCCAATGCAAGGCTTTTCCCAAAGCGTTCACACACTCTGGCGATGTGTGTTTAGGCACTAAAGTAAAAAAGCATTTACACATCTACTGCAGAGGTGCTTCAGCAGACTTCTGGCTCTTTGCCTTTGTTACACACACGGGTCCTTATCTTGTCCAGTGTAGGTGATGTTGATGTGATTTAAGTTAGTGGTTCTTTGGTAGAATTTATGGCTAGTTGATTTTAGAATGGAGGCAGTAAGGCAGCATAGTCGCTAAGCTAGGAAAAGGCTAGCATAAATGCTAAATGGTGTATTTATTATAATGAATGGTGTGTCCAAACATGGTGCCGGACTCATTCCAATGAAAGCCACATCTTTCACAAACCCGCGCATACAACAAAAACATTTCCCCCGCTTCCTTGTATCGCATTAGCATTAGCATTAGCATTAGAATTAGCATTAGCGCGTTTTCTCCAGCTGCCACCTAGCAAACTGCTCGTACATATAAATAGCATAGAAAGCGTGGTTGCTATTGAAAATACAATTACTCTGATATTGATGGTGTGGACAAAATATTGGAGACACAGCAAAGTACAGCTTCCAAAATGACCACAAAGTTGCATCAACCCCTCTCTTAAACAGTCTCCACAGAACAGAGTGAGCTTCATGAAGGCAGGATTCATTGCGGGTCCAACGAGCAAGACGGCATTCCCTAGTTGTACCTAATAAAATGGCATCTGAGTGTATGTCCGACCTCAAGGCTCAAGTTTCAATATATGTAATTCGTTTCACAGCCGTTGCTTTTGCGATAAATGCTCTCGGCCAGAGGTTTTTCTGGGTCCCATGGCCTCGTCTTAGAGCCTCCTACACTTCAAACAATCCCAATGAACCAGTAACGATCAGGGATTTCATATGGGGATTAGCATCTATTGGACTACATTGTTCCCCTAAGTGGTGATTGTCCCTGAAAGGATTACCTTTTTAAGGGAGCGCTCCAGCATTGAGTTTGAGTTTAGTTTCCATTTTAATTATTTATTTATATATTAAGTGTCTAAAATTTGAAAGGTAGTCCAAATAAAAAAACAGGCCTTGACTCTATATACGATATCAAATTAAAAGCTTTACCCACATAATGCTAGCATACCAAACGTCCATACAGATGTTTCCAGATAACAGATGTGCTTATAATGAGAACCACTATGCTGTGCCACTGGGACTAATGGGTATGACCTTTGGAGATTATTTTCTCTCACTTGAGTAGTGAAAGTAGTTTGGGTGTGTACAGTGTGTGTATGTGTGTGTGTGTGTGTGTGTGTGTGTGTGTGTGTGTGTATACAGAGTCTACTCTGCTGGTGAGTCCAAGCAAGAAAGTAGCTTCCAGCTGAGTTGATATGATGATTTGTAAAAAAAAAAAAAAAAGAGTAAATAATGCCTTTTCTTAATGGCTGGCTGCACAACCTGTTTTTATACTGCGCTCACTAGTGACTCCATCAGGATGAGAGTTAAAACTACATTTCAACAGTTTTACCGTTTGGTTGTCTTGAAAGCTTTGCAATGTCTTTTTGAGTGCAATGAGTGTGTGTACACATGTGCCCGCAGTCCATGTAAGTGTGTAAGGTAATCTCCCTCCAGCCCAGCAGCGTTAAAAGCTTCACAACCATGCTTCTTTTTTTTTTTATATTCGCAGCGTAGGAAGAAAATCCCATCGGGGAGAAAAGACAGCATGTCCAGTTTTGCGCTTTGTCAAGGCAAACGTCGTGCACAGCAGGTAACACTTCATCCCCAGTCCGGACGGCGCGGCCATTAACGATGACATGGTGTTGGAGCCTTGTCAATGTTCAATGCGTCAGTGGGTTGTCAAAGGAAAGGGTTTGCGCTGTACAACAAAAAACAAGAAAGAAAGTCTGGCATAGTTCACCGGTTGGCAATCTTCCACCAATCCCATTGCCAGTTGTGACGCTTCAGGATTCAGTGCGCGACTAAGATGATGTGCATACCTGTTCATTTCTTAGGTGGATCAAAGCACGCGTGCTACATTCTGTAGTGACCGTTTCACAGCAACACAGATCAAGTGCTCTCAAATTCAATCCCAGTTTTATAACAGTATTGCGCATGACATTTTGTCCTAGTCGCTTGCTTTTCAACACAGATTGACACGGACACAGATTCAACAAATATGCCCCCCAAAACCAGCAGTTCCTATTACTTTGAGATTGTTTCTACGCTGTGAGGAGAACGTCCCAGCAGCCTGTGTTTGCGCCCGAAACGCTCTATCAGTTTCATTGTTTTGCTGCCTTGTTGCGTTTACCTCAAACAAAGTGAGAAAGCGAGAAATGGACTGTTGCAGCGACACATGAACGCATTCAGACCCAATAAGGCCTGACAGAATCGCCGTGACACACTCAAAATGGCTACTTTATGGAAGGAGCGCTATTCTCTGGCGAGGGGACTAGGAGGGGACGGGGAGGGGACGGGGGAGGCGGCTGTCACATTTTTGAATTATTTCACAGCAGTCCAGTGCGCTGGACGGTAAAAGGAGCTGAGGATGGGGGGAAAAAAAGAGGGAAAGGAAAGGTGCGCATGAATAATTAATAGTCCCTGAACTTTACACGGGTGACAAGAATAGCGGCTGAAATATCGGCACGGCGCTCAAATGGCAAACGTGTTGAATAACCCGTTCAGGTGAAGCCAATTGTGCCGTGATGAGATTTAACTCTGCAAACGAGGGGTACAACTAGTGACTGCTCCTGGCTGTCAGGGAATCAGGGAACGGAAGTTGATGGAGGGAGACACAGCTCGGTGGCACGGAAGCGACATCGCATCAATGTTGAATGAGTCTAAATTCATTACGCTCTAGCACTCCTGAGGGACATCTTCCACTTACTTCCTAATAAAGGGAGCCTTTCTTTTCAGCTGATGCTAAGTAATACAGATGTGCTCCTCGGCCCGGCTGGCTTTTAACAGTCCTCTCCTCCCTCTGTCTCTCTCTCTCTCTCTCTCTCCATCTCTCCATGAGAGGGCTTTAGACTCTCTATAAATGTCCTTTTGCAGTAAGGGGACTGGTTGCTATGGGAACAGCCAGTGATGCAACCGGCACAGAGCAGCCTTGCCTCATCGGGTCGGAAGCGGAATGGAAACTTCCCGTCGTGCACACAGGTGGTTTAGATATGTAAACACACACACACACCTGTGCAACTTCTGTATGGATCCACTGCCCCCCCCCCCATATACTGTATACGTCAAGCAGTTTTCATTTGCTATGACTGTGAAGTTATCACCATCACTTTCTGTCTGCTAAACGCTTTGGGGTGAGAATCTCATTTTGAAAATCTAATTGTCTCATGATGGCAGCACTGAGGCTTCAGTTGGTGTGGAGGTGTGGAGAGCAGCCATATCTCAGTGTGGTATTGATTAACAGTTCAGCAACAGTCCAGAAGCCATTGTTAAAAAAACAAAACAAAAATCATAATTAAGGAATAAACCCAACGGTGGGCAGCAGTTATAAATGGTAAAATATCTGAAGGTAAAAAGCAACCTACAAGGCTTCTATTGATCTCTGGTTAGTGGTCCTCAGGGGACCAATGCAGTCAATCATCGATCCTGCTATCCTACAACGCCCAGCGTGGAATAAAGACAACATCTGCACACAAAGCAACACCCCCACCGTACAGGCTCAATACAAGAAGAATCGCTTCTTTAAACCAGTTAAGTGAAAAGAAAAAAAAGAGGGAGAATAGAGACTCTTTTAGAAGGAAACAACTTTTTTATTGTCCTGCTTTGTCAACCGCGGCGTTCCAACGGCAGAACGAACAAATCGACAAAAACAAACTGCAAGGAGCTTTTTTTGTTTTCTCCGTGGCTTTAGTCTGCACTTGGAGCCGGCCGCTAGCATGTCTTTGTGAATGTGGGGGACGGTGTACAGCATGTTCTAATTCCCCTCACATAAAGGACGGGCAATCAATTTCCCTCTCCTCCTGCTTCCTGAATGCAACACATGCCGCTCGTACAGCTGAGTGCCTGGGCCCTGACCCGGCTAACGCGCGGGATGAACGCATTTACCAAAAGGGGCAGACTCTCCTCGCCGTGCGCAGTTCAGGCTGTGCCTTCTCTTAGAGAGAGAGAGAGTCAAGATGCGGGGGAGGGTTGTGGAGCTCTAGGAGCTTTTATTAAAGTAATACAGGATGAGAAAAAGAAAGAAAAAAAAAAGGTGAGGGGAGGTTAAAGCGAAATATGAGAGGGCGAGGGACAATACCTACAATTCACATCCCTCCCACTTTAAAAACTTGTGTGCCTCGTACATTGAGGCGTGATGGAATCCTCACCAGCTGCAAATACTCTGAAGATGGTGGCGTATTTGACGCAGAGACAATTTCCCTTATAGGTCCTTTAAAAAAAAGGAAGCACCAAATGTGCACCCACTGTGTGTCTTCTTAAAACAGCACGGTTGGTTGTGTTCAATGCCCATATTTACATCTGTTTTAAAATCAATAGGTCACCATTTAAATATATCAGCCTTTGGATCTTTAGATATTGACTTTGTTGCTCAGTCCCCTCAGCTGCTGCTGCTGCTCTGAGGTTTTGTCGTTGCTATTTCTAGTCTCCCTTGGCTATGGGTACTTTTTTTATTTTAATGAAGTCCCGATGGCATTAGGTGTAAACATCCAAAAAAACAAACCACACACACACAGAAGCAACAGTGAGCGCACGCAAATATGTACTCCGCAGGTTCATTTTGCTTTTGTTTTCAGGAAGTTCAGTTGCTCTGTAGGTATGCCAGCAGTGTTAAGCTTTGTTTATCCTCCTCCTTATAGTCTCCGACTATTTATGCTCAACACTTTTTGTTGCAGTATTCTCCGGAACGCCAGAGGGCGAGCAAACAAAATGTAGTGTGAAGAAGCAAGAAGACGATTAGTGTTACCGGCAAAAAAACGCCAGCAGACCTTGTTGAGAGAAGATCCAAAATACATTTCAAAACCCAGGCATGGTTTGGGAGCGTGATCGGCCTGCGACGCGACCCTAATGAATTGTGTTCACAATGGGTTCGGCATGCTGTGATTTATTGGTAATCGTTTTAATTCAGCCAGGAAGACGTGTTCTCCTTTCCCAAGTATGGGATCAATAAATCTAAGTCTCAATCTAAATGAGGGTTATGATTAGTTGTGGCTCATATAGAATTCTGCAGTGCAATTAACCAGCATCTGACCGCGCCGATCACTCTCTTCCACCCGTTTCTCGCTTATTCACACTTTTATCTTTTAGGTGTTTAGAATACGGCAGGTGTTGGGTCTCCATTAATCAGGCCTGAAATATGACAGCTTTTGACAGTTAGAACATCTGCCTAATCACGCTTGTTATGGAAGAAAAATACATGAAGGGTAATAGAGGGGGAAATAAACACAACTTGGCTGTTTGTCTTTATCAGGCAGGGACAAGAAGCAAGGAAACAAAGGAAGGTAGAGGCAAAGACGGAGTGAGGATGAAGAAGTGAAGGTGATCGACTCGATCGTAGTGCCTTGCTGTTCCTAATGAGTCACATGGGGGGGGGGGTGGCACCAAGCTGCGTGTGGGTGATGAACAAACTTTTTAGCTTTGCAGTGTTTCTGTTGTTTTAGTTCTTTTTTTCCCCCCAGTTCTCTCTTCCCCCAGCTTGCCTCGGCCCCAATCGTATCAATAATGGAGGCGCTGGTGACAGAGCCCTATTCTGTCACCTCACATCTTCTCCACAAGCTCAACAGCAGGCAGCCAGAGATGCTCCCCGAGAACAGATTACCGCTGGTCTGCAATATACATGAAGAGAAGCAGCATGGCTGCCGGGGCGCTTCCTGAATTCAATTATTCAGCTAAGCCAGCATTGTAAGGAGAGGAGCCCTCTTTTGTTCACGTCTGCGAGCTCGTCGTCTGAGCCTACCGTCACCTCCCAGAGACCTGGGATGGACTCTGAGCACAAAGACTTGGTTTTTTTTTCCTATAATGCACACATGCACACACACTTGCCAATTGCAAATATAGGCTATTGTGTGGGAAGTGTGAGGGACGGTTTCTCACAAAGAACGACGTCAGCGCAGAACGTGAGCGGAAATGGACCACGAAGGACCCCATGCCAGCACGTTGAGGCATGTAACACGCGGGCGTTACGCCGAAGTGCCGAGAGCCAGCGTCGCCTCGGCTTCTCCGCGCCCCCGCACTCCACTTCCTTTCGCTCCATCTCTCGTCAGCCGAGTGTTTCATCAGCGTTGCATTCCCTCTAACTTCATCCATTAAAAAGGAGTGAGGAGGAGCAGCGGAGGTTAAAAGCTTGCCTCTCTGTCACCGCTGCCACAGCTTGGGAGTTTCAGACACATACTCCCTGCTTCATTCCCAGGACAAACACACTCTGGTTCTATGGAGAAAACTAGGCGGCGTGGCCGACGTTGCACAGGGCCAGTCGGTGTCACCTCGTAAAGCCAAAGAGACGTACCTTAGGAGGGATAGTGCAACCCATCCCAGAGGTTATCAGCCAAAAAGGTTAAGGGTCGCAAGTTTTTAACGTTTTTTTATAAGATCGGGTTGCTAAAAAGTTGTGTTCGCCCAGGATGTGCTTTTCTATGAGAGGTCAAATCTAGATCTACGAGCGTTGTTCCTGGCTTCATGTCGGTATGATTATGTGAGGCTGCCTCAGACCTTCTTTCTCACAGCAAACACTTCGTAACAGAGTTATAGAGGTGTCATTTCTTATATTTTATTTCTTTGTGTCTAAAACAGCAGCTGTTTTTTTTTTCTTCCTCGTGCAGTTCAGACAGCTCTATGTGGGTGTTAACCATCATAACTGCATCCATAGCTCGGGGCTCCGGACGATCCCGACAGTGTAAGTGGCTGTTAAGAAAGCCGATCGAGGGAAACGGATTGGAGCGGCTAAGTTGGCTCTCCGTGCTTCAATCAATAAGTGTGTATTTTAGCTTAACATTGGGAAATTACGGTTGAACTACAAATCAATGCTGGACGATGAGGTGCAGCGCAGTATCCCGAAGGAACGCACTTAATGTCCCCCCCCCAAATGGTGCCAAAGAGCCAGAGAAACTACTGTTATGAGATTTCTCTTCTGCATTCACGCGTTCTGGGGAAGGGTTGGTGCTTTCAGATGGTAAATACTACTCGAAGGGCTGATTTACTTTTATTTCCCTGAACTTCCCCAACAAGGAAATTATGTTTTTCATTGCAAATTTTACAGAAATGAACCTTTACAGTTTCATAAAATACACAGAACACAACTGCAATGTTCCTACTAGACGTTCAAATGTTCTTAATGCTTAAAAATACGAGCTCAATTTACTAGTTGAAGTGCTTGGCAATTTGACGATTTGAATCGTTGAATCGTTCTGCCAGTTATTCCCATGTGACCCGAATGCAATGTTTGCCGGTCGCTCCTGCCGGAGGCGGCTTCAAGCCGACGGCAGTTTCCCTTTAAAGTAAAGAGCTGGAGACGAAAACTGGGCCTCCACGCTGGCTCCAGGGTGCTCCGCTTTTTCTTTTTTTTTTTTCTCCAGGATTTTCTGGAGAGAGCCCAAGTCAGTGGCAGATGGCGGCAGGATGAGACTCAGAGACAACCTGGGGAGAGCTTGGAAGGCGAGCCAGGAAGCGGCAGCTCTCAAGTGCTGAGCTGGTCTGCACTGGATAAAAGGGAGGCGGCCTCCTCCATATGCTCCTCATTGCTGTGCCTAATCACAACGAGGTGCCCACAGACGCGCAGCCGTAGTCACTGGAGAGACCTCGGAAGAGTTGGAGAAGAATTTAGCAATTTTGCCCGGCGAAAGCGCATTGAATTGTGTTTAAAGCAGGAAAACGGAGCCAACTAGCCTTGTGCCAGTCGGTATTAGTGCAGCCATATGGGGGGGGGAGTGAAAATAGGACGGGGGGATCTTTCTTGATGTCTCCATTCAGAAGTGAATTTGAGATCCAGGAGGTAAAGGGTATTATCTTCCCCTTAAAGCCTATAGATTATTATTGATGTGGCCGGCTGAAAAGCTCCTGCAGGGAGAATCGAGCGCGGAGCTTCGCCCCATCGAGAGGAGTTGATGAAAGCGGCTCCTCGAGGGAGATGCCTGGGCCGACTGAGCCGTGGGTGCCCTAGTTTTGCACCCGTCCATAATGAACCCCACGAGCCTCCTGGCTCTAGTCGCTCTCCTGCCCAGAATAAGCACTCCATCATGCCCCTCCCCTCCTCCCTCCTGCACCTCCTTCCTCCCCCTCCTCCCATCTCGCTCCCCTCTCTGATCAATAGCCCTGACCTGTTGATCAATACGGCCATATACACCCCCCACCCCACTCCACCCCCCCAACCCCAGTGAACCAGAGAGAAAATAATAAGGCTGGGGCAGACTTGTAAATCGTGACCTCCCCTCTCTCTCTCTCTCTCTCGCTCTCTCTCTCGCTCTCTCTCTCTCTGCCTCCTCCTTGGTTTACTTCTTACTTGTGCGCCAGTCCAAATAGAGAGTAAAGAGGCGAATGGAGCCTCTCAGAGAGTGTCTGTATTTCAGAGGAGCCCGGCTCAATTTAAACCCTGTCACCATCGCTGTCCAACGGTCACCGGCTGTATAACTGCCTCTCCCTGTTAATAGCCGTGAAAGGTGAATGTAGCATATGATTGGGTTATTTTCACAAAATCAAAGTGCGGCATCGGCTGCCTATCCATCAAAACCCAAACTTTTACGCCTCGGAGGCCATAAGCTCTCTCTCACACACACACACACACACACACACACACACACACACACACACACTGAGTGTGGATGGGTAAATGATAGCCCCCGCCAGCCGCCGCTGTGGAATTAATTGCCAGTGACGTGAGTGTGAGTAGCACACACAGAAAAACTGCCACGCTTTTGCACAGTCCATGACCGTGTCGGGAGTCTCTCTGCGAGGGCTTTGTAATATTTTCTCAGGGAGAGGGAGGGAAGGAGGGAAAGGGGGAGAAAAATAAAAGAGGAGAGGGGTGCCGAGGATAAGTAGTATGGAGCTGACTGGAAGAGTGTTTAGCTCCACTCTGTTCATTTGTCTTCATTTCCTCTCTTTGGAACGCTTAGCCCATCCTGACCCACACCGCCGCGGCTACGCTACATAACAGCTGCGTGCGCGAAACCCACAACCACAGTACAAGCACGCATGCACACACACACACACACACACACACACACTCGCAAGCACTAACTGTATGCAGATTTCCACATATGCGTTAACGCTCACATGCAGAGCCAGGTGGTAACATCATACTGTGGGAACCAATGTGTGTGTGCCGGTTCATGTACGCCAGTAAAAGGAAGTGTGAGGCAACACCCACACACACACACACACACACACACACACACATCTCAGACATACACCAGGGCTGGAAGTTTATGAAATGGTTGGCAGGCTGGCAACCAGGCTCTTGGTTCCCGAAATCTGACAGAATGGTCACCATATTGTATTTGTCTATGATGGCATGATGATGGTTTTGTGTAATTATGCCCCATATTTTAGCCTTGACATTCTTTTTTTTTTTATCAAGAATGGATAACATCACAATGAAATCCTGTATGGTTCTCTCTCTCTCTCTCTCTCTCTCTCTCTCTCTCTCTCTCTCACTCTGTCTGTCACACATAGCTGCACATGGACAAAATTAAATAAAATATGATGAAATAAGACTAGCTTGTTATATTTAGATTCCACATTAGCAGAGGGAGTATATTTAGGAACAATCTCTGTCATTTCTCACTCGTGTCAGATAAGAGCCACTCTCTAATGTGGAGACGCAGAGTTATTCAGAGTGGTTTGGGTTTCTGCTCCAGAGCACAACCACCAGTGTTAAAGGCTAATTTAAAAAGCAAGTTGACATTAATTACTACAAAACCTGCAACAAAACCTTGTTCAACGGTACACTCTGTTCTTGTAGACAGGGAGGGTTAAATAAATAAAATGTAAAAGCTATTCTTTTTTCCCCCCGCTGCCTTTACCAAATACCAGTTTTTCAGGGCCGAACGGTGAAGATGTTCATCAGCAGCAGAGATGTATATAGGGGACATTAGAAGAAATAGCACGGGTAAGGAAGGAACTGATATAATGAAGAATACGCGCAATGCCAAGATGGAAAAAAAGGGAGGTACAAATGAATCGTTTTTTTGTTATTAAAAAAATCCCAAAGGGGTTCAATTCTAATTGCACGTGCTGTATTACGATTGGCTATGGACCTTGACCCTCCAAAAACATGATGCACTTATTCAGAACCAAATCCTCAATGGCAGACTGCATTGACAAACAGAAGCTGGTGGAACAGTGGCGAGTCCTTAAGGTGCACCTACTGAAGTGCCCGCCCCTTCAGAGTGTACGGCTTCCCCTCTGCTGCTAATTAACCCTTCTTCTCATTCGCCCGGGAACAAGATTCCACACCAAAGAGCAGAAGATGCATTTTTTTTTTTTCTTAGAAAACTGGTTGCCAACAGTGCCTGCCTGCCATCCGGCAAAACAATATGGTCGACGGCAATTTAGTTGCCCCGGGCAGCTGTTCGTGCCGAGCCCCGCGCATATTTCGCCTGGTTCCTTCCCTGCATTCCCCGATGCCTCTGAATGTGGCTTGGCATGCCTGCGCTCATCAAATGACAACACATTCCACTCTCACTGCATATTTTCTCTGTGGCTAACAACCGGGAGGGCCCGGACACTACCGTGCACTGAGGCTGATTCAACAAGACGTGCTTGTTTCTCTCGAGGTGGAGGGATGGCACCTGTGCTCGTTATAAATTAGCCTTTACTTTGAAAGGCGGGGGCGGTAACGAGCGAGCGGGAGACGGAGAGAGTGGAAAATATGGCAAGACGAGGCGAGGAGGGGAAACCTGCGCACGCGGCAAAACGGCCTCCGTGACACCAATCACGTCCGTCCGTTCGAACGCCAACGAGCACACATGAGAGGAAAGAAAGAAGGGGAAAAAAAACGCATTACCGAAAGCTTCATTAGGTCAATTCACTTTTCCATTCATTGTACTGTACGGGCTAAAGGACAAAGGGAGCATGGACTGTGCCGGTCTTTAATGAAGCTCCTCTCTGAGGTGTCGTAACACCGGAGGGTGGAGGAGACTTTGCCTAATGATATCATTAAGGACACAGAGGCATTGGACATGTGTGTGTGTGTGTGTGTGTGTGTGGAGGCTGTCTGGTTCACTGTTGCCCGTAGTAATGGAATAAGATCCACTATCTGTTCTTAACAGCCCCGTGACATCAGGTCCTGTGTCCCTTTATATTGATTGATTCCTTTCGCTTTAGTTCGTCCGCCCTCTGGGGATGTCAGAGGTCAAGCCGGGTGACTGGTGAG